>NW_024543221.1:4441666-5740000 GCF_018167655.1 Microtus oregoni
CCCATCCAGACTAAAGTTCATAAGCTGTGGCACATACCACCCCATCCCCGGGACAAGCACACAGCCCAGAAAGGCAGCAGGCACACTCTGGCAAGGGCAACCCTCTCTTCCTAGATCCTCAAAGGCAGCGTGATCTCAATTCTGACTCGGAGCTGCATGAGGCCTACACCCTGTCTGCAAAGAACAGTGAGGTCTTTGGTTTGAGGTCCTTGACCAGGAAGATTTTCAGGTCCACCATCATTCCTTGTCCGCTGCCATTCCAGACGTTTCTAATGACTCGCTCACGTCCCTCGGTATTTCAATTCCCAGTGGGAAAACAGCTGCAATAGTCTAAGAGAAGCAGAAACCTTCTCTAAGCTATATAGTCAAGAAGGGGACTCTTGTGTGGACCAAGTGCAAAGGCCCTTTGGGTAGAAAATGTAGTAACATATACAGATATTACTGTTGTGTTTATGGGGTTCGTGCTCTGTCAGTGTTACGGTCCTGAGTTACCTCATGGTAATATCTCAACAAACAGATGTTAAGTCTGTGGCCTAAGGGGAAGAGTGACGGAAAGACATCTCGCTTCCTACTTCAGCGGGCAAGCAGACTACCCGGGTAATGGTTGGAGCATGCTCCCCAGTTATGTCCCTTTGGACACTAACAGAGGCAGAATGTGTCCTGTTTGCTCCTCTGAAAGAGGGAGCTCAGTACCGCTAGCTCTGAGCTAGCCCTGTGAGATCCTCCTACCGCAGAGGAGGAAGGCAGGGGCCACGGAAGCAACCCTCTGCCACTTAGCAGGGCCCCAAGTTGACAGATACAGGAGGAACGGCAATGAGTCAGACTGTTTATGAAAGTCACACATCCCCATCGACGTCAGGATGACCCGGGCCTCATGTTCTGAGGGTGACGCATCTTGTTCAGACTTGGGGTTCACTGGTGTGCCTCTGGCAACCCGTTTCCTGTGCCTACAGCGGCCTACACGTGAACATCAGCATGGCTGCTGGACTGAGACCGGGAAGGGCCAGTCAAGAGAGGGAAGCTGGCTGACTCACGGCCCAGGTGGGAGCTTCTTCTGCCGGGACAGGCTGCTGAAGTGTCTTCAGACTGAGGCCTGGGATTTCTGGTTCTCAGCAAGTCTGCACTGTGTTACAGAGTGCCATTAGCCACAGGGAACGCGGCACTATCTCTCAGAAATATGAATTGCTCCAGTGTGTTTTGCTTGGAAATAATTTTCTAAATATAGCTGTGTGATCCGCCTGTAAGCCCTTCCTCAAAAGTTTCCTTGTTAGAAATTCTTTAGGCAGGAGTTCCCAACGCTCAGCCTTGGAGTTAGAATTCTTGTCCCTTCTGCTTGTCCACCTGAGTCTTTGGGCTTTTGCCCTTGTAACCTGAGGGTTTCTTCATCTCAGAGGCTCTGAATGGTGCAGGAGTGCTAAAAAGGCCTTGGTTCAGAATCAGATTTCCTTCTTCAAGCCGCTTGTGAAAGGGGAGCGAAGGTGACATTTGAGCTCCTTCCGCCTCCTGTGGCGAACTTCCTTTCCGAAGCCTGACTTTCTAAATGTCATCTTCCAGCCAGGATAAAGTAGTCGGCATGCACGCACATGGCCTCTCAAGGAACCCGTGCCCTAACAGAGGTGATCACGGCAGCCCAGGGCGCCCTGGCTTGGCATGGGACTGCCCGCTTGCGGCCTCTCTGCCAGGCTCCTGCATCTGAACACCCACATATGCTCAGGAGTGGCTTGGGTGTTCTCTGGCAGGGAGTCCTTCCCTTCCCCCACTCTTCCTGGAAAGGTGGGACTAGGAGCAGGTGGAGGAAGAGGATGGCAGGCCTTGCCACGCTGCCTTTCCTGGGTTTCGTCTCCTGCAGGCCTGCATGGTTGGGCACTCAGAGAGCAAACAGAACTTTCAAGAGGCTGAGTGCCCCTGCCTGTAGCAAGCCCCACACAGGCAAAGTTCTCCTTTGACTTTGAGAACAACTTATTGTTGGCTGATAGTATAGGCCAAGTGGTATTACCATTTTACACAGACAGAGAAAAGTGAAGCTCAGACAGGCCTTGTCCCGGACCATCAGCCAGGACTAACAGGATCTCAACCCAAGTTCATCTGGCTACAAAAGGACATGTTACAAGCTACAAAGGAGGCAGCCGAGCAGAATGACGCGGGGACTCTCAACAGACTTGTCACTTACCGTCTCAAAACCTTGGTCAAGTTGACTAACCTGTTTACCTCAGTGTTTACATCTGTAAAATGGGATCTTGAGAGCACCTCCGGGACAAGTTGATATAAGCTTAGCATATATTCATTGTACGTGTCAATACTTACTGTTGCATCTGCCTTAATACACATGAGCTGATTATTACTGGTCCCACATGCTGTGGCTCTGGCCCCTAAGCCTGTGAAATTCTGCTTAGGGTGTGTGTTGGAAGTGCACCCCGTTCATCCTTCTTGTCTAAGAGATCGATCCCTAAGACTGAGTACTGGGCCCTCAGTAAATTTCCACCCTCCGTAGCTTAGCCTTGTTTTTTTTTTTTTTTCATTTACCAAAGTAAAAATAAAATCTCTGGGGAGACGGAGAAGCGGGGGGGGGGGGTGTTGGGGAGGGTTGTGGGGACAGCCATGGTGCCTGCCTCCCTTTCCCAGACAAAGCTAAACGTCCTTTGCCTTTTTCCATGAGGAAGTGTCAGGGAGAGGAATGAGCCCCCCTTTGCTCTTCCTGGTGGCCACTCCCAGTTTCCGGCTATTGTTACTTCCCTCTCAGCCCTGCTGTATTATTGCCTTTGGAGAGGAGCGGAGGCCACCAACTCCAGTGCAGCGTGGGCTCTGTGTGGTCTGCATTCCTCCGTCCGCTGTCTCTTGCTCTTCACTGCCATTATTTTTAGTTCTGGGAGGAGGAGGGAAAAAGTCAAGTGGTGACCTTCACACCAGAGACAGCAATCGCTGGGCCCGCCTGGCAAGGATGCCCAGGAACATGAAGGATACCTCAGTTCTTGGGTGACGACAACAAAGATTGGTTTGCAGGGATCGAGGGCCCCTTTGGTGGCAGATCAGGAAAAGTCAGGCTGGGGAAGACTGACCCAAAGCCAGGTCTCTGGTGGGAGAGCTCTCTTTGCTGCTGTCCCTAGTGTCCTGGTGTCACGTGATGGCTGTCAGTGAAGACATCCCGGAGTCCCAGAGCCAGATGGGAAGGGGAGAAAATAGCCTGAAATCCAAAACCTTTTTGATCTCAAGCATTTTAGATAAGGGGGCTGCACAACCTGGTGATAGACAGGTTGGAGACAGGAAGATGGCATGCTCTGTGGGGTCTCAGCATGCAAGAGAAAGGGCGTGAGGAGTAAGTGTAGGGGGATCTCCACAGTGACCCTGTGTTTATGGTGAGTGGTTGGGAGCCATGATGGCACTCCTCAGGGGCAGGCCTGTCCTTGCCAGCTGTGTCCAAGGCCTTTTCCCAGGGTTCTGGATGATAGGGAGGGAGGAAGAGTGGCTGGTGGAGCATCCTGAGCAACAGTCTGGTTACTACTGCCTTTGGTGTAGAACCCAGGCCTTGAGTTGCAACAGAAAAAGGTAGCTAAGCAGGCGGGGCCCACTGGAGAGCTACACAGAGGCTCCCTGTCTCTGCCCAGACTGTGCTGCTAGGAGTACGCTGGTCAAGTGGCCACCCTTCAGCAAAGAGATGCCGTCCAGGCCTGCAACAGCCAGGGATTGGTGCAAACCGAGACTAACCATCCTCCTTCCCTGTCCCGGGCCAGCAACAGAGTCTGAAGGAGATACGGGATGAGTATCCCTAATCCAAAATATTTCCAATCCTGAAACGTTCTGAACATCTACAGGGACACAACACATGGGAAATTGTATGCCTGAGTCACTATCAAAATGCAGGTGGCACTAAAAATGTCCCAGGTCACCTTCGGGCTCTGGGAATGAGGTGTGTATGAAACAAAAGGAGTTTCTTGTTTAGACTTGGGTCCCACCTTCAAGATATAGCATGATGTATGTGCACACACTCTAAGACCTGAGAAAAGTTGGGGGCATATCTTTTTCCAGAGATTTTATGTAAGCCGTGCTCAGCCTTCCTGGGCTCACCTCAGCTCTCTGGGTAATTCCCACCCCGCACTTGTAGTCTGTAAAGGCAGGATAGTTCTAAAAATGGCACCAAGCTGCCCCCTTGTGGGGACAATGCAAGAACTGGGCTGGGTGGGCAGGCAGTGCAGAGCCACCGAGGCTGCTTCTGTTGGTTTGAAAGTATTGTTTGTTAAAGGGGAAGGTGATTGTCTCAAGCACAGACTTACTTTTAGCCGGAGCTAACTGCCTTACCAATGCCCGTGGCTTTCTTTCTCCAACCTTCCCTCCTCTAGGGGCATAGCTCATTGGCCTTTGTGGCACGGTTTCTAAGTAGGCTCCAGGAAGGGGCATTGAGTGCCCTACCTGCCTGGACCTGCCCCCCACAACCCTCTTGGGGCCCTCTGCCAGGAGATCACAATGAACAAAGTTGGCCATGAGGCCTGGGAGAAGCACCAGGCTTTTCCCCAGAGAGGGCGGGCACCCATCACTAGGGAAACCCTAGCTGCTTTTACGGAAAGACCAAAAGAAAGAGAAGGAGGGAAAAGGCATTTTTCCCAAACATGGAGAACTCAATGACTTTGTCTTTGACTTCTGTAAAAGTGGAGCAGAGGGACTAACACAGAACGAGCCCTTCCCCGGCCACGTTGTTGTCAAATGTGCCTTCCCCGCGTGTGCGTCAGCCAGGCCTCGGAGGGAGGGGAGGGCAGGTCTCTTCAGGCCTCCCCCATCTGAAAGGTCAGTCTTGTGAACAAAGTGACAAAGTGCTCGCTGTCTGTGTGAGGCTGTTTTATAACCAGGAGAGAGCGACAAGGGGGGCCCGGGCATCCTGTTGGCTGAAACAAAATCTCCAGAATTAAATGGCAAAGAACTGGAAGCTCTAGTGGCCCGGGGCAAAATGGAAATACCGATGTGCTCTGAGGCTTCCACTGATGTCAGCGCCGTACCTAGCAACGCCACAGACACTGAACACGTGACTTCCCTGCATGCACACACGTGTCCTCACGCACGCACAGTCGAGCAGGAGTGTAGGAGAGTCAAGGCACAGTGAAATTTTAGGTCTTTCCCCCTCATCTCTTTTACCCTCAAAAGGAGGAGCAGGGGAGAGAACTTTCCTTTAATGGTGTCTGAAAACAAGCCGAGTTGTCAAACTATTGAAATAAATAGAGACCGTGTTGGGGGAAAGCAGTGACTAGAGGGGCGGGCCAGTGGGAAGGGGCTTTCCCAAAGAGTCTAATCTCCCTACGGAATGGACTTTGCGGACCCACAAAATATGGCCCCCTCTAGGTGATGTCAGCCATTTGGGGATCCAGTTTCATAGAGCCTCTATGTAAGCTGTAGATTACAACCCCTTTGGGAATCAAACAACCCTCTGACAGGAGTTACCTAAGACCATCCTGCATATCAGATATTTACGTTACGATTCATAACAGTAGCAAAATTACAGTTATGAAGTAGCAATGAAAGCAATTTTATGGTTGCGGTCACCACAGCAGGAGGAACTGTGCTAAAGGGGTCACAGCATTAGGAAGGGTGAGGACCACTGCTCTAGATGGAGGTAGGATGGAGGTACTGAGCTCTGACCATGTTATCTGGGTCTAGCACTATGAGCCTGGGCTTGGGGATCCATAAATGGTCAGTCACACATTGACTCACCTCATGGCCGCCCCACTTGCTCTCTGGCAGTTTGGAAGTGCCCGGTGGATTATTGCCAGTACACTGTGTCTTGGAGGGGAAAAAAAATAAAACAAACAAAAAGAATCAGAAGACAAAGTGAATCCTTATGGCTTGCCTGGACTCGGCCACGTGCAGAGCAGAGCACGTGGGGGGGGGCGGGGTCAGTATCACCAGGAACTCCATGGGACCATAGGGGTACCCAGTCACAGTGGGGACACTGAGGTCTCTACTTGTCCATCCTGGAAGAAATAAGGTTGATTCTATTCATCAAGCCCCAAGGCTTGGCGGCTCTCAGCTCCTTCACCCCGCCTCTGTAAACAGAGTCCAGCACTGTAGGATCTAGGCAGTGTTTGGACAATGTCTGACGGTGAGCGACAGCTTGTCACTTCAGCTCTTCCCTTGTGGAGTGGTGAATCCCGAACCTGGCAGAGGACTCATCAAGCAGGCACTGGGAGGAGGGCAGTCAAGGACCTACCAGAACAACGGTGGCTCTTTCCAGGAGATTCGCTCCTCTGAAATAACCTAGACATGGCTCCGCTGAGGCTGAGCCCCTTGACAGCCCTGGTGAGCCCTGCGGCAGAGCTCACACCTGCCTGGGGGAAAGGTCACATTCCCCTGCCCTCCCTGCCTGGACATTCCTACCACATTTTGGACAAGGGGCCCTTCATTTTCATTTTGTACCAAGCCCTTGCTAATAGCTATTTGAAAGAAGTGGGCGAGAGACCCCACATCCCTGGTGCAGTGCTGGGAGCACCTTTGCCTTTTCTCACCCTTGATCATACTATTTCTTTTCTGACTGCTTTCCTTGTTTAAGGCATTACCCTTCTGTAGCATATCTACAGATGTCTGAAGGCCAGAGGGTGGCCTGCCCCGGGAGCTGTCCACCTCCCCTGAAGCCCACACTAACATGCAGAGTCAGACCCTGCCCAGGCTTTCTCCATGGACCCAGCCAGGACTGAGGCAGGTCCTCAGTACAGAGGGGCCAGAGAGGAGAGTGACAAGACCCAAGGTGACTTGGTGTTCTGAAAGTAGAAGCCCAGCTGCTTCTGAGGCTGAAGCTCATAGGAAAGAGGAAGAAGAAAATATGGGTCGGGCTTTGGCTGTCTTGAACTCTCTTAAGCTGCCCCTCTCTCCTGCTGGCAGATCCAGTGGCTCAGGGTATAGGTGGCTGTGCTGGCCTACTTGTTATTCTCTGTCTCTCTGTCTCTCTCTCTCCCCCTGTGACATTCCCACACCTCAAGTGTGAAGAGGGCTGAGATCTGTGGGCCTCCTGTGTTTTTCTTGTTATGTTTGTTTCATTGGGGTGTTTGTTTGTTTGTTTATCCCACTACAAATCCCTCTTCACGATCTCTAGATTTTTTTTTTTTTTTTTAGCTTCAAGTTAAGTACAAGCTGTGGCATCAAGAGTAACTTTAGCGGCTTCAGCAGTTTTGCGTCTCAAGCAGGTCTCATGCATCTTAGGGGTTTTAAAAACCGCATTCCCCAGCCTGGCCGTTTTCTGATCCTTTTGAACCAAATTTAACTGGACAAGTCAGGACCCTCCTGTTCTTTGTACAACCCCAAGGTCTGGCCGGGTAAGAAATGATCCTGCCAGCATGTGGATACAGGGCAAGGCCCAGCCGGGGCCAGTTTGATCCAGAGGACAGCAATCCAGAGATTGGTTCAGCTCAAGTTGCTTAAGGAATTACCTGAAGGCTTCATGCCTGTGATTTAGTTGGCTTAAGTACCTGTCATGAAATTAGAGTGGAATCCCTGGTCCCCAGCAGTCCCCGCATCCTTTCCCTTCTCGGTGGACCCACCAGCATCATTTGTGGCACTCCCCTTAAGGTCCACAGTGAGCGCCTGTGCACATTGTACATACACAAACCCTTCCCGAGCCCGCAAGCACACATCCGATCCCACCCTGCAGAGTGTAAACTTTATGTCACTTGGTGACTGTGCTGGAAGGTGTACCAGCCCCAGAATGGGACATCACCAAGGTTTGGTGGCTGCTAGAGGCATGTCATGAAGGCTCTGGGCTCGTCCACTAAGGGAGCAGCCAGAGTCCCCTCCTTTGTGTTTGTCCCCAGTGCTAGCTGTCACAAGTCTACACAAGGGCACGAATGGAAGAGACCCTCACTGTGGACAGGCACAGAGGACGGACTGAAGGTTCTCAGTGTGACCTGATTCTTGCTAGCAAGGGAGAGCATAGACTAAGACAGTGGTTCTCAACCTTCCTAATCCAGTTCCTCATGTGTGGTGACCCCCGGCCATGAAATTATTTTCCTTGCTACTCTATAACTGTAATTTTGCTACTGTTACGAATAGTAATGTAATTATCTGATATGCAGGATGGTCTTAGGCAACCTCTGTGGAAGGGTCATTTGACACCCCACCCCCACGAAAGGGTTGTGACCTACAGGCTGAGAACTGCCAGACCAGGGGAAATGACTCACTGAGCTGGGGTGCTTCATCTGTAAGACAGATAAAAATGTTCCTGTCGCCACCAGGCTTTGTGAAGGTGAGCGTAGGGCCACAGGACCCCAGCCTGCCACAAGCACCCATACAGCAAGCCCCATACTGGCTGGGGCTGGTGCCTGTGTTTGTATGTCTACTGCCATGAGTTCTGCCATCTGCCACCGGGTGGGTGGGGAGTGAGTGTGTGTGACAGAAGCCATGCCAGCTGGCAGTGGGTCCCCTGCGCTGTCATCCTCAGCAACCCCAGTAACACCATTAAGCTCATCATGCAGGAGGCTGACTCAGGCCAGCGAGCGAGGCATAAGTAACAAGTCGCTATAGAGCTGTTCATGGTCCACCAGCCGGCTTCCTCAGAGTCACATGGAAGGACCTGATGCCCAGAGAGGTCAGAAAGATCCGTCATGCATTGGAGCTTTTCGGGACACTCAGGGAGGGTCCACAGGAGTCCACAGAGGCTGTGTAGATGCTGTGGTGATTAGGAGGTGACAAAGGAACAGACGGGACATGCTCTCCCACTCGGGGAGAGGCATCTGGAGTCACATGGGAAGATCAAAGCCTGGGTTGGTGGTCTGAGTTCAAATAGGATCTCTGCTGGGAGAGAACCAGGGCTAAGCAGTTCTGTCTCTGGGTGGAATTCGTCTGGTCGTGCGTGCCTTCCTGTCCTAGCTGGGAGAAGAGGCCTTGAACCTTTCTCTGGCACAACAGTACAGCTTCCTGCACAACATGCTTGGAGGGGAAGCTGTCCCCGGTCTGGAGAGCTGCTTTTCCTCCTGGAAGTGGATCAGGATCTCCTGGGAGTGGCTCAGGCTGCTGACTGCTGACGGGGTGCTGTGCTTCCCAGATGGTCATGAGGTCCTGAGTCTCTGTCTCCTGCCCCGTCATCTGTCCCTACTCCTGCAAGCCAGGAAGGGTGGTGCCGACTCGCTGCAGCCTCTTCCCGTGCCTTGTGTCCTCTGCCAGCAGAGTGTCAGGCTCTCTGGGACAAATACACAGCAGCTCTTACAGTGGGTTGTTCCACTAGCCTGCATCTGGTCTCTGTGCTAGGACCACCTGGCCTGGCCGTGGGGCCCTTACTCATGGTGCTTCCTAAAGGAGGCTGTGTGGGAAAGGCAAAGCTAATGGGCATCTGTTGGCCTCCTCAGATCAGATGTGGAAAGACTCTGGAGCCCCCAGACCTTGGGGGTTCACTTTTTGGCTCCCTGCTCATGGGCGCCTTCTGCACACACTGACACCGCCCCCCCCCCCCCCCCCCCCCCATCTCCAGGCTCCATGTCAGCCAGAGAGCTGGCTCCAGTTGTGACAAGTCTGGCTGTCATTGTCTTCTCCAGAGCCTGTCCTCAGCTGGACAACCTCCAGACCCTTGCTTTCCTAGAAGGGGTGTGTGTGTGTGTGTGTGTGTGTGTGTGTGTGCACGTGCATGCATACACGCAGGCTCATGTGTGTATGTGTGTGCACACGCACATGTGTGTTGAGTTGGGGGAGTCTCACTGTATCATCTAGTCCAGACTCCAGCTTTTGTGCGTGTGTGACCCTCCTGTGTCAGTCTCTTGAGTAGAAGGGACTACAGGTGTGGACCACCCCACCTGGTACTTAACAGTCACCTATGAATGGCCCCTCTGCGGAGTTCTTCATTGGTGTTCATTTACTGTAACACCTATAGATAAAATGCGCAACAACACCTTGATGTTGGGTGACAGGGACCCTCTAGCCCGAGATCACTGCGTTTGGTACGCTGCTGGGTGACAGGGACCCTCTAGCCTTGAGATCACTGCATTTGGTACGCTGCTGGGTGACAGGGACCCTCTAGCTGAGATCACTGCGTTTGGTACAAGGAGGTCGTTTTCCAGAGTCCTAGTATGCGTGAGTCCCAAGAGCTGTCTGCCCCTCACTAGACAGATGAAGAAGCCGAGACACTGTGGGGGAGGGCATACAAAAAAGGAGCGGTGTGTGTATGTGTGTGTGTGTGTATGTGTGTGTGTGTGTGTGTGTGTGTGTGTGTTTAACTGTTCCCGCTGAGGAAGGGTCTGGGTTAAAGAGCCCTGAATTGGGAGCACTTGGCTTGTCTTCTTCACCTACCTCTGAACAGCCACTAAGAAATCCCTTGAGCTCCTTGTTCAACCTGTTTGCAAACTGTGGCAAAGCTGCTTGTGAGTGTGCCTGCCACACAGCCAGCAAGGTGTTTGGAACCCACCTATGCCTGAGGGGTGTGTGTGACTCCTCAGGCCCAGTGGCCATGGGCATTCAGTTACCTGCTCTAAATCTCTCTGATTGGAACACAGTGCTTGTGTCTGTCACTCAGAGCGCTGTTTGCTGCTTTTCAGAGCAAGTCATGGAGGAAGATAAAGAATATGGTGCAGTGGTCCCCCTTCGTCATGTCCTTCAAGAAGAAGTACCCCTGGATCCAGCTGGCAGGACATGCAGGTAGTGGGCTCAGCTCCCTTAGGGAGGTACCTGGTGGATGTGGGAGGTGGGGAGGCTGGTGCCAGGAGGCGACAGCCCTAGAACAGACCCTGGAAGAAGGTGTGGCCTTTACATTGCCTTGTGGACAGGTGATCTTTCCAAAGTTCTTCCCACTCCATCCCCAAGAACATACTCATCTCCCCATCCTGTCCCTAATGCTCCCAGTCTTCCCTTGTTTCTCAAGCCAACACAGCTTCAGATCGACCCTTTGTGGCTTGTTTACCCTTGGTGATACTGGACAGAGGCAAAGCTAAACCACTTGAGTGAGCAGCCGCTGTGTATGCCCGCATCACCATGCTTTAGGGGCTACAATGTCAGTGGAGATACAGTCTCTATAGAAAAAAACTTGAGTTGATGGGAGTTGCAGCTACGTCACCCCATCGTCACCAAGGTGCTGGCGGAGTCAGCTAGACCCCATATGGAGCCTTTTATCATGTATTGTCCTCTGGGAACACCTCTATAGCCACTCCATAGCCCTCATGACTTCATGGCCCTGCGGTTTCTTTTCAGGCCAACACAGGTTGAGACCAAGACGTAGATGGATACCCTTTGTGAATATTCCCTGAGGGTGTGGTCCTGAAGGAGCACTGCCCAGACGGCCTGGGCCCACTCTGTCCCCTATCCAGGCACTGAGTTTTTTCTCCTAAGACTTGGGGACACCTGCTTGGTAAAGAAGTAGGGCTGAGGTGGGGGGTGCTTGTAGCAATACTGAGGAATAGAACTATGCACAGCCCTGTTGATATCTTCAGTTGTGAGAAGCCTGGAGTCAGAGGAGACATAGAACAGCCAGGGTTACAGTCAGTGAGCGGGTGACCAGGATTCAAAGTCTACAAATGGCCACACCTTCAACCCTGGGCTTAGCCGATATTGTAGCCTGCAATGGGTGGGGGACAGTTCTGATGCAGCTCCCAAGGGATTGTTGCAAGAGTTGGGAATGGGGGGTTCCCCAGATATCCATGACTTCCACTGAGGCTGGAGGCCCTCCTCCTACTTGCTCTGCAGGGAGCTTCAAGGCAGCTGCCAATGGCCGTATCCTAAAGAAGCATTGTGAGTCTGAGCAGCGCTGCCTGGACAGGCTGATGGCTGACGTGCTGAGACCCTTCGTGCCCGCCTACCATGGGGACGTGGTGAAGGATGGGGAGCGCTACAACCAGATGGATGACCTGCTGGCTGACTTCGATTCGCCCTGCGTGATGGACTGCAAGATGGGCATCAGGTGAGCCAGGCTCCTTGGTGCATATGCTCCTCCCCATCGTGCCCGGCTGTGTAGGGCTCTGCCCTGCCAAGAGCTTCTCTTCTCTAGTGAGCAGGAGAAGGCTCTGGCTGGGTGCTGAGCCTCTTGGGGAGCAGGCAGAAGGAGCTGCACACTAGTCAGGTGGGGTGGGTAGCCAGCAGGGAGGAAGCAAGACAATGACCTCTTGGTAAGTGAACTGCAGCAGAGAAAGGAATGGAGAGGGACCATGGAGCTGGTTTATAGTACATGCTAACTTCAAAAAAGAAAAGGAACTGCCACTGGGGTGCAGTTATAGATGGAGTCTGGGAGCTACCAAGGCCCCTGTGGTAGGTGACAGGTGGGCCTGAAGTGACTCCGGAGAACTCCAGAGCCTGAAGGGCCATAAAGCCTCAGGCAGAAGTGGACACTACCTCTACCTCCAGGCTGTCATTGTCAGCCTCTGAGGTGTCCAGTACTGCATGCTCACCCCAGAGAGCCTGATTTCCACTGCAGACTGATTTCCACTGAACAGTGGTCTGAGCTCAGAGCTAAAGCCTGTATCTGATTTGATCTATTTCTTTAGCATGTGGGTGGGTGCATATGAGTGTGGTTGTGTGCATGCGTGCGTGCGTGCGTGTGTGTGTGCGTGTGTGTGTGTGTGTGTATGCTGTGCGTTTGGAGGCTAGAGTTCAACCTTGGGTCTTGTTCCTCATCTCTCATGACCTTGGCTTCTCTGATTAGGTGGGCTGGGTGGCCTTCTAGTCCCAGGCAGCCACCTGTCTCTACTCGCCCAGCCCCAGGATGACAAGTGCTTGCCGCTTTACCCAGGTGGCCAGCCCTTTACCACCTGAACTGTCTCCCCAGCCCATCAAATGTTGTTTCTTAAATGAAGAGATTGAGGAGGAAGGCTCGGCGTGCTTGGGTTCAGCCAACAACAGATCCTTTCTCATTCCTGGGAGTTCTGTCCTAAAATCAGTCCCTGCCAGCTGACCGAGACGTGTCCCTTTCCCTCGTTCCCAGAGCAGGGCTGGGGTCATGGAGAAACACAGGCCCTGCTGTTAGTTCATCCTCATCACTGACTACCTCCTCCTCCACTCCGAAGCCCTGCATGTCTTGTCCCCCAGGGAGCTAGGGTGAGTGAGGGAGAAAGCAGAATGTCCCTGTAGCCGACACATGGCCTCAGATCTCGGGCTGTCTTATTTCTGTTTCCAGAAAATTCTTTCCACGATACATTGGAATATGCCCACTTAAGCAGAGGCCCTGCCCTTCCTTCCAACATGGGAAGCCCAGGCTCAGTCTGCCTGCAGGAGAGGGAGGTAGGCGCATGCACGGTCCCCCTGGGTGCTCTTGCTGGTGCCCAGACAGGTGCAGCTATACCCGAAAGCACTGCCTGGGCCTCCTGCCTTGTGTGGCTGATTGTTCCCTGGGGAACTGCCAGGGGCAGGGTACCCATCCCTTTGGGCTTCCCTTGTCTCCTAGCCTGTTAGCTTCTCTCTCTTTGTGCCTCAGAACTCTTCTGTCTGAAGGGACTTAGTTAACCCTATGGGGTTAAGGAAGGGGAGGTCTCCCTGGAAGCAGCACTCACCCTAGCTCTACCTTCCCCACACACAGACCCTAAGGTCTGTGCACTCTGTACTCTGAGCACAGTACTAGATGCCTCAGTCATACTGTCCCAGCACGCCCCACACCAGCCACACCACACCGTCCCAACACTCCCCACACCAGCCACACCGTCCCAGCACTCCCCACACCAGTACACCACACCGTCCCAGCACTCCCCACACCAGCCACACCGTCCCAGCACTCCCCACACCAGCACACCACACCGTCCCAGCACTCCCCACACCAGCCACACCATCCCAGCACTCCCCACACCAGCCACACTGTCCCAGCACACCCCACACCAACCACACCACACCATCCCAGTACTCCCCACACCAGCCACACCGTCCCAGTGCATCCCACACCAGCCACACCGTCCCAGCACTCCCCACACCAGCCACACCATCCCAGCACACCCCACACCAGCCACACCGTCCCAGTGCATCCCACACCAGCCACACCACACCGTCCCAGTGCATCCCACACCAGCACACCACACCGTCCCAGCACGCCCCACACCAGCCACACCACACCGTCCCAGTGCATCCCACACCAGCACACCACACAGTCCCAGCACGCCCCACACCAGCCATACCACACTGTCCCAGCATGCCCCACACCAGCCACACCACACCGTCCCAGCACGCCCCACACCAGCCACACCGTCCCAGCACGCCCCACACCAGCCACCATACCCCACACCAGCCACACTGGGAGGGTAGGCTATGCTCTCAGTTGAGCAGGAGTCTCCATGGATACCGTCCCAGGTAGTAGCATAGTATAGGTGTCCCCAGGACCTCAGCTGTGGCCTGCCTTCACTGGACATGCCAGGGGTCCAATCTCCACAGAGCTCCCTGGAGTGGCAGGCTAGTCCTCTTTGGATCATAACTTGTGGCTTTCTCCCAAATGCAGTAGTACAGAAACATAGCCCTCTGTGCCTGTACTGAGATGAGGGGTCCGTGGTTGTCACCAGCGCATGGCCTGTCCTTGCTGCAGGAAGAGGCTGAGACACAGGTTCTTGTCAAACACCAAGTCTCAGGGAGGGCATGAGGTTTATAAAAACAGTGGGAAGGCCCACCAGCAGAGCCGGGCTTAGTCATGGTGGGTAAGAGGTGGTGGCACTGAGGGAAGTCATTGGACCCTGGAGGCATCTTACACCGGGTGTTCCCGAGATCTGGCTCCAAGTGAACAGGCGCTCACACTGCTCGTAGGCATCCTTGCATCAATAACTTCCCATTCACTGTGTCTGTGTCTTCTGTCATCCTGACCTATGGCTGCTTCTCAGCCCCTGAGCTCTGCAAAAGCTGTCCGTGCCTCGGCCTGATGATGCCTGTTGGTCTCCCATGGACTTGCCACCTCCCTTCCTTTCTCTTGAATCAGCCTCAGATTCCGGCCATCAGGGAACAGGTCTAGTGACCCCAGATCTACTCTCCAGGCTCCAGAAGTTGGCGAGCAAGTCTCCACTCCCCTACAAGGGATGGAGCCCAGGCCTTCCCTCTGCAGCAGGACAGTGATTGGCCCCCAGTGGGTCCTCTAATAGACCTATTGCCCAGCTAGTATCCATTGGGAACATCCCTTCCAAGCTCCCTTCTGTGCCTGAGGAGTGACAGACTCTGCCTCACTGAAGCTGTGGGGGCCGCTCTGGAGAAAGATCCTTCTGGACATGGCTGTAACTTTGGTGTCTGCTTCCTGTTTAAGGCGCTACTGAGAACCTGTTTGCAGAAGTGTGGCTACTGCCTGCCCAGCAGGCCTGGGTTGCACCCTTAGGAGTGTAGGGCCTGAGTTCCTCCCCGACGATGCACAGGTCCACTGTCAACTTGGTATCTGTGTGCACGGTGGTGTGTTGCATGCATGAGTACATGGGTGTGCACACATGCAAGGACCCAACCAGAGCTAATGTGCACACCCTACCATCTTCCCAAATAGCCGGGACCCGTTTACACGCGTGTATCCCAGGGAGTTGGGGATTTTATTACAGTGTAAATACCAAAGGGTGCAGGGCTTTTGGAAATCATCTTCTTTGTACGATGAAGATTTTGGGTCTTTCTGTTCTGGGACCCAGACTGGCATTCTGGGAAAGATGTGGAGGGGGGTATTGGGACAGTGCCTGGGGGGCAGGGGAGAAGAGTGGGCAGGAGAGAAGGGAGGGTGCCTCTGAGGGCAGCTTACACCCACGCAGGGTGCAAGGGGCCCACTTCCCTATCTTGCAGCTAACTGCTGACTGCTGCCTCATGGGGCCCTGGGCAGCATGCACACGGCTGAAAGGGTTATAACAGGGGAAAGGTCGGGGTGAGTCATGTTTCCAGTTGGAGGTGGTGATGGAAGTTTGGGAGGGTAGTGTGGGGACCATGATTGGTACCCAGAATTCTGGACCAAGGACTCTGCTCCAGGCTGCTCTGAGCCTGGCCTGTCTCTGTCTGTCACTTCTCCCAGGAGCTTAGTGTTCTCACTGTTTAGCCTGCAGACTCCACTTACAGCAAAGGGAAGCGAATGAGGTCATTCATGATACCTGGTAGTCTCCCAGGTATCAGAGGCTTAGTGACCTAGTATGGCAGATTTATCTCTGAGACACAGATGGGCTACAGAGACCTGAGCAGCCCTCTCCAGTATAGGTCATCACTGCTCCTCTCCAGTATAGGTCATCTCTGCTCCTCTCCAGTATAGGTCATCTCTGCTCCTCTCCAGTATAGGTCATCTCTGCTCCTCTCCAGTATAGGTCATCTCTGCTCCCTCTACAGTATGGGTCATTGCAGCTCCCACTTATGCTGCCCTTGGTGCTTAGAAGAACCCTGCTGCAAAAAAAAAAAAAAAAAAAACAAAAAACAAAAACAAAACAGATGCAGCCCAGTCTCTGGCTGCATGAGGACAGGAAGACAGGTTGGAAGGACAGAAATCTTGATTTCCAGGTTGCCAGGGCACAACAGAGTGTCAAGAGAAAACCCCGCCCTCTGTCTCTTCGCCACAAGTGGAACACTGTCCTGACACCTACAAAAGGCCTCTTGGAGGGGACTCCTGAGCTTATCAGGCCCTCACAGGGCCAGCATCAAGGTGCTCTGAGAGCCTTGGGGACAGCCTTCCTCAAATCAGCTCAAACAGTGTATGTGGCTTTCCCAGTGGATATGCCTCGTCTTAGATGTTGCTATCTTGACCATTGTCCTGGTACCAGATGCAGCCAGCTCAGGTCTTCATTCCCCAGACAGTCCATGGCTACAGGGAGCTGCAACCCAGCCCCAGAACTCATGCCCTTCTTCTCCCATGCAGGACATACCTTGAGGAAGAACTCACCAAGGCCCGGAAGAAGCCTAGCTTGCGGAAGGACATGTACCAGAAGATGGTTGAGGTGGACCCTGAGGCCCCCACTGAGGAGGAGAAAGCCCAGAGGGCTGTGACCAAGCCACGTTACATGCAGTGGCGAGAGACTATCAGTTCCACGGCTACCCTGGGCTTTAGGATCGAGGGCATTAAGGTGAGACCTGTGATGTGTGGTCTGAGGATGCTGAGGCCTCTCAGTTCTCCATGGCAATGAGGACCTGGGGATGCTGGAGTCTGTAAGGTTCACCTATACAGGCCTAAGTGTGGACAGCCAGCCTCAGGGGTGCTGCAGGTGGGCTGACTGTGAGAGGCCGTCAGACCCTTCACACACGTCGGGTAGGGGTGGCTTATTTCTAGAACTGTACAGAAAACCCTACATAGGAGCCAGCATATATGCCTGCCACATGAAAGATGTTGGCTCCCTGCCAGTGAGGTACCAACAAGGAGAGGTGTGTGACTAGCTGGGATCGCCTTGGAAAACACATCGTCCATCCTTTGCTCTTGGGTGCCCTGAAAAGGAGTTCAGAAGACTGTCCTTGTCCCTATGTTCCAGTCCATGTCCCTAACTATTAGATTTGCAAGACCTAGCTGGGAGCAGGCAGAGGGAATACAGACTCCTCATTGTCAGACCAGGTGGCCATCCCTCCAGGGACCCTGGTCCCCCCTTTCTCTGCCCAGGCTTGGTCCGCCTGACCCCCTCTCCAGCGTGGAATCAGAGTTAGGTAACTGAAATGAGTGAGGTTCCTGCAGCCTTCTCTCACAGAGCGTGGAGATGTGAGTTCCTGTGATCACCAGTGTCTCACTGGCTTCTAGAGCTGGGGACGGAGAAAGCCGTTTGTCCTTCCCTGTCTTCTGAAACCAGCCTTCCTTCCTGGCAGTATCCAGCTCTCAGACTGGATGCAAATTGTATACACGTGTCCTCTCCATCTGTGGCCTGTCTGAACAGCACACCCTGGCACCTCTCACCCTGGCATGGTCCTCTCCTGGCCGCAGAATCGCACAGCCAACAGCATCCGCTGGCAGGGAGAGGCCAACTGCCTGCGCTGGCATCTGCCCTCCCTTGTCCTGGTTGGCAGGGAGGCCCCATGAGGAAGGTTCCGCTGAGGTTCCATCCCCTCCACCATTCCCTCAGAACCAGCTGCCTGCTGTCTTCCTGCAGCAAGCCTCCCTGAAGTTACAGCTGTCAGCTGTTTCCAGCCGAAGGCAGATGGGTGAAACTGTCAGAGCTCCTGCCGATCCCACCTTTTCTCCCCCTTTGTCTCAAAAGGACAGAGCCCTGCGTACTTGGCTTGCCCGGGCCAGTCTGAACAGAAGGAGCACTGAGCTCAAAACCTGGAGATGGTGGATGAGGGCGTAGGGATGCAGCAACCCAGGCTTAGACCTTGGCTTTGGAAGAATCTGCACAGTGCCCCTTGGTCTGCAGTGCACTGCAAGACCTGAACTAACTGTCTAGAATCTAGAGAACCAATGTGAACAAGTGCACTTACATACACAAGTATGTGTGTATACATGCGCACACACACGTGAGACACTTTACAGCTTCTGTTTGCCATATCATAAAATTTGCCAGCATTGGGGCTGAAGAGATGGTTCACAAGTTGAGAGCACTGGCTGCTCTTCCATAGGTCCTAAGTTCAATTCCCAGCAACCACAGGGTGCCTCACAACCATCTATAATGAGATCTGGTGCCCTCTTCTGGTATACAGGCACAATGCAGGCAGAACACTGTATAATAAACAAACATTTTTTTTTTAATGGTCATATCGTGCCTCTCATGCTTGAGGTCACTGTTAAACGAGGGTCACTTAAACACAAGCCTGTGACAGGGTGACACTTAGCCTGATCGTCCAGATGGCTGCTGGCACACTAATAGGACACACTGTGAGGCACTGGTCCAGGGAACAAGCTTCTGAGCAGGAGCTGAAGCTGTGGATTACCTTGGGCTGCTGCTGGCCTTGCTTAGAACAGAGTGCTTCTCCATTGTGTCTCAGATACCCTCACGCCACCAAGACTTCCTAAGCAGCATGTGGCCCAGGGTCTAGTGCCACTCTGAGCTCCTCTGCTGGGGCCTGGGCCAGGCTCCCCTGTGCCAGATGACAACTGTCTGGTTGCACCTGCCTTGCTGTGCCTTCCCTGAACGCCTGACCACCTCCACAGAGCAGCGTGAGGGTCATGCTCATGAACAGAGGTCACGGGCTTCTGCTGACCGCCTCTGGGTGATTCCCTCCTCAGAAGGAAGATGGCTCCGTGAACCGTGACTTCAAGAAGACCAAAACAAGGGAGCAGGTCACTGAGGCCTTCAGAGAATTCACTAAAGGAAACCAGAACATCCTGGTGAGTCAGGGTTTGGGATCGGGGAACCATCCCTTCTCCAACCTAGGTGAGCTAGGAAAGGTGTTGAAACCCTAGTCCCAAACTTCTGTATGAAGCTGATGTAGCTGTTCCCAGAATTCATGGGTGTTCTGAGAAGCTTGGGGACCACTTACTCGTTGTCCTGAGCTGTCAATCACTCTGTCTCAGCACACTGCCCTTCCCTGTCAGGGAACAACCACAGAGGGGGTTCTTTAGCACCTGCTGCTGGCTGAGCATTGTGCTGAGTGTTCATCATATCCCCTCAGAAGCCCTCTGGTGAGGACAAGCAAGCTGGCATTCTCGTCTCTAGTTGGCAGACAAGGAGACTTGGGAGGTCAGGGGCACAGATAGAGAAAAACAGAGCTAGGGGGTCACACCTGAGTTGGCCTGACACAGAAAGTCCCTGCACTTCCTGCTGCCTTCGGGCCCAGACCTATAAGACTGGAATGCACACAGCCGGTCTGCAGTGACCGTCCTCTGGTTTCTGCAGTGACTGCCCTCTCTCGTTCCTGGGCATCTGTTTGGGTCATTTCAGACCCTCAGAATCATGCCACCAATTGCATTTGCAAGAAGGGTTGATTGCTGTTGCTAGGGATGCCAGGGCACTGCTGACTGGTCCCGCCTGACTATGTCAGTGCTGGAACCCTGTGATAATGGCTTCCCTAGTGACTCTGTAGTTCTGGGTGACGAGACTCACAGAGTTAGCCCTTGGGAATGACTAGGCACCCCACTGCTCACACCGGAAGATCTGTAAGGCTCTGTGGAGGAGGCTCATGTAGACATATGGTAGCTTTCCCCTTATCCTGTCTTTAGTCAGGGGCACGGCACTTTGTGGTCAGGAAGTTACCATGGCAACCAGTTCTGGGCTCTGACTCTGATGGCTGGCATGCTGGGATGGGCTACCCCCTCATGGAGAAGGTTGAGGGGCACATAGTCTCCTGGGGATGGTGTAATTCTGAGCTCAGCTGGGGTAGGTGAGGCTGTAGAAAATGATGAACACAAGGTCATTGCTACCTGTCATCCAGTGACTCTAATGCACTAAATAGATCTGATCACACACACACACACCCCCAAACACACACACACACACACACACACACACAGAGAGAGAGAGAGAGAGAGAGAGAGAGAGAGAGAGAGAATGTGAAACTGTGATCCCCTCTATCCTTAGATCGCCTACCGGGACCGGCTGAAGGCCATTCGAGAAACCCTGGAAGTCTCTCCCTTCTTCAAGTGCCATGAGGTAGGATACTGAGCCTTCAGTGTGACAGGCACACCTCACCTGCTTGATTGAGACCCCTCACCATCACCCCCAGTTCCAGTAGGAAGCGAAATTGCTGATCCAAGCCTCCCTCAAGATCATATAGCCTCAGAGTTTCCTTAAGTCTCTCAAATACCTAAGTACTCCTGTGAATCGTAGCCCCACTCCCCCTCCGAGCCCAACTCCTCTCCCCCAGGCTCTGCTCACCTCCCTCCTCCTGGCCCTGTCACATCCATCCACCTCTTCTCCCGCTCATCCTGCCCCACCCTGGTCCTGGCCCTGCCCCCCTGCTCCCCTGCCCCCTGCTCACCCTCCTTCTTCCCCCCAGGTCATTGGCAGCTCACTCCTCTTCATCCATGACAAGAAGGAGCAAGCCAAGGTGTGGATGATCGACTTTGGGAAAACCACACCTCTGCCAGAAGGCCAGACCCTGCGGCACGACGTCCCCTGGCAGGAGGGGAACCGGGAGGATGGCTACCTCTCAGGGCTGAACAACCTCATCGACATCCTGACAGAAATGTCCCAGGGGAGCCCCCTCACCTGAGGCCACCGCCACCTTGCCTACCCAGCCACCTTGCCTGCCACCTCTGCCTCTCCCATGTTCCTTGCTTCCCCTGTCTCCATTCTTCTCTGAGCGCCCACCTAAGAACAGAGCTTCCCATCTGCACTACAGGACACTTAGGGAAGAAAAGAGATTCTCTAGGTCTCTTTCCTTCCTACGCAAGGGCCTGGAGGTGGCGTTTCTAATTCTCTCTAAGTAGAACTACCTTCTGGAAGAGAATTACCCAAAGCCAGGCCCCACATCCTGTACAGCCCATTGTACTCAGGGCCCGCATGGGTCTAAGAGGCTGCTGGGGGACTTGAGAGATTGAGCCTCCCTCTGGGAGACCCCCAGAAAGTTCAGGCCCAGACTGGCTACCTGTAGAGCCCTGCTGCCCCCTGGTGGCTGGTGCCATCGGTCTATACAGCCCCGTTGGTGCCTCCCACCATGGGCCCTGAAGCCAGGCCAGAGTCCTGACTTCTGGGAGCTGGGAACACAACCTCTGGGGAACCTGCATGTGGCTCATGAGCAAAGAATCCACCAGTGAGAGGCCCCAGCTTTCCAAGAACACTGTGTGGCCTTTCTAGAGATGCTAAACCAGGACCCCACCTTGTTGTTGTTAAACCTTGGAAATCAGGCCAGATTAGGAGCTGGGAGTATGGGGAGCGGCTTTTGACTGTTTCTAAAGACCTTTGCTCCTCCATCTGGGACCAACTGCCTGTGAATTCAGAGGGGTCATTCTGCAAAGGTGAGCTTCCAGGGACAATGTCATATCTCCTAGAGCCACTGCTCAGTGCCCCTAGATCTGCCCTGCTGTGGATAGGTCCAGAGCTGGGGTAGATGACTCAAGGCCCATACCCACCTCCAGGGATCTGCAGCAGCCCTGAGAGCCTGCCACACTTGGGGGAGGAGACTGCTCTTTTGTCCCTCCAAATCCTTGGTAGCCGGGTACCTCTACTCCTGTACCCCGAGTCCCTCCATGGGGAAACATCTAACAGTTCGGGCAGTACTAGGCCTTAGGGAGGCAGGATTTGGGCTCCTGGAATGATTTCTAAATTTCCCTTCAAATCGCTTGTTCTTCCAGCTTGAAGGGCTTAGGCCAGTGTTTCTCCACATCATGTGGATAGTTCCCAGGGCTCACAGGGGTGCCCATGGCTCTGCCAAGCCTTTTCCTTCCTGGAGTCCTGAGCTGCTTGAAGGGCCATGGGGTACCATTCTTAATCACCACTTCAACTGTGAAGCGGGGGACCTGGCTGACTAAAAAGAGTGTACTGTACGGTCTGTGTGACTTTTCAAAGACCACACGCCCAGCTGTTGCCCTTTGGAGCTACCCTCTGCTCCCCTGGGCTTGTCATCTCCTCTTCTACTGAGAAACCCTGGGTCACATGGACAGATGCTCTTCTGGGTACCAGGCCAGCAGACGCTGTTTGGGAAATGGGGTAAGCCAGCGTGTACACACCTAGCAATATCGCTTTGGGCAGGGGTGGCCACCTTGGCCGCCTACCCTAGTTCCCTGGGGTTTCTAGAAGAACTGTTGGCCCATGTGACACGTGTGTTTCCCCTTTCATGCTGGTGGGTGAGTGACAGTTGGTGGGGGCGGGAGGTGGGACCCGCAAGGATGTATAAGTACAGATTTTAAAAAAGGAACTCTTTTAAACTTCCTGGCTCCTATTCAGATGGTGGTGAGCTCCTATGTGGGCTGACTTTCTAAAGGTCACCCCCCCCCACGCCCCCACGGGCGAGCCCAGACCTTGTGACAGCACGTGATTGGGAAGACAGGCAGCCTGAAGTGGGGGAGGAAAGTAGCAACTGGGCAGCAAGCTCTGGCACTCCCCAGCTGTAGCTGCCTGAGGGCTTAAGAGGGCCCCGTGGTCTGTAATCAACCATGTGCTGGGGAGGGTCGTCATTAATTCTAAGAGTCGATAGCTACGACCTGGCCACAACTCCCTTTCTGATCTCAGAAAAAAAAAAGTTTGCTAAAGCAAACTACGCTATGAACAAAAATCCCAGGGACCAGTTTAATGTATGTAAGAGAACATAACTGGCCAAGCACTTTAAGAAGGAGTCACCTGTCACAATAACGTGCTCAGGTGCTGTGACTAGCTGCCGGTCAGCAAGAGCTTAAGACCGGGCTGGACAGTGCTTTGTGCTGGGGAATGTCGTAAGGTGATGTAGAGAGGCATCTCTAGGGTTATTCTGTTACCAAGGGTGTTTTGCTTCATTGGGTTTTTGTATTTACCATGCTAACACCCACACTTTATCTCCCAAACCATTGTCCCCTTCCTTCCTGCCCCGTTGGGATGGATAGAGCTTAGATGGAATTTCCCGGAACCTCTGGCAATCTGATAACCCATGTTCATGTACCTGATGGAGACTCCCAAAGTCCTGGCTACGCAGGTGCTGGGACACAGGACAGACTACATGCACCAGTGTGTAGATGCAAGTCCAGGGAGCCCTCCTGCTCTTGGGCCACCAGGTTTCTTGGTGGCCAGCCTTGCTTTGCACGCTCCGAAGGTTGCTTCAGCCGCTTTCCCCAGACCAGACTTTAGTGCCCTTTAAGAAGTGTGTAAGTTATATTTATTTTGTTTTTGTTTTAATTGCACAAAACACTAAGAGGAAAGGCTGGGCTGCTCCTCCGAAGCTCCGCCAGCCTTCTGGGGGGCCTTGCCTTCCTGTCCGGGGGAGTCCTGGGCAGCTGTGGCTTCAAGGATGCTGTTCACCTTTGCCTTGCTGTATTTAGCTTCAAGACCGCCTGTGTTCTGCCTACCCTGTGTGTATAACTCCCCCCTCACCCCGCTCCAGGGTGCTCACCCATCAGTGCCTTTTTGGGAGGAGAGGACCCTTCCCACACCCTGACTGGCTCTCCTCCTCTGTATTCCTCTCCCCGTGGGACTGTTACATTCCTTGCCCAGTGCCCATCAGTCAACTGTAGACGCTCTTCCCCTTCTCAATAAAGGCCTTGGAGACCATTACTAGTGTGAGGTGCTCCTTCTGTCTCCACCCACGCACATACCCTCCAACTACCACAGAAGAGCTGTAATGCCCTGCAGTGCCTATGAGGTGGGGTAACAGTCTATCCACAAACCATGTGGAACTCTGTAATGAGTCTTTTCTACACTCTCAGCTACACCTTTAAACAGTGGCTCAAAGGCGTCTCCCAGTTATGAAGAAGGTTCCCCTGCTCATGGTGGGCTCTGTGCTGGGTGCATCCCACCATCCACAGTGATGGAATAACTGTAGAGTCTCCATTGATCAGATGGGGAAACTGAGGCTTAGAAAGTAAACAACACTGGGCGATAGAGGTGCACGTCTTTGATCCCAGTATTCGGGAGACAAAGGCAGGTGAATCTGTGAGTTTGAGGCCAACCTGGTTTGAGACATAAAAGAAATAGACATAGGATAGATTCAAGAGGACCATCAGTGAATACTGCAGCCTCAAGTTTATGGTTCACAGCCCTGCCATACCCCAAACCAAAGGGGATGGCAAAAAGACTTTTTTTTTTATCATGATACAAGGAGAAAACAAAAGTCCAAAACACTGAGGAACAAAACATCCAGTAGCTTCACCTTAGGTTAAAACATCTTGTTGTTTGACCTTGAAGGAGCAATAATAGGCTCGAACTCTCTGACCTTATTGTCAAGATAGAGCCAAGCCACCTCTGTGGGCTCCCACACCAGAGGAGTGTTGGAAGCAGAGCACTTGGCTCCAGACCCCATAGTGACTCAGCAGGGAGCCATGGCTGCATCTCAGAGACTGGTCTCATATGAAGGGTCATGGCCCTTAACAGCTTCTCTCCAGCCCTGCTGTAAGCCATGGCCTCCAAAGGACAGTGATGTTTGCATTTTAGAGGGCTGCCCAGCTCAGACCTCAGAGGACTGGTTTTAGCCACTGTTGTGTGGAAAACCTGCATTACTTCCAAGCAAAGTCATCCACAGCCCCAAGGCCCTTGCTAAAGGAAAAGCAAGCCCCTCAGAGAAGCCTGCAAGCCATCTATTAGGATGTCAAATCAGTCCCCTTCTGGCTAGACCCAGGAGACCTGTGGTCATGGCCAGAACCCTAGGCCCTAGAGAAGATGTTCACTTGAGAACTCTCAGTAGCAGCCCTGAAACACACACGTTCTTTGTGCATGGTGTCCAGAGCCATCTACCAGACTACATCTCTGTCCTCAGGGTGCCATTGCTTCTCGTCACATGGGCCCCAGTACCTCACCTGCTACCTGTCGTCCAACCACCCGCAGGGCTCCATGGTCACCCAATCACAGACCCCTCATCACCTTCACCTGGGGTCTTTTTTCTAGCAGACCCCAGGGGCAACCAAAGAAATGGGTGGCCCCCTTTACCTGTTGCCTCTCAGGACCACGTTTGGCACGAAGCGCCTAAGCCTGGGCTCACAAGAAACTGGTCCCTGCTGGTATGTGTGGCAGCAATTATGATCAACTTCATGTCATGAGACATCTTCAGGGGGTGGATGCTCTGGCTGACTGGGGACAGAACACCTTAGTGAGTCAGGGGAGGAGTCTTCCGTATCCAGCTCACGTTCTGCTGCATCAGCCCCTCGAGAGGAACCTGTAATGGTCCTACCACGTCTGTTAGCACAGGATCGGGACTGCTTAGGCACTCATCCCGGGAGGTGGGAGGACAGGCTGTATCTCCACCAGTTATCTATTCCCCGGGAGCAGTGGGCTCCATGGCCACACCCTCTGGCTAGTCTTCTCCCTGCCTCTTCCACTGGGCAGGGAACTGGGGTAGTGGGATGGCCACTAAGCCCTCCAAAGGCTGCACAGGAAGCAGCCAGGAGAATTCTGTGTGGTCTGAGTGACAAGAAGGGGCCAGGGGGCAACTCTGAATATCTGTGATTATGCAGAAGAAGCCTGGGGACTTGGACACATTTCGGTATCTGCTAGTGACATCAGCTCCATCCGTAGATCATCAGTATCTGCCACATCCCCTCCACGCCTGCATGGATTCCTTGGTTGCTCCGTCTTCACTGATTCACGACCGGGCTCAGCTTAGCACAGTGCCCATATGCTCATATACTGCAATGCTATGTACATGTGAGGAACACGGAATATCTGCTCTCGTAAATCCCGAAGTGGTGTCCGAGCCTGCTGTAAAAGGCTGTACCAACCCTTCTGAACCCTGCACGGGAACATCTGCCTCCTTCCTTCCCCACATCACAAAGCCAACTCTGCGTTCTCTACCCCCTTTCCCACCTCTCAACTATGCAGTCACCAGAGCAGACATCCTCTTAGAAATTAGACCTTATAAATAAAGTTTTATTAGTAACAACCAGGCTACTGCTTTATGTAACATC
The DNA here is from genome assembly GCF_018167655.1 of Microtus oregoni. NCBI lineage: Eukaryota > Metazoa > Chordata > Mammalia > Rodentia > Cricetidae > Microtus > Microtus oregoni. The sequence continues at coordinate 4,467,894 of NW_024543221.1, forward strand.
TAGGGCCTCTTCTACACCACAGCCACAGATGAGACTAGTACCCTACCACCTACATGGGCTGCAGAACTAAAGAGGTTTATTATCTAGCTCCTTACAATGGCTGCCAAGTCCTGCAGCCGTGACTCTCGTGGTTATGAATTGCTAAGTGTCAGGTGATTGAAAACAAAGTGGTTTAATAGTCAGAAAAACTCTGTGAGATGAACACTGTCAGTCCCGTGTTCTACATGAGAGAGTAGAAGCCCAGAGGAGGAGGGTAGGTTACCAAGACCACATGGCTAGGAAACAACAGGCCCTGGCATTGGTCTGGACTGGAGACCTGCCTGGGATTCTGCATGTCTGCATCCCTGGCCAGTCCAGGGCAAGTGTCCTGGCACCTGGCCATGCCACAGGACTGCTAGGACAGCCCATGAATGCTGGAGGCTGGGGTCTACGGGGGCAGAGCTACCCAAGCCCAGGCAGATTCAAGGCACCTGGTGGTCCCTGCAGGCCTGGCGATGGGGCTGGGGACCGGGGCTGTTTATTCTAGGCTTGGGGTGATCCTCCAGGCAGCTCGGTGTTAGCATTCATGACATCCAGTGCCCCTTACCTGCAGACCGAGGGTGCAGACCCAAGTCTGCTTGCCACTCACAGGCTGGCTCACACGCCCTTCCACAGAAGTGCAGAGAACACATCCAGTTCCCGAGAATGCCAAGAAACGGCGTGCATGTCATTTTTTTCGATTTCAGTTTTCACTGCGACAGCTGTGGCCCAGCTCCTGGCATTTGGTGCACCATGCACGGGCCCGAGATGACACATTCAAAGAGAAGTGAGACTGGGAGGCAGAGGAGAGGCGTTTCCGTGCCTTGCAGAAGTGGGGTGGCTCAAAGGGGGGCTTTATAAAACCAGGAGACACCTTAGGTGACAGTCACAACCCATGATAGACCCCAATAAAAAGGTCACAAGAAAAAAATATATCCACCAAGCATTAGGGTCCTGCGCTGTGGTCCTCATACTCCACACACACGGTCCTGAGGACCAGGGTTATAGTGGACACTTAGAGGCCACAGAACTCAGGTCACAGTGGTGGACCCCTTGCAACTAGCATCATTATCTGTCCCGATCTTTCTTCCTGTTCCTTTCCAAACTTGTGAATGAGCACAGCAGGATTTAAAGTGGTTGCAGGGGAGACCGTCCCCACGTGAGCATCTGTGCTTTTCAGTGTGGTAGTGCGTGTCATTTTAAAAATAGTTTCTGCATATTATGGACAAACAGTATCTGTGACAGCCTCTGGCAACGGCAGCCCTGCTCTATTTCAATGAGGAAAAAAAGTCTCAATTTTAGTCATGCTTCTTTCTGAGAATTCTTGCTGGAGTGAATTCAAGACAGCTGTGAAACCAGGCCCCACGAGGGAGCCTTCCCCCTTGTGGACATCAAGGTGCATTGCAAGACAGCCCTAGGACAAGGGAGCTGGTCAAGGAATGTATTTACAAATGACAACCTGCTCTAGGAAATAAGAGTGCCCAGGTTTAAGGCACAGTGGAGGCAGTGGACAGAGAACAGGTATGCGTGGTACAGGATAAAGAGCAGAGAAAGCAAGAGGCCCCAAGGGGGAAAGAAGAGGTCTGACTTAAGTCAGGGACATGAAGGAAACTTGAGACAGGCTTTGCAAAAGAAGCGTCACGAAAATAAGTTTAGAAGCTGAGCGTGAACCATCCAGCAGGTTGGAGGATGGAGGAAGCGGAATACGCAGCCGCAGAGACACACGGAAGGACACTGTATGTGGAGTGAGTGGCTCCAAGTGGCCAGAGCAGAAGCTTGGTGTGGAGCTGGCAATGTGGGCACAGCCAGATCTCAGGCCTGGAGAAGGATGGAGAAAGAGAATGAGGCATGTGGAATTTCCTCCAGTGACAAACAGGTGTTCCTGGGGGCCCCTAAGCTGTGGCCTTTCCTCCTGCCTGGAGGAAATGATGCTAAGCCAGTAGAGAGACGCCAGGCCCTGTTGTGAGGGCAAGGCCGCGCGCTAGAAGGAAATTGTCGAGGCAGTGTGGGTGCCATCGCCCCGTGTTGAAGGGAGCCTCTGGGGTTCACAGCATTGAGAGAGCGCGCCAGGCTTGCCAGATCAGCCACTCTCACTCCTGTCGAGCCAGGAAGCCCTGCCACCTTTCCTCAAAGCTTGGCTTTTCATCATCTTCCGAGTGTTCTCTTCCTGCCCAGCTCCTGTCAGGCCCAAATGAAACTCTTCGAGCCTCTACTCCTGCAGGCTTGTGGTTAATTGCACCGCTAAGTAGCCCACACTTCAAAGAGACAGCAAGCCAGGGAAAACAAATTCTGCTTCTCCGTTAGATGCAGAGGAGTCTTTGCATAAAAGGTTTTCCATTTTGGGAAGAAGATGGGAGGGGCAACATATCCAAGTGTGCTTCAGGGTGCTCAGCAGCCAGGCACTTTTCATTCCACCCACCAGTTAAGTTGACCTGGCTCAGAGATGTGGCTGGCAGGAGAAAGAAGGCAATCGAGATCAGAAGTCAGTGCTGCCTTAGTGGACTGGTAAGTGTCTGCGACACCCATCCCTCTCTATAAAGTGATGTGCGCCCCAGGCTCTGCTTTGTGGAGAACACAGTGGGAGTGGCTAGCAGACTAGGGTCTGAGGGACACCCAAGGCCCAGCTGCTGGCCTCTGCACTCATTCCTAAGTGAAGCGACTCAGGCTCCAGCTCATCAGTCCTCCCTCACTCGTCAGTGACTTCCCGTGTGCCTGAGATGCCTCGTCGGTGCTAAGAGCGTGCATTGTGTTCGTTTGAACACAGTGGTGATAAACTCAGGATCGGCAACAATGCATCAAAGTCACATTAAGGAAAAGAAATTAAAAGTGCTCACTGTCCCTTAGGGTAATTTACCCAGGTGAGCCCAGATTCGAATTCTTTGCTTCCCCTTCCCTGTGTCTTCCACGTCCCCTGACTGTTGTACAAGTCTGATGTGTGCCTGCCAGAAAGCTGATTTAGGATCCTGTCCCTGTGTCTGTGTGTCCCTAACAACGGCATCACGTGGGGCAGGAAGAGGGATACTTTACAGAAATCAACAGAATCGCACGAGAGGTGAAATCTTACTGACCCCAAACCCACCCCAACTGGCCCAGGTAACACTCACACATACACACAATAAAACATTATTTGTAGGTTGCTTTTACCATTTACGCAAATGTTTGTTTTATAAGGTTGCTTTCAACCTATTTCCTGTTTCCAGCATTTATTACCATAACATAAATACACGCCTGCATTACCCTGAGTCAGAGGCATGGAAAAATACATAACCTAAGCTCACAGTCATGAATTGGCTTAGGCTGTAAAAGCTGATTACTTAGGGGAAACCCAAGGCAAGTTAGGTTGGTTGTTACTTGGTTCCCTTAAGGACTGAGTATACAGTGGGACAGCAGTATACAGTGGGACATCTTAATCACCTCAAGGTGTGTTATTAGCTCTGGCGGTGAGGTCCAGCCTGAGTTCCAATCTCTTAGAATGTGAAAGATATTTTTGTGATATTGTACTGCCACAGCGCATGCATGGGGTGTGGCGATCCACAAATGGGGTAGCTTTCCACAGTTCATCAGGTTGATGGACACAACACACTCGCACACTGTTAAAACCCAGTGCTCTACTTTGGATCTTGAATGTCCCCTCCAAGGGCCATGTGTTGAAGGCTGGTATCTGGTCTGTTGTTCTACTAGGGGGTCGTGGATGGAACCTTTAAGGGGTGGAACCTAGTGTGAGGAAGTCAGTTCACGGGGGTATGACTCTGAGGGGATACCAGGACCTGCCTGTTCTTTTTCCTCCCTCTCTTTAACTCCTGCCATGAGGCGAGCAGCTCCCTCTGCCACACACTCCCACCAGGACTTGCTGCCGCACCGCAGGCCCAAAAGCAGTGTGGTTAATGGACCATGGACCGTCCCGAAACATCTGGAACAGAGAACCTAAATAAACATTTCTTCATTATAAGTTGATTGATCTTGCACTTCCAGCGTGTCTATGGCGGCTAACAGCGACCACAGACCTGTCCCAGCTCTTGCCACTAGAGCTTGTGGACAAGTGTGTAGGATCAAGAATTCACATCGTGATGAAGAGAGATAAAGAAATTGTTGGGATTTGATGACTTTGTCAATATGGTGTTGGAAGATGTCACAGAGTTTGAAATTACACCAGAAAGAAGAAGGATTACAAAATTAGATCAGATTTTACTAAATGGAAATAATATAACAATGCTGGCTCTGGAGGAGAAGGGCCTGGAGTATGAGTGGACTTCCTTGACTTATTCTGGCTTTTTAAAAATCTTTATTGTTTAGATTCTATAAAATGAAGTTTTTGTTAAAAGGAAATACTTTGAAGATATACACCCATTTTTCTAAGCTGATCATGGTTATTTTGGGAAAAGAACAGTTTTGGTTTTTTTTTAAGACTTAAAAAAATACAGATGTTTTTGGTTAAAAAAAAAATAAGTTGATTGAGCTCAGCTATTTGTTACCGTATCCTACCTCTTCTGTGTCAGGCACATTGTAGCAGCTCATACTTTATAACCCTTGTTCTTAGGCAAGAAGGGGAATGCGGTGGACATTGAGCCAAAGGAGGATGATAACACACACACACACACATGCACGCACACACACACGCACGCACGCACACGCACACAAACTATGAAGAGAAAGAACTTGAATAAACTTATGGGAAAGAGAAAAGAGTAAAGGGAGAGAGGCAGAAAGAAGAAAAAGGGCAAAAAAGAAGGAAGTAATGGAGAACAGGTAGATAGAACTAATAATGGAAGGGGGAGAAGGGAGAGAGGGAGGGAAAGAGGAAGGGAGAAAGGGAGAAGATCCAGGTTAGACAGAGCTAGCACTGGCCTCAGCATGAGGGATGGAACAACATCGCCCCTCTCCTTTCTGCCCGGTTTTGCATGTTTGCATCTTGCTCCAAGGAGTAGGAACTTCAGCCACAGTAACTTCAGGCTTTCAAACTTCAGCCTAAGGACCAAGGCAAGATGCTTGTCCCGGTAGAGAGACTAGAGGAAGACTCTAGACTATCCCAGTAGGTGCAGTAGGAGGGGCACTGCAGATTCCCTCTTGCCCAAAGTGGGTGACTTCTGGGACTGACAATCTTCCCAGCATCCCATGGGTGCGATTAAAGCAGGAGCTTGCCCCCTGGCAGAGCAAAAGCCAGCTTGTGTCACACTGGTGAATGTGACTCCCAGGCTCAGGATAGCCAAGAAGGACTTGATGTGAACAGTGAGGAGAGCCATGTCTATGCAGGGAGCAGCAGGTACAGATGGTGGGCACTGTCGTGTTGGAGGAGACCCTTACATCTCTGCTTCTGCTTTTCCAAAGGACTATGATGTGTGCAGCTACCCTAGAAGCCAACAGCTTCGATTCCCTGCAGCCCTAGAGACTCAAAAGCCAAGGATGGCTCCCAGATGAAACTCCTTCCTCCATAGTGTAGCACTTTCTTTGGCATACAGAATTTTGCTTCCAGGCGTTGCTATATTTGATGAGAACGCACACATCCATCTGCCTAGGAAGCAGCTCTGGTCCTCTGCTGAGCACAGGCCTCCTCTCCTTGTTCCTCCCGATCAGGGACCCTTCAGTGAGGGCAAAGAAGCCACTAGCTCATGGTACCCAAGTCCCTAGAAGGAACACAGCCTCAAACTAACATTTACATCCCTAGGTTTAACTCAGGGGGTACCCGGGCCCAGCTGAACCCCACAGACATTAGGAAAGAGTGGACACAAGAACTACCCAAGGTTCCCTGGGCCCAGTGTTGTCCATGAAAGTGCTGCTCCATCCAAGAGACCTGTCTTTCTTGGGACATTTCCCTTCTGCTCCGCTATGAGTCACATTACCATCTCTGTCATTCCTGGTTTGTGCCATAACATAGTTGTGGTTCCGCTGCCACCACAAGGAATCACAGACCTTGACCGAAACAACAGCAAGCTCACAGTGCCAGAGGCTGAAGTCCAAGATCAAGGTTCCCTGAGTGGCTTCCCTTGTTGGCTTGCAGATGGCCGCCTCCCTGCTGTGTCTCTACAGGATGTTCCTTTTGTGTGTGTCTGTATCCTGGGCTCCTCTTTTTCTGATTTATTTATTTTTATTTTATGTATATCAGTGGTTTTCCTGCATGTCTGTGTGAGGGTGTGGGATCCCCTGGAGCTGGAGTTACAGACAGTTGCAAGCTGCACATGGGTGCCAGGAGTCGAGCCCAAGCCTTCTGGAAGAGCAGCCAGTGCTCTTACGCACCGAGTCATGTCTCCAGAGCGCTGGTCATTACAGAATGGGACCACCTTAATGACCGCATTACCTTCTCAGTATCCTGTCCCCAGACACAGGCATATATCATAGGTTACAGAATGGGACCACCTTAATGACCGCATTACCTTCTCAGTATCCTGTCCCCAGACACAGGCATATCATAGGTGCTGAGAGTTTCGCTCCAGGATGTGGTCTGTAAAAAGGGATGTGTCTGGCCCAGGGTATCACTGTAAGAGGGTCTTTGTGGCCAGCCATAGCCATCTTCCTCCCGGGTAGTTTTTTCTTTCTTTTAGATTCATTTGCTTTATGTGTGCGAATGTTTTGCCTGCATGTGTATGTTCACCAGGCACATTCTTGTTGCCCTGGAACTGGGCTTATAGTTAGTTATGAGCCATGATGTGGGTGATACGACTTGGACCCAGATTCACTGCAGGAGCAAGTGCTCTTAACTGCTGAGCCACCTCCCCAGCCACCCCCAGGCAGCTTCTTAGGCCATAACTTCGTGAGCCAGAATTGGCTGCAAAGTTGGGGAAGAGATGCCCACCGTGGGCCAGAGAAAGGGGCTGCATGGGTGGCAAATAGCACCACAGCCAGAGACAGCCCAGCTCTAGTGCTTTCTGGGCCTGTAGTGCCTCTTGCAGGGGCTCACGGTTTCTTCTCCTCATCTGCACTGTGAGGAATGCAAAATGTGGCCACACTCACTCTCAATCCCTTCCTCTACAGCAGTGAGTGTATGCAGTGAGTGTGTGCAGTGAGTGTGTGCAGTGAGGCAGGGGAGACGACACACCTGGCCCCAGGCGTGTATGTGGATAACAGGTAGCGAGTCCTTCACCCTCCCTCCCGTCCTTGATCTTGAGAGGTTGGACCTAATTAGAGAAAGTGTGTCACTGTGAGTGTGTTCTTAGGGGTGCTATCTTGCCCGGCCCCCTCTCGTTACTGCTGGTCTTCTTCCTGCTTGCCGTGATGTGAATTTCTCTGCTTCACTGTGCCCTCACCAGGGTGTTCCCTGACACAGATGAAAATCACTGAAACAACGTGGGGGACAGAACTTCTTTCTCTGAGTCGCTTATGTTAGACACAAACAGCTATGGGAACGCTAACACAGGTCGTAGGTTGCCCTGAGGAACAGGAAGAGGTCAGACATTTCCCTTAGCATATGAGGAGCCAAGCCCTGGTCCCTGACCACTCCACCACTGACAGTAACACTGCAGGCATGTCCTGCTTGTTCCTCCAGGCTGCTGCTCCTGAAGCAGCCACAGCGGATGATGCACTTAGTCAACCAAGCTCGACATTCATGACCCCTGAGATGCCCTCGGGCATTCTTTAGGGACTGGGAAGCACAGAGGCTAATTATCTCCAAAGCATTGATCTTTTACTAACCCACATGGGTTCCATCTCATTAGATTTTTTTTCTGCCTGTCCAGAAGAGTTTCTCTTGCCTCTGATTTGTAGTCTTATACCTATTGCAATCAGTCGGGGTAAAGAAATCATTTTCATTTTTCTTGTATTTGTTGAGACTGGCCTTGTGCCATATATGGGTGGATGCTCCATGGGCTTCTGGGAAGAATGCAAACTCTGCAGCGTTTGAATGGCATGTTCTGTAGATCTCTGTTAAGTCCATCTGGTGTACAATCCCATTTAATTTTAATATATCTGGCTTGGGTTTTTGTTTTGTTTTGTTTGTGGGGATGACCTATTGGTGAGAGTGTGGTATTGAAGTAACCCGGTATTATCACGATAAGGTTAATCTGAGACTTTCCTCCTAATAGTATATTTTATGAGATTGTGTGTATCTGTATTCAAGACACATGCATTTAGAATCATAATGTCCCCTTGATGGATTGCTGCTTTAGTTTGAAGACTGTTTTGTCAGATCATAGACCACCTTCTGCATTCTTCTATCTGTAATGTGTTTATTCCCCTCCATCAGTGAATGTGCTGAGTTCCCTAGGTCTCTGGGCATTGGCCAATGAAGATGTTGGCCAGGCTGTAGACGAGACTTTACCATCCCCTCCTTGCTTCAGAAGACCCCACACGATGGCCAACAGCCAGCTAGCTCTCAGTTCTGACTGTCGTACCCAGATGCTCATTTATGGAAGGCACCATTTAAACATGCATCTCATACACATTTCCCTTGTCAGCCAGTCCAGCTGCCAAGAAAGGAAATGGGCTCCCTCTGCACACATCCAGGGCTGGGTCCTGGCTCTTTGTTGGGAGTATGCATCCCTGGCTCCAAAGGTCCTGGTGAGCAGAGAGAACGTTGGATCCATTCCTCTGGAGAAGGGAAGGCGGCCCGCAGAATGGAAAGATCAGCAGCTGAGGTTGGAGGGAGAGAGGGATGGAAGCATTTAGAGCGGGTTGGAGATCTGCCTGGTTACCGAAATGGAAGACATAGGAACTTGAGAAGCCACCAGAAAGGTCACATGAATGTTTATTACATAGAAAAGAGGAAAAGGAAGACAATGTTTCCAAAACCATATTCCCAAGGATTAAAAAAAAAAGAATTAGAATGCCGAAGAAAAGCCATGCTTTGTGTATTTATAACAGGACCGCGTGTGTATGTACACATATGTATATGGAGATATGTACACGGGCTTTGTTGCTGTGGGAGATTCTCCATCACATGTAAGCAGCACTACCGGAAAGCTGGGGTTCAAAGCTGTTGGGAAGCTGGAGAAGCAGGAGCCCCGCTCTGCTCCTGTGGGGCCCTGCGGGAGCCTGCGCCAAAGCCACCCTGTCAAGCCTGAGGACACCAGCAAAATTTAGCCAAAGTCAGATCTGGGCCCCAGTTTGCAAAGCCAGGCAGTCTGGAATCTTCCCTAGGGCTGAGCTATTTCAAGTAGTCTCCAATCTTTGGAATGGGCTGGCAATGCCGCCCCGCCCCCCTGGCTGGACTGGGGCACGTGGGCACCCCGTGAGTAAGGAAAAAAGGCCCTGGAACTAGTCAGAGAACATGAAAATGTACAGCAGTTAATCTAACAGAGACAAGAGATCCAAACGAAGCCAACAGCGACACCAAAGCAGTAATTCACAACACAACACGTGCCCAAAATTCAGTGATACAGCCAGGGTCTCCACGTGTTGCTGAAAACAAAAGAGCCTGTGCGACAGTGTTCAGCTGTGCCTGTGCAGACGGCCAGCTTCGGCTCCATGGAATACCGCTTGTGAGGACAGCCGGCTTCGGCTCCATGGAAGCCTGCAGAAGTTAGTCACAAGCCCCATCATGGCTTCTCCCCGATCAAAACTTTCCTCCTCCTCTATTCCTTGCTCGCTCCTGGGCTGGGACAGGCAGTGCAGGAGAAGTTCAGAAAATCAAAGTGCTGTCTGAAACCCGAGAAAGGCCCCCAGGAAGGCGGCACCGCACCCTCCTTGCCCCTCCCACATCGGACCACTCTTGGACCCCGGTACTTCAGTGGATCTGGATTTGGTGCAGTGGGGATCCTGAACCCAAAGACCCCATAAGAGAGAGGAACCGGTGTGCATAGGGGATGCGGCTGGGGACGTGTGACTGATTGGGATGAGGACAGTGGTGACACAGCTTTCTTGAGTGGTCTGCCATGCTGGGGTAGGGCTTCTGTGACATAGCTTACCAAGAGTCATCCATGCTCCAGTAAGTAACCCCATAAACTCACTAGGTCCCAGACTTAACGTTGGTGGAATCATTTCTTTAGACCTTTGGTGACCTGTCTGGGGGCAAAGAGGCACTTCTCTGGGTCTCCCCAGGAAAGGTCACTTGCCCTGGGACGGGGTGGGGTGTAGAAGGGGGTTGGAGCATGCTGGACCGACCAGTGTTCGTTTTGCCAGGAGGAATCGACTCTCCCAACTCTGGGGCTGCCAGCCTTTTGGAATAGTGAGGTCCACATGCCACCCCGCCTGGGTGGATGGGTCTGCATTCTCTAAACCCCTGGCTTTGTCAGGACTGTTGGGAAATGAAGGACTGGCTTTATTCCTATACTGTCGTGGACATGGAGGGTACTTGGGACCACTCTAATTGGGATCCATTCTGTCGTGATGCATCATGGGATTGAGGCTAGGTCATGCTCTGAGTGAAATCACACCTCCGCGAACTCAGGAACATTCAGAAGCTCTCAAAGGCTGACAGGAAGAAAAGGAAGACTGCAAGCTCTGAACCTTTCCCTCAGCACTCTGCTGGCCTCTTCACAGCACTATGTCCCTGCCGCTGCCCAAGATCATCTCCAGGTCCCCTACAACCTCGGCACAGAACTCTCCCGAAAGATATCGTGCAGCTGGTCCTTGAAGAAAGGGTCTCTCCCACTTTGCTGTCACTGATGGAAGCTGGGTACTGCAGGGGTGTGGCCTGGAGGGCGTCTTTCATCTGAGCTCAGGACCTGAGCATTTTTAGCACTGAAGGAACATTTGCCAACTGCGGAACCCCATAGCAGGGCCAGTGGACCCCACCCCCAGGCCCATAGATGTGTCCTGGCTTCCTGCCGCCACTAGGGGGAAACCTTGGTCTGCATCGGGCACACTTCTGCCCGGGACTAAGTGACCAAGTGGCTACAGTTAGTTCTATAAACCACAGAGAAGGCCAGCCTCTGGGAAGCCATGACTGGTGAAGTTGGGGGTTTCCCAAAGCTCCCCTCTGACCCCTACAATGCAGTTAGAACATGATCCAGCCGGTGTGAGAAAGACCAGAAGAGAGCGGTTGCCAATGCGCCGCCTTTCTGGCTCCCCAGCATGGCCCATGCTTTCTTCATGCAGGTCTCTAACAGTGATACACATCACTAAAGACTGGAAAGCCTGCTCCCACCTCACATAAGCTGGAGGCATGTGTGAAGGTCGCCATCCGCCCGGACCAGCAAGGAAGAGAGCAGCTAAAGAGGGCTTAGAGAAAGGTAAGTGTGTTTTGCATCTTGAGGTAAAAGGCCCACTATCATTCTGCTTTCAGGAGCCTTAGACCTTTGGGGGGATTTTCCTGGTCTTGGGTTTCAGCCACTGTGTGCTAGCCTTAAGCCCAGCATTTGAGATGTACACATGATTTTTCTTTGGAACATCTAGATCCTTTTCTGTCTAGGGAACACTGTAGCCATGTGGTTTATTTTCTGCGTCTCCTTTAGCTGAGTTCTCCTCTCTGCTCCCCAGCCCCCAGCCTCCTACACCCCACAATTTTATCATGCATCAGTGCAGCCTTGGTCCTATGAGGGAACGTAGGAACTGGATCCCATGAACCAGGCAGCTCCCAGCACCAACTGTGCCAGCTGCCATCGGCTTCCACCCTCCATAAGGGGTGCGTGGAAGCCAGGAGGCATGGCTTTGAGGGCAGATGAGGTCAAAAATTCAGGAAGGCAGAGGGGGAAACACTACCCCAGCCTTCTGAAGAGGTTCATTATCCCTCCCTGTGACTCCTGAGGGGTGTGTGTCTGGGGGAGAGTCTCTGCTCTCCACGGGAACATTTAACTAAACCCCTCCCTGCAGGCGGCTCAAAGAACAGCTAAGATGAACCGCTCTGGGCAACACCTGGGCCAGGCCTACTGTGGAGACTGTTTGCTGGGGCCTGGAGGCAGGTCTGGGGCCTGGGGGCAGACCAAGTCCCTGTCACATCCTTCTCTTCTCTCCAGTACTGCTGGAGGGTTGATCCAGGAAAGGGCAGCAGTTTGGTCAGTCTGAAACTGGGAGTGGCTAATGCCATGGGGGCCACAGTCCGGGGTCCCCCGTGATCTCCACAACACACTACACACCACTGCTTGATTTTAGCTTGACAAAATCTAGATCACCCTGGAAATGTCCTAATGAGAAATTATTTAGATCAGACTGGCCTGTGGGCATGTCTGGGGAGGATTATCTTAATTGTTAACTGAGCAATTCTTAGTTGTTAATTGAAATTGTTAGTTGAAGTTAACAACCACCCTGACTGTGGGTGGCACCATTTCATGGACCTGGGCTTTGTAAGTTTACAAAAAACTAGCTGAGGTGTGAAAAGAGCAAACAGCGCGGATGCCTCCTCTCTCTGTGCTGCTGACTGTGGGCGTGTGGCTAGCTGCTCCCCGACTCTGCGGTGATAGACTGTGTATCACATGCAGAAGCAAAAAAGGAAATCAAGGCCAGCAGCAGAAAGATCCCCTTCCCTCCTGCATGTTGCTTTCTTGTCCCCATATTTTATCCCAGCGGCAAAATGAAGCTAGGACACTCAGGCTACCTGGTGCCTCATTCTTGTTCCGGGGTCCCAGGGTGGGGGGAAAAATGGCCACACTGACCATGATGTCCTGGCCATGTCTCACACACCAGGATGCTCTCTGTGTGCCTGTGATTTCTGCTCCTGGCACTCATAGCCAGAGAATATGCTTCTGAATTCTTTCCCAAGGTTGGGACAGGAGCCCTGAGCTAGGCCATCTAGGGGCTTTGTCACTAAAGGACCTGTGGCCCCTAAGCACTTTATGGCTTGATGGCCTTGCTCCCTAGATCTCTGGTGGTAAATGAACTCTGGTCACCTAGATCCAGTGGTCAGCTTGGACTGTGGAGGGAATTAGCCCCTGTCCACTGTCTGAGAACAATTATGGTAAAGTTAGGCCTCACCAGGGGGCTGCTATTTGTAGCACTATTCTGAGGGCTCCTAAGTCTACCCACATCAGCCACCTGGAGAGGGGGGTGCTAAGGAGACAACTTTCCAAGCTTGAAAACCCCTGTATTAAGCCATCCCACAGTGGAATTCACGGTGACACTTGTCACTCAGAAAAGTCCCACTCGAGGCTGGCTCATGTCACTAAACAAGAGATACAAATTGCTATCTCTTCTCAACTCCCCCAGTAGCCACCCCCAGTCCAAACCAGGCAAATAGACTTCTCCCTCACTCTGGGGGCCGCTCTTGCCAAGGGCTGTCATCACTGGTTATGGGGGGGGGGGGGGGCGAGTAAAGGGCTGTGGCCTGGCAGCACGGGAGGGCTCGACCATTCATTTCCCTGTGTCGTGGATATCTGTACAGCTTTGCTACCTGATGTAGCTCCCTTGAGAGCAGTGATCTGCCAGAGTGGTAGCCCAAGACAGGGCCTGCAGACACACAGAAGCAACAGAAGTAAACATGGAAGATACAGGATCAAGGGTGCGACTTGATCCCACAGAGCCCTGGAAGAAACTAATACAGGGTAGGACAGGCAAACTGGTCCAGAGTCAGAGCCCGGAGTGAGGACGCCACAGATTACATCTCTTCATGGTGTCAAGGGCTGTCCAGTTTGGAGGTCTGCTCCCAAAGACTGCAATTAAGAAGTCTGGTAGGGGGCTGGAGCCCCAGGGAAATGGGAGCTGCTTCCCAGGAGCCCCCATCCACCAAGGCAGAAAGTGGGCAGCTTTCTTTAGCCCTGGCCGTGCTGTGACAGAGCCTCGGCTAGATAGGGAAAGATTCTCCAAGAGGGACCCGTGGATGGCTCTAGGCCAGTGCGGCTGGGAACTGAGCTCTGGGCCTGTCCCACACGTTAGCGCTTCCTACGTTAGCATGGGAATGAAGAGGGATACAAATAGCCGTGTCATCACTGTAATTCTGGATCGCCTTCTCTTAATTTCAGACTGGTGCCCGAAAACCTTCTGTTGGTTTCTCCTCCCATTAAGGATCTAACCCTGTATTGGCACATCACTCCCAGGCTTGCTGCTTAATGGGGCACCAAGGTCCGCAAGTCGTGCCGATAGGGTCAGCCTCACACTGCCTCTTCTTGCAGCATGTATGAATTCCAGGTCACTCTTCTCACGCTTCATATGCAGACGAGTCTCCATTGTCCCCCAGGACTTGCTCAGGAGACCTGAACAGGCGAGGCCGTTTTACACTTCATGGGTCTCAAGACAGCTGACTCTGCACGGGTCTCTCTAGAGATATCCGCTTGCTTGGCGGCGGGTGGGAAGCCCAGACTCAGCTTGGGTGTTAGGGAATAACAATGAATGGATTCCGTCACCTTCCTCAAACCAAACCATCTGGATTTGAAAACACGTGGATGTCAGAAGGAGAGGGGACCAGAAACAGTAGTAAATACATCCAAGGAGGCTGCTGGTCTACAGCCGCTCACAACTCAACCTGGTCATTTTGCATATCAACATCTGGAACTCTAGCAGAGGTGGAGCCGGTGCCACCCTCGCCTCTGGGAAGCAAAGGACACAGGCACACCCAGCAACTAAGAGGCTGGGGTGTCATCAGACACCTGTGGGGACCCAGGAACCTTTCCATGCTGGGCTACCACCTGGCCACCTTACAATCTCTACCCTGATACTGCCCCCCAGGAGCCCACAGAGCAGATGCAGGAACCACATGACTGAATGAGGGGATGAGGACCCAGCGGAAGTATTCCATGAAGTCCTAATGCCTGGGAGAGTGTCTGATGACCTGCTCAGGGCCTGCGGCAGCCCAGCCCAACAGGCCTACAGCAGCCCAGCTGGACAGGCTTGGGTGCCTGTTCAGCGGGCAGTCGGATGGGCATGCCCAGCGTCCCTGGTGCTTGGTCAGTATCCCGCCGCTAGCCCAGTCCTGAAGTTCTGACCCTGTTCCTCCCATGCGCCTCTGGAGCAGAGAGAGAAGCTGGCCTCAGAGCCTGCTGAGAAAAGCAGGTGTGTTTTTCGAAATAAATAATATTTTTGAAATACTCTCTTTCTACCCCAATCTGAGAAACGGCAGAAGAGAACATGTGAAGGTCCTTGTGCCCGAAGCCACCTGGCGCAGCCCTCGCAGGACCCTGGATTTCCCTGGCAGGTCCTGTAGGCTCACAGCTGCTGTGGGATACCCTGATCCTTGTACCCTGTGAGGAAGGAGAAGAGGAGAGGCAGTTAGGGGGACACTCCCTTTAGGATTTGTCCAACATGACCCCAGTCCACAATATACTCACGAGACCTTCTTTAGTGTGTGAGGACCTTATTTGTACAGTGAGCAGTGACGATCCTACTACTCACAGGCAAGGCTATATAGGAGGAAAGAGGGAAGGAGGGAGGGAAGGAGAGAGGGAAGGAGGAAAGGAGGGAGGGAGGGAGGAAGGAAGGAAGGGAGGAAGGGAGGGAGGGAGGGATGAAGTTGGCCACCCAAGAAGGGAACAACTGTCTGACATATGTTCAGCCAGCTGGGTAGCTGGGACAGGAACAGGACTGGAGCACACTGAGTCTTCAGAACATTTTTGCTAATCGTGTGATTTTTTTTTTCCAGTATCAGAGATGAAAGCCAGGCCCTCATGTGCACTGACTAGTGCTTCTCCCTGGGCTGTATCCACAGCCTTCTCTGGGAACACTGATGATGCAAGGGAATTGTTGCTCATCGGATGGGGTTAGAGTACAGAGCTGAGACAGCAGGGAAGGGTGGACCAAGTTGTGACCCTGCCAGACATTTACCTTGGTCTAAGGAGGAAGGCCCGGAGTCCCAACTGGGTCTGTCTAGGTAGTGGGCCACCTGTCAGCCTTAGCTAACAATCCAATGATGGTTAGGGGCCTAGGAGCAATAGAAGTGACGAGAGAGGCCATGAGTGGACAGAGATGGTAGAGACGTTAGGGACCTGTAATGCTAGGTACTCTCCTTTCCAAATAAAAGCTAAAACTGCAATTAACTGTTAACCAATTAAGAGGGAGGGATATCTGTACAGGATAGAGGATGTCGCTCTACCAACAGACTCACCTTGGGAGACTGCAGCCGCAGAGAAGCAAGGCAGCACCAGGAAGAGGAGAGAGAGAAAGAAACGGTCTGAACACAGCAGCCAAAGCACTGGGGACATAAGGTGAAGGGGTACTCCACCAAAGACCTGTGAAGACAGACTTCAACCAAGGTGGACTTAGTCTTCCCAGTGACCAGTCACAGTGGCCAGCAGCCAGCTCCAGCAGGCGATTGTATCACACTGCCCGGCCCCTGTCTGCCCAGTGCCCCCTTCAGCCTTGCCCATGCCCCTGCTTGCTTCCTGTTTTTATTTCTTCTTTATTCCCTGGTCCCAGCCCATGCTCTCGGGGCACATTCTGGGTGATTTAGAAGAGGGACAGGTACAAAGAAGGCAGGTGTGACTGACAAGCTAAAGATGCTACAGTGACTGGCCCTGGTCCCAGCCCAGCTTTGTCTGGGCTAAGCGATTAGTCCCGTCTACTGACTGGACCTGCATTTATAAAGTCTACTTTGGGAAAGACCTGAGGATGGAAGTCATCTTGGATCCATTAGAAATGACTTCCCAGAGCCTTGTGCTGAGACAGATATCACAAATGATTATTAACGCCAGCTGTTGATGCAGCAATAGGAAGAGCAGTTAAGAGAGCTACCAGGCAAGCGCTGACCAGCCGTTAAGCTGCTATGACTGTTGCTGTTCACTGTTATCACAGATGGAGCATCTCTGTTCAGTCAACTCTCTGATTCCTCTCAGAAGCTTTCATCTGATACTGTGGTCGCTTGTGGCCAAGGTGTCACGTGAAACCCAACCTGTGTTTTTATGTTGAGTGATGCCAAAGGACCAACCCTCTACCCGACTGTTCCTGGGACAAAGTCAGTTGCAGTTGTTCCCTTCCTAGGGGCCATCCCAAGACACCTCCTTAGACATGGCTGCCCAGAACAACCCCAGTCCATCACAGGAGAGGGGTGCATCCATCTTTTGAAGGTGAGTGTGATATTTAGAAGAGGTGAAAAGGTGTTGGCTATTGATATTGGTGGGTGTATTTGCCAGTCTGGGAAGAGGAGATAGGGACTGATTTTCTTCTGAAGACCCCCAAAAGTCATGGCAAAAAGTTTGGTGCCAAGCAGAAACTCTGAATGTATCCCAGATACCCAGGGGACTGACAAACCCACAAGGGAACCTACAGGACCAGAATAAGAGCTGGGCTGGGGGCACTGATATCTGTAAATCCTGCAGCCAGATTATAGCTCCTGCATCAGCTCGTGGAGTTCCAGCCAAGCCGGCAAACTGAGAGACAGGCAGGGAGGGAGAGCATGGACCCCCCCCCCCCATCTATACATCTTGGGATCTACATTGTCTCATCTCGGGCTAACAGGAGTGCTCTTAAACTTATGGCTTTGGTCTAGACCCCTGTTCCTGGAGATTAAGGAGGACCAAAGACAAGCACAGATGACTGATGATTTATAGTGGTTCAACTCATGACATTTCAAGTTTAACATGTATTACTTGGGGTCCTGAGGTCATTTTTGACATGGTAGTCATGGCATGTGAAGGGCTCGGTGGGCAGTAATCTGAGGGAAGCCAAAGAGCATCTGAATTCAGGAAGCTGTGGGAACCAGATTTGACACCAACACACGTCTACTGAGACCTAGTCTGGCCTATCCCTTACTGCCATGGCAGACCTCGAATGTCCCCTGACGGCCCAGGTGCAAGGATTGGCCCCCTAACAGGAAGTCTATGGTATTGATGCATTTTCTTGAAGGGTATCTGGAGACTCTTGTTTCTTCTCTTTCTCTCCCCTCCCAGGAATGGCTTTTGTCCTGCCATGAAGTGCTATCCAGTCACAACTCAGAACAATAAAGCCAACCAAGCCTGAATTGAATTCTCTAAAACCCAGGGTGATGTAACTCGTTTTTGCTGATAAGTTGATTTATCCCGGGTGTTTGTTACAATAACAGAAAGGGGCCTCCCAGGTTTTCTAGAGTAGCTGCACTTCCTAGATCTAACTGGGAATGGGATCTGGGGCCTGCAGACGTCCCATGTCCCCAGGGAAGTGGCCATGTGCTCCTGGGACATCCACAGCGAAAGTGAGACTCACAAGGGGTCATCAAATGCAGGGTGAGTTCACCTTGAGCTGAGGCTCTTCCAGGCAGACAGGAATGTTCCCCTCACTGCCACCTGATGTTCCTCCCCTGGCTCTAGGACAGCCTAACAGTCCAAACCACTGACTTCCTCTCTGAATTCTGGGAAGTCTTGCTGTCAAGCCTGGCACCCTGGCCACCCACACTGAGTCAGTCCCACCCGGCTTTGACACTTGAACCTTCTCTAGAGGGGTGATTTGATTAGTCACTGACTCTGGTCCTAGCATTATGTATGTGCCTGAGTTTCCTGCATATTTCAAGTAGGTTCTGGACCATTCTAGACTATTCTAGGTCATTCTTTGGCCTCTGTCACTTGGCTTCTCCTCCTGCCTCTCGGGCCCTCACCTGGTACAGCTTTCCTCCACACTGGCGATTCAACCTGTACACCCAGTGAGGAGCAGCGTGTAGAAACGGGGTATGAAAAGCAAGTGACTGAAGAGATGTGGCCCCAGTTATTCCACCCAGTGAGGTGGAAACAGGAATGGAGGAACAGGGAAACAGCTGCTCAAGACAGGTGCTGTCTGATTGAAGAGTCTGCCAGGTTATTTTTGAACTGATCATTTGCCTTTGGTAAGTTTGATGTTGTAACTTCGTACACTTCCCCAAAACACTTTCGTGCCTAAACTGACTTTGCATTAACAATAACTGAACCAATAAGACCTTCAAAGACAGTGAGAACTTGTAAGGCTTGGCACCAACCAACCAAAGAGTGAGTTTAACCCTGTGAGGAGTCATTCCGCTCTGTGTGTACAACACAGTTACACGGCTTCCTGCGGGTGAAGACTGCGTGGCCTTATTTTTCCTTTAAAGACTGTGATGTGGACACACAGCCACGGGCTAGAGACCGACCTCATTCTGAATACACTAGTTTATCCCGGCTCAGTGGGAGAACGGCTTCCTCGACGGAGGCGGGGAGTGATGTCTTTGCTGGAGAGGACCCTCCCTGGGAGATCCACCCTGCAGGGCTGGTATGGTAGAGAGGGCTCTGGAAAGGTGCCCATGGCACTAGGGCAGAGGACCAGGTGCGCCCTTGGAAGCCGTGTCTTTGGGGTGAGAGGTCCTAGCCCAAGTGTAGGCCTCCTGTCCCTCCTAGGCTCCTCCCACAGCTCTGGCAACCTGCCAGACCCCACCCCGCTCTGCCCTCAGCACACCAGCCGCTACTCACTGGCAAGAATGACCATGTCCATGCCCCAGAAGATGCTCATGATCCAGCCCACCATAACGATGGCCGTGAGCACCTGAATTAGGGCCGCAGCGATATTCAGCCAGAAGACGCAGCACACATGCCTGTCTGGGAGGTCAGTGCGAGCCCCACACAGCACGGTGAAGGCCGAGACGAAGGTACCTGGGAGAGGCCAGAGGGGACAGAGGGGACAGCTTCAGGAGAGGCCACAAGGCTGCCAGCCCACCCCCACGGCTCAGAGAGAAACGGGAGGTCCTGCACCGTGTCCTCTGGGCCTCTGTCTTGCTCAGGTCCTAGCCATAGTCTGTCTCCAAGGTGAAGAGATTAGGACACCTCCTGGAGGAGGTGTGACACGGGACCACTAGGGCCCAGCGCTAAGCCTGTGGGTTCTGGAAAACAGGAGTCATTGGTGAGCCAGAAGTCAGTCTCAGAGGTTGAATTCCAGAGAGATGGGGAACCAGGAAGTAATCTCAGCCCACGTGATGCTTGCCCGCTAGGAGATAGGACTGAGACCTGGGACTGGTGGAGTACGGGACTGCAGCCAGACAGTCTCAGAGCATCCCTGATGTTTCTGTAACTGTTCCAACCACAGGGGTGGGGTGTAGCAGAAAGAGCCACCTGGGGGGTCCCCTTCCCTCTCCTCCCTTTCCATTCCCCCTTTCCACCTCTGTCTTACCCCTGTTGGAGATACCTGCTCTTTATCGAGTTTTACTTGACTATAGCTCTTCTCTGATGTGAGCTTTGAGCCCCGCCTCCCCCCACCCCCACCTCCCCCACCTCCACATCCCCCACCCCCACCCCATCACCCATCCCCACCCCTGCACGAGGACTCAGCAGAGTTCTCGTTCTCCCTGGAGGTGCTCACAACAATTACCACAAGCTTAGAGGCTTCCACAACACAAATGCATCCTTCCTCTGTTTTGGAGGTCAGGGCAGTCTGAATGGGGCTTCAGACCTAGTATGGGCTACCATTTCCTGTTGCCCCAGCTTCTAGAAGCTGCCTATGGTCATGGCTCATTGCCCCTTGCTCCATTGCCAGAGCCAGCAGCAGAGCATCCTGTCCTTGATCTGCTGTCCTCTCATCCCTGGACCCTGGTCTTGCTGCCTGCGTTATGTGGGGACACACTTGATGATGTCATCCCTGAACCCTGGTCCTGTTGCCTGCCTTATGTGGGGACACACTTGATGATGTCATCTCTCAAGATCTCCTGCTTCATCGTGTCTCAGAGCCCCTTTTATCGCATAAGTTCACATAGTCACAGGTGTAGGGACTGGGACGCAGATGTCTATGGGGGCAGGTATGCAGCCTTCCACTCTATCTTATATAAAGAGACTCAGAAATTAACTACGTTGCTCAAAGTCACAGTCACAAGTTGACTCCCACAGTGACCCCAAGGGTCAATGACCTGTCAAAAGAAGGTCAGGATCTAAATTAAAACATTTGAGAAAATGGCCTATGGACTGGTGACCATTCTCAGGACCCCAGTTCTCTCTGTTCCCACTCTTGAGAACACTGAGATTGTCCGTTCAGTTCCCGCTGAACCTGGTGTCTATTACCCCCTTCCTATTCCCGCTGAAACTGGTGTCTAACCCCCTTCCCATTCCCACTGAACCTGGTATCTAACCCCCCTTCCCATTACTACTGAACCTGGTGTCTAACCCCCCTTCCCATTCCAGCTGAACCTGGTGTCTAGCCCCCCTTCCTATTCTCACTGAATTTGGTATCTAGCCCCTGGTTCCTGCTCACCGGCTCCTACTGGCTTCCGGACACCGACTTTACTCTGGTCTGCCCTAATGCCTATGATAGAGGCTGAGGGACTGAGTCTAGCCGCTGATTTCTCCTCCTGACCCTCCCCACGCTCCTCCTCCTCTGAACTACTACCCCCAGTGAAGGCCCCACCCCCTTGCCCCATCTCCTTTCCTTTCAGATCTCCAACAAGGGGGCGCGGTACCTCTCCCACAGCAGGTGGTCTGTGGAGGTCCCAGAAGACCTGGTACCGAGTGCCTTCAGACCCTATAGCACCACCTGCGGCATTTCTGTAGCAGATATGGTGCCCAGGCTCCCCAGTACCCCCGAATGCCTGAAGTGCCCAGGGCTCTGTATTTCCAAACAACCGCCCTCCGCCGCCAAGGAACAATGAAGCTCAGTACAGCATGACACCCAGGAAGCTGGCCTTGCACCAGCCACACAGGCCTAGCATAGAGCATGGCAATCCTATGGAAGCTGCAAAACCAAGCTCTTGTCTCCACAGGATGGGCGGTCCAGCAGGGGCACACAGTGGCTGAGGACTCTCCTTTCTGGATGATGAGACAAGGTTACCCCTTGCAAGTCTGTATAAGCTGTCTTGGGCACTAACTCAGTCCTGTCCTGGCAGCCTGTACTACTTCAGACACTCATACTCCACTGGGAAGATTAAGGGCCTATGCAGAGTCCCAGAAACCAGGACATGACACCCACCTTATCCGGTGGGGAGAGGGAGGTGAGTTTAGACAGCCCTGGGGCAGCAGTGGTGGCGTGGATAAGGGGCTGACGTGAAAATGAGGACTAGCTGGATCGCTGTGGAGGACTCTGAACGCTGGGCTGTGGCTCTGCCTAACCTGCAGAGAGCCGAGCTCCAGGGAGTGGTGAGCAGGAGAGGGATGTAATGGGAAAGGAGCCGTAAGGAAGCGAGGCTGGCAGCAGGTGTTGGTGGATGTAGAAACAACCTCTGAGACGTGTCAGGGACACGGAGGACTCGAGAAGTACATGGCACCATCCTCGCTGCTACTGGAGTACCATGTGTGGGGAACAGGAGATGAACACAAGCCGACAGCGTTACACAAGAGAACCCTGCAGATGTAAGAAGGTGGTGGGAGAGGAACGCGAATGCGTGGGGGAAATATTAAGTGAAAATAACACAGATGCATTACAGCAGCACAAGCGTGCTGAGCTCATGCTACCCCCTCTCTACCTACGCTGCTTTTTTTAAAAAAAAAAATATTTATTTATTAGAGGGAGACCCACATGCCCCGGCCTGTGTATAGAGATCAGAGCAAAAATTGACTCTCTCCTCCTACCATGTGAATTCCACGGATCAAGCTCAGGCCTGCAGGCTTCATGACTGACCCCTCCGCAAACACACAAACATGCAAGCCTGTATATGTACACATGCAACTCCCCAACACACACAAAATGGGGAAGGCATTTTTTTTTTCTTTTTAGACAGAGTCTCACGTAGCCAGGCTGCCCTTGAAATCCTGACCACCACCCCCCACCTCTATCTCCCAAGTGCTGGAGTTACAGGTCTGTGTTACCGTGTCCAGCTAAAAGCTTCATTCATAATGATATTCATACATCCACAAGTCACCCCACCCATTGTCACTCACTGTGGACTTTTGCCAAGGCACCGCGACCCTCTGTCTCTGTAGCTATGGCCTCCCTTCTCTCTTCCTGCCAAGTAAAACATCTCTATAATAGGGCTTCTCCCCACCACACACACACACAGGGTATGTTATATAGATAGTGCAGGTTACCAATTTGAAATCTCGGCCTCAGTCTCCCACATGCTGGGATCACAGTCTTGCCCCATCGTGCCCAGCTCAAGGTAAGCATCTGTCATTACTGATAGAAGATGGATGCTCATCAGAACTGCCGAACTGACAGACCACAGGTCTCCGGGCTTGCCTGTAGTTAGCTGATGTGGGAAGACTCATTGTAACTGTGGGCGGGACTATTCCTGAGCATAAGGTCCTGGACGGAACAAAACGAAGAAAGAGAGCTGAGCAGTAACCGAGCATGCGTTCATCAGTCCACTTTTGTACTGCACGTGCAAGGTTGCCAGTTGCCTCAAGCTCCTGACACCTGACTTCACCACCATGACGGACTGCCCTGTGGAGTGTGAGCCCTTGAGTTGCCTTGGTCAGGGCACATTACTACAGCATCAGAAAAAAGAAACTGAGGCAGAACCCAAAGCAGTTTGCACATGAGAACCGTAGATGGAGGCTCCTGAAGGTGTGGACTCTAGAGTTCCAACGCCAGCCCTTGAAGGCACAAGGACGGCGCTGGAACTTGCTTATCTAAAAACACTAAACAGAGGCTGGAGTGTAGCTCGCTCTCACGCATGAAGCCCTGGGTTCCATCCTCAGTACCAAAATTAAGCAGAAGACAAGCATTCCCCCCAGCTGACTCAGATGGGCGGCTAGGTTTGAGAATTCCCACTCGGGGCTGCAGAGATTTGCCTCACAGATACAGCATCAGAAAACTACCCCACCAGATGGTGGAGATGGCTCAGGGGGTAAGAGCATTTGCTGGGCAAGCGAGAGGACCCGAGTTTGGATTCCCAGCACCCACAATTCCAGAGTTTAGGGGATGGGGGTGGGAGTGACCGGGAGGAAGACAAGCAGATTCCAGGAGCTCTCCAGTCAGCCTAGAAATACTGAGTTTCAAGTTCAGCGAGAAACCAGCTTCAAAACTAAGATGGAGAACATGGAGGATACCAATCATTTTCCTCTGGCCTCCATACGCACAAGTACCTGCACATATATTTGTGTATACACCTACACACACACACACACACACACACGAACACACATATCAAAAAAGAAGAGAGCCTCGATCTTATCAATAACTCAGGTGTCCACGGTTTCGCCCTTTTGATCAGTGTAGTAGCTTCTCCATGTTGCAGGGCAGGGCTGCTCTGGGACCTGTGCCCTGGGCATGCTACTTCTGTGACCACGGCACCAGCAGGCACAGAGAAATGATAGCCTCAAACTGTGGGGTCTGTGCTCCATAGCCCCGGGCATTCAGGCACGGGTGTGTGTTCCCCACATCCTACCGTGGCTGTGACAGAGCTCGGCAAGCAGTTGCAGCCTGAGGAAGACCTTCCCACAAAGTCGTACTTGACACAGGCCATGCCGGTTTCCTACCACAGGCCCTCTGGCTACCATTCCACCTTTGAGGTGTCTGTGACCAACTTCCCCCAAGGAACTCAGGATGCAGGTCTGAGCCAGACAGTGGGAGGAGAAAGAGCCCTATAACCCCTTCTCCCACCCCTTCGAAGTCCCCAAAGGGCTTGCCTGGGGTGGAACTCTGGGCAGAGTTCCCAGAACTTCCTTCCATTCCCTCCCCCACTCCTGTCAGGAGTAAAAAGTGAGCCATGGAGTTACCCCTCCAGGAGAGGGGGTGGCTCTGCTTACGAGAATAGAGCCCAGGGGCTGGAAAGGTCCATCCTTCGCATTCTCGTGGGGTTCAGCTTCGTGAGCATCACATAGGAGCTGTAGAAAGTGATGGGTTTGGGTCAGAGGAGAGCGTACTGACGCTTGGAGCTTGGACAAGGGCAGGACTGCCCCCTGCCCTTCGTGAAGCTGCTGCTGCTACTGCTGCAGTAAAAATACATAATAAAGAAAGAAACCTTTAAAACACACACCCTTGGGTGCTAGGCTGTAAATTAGGCCTGACCCCAGATGTGCGCCACCACTGGCTCTGCAGTTGTTCCGTTGTATGGGTGGTAATGAAGGACAGCTAAATGCCTTCATCACTGAACAGAGTCATCCATCTACAGGGCCTGGATGAAAACAAGCTTTGGGGACCAGGAAGACAATGGCAAGGGAGCCCCAACCCTACTGTACAGCCATTTGGAAATCACAGCCATGCCCCTAGAAACAGGCCCCACTGAAGATAGCCTGGTTCAGGGTAGAATGAGGTAAAGAGATATTGCATTAAAGCCACACTCAACCCTAGGAAATGCCAGTTCTCAAGGGAAGCCTGAGGGAAAGAGAATTAGAAGGCCACAAACATTTTTGGATAAAAACCCTGGGGACAATGTTTATTGCGGCCCTGAAAGTAAACAGCTCAGTCTCTAGCCTCAGCCGGTTGGCTTGTCAACAAAGTCACCCTTGAGCAGTCTTAGAATAAAGCTGTGCTAGGCAGGGCAGAGAGGTAGAGTTGGAGGACCCAATTGGTGTTGCCATGTGGCTTGGTAGTGGAATGCTACCAACGGTTAAGACCCTGGGTTTCAAGGCCAGCACCAGCCTACAGGACAGCTATGTCTCTCCTATGGAACTGTATTGAGTTGTTCATCCAAGAGCATCTCACAGACCCAGTGTGGGGCCATAGTTTCACATCCTGGCTGGCAAGGAATTTGCAAGTCTATGTCATAGCCAGTGTGTGTATCGTGAGGAAAGAACGAGCGGGTCTCATGTTTTCATCATCTTTGACACCCTCAAAGTTCTTCAGAACAAATTCACCCATTCATTTGATACCTACACCCTGGACCAGTGGTAGGAAGG
Source organism: Microtus oregoni (assembly GCF_018167655.1). NCBI lineage: Eukaryota > Metazoa > Chordata > Mammalia > Rodentia > Cricetidae > Microtus > Microtus oregoni. The sequence continues at coordinate 4,493,312 of NW_024543221.1, forward strand.
GTCAATAGGTAGCTTTCGACTTTGCAAAAAGCTCAGATGTCTTCATAAATATATCACACCATTTGTGGGGACACCAGCTTGCTACCGATAATATTTATCTCACTGTACCTATCAGAGTTCCCTACTGAAATCAGTGGCTCCCACTGACCTTCCTTCTGAGGAGGACTGTGGAAAGAGACTACCTCCCACCTCCACCCTTCTCGATGCCTCCACCTTGACTAGAGGTTGATTGTCCCGCTGGAGGCCAAGTCAGCTGGAACCAGCCATTAATTTTAATGGTACGGGGCATTGCATCAGCTGTCCTGGGCTTGTTAACAAATCTCTACCCTCTGCCTCCCTTCCTCCTCCATCTCTGGACCTGGAGGGACTGTGGGGACCTGGGGAGCTGCAGAGGTGTTCCTGAGGGTCTCCCAGATGCTAAGCGTGAGCAGTTTAACCTCACAGAATGCTTGGAGTTTCCTTACAGATCCTGGGCTTCAATCCCCAAAGACTGTACCTAGGAGAGGGCATGGGACATGGGAAGGAGGACCAGAGCAGTATGAAGGCCCTAAAGCACTTTGTTTGCCTCACTGAGGACAGTTGTTTAGGTGACAGAGCGGGGGATGGGTCAGTGGTGACATTTGTTGAAGAGAATGAGGCAGCCTCCATCACCTGAGAATTTATAACCTGGCCAGATGACATTTCCACGGATGGAGAGGCACTGAGATTAAAAGCAGAAAGGGGCTCTACCCAAGCTGCCAGCTGCCAGGAGCCTTTCTGTGATCAAGGACATGGAGGATGCTGATGAAGCCCAGAGGCGGTTCTCCAGGGGACACTATAGATGACAAGAAATAAGCCTAGAACTGCCTTTTTCCTTATGGTGTCATTGACACCAGGACAAGGCTGAGATCCCACGGCACGTGGCTGAGCCCCATTCAGTCAGTCACCTGAATGATGAAATGCCACCCTTTGCTTATCAACTCTAGAGGGAACAGGGGTCCTGGGTCCCCACCACCTGAGTGCAAGTGAGCAGAGGCCAGAGTTGTCAAACACCAAGGGAAGTTCAAGGTCAGGTGTGCGTGGTCACTGGGAGCGCTAGAAGTAGCTGCCTTCAGGTGCCTGAAATAGCAGTCTCACACTCCAAGAAGAAAGAAGGCCAGTGTGCCCTGCAATCTTTCCTTTGATCACAGTGGAGGCCGCAGAAGACTGTTGACATACATGACATGTCACATGTCACCGCAGAACATATCAGACTTGAATACCAGACCTGGAAGCTGCACTCCCAGGTGTGAAGTTGCTTCCCATGGATGAATTCTTGAGATTTTGATCTCCAATAAGATGGTATTATCAGTATGTGGGGCCTTCAGGGGATGATTGGGCTGAGGTACTGAGATTGGTGCCAAGGAAGAACCAGGCCCTGGCCAGGCCCTCACAGGGTACAGAGAGACGCACAGAGCTCCCAGTGTCCTTTGAGTCTCCCTCCTATGGAGAGAATCAGGAAGGGGTCCTCGTGAGCTCCTCGCCACTCCAGCCGGTTGCTCTCTGACTTGTAGCCGCCAGAGCCGTGAGAGGCGAATGTTGGCGGTTTAGAGCTGCCCAAACTAGGACTGCCCCTTCCTAAAAGACAGACTCAGTTTATGGCAGCCCCCACATGGATTCAACTGGCATTTATACAGCAGCAGCTGGAGACCAAGGAAAGGGCAAAGCTATGGATGTCCCCACGGAAGGCCAGGATCGAGTCTCACCAGGTACCAAGAGATCAAGCCCACAGAATTCAATCCTGTAGAACCTGTCGCTGGAGGCAGGATGGCACTGTGAGCAGGCACAGCAGGAATCTGGCACTGAATGCCAGGGTCCAAACCTCACAGATGGGCGGTGAGACGTCAAGTTTCCTCACCTATGGAAGGCAATGCTCGGGGTCCGCTGCAACTGGAAGGTACAGGAACACTTGACACGTTCAGAATGCAAACTAAGACTGATGAGTGAGGGCCGTTGGGAGAGACTGGCGGGGAGCAGGCCTCCTTAGTAGCCTGGACTGGAGCAGAACCTTGGCAAGGGAGCATATTAGCTATAAATATGAAAGTGAAATTGAAAGCAGAGACGCCTGGAATTGAAATCACAGTAGCTGATGACAGTTATTCATTCTATTTTTTTTATGATACTTTTTTTTTCAGTTTAAGTTTTGTCTTTTGTATTCCATGTCTTTTTTTATTTTTTTAATTTATTTATTTATTAAAGATTTCCGTCTCTTCCCCGCCACCGCCTCCCATTTCCCTCCCCCTCCCCCATTAAGTCCCCCCCCCCTCCTCTGAGAACTCAAGAACAATGGCAATGGGTTTCTGATCCTACTGCATGCACTGGCTTAGTGGGAGCCTAGGCAGTTTGGATGCTCAACTTACTAGACCTGGATGGAGGTGGGGGTTACTTGGACTTCCCACAGGACAGGGAACCCTCATTCTAATTTTTTAAATTATGTTTTGCATGGCATTTGCCTGGGTAGGTGTGATGGGATGAGCTCGCGTGTTTGTGCAGGCACGTGGCTGGAGGATGACTTTGAGTGTCTCCTGCTGTCACTCAGTATCCTCTCTTTGGAGCCAGAGCCTCTTACTGAATAGCCCACTGTTTCAGCCAGGCTGGTTAGCTAGTAGCCCCCAGAATCCATCTGTGTTTGTCCAACATGAGGGTCAAAGGTGTGGGCTGCCGCACCTGGCTTTTCTGCGAGTGTGACATTGAGGGGACAAACACAGGTCCTCATGCTTGCTCAACAAGCATTTTACCCACGGAGCCATCTTCCCAGCCCCTTTACCCTTTAAAAAATTATACCGTAACTGCTAAGTTCAACCATGTCAGTTTGTGAAGCCTGAGGCTCGGGTTCATCCATATGTCAAAGTTTTACGCAGCCAGGAAAAGTCTGGTCGTGGCTACACAAAGAGATGGGGAAGCTCTTCAAAGTGAGATCACAAAAAATAGTACGCATATTGTGTTGGGAGATTATTTTAAAATATTTATACATGTGGACAAGGACAGGCACATACTAAACAAAATGAAAAAAATTATCTTTACCGTGGCTGAACTGCTGGTGTTTCTCTCTCTCTCTCTCTCTCTCTCTCTCTCTCTCTCTCTCTCTCTTTTTCAAATACAAAAAAATAAAACGTCACAAGCACCTGTTGAGATTCTGCTTTACAAAGATGTCCCCCAGTGGCATCTTTCTGGCTGTAAAGAAGGTGATGTAACAGTCAAGCAAGTGAGGGACAGCTGACACCCAGACATCTGACAGAAAATGGCTGATGCCACGGAACAGGCCCAGAGCTGCCATGGAGATCTTTGACCTTCCAGGAACAGCCTTGGCCCCGGGACACCCAGCACTGATATTAGAAAGACCTGGGGGTTCTGAGGAGTCCTTTCTCAAGAGATCTTGAGGAGCCATCCTTGGTTTATTCAGGTGGCCACTTAACAATGGAAGGGTGGCTCAGCTGAGCTGGCTCCCCAGGCTCTGAGGACCAGGGAGAGAGGGCAGAAGCCAGGTAGAGAGTGGCCCAGGCTCAGGTGTTCTTTGTCTGACTGATGGCTCCCCACGGGCCTATCATGTGCCTCCCGGGCACCATGCCCAACCCGGTAGCCCTTGAGCCCATCTGTGTACCCTCAGAACCAAGGATAGTTTCCTGCCAGGGCTCTTAGGACAGGCTCAAGAAAGGCTTCTTCCATACCGCGATGGCATTGCTGCTCACCACATCAGAGTATTCGGTACTGTAGGGAAAGGTTCCCCTACTGGGAGTCTTATTTTGAAAATAACCAACTGAAATGGGCTTATTTTACAGTGACTTGCTGGAAAAGCCCAGAAAAGCAGGGTGGGGTGATGGTTATGAGTGTTGGCTAAAGGGTCAGCCTGCTGAATGTTACTGCTGACTTCAGGGTTCACTGGTTGTGTGAGCCTAGGCAAGCCCCTGCATTTGCAGGACTTGCGCTATCAAATCTTAAAGGGCCAGTTCCTCCCTGGAAAGATGTGGGGTAGAAAAACACCCAATCACATATAGCAAGGAACTTAATAGGGATTACACACTTAAAGTGCCTGGAACGAGCTAAGTTCTTAGCAATGGAGATATATATATATATATATATATATATATATATATATATAGATCATTCAGGGTTGGTTTGATTTCTTGGTCCAATAAATCATTAGAAACCCAGTCCCAGTATGTCTGTTGGCATAGAAACCCAAGCTCTGGGGCCAAGAGGATGGCTCAACTGGCAAAGTGCTTCTCATGTAAGACTGGTGACTGGAGTACCCATCCTACCCCAGAACTCATGGAAGGGTGGAAGGAGAGACTTGGCCTCACACAACGACCCACTGATTTCCACATAAGAGCTGAAACGTGCACATGCCCACATAGCCACATCACACACATACACACACATTGGTAATAATGATATCTTTTTGTAAAAAAAAAATCATCCATAAGCCCAGTTTGACGGTGCAGGCCTAGTTACCTGGGAGCCTAAGGTATATGATGCATTCAAAGTGAGCCTGAGCTACAAAGTAAGTTCAAGGCCAGCCTTGGCAACTGAGACAGTCTCAAAATACAAAGTACGTAATGGGCTGGAGTTGTAGCTCAGTGAGTGGCTGCTTAGATGCATCCGGCCCTGGGTTCAACCCAGAGGCAGTAGCGGGGGCTAGGGGGACAGACACCTGACACTCAGCTGGGGCGTTGTCATTGTTTAGCTTTAGCTCCCTAAGATTCTCTTTGAAAACACAGTTTTATTTTCAGTTAAGTCCCTATTTTATTTCATTGTTTGAAAGAGAAAAGGCTGTTTTCGGAGGGACAGCTGAGCAAGACTCCGAAGGTCAGGGAGAGCGGCCTTCAAGGACCACTCATAGGCACAGCAGCAGGTGGGGCTGCAGGTTTTCCCCCATGGCCCTCACTTCCCGTGGGATCCTCCTCCCCAGTGCGGCTCTGGACAGGCAGAGGGAAGACTGGCTTCATTACCAGGTCTAGTCAGCACCTGCGACCATGGGACGCAGAAGAAGAGATCTATCCTGACTTCAAAGGCAGAGTTTCTGAGCAGCTGTGTCTCCCCCATTCCACACTCACCCAAACAAAGCCACCTCCTCTGCCACTCCAAGGAGAGCAGGTGGGGTCCCCAGGCCTCATCAGAGAGAGCTGCCTGTTTGAAAGAGAATTAAATTGCTAGGGCAGCATTTATGGCTATCATTTGTCAAGAGATTTGGGAGAGGAACTTGGAAAGAGGGCACTCTGTGAAGAAACGTAAGGCCCTGGGTTCCGTCCCAGGTACCACCAAAAGAAAGACATTTGAGGAAGCATGTGAGAGCAAGATGCTAAGACACGCCGAAGATGCTGAAGATGCTGAGGCATGCTGGGAAGCTGGCAGACAGCCATGACCTCACTGTCCTCTACTGTCCAGGGCCCAGCTCTGATCCCTTTGTTCTCTGAGACCAGTGCCCCACAGGACACTTTGTCAGCTGAGTAGCATAGCCTCGACTCAGAACAACAAGCTGATAAGTTGCTTTTGAGAAAAGGTTTCTGGGAGCAGCCCGAACCATGGGTGATATGTAAGGAGTGACCCAGGTCCTTGCGCCCACCTGGAGCAACGCTAGGGGACAGGGGATGACTGGGAATTGTATACCCACCCCATGGCACTCTTGCTGTCCTGTTCATGCAGTCAATGGCGTTTCCTCCATAGTGGTTGACAGAATCACAGCTGACCCAGACTGAAGTCTCCAAAAGCAATGGCTGCTCCTACCACAGATGGAGCCACCAGCCTGCCGCCTGTCCTTTGGGATTGTTCTTACTCCGCTGGTGAAAAGCTGCCCTGGGGTTCCAGAGGCACCTTCAGTTTCCCCTGGAAGCTAAGGAAGTTATTCAGTAAGATCATCTAACCAACCCTGGTTAGGTGGGGCATATATTTAATCCCAGCACTCAGGAAGCAGAGGCAGCCAGATCTCTTGTGAGTTTGAGGCCAGTCAGGTCTACAAAGCAAGTTCTAGAACAGCCAGGGCTATGTAGAAAGACCCTGTCTATGACACACACACACACACACACACACACACACACACATTATCTAGCCATAGCAATTCTTTGTGTGTACCTGTCTGTATATGTGTGTACCTATGTAAATATATGTACATATATTGGTTTGTGTGTTAACATTGGCAGTGTGGAGCTGAGGGCTGGCGGAGACATTTCCATCCAAGAGGCTCCCTTCGTAAAACATATACGTCCATACCACAGCCTCGGTCAGATGAAATTCACTTCCGTAAACCTTTCAGAACACAGGAAGTCCTTCCCTGATAAGAGTGGCAAGCTGATCACAGAGGCCCAGAAGGGGCTGCATAATCACCAAAACCATGCTAGCCTGCTACATGTCTCCTGGCGTGGGAGCCCAGATTTCCTGCCGCAGCTGTGTCCCACAAACATATGGATTCTCCCAGCTCCTCCACGGATCGCATCGTCTTTCTTCTGAGACCTGGAGTCGAACTACTGAGAAGTCCAAAGAATAACGGCCGTGTTCCTGCCCACTGATACTGTCCCAAAGCAGAACTTACTGGAAAGAGACAACATAAATGGACTCCAAAAGCTGGACCAGGGGTTCTCTTTCCAGCCATCTAAACAAGCAGGGAAGAGATGGAGGAAGCAATCCGAGGCAGGAGTCAGGGTTCAGTCCAGCCAGATGCCAAAGCAGGCTCTGGGGAGAACTTGTTGAGATGTTTCCTATTAGGGCAAGAAGCAGCAGATGAGAGGGCGGAGCCTGGATCCAGCACAGTTGCCGCCAATGTTTCAGTCCTAAGGAGCCACTGGGGCTCCAGTGATGCTAAAAAGGGCTGGAACACAGGGCTGGGCACAGCACGCAACTGCTGTAGAAATAGCTGGTAGGTTTTTATTTATTTTTTTAATACTGTTTTTCTCTGTGTCTTTTTTTCACTCTTGGAAATGACACTATGGGGAATCTGGTCCTCTGACCGACACCAAAGGCTGTCTCATGTCTCCCTGGCAGGCACTGTAGAAGCAAGAGCTGGCTGGCTGCCAATCCTCTCGCCCTCTCTGTCCAAACTCTTTATGGCCACTCAGCCACCCCATTCTGCTGTCACCACCCAGTGATGAGTTGGGAGCTGTCCAGCCTAGAGCCTGGCGTGTGTCTCCTGCCTGCACTAACTACTTTACCAGTTCCAAGGGCTCCAACGGTGCAGAGGTGGACAGAAGCCTAGTGGAACCTCAACTCGGGTCAATCTGTCTTTCGGGACCCCTGGACCTTCTGCTCGAGGTGGTCCCCAATTCTTCTACACTACCGTGTCCCCCATCTTATCCAATGACAGAGTGCCAGGGTAGCATGGTAACATTCATCTTTACTATGCTGGTCCACACCACGTAGGCCATATGTGGTCCTTTGAAGTCAGTGCGATTTGCAAGGGAGGGATACGGGACAGAGATCAAGGGCTGGCTCCTAGTGCCAGGCTACCAGATTTTGTGTGGTTATGGCTCAGTATCCCCTCCTGCCAGGTAGGGTAACAGTCAGAGCACCCACTTCGGAGGCCTGGTGTGATGAGTGACATAACACACAGAGCCCCTGAACAGTCTGGCAGCCCATGGTGGGGAGCCTAAATATTCAACCCAGCCTGAAAGGTCACCTTGATGCTGGACACCCTCGGCACTGTTTGTCACTGTCACTGGGAGGGAGCAATTGTCCACAGACTTCCCAGCTCAGATGCAGGACTTTCAGATGCCCTGGCTCCCCAATAGATCATAAAAGGCTCCAGGGCAAAAGATGTTACCTAATGTGAATAGTTCCCTGAGAAATTTGTCATCTGTGTCCATATCTATGAAGTGAGAGGCTTCTGTCAGGTCCCTTCAGTGTGAGCATTTGTGACCAAGGTCCAATCTTTCAGGCTGGCTAAGCACCACGAAGCCCACGGCTTTCCTGAGTATGCCTTGGCAGAGCCCCTCAGGGCAGATCCCCTCTGAGGTCTTTGCTCAGAGCATGGGATAGCATCTCTGAGACCAAGCAGTCGGACTTCCAGAGTCCCAGGAAGATAGTCCCTAAGACAGCTCAGGGTCTCTGGAAACCTAAGATGCCCCTCCTCCTAAAAGGAGCCTGTGCAAACTGAGCGTCCCCAGTCCAGATGGGGAAATTTAGCAGCTGCACTCTCCCATCCTAGGGTCCCTGGTGTCCACTGAAGTGCATCTTCCTAAGAATATCTGTGCAGAGCCCAGATGGAGTAGAACACCTTCTACATCTTAGGCACTTAATACACGCTTACCAAAAATATTAAATGAATGAAGTAGATTTGAGGAGGAAAACAGACTGGAAAATGTTCCAAGAATACCAAAGAGCTCTCTTTGCAAGCTCAAATGACTTTTCAGTGGCCTTGACCCGAGAAAACCTGAGCTGTGAACTCTGCTTTGTGTAGAAAGGTGACACTGTGGGTTTATTCAATAGCGCAGTGACAAGTCCTTACAGCAGCAGAAACCATCATTCCAATCTTAACCTGCTTTCATCTAGTGTGTCTGTCTCAGTGCTCCTGTCTCTCTGCATACGCCAGTGTGCACAGGGCAGGGTGGACAGGGCAGGGTGCGTATTTAAGAAGCATAGCCTCCCAGGACATGGGAAGAAGAAGATGGAGACAGGAAATGGCCATTTAAGCATCTCTTTCCACTGTGAGCGCAGACACCATGCTGGACTTTTACCTGAACAGAGTCTATGTTCTGCTATGCAGGCAGCAGTGAAGCCATGTTATCAAATGACCCTTCCTGCCACTACTTCAAGGTTATGGTTGTCAGTACTCTGGGGACTGGAGCTTCGTGTCTAATGTCATCATACACAGCACTTCTGCTGACAATTGCTTGCCAACATCACTGGGGTGTTTTGAGAACAACAATAAGTCAATAATAATAATGTCAACCTATTAGATACATTTCCAAACAACGGTGTTATTCTGAGGAGTCTAGACTGTAAAGGGGTCCGATGGCACAAAATGGAGCTTAGAAACTTTGACTTTGGGTCTCTAACTGCCTCCCCTACTTGTCACTCCCCACTCTTCAGGCTAACAGGCTCAAAGACCCTCTGACTAGACACTGGGTCTCCAGGGCTGGGAAGGATAGAGGCTGGAGGAGGGGCAGGCTTACTGATGGTCACCGAGGGAAGGAAGGTCTTGTGGGAGTGAGAGGGGGAGGTTGGGAAGGAGGAAGACGGAGTGTGGCCTGGCCCCAGTGCCCACTCTGGTGCTCTAGACTCACCCCAGAGCATCTGCGTCTGCCTGTGGTTCTGAGTTTTCCCACCTGTTGGAGGAGTTGCACTCAGTTCCTGGCTCCTACTCAGTACATTTTTACTTTATTTTACACAGCGCTTGTGGGCATCAAGCATTGTTGGGTGTTCTGACACTGCCAGTGTGCTTTGGATGAGCCCTGTTGCTAAGAGACGAATCCCAGATGCATCTTTAAACACTGCTCTAGAAAAGCACATTCCTCCACACACAGCTCCACGGTGTCTTTTCTTGGGTCCTGTTTAGTTTATGTGAACACCTACTTGCCAAAGGCCACATTTCGAACCTCCAGGAAAATCCAATGAAGGCTCCATTTACTCCAAGGAGCCCCTCTGAGAGCGTGGAGCAATGGTTTGGGGAAGAGAGGAAGACTCATGGTGGCCGCAGTCACCTGCAAACAATCAGCGCAGCCTGGAGCTGCAGTGCAGCCATACTGGGGAGGAGTCTCTCAAGAACCAATGGGCCATGGCTCTATCCTACCAGTAGCTTCTTGCATTTCTAAGATGCCCGACCTTCCCACTCGTTGCCAAGCAATTCCATGTTCAGTTTGATTTAAATCACATGCACTTAAACCTCCAGCATCCCCACCTCCAAGCCTCGGATCTTCTGGGTTGACTGTACCAGACACAAGGGCTCCCTGTGGGTCACCACTCCCCCATGCAGTCCTGAACACAGGAGCTACAAAGGCAGGATGCTGTCAGCAACAATCACCGTGGGACTTCCTTTCCCTGAGCCCAGGGGTCGCCTTCCACTGAGGCCTCCCAGAAGTTCTCTCTAAACTGTGCCGAGCACAGTCCACTCCACTCCTGCTCCGCTACATCAACCTCTTTGAAGGTGGAAACTGACCAACTTCCCAAGGGATTCTGATGTTCCTGAGGTCAGGGGTCAGCAGTATGGGATTACCTATCAGCCGTATCCCTCCAAGTGAACTAAGCATGTGTTTCAAGCCAGGCAGGGCCCCAAGTTCAGAGACACAGTCTGAATGAGAACATCTCCTCCACTAGACCAGCCAGCATTGGGGCCCGTGGAGCTAGACCAGAGAAGCTCAGGAGAGTACCACAGTGACACTCCACGGGCAACAATTCACGCTTAATCTCCACTGTGTGAAAAGTACTATTTATTCTAGGACTGAACTCGATTCTGAAGAAATAGGGACTATTCCCCCCATTTTTTTTAGATCAAGAGATCGAGGTGCACATAGAAACAGTGTAGAGCCTAAAACTATCAAACTTCCAGAAGACGAAGGAGACAAACTCTGTAGCCCGGAGGCAGGAAAGATTACTAAAGTAGAGAAACTTTAAAAGGGAAAGGAACTGAGATGTGGAAGAGGTAGATCACTTGGCCAAACTCGCACAGTGATCACGTGGTAACATGCAAGCCAGGGAGCAAGTGTTCTGTCAGCTAAAAAAAAAAAAAAAAAAAAAATCCAGAAAAGGATCATCGAGATTTTTCACACACAACAGAGCCTGCCTCAGTGAGCTGGGCTCCTGACTGATAGCCACCGCCTATGCCCTCCCTGGGAGCCAGCTAAGGATGCCCTAGCAGACGCTCCTCTGGGTAGCAGATGGATGGCTTTGTTTCTCAGAGCGTGAACCAGCTGGCTTTCTTCCCTAAGGCATTTTGTACCTTAACATCCATGCCCCTGCCCCCAGCTCAGCCCATACAGTGGTCATCAGAGCGGCCCACGGGCAGCAAAGCCCTGTGCAGAGCGATGTTTTCCTCATGCAGCAGGATCCTCTCCCTCCTGGCCGCCCACCAGTCCCTGCCAAGCTGCCAGCTATGGATGCTTTAAAACATTTTCAATTAAATGTGTTGTGGGAAGAGTCTGGAGCTGCGTGGCAGGCGATGTACCGGTTCCTCTTCCATCCTGGACGGGGTGCTGAGCCACGTTCCCGCAGCTGTTCCTGCCAAATTGCTCTGGGCTATTTTAGAGCACATACAGAAATGCCTGGGAAGTCCCCTAAGCCACCCTGGCAGGCCCTCAACGAGTCATTGCCAGAGCTGAGAGCTGGACAGGTGGGTCAGCAGGAGAGGAAGCCATCTCTCCCTGAGCTTAGAGTGTGACCCACAGTCCAGACCACCCCAAACGTAAGCCCTGTTCAGGTCACACTCACTGTTATGGAGGCATAAATCCTACCTAACACCTCTCATTCATCATTTCCATTAAAAAAAAAAAAAACCTCAACAAATCACACGTCGCCAGCAACCGCCAGCTGTCTGGGCCATCTGCACAGGGGATTGTGGTAGACCTTTCCCACAGGTGTGAAGGGTGAGACGAAGTGCCACAGGACTGAGGTGATGCACACACTTCCCAACACACGCTTGTCCTCAGCACACATAGGGCAAGGGCAATGTGTGCTCACACCTGCACACATTTGGCTCGCACACCACCTTAGGTTTGGACGGATACAGTATCGCGCACCTCCCCTTCTGGGTGGCCCTCTCTGTGTTTCTGGCACTGCATAAATAATAACAGTCAACACAATGGCTTTCTAGTAATTCATAATTCCTTATGAGTCATAGTTTTGGGTGATTCACAAACCTTTTGGCTATGCCCAGGTGCTCAATCAGGCAGTGCTGAGTCAAACAAACCCTGACCCATTCTCTTGAGCACCTAGAGGGGCCTGTGCTATCACTCGGCCACTTTCAGTTCCTGTGGCCTTTCAAACCCTTTCTTATTTGCTCCACTCCTCCCTCCACCTCTCTATATAGTCCACTCCTGGGGACACTAATCCTCTGTGAGTCAGTACTGATGCCCAACACTATGGATAAACGATGCCACTTCATGCCATTGGTATAACTGAGCTCCTAGAGCAAAAGCCTCAATTCCGGCAGCCACGACAGGCTGGGCTTCACTGCCCATCACTGGCACATTGTATGCCAAAATTAAAGACATGAACACGAAGCAATAAGTGAATAAATAAGAACAGAAAGAGGAGATTTGATTTAGTGTGGCCACACTGAGAAAGAAGAGCCTCAGCCAGAGGGGCATAATTAAGCCGACCCCACCAAGGTGTGGCGCTGCCATCACCCTTTCAGCACAGTCTCCCAGGGTAGTCTCAGGAGGAGAATACTGCCCTGGGGTGCAGCCTCACCACTATAGATGACACCCTAGTATGAGTGGGGGACTGTCCCAGGACGCTTTGCTCTTCCCAGAATCCAAAGCCACAAGACCAGGTAGGTAGCCAGGCACTCTTTGAGGGATCGCCATGTCTATGATGGTCAAACAGGAGTCTGAACCAAAGTGAAGGAGACAGAATAAATGAAGGCAGGGGAGAGCCAGGCTTCCCGAGGAAGAGCTTGGGGCTTTTTAGCCCAAGCCACGTCTGAGGGCCTGTTTCACTGAGACCATCTATCTACCTTTTCCTTAACCCTTGGTATTCCAGGTGAGAAACTATTTCCTAGTCAATGCTTTCTTGTTTGTTTAACCAGGTTCCCCTCACCTTCATTTGCAAGTCTTTTTGCACTTCAGCAGTACAGCACACTCTAGAAGTTTGAGAAAGCGTGGTTAAAGAGAGAAAGAACCCTCACTCCTTGGGTGGTTCCAGCCTATCTAGTCCCCAAAGGCTTTTTGATACCTAGTGGTTTGGGGCAAGGCCTTAGGTCATTCTGACCTAGACAGGTTAAAGAGCCAGTAAAAAGCCTGTGGCCTTTCGTTCTATTTTCCTAACTAGGTCCTGAAGGTGTCAATGTTGTTGATGGAGACCCAGGACCCTACTGTGGCATGGATTCTTGGAATGTATTTGCAGCATTTGAGGGAAACAGTCATGGGGTAGCTGCCAAATTCACCACCTACTTTCCCCCCAACACTGCATATCAACCTCATCCTTCAATGTGCAAAACTCCCCACAAAAATCATGTTTATGGAAATCATATCACCATGGCAACAGTAAAGGTCTCACAAGTATTTTTAAAATAGCAAATTAACAAAAACCCACTTATAAAAAAAATCTAAAATCTGTTCCTTTATGAGCATTAACGAACACAGGGATTTGAACAAAACACACAATGTGTCTGACGGCGAAAAGTCAATAGAAATGACTCTTGACTCTGGATTAACTGGGAGCAGAGGGCGGGCTCCGTGGGAGCAAAGTTTGGCTTCTCTAATAAGAGGTCGCTCTTTGCATTTATTCTGGAAGATAACACCAAACTCCTCTGGTGCTGGAGAAATGTGGCGAAGAGACTCAAATTGCTGAAGTACTCATTTCTTACTTTCTATTTTCACATCACTGATATTATTACCTTCCCCACTCTGCAAGACTATTCCATTTTTAACTCATAGGTTTTTAGCAGTTGCATAAGCCTCCGCCACTGTGATTTAGCCTGGCTGACTCTCTATTATAAAACCTGTTCACTCAGAAGTCTGCACACAAATCACACGGGAAGGGGGAAAAAAGCCAGATTCACACGAACCGAGTCAGAACCTCTTTGCTTTTTAAGTATGCGACTGATGTGGCTAGAAAAGGGGGGGGAATGCTTTTAAATAGGAGATGCACTAATTTTTTGGCTTCTTTTGTAAGATTTAAAGTACAATAGGCGTGTTGTGATGACTTGGCTCATAACAAGGGATCCCTGCGAGCTAGAACAATGCAAACACTGGAGGCTTTTTCTGGGAGTGCAGGGAGGAAAATCAAACCTTGCAAGGAGGGTTCCACACTGGGTCTCCAGCTCCACAGGAGGGGAACCGGAAGCAGGGCAAGAAAGCAAAGCGGTGGGTCCCCAGAGTGGGAAGTACACTGTTGGCAGTGAGGATTTGCTCCCCTCAGTCGCTCTTGCCACTGGGAAAGTAAAGGGCACAGCTGTGCAGCATCAGCAACACCACAGGCTGGACAGATGTTGCACTTTCCAAAATGAGGTCTCCGGGAAGAAGGATGGGCATTCATTCCCCAGGAGATCAAGTGGAATCCTGAATCCTGTTGCTGGAGGTGTTCAAGTCAAGAGCAGGTGGTATAGAGCTCTGAAAGCAAGTAACCAGGATCCAGGAGGCCGAGGAGGGAGACAGGCTGGGGAGTCCTATTTGGCACCTTCTAAAGCTGCCATCCCTCCCAGAGTCAGTCTCTTCCCAGTCCACCTGAGATCACAGCATCTCCTGAGTACCAAGAGCCATCTGGAAGCCGGACACCCACGCTTTTCAGACAGCAGGATGCTCAGGCTCTAGAGATGGCTGTTCCTGCAGCTTCCAGGAGGAAGAAAGTAGAAACCAACTTCTTCATGAAAAGCGCGGAGTGTGTGTGTGCGGGGGGGGGGGGGAGGGTGCACTATGAGCCAGGGGGTCCAGTTGGGGCACCCGAGAAGCAAACTCTAAATGGGAGAAGCCTGGGATAGAAAGCAAACATTTGCATACCTAGGCCTGAAGGGGTGGCCAGAAAGCTGGGTTAAAGAATGGAGCTGCGGGCTAGAAGCCATGGCCACAGCCTGGCAGTCAGAGGGAACAGAGAAACCCAAGCCCCAACCTCTCCCCTCTTCCTCCGCCTTGCCAGAGCCTTCCTTGAAAGACACAGGACCAAGGAGTGGTAATGCAGGCCCCAGAGGACAGCCTGCAGGGGCAGAGCAGATCATAAGAGGGTCGACATAGATGAGGAGACAGAGAAGGCAGCGGGAGCCCATTCCTGGGTTTTTTGTCCCCTGTGAGGGTCGAATTCTCATGCATTCAGAAGCTGGAAGCATGAAGACAGGTCAAGATGGAGGGCTGGGCTCCCACAGGGCTGGTACAGAGCTAGCCCCTGAGCCTGATTTTATTTCCTTAACTATTTCATCACAAACAAGAAAAAGAAATCAGGACTAATAGCCATCCCCACCTCAAATGTGGACAAAGCGGGGCCAGGCAGGAGCAGTGAGCACCATCACGGCAAGAGTAAGGTTATTACAGAGTTGAAACAGGAAGTCAGGAATGTAGTCCTCAGCCTCAAAGGTACATAGTTCATCACGTCAGCAAGAATGGCTGGAATTCTATTGGGGGCCATGCCCTGGGCCACATGCTGGAGGAGATACCACAGAAGGTGCAAAAAAAAAAAAAAAAAAAAAAAAAAAAAACAGACTAACCCACACAATACATCAGAATACCCCAGGTCAGAGCGGCAAGCCAA
Organism: Microtus oregoni; assembly: GCF_018167655.1. NCBI lineage: Eukaryota > Metazoa > Chordata > Mammalia > Rodentia > Cricetidae > Microtus > Microtus oregoni. The sequence continues at coordinate 4,508,654 of NW_024543221.1, forward strand.
CCAGACAACTGGGAAGAGTAGTTTCCTGGTTTCAATGCAAACTGGGTTCTCACCTGACCACCATCTTCAGAGCATTGCCCTTCACAGTTGGTGGTGGTCCCCCAGAAGCTCCCTAAGAACTGAAATGAGGAGCTGGAAACAATCCCGGGGAGATGGACCATCCACTCCTCCCTTCCCTGGGTCTACCAACCCAAGACACCTCCATCCTGAGTCTGCTCTCAGGCCTGAGCAGAACCCACCACAGAGCTCGGTGCTACATGATCCACAGGAAAAATAAAGTACACAGTGGCCCAGTCAGCCGGCCAAAACATGACCCTGCTGTGTCTCCCACCCCCCTCCAGCCCACGTCAGCCTCCAAAGCCTATCAGGACCTACCAGACTCTGAGTTCAGGGCATGAGGCCACCGCCCTTTCTGTAGAAGAGTCGAGAAGCCTAGCAGTTTGGTCCTAAGATGGTCATGTTTACTCTTTCTCTTCTGAGTCAGGCCACGGGGTGATTCCCGGACTAATTCCTCTTGGGCGTTCAACCCACATTACCTCTCTAAGCAGCCAAGGCCAAGGCTCAAGATGCCTGGGCTTGGCCTGGCACAGGCATGGAGTACTGGTTTGAGTTGGTTTCTCTGAGACCCCTGACTCTGAGATGCGTGGACTCCAAATGAGATGGGGAATAACCAAGAAAAGAAAGACATCCCAACGATGCTGTGCCTCTGACATCCGGTCCAGTTCTGGCTGAAGCATTCAGATTCCTGATTGGTCCCAAAGGACCTGTCAGGCCACCAAGGGAAATCTAGCCCTGTGCACTGCCTTTGTATAATTGGAAATTTTCCAGAGTGACAAGCCCTTGCTGATGGGCCATGGGGCATCTCAGACTTCCAAACAGTGGCAATGAACTTCTTGTGCCCTTAGAGTTTTATTGGTAGGTACCCTAGGGCAACCTCCTTAGGGAACCTGGGTAAATGCTACCTATGTCATGCCACAAGCATGCTAAGAAAGAAGTCGTGACTGCTTTAGGGACAGTATTTGGGATTAAGATGCAATTTCTCTGTCGGAACCACTTGGCTATATGACTTTAGTTATGCGACTTTTTTTAACTTTTTGCATTAAAATACTTTCGAACTGGCAAAAAAATTCAAAGACTTTACAGAGACCCCCAGTCTATTTTATCAGGGTGCCAATAGCTAAAATTTCTCCGTGTTTGCCTGGTCTTTCTTCTTCCTTCTTCCTTCGTCCTTTTTCTTCCTTTTTTTTTGGGGGGGGGGTGACAGTGTTGAGAGCCGAAGGCACACTTGAACCCATGTTCCTCCTCCCTCCACCTTCTGAGTGCTGGCATTACAGGCATTTGCCACCCCGATGGCTTTAGGTTTTAGGTAGTGCTGGGGATCAAACTCAGGGATTGGAGTTGGCTCGGCAAGTATTTTACCAACTAAGCTACATTTCCAGTCCACTTTTTTAAAAAACCACTTGTGAGCAGGCTGCTGCTTTCATGGTTTGCCTTCATACACTGGTATGAGTTTCCAGAGTCAGAGATATTCTTTTAAATATTTATAGCACAATCGTCAAACTTAGAATGCTAACTAATCATACACTGTCTTATCAAGTCTGCAGTTCACGGCCCTGTTTTGTCAGCTGAATCAGCATCCATAATGGTATCCTTTTCTTATTTGATACAGAATCTAGTTCAAGGCCATGCTGGCCTATCATTCTGAGTGCTGGAATTACACGCATGTACCAACTCACCTGGATAACTGTCATGACTTTAAACTTCCTTAGTGGGACTAACGGGAGGTGTGGCCTTGTTGGAGAAAGTGTACCCCTGTGGAGGCGGGCTTTGAGGTGTCACATATGCTCAAGCCACCCCCAGTAAAACAGACCACTTCCTGTTGCCTACAAGATGTAGGATTCTCAACTACTTCTCCAGCATCATGTTCACCTGCATGCTACCATGTCCCGCCAAGACAATAATGGACTGAATCTCTGAACTGTAAGCCACCACAATTAAATGTCTTCCTTTGTAAGAGTTGCTGTAGTAAAGGTGTCTCTTCAGAACAATAGAAACCCTAACTAAGGGGCCAGGTGGTGGTAGTGCACACCTTTAATCCCAGCACTAAGGAGGCAGAGACAGGCAGATCTCTGTGAGACCAAGGCCAGCCTGGTTTACAAGCGCTAGTTCCAGGACAGCTAGGTTTGTTAGACAGAGAAACCTTGTCTCAAAAAACAAAAATTAAAAAAAAGAAAAAAGGAAGCAAGAAAAAAAAAGAAACCCTAACTAAGACAACTTTCCTGACAATTTTCATGATCCAGTTTGAATCTGATGTGTTCTTGTGAATAAGTGTAGGATACTCAAAATTGGTGTTCCTTGGAAAGTCACATGCTCCTTTTTGGTGACATTAGCCTTTAAAAAGCTTTAGTTATCTTTCATATATTATAAAACTGATCCGTTTAATAATTTAGCAGCTTTGAGTACACTCACAGTGTTGGGCAACCATTACCACTATCATCTTCAGAGCACTGGGGACGTTTCATTGTCACCATGCTTGTTATTGGTCAGTCCCCACTTCCCACAAGCTCACCATCCCCCAGCCTCTGTTTCCCCAGTCTTTATTAAGATGATCAGTTCAGGGCTGAAAGATGATTTGGTGGTTAAGAATACTTGTTGCTCTTCTAGAGGACCAGGGTATTATTCCCAGCATCAATGTGGCAGCTCATGATAATCTGTAACTCCATTTCCAGGGGGACCAACACTGTTTTCTGACCTCTGCAAGCACCAGCACTCAATGTGGTATACAGATATGCACTCTGCTGAAATACCCATACATATAATAATAATAATAATAATAATAATAATAATAATAATAATAATAGTTGTAGCAGTAATAGTAGATCTTTTTTGTTTGTTTTTTGAGACACGGTTTCTCTGTGTAGCCTTGGCTGTCCTAGAACTCACTCTGTAGACCAGGCTGTCCTTGAACTCACAGAGATCCACCTGCCTCTGCCTCCTGAATGCTGGGATTAAAAGCGTGAGCTACCACAGCTCGGCTAGTCCTAAATTTTTTTAAAAAGATTAACCAACTTCTTCGCTTCCTAAACACTTATAGCAGCAGTCAGAAATACAGCTTCAAAGGACAAGGTTAATGATGTGTAGTAGTAGGTGGCCTTCCAGTGAGTTCCCTACAGATCAAGTCACAAGGACCTTAGCTCTACATCCTCTTTTGATAGTCCAGGTCCCAGAGGCTCATCAGAGATACACGTGCTATCACACACACACACACACACACACACACACACACACACGTCACCCTCATCCTGCTTAGAGCCTTGGGAATGCCAACCTATTGCTGTTAACTCAAGGAGGCTGAGAAGTGAACGGAAGCTGGTGTCTCCTGGTTAAGGGCGTCCTAAGCTCAAAGAGTAAGTACCTGTTTTCTTAGCTTTCTACTACTACAACCAAATACCTGAGAAAACGAACTGAAAGGAAGGAAAGTTCATCTTAGCTCATGGTTTCAGAGGCTTCTGCTTGTGGTTGTTTGGCTCTGCCTGTTGCTCTTGGGCCTGTGGCAGATGAGGCAGCCCATAATGGTAGGAGCCTGAGGTGAACAAAATGCTTTCTCGGCAGCAAGGAAGCTAAGAGACAGGAAGTGGTTGGGATCCCAAAATCTTCAAGGCGTGCCCCCAGCGACACAACTTCCTCACACTAAGTCCCACATCTTAAAGGTTCCATGGACTCCTAAAACTATCACAGGTTGGGGACCAAGCCTCTGACCTTTGAGGGGCACTTATTCCAAACTATAGCAGGCCTACTCCACACACTATCCAGCCATAATGTAAGTATTCCTCCACTTCAGCAAACACCTCTTGGGAGAGCAGAAAGCACCACAGGCGATAGAAGATGAATAGAGCATGGTCCCACCCTCAAGGATACGATTTCACAGGAGCGGATTAAGATGGTCACAAAAGAACCAGAGTTTGAGGCCGAGAGTGGCTCAAGTGGATTGGCCCATGGAGGAAAGAAGAGCCGACCTCACTGGAGTGCGGAAGTCGTCTTCAGAGAAGGCTGTTTGAGGTGGGACGTGGAGGCTGTGCAAGGGCTAGATGGTGAGGCAGAGGCAGAAAACACATCAGATGCTCACTAGACCTTTGAGACCCAACGTGGACTGTAAACTTGGTTCAGTGAGTGACGGAGCGTTACTGAGGATTTCAGAGTGAAAGATGAGAGGACCAGAGTTGAGACATGGGCGGACATGTGCTTAGCCTGCAATACAGACAGTCTGCTGAAACAGTCAGGTCATATAGCAGACACACTGCAACGAGACCTGGACGTCCTGAGCCACTGATGGTTCTCCCCGTCCCAGCAGCTTGGCCTCATGTGTCATTCTGCATGGCAAGGCCATCCATCTGACTAGTGCCAAGGGCAGGGTCAGAGAGAGTAGTTCAGTTGTCGTGTCCGTGCCTTGTGTTCAGTGTGTGCCAAGGGCACCGTGTTGTTCTGCTCCCATTGAGAAAAGGTCCCACTTGGGAACATGCTTCTTTTAAAAAGAAAACATGGCAGCAGCCTTCTTCCAGACAGTGGCTGCTAGCCTCTAAATTGTGGTGCTAAGGAGCTCGCGCCCTTGCCTGTCTCTGAGACAAGACATAGGGACCTTATCCATTGCCCTGACACAAGGACACCAGGACAAAGCTACCAAGCTTTCAACAGCAGACTTGGATGGCACTGGGTAGTAATGTACATAAGCATCTATTCTGATACACTAAATCAGCAAATGCAACTGAATACAGTGAGTTGAGATACGGATGTGGGACAGTTGGGGGCTGGCATCTCTGGCTTAGCCATCTTCTGTCTGTCCAATGGCTATGTGGCTGTCCACAGTGCTGTCCACAGAGCTGTTTCTCCTCATACATCCTTTTAAGTTAACATATATTTAGTGACCCAAGCAGGAAAAGCATGAAGCTGTGGTGATGGATGGTGAAACGGGATGAGTGTTGGGGAGAGAGCAGCGTTCCTTTTCTCGTCTGTAAATGGAAGAGGTTGGAAGGCCCTCTAATTCCATCATCCTAGAGAAGCTGAGCTGTTATCTGTGGAAGTTTCGGGAATGTTCAAACTCATCTTTACTTTAAGGTCAGACTTCTCAGTCAACAAAGTTGATGGAGTGCTCAACTCAAGAGAGGACTTTGTCCATGGCCGCCATTCATTCATGATCAAGGGTCACATTGGTCTTATGTCGAAAAGTTACTTCTGTGTAACTTATGATCTCTCATAAACAGATGTCTAATTAATCCTTGTGTTTAGCCTCTCATTAGGAAAACATTGTCCCCATCCCATTTGAGAAAAAGTCCTCTGTCCAGGCCAGGTATCACCAACATTCAGTTCTCAGAGGGATGTTCCCATGCTGAAGGTCCACCTACTACCCCACCTAACCCCAAATAAAGCTCAAGACACTAAGTCCCCAGCCACCATGTGTGCCTCAAGGATGTATCAAAAAAAAAAAACTGGTCTTAGAAGGCTGGACGTTTTAAACACAAACAGGAGCTTCCAATTTCCTTAGCAAAATGACCATAGGCAAAGCCTCAGAGGCAGGTGTGTGTGTGTGTGTGTGTGTGTGTAGTGTGTAGGTAGGTGTACCTGTGTACATATGTGTGCCCCCCTCCACACACACCCTCCTTCACCACTTTACTGTTTCTATGACCTTTTGACAAATTCTAAAGGCAGCCTCAGGACACACCCCTTGACTATGGGGGTTGTCACACAGATGCCTTCTTCTTGGGGTCCTGAATAAATCTTAGAGCCTCTTGGGTCTTCCTCTCACCTGGCATATTGGATTTGTGTAATAGGGTCAGGTATTTCTATAGTTTGAATCATACTCTAGAGGCCCAAATGTTGAAAGCATGGCCTTCACTGTGACATTAGTACAAGCACTGTGAAGTTCTAGCCTAGTGAGAGGACCTTATGTCAGGGAGAGTGTGCCCTTGGAGAGGACAGTAAGAGTCTATCCCGTCTTTTCCCTCTCTCTTTTGAGCAGTTTTTCTCTCCAGGGGAGAGCTCGGCTCCACCACGTGTTCCTGCCATGATGAGCTGCTTTACCACGGTCCCAAAGCGTGCACTAAAATCTCCGAGACTGTGAGCCAGGATAAACCTTCTCTCCTTGTAAACAGATTGTCTCAAACACGCTGTTACGGTGGTGGAAAGCTGGCTAGCACAAACGTCCAGAAGGAATTTTCAGGTTTTGCCTCCATAAGACTCGTGGGAAGACAACACTGAGCAGGTGCAATTGTCAGTTACACACTATGTCCAGTTCTGGTGTCAGTCTGAGAAAGATCCCTTCACTGGCCTTGGGAACCAGAGAGATGCTGGCACACTGATGGAAGATGACATTTCTAACCACTGAGTGTTTTTTGGTTAACAAAGCATAGTGGCCTTGTGGTGAGGTCAGGCAGGGAGACCAGCTCAGAGAGGCTAAGTGAGCTGCTCACAGGTCTTTGCTGCCCAGGAGCCACATGAGGGACCACACTCGGGTCTGAGCCTTCTGGTTCACACCCTGTCAATGATGTCAAGGTGAGTCTGCCAGAGAACAGGGGCTGTCTTGTCCAGCTCCCTCCCTGTCATCCTACTGAACTTGCTGTGTCTCCCCCCTCCTTCCTTTCCTCTTTGCTTCTTTGTTTTGTTTTACTCTGTTTCCTTGAGATGGGGTCTCACTCTGCAGTCCAGGTTGGCCTCAAACTCATGATCCTCCTGTCTCTGCATCCTGAGTACTGGGGTCACAGGCACAGGCAACCACACCAGGCTCTCTGGTGCTCAAGTCCTCAAGTTTCCCTGGAAAAGCGTCTTCTCACTGCAACCGACTGGATCGTATAGGCTACAGCCATCCTCAAGAGAGCACACACCTCATTCTGTATCTGTTGTCATTCCTTCATGGGGAGCCCGTTAGCTCCTGAGTGCCGGGACCTAACTGTTGTGTCTTTGCATTCTGGCTCCAAGGAGGAGCTGTCACACAGTAGGCACGTGGCACAGGTCGGTCAAAGGGCAGTCACAAATCAGCTGCTCTGCTCGGCAGGTGGCCTACTCATCACTGAAATGCCCCCCCCCCCCCGTGTCGTCTGTTCTTAGCTGCAGCTCATATTCCTAGCCACATGGCAGAAGAAACACGAGAGCATAGCTCACACAACACTGATGCTCAAAATTCTGCAGGTGTAAAACACACGTTGGATCTTGTCAGGTTTTGGAAACTCATTACACACCAAAAGAAACATCAAAGTCTCACTGATAATTTAGTGTTGGTTACACATTGAAATGATAGTACCTTGGATACAAATTAAGTGAAATATATTGTTAGATTAGTTTTCCCTGTTTCTTCTTATTAACTTTTTGTAATTTAGGCACCAGAAATTGTTGAAGACATAAAATTCCTCTATGGCCTTTATAATATCCCACTGAAAAATTCTGACCTAGAGTTGTATAAGTCATAACTAAGACTTGAGATCTCACTGAGGACTGTGGGAGTTATTTGAGGGAGTTTGGTTTGGTTTAGCTTTGATGTTGTTTGTTGTTGTTTTATTTTTGAGAGTTTCAAAGTGAAATGATCTAACTTATCACGTTTTAAAAAGACTTATCTAGCTGATAAGTTGAGAACTGACTATAAGAGACACCAGTAAGGGGCACACAGTGAAGGCAAGAAGAGAAGGCCATTTAAGATGCCATCACAAAGTTGGAGGGATGGTTCAGTAGTTAAGAGCACCAGCTGGTCTTCCAGGAGACCCAGGTTTGCTTCTCAGCATCCACTTGATGGCTCGAACCATCTGTAACCCCAGTCCTGGGTGATCTAACACCCTCTTTTGGTTCTACAGGCACCATATGCATGGTACACAGACACACATGCAGGCAAAACATCCATACACACAAAATGAAGGAAATTTAAAAAAAAAAAAGAAGTTATCAGAGATGAGTGTTGTGGCTAAGGAAGCCTGGACTACAGAGTGAGACCCTATCTCAAAATCCATCGGACCAAAGAGGTGGTTCAGTGGGTAGAAACACTTGCTGTACACGAATCTGAATCCTCAGAACTCATAAAAGCCCAGAGCACAGTGGGAGTTTACACAAGCATCTGGGGAGGTGAGAGGGTGAGGCAGGAGAACTCCCAGAAGCTCATGATTCACTTTGCTTGGTGTGTGTGGCAGAAAAAACAACAGAAACCTTATCTCAAATAAGGTGGAAGGTGAGGATGGACGCCTGAGGATGGATCCGCATGCATGCTGTGGCATGTGCACCCCATATCATACACACACATTTGTGCACAGAAACAAAGACTAAACACACCTCCACGCTGGCACCCCCACATCATACACACATATGTGTGTGCACACAAACATAGACTGTATACACCCACACACAGAGAGCATTTCCAAATCATACAGACATATATGGATGCACACACACACACACACACATACACAGAGACTTACATATGCATACACATAGCACCCTTACATCATACACACATACATACGTGTGCACACACAGACTGAACATATATACACACACAGCATCAAACACAAATATGTGTGCATGCAAACCGACTGTATACACACGCTCACTCACTCACACACACACACACACACACAGAGAGAGAGAGAGAGAGAGAGAGAGAGAGAGAGCTTTCGCAATACTTTGAAGAAAGGTAGAGGATTAGGCTAGAGAGTGGGGAGAAGTTCTCAGGTACTGAGTAGAGTTTGGCAGCAGAGACAGGAGCATTTCTTGGGGATGTGTGTGACTGAAGATGAGTCAAGGGTGAGTCCCGGTTTCCAGCCGGAGACATTCACTGAGGTAAGAGAAAGGCGGGTTTGGGGGAAAAGCAAGCATCTGCTTCTGGAAAGGCTGAGTCCGGGATACTTTGTGGCCTGGGCAGGAGGTGCTAGGTTGGAGATGAGGCTCTAGAGTTGGAGGCAGGGACAGATCTAAGGATCTGAGCTTAAGAGTCCTTGTCATAAAGCTGCGATTTAAAGCCTAAGCAGCAAGTGTGGGCAGAAGAGAGAAGATCAAAGTCAAGATCGAGGCCCTGGGGAACTCCCACGTCTAGAGGTTGCAGAGAGGAGCAAAGGAAACGAAGGAGCCTTGGGGGATAAGAAACATGAAGCCAAATGAAAAGAACACTTCTAGAAGGGAATGAGCACTGAGTCCAAGACAGGGAGGAGGGACAGGGGACTGTCCCCTGGATGTAGCAAGCTGGAGGAGAAAGGTGACCCTGACAAGAGCAAGTTAGGTGAGTGACAGAAGTCAAAATTTCAGAAAAGGATGTGCTAGAGACCATGAATCCAGACAAGGACACTTTCAGAGAGAGTTTTATTATAAAAGAGAGTACACAACTGTAAAATGGCTAGAGGCAGAGACTTGATCAAGAGAGGCTGTCTTTAGAGGTGGGTGTGATGGCACACACCTTTAATCCTGGCTCTCTCTGTGAGTTCGAGGACAGCCTGGTCTACAAAACGAGTTCCAGGACAGCCAAAAGTACACAGAGAAACTCCGTCTTGAAGAAAAGAGAGAGAGGGGGAGAGAGAAAGAGAGAGATGGGAGAGAGAAAGAGAGAGAGAGAGAGAGAGAGAGAGAGAGAGAGAGAGAGGGGTCTTTATTTTAAAGACGAGACAGTTTCTGCATGTATATATGCTGCTAAGATGAACCACCAGACAGAAAAAAAAAAAACGATGCCAATTCTTCACTCTCCTAACCTTCAAAAAGCATGTGTATATCGCGGTTTCTTGATTTATCACCTTTAGATGCCAATGACTCATTGGCTTTCTGCTATGAAATAGCAAAATCAGCTTGGAACATCAGTCCTCGTTCCCTTCACTCTTGTTCTGTCTTCATCCCCATATGCCACGATTGCTCCATTATCCTAACATGCTACTAACACAGTTTATCTATTGGTCACCCTGGTACCCTCAGTCTATCACGATAACAAGCACCTCTTCTCTCCCCACCTTATGTAATCAGGGTATGAACACCTCGACCCGCCAGTTGGCTTTGCTGCATACTCCAGGACAATAGCAAAGAAAACTGGCAACAAAATCTTAGCAATTCCATCTTAGGGCTCACAGGGCATGTCATACCCTGCTTCTGATGTGCTGGAATTCAGGCTCTGCCACTGAGAGAGGGCGGAGCCTCACAGCATCTCTTCCAGGACCTACTCACCATGAACAGATCATCGATCACATGCCAAGCCTGATGCCAAAGGGCAGAGGAGAGAGTAGTCTCCTCCACGAGAGGTGGATAAGCCATATGGCATCAGGTGAGAGTGTGTCCCTCCTTCACGAAGGGTAAAGAAGAATTGGGAACAACGGGTTTGTCCCTCGTCATTCCGCTTATTTCCTCTTGTGTTTTCCGCCTTCTCTGGGCTGTTTTTCACTTTATATTGTTAAGGTGGGAAGGCTTGATCTGCTCCTCCGTGGCGATTCTTAAGTGGTCTGCGTTGTTTTGTTGATTTTAGAAGGTGAAACCCACAGGACAGCGTTTCCATCGTTGTTACTAAGCAAACACTCCCCCTGCAGAGCCAGAGAGCCCAGGCCCCGTACCACTGCATCAAGAACACACACCACACAGACTTCCCATCCTTTCTCTACATCCTGTCACTTACGTTACTCACAGTGGGGCCACACTTTAAATGGCCTCGTGTTTAGGCTCCAATGTGCCACTCATGAAACCGTGTTTGCTTTGTTATCATGGAGTTTCTAGCTGCCTTATTTTTCTCCTTGTTGTAGGAGAAGCAAGCCTTACGTGACACATCCCGTAAGTTCTTTCCCAGCCATTGTTAACTCCTCCTCCTCTTGCTTTTGAAGTCTGTTGACTTCTGATCTCATTGGGCAGCTTCACACTTGGATCTTAGTGCTTTTGCATGGCGTTTTCATTTACTACAGTTACTAACTGCCTTCTCTTTTTTCTCTTCCTTCCTCCCTCCCTCCCTTCCTTCTTTCCTTCCTTCCTTTCTGTCTTTATATAGAGTCTTATTTGTTAATATGGCTCAGGCTCAAATCTGGAATTCTCCTGCACCAGCCTCTTGAGGCCAGGGATTGAAGGTATAAACCACCAAGCTGAGCCCACTAATTACCTTCTGCTTTTCTTGTTTGCATTCTTTTTTTCCCATTAAAATCTTAATTTCTTGTGCTTTCCCAGTAATACTCTCTACTGTGCGGAATGTCCTGGTTTTGTGTCATCCTCAGAGAGCTCTTGAATTGGGTCCTCTGCCCCTCCTACTCTTATGAAGTCTGGCTGTCTTCTACGCTGCTGAGTAAATTTCATCTCTTGACTGCTTTTCCTGGCTGGCCTAAGCAGCACTACCAGTCAGCTGGATGGGATTTTTGCTCTACGCAGGTAGAAACCGTGAGTAGGCAGAGAGAAGTTCTTCAACCCTGGCTGCTGGCAGCTTTTCTTTCCTGCTCAGCATTCAGCAGCGGGAAACCACAGAGAGCATCTTTCTTTCCATTAGAGTTTCCCTTCAGGCCTCCAGTACCAAGATCCTCAGCCCACAAGTGTTGCAGTCCCTTGTAGAGGCCTAGGGATTTGGGATTCCTTAGCCCTAGATGGTGTTACCGTTCTGTTGCTGCTGCTGTTTTAGACCTAGAAAGTTGGTATTAATTATCCTTTAACACCAGCCGGCTGTTGCAGGGAGCTGCTTGTTTGTCCTGGCCGCCCAGAACCGAAATAATCACACAGAAACTGTATTATTTAAAACCCTGCTTGGCCCATTAGCTCTAGCTTCTTATTGGCTGACGCTTACATATTAACTTAATCCATCTCCATTAATCTTTGTCTGGCCACGTGGCAGTGGCTTACTGGGTAAAGTTTTAGCGTCTGTCTCTGGTGGCAGCTCCATGGCTTCTCCCTGAATCCACTTTCCTTCTACCTTGCTATAGGCCAAGCCAGTTTCTTTATTCATTAACCAATAAAAGCAACACACAGACAGAAGGACCTCCCACACCAGCCAGCGTCAGAGCTCTTGGCTCAGGGTGCAAGACCTTTGGCCCTAAAGACTTTACAATAGTCTCCTCTCTGGCCCTTTGGAGTCTTTTACCCTTCTTTGGCCTCAACTTCTGCCTTCCCTTGCCTTCTCTCTGCCTCGGCTGCCTTCTTCTGATGCTCTCTTTCTTCTCCAGCTGTCAGGCAGCCAGCTTCCTTATCATTAAAACCAATTGTGATCCTACCAGATTGTCAGCCACGCTTAACACTAGCCCAGTGCCCATGGGAGAGGTGGGCCTCTTCCCCTGTCTTAGCAGGACCTATTATTTCCTGGAGTTCATGGTCTTTCAGACACTTCCTTACTCTGCTGAAGAAACATTTCCAAGTAACTCCCTTAGGAGATCTATGTAGGAGATAAACACCCCTGGTTTTCACATTCCCCAGGCCTATTTAATGTATATATTAAATAAAGGTGCTGGACCAGGGGCTCTCTAATGTCTATTCCAAGCGTATAATGTTGTCAGTATGTGTCCATTTATAGCTTCTGAGCTCTAGGAGGAAATTTTAAATAGTTGCTACTTTCAAGGGATTTGCAGCTTTTTTGGATGAACACATGTAAAACTGTCAAACTAGTAACAGAAAGTCATCAACACAAAAGATATTCCAAGGTAGGGGCTGATTGGTTATTGATTTGAGCCTTGGGCTAAAGGAAAGAACTAGAAGCTGAGTGTGTCTGAGGCATCCCTGCTGGAAGGAAGATCTCTGTGCTGTCAGAGGACAAGCAGTGAGTTAGGGGAAGCATAAATGTTTATGTGGCAGTCAGCAGTAATTGACGGCCAACATTAGGTCTGATGGAGAAGTTAACGGTCAGCGGACGAGGCCTTCCTGTTACCTGTTCTGTGTCTCTGAGTCACCAACAGTTATATCTCACCAAATCTCCGCAGGTAATAATTTTTAAATATGGCATCATAATGATTCCTTTCATCAACAGACACATTTTCAGACCATTTTAGGGCACAACAACTAACTTCCATTTTATACACACACACACACACACACATACACACACATGCATGCACACAAGCACACACATGTATCTTCCTTCTTGAAACATGAAGGACTTGGCAGTTGCCTTTATCAGGACTTTATCTGGATTGGGATGAAGATGCCTCTCCTCACCATCTCATCACCATTTGACAAAATGATTTTTCAACCTGGAAGTGTAGCTCACCGGTAGAGTAATTGTCTAGCATGTGCAGAGCCCTGGATTTGATCCCCAACACCACAGAAATAAATGAATAGACATTTTCACGGTGACAGTGGAAAGTGATTATAAACCATCTCTCCTTCCCAGACATGCTCCAGGCAGGGAGCATCACTCTTACTGCTCGACCTCACTATCCAAGGACCACCACTGCATGCATGGATGGAGAGGAGGCTGGAGGCTTTAAAGGATACGGCTCCTCCAAGGTAGGTCTCATAGACTGATGGGTCTGAGTAACCAGCCACGTGGGGTGGTGGGTAGTTTTCATTCAGCCAATGCCAGCTCCCCTCCATTGCAAAAAAGGAAAGAAAGGGAAAAGAAGGAAATTTCCCAGAAGAAAGAGAATCTTACTTTAAGTCAGTGGCCTGAGCAGTTTCTCGAGAGTGGGTGCTATAAGGAAAGACTGTGGGGGCCACAGGATGAGTCTCCCTACAACCGCTTCTCTTGAAAGCATCCTCCAACAGCCCCGCCCCACCCCTAGGAAGAAGGACATGGGGCTGAAACTCTGTTTCTGCTGCTCTCTGAGTAAATTTGAAATATTAATTCTCCTGCACAAGCACTGGCCTTGGCTGCTTTATCCATCCTTATACGCCGGTGCCTGACATATGGTGATGCCTATCTTGGCCCGATGAATGGGTGGGTGGATTAGAAGATGCCACTCTTCATCAAAGAGTAGAAGAAGCAGTCTAAATGTTCAGTTGTCTCTGGAGCTTTGAACAAGTCAGGAGGATTAGCAGAAGAAGACCTGAGCCAACAGGAGGACTTCCAAGAACTGAGATCATCCAAACCACTCCCCAACCAGGGCAGTAGAGGTAGCAGGAAGGCCAGGGGTGGGGAATGCTTTCAAGGTCTGTGGTCTGTGGTTTAGGACACGGGGCAGGTGCAGAGGGAAGCAGAAAGATGAAAGATGCTCAGAAACAGAGCTGTCACCTTACCAGCTACCCCACCCAGAGATGAGACAAACAGGGGCAAAGGAGAGCGAGGCAATGTGCATGGAAATCTGAGGCAGGGGGATTGCTCTGAGTTTATGACCAATTGTGTTGCCTAACAAATACTAGGACAGCCAGGAATATATGGTAAGACCTTATCCGAAAAAGAAAAAAGAAGTAGAGAGAGAAAGAAAGAGCAGGACACATGGCCCCACCATGTCTAGAGTGTTTTTTGGTTTGGTTTGGTCTTTATATATAGTAAGGCTTTGGTTTTTATTTATAGTAAGCCTTTGGTTTTAACCTCTCACATTTCATCAATCCAGTCTCCTAGAGAACCAGACATTCCAAATGTACAGATGAGAAGCCCTACCTCCCAAGGGCCTGGTATCTCCCATTCCTTGTGGATAGGTGCCAAGGCCTGCATGCCAAGAAAACTATGGAGTGGCAACTGAGGCAAATATGAATAAAAAAATGCCTGGATTAACATGCTGAAAATGCAAGTCTATATACCACATTCCACCTGTTATTTCTTGTGTCATTTGCTCATTTCTTTGTATCCAAGTTTCTTAGAAAGCTGTGTGTGTGTGTGTGCGTGCGTGTGTGTGTAAATTCCTTGATTCTGACCTTACAGAGGAACTGTGAAGGAGAGAAAGCCAGATCCCTGGGGTAAGGTTTTAGAGGTGAGTGGAGTGGATGCTATCAGAGCAGCAGGACCTGGGGTGGAAAGACACCTAGTGCTCCGCACCCAGAAGGATATGCACTGGTGCATCACGAGCAGGTAGACCCCTGCTAACTCCCAATGCAGGGTTCCCACAAGCCTGGTCCCCTCCCCAGCGGCACCTAGTGCAGCCCTGCTCCCCTGATTCCATAGCGTTTGCTTTCTCAAAAGCCTACGATATGTCCATTTCACCGCTTAGAAAAAAAATTCTATCAAGACGCACCTTTCCTTGTGACCTTGGTGTCCTGGGGGAGACAGGCAAGAGGTCTCTCTTTACTCCAGTAGGTGGACCTTTCTAAATCATGGAAATTAACACCATCTTGGCTTACGGCAGTATCATTTAGAGTTGGCCTGATCACATCAAATGTGGGGCAGGCTGCTAAAGGCATCTTTCAAGGGGGAAGCCCAGCTGAAGGCTCTGACTTTCTACTCACATAGGACTCCTAGCTACAGCATCCTGCAGGGACAGAAAGACTTAACTGATGAGGCAGGACCAACAGGTTCGGTTGAGTGGGTGTGGCCTTCAAAATCATCACAGAAGAGGTCCCTGCTGAGCCCGCTAGGAGCAAGGTCGTGAGAAAGGCCAGAGCCAAGCAGAAAGACACTTCTATCTGACCTCTGCTTTTGGGAACTTGCAGCCCTGTGCAGGCAACTAGCTCTCAGAGGCAGGCTCTCTGGAGAATGCATAGGATGCCTGCTTTGCCAGCCCAGCACGCTGCTGAGGAGGACGCC
This sequence comes from Microtus oregoni, assembly GCF_018167655.1. Taxonomy (NCBI): domain Eukaryota; kingdom Metazoa; phylum Chordata; class Mammalia; order Rodentia; family Cricetidae; genus Microtus; species Microtus oregoni. Next base: position 4,524,231 of record NW_024543221.1, read on the forward strand.
TCCTGAGCGTGCAGGGTCCGCTGGTGGCAAGCAAGCAAGTTGGAGGTGGGGGAGGGGCGGGCAATGGCGATTGGGGGCTGGAGAGAGGAGACGGGAAAAGCTCTTGTTCTCCACCTCTGCTCACCCTTAGGCACTATTTTGGGACGGCAGTGCCACTAGGGTGTGCCCAAACAGCCAGAGCCCCGACAGAGACTTATTGGGGAGCGCTCTCCGCTTTCTAACGGGCTCACTTCTGGCCCCATGCAGTCCAAATCCACATGCGTGTAAACTAAATAAAATCATCCTTCCCTTCCTACGGTGTACAGCTGGGGTTCTGGTAAAAATGCAGGCACCAGGAAAAGAGACTCTGGCTAAAGAGCTGTCATCCCCCCCCCCCCCCCCCACACACACACACAGGCTCCGCACCCTGTAAAAGTATGATCGGGTACAACGTGTCTCCTAAATCTGTGTGTCTCCCTTCCCCCAGACCAATCCACTTCTCAGACTCCCTCGAGCTTGGTCGAACCCACCACCACCACCACCACTATCACCACATCCATGAGTTCCTCCTGTTCTGCCTCCTCTCTTTCCGAAGTAGTGGGAATCAAAGAAAGATGCGCTTGATAGGGAAGATTCCTCTCGCTAAGAAAGGTAGCCTAGCCTGGAGCCGTCGGGTCCCTCCCTGGGGCTCCAAGATTCTCGGCCAAGTTTTTAGCTTTTCTCTGCCTCGGTCACCTCGCTTGCGAGTCAGAGACCAAACGTGGCACCTCTCCTTTAGGATGCCCACTCCAGTGGCTTCGGCCACCTGCCAGAAGACCAATCGTGGGAGCACAGCCTGAGACCGGTGGGCACACCCACGGGTCTCAGCCAGTGCTCAGACCCTGCTCTGCCCACTCCCCCAGCAGGCAGCCTAGGTCGTAGGAGCGGCAGGGGTTAAAGAGTTGCCTCCCACCCTCCACTTCTTACCCAATCCCGGCACGAAAGTGTTGAGGAAGAGACAGATGACAGCCACCGGGAAGGGCATGCAGGGGATGGCGGCGCGCAGGGGGCCCTTCTTCTCGCGAACCTGCACGACCACCCCGCTGGACGCCCCCCGGGGATCTGCCGCTGCCACAGCCGCCGCTGCTGCCGCCGTCTCGGAGTCTTTGTGCAAAGGCTCCATGGCTGGATGCACTCTCCAAGAACCCGACAGCCGCCCAGGACACGAGGGCAGGCGACGGTCGGCTGCCGGCTCTGGACTGCGCGCTCTGCGCCCTGCTCAGGAGGCCAGTGCGCTCCCGGTGCTGCTGCAAGGCTGGCGAAGAAGCCCGCCCTCCCGCGCTCCACGCCCCCACCCGGGGCGGAGGGCGGGAGGGGCAGCGTGACAAACGGTGACGGAGCTCCCTTGCCCCTCCCTTCTGGGCCCCTTCCCCACCCCCTCCACACCTCTCCGCTAAGACCATCATTCACCAGCTATGGAGACCTGGGCGAGCAAAGAAAGTAGGAGGAGAGTACAAGGATGCTGGTGGTCCAGGTACTTGGAGGAATGGACACACCTCATCCTCCCACCACTGGTGAACTGAGAACCTCACTCAAGGTCCCCAAGAGCTGGGCGTACACTAGACTGATCCAGTTGGAAAAGCCTCTAGGTTGAGTCTCTCTTCTGGAATGTGTGTTAATGCTAGAGAGATGGAGGCTAGGAGGGACGCGTGGAGCCTGAAATCTAGGAAGTCTTCAGTTCACTCTGTGTTTCAAATCACGGAGAAAAAAGCAACGTGTTTCAAGTCACAGATGATGATAGGACTGGAAGCAAGAAATGTAGCTTGCAGCTTTCTAAACCCATGCATGTCTGCAAAAGCTGTTCCCTTCACGCGCCCACACACACACACACACACACACACACACACACGTCTCACATACAGACTCACGCATAGAGACGCAAAAAAGGAAAGGAATGCTCCCTCAAGAGGAGGCTGGTAAGAGGAACCATGCCCTGACCAGTGTTGCGGGCCATCTGGGATGTTATTACTGATTACCTGTAGTGAAAAACCAGTGCTACGACAGCGCCTCCTAGTGTTGATAATACACCAGTGGGACCAAACAAAAGGCTTCGGCGGAGCCCAAGCCCACCAGAGTAGAATTTGGTCTTCTTAATAAGACTCTTCATCTACACATTGAATACGTGAATCGATGGAAGTAATCTCCTCTAACCGGGCATGGCGCTTCACGCCTGCAAGCCCAGCCCTTGAGAGATGGAGGCAGCAGGTGCTTTTCCTACCAAGTTCAAGACCAACCTGAGCAAGACCACATGCCTAAATAGATACATATTTTTTAAGTGTCCTAGGAAAACTGCAGGATGTGGTGATCACAATGACAGCACCATAGAATCGGTGACAAATACAGGTGGCTGGGATGTGCTGAAGGGGTCGAAGGCGCTGTGGCCGAGACCTTCCCATGTAGCCAGCTGCAGGAGAGCTATCAATTACTAAGGCCTCTCCCAGAAAGTGACACCTGCCAAGATTTCATGACTAAAGGAAATTACTGGCAGGCGTGTGTTTTATTTTAAACATTTGTCAAAACATCCTCCGGTGGGCACCATCCTCAACTCTGAGCCACACTTAATGCTCGCCTTACCTCTATGAAGTATTTCCTCTCACCCTGTTTTATAGGTAAAGCAAGTGATCCATCCATCAAGAGGTTGAGAAACTGTGCAAAGTCCATCCATGCCAATGTGAATCCAGAACCCACGTGCGTACATGCTATTTCATCTAAAGATCCGGAAACTCACCTCCCATCTACGAATGCTCCTTCACAGAATACCTGGACTGCTTTTAGATCCTTTCATCACTATTAGTCCTGAGGAAAAGGAACAGAGAGGGAAGAGATTTCCATTTCCCCAGTTTCCTCTGCCAGCCTTGTGGGCGCCAACACCTGGGAGCCGAGGGAAGCAGGGAGCATCCAGACATGAGCAGAGCTGGGGGCCTAGAGCTGCTAAGGTGGACAGGAAGCTGGTTAGGGCTGAAGATCAGAGGGATTGGGACTTATTCCGTGGTCTGGGAATCACTGACATTGTAAGCAGGGCATCATATAAGTTCTATTTGTTCCTACTATGCAACAAGTGACCCTCAAATGGAACAGCTTGACGTGGTTAATTTTTAAATGATCATACTCTGAAGTAAGAACACAGAAGAGGCAGTTCCATCACACACACACACACACACACACACACACACACACACACCGCCATTGTGTCCAGATCTGTGGCTGGACTCACATAGCTGATGGCTGATGGCTGTGTCCGCTGGGACCACAAGATCCACTTCTAAAAATATTCTCGGGTCAGTGACCTCAGTGAGAGAGCTTGAAAGCTGGCTCCTCTGGGGTGGCCTTTCAGGTCACCTCCACACAGTGTCCCTATGACATGGACTTTTTACAGTTAAATATGGAACTTGTGAGGGGAGTCCTCCTGAGAATACAGACGGCAGAGCCAGAAGAAGTATGGCACCCTCTCCTCCGGAAGTCACATCCCTCCACAGCAGCACTCTGTAAGGGACTCGGTCACCTGCCCAGACTTAAATATAGGACAGTCCACCTCTTAGCAGAAGAAAGAGGGCCCAAGCTCTAAAGAGGACGTTATAACTATGTCAACTGGGAGGAGCACTCAGTCAAGAGTGAGGAGTACGGCTGGAGAGGATGAGGCTTAGACCACATGCCCACCAGGACTGAGGGTGGATGAGGAGGACTCCCCTGACCTGTAAGGACAGAGAATGGGAGAGACAGCTCCCAAATGATAATTGGGCAGAGTTAGCCGACAGAACAGAACTGCTGTATTTGAGGAGCAGATTGCTCACTTCTCATTGCTAGGATCAAATTCCTGATGAGCAACTCCAGGTCATATTTGGCTTACAGTTTGAGGAGGCACAACCTAAAGTCCATCGTGGCAAAGTGAAGGCATGGTAGGAGGACCCTGAAGCAGCTGGTTGCCCTGTTCAGCTCCTAAGTCTTGCTGGGAAACGACTCCCCCAAAGCTTCTTCCTCAGGATCACACAAATCCACTTGCTCCTTTCACTGTGTGTCCCACCCTCTTCCCCGCTCTCCTTGGAGTCTCCCCAGCACCCCCCTGACCCATTTTCTCCCTAGCATTTAGCTTTTGCTCCTTTTCTATAATAAGCTGCTTCGCTTAGCCAATTACTTGCTGGCCCACTTAACTCCTAATAAATCCATTAAGCTGTAATCAATCCTCAGAGCGTCCTTAAGACCATCTCTCTTGATTAAAGTTGCTGGTGATTAAGTCTGAGGGTCTCTGTAATCACCGCTGATAACCTGAACAATAAGTCAATTTGATTGGCAGGAGAGAGAAAAAAAAACACAACAGTTCATCTAGCCAGGCCCTAACCATGCAACTGCCTGCCATTCATCCTTCTCCTCCACCTCAAAGACTGAGGGTCAAGATCCCAATACCTCAGAGGAAGCCGTCTTTGAGGTGGGTGAGAAGCCTGCAGAATTCTAGCCTCCTCGATGGTGAGAACGTCCCTCTTCCAGATCTTGCATCATCAATTTCTCTCTATCCACTTCCTAGCTCTCTTCCCTATCACATACACACAACCAGGGCAGGACTTTCTGGGAGATGCCAGTCTCTGAATTGGTCTGGAAATTCCCTGTGTGGTGTGGCTATTCTTAACACTAGCAGAAGGGGACTGCAGGCTCCAGTGACCTGACCAGAGTGTGGACATGTGTAGCGAGGGGCTTCTAGGAAGCACAGACAATGAGTTACCCCTGAAACTGAAGGTCGGGCTCGCTCTCCTCCCCACTCATCAAAGCACCGAGTAGAGAGGGAACAAGGACACTTTATGGAGACACACACCAACTGTCCATCTCCCTCTCCTCTGAGCATCCTTAAGATGAAGCCTGGCTTCTACAGCTGTACCATCCTAAGCTCCAACTCCCCAACCCACGGCTAGCAAAGGCTTGCCCATCCCAAACACCAATCTGGACTGAATTTGTCCCCTCATCCAGGTACCAGCCAATACAATGCCCTGACACCCCACAATTCACTGACGACTTCTCAGAAGTAATAGAAACCCAGAATGGAACAGAAGACTCTCTCCAAACAGAGAAAAGACAGGGAAATAAGGGGAGGGGGGGCTGGGGACAGGAGGAAGGGGCACAACATAGGGAGTGCTTGCTTTTGATCTTGAAGGCCTTCTTCTCCACACCCCAAGGGTGGTGCGTCAGTCAGTTTTCCATCACTGAAACAAAACACCGGAGACAGCAAGTCTGTAAACCGGTTGATTTTGACTCAGCCCACGGTCAGTCTATCCTGACATTCCACCTCTTGGTGGGAGCGTGTGGTGGGACAGCCAGGCTAAAGAGAGCAGAGAGGGTGGAGCCTCACAGTCCTCTTTGAGAACATAGCCCCACTAACCTAACCACTCCTCCTAGTCTTACTCTAAAGGTCCATCAGTTCCCCACAGTGCCAAGCTAGGGACTCAGCTTTTGGCAATGGGCATTTAGGGAAGACTCCAAATTTAATACACTGTGAGCTGTATGCAATTATACTCACCATCATGGCATTTAACTAAGCAAGCAAAAGCCTACAAAACAAAGCAAGAAAAGCTAGGGCTACCTCAGCTGGCAGAGCATTTGCCTGGTGAAGTACAATTAATAAAAATTCAGAGACGATATTGGGGCTCAACCTGAAGACCAGAAAAGCAAAGCAGTCAGCCACTGGCTCTTACCTCGACCTCAGTCTGAAAATGGTGATCCTGCCTCCAGGAAACCTCAGAATGAGAACGAGAGTTGTCTCCTCCCATCTCTAGTTCTGGGATTAAGGGCATGCACCACTACCATCTGGTTTCTCTGGCAAGCTAGTATGGCTTCTGGGATTAAAGGTGTGAGCCATTGCTCCTGATCTGTAAGGCTGGCCAGCATGACTGTTTTACTTTTCCGATCTTCAGGCAAGCTTTATTTATTCAAATACAAATGAAATGGCACTATAGCCTGGTATCCATAAGACCTAGGAGTTGACCCCAGTACTACATAAGCCCAGAATCCCAGCACTTGGGAGGTTGAGGGAAAAAGATGGGAAGGTCAGAATTATCTTCTCCAATGCAGAGAGTTCGAGGCTTGCTTGGGATACCTAAGATCCTGTCTGAAAAACAGAAAATAAAAAGAATAGCAAAGCCAACTAAGACAGCACGGACCACCCTCTCCATCATCCACGCATCCCCAAGGATGGGTCAGTGGAGACTAGTGTCCTCTTAGTGAGTTCCCTTCAAGTCTGTCCCTGCAGCCCCTCCCCGTAACCAGCATCCCTGCCTCACGAGGCAGCACACTGGCCCCAGCTGCTTTGGCACAGGTTGCGTGGTCCCCTGCTTCCTGTGATGACACATGGGGACATGAAGCTCTGTTATTCTGGCAGGCACCACAGACTGGTCCCTCTTAGCATCTAGTTCCTGGCGTAGGTTGATTTGTTTCTTTCTTAACCACCCGGCATGGATGGCAGTACCTCTGAGTGGGGGAGGGGGTGTTGCTATGCAGCAAAGGGAACCAGAATGCCCAGGGGCAGCTCTTTCTGCATAACACCCCCCAGAACACTTGGGACAGCCTCAGTCATCCCAACCACGACTAAGTCCTGGACATGCGCAGGGCACATGAGACTTACCACTGTGTCCCTATGAGTTTATTCGTGTCATCACACAGACTTGGTGTCTGACACTCCAGGAAGGAGAACCCATCTTTGTCAACCACCAACTTTATAATATTGGGCCCAAGCTTTGACTCTCAGTGATTTATTTTCTATATTTCCAAAATAGGGCAATAGTAGTATCTGCCCCCTAAAGCACACGGGAGGACTTTCTCAAAACTGAACACCATGCTGGCCCGTAGGCAGTGCTTAGGAAACACTACCTACTACCATAATCATCATTACTAACTCTCTATAGAGCAGAAAGGACAAACCCCTTAGTACCAGAAATCTACAGAACGCCATCATCCAAGTGCAGGTGATTTCAGCCAGTCACCCTCTGAGTGGCAGGAGAAGCAGAGACCACCCTAAGACTCTACAAGAGGTGATCCTACGGGGCAAAGCAGATGTTCTAAAGAGAGTGATTGAATGGCCTTTTCCATAACCAAATACACCATTTCTTGCACTAACTAATCATGGCTATCTCTGTCCCCACAGCCGCTTCAGGATAAGGCCCCTGATGGCACTAACACACTGGCCCCCTTGGGTGACTCAGTTCTTACTTCAACCTTGTCCAACAGCTAGGAGGAAATGGTGTCGGGGTGAGATGGAAAACTGAGTCTTCATTGCAATGAAGTAAAGCTGTTTGGGCAAAAAGGTGTGCTGTGTGGCACCCCAAGTCACACTGCAGCTACCATGGCGAGATTTCTTTTTTTAATTCTTATTTTGACTTTTTACTTTTTGTTTTCTGGGGAGGGGAGATTACAAGGGCAGGGGGTGGATATAGAGGGATGGGGAGATGAGTGGGATTGGGGTACAAGATGTGATATCCACAAAGAATCAAGTTAAAAAAGAAAGGAAGGAAAAAGACTGAGTCTTGTCTTCGGTCACCACAGGGACAATGGGTGTCTTAGGGCTTTTGGGGGAGTGCATTTTGAGACAGGGTTTTTTCTGTTTAACAGCTCAGGCTCTCCTGGAACCGGCTCTGTAGACCAGGCTGGTCTCTAACTCACAGAGATCTACCTATCTCTTCCTCTCGAATGTTGGGATTAAAGGCATGCATCACAACTGCCTAACTTGCTTAGAGTTTCTATTGCTGTGAAGAGACACCATGACCATGACAACTCTTATAAAGGAAAACATTTAATTGGGTGACTTACAGTTCTGAGGTTCAGTCCATTATCATCATGGTGGGACATGGTGGCATGCAGACAGACATTGTGCTGGAAAAGGAGCTGAGAGTTAATACATCTTGATCTGTAGGCAACAGGAAGTGGTCTGAGATACTGGACATGACTTGAGCATATATGAGATCTCAAAGCCCGCTTCCATGGTGACACACTTCCCCCAACAAGACCACACCTACTCCAACAAGGCCACACCTTCTAATAGTGCCACTCTCTATGAGCTTATGGGGGCTAATTACTATTCAAACTACCACAACGGATCAGGAGGGAAACAAAAGGTCACAGATGGCCAGGAAGGGGTTGGGGCATTATTGCCTGGAGTCTCTACAATAGAGATATGGAAGATATAGCCCAAGATGGCCCAGGACTCCCACATCCTAACATCTACACCCTGTATCACCTCCTCTGAGCTGAACTCAAAACTGGCTCCCAACCCAAGGAAGTTAACTAAGACCCTAAATCTTTCCCTCTGAGATATTTTCCACCTGAAGACTAAAATCCCTATGCTCAGCCCCTGGCAAGTAGTCTAACATGTGAATTGGTTATCTGTGAGACAAATATTCTTGGCCTGCCAGGGAGGCTTAAAATAGACTTAGAGTTGAAAGGAAGCTTATCCATTATTTAGTTCAGCTCCCTTTGCAAGTGAGAATCCTCTGCACCCTCAAGAGGTGGTCTTTAAAACAAATAAAAGAGAATTTCTTCCAAGGAGTGAAATGATCTATTCATATTTCATTTTATTTCTTGAGACAGAGTCTTGCTATGTAATAGCCCAAACTAATCTTGAACTCAACAATCCTCCTGCCTCAACTTCCTGATTGATGGGGTTGATGCCCTGCCTAGAAGAGGCAGTCTTTGAACACTCAGCATGATGGGAAGCTCACTCCCTCACAAAGCAGATGCTTCCCTATTGGGCAGCTCTCATCATCGTTCTCACCCACCTACCTGTAGCCCTCACCCACTAGCTCTGCCTCTGTGGCTTAAAGACGTGCCAAGAAGGTTGGTTCTCCCCGACTCAGCTCTCAAGTGGAGGATGTTGTGTAGATGACTAAACTGGCAGCCAACGGACCTTCTTTTGGTGTCTGTGCCTCCTGGACGTTCAAGCTGGTCATGTGACTTACTTTGGCAACAGAATACTAATAAGCATTAGATTTTTTTTTGAGTGGTTTCTTGTGTTTTGTTTGGGTTTGAGGTATTTTATTGTATATTTTTTGTGATGGGGTCTCACTGTGTATCTCTAACTGAACTGGAACTTGCTATCTAGACCAAACTGGCCTCAAACTTACAGTTCTGCTGCCTCTGCCTCCTGACTACCGGGATTAAAGGCGTGTGCCACCATGCCTAACCCAAGCATTAGGTCTTAGACAAACTTACAAATTAGGGTTTGCCTGCTTAGGAGTCCCTACAGTGTTCAGGTGCTATGGCCAAGGACCTTTGCTTAGACCCCTGAATGAAGAAAGAGGCCCTAGAGAGGACAGGTTAAATATCTCAACCTCTGATGACCTCCCAGCAGAAGGCAGCCACTCACAAGCCTTGAAGACACTCATGGAGCAGTAGACTTCCCCTCCAGCCCTGGTCAGACCACAGAACTACCTTAAATAATAAATCATTCTTTCAAGCCACTACAGATTGGGATGGGATAGACTGTAGTAACAGGTACCTCAAAACGGCTCATCAAAGTTTCCTGGGAGCAGCTTCCTGGGATAATGTGGCAGGATATTTTCATCCTGGGACAGCCATTTTGCAAAGAGCGTGGAGCAGCTGGCTCAGGGGAGAGCTAGGCAACATCTCAGGACACCCACGGAGCCCGGCCACTCAGAACACAACTGGGCGATGGAGAGCGAGACCAGGCAGAGAAGCCTGGCTCAGAGACAAGGCGAGAGGGCCAGCTCTGCCTTCAGCACCAGCAGAAGGACGCTTCACTTCTGGTCTTTGCCACAGAACCATTGCTCCATCTGCCAGCAGTCGCCTGGGTACATCCCAAGTAGACGGAGCCCTGGGAACCACCTCAAAACTGTTTCTAAACTCAGTGAAGTTGCTAAGGTGTTAAGAAGTCTGGTCTACCCTGTCTGGGTAAAGGCCGAGCCAGAGAGAAACAGACCTGTGGGAACTGTTCTTCTAACCCTCCTCAAGGAGCAGTCCTGTAGTGCCTTTTGACCAGAACTCATCATCTGTGGGTAGCCTTATTTCTGCCTAGCTAAGCCTGGAATAGGGAGGCCCCCTTGAGAAGCCAAGTCCGTGACTGCCCACAAGGGGTCTCATGCAACCAAGGCCCCTGTAAAGTTCTAGTAGTTCTTCCCAGAGTACCCAGGGAGCATGAGTCCCCAACCTCCACCCTGCCTTCCTCAGCTTTGGCCTTCTTTCTGGGGGAGACTCCTCCAGTTCCACCCTAGGTGAATAATGCCCTACTCAACTCAGCTCAGTCCTAAGGAACTGAGTTCGTGCTCACAGAATAGAGATTTCCTCCTCCCCATCTCCCCTCTCCTCCCTGCCAGAGATGCTGGTTAGGGACAACTCTTCAACTAGATCCTCTCTCACCCAGCATGGGAGAAGAGATGGCCTTGGGAAGCACGCAGCCTAGAGTCGCACCAGCCTCTAAGGAGGCACCAAGAGGTGACTAGGGTCAGTCATATCCAAAGAAGTCTGGAGCTGGGATAGAGAGTCCCCCACCAGCTGGAGGAGTGGCAGTGTGAGCTTAGTGGTGACAGCAGAAGATGGAAATGGGTCAAATGCGTTAAACCCAGGCGTCTGTGATGACTAAAAGCAGCTCACTGGGATCCACTGAGGATGCTAAGAAACTAATTTGTTGTTTTGACAACTAGCATATAAAAGAGAAAATTAAGCAAACGATAAAAACAGAAAGAAACCACTTTGGTCAAGAGTGAAAACAAACAGCAAACCCCAGAAGAGTCCAAAGTGTGGAAAGAAAAGCAGAGCTCTCTACTGATACTCTGGGAGGTGGGGTGGGGGTACACCCTCACCCCAAACATGGCACAGCAAGAAGGTCCCAGGATCAGGTCCTCCTGAAACACAAGCAGAAAAACACCCAGTTATTTGGGATGTGATAGCAGGCCAGAACGTTCCAGAAAGCTTCTGAGGCATTTTCTGAGAGTTCAATAAAGTAGCTTACACTCTAGAGGAGGGGAGAGGGGATGGGACAGGAGGGCTGGACAGGAGTGAGGCGCTGAGTTTGTGTGTGCTTTCTGCAGAGGCTTCAAGAGGGTCAATTACGGGAAGTTGGAGGCTTCATATTGAACCTCAGAGTCTGAAAGAGGGAAGTTAAAACTTCCTGCCAGAGCAGGAAAGTTGAAGCTGAGGCCCTAGTTCCAACTCCAGGAAGGGGACAAAAGAAAGAAAAGAGGGGGAGGAAGCAGGGAAAGGAAATTCTGACCCTGAGATTTTTTTTTAAAGGATGAATACGCCTAATCTGAAAATTCCAAACACCTCAAAATCTAAAACATTTTGAGCACCATCAGGACAGTATGTGTGGAAAATTCATGCCTGACTTAAAGTGATGAGCCAGTCAAAACAGGTGCACTAAACATAGTGTGCAAAGTTAACTGCAGGCTCTGGTGTGTGTGTGTGTGTGTGTGTGTGTGTGTGTGTGTGTGTGTAAGGAATGTAAGGTGTATTTAAGGCAGATATGGCTTTCATGGTTACGTTTGGGTCCCAAGTTATCTCATTGTGTATGTGCAAATATCCTAAAATCAAAAAAATCAAAAACACAAATCTGCAACATCCTTGTCTTTGGAATGGGAATGCTCCACCTGTGAGTGGGAAATCCTGCGGTGCTTAACAGCATGGATTCCAGAGTCACACCACATCTGTCTGAATCCCAGGCCCACCAGTCAAGTGACTGTATGACACTGGCCAAGTGACTTTATTTTCTGTAAAATAGAATAAAGAGGGAAAGGCAGTTGAGCATCCTGACAATAGCAGCTGTCTGCAGAAGGAATACCACCCCTGTCCTGCAGGGTGTCTACTCTGACTGAGGAGCTCCAAAGCAGTAGAAGCTACTGGATGCCCGAAAGTATCCCTAGCTATCTCATCTCTGAACTCGTGTCTCCGGGAGAATAAGCTTAACCGCTGGTTCTCAGATAACCTTTGTGCTGGGTGCTTCCTCCGTCATCTGAACAACCTGTGAAACGAATATTCTTGGCCATAGGCCACCTAGAGCAAGAGCCAGCGGATGAAGGTGATATAGGGCCCCATGGCCCCTCTCCTCCCCACTGGCCTCCCAGCTGCCTTGCAAACCTACCTGAAGGGGCAAGGGTAACCTGAAGACTAGAGAAAGTGACTCCTTCCTTTAAGTTCAAACCAGAGAACACCAAACAGTGTCACTAGCTGCCCTTAGAGTGTGAGGCTCAATCTACTAGACCTGTGAGCTGGTGACTATGACAGGCTTGACCTCGTTCATCTTCACAGTCCTCTTGTATGGGATGCTCTCAATCTGCCCATCCTGGGCTTGCCTCTGGGGTTAACAGATAACATGACAGGAAGTCATAGGAAACACCAGGCGGTGTGGGGGGAATGGGGGCAGGGGCAAGTCCTGCACAGCAAAACTGATGTGGGGCTCAGTGGTCACCCAGAGAACCTGCTCCTTATAAGGGACAGCCATGGCATGTACTATCGAATCATATACCTTTTGGTCCTAGCTGGGCCTTCATTTGAGAATAGCCTCTGAGAGCATCCAGAGGCCCAAGAGGAAGGGGAGAGACTCCTAGGAGACATCCCAAAGAGACCGAAGGCAGGAGGGCAGAGTGTGGTCTTGGCTTGACTGCCAGAAGCTGGGTGGCTACAAGTAAGAGCATTGGAGAGGGCCTGAGGAGAAAATGAGAGGACAGAGAAGGGATAGAGATGGGAGGGACGAGTCATAGGAGAAGGGGTAACTGGAGGAGAAGTGAAGTGGGGATATAAACAAACTCCTTGTTTAGAACAGCTTCCTCTTGCTGAGTGAGCCCCAATTCAGTTGAGGACACTGGCAGAGAAAAGCCTGTTCCCGGCTGCCCAGCCGAGCTCTCTCCCAGAGGGGTGGCAGGGAAGAAACATCCGAAAACTATCTCAGGTGAACTCTCAGAGACTTCTCTCAGAGGAGAGAGGCTGAACACCTGCCCTAGAGCTCACGGGTCTTCAAAAGTGGGTCGCATCTCAGTGCAATGGGACAGGCCTGCCACACTGGGATTCCCCTATTCTTTGCCCAATCTTTCGATCTACAGAAAAGCATAGCTCAGCTGATGCCAGGGTCTGGGGTGGGAAGGGACATGCAGCCATGTCCCTCTGATCATGGGACAGAACATGCAGAGGGTGTCTCATATGTGGTGTGTGGGGCAGATTGGACCTAGCCCTGAAAGTCAGGCTGCCCCACCCAGGCCTTCAGCACAGTCACCATGGAAACCTACTATAAAGGACCAAATGACCTCAGATTTTGCCTTTCATCTCTCGGAATGGGTTTTGAAATATCAGACGGTGGCTGCTGAACTCTATTTTAGCCGTAGTCGAGCAGCACATGGGTCCTGGGGGCTGTGCCGGAGTGCCACAAGCCACCCAAGATGGCTCAGCAAGCAAAGGCACTTGTGCAAGCCTGGAAACCTGAGTTTAATCCCTGGAATCCATGTGAAGATACAAGGAGAGAACCTACTCCATGAGTTGCCCTCAGATCTCTACACACATGCTGTGATTCATGTACCCATCCATCCACACACATCACACATACACACACAATAATAAAAAGAGTAAACTGGTGTAGGAGGTCCTTCTGTTTGTGTGTTGCTTTCATTGGTTAATGAATAAAGAAACTGCATTGGCCTAGTTTATAGGGCAGAACTTAAGTAGGCAGGGAAAACAGAACTGAATGCTGGGAGGAAGAAAGGTGGAGTAGGGGAGAGATGCCATGGATCTGCCACTGGAGATAGATGTGCTGAATTTTACCTAGTAAGCCACTACTGCCACGTGGCAATACACAGATTAACAGAAATGTGTTAAATTAAGATGTCAGAATTAGCCAATAAGAAACTAGAGCTAATGGGACAAGCAGTGATTTAATTAATACAGTTTCTGTGTGATTACTTCCGGGCTAAGCTAGTCAGGTGGCCGGGAGGAACAATCAGGCCCTCCCTGCAACAATTGGCTCCATTGTGATAGATTAAATCCACTAAAAAGCCTGAGAGAGCTTAAATTTAAACACACACACACAAAAAAAAAAAACCAGTTTGACACAGCTTTTTGTTGTTTGCTGGCAGCTTGCCACAGCTCCTTTGAGAGAGATTTTCCTAACTCAGTCACAGCAGAAAAAAAGCTGAGAAAAGGTATCAAGCCAGGTGGCAAAGCATAGATAAGAAATATGGGTTAATTTAAATGTAAGAGTTAGCGAGTAACAAGCCTGAGCTATTGATCAAGAATTTGTAAGTAATATTAAGTCTCCTTGTCATTCATTTGGGAATTGGCAGGTGGGAAAGAAAAGTTCCCTACACCCAGCATCTCAGGAGTCCAACACCTTGGGCTCTCTTTATCTTGGAACTGGCAAGGCTCCATGAGACACTAAAGGAAAAGTGCCCTTCTCTCTACCCAGATCCCCTTGCAATGAAGCATGGGTATTTACTTCTGTCCCGCTATTCATGGTTGATCTCTCAGGTCTTCTGGGAGAGCGGAGTAGCCCACAGATTGCAGAACCCCAAGGTCTGCATTGCTCCAGCCCCAGGTGAGGTGGACACTGATTTACAATAGGACATGGGTCAAACAAATGCTCAGATGCAAAGGTGTAGCTTACTGAGATCATAGGGACCACACGACAAGAAACCACACACACACACCCAGAAGAGGTGCAGAGCCAGGGGTTGGGGGAGCCCCATCAGGCCCCTTCTGCTCTGATGAATGACAAGCATCCAAAAGAAAAACCAAGGGATATTCCAGAGCTCCTCCTCAGGGAGAGCCAGCCTCAGAAGCACCACATCCTAGCATTTTACAATACCTATCCTGTGAGTTGGTGTTCTGCTTTGGTTTTTTGGTTGGTTGGTTTTTATTGTCAAGGAAATTATCTTTGTGCCTAATGTTAAAAATGATGTTACTGCAACTCCATTCAAACTCATCAAAGACACATTATACCTGTTGACAGAATGAGCAGTTTCTGTTTTAGACTCCTCATTCAGTGAGCCCACTCACGATTTTCTAGTATTAGACTTTCCAAATACCCAAGATAACTCTAATTTAAGTGTGTGAAATTGTTTTAGAATCATTTTGGTATTTTATTTACTGATGTTTTAATGTGTTTGCATCTGTGTCTGTAAGTGAAACAGACTTATTCTTTTCCTTTTCCCTAAAGTCCTTACTTGGATAGCAATTTTGAGGAAGAAAGATGCTATAATGCTATTCAAATATGTTGTTTTGCACGGAAATCCCCGGGGGCTCAATTTTTAATAAGCAATCGATGATGCCTCCTGAGGGCTGCCTCTTTCTTAAGTATTTAAAAATTAATAATTTTCATATCCTCTTCATGTAAGTTGACATTATGCCCACAGAGGGTCGATGATAAGATCTTTTTCCTTTTTTTAAGAACTGGGTAAGTTTATCCAACTCCAATTTTCCCACACCTGTTTTGTTTGCTGTAATTCCTTGAAATTTCCACACATTTTTACACACCTGCACACCCCTGCCAGCCCTTCACAACCTAGGACTCAAAGCCAGGACAAATGGCTGAGATGCCTCTTAACATATCAAGGCAGAACTGGTAGTCAGGTTCTCCCAGCACCCCTCAGTCCCTACCTGTTACAGGTTCCTCCTGGTTGGCATACCCTGGCCCCTACCCTGAACTCTCTAGTTCAGGGGCTAAGCACACACACACACACACACACACACACACACACACACACACACATTCTTCCCTGTATAATCTAGCCATTTTGGCTATGTAATCTTTTTTAACCCTTTTTGCCCTTTTGGCCTCCTGGTCTCCTGGCTCTTCTTTCATCTTTGTGCTCCCCTCACAAGGCCCAGCCCTGTCTGCTGTTCATGTCCACTCTGGACTCTCCTAGATGTCTCTGTCTCAGCCCCTTTCTATGCCCTCCCTCTTCTACACTAATCCCCCTCCACCATACCTAGAAGCAGTCATGTCCTCCTTTTTTTTTCCCCCTGCAAGAAATCCAAGAAATGCCTGCACACAGCATGTGTGATTCTGGCTGTATTAGAAGAAAAGTTTACCTGTGCGTAAGAGCACAACCGCTCTTCCAAGGGACCCAGGTTCATTTCCCAGCACGCACACGGCAGCTCACAATGTCTGTCACTCTAGTACTAGAAGTTCTGATGCCTTCTTCTGGCCTCTGAGGAAACTGCACACAAATGGTGCACATAATATACATGCAGGCAAAACACTCATGCACATAAAATAAAAATGAGTCTTTTAAAAAAACATTTAAAAAAAAACAGCCTACAGTCCACAACCCCAGAGAACCTAGACAACAAAGAGGACCCTAAGAGAGACATACATGGATCTACATAGGAAACAGAAAAAGACAAACTCTCCTGAGTAAATTGGGAGTGTGGGGGTCATGGGAGAGGGTAGAAAGGGAAAGGGGAGGAAGAGAGGGGAGCAGATAAAAATGTATAGCTCAATAAAAATAATTATAAAAAAGGAAAAAAACCTTCCAAGCTATTCTGAGTAGAAGAGCATTTTTGGAGAGTAATTGCTAAAACAAAACAAAGACAACAAAAACAAAAACAGCTTATACCAAAAGTATCATTAATTGCAGGCTTCTGAGTAAAGGAGTGATCGTAATAATCCTGACAGAACTTTTGGGCTTGGGACGTAGCTTAGGTGGGAGAATGGTTGCTTAGCAACCATTACTGTAGTGTCTCTCACTAGCACCACATAAACCAGATGAGGTGGTGCAGACCTGTCATTCCATGGAAGAGGTAGAGACAAGAGGAGCGAAAGTTCAAGATTGGGGCTGGAGAAATAGCTCAGTGGTAAGAGCACTTGCAGCTCTTGCAAAGGACCTGCCACCAGCATAGTGGCTCATGACCACCCGTAACTCCAGTTCCAGGGATCTGACACCATCTTCTGACCTCCACAGGCTCTGCACACACATGGTACACATACAAATACTCAGGTATACATACATACATACATGTAAAATAAATAATTTTTTAAAGTTCAAGGTTTTCCTCAGCTACGCAGCAAGTACAAGGCCATCTAGATAGATAGATAGATAGATAGATAGATAGATAGATAGATAGAAAGAAAATTCAGATACACCGTGGGAAAGGACAAACAATAAAGAAAGGCTCATAACCCCCTTCCCCCGCCAAAATAGACTTTTTAGATTTGCTTCTAGATGAATGGCCCGGTAGGAGAGCCTTGGCTGCTGCACAGTGCCACTGGGAACAGGCACTGCTCCATTGTCAGTGAGAATCTTATGAACAGATTCCCCATCTAGCAGGGCTTTGCTGCCCTCAGTATCCCTTTCACCCTCCCTCAGCCCCACTTCGAGCACTAGCTCCAGGGACCCTCAGAGCAGTGTCCAGCTGTGGCATTCAGTAGCAGGAAGGCACCTGTGCCCAGCACCTCCCCGTGTGGCACTGCTGGCCTTCTTCCTTTCATCTTCTGGCTGCTGGGGCTTGAGCCAAGCAGGCCGCCTAATCACCACCCAGGACTCCCCGCCTCCTCCTGGGCAGCTAACTAGCAAGGCTCTTTCTACTGCCAAAGCCAAGCCAGTTTTCCCTTTGAAAAAAAAAAAAATAGGACGACTGTCTACTGGGCCCAAGGAATTTTGAGAGCTGGGCCAAGGTTCATGAGATAAGGTAGTTGATTACATAAAGGAAACAGAACAAGAGATTTTCTTTCCCTGACCCTTCTTATCCTCACTGTGGCAGTAATTTTATGTGCCAACTAGCCTGGGCCATGGGGTGCTGTGTGTAAGTAGGAATGGCTCCCATAGACTCAGGCGTTTGAAGCCTTGGTCCATAGGAAGTAGCACTATTAGGAGATGTGGTCTTGTTGGAGTAGCTATGGCCTTGTTGGAGGAAGTGTATCACCATAAAGGCAGACTTTGAGGTCTCATAGATGCTCAAGCCATGCTCAATGTGACTGTTTACTTCCTGTTGCCTGTGGACCCAGATATAGAATTCTCAGTTCCTTCCCCAGCACCGTGTCTGACTACACACTGTCATGCTTTTTGCCATGCCGATAATGGACTGAACCTCTGAAACTGTAAGCCAGCCCCAACAAAATGTTTTCCTTTATAAGAGTTGCTGTGGTCATGGTGTCTCTTCACAGCAATAGAAACCCTAACTAAGGCAGATGACTTAAGGTGACTGAACATTATCTTGGATGTGTTATATAGACTGGGCCCGTCCATTGTAGTCACAGCCAGATGGGATGCAAAGGTTAAGAGAGAACTCACTCTGTCTTCAAGTTGTGGCATCAGCCTGCTGCCTTTGGTCTTGGCTGTGGGCTCAGACTCTTCTGAGTCTGGCTTGCCAGCTGCACATGATGGAATTTCTCAGTTTCCATAGCCACGTGAGCTAATTCCCTGTAAATGTTTCTCTGTTCGCCCATCCATCTCCCATGGATTCGCTAGGTGAGGTCCATAAGAAGCCCAGGCAGCCCCAAGGGTGGGATACAAGCTGACAACAATGGGTTAACCCATCAATGTACCCAACAATGGCAGGTACCATTGGCAGTAAAGTGAAACCCTCCCCTTGCTGGGCAGGGGCTGCTCTATGCCACCAGCAAAGCTCGGCATCTTATGCACTTGTCTGTGGCTAGACATGAAGTCCCGTCTGTCTCAAGCCTGATAGCTGGACTAGTTCCTTTGATAGAAGTTTCTGTCATGGGCTTGGCTTCCTGTCTGGATGCCCATTTCACCAACAACCCCCCCCTCCATCTTCAGCTTGCTGCACCTCCCATGAGTCTATTTCCTGCCCAGGAGCAAGTGTAGGCCTCCTTAACCAGACTTCATCAGGCCCAAAATGAAGGGGAGAGGAGAAAGACCCAGGTTAGCCCTAAAGGTCTGTGTGGCTTATCCCCTCATTATGAAAGAAATATAAGCTCAGAAAGTGAGAGTTTGGACAAGTACTGAGGTTTTGGAAGAGACAAATTACTCCTAGCTTGCTGTAGACACCGCCGATGTTAATAGTCTGGCCAAAACCATGTCCCCTTCAATACCCAGGACAGGTAGGGCTGTTAACACAGAGAAACCCTCTCTCTGTCTCTCTGGTTTTTCAAGATGGGGTTTCTCTGTGTTAACAGCCCTACCTGTCCTGGAATTCACTTTGTAGACAAGGCTGGCCTCAAACTCAAAGAGATTCCACCTGCCTCTGCCTCCCGAGTGTTAGCGTTAAGGGTGTGCGCCACTATGGTCTGCTCATTTACTATCTTAGTCTGGGAGGAGATGCACGTCACAGTGTGTGTGTGGAGGTCAGAGAACAAATTACAGGACTCAGTTCTGTCCTTCCACCTTGTGGGCTACAAGGGTCAAATTCAAGTGTCAGGCTTGACAGCAAGTGCTTGACCTTAGATGTCACCCATCCGCTGGCCCCACCTTGTTTGATCTTCTTGGGCTTTCTAAATGGAGTTTTGTTTGGATTCTTATTCATCTCATTCTTATTACTTTGGAGCCCATTTTATAAGATTAAAAACGTATGCTCCAGCATCACCAACAGACCGTATGTGTGGGCACACATCCTACACACAGTCATACAAACTGGGGATAGTCATAAGTGTGCATGAGCCCCAAAATTCATAAGTTAAATATACAACCACCAGTACTTCAGAAAATGGCTGAATTTAGAGACACAGACTGTTTTTTAAAAGAGAAGACCCATTCTTTAAAAAAATAATTTATTTAACTTTATGTGCATTGGTATAAAGATGTCAGATCCCTGGAACTGGAGTTACAGACAGTTATGAGCTGCCATGTAGGTGCTGAGAATTGAACCCAGGTCTTCTGGAAGAGCAGCCAGTGCTCTTAACTGTTGAGCCATCTCTCCATCCCCAGAGACACAGATTTTAAAAAGAAGATTAAGGTTAAAATATGGCTCCTGGGGAGGGCCCTAATCCAGTTCACTGGCATTCTTACAAGAAGACTGGGCACCACAAAGAGACTTCATGGGTATATGTGCACAAGAGGGTGACCATTCAAGAAGACCGTGTGTGATGTAGTATTGTGCCTAACAGCATATAACAACATGAAGAAGACAGTCGCTCCAGATGACTCTCCCATGGAGAATGGTGACAATACAGTCCTGGTGGGACCCGTGTGAAGTGGAAGTTTTGCACTGCATTCCATAACCCCATCATTAGGGGCCACGTTCACAGCCATTGTGGAACCATTACAGTTACAGGGTGGGGTGGGCAAAAGATTATGTCAAAATCATTAAAACCAATCATTTCAGTAAAGAAAAATGAAAAAGTATTACTCAACCAAACAAAGTAGAAACCCTGTGATCTTAAATTTGAATGCAAGAAAGAAGCTTGTAACTACTCCGCCCCATCTTTAGGAGAGTGTATCCTGCACAAACACAGAAAGAACTCAGTGTGCCTAAGTTGTGCCAACAACAGAACCCTCATGCCCATTATTCAAGACAGCTCAAGGAAGTACCAGCTCCTCTGGATGTAGACAAAGAAAAGGAGGGAAGATACGTCTCTACAGAAGATAACTGGACAATAAACCAGAAGAAAGGGTGTGATTGAAAAGTCACGTGACAGAGCTGGGCTACCAAGACCACCAGACTGGCAGGCCCTGAGCCCACGTGACAGAAGAGGAGCGCAAGCCAGACAGCCTGTGCCTCCAGCAGGGAGGCCTTTGGAAGGGCAAGTACTCTGAAATATTCCTGCCTAGGATGGAGCCAAACCCTGGGTGCTTTGTAGGAAAGGCTGAACCAGAAACGAAAAGAACTGTAAGTCTGTCAGCAATCAAACATTCTCTCCCTCCAGGAGGGGGAGCACAGCCCCATACACCACCCCCACCCCAAGTCCACTTATTCTCCTAGGCCTAAGGGAGAGCTCGGAGCAAATGGTTAACATGAAAGGAGGCTAATGCTTCCTGGTCCAGATGTTGTGTGTCCTCAACTAATCACTCAGACTTCCTCACAAGTCACAGGTATGACAGAGGGAAGGGGCTGTCACAGAGTCAAAAGGGAGGCGAGAGCCTTCAACAAACGAATGTGAAAACTTTGATTCCTGATTTAGAAAAACCAACTGGTGAAAGATGATTACATGAAGATAATTAATTATATAGAGACAATTAAGTACATATGTTAAATGTGATAATGGCTTAGAGAGCTACATATATCTATATATACACCTGATATTCATTATAAATTCAGAATAAGGGCTGGAGAAATGGCTTAGGGGTTAAGAACACTGGCTGTTCTTCCAGAGGGCCTGGGCTTAATTCCCAGCACCCACATGATGGTTCATAACCACATATAATTCCAGTTCCAGGATGTCTGACACTTTCCTCAGACCTCCATGAGCACCAGGCACTCAAGTAGTACACAGACTATCCAGAAAAACCATCTATGCACACAAAATTTAAAATAGATAAGTATTTTTTAAAAAACAAAATAAATAAATTTGCTGGGCAGTGGTGGCACACACCTTTAATCCCAGCCCTCAGGAAGCAGAGGTAGGCAGATCTCTGTGAGTTAAGGGCCAGCAGGGTCTACAGAGCAAGTTTCAGAACAGCCAGAACCACACACAGAGAAATCCTGACTTGAAAAACCAAAAAATAAAATACATAAATTAAAAATGACTACGGGTCTTGTGTCCTTGTGACTGAAATAGCATCTGAGGTTTGCTTTGAAATTCTCCAACAGAAAAGTGCATGAGCAGCCATGGTACAAAGAACAGAGAGCAAGGGTCACAGGAGATGGAAAATGTGAAGTTGGCTGACATACAGGTTCCTACTAGTCTCCCTTTCTCATAATGTCTGAAAACGTTTATAAAAAGAAAAAGGAGAAGAGAGGCAGTACAGGTACAGAGATGACTGTCACCATCCTGCCATCCTCACCCTCCGCTCGTGACCACGAACCCCACCATCAGGGTCACCGGCACCTCTACCATCACCATCATCAGCTTCCTCACTACCACCATCATCACCATCACCACCATTGCCATTACCAATGAGTCCGTGGTTAGACTCAGAGTGAAGCAGCTGCCTCCCAATGCTCCAAGAAGAACAGATCAGCAAAGGTGAGTCTGGTGCCAGCCAAGAGGACCAGCTCCAGGCTCGGTGCCAGAACAGAGGCAGGAGGACTGTCTCACTGCTGAGCTCAGGTGAAAGCCCAGCTAAACAACTAGAGCCTAGAGGCCGGAAGTGACATCACTGCTCTCAATTAGATAATCCAGGGACAGAGTTAGCAACAGGAGGTATGAGGGATTCTGGAAAGAGGCAGAACCCCACCAACACCAAGCAGCATTTAGACTTCTTTGGAGAAGGAATCCTGTGTTCTACCAGCCAAAGACGCCATCTTAAGTAGGGAGGGATGACTAGGGACATAACGGAAGCACTCTATCTAGCAGGGCTTACCCTCCATCGGTCACAACAAAGACTCCATTCCTAAGCCAGGACGCCAGGCCCTGAGCTCAGCAATCACAGAATAGGCACTATCTTCTGTTTCTAAACTGAAGAGGGCCTAGAGCCCTGCTATAAAGGGCTAGGCTATATTCTGGACATGTCCCGAGCTGAGACAGGGTCAGCCAATCTCAAATCTCACAGCAGGTTTAAGAAATACTCAGAGGGCCGGTTGTGGTGGCGCACGCCAGTAGGATTTGCTGAAGGAGGCAGAGGCAGGAGGATCACGAGTTCGAGACCAGCCTGGGCTACACATTTTTTTAAAAAATTAAAAAAAAAAGAAATACTCAGAGGGAGGATTAAAATACAGAAAATTAGTCACGCATGTGAACTTTCCTATTGCAGTTTTTTTTTAAATTGTCTATATCATTGAATATGCATCGGAGCAATTTGCTGTATGTTTTTATTGGGCTCCCAGTCTGTGTTCCCTTACAATCTGTTGCCAAAGCTTTGGACACACACAGCACATTCTAACTCACATTTTATAAAAAGTCAGAATACCCCGGGAGCCAGCTACAGAGGGGACGATTGCCCAGTGCTCCTCATCTGACAAGAATGAGACACCAGTTTGGGCCTGTTCCATATGCTGACAATATTATAAGATGAAATAATTTGGAGAATTTGTTGCAAGATGACACTCCCAGTATTTATAAATAAGACAGCTCTCTTTCTCAATTCAAATCCAGGGCCACTAATGACTCAGCTTAAAGATAATAACAGATATGACTAGCCCAGTTTCTACAGATCTTGGTTATGAGCCACACAGATAGGGAGATGGTACAATCCAATCTCTCCTAGCCAAAGGACTCCAAACCTCAACCTTACTTCAGGCTTCATTTGGAAAATAGATCTATGGGGTTTTCTGTTTTGCCTTGCTTTGCTTTGCTTTTTTCAGGACAGGGTTCCTCTTTGCAGCACTGGCTACCCTGGAACTAGCTCTGTAGATCAGGCTGGCCTCGAACTCACAGAGATCCTCCTACCTCTGCCTCCTAAGTGCTGGCATTAGACCCATGTTTTCAACAGAAAAGACTATAAAAATATTAAAATGAAAATAGGCCTACAGTTTCTCAAGGTGAAACTTATATTCCAAGTTGGATGCCTGTCACGTGCCCAAGGCTATCTCCCCTTTCCCAGCACTCAGCAGAATCACCAGCATTAGGAGGATTGCTGTAGTTTGGATCTGGAATGTTCCTGAACACATGTATATTAAAGGCTTAATCTCCGGGGCAGTACTATATTAAAAGGTATTGGTACCTTTAAGAGGAAGAACCTATTGGGAGGTCTTCAGGTCATTGAGGGTGAATCCTCAAAGAGGATTATAGAATCACCTCTCTTCCATTCTTTCTTTTCTTGCTTGCCTGACTCTCTATCTCTCTCTCCCTTCTTCCCTCCCTCCCTCCCTCCCTTCCTTCTTGCCTTCTCTCCCTGGAGGCCCTGCAGTGAACAGCTCATACCAACAAGGGTTCTGTACACTGCCTTGCCATAGGCCGAAAGCAGCAGGGCCAGTCGGTCATGAACTCAAACCCTCTGAAAACAGGATAAAATCAACCATTTCTCTTGTTGAGTTGATTTAGCGGATGTTATTTCGTTGCTTCAACAGAAAGCTGACCAAAACAAGGACTCCTCTTGCTTGCCAACCATAATCCCAGATTTGCTTTCTTGTTTGAGCACACATGATCGTAGAAGGAGTATTTCTATCGCCTGGCCTTCCCCCGCCTGGCTCTTCTCTCAGGCCTCATTCCCTCCTGTAATGGGCAGTGATTATAAGTGTGCGTGTAGGGGTGGGGGCTCAGAAAAGAGGGGTGCTCATTTCCCACACACCCTGTTCTTTCATTTCCCAGTATCTCCACCTTTAAACTACATTAACGAATACTTTGCCTCTCTACACTCTCTCCATACCTGTATGGTCCTTCTGGCCTGGCCTTTTCTGGGAATGCAGGGGACAGAATATTAGTCTGTGTGCCACTCACAAGGATGGGGAAGGCTTCCTCAGGCTCCAGCCCTCACTTCCCAGCACATACCCTGTGCCTATGAGCCCATCCTAGGTCTGAGAGAAGTGAAAGCTGTCTGGTGTCACATGGTCCTCCATAAGCTGATGAGGCTTCACATGGCGCCTGCTTCCCTGTGCTGGGCTGGCCACCTTGTCAGCAAGTCTGTGGGTTGGGCTCAGAGGCTAGTCATTGCTACCCCAAATGCTAAGACAGTTAGATGCCTATGGGTGAAGAAAACCTTCTATCTGGGGTCCTCTGTTCACATACACATACTCACACATACACCACATAACTAAACTGGCCAATGGCATCGTCTTTGAGGGGACAGACGGGTCACCGTGACAGTACCACATACCTCAGAAGCACCAGGAAAACCCGCTAGATATAATGCTTAGGAAAAATTTGGTGCTTCCAACCTCTCTAATGCCTTCTTTGGTCCTCCTCTGGGCTTCTGGAGTGCGAAGATTGGGCATGGGGAGAAGATGGAGACAACCGACACAGGATTAAGGCCAAACAGTCTTCAGTGATGCCAGAAAAATCAATGAGCCCCCATCGCCCCTTCATATCCATGGCTAACCTTGTGATTGCTTTGATTAAAGACAATAGTGTCGTTCACCGGGTGACTTACATGCCCGGAGCTCACCCTGCAGAGTCTAGGAGGAGCCTGTTTGGCAGTAACTGGGCTATTTTTAAAGCCTCTGTAAGTAGAGGCTTTGGAGAATTTATTGAATTGAGAATCACTCCAGTCAGCAGCTAGACTGCCAGAGTTGGCCTGCCTGCTATCCCTGACCAGTTATAGAGACCCTTGAAGACACAGCCAGTTCCTACCAGAACCCCCTTTTGCCCCATCGCCACCGTGAGCACGTTATCCTTAAGGAAAGCAATTCATGTACCTGGGAGGAGATGCATGCTCCTAGCTCAAGGAGGCCCCTTACCTGCTGAGACTCAGGTTCCTCCACATACACAACTGAGGCTACCATGCCCTGGCCGATCTGCTCTCTGGTAATCATAGAGCCAGAGCCACAGTTTCCATGTGGGGCCATCTAGGGAGCCATGTGATCCCATGTGGACACCCCCCGCCCCAAGCTGCACATCATGAGAGCTAAGTGAAAGACACCAAAGAAAAATGTAGACAAAAGGGAAAGAGGACAGGAAGTGAGGCAGGTGAACGGAAAACAGACAGGGCACAGGGAGGCATCTCTGTGGTGTGACCACACGGCCCTACCACAAGTAGCTCTGTCAGATCCCGGCTTCCTCTATCCTTCCTAGGTGAGTGGACTTGGAAGAGTCATATCCCCCCTCTGGGCTCCATCCCCTCCTCTGTTGAAGGTGGCTGTGTCATGGACTGGTCTCACGTATAGAGCGCTGTGCTGGCTGAAGAATTTGAGCAGAAAAGAAAATTCATTTCTTTACAAGATCCAGGGTATAACTCTTATGTCTGGTCATCCACTCCCCGAATGTGGGTGCCATCTATGGATATTCCCCACCTCAACTCTCCACCATGTCCCCAGTGCCACACAGCTTTCTGCTCCTTCCCAGTGCTGGTCCTGCAGAGCCTTCATGGTTCCAAAGGAACTTCCGTATCTGCTGGACTGTCTTCTCTCTTCTAAACTGACATTCCCTTCCCCCCTCCTCCACTTTGCTTCAGTTTTCTTCAAAGCCTATTTCCCTGTCAGATATCCTTGGTTACATAAGCTGGATTGTTGCCCATGTGTCTCTCCAGCAACAAACGCAAGCTCACCCTGACTGATCACCACTGGATACAGTAAGTGTTCAATAAATACTTGTTGAACACAGAAATATATGTGTGTGCCGTCTCCCTGTCCCCCTGCCCACTCTCCTCCTTGCTCGTTCTAATCATGGCTTTTCACTGTGACAACATAGAAACCCAAAGAAGATACTGAGCAGGAGAGGAAGCGCTGTTCAAGGATGCTTTGTGAGGCAGGCGAAGCGAGCCCTGAAAAGTGATGGTCACGCACGGTGTCCAGGCGAAAGAAAACAACACCGCGCTCAGAACTGGTACAGAGGAAAGACATCTGTTCTCCAAGCTTCCAGCCCACAGAACTCTGCTCGTCCCTTCCGGATGCCACAGATGCTTGGTGACAGCTGAGATCTGTCTTGCAGAAGCAGGAATCGGAGAGTATTTCTGGCCCAATTAAGCTTTCGTGTTTGACAAGCAGGCCTTGCAGCCTCACCTCTTTGCGCTCCTAATGTGAAAAACAGATGGCTTGGGGTGCGCTGTGCGGGCTCCTGCACCTTCCAGCTGGTGCACCATGGCAAGGATATTGTGCGTGAGCAGGTAGCAGGTACAGGACACAAGGAGGGAGCAGCTGTAGCATGTGGGCGAGCTTCGCACTCACTTGTGGCATCAGCCCTTCAAAATACGTGTCCCGATCATTTTGCAAATCTTCATTTCAGAAAATCATAATGAGCTCCATCGCAGAGGAACAAGGACTCTGCTATTGTCCATACCTCTGCAACCCTGTGGTGGTTTGGTAAGAATGGCCCACAGAAGCACAGATGTTTGAATACTTAGTCCCCAATTAGTAGAACTCTTTAGGAAGGATTAGGAGGTGTGGCCTTGTTGGAGGAGGTGTGGCCCTGTTGGAGGAGGCGTGGCTTTGTTGGAGTAAGTTTCTAAAGTCCACACTCAGTCTCCATCCTTCTGTTTGCATCTTGCAGATCAGATGTCAGCTCTCAGCTACTGCTCCAGCACCATGCTGCCTGCCTGCCACCACGCTCCCTTTCATGATGTTCATGGGCTAACCTGTGCTGAAACTATAAGCAAGCCTATGATTAAATTCTTTTTTTCATAAGTTGCCTTGGATATGATGTCACTTCCCAGCAATAGAACACTAACTAAGGCAGATCAAGAGCAAACAATTCTATGAGCAATAGGTCTCCATTCTTCTTCCAGGCACAGCAGCTTTTTTTTTTTTTTTTACAGCAGCTTTTGAACGGAGAAGAAATCTGAGATGTGGTCCATGAATCCACATAAGACAGAAAGAAGGATGGAAAGATGGGCAAGCTGGCAGTCTGTGAGAGCCCTCACTGTTGAAAGACTCTGAAAACGGCCTCTGCTGCAGGCCCTTTGAAATAAGCCTTGCTTGCTGTAAACTATCCTGGAGGGACAACTGCCTAAAGATCCCTAGAGAGCCATCCTCCCTATCCTCATTGGAACCTGCCCTGACCTATCCCTGGAAGGGCCTATCTCTAGCCTGAAATGGGGAGGTTTACGACCCTAAATCAGGGGACCCCGTGACCCCATCCCTCCAGGATTTGAACCCAGAGCCTCATGTGTGCTTGGCAAGGCTAGAACATAGAACTATATCCTCAGCTCACGCCCTAGTCTTCCCATGGACGTGAACCACGATGTGGTCCAAGTCCACTTTCCTATGGAAATACAGGGAAATGGACTGTTATAGCTAGGGATGCTCTCAGTGAGACAAATGAAGAGAGTATTTGGGAAGTAGGAAGTGTCCATCATCAAGTACCTTACACTTGTATCTTTTTAAAAAATAATTTATTCAAATTCATTGTGTGCACATTGGTGTGAAGGTGTCAGAGCCCCTGAAACTGTCATTACAGACAGTTGTGAGCTGCCAAGTGCGTACTAGGAATTGAACCTGGGTCCTCTGGAAGAGCAGCCAGTGCTCTTAACCACTGAGCCATCTCTCCAGCCCTGCGTTTGTGCCTTTAAGCATACTATGTAGCTAAGGAGTTTCTCTCTGATGTTCCCTGTCTAGCAGTTCATGACATGTGGTCCAACCCAAGGAGGAGCTGTGGTCAGATTCAAGAATATATCGAAGCCGAATATAGACAATATAGACACAGTCAGGTTGTACAGGGAGAGGGCCACCTGAAGCCACCAGAGTGAATCTAATGACAGTTGTATCAACTACCATCAATCAATCAAGCACTTTTTTATCTAGTAAGCTTTTCACACTTAGGGGCCTCCAAAGAAAGAAACACGATTAACTCCCCATTTCAGATGGGGAAACCAGCCTCAGAGAGGTTAAGCAACATTCCCAGAGCCACACAACTTGTGACACAGCCAAGGGTCAAACTCAGAGTAGCTCAGATCCAGAACTCTCCCCTTCCTCTCCTGTCCCTCCAAAGGACAGGACCTAAAGCCTGAGGTCAGCACCTACACCAACCCCTAAAAGTGGACTTCCGGAAGAGCCCTCAATTCAGGCAGCCCTAGAGTTCAGACCTGATTTTCTTACTCTTTTTATTATTTTTATCCTTTGTAGGGGTGAGATAATACACCTATGAGTACGCATGCTCACAGAGGCCAGAGGCAGAGGTCATCATGGCCCCTGGAGTTGGAATCATAGATGGTTGTGAGCTACTGAGCATGGAGCTAGGAACTGAATTTGGGTCCTCTGCAAGAATAGTATGCACTCTTACCCACAAGCCACCTCGCCAGCCTCTGGATCTGATTTTCCACCCAATAGTTGATTGGCAGGTTCAGCCTGGACTGCTGCTCCTCAGTAGCACAGGGCAGTCAAGCCTACAGGTGGAGTGTGCCCCTCCCTGTGACTCGGGTCCTCTACTAGAAGTCAGCAGCTCCTGCTTGAGAGTGACAGGGTCAGAACCAGCCCTGCAGGGGATTAAGGAAGCTCACTGCCCTGGCTGCAAGAGGCTTTATCAGGGCTTACTCTGTCCCTGGGCAGACTATGGAAGTGTTTACTCTTAAAATCCTTCTGGCTTAAAAGAAGCAGCTGGGGCTCAAATGAGGCCAGCCTCCTTGGCCTGACCCCAGCAAGAACCTGTACTTGGGCTCAGCTTTGAATCAGGCCCAGTTGTCAGCTGCCTGAAACCAGTCCTAGGAACTCAGCCCAGGTCCTCTGCAAGAACAGCAAGTACTCTCAAGTGCTGAGCCCTCTGTCCAACCCTATTTCATTATTTTTAAGACAGGGTCTCCTGTAGCCCTCACTGGCCTCAAGCTCGTGGCAGCCAAGAATGAAGGATGACCTTGAACTTCTGGTCTTCCTGCTTCTCCCAGTCAAGTGCTGGAATTGTAAGTGTGCGCCACCACCATCACCACCAGCACACCCAGTTGAGGTAGCAGTTTGGATCACACTCAGGGCCTCTTCTGCACTAGGTGTCTTGGTTAGGGTTCCTATTGCTGTGATTGGGAAGGTAAGGCTTTAGTTCAACTCCTAGTTCCACACAGCAGTCCCTCATCAAAGGAAATCAGGAACCTGAGGGCGGGAACTGAAGCAGAATCTCTGGCTTACTGGCTTGCCCCAACCACTTCTTACAGCTAGGGCCACCAACCAAGGAGGGGCACCTCCCATGGTGAACCGGGCCCTCCCGCATCCAGTATTGATCAAGAAAACTCGACACGTGCCTATTGGGTGGGGCATTTTCTCAATTGAGGTTCCTTCTTCTAAAAAGCCTCTAACTTGTGTCAAGTCGACATAAACTGGCCAGCATACTAGGCAAGCACTCTACCAACTGAGCCTCATCCCTGCGCCTGGGTGTTATAGCAAGCACACTATGGTGTTATCGAGGTGCTAGGCCTGAGAACAGAGAGACACGGAAAGACATGTACACTCTTACATAGGATAAAATATGTTTGTGTTGACTTTGTAGGTTTCTGTAAAACTACTTAATATCCCCAAAGTAGGGGTTGTCCTGGAGCTGGACAGCCGTCTCCTACAGTGATCTCTGGAACCAGAATGAGCTGTCATAGGAGAGTTCTAGGACAGCCAGAGGGAATCAAGACATGGGTGTTAGAGCTGACGAGGGCTGAGTCAAGACCAGAGGGAAGGAACTGAGGCTCCAAGATAGAGACTAGAGCAGGGAACAGTCATATGGAACTGTGGGCCTAGCCTCAGAAGGCTGAGGTAGAAAGAGTTCCAGACAACGTAGGCAATACAGTAAGAGCCTGCCTACGCCCTGCCCAAAAAACAAAAAACAAAAAAAAAAAAAATAGAAAACTAGTTTGAACCGTATGCCTGGAGTTGGGGGTTGATGGGTGATCAGAGCATGTGGCTTCAGTCTAAGACAAAAATACTCCAAGTGTGCCTCAAGCTGACTCTCACATGCTCCTGGAATATAGCTAGTAACCTCTACAACACAGGTAGGGGGAGACTCAGGACCCAACGCACACACACACACACACACACACACACTCACTCACACACGAAAGTAAAGCAGCTATGACTAAAGGAGGCAAGTCCCTGCCATTGAGGTCAGCACAAGTTTCATGCCCTGTCCTCCAAGTCTCCTGGCACATGCTAAGTGCCTCTCCCAGCCCTCAGCCTGAATCAGGCGTGCTCAGATGTAAGTGTGGGAACATCAGAAAATGGCAAAGCCCTGTGGGTCCCCCTCTGCCCCCCGTGGGTCTCCCTCTGCCCCCGCGTGGGTCTCCCTCTGCCCCCCCGTGGGTCCCTCTCTGCCCCCCCTGTGAATCCCCCTCTGCCCTCCCCGTGGGTCTCCCTCTGCCCCCCCCGTGGTCCCCCTCTGCCCCCCCGTGGGTCCCCCTCTGCCCTCCCCGTGGGTCTCCCTCTGCCCCCCCGTGGTCCCCCTCTGCCCCCCCGTAGGTCTCCCTCTGCCCCCCCGTGGGTCTCCCTGTGCCCCCTGTGGGTCCCCCTTTGCCCCCCCGTGGGTCTCCCTCTGCCCCCCCATGGGTCCCTCTCTGCCCCCCCCGTGAATTCCCCTCTGCTCCCCCTGTGGGTCCCTCTCTGCTCCCCTCTACCCTTCAGATCTGTGGTTTGCTTGGCAGCCTCCTATTGCATTCCTGTGCAGCTCAATGGTTTTGATGCTTTGTTTTGTTTCGTTTTTATTACAGTTGGAATTAAATAACTGAAGATGAATCCAGTGGGCTGAGGGAAAACAGAACCTTAACCAAAGGAAATAACTGAGCGGGTCTGTTGTAGAGAGGCAGGATGTACTGAAGCACCCAGCAAGGCCCAGTGACGGCATCCCTTTCTAGTGCTTCATACACACACACACACACACACACACACACACACACACACACACCATGTGCCCTGCAGGTGTTCTGGTGGGCACAGACAATCAGACCAAGGGAGGGCAGGTGGAAGTGGGCTGGGCCAGGTTCTGGGGGCCACCCTGGGACTCAGGGGAGGTTAAGCAGGACGACTTCCACCCCACAGCAGAACTCAAAGGGACTGTATCATGAGTGTCTGGCTCCTCCCGCCCCTTACTCTGCTGAAAGGGCTTCCGAGCTATGGCTTGGGTCCCAAGGTCTTTTAGCCATGACTTGTGTGACATCAGGCCAGGTTATGTGTTGAAGGGGGTAATTAATGTCATCTTGGGACCAGGCACTGCCCCCAGTAACCTGAGCGGGGTATGGAGGATGACAGTGGCCCTGGGAATGCAATAGGGAGGAACTAGATGCGGGTCCACATGCTCAGAGACTGAGCTGGGGGTGCTCAGGAGTCCAGCAGACAGCAGCCTGGCCTGGCATCCAGGCTCCTTGTACTCCTGCCACCATTAAGTTAACGCCATTCCCAACCACAGGTTCTCCGTCATTGTCCCTACCTTCTCTACTAAGAGCCCTGTCTCCCTTCTGTTCTGCCTCTGTATCACTTCCTCAAGGGACATCTTCCTTGATCCTCTCAGACCTCCTTGGATTCCTCAGTGAAGCATGCCCACCGGGTACCACTTACCATGTCTGTCCAGTGCACCGTAAATTAGCTCTACTGCTGGCCAGGTCCCATGAGGCAGACCACAGAGCACATTGAATGGAGCAGTTTTGCAACTCACAGATGGGAAACCGGGGATGGAGGAAACCCAGCGTGTATGGTGTCCCAGTGTCCTGTTGCTTGGGAAAAATGCCAGGCTGGGTAGTGTGTCTTGTCTGCACGTGCCGTGCTTGCATGGGTGCTGAAGGACCCGCAAAGCGGTCTGCCTGGGTGGCAGCTATTTTCAGGGTGCCTTTGCCCACAGATACTCTGCTGCCGCCTAGATATCTGTGCCTGTCTATGTCCCTGTCCAGATCTGTCCCACACCTCCCTCCAGACTTCTCTAACTGAAGCTTTTTCTGGTTCTGCATTTACATTGTGACCTCTGTGTGTCCACGGCTTCTCCCTCTGTCTGAAGCTCTCTCAGAGCCAGGGCGGCAGCTCGAAGTGGATTCAGGTCTGGAACTTTAGACTCTGAAGAACAGGACAGCCTACGCCAGCCCCCTCTGGATAGTGTGAACTTTTTGTCTTAGCTTGCAGATGCCCCCATCCCAATTAACTGGATAGACTATGAGGCTCAAGAAAGGATTGAGGCCGGGCAGGGGTGATGCAAACCTTAATCCCAGCACTCAGAAGGCAGAGGCAGGCAGATCTCTGCGTTTGAGGCCAACCTGGTCTACAGAGTCCAGGACAGCCAGGGATACACAAAGAAACCCTGCCTTGAAAAACAGAAAACAAAACCAAAAGAAGGAGGAGAAGGAAAGAAAGAAAGAAAGAAAGAAAGAAAGAAAGGATTGAAAATTCAACCCTGTCCTGACTCTTTAGGCCTAGGACTCTCCTCCACATCCTCACGCTGAGCACTGGTACTTAGCTGCCTCTGATACAAGGACTGGGGTTAAGGGAGAAACCCTCAGGGAGGGAAACCACTGACTAATCCCTGGCTTTCCTTGACTTCAATATTACCTCTGGGACTTGTGTTGGGAGCACTGATATCAGGGTGGCAAGACCCTCAACTCCTGAGGGAGCATGATTCCTACCTTGGAGACAGTGAGGTAGAGGGGGAAAGACGGCCTTTGGTTTCAGGTCAAGACAGTTTGAATCCTGGGTACAAGCTGCATGGGTCCTGCCAACCTGTCCAGCCTCTGGCCTTTGATTCCCTGTCTGCTCCTGGAGAGGTGTGACCATGTCAGGGTGTTGCTGGGAGGATTAAATGAGATCATTCCAGTGAAACACTCACTGTGCCGATGGACATCAGCTCTCTCTTAGACCATCTCAGAGTTTCCGCAACCTCCCTAGAGCAAGACAACATGTCACCCTTTGGTACCGTATGCATCAAACTGGCAGGAAGTCCCCTTCCTGGGAAAGTCCTCTTGAGGAATAAGCTCACTTGAGCACGAGTCCCAGCTTGCAATGAAACTCCAGTGTAACTCTCGTCTCCTCCAGTTCTTAGCGCTCATATGACATCACCTCCTGGGACCCATGTTTGGGAATTGATGTCCCAAGGCTGTCACAGAAACCTGATTGTCTGATTTGCTATGACAGCTCAGATTCCCGGGCCCTTCCCCAACCCCGCCTTCCTTTCTATCCCTCTATCTCTGTGCCAATAATTGTAATCAGCATTGTTATACACTCCTGCCCTCAGCCAGGCCTGGAAATGGGTGTTCTCGCTTCCCTGAAATCGGACCCAAGTACCTTCCTCAAGAGACTGGACATCCCAAAACCAAGTGACTATCAATCCAAGCAACTGGCTCTGACTGTTGCCATAGGTGCAGACCAAGGGCTTCCCCTTGGGACTTCTGCCCCCTCCCACAGCTGGGTGCTTGAGGTTCACTTGTCTCCATTCTCTCAGCCACCACTGACACCTGGTGCCAGGATTCCTGCATCCAGGCTAGCTTCTGCCGGCAGCGTCTCTGGGCCCTACTGTCAAGCCCAAGAATGTGACTAAGCAGGCTAGCACCTAAAACGAATGACACCCTAGAAGTCGTCCTCATAGGCAAACGCTCCCAGAGTCACAGGGTCCAGAGGTGGAGCCAGAGGTGATCCCTCATTTCTTGCTGGTTCTGACCTCCCAGCATGAGACTCCAAAGACTGACCACCACCAGACACGCCGGAAAGGTGCAGTGCCAGTGCCGGGCCTCTGCTGAGAACATCAAGAGGAGGCCGGGAGTTTTCAGGAGAAACACCGATCCCTACCAGACACAGCCACCTATATTTAGCCTTTCACCTAAAATCCCACTAACCGGAAAGCAGTTGCATTTTTTTGACAATATAAACTTAAAAACTAGAAGCCTATAAAAGGAAATAATTACAGATGGGTTTCAACCAAGTCTGGGAGAAAGCAGGCAGATGGAGAGGTAGCAGGCTGACGTGTTTGGAAAGGAGGTTCCTCACGAGCAGAGGGCCAGAGGCACCCAGAACCTAGGCAAGCAGGGAAAGTTAAGTCAAGCATACAACTGAGAAGAGGGTTTGTGCAGAAGTCTACACAAATCCTTCTCCAGGCAGCTGCTATAGTTTGGTTCTGGAATGTTCCCCCAAAGGCCCATGAGCTGAAGACTCAATCACCAGTTCATGGAGCTATTGGAAAGAAGGATATGGACCCTTAAAGGGATGGGGCCTATTGGGAGAAAGTCTCATCTTTGGGCTATGCCCTTGAGGAGGGCTGTGAAACCCGGAAGTGAATGGTCCTCCAAACTGTAACCCTCCCTGATGAGCTGCCTCGTCACAGGCCTAGGGCAGCATGGTCATGGACAAAAACCTCTGAAACCATTAGCTGCCATAAACCTTTCCTCCCCAGAAGGTGTTCATGTCTGGTGTTTTTGCAGCCATGACAGAAAGCTGCCCGATACATTGGGGATTGGTTCCAAGATCCTTTTCAAAGACAAAATTCCTAATGATTCCTAATGTTTTTTATACAGAACAGCATAGACTCTGTACAATCTATCCATATTCTCTTGTAGACTTAGGTCTCCTGTAAATTATTTTTAATATGTCATATGATGAGAATGCTGTGTAAATAATTGCTATATACTATCATTCAGGGAATAATAATGAAGAGAAAGTCTGTGCTTATTCAGGAGATATACAGAGGTTTTCAGATAGATACACAGAAATTCACAGCAAAATGGGCTCCCGTTTGCATTGTCCTAAGAAGTGCTAGAGTCCTATGGGACTTAACAAATATGATGAAAATACAATGGATGAAGGTTTCAAAGACTTAGTAAAAATGTTAAAGTAGTAATAATAAAATTGTTTTTAAAAGAAAGAAATAAATACTGGAGGATGTGTTCCAACGAAACTAGACTACAAACCAAGGAAGACATGATGGGGTTGAGAGAGTGGGAACTCAGCAGAGCAGTAAACACAAATCTGTAGAAGGCAGAGGTGGCCAAGCTTGTGGTACCAGACAGTCTGGAGCAGCGGGGACAGGGACAAGTGGAACACGCATTAGCTAACACCATCAAGAAAGAAGACCAACAGGCATTTGCCAGAGCAGCAGGAACAACGGGAGAAAAAGCCAGGCAAGGTTCCCAGAACACCAAGCAAATGTTTAGAGGCCATTGCTAGCTCCAGGATAAACAGAGGAAGAGAGGAGACAGAACCAACGCACAGGACTTACCCTGTCATAAACAGTAAGTGTACAAAATACAGTCATCCACTGCATAAGGATGCTTCCTTCTAGAGCAGACAGCGCACATGATGGCCTGGTAAGATCATAAAGGAGCTGAAAACTTCCTATAGCCTAGCAACATCACAGTCAGAGTGCAGCCATGATGCATTATTTACGTGATGTTTTTTAAATATGTATTTTATTTTTATTTCTATGTATATAGGGAGTGGGAGGTGCCTGTGGAGGTCAGAAGAGGACTTTGGATCCCCAGAGCTGGAGTTACAGGCAGTTGTGAGACATTCAATGTGGGTTCTGGGAACCAAACTCAGGGCCTCTTTAAGAGCAGCAAGTGCTCTTAACTATTAAGCCATCATTCCAACCCCCAGAATGTTCTTTTATTTAAATTTCTTGTCCTATCAGTTTTATTAAAGCAATACAATTACAATTATGAAAAATGCCTAATACTTAAATGGCTATGACACTCTGTATTTTTAATACTGTAGTTTTTATTTTGGTTTTAGAATATAATCCTTGTACTGTGTTGTAAAAATAGTTTATGGGGGCTGGGGATGTGGCTTTTAGGTTGATCATTTGTCTAGCATGCATCAGGTTCTGGGTTCAGTTTTCAGCCCCGAGAAACCAGCAAATGGGTTTACTATAACACAGCAGACTGTTTCTGCTGGCCGAAGACTCTCATATCCTGTGTTTACTGCGGCCATCACATCAAGAAATCAGTTCGTGGTGTCCGTGGGATGGCTCAGTGGGCAAAGTACCTGTCACTCAGGCCTGACAACCTGAGTTTGATCCCCAGAGCCTGGAAGGAGGGAACCAAGTCCACAAAGTTGTCCTCTGGCCTCCATATATGTCCTGTGACACGCATACACCTATGCACACACATCGAGCGCAAATACACAATAATAAATGAAACAATAATAAAGTCACTCTGAAAACAACAAACAGAAGGAAACTAGGTTAAGTGGTCAGGCTATACTACGAGGTAGATGTCATACACTCTGTGACTTTTGTGCCATGGCAAAAATTACCTAACAAAGTCTTACATATTTCTTAGACTGTCTCCATCACTAAGCAATACCTGGCTGTGCATTAAAAAAATAATTCAATGAATCCTTCTCATCCTTGTTTCCCTGAGGGTCAACAAACTGAATGGGATGGTTTCTTTGATGACTGAACACATGATTCTACATATAGACCACATGTGTCCATGCGCATGGGCACTTCTTCCTGCCTTGATTCTTTTTGCTCAAATGTGACATTACCAGTTGGGTGTTCCCTAAACTTCTAACATAGCACTAGTATCATGAACACCACACACACACACACACACACACACACACAGCCTTCTTGCAGGTCTGCTAACACACGACACAAACTCATCTTGCTTCCTGAGCTCCGTGTGTCTCAGGCTCGTTCCACATGGGCACAGGAGGAGACGCTTCCGGCTACAGAGCATTCCCTCACCTGTGGGTGGACCTTTAGCTAATTTCCACCCCTTTTCTATTGCAAAAACCATCCACAAAGGGGAAGTCATGTTGATAAGTGTGTGATCTCCGGGAGGGGGGACAGAAAAGAGTAAAGATTCACTGTTTTGGGGCAAGCCTTCTCACATCCCTTAATGAAGGAAAAGCATGCCCACGCTACTTTGACAACTGTAGAAAGGAGATTTCTGCTCCCTCTAGGACACTGCTGCTACCTGGGATCCCTCTTGACCTCGACCCCATTAGAACACGCTTCCAAGCCCCTTTGGAGACTCCAGTTCCTATTCCCACCCTGGCTGCATTCTCTTCAACTGTTCAACACCTATTGTGCATCTCCAGTGAGCAGACACTTGGAGGCTGGGGCCTCAGAGAAAACTGGAACTTCTTAGATAAAATATTCATTTATCACTCCTAATAGTTAAGTCCAAATGTGGACTTGGTTCACCTGGACTTTTAGCAGAGACTCACCGCTGCTCTCTCAGGTGGTCCCAGGGCCGCCAAGAACAGGGAACATGGTCAGGGCAGGGCTGCAATTATCTGGGGTGGGTATTTGAATGATGAAAAAGTCCTAAGGCCTCCTCACGCCTTCCAGATAGAGTGCAGCTGGATCAGGTCCCACCCCCACCCCCACCAGTGTGTTAAATAAAGACATTTCCACAGAAAAAAACAAACCAGGAGTCTGAGATACTTAATCTTGTAAACTTGATTAGATTAACAAATACCCACAAGATTAGTAAAATGTTTTACCTCTGCAAGGAAAAGTAATACATAGTTCAAGGCTGGCTAGGCTTCTTACGACACTGTCTCAAAAAATAAAACAAACAAAAAATGTTAAGTGAAATAAAGAAGTCCCAAAAGGGCAGTTGTTATGTGAATTCATTTAAACAAGGTCTGAGCAGCTCAGCTCTAGCGTGAGAACCGCTCTTGCACAGTGTTATAAGACCAAAGAGAGGAAGCTAGCTCCACCCACTTCCCACTCGAGCCTGTGAGTGATTTACGGGCAGAAGCATAGTTCTGAGGAGACCAAGTGGATCCCTGCAATGTGGGTCCAAAGGAGAGGCATATAACCTGATCAAGACAAAAACAACTTCACTCAAGATGGAGCAAACTTGGTTTATCGCAAGCTAATGTAACGACAGAGTTAGACACATTCCTGGTGCCAGGGTTTAGCTGTAAAGCTCACATACTGCTCAACTGGTTTTCTCTAATTATAGTTTTCCAGAAAAGCAGGCAAGAAACATTAACTAGAATGTGCTTATCCTGGGGTGGTTTCAGTTGTGATAACTCAAGACAGTGACAGTCATGTCAAGTTGAACACCTAGAGTAGTAATCAGACTTACGGAGACCGGAGTAGTCAGTGGAAAGGAAGTCAGTGAAATGGCTAAGGAATGGAGAAATAGGAGTCGAGTTGCTGTATACTGGGTAGAGGTTTGAGGTTGTTTGTGTAGGCGGAGATTTCTCATTCATTTTCCAGCTGCTCAGGCCCGAATAATCACACAGAAACTATATTAATTTCAGCACTTCTTGGCCAATGATTTAGTCATAATTTTAGGTAGCTCTTACATCATGAATTAACCCACTTCTATTAATCTATGTATCGCCACAAGGCTGTGACTTACCAGGTAAGGTTCTGTCTGGTGTCTTTCTCCTTTGGTAGCTACATGGGGTCTCCTTGACTCCGCCTACTCAGTGTGTGTGTGTGTGTGTGTGTGTGTGTGTGTGTGTATGTTCAGATTTCCCACCTGGCTTTGCTCTGCTAAGCTATTGGCCAAAACAGCTTTATTCATTAACCAATGATAATAAAACATATTCACAGCATACAGAGGGGAATCCCACATCATCTCCCTTTTTCTGTCTATATAAAAAGGAAGGTTTTAACTTCAACATATTAAAATTACATATATAAAACAGTTATCAAGCAAGAATTATAGTTACAATATTTAGTCCATTACCATTTGGCTACTTAAGGAAAATACTCTATCATCTATCCTATCTTTGTGAGTCTAAAGTTTTATATCTAATTTATCTTTTATTATAACTAAGGAAAACTGTAACTGTCTTCAACTCCACCAAAGACCCAGGAAGGATATAATATTACCTAAGTTAACAGGAAGTACTTTGTAAACAGCCTTTAAAACTCTAGAATTGACAGAGACATCTCACTGCCTGGACAGTCACCCAAAGTTCTTCCGTAACATTGGGGCACCCATCTTCAGCCTACAGGCCCATCGTATTTGGCAGACTTTTCCATGAATCAGGAAATCTGAAAGACTGTTTTGCTACTATTGGTAGTTTGTCAGTCACTTTCCTCTGTATCCTGCAGAATGTCTGGCAGACTCTTAGGAAGCATGAACCCTGAAGGATGGTCTCACCTTTAGGAAAGTTCAACAGTCATTTTTCTGTGGGTCCTGCATGTCCAGTTCATATAGCAGACCATCAAACAGTCCAAGCAAGAGCAGTTTTTTGCCCAAATGACTCACAGACTCCATAAGGAGACTCTTCGAAGGCTATCAATCTCTTGAAGTAGATTGGTGCTGCCAGGAGATGTGTCTCTTTGTAGCGAAAAGTTTAAGTTCTTAAAACATTTTAAATGCCATGTTTTGTAGGTCTTTGAAAGACTTGAAAAATACCTATCCATCTGAAATATATATCTGTACATCTAGAAAACCTAACTATCATGACTACAAGTTTGACTATTATAAATAACTATTAATCTGCAATGTTAAATTATATATTACATTTTTAAGTGAGCTGCACACATAATACCTTAAACAAGGGCAAAAATACATATATACAATATAACAAAATCAACCTTAAATTTGTATCAATAAACCAAAGTGCATACCAATGTAAAGTATTCATTTCTATATCATATCTTCATCCTTTTGTTTTGGAGATTGACTGTGTCCATTAATCACTTGTAATAAACCCCTTCAAATAAAAATAAACATTTATAAACAGTCTTTTTTTGTAATTTATAAACATTTGGGCATTGTTCTCTCCAAACCGTTTCCTGCTGTTTGTTGGGTGAAGTATTTTTAGGGGTTCATGAAGACCTTTTGGGGAGATCTTGTTCCATCAAACCACATTAGCCTAGAAGAAATCCACAAGTTCTCATCTTCTGTGTAAACAAAAGCAGAACCTCTTTTTCAAAGCAACATATCCTTAGACTCAAATTCTGCAGTCAAGATACCTTTATGTTGGTTTAGCTCAGAATCAAATATTTCTCTGCAGTCGAAAAATTTAAAGAAAACACAATAATAAATATAATCCAGACTCTGTGTATATTTCATTTTTACATGGCTTATTTTTCTTTATTCCTTTAATCTATGACTGTCTGTACTCTTTTATATTACCTTTACTGTCTCTTTAAAGACTTTGTTTTTTTTCTCTCCCAAGCTTATGTACATTTATCCAACACTGTGGCCCATTTAGAGGTCTTTTTCATCTGAATCTGTCTTTATTGCTTAGCTGTAATCATTTTCTGACCAGGAATGCTTCTTAAAATGCTAAGCAGTGTGACCAGGCCTAAGGTTGCTTTGTCTTTTGTCTCCACCCAGTCAAACATGACAGATGTATGTTCACCGCCAGCTCTGTGAGCCATGCTCACCACCCTACCTCCAGTGACACAGTGGGTCAATGTCTCCATAAAGCAATTTGTAGCACTCTGTTCACAAATCCCATTTAAATGGTTGATAACAGAACCTCCCAAAAGAGCAACAGCTGTTCATGCTGCCAGCAGCTGTTTGTGCCACCAGTATGAACCAGGAAACCTTCTCTTAAAGAAGCCATGCAACTGCTCATGCTGAGTCAGGAAACCTCTTATAGGAGCCACACCTCAGTTCTCCACCTGCAAACAGCCTATTTGAAAATATGCTGCTACCAAGAAGCCATGCTTAGCTCTATTCTTTTGTGTCTAGAATTCCTTCCCAAGTTCTCTCAGTTTTTATGTGAATGTAGTTGGTCCACATTGGGTGTCATTTGTAAGTGGAGACTGTTCATTTGTTTCCCATCCACTCAGACCCAAATATCACACAAAAACTATATTAATTACAACACTGTTCAGCCAATGATTTAGGCATTTTTTAGTTATCTCTTATATCTTGAATTAATCCATTTCTATTCTAAATATCACCACAAAGCTGTGATTTACCGGGTAAGGTTCTGGCTGGCATCTTTCTCCTTCATCAGCTACATGAAGTCTCCTTGACTTCACCTACTCTATGTCTCTGTTCAGATTTCCCACCTGGTTTTGCTCTGCTAAACCATTGGCTGAAATAGCTTTATTCATTAACCAATGGTAATAAAACATTTTCACAGCATACAGAGGGAAATCCCACATCAGATTTGGAGTGTTTTGCTTGGGTTTTTTGTTTGTTTTGGGGTTTTTTTTTTTGATTTGGGGTTTTTTTATTTGTTTGTTTTTCTATATAGGGTTTCTCTATGTAACAGGCCTAGCTGTCCTGGAATGAGCTCTTGTAGACCAGGCTGCTTTTGTTTGGGGATATAGGGTCTTGTTATGTAGCCCCGGCTGGCCTCACCTGTGCTATGCTTGTCTTTGCCTTCCAAGTGCTGGGATTAAAGGTGTGTACCACCGAGCCTGGCAGTTTGGTATTTTGAGACAGTTTCACTCTGTAGCTCAGGCTGGCCTCAGATTCTCTGTTCTCCTGTCTCAGCCTTCTGAGATTACAGGCATGTGCCACCATGCCTAACTTAGAACTTTAGTTTTATATGAAGAAAAGAGCTCTGGAGAGGCTAGGACCGTACCAGTCAGTAATGCATCCCAACTACTCTGGGTTCATCCCAGGACTGCATGAACCAGGTGTGACGGTGGCATGCTCCGGCAAACACAGCAATCAGAGATAGTGGCAGGAGACGTTTATGGTCATCCCTGGCTATATAGTG
The DNA here is from genome assembly GCF_018167655.1 of Microtus oregoni. Classification (NCBI taxonomy): domain Eukaryota; kingdom Metazoa; phylum Chordata; class Mammalia; order Rodentia; family Cricetidae; genus Microtus; species Microtus oregoni. Next base: position 4,566,288 of record NW_024543221.1, read on the forward strand.
TGTTTAAGACCAGACTGGGCTAGCTCAAAAAAAAAAAAAAAAAACAGAAAAGAGAATTAACTTCAGAAGTGGATAGTGTCTATGGCTTCACAACAGTGTAAATAGAGTTAATACTGTTTAACTGTACACTTAAAAGTGATTGAAACAGTGTCATGTCACACATATGCTCCACATAAAATACACACAGTGGAAATGGGGCAGTGGCCACCATGATGAGGACACAGAGCTTGCTGGCATGGTGCACTGGTTGTTCTTCCCTCCTTACCTTTCTCTTCCCCTGGCAGAGGTCATCACCCAAGCTCCTTTGCACTCTGACCTCTTGTATTCAGCCGTGAGGTGTAGTAGTAAGGGCAACAGGGCTGCGTTCCCAGCACCCCAGCCGCCTGCTCAGCTAGCTTATGCCCCGAAATAACAACACACAAACTGTATTCATTTAATCACTGCTTGGCCCTTTAGCTCTAGCCCTTACTGGCTAATTCTGATATCCCAATCAACCCATCTCTAATAATCTGTGAGAACCGGTCTTACCGGGAAGATTCTAGCCTAGTCCATCCTGGGTCGGAGCTTCATGGCGTGTGTCTGCCCGGGAGCAGGGCATGGCGTCTCTCTCAGACGTCTGCTCCCGAGAGGAGAGCTGTGGAGTCTGAGCTCACTTCCTGTTCCTCCCAGCATTCTGTTCTGTTTACTCCTCCCACCTATCTTCTAACCAATAAAATGGGCCAAGGCAGTTCCTTTATTAGCCAATGACCTTCCTCCATCCGTGAGGAGCCAGAAGAAGAGATGAGCAATGGTGAGCAAAGCAAACTCAGTATCCTGCTCTGTTGCTTTTGTCCATTGTCTGGTATAAATACTCCTACCCAGAGAGATTTCAAAAGACCGACTTACCTCTGGAGCTGGCAGGAACAGGCCCCCAAGGACCAGCATGAGCCAGTTCCAACTCAGTTTGCAGGAAGAGAAAGAAGTCTGGGAATCCTCACCTTCACTACTCCCACCCTCCACCCCTCTCTGCTTCCTCTCATCTATGCTCTGAAGAGTTACATCCTTCTAAGACTGCAACCCAACTCAGAAGGTCTTCCTTTACCTGGCTCTATCCTCATGCTCTAAGGATGCCTTCTGCTCTTCCCCCTCAGCCAGAACCGTACAGAGCTCCTCAAGAAGGCCACTACCCAGGTGCCCAAACATCCCTAGATAGTTGCTTCTCCCTGCTTTCACCTTTCAGGGCTGCTGCCCCAAGATTCCTATGGGCTGTGCACTTCTGTCTCCCCATGTGGTACTGCCTCACACAAGAGGGGGGTCGGCTCCACAGGATGTACAGCAAGAAGTCCTTTCTGATACTGCAACGTGGAATGGGGAGCGGAGGGCGAGTCCTGTTCTACCTTGTGTCCTCACCCCTGCATCCCACTTTCATGTCCTGTGATGTTCCTTCTTGGGCAATATGGCTCCGAGGACTTCATGCGTATCCAAACCATAGTTGCTGAATTGTGTGGAGTAGAGGCCATCAGCTACTTTTCTTCTGCTTGCTAAAGAGCATCCATTGTTCCTGTGGATTTAGCTAATGCTCTTCCATGCCGCCTTTGAATCTTCAGCTGGTCCTCAGCCCAGAGTGTCCCTGCCTGTAGGAGGTGGCACAGAGCCCTCCCACAAAAATTACAGTCATCTTAGGAAAAATCGCAGTCCTTACCCAAACTGCTGGATTCAGGACTGGCATGGATAATTTACATACGTTTAGAGGATGAACCCAAGAACTACTAAATCCAAGCCAGTGAAAAAGAAATAAGAACAATTTGCGGCAATTGTATTTCAACTCAACATAAAGGCCAAATCGGTGAAGAAGCATTCTCTGTTACCAACTCCTCATGTTGTTCCACCAGTATTCTCAGAGGCTGGCGGACTCGAGTCTATGAAGATGATATTCCAGCCAGCTGACCCCATCACATGCTGAGGCAGGGGTGTGGACAGCTGCCACCTTGCCCTGTTAGACCAGCCTACCTGGACGGGTGAACTTGGACTAGTGGAGATGGTGGAGTGGGAAGAATGAGCTAGGATGGGAATCTGGGATGGTACTGAAGTTGTCACAGGACTGAGATTAGGGCTCAAGAGCCTGGTATAGAGGCTTAGGTCTTGTACAGGAGGATTGCAGCTTATCTGAGACCAGCCTGGGCTACAGAGTGAGACCTAGTCTCAACAAAATGTTAAAAAGAAAGAAAAAGAAAATCAAATTAAATTTGATGTCAGGGATGTGGTTACAGTTAGGGTTGGGATTTTAGTGAGGTTAGAGAAAGTCTTGAAAATAGAAATAGTGTTGTTCTTTTTTAGGGTTTCCTTTGTCCCTTTTGTTCCCTGCCCCAGTGCTAAGCTAAACATAGGAGGCATAATAAAGCTGAGGTAAAAGGTGACACTCAACACCTTAGACTTAAGAGTATCCTTACGGAGACCCTCTTCTCCAATTTTACTGGGACCTGAAGCTGTTAGTCAGGGTCCCTAACCTCAGTGAAGGGCCTGCACCTGACATTCATAGCCAGGCAGTCCTCTCTGGACACCAGGCATGCACAAGGCCTTGAACTTGCAAACCTCAGGAGTACCTGGAATTATAGACCTATTTATCACCAGGCCTAACTAGAATTGTCCTATTCCTTAAGCAAGGAGAAGGGTCAATACTAATGTCAAAATGGCATCACAGGGTGGGGACATGACTGGCAAGTGTGAGCCCCTGGGTTCATCACCAACACACAGATAAAGCTCTTGACACTGCTGCTGACTGGGCAGCCGTTAGCACACAGCTGTTTCTGCCTGAGAAATGCCCGAAGAATACTTTTTCACTCACATCTTCCTTTGGGCTTATACATGACATGCATGACATAAATTTAGGCTGAGAGACTTCTGCTAAGTACAAGATTCTCCATGTTGGGAAGAAAGAAGAGGAAGTGGGCTGTGAACGTTGAGGGAGGCCTTCTCTCCAAAGAGTTCCAAAGAAAGTTGGCAGAACGAAACTATAAAAACACCGACTAGTGACCCAGTGGGGTGTTATAAATTGAAGCATTGAGACCCTCAAAAGAGTTAAGAATTGAAAACACTCTTTGATTATTTACCCGTTTTTGTCTGTCTTCCTCAGATACCCCAAGTTAGGTAGCACTGGTAGGATCAAGTGGCTTTTACCATTTATTTGTATCTGCCTTTTTGTCAAGAAAGGAAAAGAAGAAAGAAGGAAGGAAGGGGGAAGAAAGGAGTAAGGGAAGGAGCTGGGTTGGCTTTGGCTTGCATTGTTTTTGTTAATGGGGGTGTCACTCATGTGGAGGTCAGAGGACAACTCTGTGGAGTCAGTTCTTTTCTTCCACCTCTACATGAGTTCCGGGAATCGGACTCAGGTCATCAGGCAGGGCAAGCTCCTTTACCTGTTGAGCCACCTGACCGGTCCTGACTGGCATTTTCAACATCTGACAAATAAGGCTTCTGCTGTCAGGAGCAAGGTACCCAGGGGTCCAGAGGGGGGCTGAGTAGATTCAAAAGGAACCATTGTAGAGTCCCAGCATTGTGCCAGGGACTACAAACTCCAGCGCTCCCTGCTCCCTTCCCCAGGAACATTTGCTTCCATTCTGCAGAATTCTCTGTTTAAAAATGAGATAACACCAGGCAGTAGTGGCTCAAGCCTTTAAACCCAACTCAAGAGGCAGAGGCAGGAGCATCTCTGTGAGTTGGAGGCCAGCCTGGTCTACAAAGCAAGTTCCAGAACAGCCAGAGCTAAACAGAGAAACCCTGTCTCGAAAAGTCAAATAATAATGGTAATAATAATAATAATAACAGGATGAGATAGCTGAGGTAGAAGATCCCTGAAAGCAAAAGCCTTCTCTGAGTACAAGTTGTTAGTGCCCTCTTTGTCTTTACCTGAAAGTGCCTTGCAGACCCGGGGTTGGCAAAGGCAATGTGATAACAGCTTGTCCAGGAACTTCTAGGGATCTTATGCCCAACTTGATGCTCTAATGGCTGCAGAAAGAGGGGTAGGAGGGGGCCGGAAGGAGGCAGCATCTGTCCTCACCCCTTCAGGGTGGTGACAGAGAAAGGAGTGATTCGCTGTCTCTCTCTAGTTGATAATGGAGGCTAGGAGAGGAGAGATAGCCTCAGAGGAGGGGTAGCCCAGACTAACTGAGTATATATATATATATATATATCAGAATCACAGTGGGCAGCCTCTGACAGGCAGGACACCAGCACTACTGAGAACATATGAATAACTCTATATGTATATATAACTGTATATGCATAACTGTGAATAGCGAAAACAGACCTCAGAGCCAGCCCCTGGCCCACCATCTGCAAGGGCTGCTCTGTCCAACAGGGGAGCAGAACAGAATCAAGATAACCCTCACTGACTCCAAGACAGAGTCTTCTGGAAAGCCAACTCAGAGCAGATGATGGCCCAGCTGTGGCTGTTGGTGGCAAATCACCTAGTTACCCACAATCCTTCAGGTGCCCTCCCCAGCTCTGCTAGACAATCAGGGCGTGCTGGATCTTAATTTAACTCTCCCTGGAGTGATCACATGGAAGAAAAACCCAGCCTGAACTCAGCCTCCATTTCTCCTACCACACACTTCCCACCTGGATCCCTTCTGTGACCTCAGAAGGTTCAGGCGTTTCTCCCTGTCATAAGGCAAGCCGCCATTTCTCCCCACCAGTAGGCTCTACATGGGCGTCCTCTAACCCAGTCTGGTTCTGACACTGTCTGCTTGGAGATCGTGTCAGATCCCACCAGTTGAGGACTCGGTCACCCCAACCACCCCTCCCCCACTTCAGATGCCAGTATTCCCTAAGTTATATTTTTAAAAAACTTTTCAAACTTTCATTGCTTTTTTTATTTTCTGAGATTATAATATAATCACATTTCCCCACTCCCTTTCCTCCCTCCAAACCTTCCCATGCCCTCCTCCATAACCTATCTTTTCATTGTTTGCTGTTATACACACATATATGTATAATTTTATTTTATATGTATGTTTTGCGTGCATGTATTTATGTACAGCATGCATGTGCCTGATACTCATGGAAGCCAGAAGAGTATATTATTTTGCCTGGAATTATAGATGATTGTAAGCTCCATATGGGTGCAAGGAGCTAACCCCAGGTACCCTGCAAAAGCAGCGAGTGTTCTCTCCTGAGCCTTCTCTCCATTCCCACTCCCCAGGTCATTTAATTTGTGCTTCTAACCAGATGGCTTTAAGTTAGGAGCTGTAGTTTGGATCTGAAATGTCCCTCAAAAGTTTGGTCCTGTTGTGCTGTTAGAAGGTAGTAAAACTTGAAGAAAGGAGATCTAGGGGTCTGGAGAGATGGCTCAGCGGTTAAGAGCACTGCCTGCTCTTCCAAAGGTCCGGAGTTCAATTCCTAGCATCCACATGGTGGCTCACAACCATCTGTAATGAGATCTGGTGCCCTCTCCTGGCCTGTAGGCATTCATGCAGACAGAATATTGAGAATACTGTACACATAATAAATAAAATAAAAATCTTAAAAAAGAAAAGAAAAAGAAATGAGACCTACTGGGAGATTTAAGGTCATGGATGAGGCATCTCTGAAGGAGGTATTTGCACCCTACTCTCTTCTTGGATTTTGATCTCACCATGAAGTGTCCCAAAGCATCAGGGCCAACTAACTGGTCATGGGCGGAAACCTCCAAGACTATGAACCAAAGTAAACCTTCTGTCTATATAGAGAGGTTTATCTGTTTATATCTGCTACAGTAACAGAAAGCTAACCCATCAGGATTCCTACAGCCCACACTCCAGGGGTGTTTGAGAGGTTCATGAAACTCATGCAAACCCTTACAGTTCATTAGAGACCTCTTTTCACAGGAGACCAGTGAACAGATAGACAGGGTGAGGTGTGGGGGAGGGAGTGAAGCCTGGAACTCCATGGCTCTCCAGGCACACCACCTTTTAGGACTACTCTTGTTGAGCTATCCGGAGACTGTCCAAACACTAGTCTTTTGGGGATGCTATGGAGTTTTCATCATCTACTCTAATTGCTTACAGACTGAGCTGGAAAACCTAGCAGTCTCTCTACAGCATTCCTCCCTCCCTCTAGAACAAGGTGTTAGTAAACCATTATCAGACACAGTTCATCAGAGTTATGGACCAGAAACTGTGGATGAAAACCAACATCTATGTATCTATCTATACATACATACATGCATACATATATACATACATACATACATACATATATGACCCAGGGTCATAGGGCAAGAGTAAAGTGAAGTCCCGGGTCCATTTGCATCTGGTTTACATACAATTAGCATACTCCTGCATAGACTTTGAGACGTCATTTCTATTTATTACTCACTTACCCTCAAATCCTGGGACACTGCACATCCACGGGAAAGAAGGTTTTGTCTCCAGTTCTTGATGTACCTGAGAAGCCTTTTAGTGATCGCTGAACACAAATCTCACTTGCACCAGGCAAACACAGCCTCATTTGGCTGTCATTATCTCCCTTCCAACTGCACGTACTGCTTCCAAGATGTGTGCAGAGCTCCTCCGTGGATTTCTCTCACACCTACTCACTAAACATGCTTCACTTTTCCTTAACACTTTAACTGGAGTGGAAGTGAGGACTGGGCCTGGAGTAGGCTTCTCAGTGTTCCAACACTGGGAGACAGGGATGGATGGATGGATGGATGGATGGCACTTCCTTGTTCCCCTCCCCATGCCAGGGTCTGGCATAAATATGGAATGAGCCCCAACCCCCATCTGAGGACTTCATGGCACTGGAAAAAGTCCCTCATTGGTTTGTTAAGCTGCCGTCATCTTAACCATAGGCCCTGGGTTGAGCTGAAAAATTCTAGAAAAGAATCTACCTTATCAAATTACACATTCACCTGGATTGCCTCCTTCATCCTCCAGACCTCAAAGAGCTGCCAAAAGTTGACACTGGGGCCTTTCGGGAGGGAGGCTTCCAAGAGAATTATCAGGGCTCCTAAAATGAATGAATGCAGACTTCTCTGAGAGAAAGTACAGTTGTCCAGGCTGCTGTGGGAGTGTGCATAGCTACTACAACTGTAAAGGTACGTACTCTGCAAGCTCAGGAACTAATGACGGAAACAGACATAACCCAGCTAACAGACTCCACAGAGTGCTGGCCTCTTCAACAGACCCTGAACCCATGTAAAAACAGAAAGCGGAAAAGAGCATTGCAAGCTAGAACCTCAGACCTCTTCCTTCAAATGTGGGGCAGAGGCACAGGGCATGGAAGTGCCAGGGAAAAAGCACAACCAAAGTGAAAGACTATTTTCTGCCCTCTAGAAATCTCCAGCTAATAAGACATGCCAAAGATCTAATACAAATCCTATTTCTCTCTCCCTCCTTCCCCAGTTAGATGGTGATGAGCTTTGGGTGGCTCTGGATATAACTCAGCTTCCAGAGGTTGTGTGAGCGTTCCTTACCCCAAATGCTCCAGCACCCTAGGATCTGAAATGACAGCCCCTCCCCATTCTAAAGCTTGGCTTGAAGGCAAACATGGCAGGTGTTCTAAACGCATCTGTCTGTAATAAACAACTTCGGCAGAAAACAGTAATATCGGTGGAAACATGGCTGGAGAGACGGCTGAGCAGTTAAGAGCACTGGCTGCTCTTGCAGAGAACCAGGGTTCAGTTCCCAGCACCCAGTAATAGCTCACAACTGTCCATAACTCTAGTTCCAGGGAATATAATGCTTCATGAGACATGCCCAAGGTGCAAATGCATACATGCAGGAAAAACACCCATACACGTAAAATAAATCCAAAATGAATATTTAAAACTGTGGGGATACAAACCTGCATCAGCCACTTGCACAGGAGCACAGGTAGGAGTCGGAATTATGTCCTCAGCTCCCAGGAGCACTGCACAAAGCCCCTGAACTTCTTGCTGCTGGCTCCCTGGGAGGGCAGCACAGGCGCTGCGGGAGCTCTCTCAGAATGAACCAGGTGCCCCACTGAGTGGACCTTTGTTCTCTCCCTGACGTGCTTATCACGTTCAAAGCGGGTCCTTTCACTGGAGGTAGCGCAGGTTGCTTGGATCCCCAACTGAGAAAGAAAAGCTGTCGAAGTCGGGTAGGTCTGGTGTAGGTCAACCTCCTGGGACCCCACTACAGTCACTAACTTAGACAATGCAACTTATTTCTCTATTATTAGACTGTCCAACATAACAAAGATCTAGTACAAAATTATCTTAGCAATCGTTTTGTTTAAAACACACTCATAGGGACTGGAGAGATGGCTCAGAAGATTAGAGCACTTACTGATCTTCCAAAGGACCCCACAGTCAATTCACACCATCTGCTTAAAATGGTTCACAAACACCTATGACTCTAGCGTTAGGGGACCCAATATGCTGGCTCTGTGGACACATATACACACACTCTGACATAAACGTGAATAATAATGAGCAGAAACTGCCGGGCTCTCCAGCAGATAGGGCTGAGGCAGAGCCAGTCTCCCTGGGGTTGAGCAGGATGGTGAGTGTTGAACAACCCAGACCCACCCCCTTCCAGCCACCAGGGAGAAACAGACACTGAGCCAGAAGTCTGTAGAAACTGGATCTCACTTTATTGCATCAGGGCAGGAACTTATATAGGGCTGAAGTAGTGGGCAGGAGTCTTGGGGGGTGAAGTGGAGTAAGGAATAAGGGTCAATAATATCCTGCCACGTCAGCAATGGCTGGGCAGAGGCGGGCCTAGGTCAGGCTCATGCCCAGGCCTCATGAGGTCCAACAAGAAACAGGGTTCAGTGTTTAAGAGCAACTGTTGCTCTTGCTGAGGACCTTGCTGAGGTTTGGTTCCCAGCACCCACGTGGAGGCTCACGGCCATCTGTAACTTCAGTCCCAGGAGATCTGAAACCTTTTTGATTTGTGTAGGCACCAGGCATGCATGCAATGCACATACACTCATATAGGCAAAACACACACATAAAATAATAAAATAATATAACCATTTACATAGGCTAGCAAGATTGCTTAGTGGAGAAAAGTGCTTGCCATGCAAGCTGGACCATCTGGATTCAGTCCCTGAAAACTACTATGGAAGGAGAGAATCAATTCCCAGAAGTTGTTCTCTAACTTACACACACACACACACACACACACACACACACACACACACACAGTAAAAACATATATAAATAAGATTTTTAAATAAGTAAATAAAACACACTCACATATATCCCTTTGGATCTGGGTAAAGGGCCAGTAGAGCCTTCACCTGTAGGCATCTGGGATTTGCTTACTCACCTTGTAAGCAAGCTGATGCTCTCCCCCAAAGCAGCACCCCAGGTTCACTTGTGGACCGGGTTCAATGAGAACATAGTGGCCAGAGCGAATCTAGAGGCTTGGTTTAACCAATGTAGCACAAAGATGCCATGATCTTGCAATGGGAGCAAAGCCAGGGAGCCTGCAAAGTTGCAGGTCATGTTAGTGGCCACAGTGGGGAAGTCCCTTTCTGACTTTGGTGTCTGTAGGAGTCTTGCTGTGATGGGTTATATGCAAAATGCAGAGACTACATCAATCAGATCACTGCACCTGTTGGCTCTGTCATCCCTACCCACCTGGTGATGGGTTTGACAGATGCACAAATTAGGTCACCATAATACACTATGCAAATAAAATGGTGCAGACCAAGCTCTTGATTGGTGCTGAGTCATATAATCCATACATCTGCTACACAAACAGACTTGCAGTCTCTTTTAGAATAGCCAAAATTCAAAGCGTCAATCTCCTGTCTCTCTTTTCAAGCATCCCCACTTCCAGAAAGCCCCTTTGAGACTGAGAAATAAAATCAGACCCTAGTCAGGCTCTCCCCCAGTCTAAGAGAGCTCGTACACACAGAGAGCACGAGAGCCACGTCTGCCTGGCTCCCTGCAAACCTGGAATGGCATCTCCTGCGCAACTGCACAGGGGTGCAAAATAACCTGAGGCGTAAGAGCAGAATATGTCCACATGTCGGAGCAAAAACAACAGACCCATCAGTGCCCCTTACCTCCCTACCCAAGTGATTTAGGGAGGGATGTATCTAACCACTGCCAATCATAGCTGTCTCTGGGACTGATTTTAATAGTGAGTTAGACTTGCTCTCCTTCACTGGAGCTGTCAAAGGGGTGTGGGGTGGGAGTCAGGGGTACATATTGCCTATATACCAATAGTACAAGCAGGAGTGAGCAGGGCCACGTGGAAAGAGAGACACCCTGAGGCCTTTTTTGAGCAGCTGGATCTAGCTGAAGCTAAAGTGACAGCAGCTGCATTATATAAGCAAATTGAATTTCTATTTACAAAACCGGTTTTTTTTTCTGTCAAACCCAGAAGTTCTAATAATATGATAGCATGTATTCATGAGGTCAGTTTCCTGTTTCTTCAAGGCATCCACACAGGCAGTGAGAAACACTGTCTGGCTTACGAAGGGGAGGTGACATGCCACTGCACCTGCAGGTGCCCCCACGAGGCAGCCAAGACAATCGCAATAGGGCCAGGTTGTCACAGGACAGCACCCCACCCACAGACGGTTATTGCAGCTCTAGTGCCACGCCTTCAAAAGCTGTTAAAGTTTGAACATGAAGTGTTCTCCACAGGCTCATGGTTTGAGTCTTGGCCCCCACTTAGCGGTGCTACTTTATAAGACTGTAGAAAACCTGAGGTGGACCCTAGCTGGAGTCTAGGTCCTTGGGAGCTTGCTCTTCCTCCCTTCCTCCTATACTCACTCACTCCCTCTCTCTCCCTCCATCCCTCCCCCCTTTCCTTTCTCTCATGATATGAATGGTTTCTGGCACATGCCCGCACACCATGATGTTCCCCCTCACTCCAGGCTCAGAAACACGGAGTCAAACCACCAATCACAAGGTGAACCCTCTCAAACCATGAGCCAAAATAAATCTGTTTTCCCTTTAAGTTGTTCGTGTCTGGCATTCTATCACAGCAACAAGAAGCAACACACACAAATGTGTGCCTGGACAAAACACACCCAAACGTCTCTCATTATCTCTCAGGCCACCCATAGAGATCTTGGCTGACCAGGTTAAACAGTCGGGATGTAGAAGAGCCATTTTTAGGAAAGGTCCTATCTATTCTGTTGGGGCTGTTAGAGCCTCACGCCGTGGGTCACAATTGCAGTCAGGGTGACAGTGTCTCCTTCTTACTGATCTAGGTATCCTGATGCACTTCGTCTCCTTGGTCTGATTTCTCAACTTGAAGGATCCAAAGGTCCTCAGCTCACAAGGACTGACCAGGCCTTGGCAAACTCATTTCAGCAAAATTCCGAAGAAGTTGCTTGATGAAACTGAATAAATAGTTATATGTTTAGAATGAGAAAGATGATTTTTTGTATTTAATTGACATGAAGATTGGACTTTAGACAGTCTGAACATTATCTTTTTCGTAAGAAAACCTACAGAAACTTAATTAAGGTAAATTGGATAAAAAGAGAAGAGACAAATGGTCCCAGACAGACATGTGGCTTGTTTTCATGGAACTAGAAGGGCCTGATGACTCATGTTCAGATGTGAAATGGTTGATTCAGGAGGTCAGAGCACCTCCTCCGGCAGTCAGCCGCAGGCTTCAGGAATTCTTAATCAAATTGGCATAGTGGCATACGCCTATGATTCCAGCCTTCAAGTATGGGCCAAAGGATTGAGAGTTTGAGGCCAGCTGGGCTACGTCATGAGACTCTGAATAAATAAATGCCTATAATCCCAGCACTTCGGAGCTAAATGCAGGAAAATCATAAGGTCAAGGTCATCCTCAGCTACATACTGAGCTTGAGGTCAGTTTGGACTACAAGAGACTTTGTTCTAGAAATGAAAAGAAAAATTATAGAAAGAAATCCTTACATTCTTGCACAACAGGTACTTCCCATCTCCTCAGGGCTGTATTCAAATTGCTTTTATCATTCAGGTTGATTTCAACAAAAGACTCAGAAGACAGCCACCAAGAATGAGAACTATCTAGAAGCTGTGAGCCGAACCCCTGTGAAGAAGCTTCGTTGGCATGAAGAGAATGAGGCTATAGAGAGGAGTGAACAGACCAGCTGGGTATTGTTAGTCATTTACCCAACTCCTGTTCCTGACCTGACCAGATAAAACTCAAGAGAACAAATCACTAACCTCCAGCTTCCATGCATCCTAAAGTCCAGAATGGAACTCAGAGAGTATCTGAAACCCACAGAAGAGGTTGCATCCTGCCTTCCCAGGACCCACCTGCCTGGAGCTCCCACCATTGGTTAGCCTGGCATTCTATCACAGCAACAAGAAGCAACACACACAAAAGTGTGTCTGGACAACACCCCAACATCTCTAATTATCTCTCAGGCCACCAATAGAGATCTTTGTTGACCAAGTTAAACAGTCAGGATGAAGAAGAGCCATTTTTAGGAAAGGTCGTATTGTGGTTGTTAGAGCCTCACGCCATGGGTCACAATAGCAGTCAGGGTACATAGGAAGGTAGGTAGATAGATAGATAGATAGATAGATAGATAGATAGATAGATAGACAGACAGATGGAATCCACCTGCCTGGAGCTCTCACCTATGTCATTGGTTAACCTATTGGTTTATGACTTTGTTCCATGCCCTGGAAAGTTCACATAATCCCTTTGCAGTGGAAGTCATCATTCAGGGGTAATTCGAATCCATGTTCCTAGGCCATGATCCCTCATATTTGACTCGGAATAAACTATTTCCTTATTTCCCTTAAAGAAGAGCTGTTGCTTTACACCAACAAACCCGTCTCTAGTGGATGTTGCTCATTAGCCACCCAACAGCCATTTCTTCTCATTCCTTCTTGACAGAATGCTGGTTTAGTCCAAGGGTTGCCATGTTCCCCAATGTCAGTAAACCATGTGTTTCTTGGGACATCAGCCTCACTCTCCTCCTGTGAACCACCAGCTGTGGTGTTCCGTGTGGCTGGACTTGGATGGCCATCTTGCTTGAGCCATCACAGAGGAGGAGCTAGCTGAGAAACAGCCTCAGGCTCTGCATAGCCTTGTGTCATCCTCCTGTCTCAGTGCTTCAGTGCCACAACAGGGGCTCTCTCCACTGCTCAAGTGACTTGAGCTCTGTTTTTGTCACTTGTGGCTGCCGGCTACCTGGCTGACATCCTCCATCTGAGGACATTTGAAGAGATAAGCATGCTTGGTTAGCTGTCCTGGGGCAGAATATAAGGCGCTCCTCTTCTTTAACAGAGTTATTCTGCTGGGCTCTAAATGTAGGGAGGGACCAGGGATCCCAGCAATGAAGGAACTAGCTTATAAATTTATTTCTTCTTGTTCAAAAAGCCAGAAGAAAGGGCAAAGGAAGAAAGATTAGAGCAGGGATGGGAAGTGGTTATGAGTGTCCTGTAAGACAGCGTACTCCAGGACATGGGAAGGTAGCAGGTTAGGATGAGAGAGAGAGAGAGAGAGACAGAGAGAGAGAGAGAGAGAGAGAGAGAGAGAGAGAGAGAATATTATTCTAGATCTAACAAGATGGCTCAGCTTGCTGCCACAGCTAATGAGCTGAATTTCATTTCCAGGGCTCACATGGTGGGAACAAAGAATGGATTCCTCAAATTGTACCCCAACACATATGTATGTACACACCTACACACATACATATATGCACATATATAAATGTATGTACACACAAACATGTATGTGCACACAAAGCACACAAATAAACAAATGTAAAAGAAAAAAATCTTAAGTATAATTATTATAAAGCCAGTCCCGAGAACACCCAGAATCCCCCTCCACTCCATTAAATCTTTTCCAATTAAAACTACTACAACTGGGGCTAAAGAGGTAGCTCAATAGAGGCTCTAGGTTTGATTTCAGCACCCACATGGCAGCTCACAACCATCTGTAACTCCATTCCCCAGGCTTCTGACACCCTCTTTGGGCTTCTACAGATACTAGGCAGGCACATGGTACACAGACATACGTGTAGATAAATAACCACACACATAAAATAAAATAAATAAATACAAATGTTACAACCTTTCTTCAAAATGAAAAATAATAAGATACAAGTGCTCCCCCCAAAATATCTCTAAAGTACTTCAATAACTAAAACAAAAATAAAGCAGAGGAACAGATGGGGGTAAAAGAGCTGATACAATTCTTTCAATTGTATAGAAGTCAATTTTAGAAAGAAACTTAGATTTTTATCTCTCAGATGCATTAAAGGAAAGACTTTGCCTAACATTCGGATTGATTCTTCCCCACATTCTGCTGTTACAGTTTTTGCCTAGTGAAGAGAAGATATGCTTTCTTGTCTTTGAAGAGAGGTGGCCATGAACTACCTGATGTGAGCCCGCAGAGAGGACATCAGGTGCCCAGGGTAGGACTCCTGCCCCAACTGTCTTCTCTCTGCTCCCTGTCTCCTCCCAGTAGGTCACAGGTCACTGCACAGCACTCCAGCTAGAGAAAGTTTCGTGATGATTGACACTCAACAGGTAATGTCATTGGTTCACACGGGGGTCAGGCAGCACAGCCCATCAAAGCTGAGATGGCATGGTGACAGAAGCTGCTCGTAGCTATGGCTTGAGAAGCAAGAGGAAGCTGGTTATTCCTCAGGAAGTCAGGGAACAGAAAGCTTGGACCAGAAACAGGTCCAGGCTGTAGCTCCCAAGGCCAGCTCCTCAGTAGTCTACCTCCTCCATTTCCTAAAGATGCTATACCCTCCCGCAAAAGCATCACACATAAGCTGGTGGAAGCCACTTCACCTCTACATCAGAAGAATAATACATAGACAGAACAAGTGGATTCCAGAGCCAAGTCTGATACAGCCTCCTGCCCGTGACCTTTTACCCTCAAGAGAAATGGGTTTAGCTGAGGAAGGGGGTGGGGGTCCTCAAAGGGAGCAAGTGTTTTTACTCTTCCTTCCCCAGGAAAAGGCTGTTGGCAGAGGTAGACACTACAGATGAAGTTGTCCTGGAAATAGCCACAAGCTAGTGTGGATGAGTCCACATTTTAGATGAGAACAATCTGACAGCAGGTGACTGCAACAACCCTAACCCTACTACATAGCCAGCTCTCAAGGGCCCACCTGGCCCTGGACCAGGTCCACCAATGGCCTCATCCACATTCTGAGGCCACCAGAACTTAGCTTGTCTGGATCAAAACCAAAAAGGGCAAACTTTTTGGTTTTGATTTTTAAGGGTTTTTACTCCCCATTCCCCTTTTTAGTTTTTTTTTTTTAAGGTTAGCGGTTTCTTGTTTTATTTAAGTATATGTTCTTGTATAAATTTTTCTCCTAGTTGAAACATTCTTTCCTGGAGGAAGTAGGGACACTCATACATCCCAAAAAGTCAAGGAAGAATTTTAGTATGTTGTCTAGCGATCATTCTTGTGAATGATTCTTTCTTCATTGGTGAAGAAGGTAGTTTCTTTTTTCCCTTGTCCAAAGAGTCTGCCTGAGGCTAAAGTAAAAAGTTTTGAATTAATTCCATTGGTAGAGGAAATCTCAAAGCAGCCTAGTGTAGACTCTGTCATGTGACTATTAGTGGTAACTCTAATGAAGATTTATAATGAAAAGGAGCAAGCTGAACAGGGTAGATTACCTAATATAAATTTTAAGGAGAAAAGGAGCACCAGGAAGTGGAGTAGAGATAAATCCTATGTTCAAGGAGATAAACAGATTAAGAAATGGAATACAGGGAGTGGTGACCTCAGGACAAGATCCTACCCAGCTAAATTTCCAACTTGTGAACAGGAACCACCAGCCCAGGGATGATGCCACCCACAAGGGGCTGGGTCCTCTCTCATTGATCACTAATTGAGAAAATACCTTACAACTGGATCTCATGGAGGCATTTCCTCATCTGAGGCTCCATCCTCTCTGATGACTCTAGCTTGTGTCAAGCTGATGCACAAAACCAGCCTGCACACAAACTATAGCATGGGAGGTGGAGATGTTCCATCACTTGACTGGAGTCACATGGGAACCTACATCTATCAATTCTGAAACCTACACAAGTAGGTGTGCACATTTTGTCATTCTGTAAAAATAATAGTTCAGGGTTGGGGAGATGGCTCGGTGGGTAAGGGCACCTGCTGAGTAAGCATGAGGACTTGAGTTCGAATCCCAAAAACTAGTATCCTAATTTGTTTTCTATTGCTTTAATAAAAGGATTAGAGGAAGAAGACGTTTATTTATTTGACTTACCCTTCCACATCATGATCCACCATTGAGGGAAGCCTAGGTAGGACCAGACTAGAACCTGGAAGCAGCAACTAAAGCAGATACCATGGGGGAGTGCTGCTTCCTCGCTTGCCCAGCTTCCTTTCCTTTTACAGCTCAGGACCACCTGCCCAGAGGTGGGAGTGCCCACAATGGACTGGGCTCTCCTATATCAATTAGCAATTAAGAAAATGCCCCTTCAAGCCAGGCGGTGGTGGCACACGCCTTTAATCCCAGCACTTGGGAGGCAGAGGCAGGCGGATCTCTGTGAGTTCGAGGCCAGCCTGGTCTACAAGAGCTAGTTCCAGGACAAGAACCAAAACTACAGAGAAACCGTGTCTCGAAAAATAAAAAACAAAACAAACAAACAAAAAAATGTCCCTTCAGAGATGTCCATAGGCCAATCCGATGGAGGCAAATCCTCAACTAACTGAGAATCCCTCTTTCCAGATGTGTCAAGTTGGTAACTAAAGCTAAATAGGACACCGTGTTTTTAGAAAGCTGGATGTGGCAGACTACAGAGGTGGCTCTGTAGACCTCTTCCAGAGGGCTCAACCTTGGTCCCCAGTATCCATGTCAGGTGGGCCATAATAATGTAATTCTAGATCCAAGGGCTCCAATGCCCTCTTTTGACCTCTGCAGGCACCCACACACATGACATATATCCATACAAACACACATAAATAAGTAAAAATAAATCTCAAAAAGTTCAAGCACAATTATAAATGTATATAATGCAGGGTTGAGGGCAGAGACAGGCAGATTTGAGACTCTCACCAGCCAGCCAGCCTAGACAGAACAAAGAGCCTCAGGTTCAGGGAGAGACCCTGTCTCAAGGGTAAGGCAGCAAGCAATAGGGCAAGACAACTCATGCCCTCCTTTTGTCTTGACATGATGCGTACGTCTGCACACAGAATACAAACAGAAGCACACATACATGCTTATTATGTAAGGAAAACTTTGAGCTACATTGAAATACCCTTTATCTATCACAATGACAGAATTCTAAACACTTGGTCGTGCAGCCTCTTGGTAAAGCATGGGAAGTGGCACTCAGAGTTTGCTGGTTGGCATTACAAATAAGCACGGCGGTTATAGAGGGCAATTTCCCAAATCAATCAAATTTGAAACTATGCATTCCTCTGACTTAGCAATTACATTTCTGGAATCTATGCAACAGGAATCGTGTTCACATGCAACCTAATTTACGTACAAGGTTTGCCGTTGCGACACAGCAAAGTTCTGGAAACAGCCTAAAGGCCCAGCAGCACTGCTCATTGCATTCCTGTTACTGTGACAGAACACCCTGACAAAAGCAAACTCAGGGAGGAAAGGGTTCCTTCTGGCACATAGAATCCATCATGGGACTATCAAGGACCAATTTAGTGTATTTTGGGATTATGCTTTGTTAGAATGTCTAGCTTTTAAAAAAGAAGGTCCATCTGAGGTTCCCTTCAAGATGGCTCCCTCCAGGGTATTTCCCTGAAGGGCTCCAAGCCTGGACTGACTGCAGGTGCCTCGGAGCCTGGAAGCACCCCAAGGAGAAGGTGAAGGACCAGGCGCGTGGCTCCCAAGGGAGCTGCTTCCATTTTTCTCAGCAGGTGTTTCCTTGGGTTTTATAAAAAAAAAAAAAAAAAAAAAAAAAAAAAAAAAAAAACCTGTCTGCAGCTGTCAGGCTCGGGTTGACCAAGGGAAGCTGTCACTCCCTGGGGCTTTGCCTTTGACGCGTGTGCGCGAAGGATGCTCCTTGGGGACTTTCTGGGGAACTCTCTAGGGCATATCATCACTGTTCTGCTTTCTAAATGGAGAACTGGATGTTTCCGGTTACCCCTTCCTCCTGTTACTGCAAACAGGCTCAGGGCTCAGTTCCGTCTGAGGCTTGATCATTTCCCTCATTGCAAAGTCTGGGTCATACTTATCATTCCAAAGGGCAAGCCATCCCCAGTCCTCTTACTTTGTCTACTCATGACCCTGTGGAACCCTGCTTCCTGCCCCAAGTCCAAGGTATAACCAAGCCTCCATCTCTGCCATAACTCCTGCTAGCCTCCGTTAGAAGGAAACACCAAAATCTTAAGACTCATTTCCAAGGGTAAAACTCTCCTTCCCAGCACCACAGCTCAGAGGAGGATGTTGAAATACTCTACGAACCAGAAGGAATACCCGTGCCCACCAGACATAAGCCAATGGCTGCCAACCAACGACTAATGTCCCTCTATGAGAAGAACCTAATTTGACTTCTCTTCTCGTTCAAAGCTGTCTCCAGCAGGGACTGTGCCTTCATTAATATGTGTAGTCCGGAGCCCAGAGCTGCCTGCCAAGCTCCAGCTAATTGGAAATTGACAGTCTCTGCCTGAGGGGAGACAGGTTTCTGCCCGTAGACTCTGGTCTGCCTGTAGACTCTGGGCTGCAGATCCCACACAGGTTGGCCTTGATTAGCCAAAGGAGGAGTCAGGCATTCTGTTGCTACGACAGATACCTGAGAATTGGCTTAAAAAGAAGAAAAGCCTTTGCGGCTCACAGTTTCAGGGTTTAGTCCAGGGTCACCAGAGTCTGGTTTCTGGGTACTGAGTGAGGCAGAACATCCTGGCAGAAGGATTTGTAATGGAGCAGAGAGCAGCTTAGCTCATGGCAGAGAAGAAGCAGAAAGAGACCAAAAAAGGTAAAAGATATGTATTTCTAAGGCGACCTCAGTGACCCATTTCCTTCAACTAGTTCCCGCCTCCTACTTTCTAACATCTCTGAATTAAGCCTCCATATTATGACTCCGTCAAGGGATTGATTGATTAGGTCAGAATCTTCACTATTTAATGGCTTCCCCAAAACCTATCAGTCAGCAACCAAGCCCCCACCCTGTAGGAGGCATTCAACACAACAGAGGGCAAACCCACTGCAGCCTGTGGGCCACTACGAGAAAGTCTGGACAGTAAAGGGTAACATTTTTATTTTTAATATTTTATTTAATGGGGGTGTGTCATACACTCACACAGAGGTCAGAGGACAGCTTGTGGGAGTCATTTCTCTCCTTCCACCATGCGGATCCCAGAGATGAAACTCAAGTCATCAGTCTTAGTGGCAAGAACCTTTACTCACTGAGCCATCTTGTCAGCCCAACACTAAGTTCTTAACCAGGAGGCTGGAGTTGTGACTCAGTCAGTAGAGTAGCTGTTGAGCAAACATAAGGACCTCAGTTCAAATCCCCAGTACCCATATGAAAGCTGGGCACAGTGGCACAAATCTAAACCTCTATCTCCAAAAAATTATTTACATCATGATTCATGACAGTAGCAAAAACAGAGTTATGATGAAGCAACAAAAATAATTTTATGGTTGGGGGTCACCACAACATGAGGAACTGTATTAAGGGGTCACTGCATTAGGAAGGTTGAGAACCATTGGGCTAGCCAGTGGGAAAGACCAAGGGTACCTGCTGACTGATCCACAATCCATGGTCAAGGAACAAGTCAAACTCCAGCTGCAGCACCACTCCCAAGGCCTTGCTCTCTTTCCCACCCCTAACCAGCTCTCTCCTGTAGCAAGCTTCCTTGCTAGACTATCTTTGGATCACCAACACCCAAATAATAACTTAGAGATTTATTAAGTATGAAAGCTTAACCTTAGCTTATGTTTTTTTTCCACTAGCTCTTACATACTAAATTAACCATATTTTTATTACTCTACATTCTACCACAGGGCTCTTACCACTCTCCCATAATGCCTGTCTGACTCATTCTGCATCTCAATGGTGTCCCCTGCAGGCCTCAATTATCCTCATCCTCTCTCTGCCTATCTCTCTTATTGAATGTTCAGCTTTTTATTATATCTATCACAAGCTTCTTCACAGTGTACAAATATCCCACAACATTTCCCCCCTTTGTCTAAATAAAAAATGAGAGGTTTTTAACTCTAACATAGTAACATATACAATAAGAACAATTATCAGGTAAGAATTATATTTACAATGTACAGTCCATTTGCATTTGGGAAATTCAGGAAAAAAAATTCCATTATCTATTGTTTATTATATAAGTCCAAAGTTTTGTACCTAATTCACTTTCTATCCTAACTTGCATTACCAACCCAAAACTATCCTTTTAGACCTCAAAATATTTTCTTAGATAAACAGTTTAAGTTTTTATGTTCCCAACCTTATATACTTTTCATCTCTTTTGTAAGTTTCTTTTCTGAATCTAGTAACAAGGAAAACTATAACTATCTAGTCTTCAACCACATCAAAGACCTGAAAAGGATATATTATTTGAGTAAACAGAAAGTACAAAGCAAGCAACTTCCAAAACTATATAAATGACAGACAGAGCTGACTGCTTGGACAGTCACCCAAGGTTACACTGCAACATTGAGGCATTCATCTTTGGCCTATAGGCCTAAAGTATCTGACAGACTTTTCTGTGAATCAGGGATTTTGAAGGACTACCTTTCCTTGTCTTGACAAAGTTCAGCCATTGCCTTCTTTTTTGTCCTGCTTGTCCAATTTAGACAGCATGCCTTCAGCAATCAAGGGAAGGGCAGTTTCTTGCCCAGTGGATAAGCTTACCACAATAAAAGCAAACTCTGCACGAAGGATTTTTAATGCCCATCATCAGTTTTTGAAGTAAATTGGTGCTGCCAGGAGCAGATAAGTCTCACTGTCATGAGAAACCTTATGTTATTAAAACTTTTAAATGCTGTATTCTGTAATCCTCTGAAGTTTTAGAGACCATCTATCTATTTAAAATGTCTCTGTATGACCTTGAAGATATAGCTAATATAAATTTTATTGTTATAGATGACTATTAACATGTGCTTCTTAATTATCCTAAATGGATTATAATAATAACTTTCAAAGACTAGAACTTTATATTTTTAAATGATCTGAATAGGTACAATACCTTAAACAAGGGTAGAAAAATATCCAGCATGTTGTAACAAAAATAACCTAAAATTTGTATCAATATACAAAAATCCATACCAATGTAAAGTATTTGAGACTAGTAGTTGTTTTTAGTCTGAAAGAGTAGTATTCTTTTATCCTATCATTCACATATCCCCCTGTTATTAACAGATGTTTCTGTCCCGCCCAGTCCCTCAGCTATTCCATCCCAAAGAAATACACAGAGGTCTACATTAATCATAAACTGGTTGGCTGATTAGCTCAGGCTTCTTATTAACTCTTACATCCTACATTAACCCATAATTCTTGTCTGTGTCAGCCACGTGGCTGGGTACCTTTTATCAGCAAGGCTTCCTCTGTGTCTGGGTTATGACTGAGTCTTTCCTCTTCTCAGAATTCTCCTGTTCTTGTTGCCCCATCTCTTCATCCTGCTTGGTCACTCCACCTATACTTCCTGCCTGGCTATTGGCCAAACAGTATTTTATTAAAGCAATATAACTGTTAATTGTTACAAGATCATTGTCCCACAGCACCCTCTTTTTCTTTTCAGAAAGAGATCCTTGACTCCAACTTCCCTTGCTTAGTTTCCTCCCTTACCATGACCAGTAACAATTTGCAACCAACCCCCTTAAATGATGACAAACATCTATAACTCACTGAATGACCAAAACTATCTCCCCCACCTCTTGGGAATGTGGATATCATGTTCTTTTTTTTTTTATTTTGGTTTTTCAAGACAGAGTTTCTCTGTAGCTTTGGTGCCTGTCCTGGAACTAGCTCTTGTAGACCAAGCTGGCCTCGAACTCCCCAGAGATCTGCCTGCCTCTTCCTCCCGAGTGCTGGGATTAAAGGCGTGCGCCACCACCACCTGGCTGGATATCATGTTCTTAAATTTTCTTCCTGTTGTCTGGGAAGGAGGCAATAGCATCTTTAGTGCACCCTGAGAAAATTGAGATAATGATCAAGTCCTGGGAAAACTAGCTGTAACATAGATTGTCCAGTCTCTGTGTAATGGGAGAGGGCAGGGCTTATCTGAATTCCTGGATAGAGTAGTCACTGAGCCTGGGCCATCTCAGCTAGCAGCTTTGAAGTTGTTCTGGGTGCAGAATTTTGAGGAAACTGCAACAGAGGCATTCTGAGAGGCTGGACAACCTTGACTACTGGTTTTCATTGGTGTCTGGTTCTTTTGTTCTGAAAACACCCAAACTTTTAAAAGTAGCATATCTGTCCACATTAACACAAGTATGGAATATGTAATGTGTACAAGTCAGCTAAAGATGATTTTCTGTTTTATGTCTGAGAAGGTAAAAAGCATTTGTCAACTTTTTTGAGCTCATTTGGACTGTATAACCAAATTTCTATCCATGCCATATGAAATCATGAGGACTCTGTAGCCAACAAGATTTATTATATCTCATCCAGTCTCAGAACCATTCCCACAGTAGAGAAATCAGCATATACATCACCTGTCCTGTAGTCTTCCTTCGTTTCTTTCTTTAAGGCTACAGCAAAGATTTTCAAGAAGTCTCCTGGTATAGGAGGTTCTTCTGTCTATGTGTTGCTTTCATTGGTTGAATAAAGAAACTGCCTTGGGCTTTTGATAGGGCAGCACTTAGGTAGGCAGAGTAGACAGAACTGAATGATAGGAAGAAGGGCAGACAGAGAGCCGCCATGGAGCTGTCAGACCAGACATGCTGAATCTTTCCCGGTAAGCCACGACCTTGTGGTGAACACAGATTAATAGAAATGGGTTAGATCAAGATGTGAAAGTTAGCCAATAGGAGGCTAGAACTAATGGCCAAGCAGTGTTTAAATGGAAACAGTTTCTGTGTGATTATTTTGGGTGCAAGCTAGCCGGCGGATGGGACAAAGAGACCTGTTCCCTGCAAGAGTCTCCCCCCCCCATCAAATCTGATTTTTATTAATTTTGAAGAGAACCATAACTTTTTGCTTCCTGTAGAAACAAAGGCATAACCACTCCCCCAATGCAACACATTTCCTGACTTCCATTCTGAAGCTAAGACATCTCTAAAGTATATAGGCTGGTTTAATTCAGTAGTCCCTTTCATAACCCAATGTCTCTCAGCAGCTGCCATTTGATCATCATCATTCAAAAAATTCAAAGACAACAAAGCACCATACAAGATCCAGATACCCTGGGTATTTCCCATCTTTATGTGACTTTTTTTTCTTTTATATTACTTTACTCTCCCTTTAAAGACTTTACTGTATTATTTTTAAACTATTTTTTCTATGACTGTCTATACCTACTTTCTACTGAATCTTTTTAAAGTTTTTTTTTTTGGACCACTTTACTGAGGGCTGCAGCCTTCACTGACTACATGAGTCAAGCCTTAACCCACAGAGCTCTGCACATGACACTGGCTGTCTCAAAGTTGCAGGCAGCAGCCAGGAGCTGCAACTCTGTATGCTGTGGTCTGCCTAAAAGACTGCAGGACTAGAAAGCTGTGTTTAGTTCCGTGTTTGTGTATTTGGAACCTATTTTTAAAAACTTTCTATATGGAAATATGTTCCCCCATGTATAATGAGTCTTTCTCTGTCCCACCAGCCAGCTCCCAAACAGTGACATGGAGGCTTATTAACTGTGAAAGCTCAGCCTATAGCTTAGGTTTGTTCCTAACTTGCTCTTTTAACTTAAATTAATCCATATTTTTATTAATTTACATTCTACCATGGGGCTTTATCTCTCTTCCATCATACCTCCTTTTTCCACTTCAGGTCTCTTGGCATCTCTTCCATGCCTAGATTCTTCCTCTTCTTTCTCTCTGTAGAAATCTGCTTAGCTATTGGCCATTCGGTTTTTTTTATTATACCAACCACAGTAATACATCTTCACATAGTGTACAAATATTCCACAACACTCTCCCACCATATGATCAAAGAAACTCCACAGACAGAGCTCCACGTGGAATGGATCTATGGCTAGCAATGGGCTTTCCCAGTGGTAGCTCCCAGATAAATTCCCAGGTACACTAAAAATGTGTCTCAGTAGGAGGAACAGCTTCCACCATATTCCCAGCCCTCTCAAAGTGCTGCAGAGACCTCATACCAAGTCAGGGGGCTCTGAGTCTGCCGGGCCAAGTGTGGTAGCTTGGATGAGAATGGCCCTAAAGGCCCATATGTTGGAACACTTAGTCTCTAGTTTTGGTGGCTGTTTGGGGACGACTAAGAAGTATGGCTTTGCTGGAGGAAGTATGTCACTGGGGCTGTCTTTGAGGTTCCCAACCTTCTTAATGCTGTGACCCCTTAATATAGTTCCTCATGTTGCAGTGATCCCCAACCACAAAATTAATTTTGTTACTACTTCATAACTGTAATTTTGCTACTGCTATGAATTGTAATGTAAACATCTGTGTTTTCTGATGGTCTTAGGTGACCCCTGTGAAAGAATCGTTTGAACCCCCCCCCCTCCGCAATGGGTCACAACCCACAGGTTAAGAATTACTACTGTAGCCATAACCCGTGTTCCCTCTCTCTGCCTCCTGCTTGTGGAGCAGGATGTGAGTTTTTGGCTGTTCCTGCCACTAAGCCTTTGCGCTACTGTCGTGAACTGTAACCCTCCGAAACCATAGGCTCAATTAAATGCTTTCTTTTATAAGTTGCTTTGGTCATGAAGCCTTATGAAATAGGAAAGTAACTAAAATGTCTAAATAGCCAGGCTAGCTAAGAATAAAACAATTATATTTTATTTATTATAAGGGAAAAACTCACGAAACAGGAACAGAAGATCCAAGCTCTGTTCAACCGCGGGGGTGGGGGGGCTACACAGAGAGCGCACATGGGTAGTGCACAGGTTTTTATCTCCTGGTCCCAGAAAGCCATGCCTAAACTCTTAAAGATTATTGGTTAACAAGGCTTTCCCCATCACTAAAACATAAGTATATGCATTGAACCCCAGAAGGTGCACTTGACTCCCCAGATAAGATGCTGAATCTTTCTAGTCAGGTCCCAGTCCTCTGCCCAAAGCCAAGGGTGCTGATGGGGGTGCCTCTCAGCATTGTATAAAAGTGGTAAGGAGCCCTTGCCTACAGAAGTCCTAAATATCTGGTCCCAAGAGTGTAAGGCAAGAGCCTAGTTCCTCAGGAAGAAACACTGGACACAGCCCCAAAGGGCTACACTGTGGGTCTCAGCCTGTGAGTTGTGACTCATTTGGGGGTTCGAATGATCTTTTCACAAGGTTTACATATCACATATTCTGCAAGTCAGATGTTTATATCACAATTCATGACAGTAGCAAAAGTATACTTACTAAGTGATTGGAGAGTCACCACAACATAAGGAACTGGATTAAAGGGCTGCAGCTTTAGGAAGGCTGAGAACCCCTGGGCTACAGTCAAGAAGGTAACATTCCTAAGAGTCAAACCCAGGGCTCACCAAGATGGCTAGTCTCGCTAGCCAATTTGCTTGGGAGAATCCCATCTCAACTTTCCGAGGCTGGAATTACAGGCAGTTGTCCCACCCATTCAACATCTGCATGGGTTCCAGGGGTCCGAACTCCAGGATTCAGGCTTGCTCAGCACTTTAGCTGCTGAGCCATCACTCCAGCCCCCTGACAGCCCACTTTGATCATATCATACATGGCCGGCTGGCACAAGCTCCGAACAGTGGGCATACTGGACCCTCCCTAACAGGTGTCTTCTGCCCTACCCTTCCCCAAAGGTGGTCTTCAGGGAGGGGGACTGTATAGTTACCTGTCTCATTGCTGCCACCAAATACCTGACAACCGCTACGAAAGAAAAAGGAATGTCTGCAGGGCATGGTGGCAATGCCTTGAATCCCAGAACTTGAGAGGTAGAAGCAGGTGGATCTCTGAGTTTGAAGTCAGTCTATAATGAGTTCCAGGTTAGCCAGGGTCATACAGTGAGACCCATCTGGGAGGGGAGAGAGAGACAGAGACAGAGTTTACTTTGGCTCAATTTCAAGGGATGAAGTCCGTCCTAGCAGGGGAGGTTTGGAGCAGGTGCAGAAGCAGCTGTTGCACTATGTCCACCGTCAGGAAGTAGAGAAGGCTAAATGCTGTTAACTTGGCCTGCTTTCTTCTTTCATTCAGTCTGGCGGCTAACTTAATTAACCTAATCTAGGAATGCCCTCATAAACATGGCCAGAGATTTGTCTCCAGGGTGATTCTAGATCCTGTCAGGTTGACAGTCAACATTAATCATTATTGGGACCCTTTTGGCCCGTGTCTGCTAGCATGCTTCCTTCACCACCCCCCACCCCCACCCCACCCCTCCGTATCAGCAGCTTTTTACATAAACATCATCTCGGGATCCAGCCCTTCTCTCCTCTCTCAGCTCCCTCCCTGGCCCCTCTCTGGGGGCTGAGAGTCTCTACCTCTTTTCTCTGTCTTGGATGAATGATTGTTTTTCATTTATTTCCCGGGAGCTCTCTTTACGACTCTGCTCTCTGTAATTCGCAAGGCAACAGTCTGCTGGGACATATGTAAAATCAGGACTGAGAGGGCTCAGAGATGCGCTGAACACCAAAGAGCAAGGAACTCAGGGACGCTGCGGGAGAGAAAAGGGCCAGGGCTGTTGCTGCTTGGAGCAGATCAAAGCCAGCCGACTGCGGGCTGCGGGGGCAGGAAGCCCTGTTCCAGACCGGGCTGCAGCTCTCATCAGAGAAGCTGGAGAAATGAGGGTGCCCCCAACCCGGGCATTCGGGCCAATGACATAAAGCCTGGTATTTCTAAACAGCTCCCCTGGCGAGTCTAGAGGTCACTCAGGACCACAAACAGACTCAGTTGCAGAGCTATGGTGGGGAGAAAGGACAGGTAGTCCTGGGCAAAGGACTGTGAGGTGACCACATGTCTCCTTCAAGGCCGTGCAAGTATCCAGTGCCAGAGAATGAGGGGACTGTCGTGTAAGCCCTGGGTGAGGGCGCTCGGTTCTAAAGGAGTAGAGATGTCATGCAAACCTCAGATTCGAAGGGCTCCTGCTCCTAACCCCAAAGAGTACCTAGAGAGTGGGACACCTCCACGGGATGGTGCCTTCACCACCTGCTTTCCTGGTGTCACCGCCATGATCCTGAGCCCTCCCTGATCACAAAGACCCTGCATGAGTGACAACTCCTACTCATTCCACAGCAAAAGCGGAGAGCCTACTGTGTTCTCTCAGAATAGGAGATGAAGCCCTCCAGGGTGCCACCCCTCCCTGCTCACAGAGGGTGAACCTGCAATCGTCTTCTTCATATAGTGTGCTAAGCAACAGAGGGCAGTAGCTCAAAGCCAAGTGACTGCGCTGTGCTGTTAATCATCCCAGGGTCTACCTAATGAAGCTCCGAGGCTGTCCTGAAGCAGGTGGCCCCTGAGCTGAGGCTCCCCGGAGCTCTCAGACTCTCTCAGCCTCCCTTTATCTCCTCAGTGTCCCTGAGCATACCTCGGCTTCTCTCTGCAGGGGACTGGACATCACTGCAAATGGCAGTGAGGTTCTTGTGCTAAAAGGCTATCTTATCGCTCGTGACAAGCCAGGGCCTAGGACAAAGACCTATAAGCATAGATTCCCCCATAAGTAGTTGTCGAACAGAATAAAAGACAATGGCATTTTGTGCTTTTGTTGGGGGAAGAAACAGAAGACGCCAAAGCCATGCCCAGGGCCCTACACCTCCCACTGTGGCCTGGGCTCTACATCTGCATGCGCTCCTAGGCACTGGTAGACAGAACTCAGGGAACTGAGAAGTCACACACTATGTGTCCTGATAGAAATGATTGATTATTGAGAGGATTGCACAGCCACGAGTCCAGGATTCTGTGTGAGGTGAGACAAAATTGAGGCATCAGCCTTGCGAGGAGCGCTTGGAACCGGAACGCCTAGCACACCCTGGAAGACAGTGGGCAGAATTCTGCGCATGAGGGACCAGCACCATAGAGGGACATCCCTGAAGATAGGATGAATGCAGCGGGTGAATAATCAATGCTGGAAATACTCTGCAAAGGAGAGGATGAGAAACACACTTCAATCCTGAAGCTGTATGTCATGATTTCAGTGTAGTAGGAGCTGCGGGCCTCTTCCCACAGCCTGGCTCCTGGCCGCTTGGCTAGCTTATACCCCGAAATAACAACACACAAATTGTATTCTTTTAAACACGGCTTGGCCCATTAGCTCTAGCCCTTACCGGCTAATTCTCATATCCCGATCAACCCATCTCTAATAAACTGTGTAGCAACAGTCTTACCAGGAAAGATTCAGCATGTCTGAACTGGCGGCTTGCTCCATCGCATCTGGCCAGGAGAGGGGAGCATGGTCTCTGTCTGAGGCGGCTTACCTCACTTCCTCTTCCTCCCAGCATTCTGTTCTGTTTACTCCGCCTACCTAATTTTCTACCTATCAGGGCCAAGCAGTTTCTTTATTTTTTAACCAATGAACTTCCTCCATCATTTCACTATGTCAGGGACATAGATGCATACATGGGTGTCTTCCCACAACGTCATGATAAACTCACACACTGCGGCAGTGTTATTGGCAGCAGTTTGTCAAGTAGCCCTTATTTCCTTGCTATCTAGTCTTGGAAAGTCCAGGTTCTTTAGTTCCAATCTTAGCCGCTAGTATTAACTCTCAGATCACATATGACACATCATACAATCAATAGACAGACAGAGTGTTAAAGATAGGTTAAAGAATGGCTACGATGAGTTAAAGGAGTCTCAAAGAGACCAGACCGAGAGGCAGAAACAGGAAACTGACAGGGATGTGAAAGGACTTTCCATAGGTCAGGTATCTGCTAACTACATCGGAGTTCTGCTAGAGATGTTTCTGTCATGCCAAGGCTTAGGCTTAGCTGGAGGCTGTAGGGGTGAAGGGCTGGACCAGATCCAGACAAAAAAAGGAATGAATGGGCAGATGGATGGATGGGATGAAAAGTTGGAAGGAAGGATGGGTGGATGGATGGATGGATGGATGGGAGGATGGATGGATGGATGGATGGATGGATGACAGGCAATTCAAGTAGGCCTCATCAATAGTGGGGACTGAGCCCAGCTGAAGCCCCTAGAC
Source organism: Microtus oregoni (assembly GCF_018167655.1). Classification (NCBI taxonomy): domain Eukaryota; kingdom Metazoa; phylum Chordata; class Mammalia; order Rodentia; family Cricetidae; genus Microtus; species Microtus oregoni. The sequence continues at coordinate 4,595,349 of NW_024543221.1, forward strand.
AGCTGGGAGTTCTCTACCTGCTAGTCCCTTGACACATGCAACGGTCAGTCAAATGACAGGTCAATACTATCACCACCAAGGAATTAGGTGTCATTGTCTTCATGGGATCCAGGTGAGGGAGTTGTCCCCTTGCCTCAGTTTGCAGCCTCCAGTAAGTTTCAGGCCTGGTCTTCCTGATATGGTTTTAATAAGACCACATGTTCTATAGCCCCAATGTATGTTGATATAGAAGGTGGTAACCTTCCTTCTTTTTTTTTTTTTTTTTTTAGATTTTCGAGACAGGATTTTTCTGTAGCTTTTGGTTCCTGTCCTGGAACTAGCTCTTGTAGACCAGGCTGGCCTCGAACTCATAGAGATCCACCTGTCTCTGCCTCCCGAGTGCTGGGATTAAAGGCGTGCGCCACCACCGCCCGGCTACCTTCCTTCTTTTATAAGTGAGTTACCCTCTGAGCCATGTGGATGATTCAGGACAGATGGGGCCATCCATGTGTCCACCCAGATACAATCATCCTCTGGATGGAGTCAATACTGTTTGTATAATGGAGGCTCTTGGAGTAAGGCGAGGCCTGTAAAAGCCACTATTTTACACAGTTTGGGGTGACTTAGAGGCAGGTACTTCCTGATCTCAACTCAGCACCTCAAATCTCCAGGATTGCCTGGAGAAGTTTTCAAAGAACCCTAGCTGAAATACATCTGTCCCAGGCATATTGACCAAGACAAAACCACAAATTAAGTATGTGGGAGTCACTATAGAAATTGACAAACTCAAGCATTTTAGAAGTCTCACAGAAGCACTCAGTACAGGAGAGTTTGTGATTGTCACCTTTCTTGGTTTGGTGACAAAATATATCTGGCAAAAACAGCTTAGGTAGGAAGGGTTTGCTCTGGCCCACGATTTGAGGGGACACAGTTCATGACAACATGGTGGTGGGAGTGTGGGGTGGCTGGTCACATAGCACCTACAGTCACAGAGTGGAGGAAGATTAGTGTGGTGAGCAGCTCACCTTCTCTGTTTTATTCAGCCGGGGAACCCAGCTCGTGGGACAGTGCGGGCCACATTCAGAGCAGGTCTTTCCTCCGCAACTAAAACTCTGTGGAAAAGCCCTCAGGGAGACACCCAGGCTGTGTTTCCCAGGTGACTCCAAACCCAGACAAATTGATGGACACTAACCATTGAACTATGTGATTCATTATCATTGTAAATATATCGCGTATCTATTCTGTGTGGTCCTGAAAAGCATCTACATGAATAACCACCTCCCTGCACTCACGTAGCTTACAACCTGTAAAGGAAAAGAAAGACAAAATGGAAAGATTGAAACAACCAAATTCAAAGAGTGCTCTGACCAACCTGCCCCTCAGGACCTGTCCCTCTGACCCCTAAATCCACTGTCCGGTCCTGGCCCAAGCCCAGATCCATCACCCCTCCATAGGACGCCTCTACCTGTCCCTGAATTTTTCTGCCCGCCGTCCAGGAGTTCTCCTTTCTTCTCCAGTCTGGACGACACTTCTCTGCCAACTACCAGAAAACAAAACTTAACATTCAAACCAAGTGGGTCACACCATCCTGGTTTCCTCCACCAATTTCACAGTTGGGCTCTCCTGTGCCTTCCCAGTGGCGTGAGGCAGGACTGTGGGTATATATTGGACACCATCTAGTGGACAGCAGGGCAATTTATTTCCAAGCTGTGGACGGAAAGCCAAAGACTCTAAGTCAGTCTTCCTAATTTCAAAGGTTTACAAACAAGCCATATTTTAAGAGCATTTTGACTTGACTTCTTTACAAGATCAGTGTGTCAAAGGTCACATACGTTTTGCTTCAGAAGCCACATATGGGGAAGGGCAGATAATATGCTAGTGGGAGCTGCTTTATCTCCAACAGCCTCTCATCTGTGCCCAGATGTTGGTTCCAGGTTGCTAGTCAGCTTTCGAGTACTGTGATAAATACTTGAGATAATCAACTTATAGAGAACAGAGGGGTGTTTTGATGGTCTGGGGAGTTTCAATCCACTGTCAGTTGGCCCTGCTACTTCCGGGCCCGTGGTGAGACAATAACTTCATGGTAGAGATCACATGGCAGAACAGAACCATCCAGATCACCACCAGGAAGTGAAAGGGAGGAAGAGGAAGGGTCTGGGGTCCTGCTATACCTCCAAGGGTATGTCCATGTGACCCAGGACCTCCTGCTAGGCCCTGCTTCTTGAAGGTCTCACCACCTCTGTTGCACAACAGTTTCCTTGGAGATTGAAATATTCCATCCTGCAGGGAAGCTTGTTAAGCAGCAAGGTAAGCAGCTCATATTAGCTTCAGGAAGTCCCTGAAATAGACTAGATCCACTAGGACCCTCCCTGCTGGGGTAAGCAGTGAAAGCCGGCAAAGAAGACATTAAAACTCTACCTGGAAGAAACAGAAATCAGCAGAGCTTCCTGGAAGAGGGTTACTTGGAAAGGACCTGCTCCAACATGTTGGTTGAGCTTCCTGCAGTGTGGTCCAGGTTTCCTAGCTTTTGTGGGCTGTCAATGCTGGGGTGGGCTTTGATGATGCAGATGTCTGTGAGTCATTTCTGCTCCCATAAGTAACCATCCATATTTCTATAAATAACCGTCCCTATTTCTGTAAATAATCCAAATAAAAACTTATTGATGCACCCAGATGGACTTTGGTGGTACCGGTACTTTGATTTGATGTGGGGCCCCTATCTGGGGTAAGTAAACCATGCGTTGCATCTGCCCAGAAAATGGTTTGTCATACAACTTCCCAGTAGCACCGAGTTGGAACCCGACCCTTCAACAGCCTTGGGTTATTCTGAGTCCAAGCTATACTACCTGACTCTCTGTCCCTTCAGAGTCTCGACTGACTTCCGTCACTTTCCTAAAGGGACAATACCACGGGGCCCATAGATTGTAAATTCAAGTCTACCAAGCATTGCTATTTCCCATAGCAAATTAAGAAACTCATGTCATGATTTTCATATCAATGTCCCAATCAGTTCCCAACTGGCTCTCTCTGACTGTGTGGCCGAAGATGAATTATAAGACTAAACCAAGGACCAGAGCCTGGAACACAGTGAGCTCATCAAAGTTCTCACACAGTGAGCTCATCAACATTCTTTCCCAACACCAGCCAACTGGTCTCCCTGTGGAATGGCCCTTGTCACCACCACAATCAACTCCAGAGCCTGTAAACAAGCTCTGGACAGTGAGCATTCATTCAACAAAAATTGACTGACCTCCTTCAACGGGAAAGACGAATGCAACATCTATCTTAGTCTCACAGCGACCCTGTAAGAAACCTTTACTCCCATCAACAGATGATTCTTGGGAAAACAACTGCCTTGCTCAGAGCACAAACCTTCCAAAGGGCAAGTTCAAGCCTTTCTGGGACTTCACAACCTAGGTGATTGAAAAAGGGTTGGTTTTTATTTTCAGATTTACTTATCTGAAATACACAGGTTTTATGTGTATGAGTATTTTGCCTGAATGTGTGTGTGTGTGTGTGTGTGTGTGTGTGTGAGAGAGAGAGAGAGAGAGAGAGAGAGAGAGAGAGAGAGAGAGAGAGACTGTGCCAATGGAGACCAGAAGAGGTCACTGGATTTCCTGAACTTGGAGTTCCAGACCTGGATCTTCTGCAAGAGCAACAAGCACTCTTAATTGCTGAGCCATCTCCAGTCCCCAAACTGGTGATTTAATGATGAAGTTTTGCATGGCTCTAGAAAAGCGACATAGACAACTGTCTGTAAGAGACCAAGCCATTTTTTTTCTTTCTTCTCTTTTGCTTTCTTTTCTTTAATGCATTATTACTGCTATTATTGTTGGCGGTACAGCGTGTGTTGTGAGTGCAGGCACATGCACACCTCAGCACACGTGTGGGGGGTGAGAGATCAGCTTTTGGGCGTCAGTTCTTTCCTTGCGCCTTGGTGAGTCGGGACCTCTCTTGCTTTTGTGTGTTCTCCAGGCTACCTGCCTTACTGAGATTCCCAGTGATTCTGTCTCCCCTCCCATCTCACTCACAGCAGGAGTGTTAGGATTACAGATATGGCCACATCTGGCCTTTTATTGGGGGTTCCAGGGACCTGAACTCAGGTGGTTAGGTTTCTACAGCAAGCACTTTACCTGCTGGCTAGTCTCAGGGGTCCCTCTCAAGAAAACTATACTCTAGACTTGCTAAGGAGCCAGCCCTGTGCTCCCCAGAGGCAAGGGTGTTGTCCTTGGTATTCAACAAGGACCTGTGAGACCCATCCACTAACAGGCATATTATGCTCACTGGGCTCACTCCGTCGGTGAGCCACAGTTTGGGGGTGGAAGGAGGATTTTTCAACAATTCTCCCTTTAATGATGCTTGGGAAGAATGGGCCTGTCAGTAGCCAAGGGATACCACCCTCGGCTGGCCCTTGTTTACCCTGCAGGCAGACTCCTTCAGCCAGGACAGTACTTCACAGATTGTCACAGTGAGATGGGCCACTGTCAAAAATGACCATCAGACCTTCTCATTCCTTATAGTCAGCCTAGGGCTCTTCCAGGGCTGCTTTCCACCGCCAAGGCCAAACTCCCATCAGAAGTGCTCAGGAGAGCATCACCTGGGCTCCAAGCTGTCGATGATATATGAAAATTTTTGTTGTGAAAATATAGGAACATGTACATTACGTATAACATTTCAAAAGAATCGAAATAAAATAGTCATATGTTCATCTGCTAACTGGAAATAAAATGACTTTAAAGCTCCTTGAGTTTTCTGTCTCCGCTTTATTTCAGCTATCGCCCTAAAAGAACCACTACTTGAAATGTCAACAGTTTTACACATATTATACACCTTGCTGTTTAACCCTGAGTCCCCAATAATGCATAGGTAATAGCGCAGTAAAGAAAGAAAGAAAAACACTCTTTCCCTTGGAATTGTCTAACAAGAGTGCGTCCAGATTCAGAATTCTCTCCTTCATGTTCCCTGTGTCTTCTGTTCTCTGTCTGTTGTCTTTTTCTGTATGTCCCTCTGTGTCTGTCTGTTTCTGTGACTGTGTGTGTCTCTGTGTGGGTCTGCTGTGTGACTGTGTGTGTGTCTCTGTGTGGGTCTGCTGTGTGACCGTGTGTGTGTGTCTCTGTGTGGGTCTGCTGTGTGACCGTGTGTGTGTGTCTCTGTGTGGGTCTGCAGTGTGACTGTGTGTGTGTCTCTGTGTGGGTCTGCTGTGTGACTGTGTGTGTGTCTCTGTGTGGGTCTGCTGTGTGTCTGTGTGTGTGCCTCTGTATGGGTCTGCTGTGTGACCGTGTGTGTATGTCTCTGTGTGGGTCTGCTGTGTGACTGTGTGTGTGTCTCTGTGTGGGTCTGCTGTGTGACTGTGTGTGTCTCTGTGTAGGTCTGCTGTGTGACTGTGTGTATGTCTCTGTGTGTGTCTGCTGTGTGACTGTGTGTGTGTGTCTCTGTGTAGGTCTGCTATGTGACTGTGTGTGTGTCTCTGTGTGGGTCTTCTGTGTGTCTGTGTGTGTCTGCTGTGTGACTGTGTGTGTGTGTCTCTGTGTGTGTCTGCTGTGTGACTGTGTGTGTGTGTCTCTGTGTGGGTCTGCTGTGTGACTGTGTGTGTGTCTCTGTATGGGTCTGCTGTGTGACTGTGTGTGTCTCTGTGTGGGTCTGCTGTGTGACCGTGTGTGGGTCTGCTGTGTGACCGTGTGTGTGTGTCTCTGTGTGGGTCTGCTGTGTGACCGTGTGTGTGTGTCTCTGTGTGGGTCTGCTGTGTGACTGTGTGTGTGTCTCTGTGTGGGTCTGCTGTGTGTCTGTGTGTGTGTCTCTGTATGGGTCTGCTGTGTGACTGTGTGTGTCTCTTTATGGGTCTGCTGTGTGACCGTGTGTGTGTGTCTCTGTGTGGGTCTGCTGTGTGACTGTGTCTCTGTGTGGGTCTGCTGTGTGACCGTGTGTGTGTGTCTCTGTGTGGGTCTGCTGTGTGACTGTGTGTGTGTCTCTGTGTGGGTCTGCTGTGTGTCTGTGTGGGTCTCTGTGTGGGTCTGCTGTGTGACTGTGTGTGTGTGTCTCTGTGTGGGTCTGCTGTGTGACTGTGTGTGTGTCTCTGTGTGGGTCTGCTGTGTGTCTGTGTGTGTGTCTCTGTATGGGTCTGCTGTGTGACTGTGTGTGTCTCTGTGTAGGTCTGCTGTGTGGCTGTGTGTGTGTCTCTGTGTGGGTCTGCTGTGTGACCGTGTGTGTGTGTCTCTGTGTGGGTCTGCTGTGTGACTGTGTGTGTGTCTCTGTGTGGGTCTGCTGTGTGACCGTGTGTGTGTGTCTCTGTGTAGGTCTGCTGTGTGTCTGTGTGGGTCTGTGTGGGTCTGCTGTGTGACTGTGTGTGTGTCTCTGTGTGGGTCTGCTGTGTGACCGTGTGTGTGTGTCTCTGTGTGGGTCTGCTGTGTGACTGTGTGTGTGTCTCTGTGTGTGTCTGCTGTGTGACCGTGTGTGTGTGTCTCTGTGTGGGTCTGCTGTGTGACTGTGTGTGTGTCTCTGTGTGGGTCTGCTGTGTGTCTGTCTGTGTGTCTCTGTGTGGGTCTGCTGTGTGACCGTGTGTGTGTGTCTCTGTGTGGGTCTGCTGTGTGACCGTGTATGTGTGTCTCTGTGTGGGTCTGCTGTGTGACTGTGTGTGTGTCTCTGTGTGGGTCTGCTGTGTGACCGTGTGTGTGTGTCTCTGTGTGGGTCTGCTGTGTGACCGTGTGTGTGTGTCTCTGTGTGGGTCTGCTGTGTGTCTGTGTGTGTGTCTCTGTGTGGGTCTGCTGTGTGACCATGTGTGTGTGTCTCTGTGTGGGTCTGCTGTGTGACTGTGTGTGTGTGTCTCTGTGTGGGTCTGCTGTGTGACTGTGTGTATGTCTAGAACAAAGGGCTTCACTCTGTATTTATTGAACACATAAAAGCATCACATGATGAAGAAATGGAATACTTTACAAACAGAATTTTATAATGGACTAAGTCACTGGCTCCAACTGGTTCCAACTGACCCGGACAATAAACAGTCCTCCGGACATCATTGTTTATCAACCAATATCCATAAATGGTGACTTTCAGCCTCTGTGTTTGCTGCTTTCGGCAGGTGATACACATATATTATACGGGTCAGGTCATGAAAGAGAATATAACTATGACTACAGCTTAGATTAGGTTGTAAAAGCTGATTACTTGGGGGGAAACCCAAGGCAAGTAAGATTGGTTATTATATTGTTGGCTTAAAGGCAACTTAAACAAACGGGCTGAGTACATAGTAGGATAAACAGAATTAACTAGCAATGGCCCCACAGTGGCCCCCACTCTTCAGTATGACTTTGGGGATCTGAATTTTTTTCTGTCAAAAAAGTACACACACACACATACACACACACATATACATTTGTTCATTATTTGTTCAAGTATTAAGAGATTTCCGAATGTATTATTTATTAACTCTGACTGTAGGGTCCAGCCAAAGTTCCAGTCTCTTAGAATATAAGGTATTTTCAGAACATTACATCACTGCACCTGTTGTATTTCTTTAAGGAATGCAGCATATGTAAGCAACTTAAATGGTATATGACTTTTTTTCTTTTGGCTTTGAGCTTTGTACAAATGGGCCTACCCAACTAGATGAGTTTAGTAGCTTGGATTCAGTTTTTTCACTTGGCACTGTTTTTGAGAACCACGTGTATGGATACGTGAGCTGTAATTCATTCTTTACACTGCCGTGTAAGAACTCTATTAGGTGACTACACTGTAATGTATGTATTTATTTTTTCGTGGCTATTTGTTCCACTGGGTGCTATTATGAAAAATCTTCTACAGACATCTTTGTAAGGTTCTAGTCTTCCCCTTGCTCAGTCACAAGCTTTCCTAGAGTATACCTACAAACGTAATCATCCATCAAAGTGGATGATCAAGTTTAGATTTATTAGGCGATGACTGACCATGCTCTGCCACTCTGGAGTTGGCCCCATATGGGGCCACTGTCATTGCTCATGGATGTTGCAAACCTTTACGGAATTCTTTCTATGCAAACATTATGCTGAGTACTAGTGCTGGAGGGTAAGACAAGGCCTTTGTCCTCAAAGATTTCATAGGTTAGATGGTTCAGTGGGTTAAATGTTCATACTTCCTCCCAATGCATGTGTTTAATTCTTTATTATTGTGCATGTATATGTGCACATGTGCATGTGTGCATGTGGATACACAGATAACAAAAGGTACTGGATCCTCTGGGACTGGAGTTACAGACTTGTTATGTGTGCACGTGTGCTGTGTGCATGTGGATACACAGATAACAAAAGGTACTGGATCCTCTGGGACTGGAGTTACAGACTTGTTATGTGTGCACGTGTGCTGTGTGTATGTGGATACACAGATAACAAAAGGTACTGGATCCTCTGGGACTGGAGTTACAGACTTATGAGCCACCTAGTTGTGTCACTAGGGACTGAACTTCGGACATCTGGAAGAGCAGCAGGAGCTCTTGACCGCTGAGCCATCTCTTCAGCTCCACTTTATGAGGCCTCTGAGAGGTGATTGGTGCCCTAATAAAAGAGGCCCCAGGGACTGGAAGGGATGGCTCAGTTGATAAGAGTGTTTGGTATGCAAGCATGAGGACCTGAGTTCAAATCCCCATGTCATATGAGCCTGTAGCCCCTTCACTGTGGAGAGCAGAAAAGGGGGATGGGGATTCCTGGCTGCCTACCTATCTCCAGGCTCAATAAGAAAGTGTGTCTCAAAGGAACAAGTGATGGAGTAGGACACTTGATGTCCTCCTCTGGCCTTCACATACATGCCATGTATATGCACACACAAACACATGCACACATGGCCCCAGAGATTTCCTCATCCCTTCTGCCATGAGAAGTTACCATTAAAAAAAAAAATCCTTTGTGAGGAAGCAGATGCCTCCTTCCCGGTACCCTGGTCTTGGTCCCGGTACCCTGGTCTTGGCTCCCAGCTTGTAGGCTGTTGTCTATAAGCCAGCCAGTCTGTGGGATTTTGTTATAGCAGCCTGAACAGACTTAGACAAATGAAAAAGCCAGATACATGAGGAGGTTATTATAAAACAGGATCTAACACATGGTGGAAGAAAACCCATGCAGTTCAGACTGGGCTGTGGCAGGTGTCAAACTCCTGCCGTGGGTTCCTAACTATAACTGGCCAGTCAGGTTTGTGCAAGGGTCCTCATAGGTCAAAACCACCAAATATTATCCCCTCCTGACCCTGGAGAGGGGCCTGGTGCTCCGGGCACCATCTATGGAATCGTCAAGATGACCAAGCCCGTCTTGAGTTGACCCAGCTTTCCATATATGAGAAATTCCAGGGCTTGCTGACCGCTAGGTATATCGTCTTACACCCCGGTCTACCTCCTCACCTAAGGGCTGTAGAATGTACAGCCTTTCGGAACACTGACCGCAGCTCATGAACGAATCATGTCCTCACAAAGTCACTGCGGATGGCGCAGGCCCTCTGCGTCCATCCCGGGCTGCACTAGCTGTGCGCCCCCACCCCAGGCCCCACTATACCTCCTCAATCCCTCTCTCTTTTAAAATCCTGGAGATTTCGCTGTGTGTAATTGTCTTCCAAGGAAAAAGATCTGACTCAATTATTTCTCAATATGTCAAATAAATCATGCTGCAATAACGTTCAACTGTAATTCAAAAAAATCAAATCTTCAAATGTGAAATTACATGTGTTTACAGAGTTCTAGTTGAAATTTTCTGCCCTTGGAAATTATAGAGAGAGGAGAATGACAGAATTTTGAAGCTATTTTTTTTAAAAGGAAGTGTTACTGAAAAATAAATCACAACGATAGAAAAGCTCCCGTGTGTGAATACCGTTAAGAAATCTACACCTTGATTAAACTTATGTAACCATTAATAGAGGAACTTGGCTTCATAAACACACAGGTTCCCAGCTTCAGGCACTATCTGCCTTTTCTCTCCCACCCTCCTGGATGTGTGGCTGTCAAGAAAACAGAGGATCTGATTTTTATCAGACCCATGCCAGCACTGAGCAAACGAGGGCGAAGGTTCTCACACCAGCCAGGAGGATGTGCACCTCCCTAGCTCTGCTGTCACAGGAGGGACTGGAGGGACAAAGAGAACTCACTGTGACCAGGTAGGTGCCCTCCAGTCAGCCTTCAGATGGGCTGTGGGCACCAGTTATTTCTTTCTAGGGTGGCTATGCCCACACAGCCAAGCTCCTCTCTTGACGGGAAATCGGCAGCAAGGACAACGCGTAGGCTTGGAAGGGAACATAATTTTCAGAGGCAATTGTGAGTTTCGTGATGCTGGCCTCGTGTTTTAAAATAACTGGGTTTATTTGCTCTGTGAGAAATGTGTTCACTGGTCCATGTGGATGGAGCCCTTGGAACAGGGCTGGGATCTGCCTGCCTGGGATAAAGGAATTAACCAGCTAACAATGGCACCACATAGCGGTCCTCACTCGTCAGCATACCTTCTTTATACATATTTATATATGCATCATTTGTTCATTCAGTAAATTTTCATTGATTATCATATGCCAGGTTCTAGGCTAAGGGCTAAGAATACAAGATAATTCATATATTAAAATATAGCTATATGACTAGCTAATGAGATGGCTCAGCAAGTTAAGGCACTTATAGTCAACCCTGATGATCCCAGGACTCATAAGATAGAAGGAGTGAACCAACTCCCATAAATTGTCTTCTAATTCCTATACACACACACAAATAATAAGAACAAATAAATAATTGGATAATTCAAAAAAGACAATAAGGCTGTTGGACCAGGGATATAGCTCAGCAGTAAAGTTTGTCTAGCAGACATGAAGCTCTGGACTCCATCCCCAGCAAGAAAACAACAACAAACACTTTTTGTCTCACATCGGGGAGAAAAAGAGAAGAGAAGGCAATGTGTGGTGGAGGCCGCCAGGGAAACAGCACAGGGTGGCCTCCCGTGCCACAGCGCACGGCCTCTTGTGCCACAGGGCTGCTCCAATCCACCAGCCCAGGTGCCTGTGATCATTTTCTTCCTTCATCACAGAGCTTTCTGTCTCTAGTCTCATCCTCTTAAGAAAGCAGACAACATGAACCACGGTAAAGAGCATTCAGAAGTTAAGAGCAAACAAGGGGAATACAAAGACCATAAACATTATTTTTAAAATCCACAAAACTAGAAGCTGGAGATAGGGCTCAGAGGTTAAGGGCTCTTGCTGCCTTGCCCGGAGAACCCAGACTCGGTTCCCTGTACCCATCCAGAGGCTCACACTATCTGTAACTCCAGTTTCAAGGGACTTAATGCCCTCTATGGGCATGCACATGGTATACATGCAAGCAAAGCATAAAATAAATAAGTCTTTTTAAAACTGTTAAATTTAACATAAATAGCATGGGGGATTTTTTTAATGGCAAGAAGTACTGGGGCTGGAGAGATGGCTGAGTGGTTAAGCGCACTGACTGCTTTTCCAAAGGTCCTGAGTTCAATTCCCAGCACCCACACGGTGGCTCACAACCATATGTAATGAGATTTGGTGCCCTCTTCTGGCCTGCAGGCAGATATGCAGGCAAAACACTGTATACTTAATAAATAAATAAATCTTTAAAAAAAATACTACAGGAAATCCACAGAGGAAGTTGAAGTTGATAAAAACGGTGACGTATCCAAGATTTTCAGTGTTGCTGGATGCAGTGGTCTGCCTGTTGTCCCAGCTACTCCCATGGTGAGACAAGAGAAACATTCTACTGGCCTGGGCGGCACAGTGAAATGCCATTGAGAGAGAGAGAGAGAGAGAGAGAGAGAGAAATAGAGAGAGAAATAGAGAGAGAAATAGAGAGAGAGAGAAATAGAGAGAGAGAAATAGAGAGAGAAAGAAATAGAGAGAGAGAATATATTTCAATCTTATTGGTGATCCCAAAGTATGTTTAAAAATGAAAACAGGCGGGCTAGGTGGTGGTGGCGCACGCCTTTAATCCCAGCACTCGGGAGGCAGAGGCAGGCGGATCTCTGGGAGGCCAGCCTGGTCTACAAGAGCTAGTTCCAGGACGGGCACCAAAGCTACAGAGAAACCCTGTCTCAAAAAAACCAAAAAAAAAAAAAAATGAAAACAGGCAGTGGACACAGCATAGCAGGAAAGAGCAGAGCAGCACCACTCGTACAGAGGACAGAAGCTCGGGTCCTAGGACCCACTCTGGGCAGCTCACCTATAACCACAATTCCAGAGGCTCTGACAGCCTCCTGTAGCCTCTGAGGGCAGCTGCACATATGTAGTATAGAGCCACACAATCACACATACACATACACATAAATAAATAAAAATAAATCTACAAAAACCTTGGAATTTTTCTTAATAATATTAATAGCTAAGCAGAGTGACATACAACTATAATCCCAGTACTTGGGAGGTAGGGGCAGGAGGATCAGGAATTCAAGGCCAGTCCTGACTGCACAGCAAGGTTGGGGTAAGGCTGGACTGCATGAGGCTCTATCCCCTAAATACATGTGTGTATATGTGTAATTTATATACAATTTAGAAAAAACTTAAAGTAATTATCTTGGTTTCCTTCCTCACGGCTATCATATGATGACGTCCCAAAAGTGCACTATGGAGAAAGGGTTTATTTTATTCACTGCTAGTCCATCATGGTGGGGAAGTCAAGGCAGCAATGGCCTGAAGCAGCTGTCACATCGAATCCTGCCTTCCTGCAGACAGAGCTGAAGATTAATAAACCACCACCATCACCCATAACAAATGAACAAATTAAATATTTGTGCCGTTCACTGAGTATTTCTTTGTGATGGGAAAGTTGCAGCTGTTTTGTAGACATTCGGAATACTTCCAGTCAATGCAACTGTTTGCAGGTTTTTAAAAACATATTACAAGGGAGACTCAGTGGTTAAGAGCACTGGTTATTCTTTCCGAAGACCTGGGTTCAATTCCCAGTACCTGCATGGCAGCTCACAACCATCACTAACTCCAGTTCCAGGGGATACGAAAACTTCTGCACACGCACGAGACATAAATATTCATACAGGCAAAACACCCCCAATGCGTCAATTTGGTCTGTGAGACTTTCTATTATTTAAGTCTGGGGTGGCCTAGCCTGCCCAGTTTAGAACCACTGCAGAGCAGCAAAGAGAGGCATTTGTTGGGATGGATAAACATAGGACTGGGTACAAGGGAAAGGGAAAGGAGTACCACCTGGACTAGGGTAGGTAGGGAACAGCTTTGTGATTGATCTCCCTCTCTCTCTCTCTCTCTCTCTCTCTCTCTCTCTCTCTGCCACAGCAGGGTCTCACGCACAGAAGGCACCTGGAGCCAATTCATACCTGCTGAATCAAAAAGACTCATGGGCAAGCAGGCCACAGCTCACCAACCAGGCCAGGAGTTTACCCACATACTAGGGTAAGGGGATCTTTGTGAACTTGAAGTTCATCTTCCTGGCAAGTCCCAGATCAGCCAGGGTTATATGAGACCCTGTGCCACACACATATCATTTTTTTATTTTTTTTTTATTTTTTTTATTTATTTATTTATTTATTTTTTTTTTTTGGTTTTTCGAGACAGGGTTTCTCTGTGGTTTTGGAGCCTGTCCTGGAACTAGCTCTTGTAGACCAGGCTGGTCTCGAACTCACAGAGATCCGCCTGCCTCTGCCTCCCGAGTGCTGGGATTAAAGGCGTGCGCCACTACCGCCGGGCCACATATCATTTTTTAAAAGACCACTTATGTGAAAATCGCCGTGCTGCATTAAATAACAAGCTCTAACAGCAGCAAGTTTAACAATTACCATAGCTTCAATCGGTGACAACCTTAAATATCTTGAGGCCTCCCCAAGTGTATGATTTGAAAACATCTGTTGCAATTACTGCCAACAGTCACAGGTACTGCGGATTCTCCTGGAATTTGTAGTTATACATTTCAGTTTACTAAGAATGAAAAGTTAGGCTTCGGTTGGTATTCTGTGCCAGCAGTATGGAGGCTGCAGACCATAAAGCCCTACTTAGGGTCAGCAGGGCTTGCTCTCAGACAGACCTAGAAAAAAACGGGAGTCGGGCGAAGTGGAAGAAGTTGGGAGAGCAAGGAAGCCTTCCTGGACAAACCGACAAAAGGGGTGGCGCCTATCGGTTTTCCCGGCCCCCCGCCCCAGAGGCTGCGAGACCAGCGTGCACAGGCGCAGACGCACTGGCACTCAATCCCCCTCCCCCGGCCGGCGCGTGTCGAAGCTCCGCCCCCGTGCGCGGGCTTGGGGGCGGTCCCGCCGCGAGGCATCAGCAATCTCTCGCGAGCGGAGGCGGCGCCGCACGCTTGCGGGGAACGGACACGTTAGGGGAGCACATAGGCGGCAGCGTCTGGCTGCCTCTGCGGCACGAGCGGAAGGATGGCAGAGGCCTCGGAGAGGCTTTACCGGGTGGAGTACGCTAAGAGCGGGCGCGCCTCTTGCAAGAAATGCAGCGAGAGTATCCCCAAGGACTCGCTCCGCATGGCCATCATGGTGCAGGTGCGGCGGGGCCGGCCCGGGGGCGCAGGGCGGCGCGGCCGTGGCGGCTGTTTGGGTTCGGGACCGCCGCGCTCCCCCTGCGGCTCACGGTAACGGGGAGAGAAGGGCGGGAAAGGCCCGCGGCGCTGCTGCCGCCGTCCTTGAGGCCCACTGGGCCGACCCCTTCCGGGGGATTGAGCTAACCCTGCAAGAAAAACCCGGGAAGAGCGAGCCTCTGGCTTTGTAAAAACGACAGGCCTCTCTTCTGGGTCTGGGTGGTCGCAGAGTTCTTGTTTATTTCACTGCCTTCTCTGAGGGTGGAGGATGTGCGCTCTGTCTTTGAAGCTGCTCTGATTTGGGCCTACCTTGTCCTGGAAGATTTTTTGTCCTACGTGAATAAAGAGGACGAGCATTTGGAGTTTTGGGATTTTTTTCCCCCTTAAGCCTATTTTTGGTTATCCCTTCGACATCCGTTCTCTCGGTATTTCTATTTTAATTATGCAAAGCACTACGGTTTCTTTACAGTACGTTCGCTTTGGGCCCGATTTCTAGTTGGAAATAACATTTTCTCCAAACATCCCGGGGTCACTGACTTCTGGGCGCTTTCTGGTGTGTTCACGGACGCTTCCCGTGATGGTTCAAGAGTTGGGACGCGCTGTGAGGGGGTGGGTTAAAGAGTCTTCTGGTTTTCTGATGCCTGCCTTTGGAAGTGCGGTTCTCACCTGCTCTGTTCCTTCCTCCCCATCCCTACCTCCCCCCCCCCCAAGTTACCCAAGCTCACTGCTAATGGTCAAGGTAATTGATTTCCCTTGCTGTTCTGCTGCTGTAATATGTTTCAGGATAAAGGCCTGAGAACCCTCAACGGGGTTCGGTACTTACTGGGGGGGGGGGGGGGGGGGTAAGGCGTTCACCAGTGTGTACGAGGGCCCACTTTGCTTCTGATATTTCACATTATGGCAAGAACTAAAATTGACATCTTAGCGCCCTGGGAAGGGCTAGACCGCCAAGCTCAGTCAGCAAGCCCGGCACGCAGTTCTCATTCATTTCGCATACATTTATTAAATACCAGCTAGGTCCCAGGCTCTGCGACAGTGTCTCTATAATTGCCTTTGTTGACAAAAATCACAAGTACTGGGAGGCACATTTTTGTTGCTTGCCACCAGGATTGGGCAGGGAACCCACCCTGGGCGCTTTCCACGTGGTGAAGGGAGTGTGGAGAGGATTGATAAGCCTTGCAGCTGATGGCGCTGGGCACTAGAAAAGGAGGTGCCCAAGATGTCCCAGTCAAGTGTGGGAACTTGATTAAGAGACTTTATTCACAAAAGTAGGGCAGGAAGATGGAGATAGCTCAGAGGGAAGGGCCTAAAATTGGAAGAACAGTTCAGAGCTCTGTTTCCAACTGAGGTCTTTACCCTCGGAGGTAGTAAGTAGAACTCGGGGCTCTCCAGGTTAAGAGCAAACTGGCTCCTAACCTGGCACATCCTTCCCAGCAAAGGTGTTGGAGCTTACATTTTCATATCACTTTGTGATTGGAGATTCCTCGTCCTAATTACAGCAGCTGGGGGGGGGGGGGGTATTAGTAAGGTTTGAAGTAATGGTTCTTTCCCAGAAGCAGGTTGGCTGGTTTTGAGAGAGGGTTTCACGGCTGATCTTCGAGATTCTCTGGCCTCCCTCTCCAAAGTGCTGGCCGCCACCACACCCAGTCTTTCCAATGTTTGTTTGGTTTTTTGTTTTGTTTTGATTTGAGACTTGGGCTCCCCAGCGTCAACTGTCTTGCTGGCCTTGAACTCACAAGAGATCTGCCTGCCTCTGCCCGTGCCTGAGATTAAAGATGTGCACCACCACGCCCAGCCTTTCAGATAATCAGTTTCCTTTCCACGTTACACATTTTAAGCATTTTTGGGTTTCCTGTGTTAGCCAGAGAATAGTCCTTAGGTGAGAGTGTGACCCTGTTTCCCATTGTCCAGGAGAAGAAGTAAGACAGGGAGTCTGGGACTGCCATTGATAATTAATTCAGCATTCAAGGCCCTCCTCCGGATTTTATTGATTGTAAAAGAAACTGTTATTCAAAGTAAGGGATTCTTTTCCTCAGTTGTAGTTGGGACTGATTTTTCTTTTTCTTTCTTTCTCTTCCTTTCTCCTCCCCCCCCCCCCCCCAGTTTTCTCTGTAGCTTTGGTGTTTGTCCTGGAACTTGTTCTGTAGACCAGGCTGGCCTCAAACTCCCAGAGATCTGCCAGTCTCTGCCTCCCTAGTGCGTGCCCTCATCCTCCCCACCCCCACCCCTGCTTAGGTCTGAAGTTAAAGTTGGTCCTCTGAGCTGGCCTGCAAGAAACCTTTCTTCTGGTGCCTGAATTTAAATGCCTCCTTTTTACATTTGTATGGGAGGATTGTTCTTTGAGCAACTAAACCTGATTTTTTTCAAAGCTGGCTAGGAAGGGAGAAGTTGCATCCTCAGGCCACTTGACTGGGAGGAAGAGGGTAATCCTACAAGGATTTGAGCATTCTATGCCCATAGCAAGGAATTGAACCCAGGCCCTCTGACAGAGCAGCTTAACCACAGAGCCATCTCTGCAGCCCTCAGCCTTACATTTTAATGCATCTGAAAATGAGCCACTCGTGGAGTGGAGTGGTTATTGGAGTACCTGACTTGCCATGCTTCTTCAAAATATCACTTGTCTCCATAACCCCAACATGGTGCTTAAGTTCAGTGCTGCTTTAATATTTTTATCTCATTGACCTTCACCTCTCTCAGTCATCGTGGGCCATCTTATCAGAAGGCAGTTTGTTAGGTAGCTCTTCTGCCATCAGGATGGTGGAAAAACCTTGGTGTCAAATTCTTGTCCCATCCGGCTCCATTGTTGTTGCTGCCATCTGTGAGACAGGATTGCTGCTTCGCAGAGGCATGGTTTGTGAAGGAAGAGCACAGGAAACTGGGTTAACGCCTGTGCCTCCCTCATCTCTAAAACAGGCAGGGCTGGGCCCAGAGCATCACAGGGAAAGAAAACACCTGAAGTGGCATGAGCTCGCGTAGGAATTGGGTACCTCCCTGCTGCCAGGGGTCAGCCTAGCTCCAGGCCTAGAGGTCTTCCTTCCCCTCAGGCTCTTCTTCACCCCCTCCCCTCACAGAAGCTGTTTCTTGTAGTCACATGTGCAAACCTTGCTGTGCCTGACACATTTTCTCTGCCTGGCTCATCGGGGTCCTGCTCCTCATTATTTTTAACTACAGGGGCACGGAAGAGCCACTTGTGGGCCGCCTTGATCTCCAGTGCTGCTGTCGAGCTTTGTCGCCAGGACCCTGAGATGAGCTGTGTTTCTCACTAGGTGCAGCAAGTTACAAGGCAGCATGTTCCCTAGAAGAAACCTGGGGCCAGCTTCTTGTCCTGAGACAGTGGATTGTGGGAGTGGAGCAGCTATAACTTTTAGCTTTTAGGAAAATAGTTAAGGTGAAACGCGGGAAGCTGTGTCTTGTCTATTTGCCAGTCATTGTGCGGCATGAGAGAACCCCAGACAGGCCGCAGGAAAGAGAAGGGGGCTCCCATTGCTGCCTGGGCTTGGGGACTACACAGATTATTAACATCTCTCTCACCCCTGCTTTATGACTTCTAGTCTCCCATGTTCGACGGAAAGGTCCCACACTGGTACCACTTCTCCTGCTTCTGGAAGGTGGGCCACTCCATCCGGCAGCCTGATGTTGAGGTGGACGGGTTCTCTGAGCTGCGATGGGACGACCAACAGAAGGTCAAGAAGACAGCAGAGGCTGGGGGCGTGGCAGGTGTGTAAGGAGGGGGCAGGAATACAGCCCTGTCTCTGTCTTGCACCGGTAGAATGAGAGCGGCTCCTCATCCGGCCACATGGTCTGTTGCACGAGGTCTGATGTTTTGTATTTCCAGACACTGAAAATGTAGCCTTTAAATTTGCATGGTTCTCATTTTTAATAAGTTTTGATTTTTTTTATTAGTAGTAAGTGTCTGTCGTGCGTGTATGTGCGCGTATGCTACAGTCTGCACGTGGAGGACAGCTTTACTAAGTTGGGTCTCTCCTTATTTGCATGGGCTCCTGGAATTGAACTCGGGCTGCCAGGCTTGCACAGCATATACCTTCACAGCCGAGCCATCTCACCAGCCGGACTTTGATTTTTAGAGCAGTTTTAGGAAACCCAAGAGATACAAGAGTGCGGTGCTCCCATGGGCCCCTCACTCCACATTAGCGCATTTACAGCAGTTGATGAAACTTGATTGACACATCGTGATCTTGCTGTTGTGCATTCTCTGGGCTTGAATGGATGGATAACTTCTCGCTGTGAGGCAGGGTCACTGCCTTTCAGGTCCTATGCACAGAGGTTACCCCAATAAAAGACTTCTGTACCTTTTCTTCCTTCTTCTCATACTTGGGAAACGTGTTAATTCTTTTCTTTAAAAAAAAAATGAAAGAAAGGAAAAAGAAAAAAACAGACCTCAGGCAGAGTCAGGTGGATCTCTGTGAGTTCAAGGATACCCAGTGGTGTGTATGGAGATCCTGTCTCAAAGCAAAATATAAACAGACCTCAAGGAGGACAGTGTTGGCACACACCTGCACACCTTTATTCCCAGCTATGGCAGAGGCAGGTGGTTCTCGAGAGTTGACTAGCCTGATCTATAGAGTGAGTACCAGGGCTACACAGAGAAGCCCTGTCTCGAAAGAAAAACAAAAAACCAACCCCACAGTCAGCCACAGCCTTGGCTTCCTGAGTGCGGGATTACAGGTGTGCACTCCCGCCTTGGCTTCTGTTCTGATTTCTAGCCTCCTGGGTCAGTTTTGCCTGGGTTTAGTTGCAGGGAGAAAAGGAAATAAATGTGTGTACTTTCTTCTGCCCTTTTTCATTTGGCATGACGTGTCCTTGGTCTTTTCTGTGGCTGAGCTGTGTTCCTTTGCTCGTCCAGGTCTCTGGTGGTGACTGTGGGTTGGTGATTATTTATTCCGCAGACTTTATAGTGTTGATAAAGTTCGAGTGTCCTTCATCAAAAACTTGAAACTGAGCAGCAGTGCACCACAGGTGAAAGGCTCCGCACCTGACTTCTGACAGTTGGAGTCAACCATAGACAGGCTGGAAATACCATGTGCACTTACCTTTGGGCTGTGTGTGTAATGTGTCTGAAACAGATGGATTTCATGTGCGGACCTGCAGTCCCTCCTGACTCCAGGATGTTTTGTGTCATAGACAGGCTGGAAATACCATGTGCACTTACCTTTGGGCTGTGTGTGTAATGTGTCTGAAACATGGATTTCATGTGCGGACCTGCAGTCCCTCCTGACTCCAGGATGTTTTGTGTATCTGCAATTATTCCAAAAGTCAAAACAAAAAATCTGAACTCCAGAACAGATGCCAAGCATTTTGGATGGGGATACTCAGCCTGTAGCTTGTCGTGATTTCTTTCTTCCCCCCCCCCCCCCCCTTTTCTTTTCTTTTTAAATGTGTATGAGTGTTTTGTCTGCATGTTTGTACTTGGTTCCCAGGGAGGTCAGAAAAGAACTTTGGGTCCCCTGGAGCTAGAGTTATGGATAGTTGTGAACCACCATGGATGGGTCCTAGGAATTGAACCTGGATCCTCCACAAGAACAACAAATACTCTGAGCCATCTCCCCGCCCACTTGTCATGATTTCAGTGTGTACTTTATCCCTGCACTATGAGTGCTTAATCCTAGGTGCAGGTTACTGGCCAAACACAAGTATTGTGACTATACTGTCTCCCAGTCTGTGGCTCACCTTTCACTTTAACTATAAATTTTATTACATTTATTTATTTTGGGAGGGGGGGGTCATTGCATACATACATGGCTATTCTTTCTTAACGCCAATTGTATCCCAAGGATAGAACTTGGGTATAGTCAGACTTTCCTTTGGGCCACCAGATCACAAATAATGACATGGATATTTCTTATTATGAAAGTTTGGCCTATAGCTTAGGCTCGTTTGTAACTAGCTCGTAAAACTTACATTAACCCATTTATATTAATCTATGTCTATCACGTGGCATTACCTCTCTTCCATCTTGCACCTCCCATTTCCTCTCCATGTCTCTTGGCATATCCCACCTGTCTGGATTCTTCCTCTTCCCGTCTTTCCCCAGAAATCCTGCCTGTCCTCTCCTGCCTAGCTATTGGCCATTCAGCCTTTTATTACATCAATCCCAACAGTACTCCTTCACTCAGTACAAATATCTCACAACACTTGGGCTGAAGTTAGCTTGTGTTAGCTATAGGATGACGGTGAGGCTTTCCTGTTGTTATAGCGGCCTTTGTCGAAAGACTGTATTCATGACTTATGCTGCTGTGGTAGGACAGCGTGACCAAAGCAACTCAGAGAGGAAAGATTTTATTCGGACTAAGAGTCCATCATGACAGGAATGGGCTCTGTGAAATATCTTATGTATTTAAATTAAATTATACGCTCTGAAGTATTTTATGTATTTAAATAGCTATATGCTTTAATTGGTTTTTTCTGGTTTTTATTTCTAATGTGGAAATGGCTTTCATATTTGCATATTGGCCTGGTTTTCTATAAATTTGCAGAGTATACTTACTAGTAGCTTTTCTGTGGATTCCTGAAGCTATCCTCTGAGTATTGCTGTGTTCTGACTTACTCATGTGGGCCAGAAGATAATTGGTGGCAGTCAACTTTGCCCTTCCATCAGGAGTTATGGCTGGCTATACAATTAAAGTTGTCAGACGTTTTGCCCTCAAGCGATCTCTCAATCATATTTACTTTTTAGATGGGGTCTTACTGTTTAGCTCTGGTTGTTCTGGAACTCCCTATATAGACCAGGCTGTCCCCTGCCTCCTAGGTGCTAGGATTAAAGGCATATGCCACCACATCCAGCATGAGTCTAGGGGCTTTAGAGATCACTCAGCCCTTAAGGGCACTGGAAGCTCTTCTAGAAGACCTGGGTTTAATTTCCAGCACTTACATGACAGCTCCCAGTGTCCATAGCTCTACTTCAGAGGATCCAGCACCCTCTCTGTACCCCACAGGCACCATGTATACAACTGGTACACAGACATGCAAGCAAAATCCCCATACACATAAAGTAAATAAACTTTTTAAATCTAGCTTTTTGTCTCCCCCTTAAGCCCTTCACCATATGTTCAGTTCTTATATAGGCTTGTGGTTCATCTGTATTTAAATATTCCTTTCAATTCAACACTTAACTTTGAATCATAAAAGCACAATAACAATGAGAAGTCTGAGTTGGAAATTAAACAAAAAATAACCATAGTTGTTGCCAGTAGAGATGACCTAAACTGATTGTGCTCACCCAAATCACAATGTCTTTGTGGGAGGATCCTGAGAGGAGGAAGACAGAAGAAGATGGGGACATTTGGGGACTGCAGTGTGAGGCTGCAGAGTTGAGCAGTGATATATGTTTGGTTCTTCAGGCAAAGGCCAAGATGGAAGTGGCGGCAAGGCGGAGAAGACACTGGGTGACTTCACAGCTGAATATGCCAAGTCCAACAGGAGTACGTGCAAGGGCTGTATGGAGAAGATAGAAAAGGTAGTGCTGGGGAGCCAGTGTCTGCACTTGTGGGATCTCACCTTAGGTGGGGGGCATTGGCTATCTCAGGAGAAAACAGCAAACAGCCTCTCCATTTTGGCTCCGCACCCATGGTCAGATATACAGTGGAGAGCCTTGTAGAGAGGGGAGTGACAGTTCTGGGCAGACCGAGTCCTGTGCTCTTGTGCAGCTGCCTCCATGGGCAGGGGCCCTGGAAGAAAGATCTTGGAAAGCACCAGCATAGGTCCCCAAAGTCAAGCAGGTTCAGGGGAGTTCTTGTGTAGTTGGTTTGAGGTTAGGAGGGCTGTGTGGGCCTTCAGCAATCCTGGTTTGTCGGAGTAACTTCACAGACCAGCCTACCCTGCCACTAGATCTTGCCCCTGAAGGCTGGCAGCCAGTCGGGTGGGGTGGCTGGCTGGCTGGATATGCTACTGAGAACAAGGTAGAAGGTGTGCCTATGCTCGCCAGCATTTTCTTCTCTGCTGCCATGATTCACTTAGCACTGGTGAAGGGTTTCTCTCCCTTGGAGTATTGTTAGTCAACATTCTGTATGGTAACAATGCCAGAGATCGTCTACCTGAAGAGGGAGCTTTGTGTTGGCTCTCAGTTTTAGGTGTTTCAGTCATGGTTCCTTGGCCCTGTTGTTTGGGTGGTATCACACATGGCAAGAGCCTGGCACAGGAGTCCTTTTCATCTTGTGGAATGCAAAACAGAAAGACCAACATCTTAATATCAAGGGAAACCCAAAGCTCTAACCTTCTAGTAGGCTTTCTACCAACTCCCAAGAGCATCACAGTCTGATGGTATAAAGGCCTTTGGGAATAGTTCAAGAGCCAAATGTAGTAGGCACAAGACAGAGGAAAATGTAATCGCTAACTGTCCTTGCCTTCCACCATTAAAAATTGGAGGTAAAAAGTATGGTGCCCTTGCTTCCAGGGGAGCACAGCCTGGTCTGTGCTCGAGTATCACTCGACCCTGGATGGAGATTTCTGCATTATCAGGAACCTTGTTCCCTGGGTTTTTGTCCACCGCCTCACAGGTGGGAAACTTATAGAAATGTCATTTGTAGGAATTGTACACCTGGCAGGCTGGCAGGACCCAGCTCTTGCTTATCTGTAACTTAGCCGGACCCTTAGGTATAGCAACCACAGAGTCCACGGGAGGGTGGAGGATAGGTGAAAAGTCCCTGTTGGGATAAGTTGCCACACTGAATCCTTTATAGAATGGTGCAATGCCACCGCTGACCAGCACACCATGTCAGCATTTTAACCCTTCCCGGGGAAGTGTTAGTACTTCGTTACTTGTCTAAGCAGGTGGGTAGGTAGATAGTCATCCACAGTGCAAGGTGTCTTACTAATGCAGTAGTCAGCGTGTCAGTCTCGTAGAATGTTAGTGCAGGGACCTAAGGGTACCCACAATCCTTGGTGGCATAAGAGCCAAAATTTTCTGAGTTGCTACCTGTGCTTTGATGGGAACTCAGGGCTTTAGGCTACCTGTTCGCCTGTCTGGCCTTGTCATTCCTTATGTGCCACATTGTCCCTACAGGGCCAGGTGCGCCTGTCCAAGAAAATGCTGGACCCAGAGAAACCTCAGCTGGGTATGATCGACCGCTGGTACCATCCAACTTGCTTTGTCAAGAACCGGGAGGAGCTGGGCTTCCGGCCTGAGTATAGTGCCAGCCAACTCAAGGGCTTTAGCCTCCTCTCTGCGGAGGACAAAGAAGCCCTAAAGAAGCAGCTCCCAGGAGTCAAGAGTGAGGGGTAGGTTGACTGTGATTAAAATGTGGAGTCTTGAGGAGGCCTGTGGACTCCATTCCTCTGCTGATGATCGGAAAGCCAGGAGCTGTGGGCCTGTGGTATCAGGACAGCAGAGAGACTGGGGCATCTGCTATTCCAGCACCTATTCCTCCACCCCCACCTCTAGCAGCTCACTAGTTATGAGATCTACCTCCAGGCACTCTGAACTTCTGCCCTCGGGCCTGGTACAGCAGACTGTGCCACTTTTTTTTTAATTCTTATATTTATTTATTCATTTATTTATTTATTATGTATACAATATTCTGTCTGTGTATGTCTGCAGGCCAGAAGAGGGCACCAGACCTCATTACAGATAGATGGTTGTGAGCCACCTTGTGGTTGCCGGGAATTGAACTCAGGACCTTTGGAAGAGCAGGCAATGCTCTTAACCACTGAGCCATCTCTCCAGCCCTCTGTGCCGCTTTTTTATACAGCCTTCAGATGCTCTTAGACCAGTCAAGTAGTTCCCTTACATGTTAATGGCCATCGTTTACCACCCTGAGAAAGTCCACGTGTGTGTTTCTTTGTCTGGGTCCCTGGGTGAATCGTGGCTGTTCATAAGTGGATGGACAGTGGTGGATAGGTGGGCCCATACATGGAGTTAGCATCTAGGGTGACTTGGAACGAGCATGCTACGGCATAGAGCAGTGTACTGTGTTCATGAGCCGTATCTGTGCCACTGTCACCAAGAAGCTTGCACCATTCCAGATCCTAACACAAGCTCTTGGAGCAGCACCGGTGCCTTTGGAGTGTGAAGCTAGCAAGTCAGGCCAGTGGTGAGGATGTTTTGGACTCTTAGAGCACAGGGGATTGGGATTCTCTGGCTACCATTATGCCTGGAGAGCTGGGGTGTGTTGAGCATGGTTGGTGTGCCAGACCCTCCTCTCAGTCCTGTGCCCGAGTGAGCTGTTTCATCTTGTTAGCACCATAGTCCTCCTCCCCTAGCACATGGCTTTGCGGAGTACAGGATGAACTCAGGCTGCAGGGTTTTCTGTGTATCCTTGGCTGTCCTGGAACACATTCTGTAGACCAGGCTGGCCCTAAACTCACAGGGCTCTGTCTGTCTCTGCCTCCCGAGTGCTGGAATTACAAGTGCTTACCACCACCACCCAGTTAGGCTCAGTTCTAGTAGCTGTGTTTGGCTTTTCCACAGTCCCCCGTCACTTTGTGTGTAAGAGACGTGGGGTTTAGCATCAGGTGTGACCTGAGCCCTTGGTGTGTCCTGGTTGTTCTAGACACTAAGGTGAGCTCCAGCCCCCTCATTGGCCAAAGATGTTGTGAAAGTCATAGCTGCTCCCTGAGAGCAGAGTGAAAAGACAGGTGGAAGAGGGGCTAATGGGGTTCACACTGGGTGTCCTGTTGGACTGGAGGCTCTGGTTCTTAAATAAGTCCTGTATCTTTCAGAAAGAGAAAAGGTGACAAGGTGGATGGAGCAGATGAGGTGGCCAAAAAGAAATCTAAAAAAGGAAAGGACAAGGACAGTAAGCTGGAAAAGGCCCTCAAGGTGAGTCCTGGGCAGGAGGACATCTGGCTGTCCCTACTTAGCAAGACCAGTGTAAAGTCTCACAAATGTGACTGTTGTTGGGCCACGAGGCTTTTCTCCCAGCTTGTTTCCTCCCCTTCGCAGAAGTCATTTCTATTTGGGTGATGGGACACATTAGACTCAGATGCCAGGCCTGCAGCATGGACCGGGCGCTGTAGAATGTGCCACGTCTCCCCAGACTGGCTGGGCGACACAAAGTGATGCTTCAGTCTCAACCCAGGTATCACTATCTTAGCTGCAGGCTTGCTCCTGAGTATAGAGGTTCTTAGCATAGATACCTTGGAGGCCTAAGGAGAAAGTTTTCCCAGTTTTTAAAATGAAGGTCTTTTTTAACAAAGGACTGGAAAGCATGCAATAAAAAGGGAATCTCCCCGTCCCAGCACTCAAGAGGCAAAGACAGGCGAATCTCTTGAGTTTGAGATCAGCCTGGTATACAGAGCCAGTTCAGGACAGCCAAGGCTACACAGACAAACCCTGTCTTGAAAAGAAACAAAATGGGTTGAAGCAATGGCTCTGGCTAAGAACACCGGCTGCTCTTCCAGAGATTCTGAGTTCAGTTCCCAGTAATCACATGGTGGCTCACAAACACCTAGAATGAGATCTGGTGTCCTCTTCTGGCATGCAGAACAGCATATAAATAAATAAACAAACAAATAAATAAATAAAATAATAAACAAAAAACAAAGCAACAACAACAAAAAGGAATTTCCCCCACTAAATCAATTGTCATGGACCAGAGGGGCTCATCACTCCTGCTGTGCTGTGTTGGAGTGGAGAAACGGTTATTACTCTGAGAATGTTTGGGCAGAGAACAGTGGGTCTCTTCTTGGGAACATGATTTTTCAGAGGCCATCTGTTTGAGTTTCTGATTTTGACCGGTGGAGCCCTCTACTTGAGTGAGTGTAATGTGCAGCGGGTGTTTTGGCTGCCTGTGTGTCTGCTCCCTATGAAGGCCAGAAGAGGGTACAAGGTTGTTTGGAACTAGAACTAGAGAAGGTTGTGAGTCGCCATGTGGATGCTGGAAATTGACCCCAGGTCCTCTAGTTGAGTCATCTCTAGCCATTCCCACATTTGATTTTTATTCATCTTTGCGTTCCTATAAATGGAAGCTTTCTGTCCTGACCACCTGGTCCCAAATAAACACACAGAGGCGTACATTAATTGCAAATGCTCAGCCGATAAACTCATTTCTATCTGTGCCTTGCCACATGGCTCATGACTTGGTACCTCATTTTCTACATGTCTTGCTTATTCGGCAGCTGACTGACATCTCTCCCAACTCTCCTGACTCCTCCCTTCCTCCCATCATTTTCTCTGTAAGGCTGTCTCACCCAATCTCTTCTTGGCCCTGTTATCAGCCAATCCATTTTTTATTAACAATGGGTATAATCCACGGCACATTCCCTTCAGTGGGTGTGCTGATACTTTCTCCCCGATGTGACCAATGATGAAGAGCGAGCCAGAAGTTTGAATTACCCTCTCAGCTCCTTCTCCCTCAGCTGTAAAGAGAAATATTCTGCCATTTCTGTGAAACCTGTATTCATAAACTGTTGCTCCTGGTGTCCCAGTGTGTTTCTGCTACAGGGAAGAGTGAAAAGGATGGTACTGAGGGCCCAGCACTGGAACTGGGAAGCAGGGAGTGCATGTAGGTAATGGCATTAATTAGTGGGGTCGATGTCTTGCCCTGGCATTAATGGCAGCCTGTGTAGTATAGTAGGACCAGCATTCTCCTTTCCAGCTTAGGAGGTGCAGCCTGCTGCCCCATGGAAGGTGGAGGCTCATCTTGGCCGGCCTCCTTGGCCAGTAGTTGTAAAAATAAATGAGGTAGAACTTAAAGCAACAGCAAAGAGTGGGCACTCAGTAGACACTGAAATTGAGATTTAAAGTCCCAGTTCCAGAAGAGATCACATAGATTCCTGCTTGAGCTTGAGTGTCTAGGAGACTAAGGAATCTAACTGGGTGTTGGGGCCATAAGCCCTACCCAGAACTTGTAGTTGCTTCTCTGTGTCTTTTAAAACAGCTTTCATAGGGGTTGACACCAGGGCCCTGTGCAATAGAGAATTCAGTCTTTTGGGTTTTTGAGACAGGGTTTCTCTTTGTAGCTCTGTCTGTCCTGGAACTCACTTTGTAGACCAGGCTGGCCTTGAAATCAGAGATCCTCTTGCCTCTGCCTCAGGAGTGCTGGGATCAAAGGTGTGCATCACACCGCCCAGCAGGGATTCAGTCTTAGGAGTGGTCTCCTCTATACTTTGCAGAGTATTTTCTAAGCACATTGCCTGGGCTTATTTTGATGTGCACATGGATTTGCCTGAGGGTTAAACCCTGGCGGTGGTGGAGTTGGCCAGGCTGGCTTTGGAGGAAGAGCCCAGCTCCATCAAGGGTTTGCAGTGGAAGACTCAGTGATTGGGCCTGCCACTCCGGTGATACAGCTCAGCCAATAAGGGCACTGCATCTATGTTGTGTACCGCATGCTTGCCTGGTGCCCAAGGAGGAGGTTTTGAGCTACCATGTGGTTGCATCTCTAAACCATCTCTCCAGTCTGATTTTTCATATTTTTATATTAATTGTTTTGCGTGTGTACATGGTGTTCATATGGAAGTCGGGACAACTTGCCGGATTTAGTTCTCTACTTCTACAAGGTGGGCCCCAGGGGTCAAAGTCAGGTCATCAGGCTAGTAGCAAGAGACTTTTCCCATGAGCCATTTTGTTAATCAAGGTAGCTCTTGATTAACTCATTAGTTCAGCAAAGACTGAGGCAGGAGAATTGCCATGAGTTTGAAGGCAGCCTGGGTTCCTGAGTAAGATCCTCTTTTACCCTAGTCTCTCCCTAAAGGTTACCACTTAAACTTTTGAAGTCTACAGCCCAGGCTTTTATTGCCCCTCCAAGAAGACCCATACCCTCTGCCTCAGTAGCAACAACCATACCACCAGACTTGTGGCCAGCCCCAAGACCAACGCAGCGTTCATCAGCCCCCTGACTTGTCCTAGTCCTCTGAGTTTCATCTCCAAAAACTACATTATGGGGTCTAGATGTGATAACACACCTTAATTCTAACACTTGGGAGGCAGAGACAGGTGGCTTTCTGTGAGTTCAGGGCTAGCCTAATATACATAGCAAGTTCCTAGACAGCCAGGGCTACGTAATAGAGAGACCCTTTGTCAAAAAAAAAAAAAAAAAAAAAAAAAAAGCTTAAAATATGAAAGGAGAGAACCAAATCCCACACGCTATTCTCTGACCTACATATGTGCACTATGGAACATGTCAGTGTATGCATGTTAATAAATGCAATTTTTAGTATGGTAAGAAAACAAGGGTGTGTGTGTGTAAGTGTGTGTGTAACTTTGATTTCCATTGTGGGGTCTCATCCTCAGGCCCAGAACGACCTGATCTGGAATATCAAAGATGAACTGAAGAAAGCTTGTTCTGTCAATGACCTGAAGGAGTTACTTATCTTCAACCAGCAGCAAGTACCATCTGGAGAGTCTGCGGTGAGCTGCCTTTGTGTTGGGGGGAACACAAAGAAGGCACTTAAAGAAATCACGGCTCACCGTCTCCTTCAGTTGGGAGGCTTTCCCAGTTATACCATACATTGCCTCATGTTTGTTCTGATTTAGAACTTGGTGAAGTTCCAAGGTGAGCAGGTACTTTTACTTGGTACACAGTACCTTGTGTGTTCATATACATATATAGCACTGACCCAAGGACCTCTGCTGTCTGCTGCCATGTCTGCTTGGGCCACTCCTTGTGTAGTAGAATGTATGCTGTAGGCCTCCCTTGGCTTTCAAATTTCCTGATGTGGGGTTGCCGCAAGACCCCCCAAGTGTAAAGCCTGGCCTGTATTGTAAGCTGGCAGCTGAGCTGTGGTAGAGCCCAGAGATGACCTTTTTCTAGGGAATAGGGTCTGTTTGAGAGCTCTTCCGTCTTCATTAGTAGCTATCATGTCCTGAGCCTCTGGTCTCTGACATGTTTCTTCAGATCTTGGACCATGTTGCTGATGGCATGGCGTTCGGGGCCCTCCTGCCCTGCGAGGAGTGCTCAGGGCAGCTGGTCTTTAAGAGTGATGCTTACTATTGTACTGGGGATGTCACTGCCTGGACCAAGTGCATGGTCAAGACACAGACTCCTAGCCGAAAGGAATGGGTAACTCCAAAGGTAAGTGTTGGGGCATCTAGAATCTGCTGGCAGGAAAGCGTGACTGGACTTGAGCATACGTCAGGTCTTAAGGTCCATGTTCCTCACCCTTCCTCATAACCAGTGCTCTCTGTTCCTCGTTTACTGCTGTGATCACCCCCCTCCCCTCCCTGGGCTGGCTCTGCCTTCCTTGGCCTGAGTAAGCTACTCGATAGCCCACCTGACTTGATCATTTCCTCACCATTAGAATCTCAGCTTGCCAGTCAAGATGGTGGTGGCACTGCCTTTAATCCCAGCACTCAGGAGGGAGAGGCGGGCAGATCTCTGAGTTCGAGACCAGCCTGGTCTACAAGAGCTAGTTCCAGGACAGGCTCCAAAGCTACAAAGAAACCCTGGGGGCGGGGGCGGATGACTCACCTTGCCCAGCTTTCTGATACGCAGATTCTACAATCCCTTATATAGCATTTTTATATCATATATCCTGCCTTTGGTTGGGACAGTTGTAAGATGACAATGAGCAGAATCCGCCATTAGATGGCAGAGTGTGTACTTAACCTCCTTTGTGGGAGGGTGCAAAATGTGCTCAGTCTGGTGATGCTTGCTGTCCAAACATTGTGGAGTTCATGACTGTTGTTCCCCCAGGTGCTTATCTCAGACCAAAAGTCAGCTCCTTAATGTCCTCCAGAACCCTTGTGACCCTTCCTGACTGGTTCTACTTGACAGGGTTCCCACTGGCTACTGTGTTTTACGAGGTACCTGTGTCCAGGCAACTCTGCTGTTTTGATTCTTGGCAGACTTGTCCAGGTACCGCCTGCACGTATTCCTGCATATCTCCCATCCTGGCATCTGTGTGCTGTACTCTATCCAGACAGAACTGCTTCCTGAGGGCAAAGGCCCTCTGTCTAACCTTTTGTGCCATGTGGCATTGATGAGTGTGAACCTGAAGGTGTCTGGCACCTCACTTGCCATTCACTGAACATGGGCACAACTAGGAAGTTCCTTTCTCAAGAGGGAGACTTGGGAGCAGAGACTGTGCTCTGTGACACCATCAAGTGACCACCTCCCTCCCTCGTGCAAAGCCTACTACTGTAAGTCGTTAGGGAAACAGAAAGAACTGCGCCAGTAGAGCCATTTCTCCTGACCATAAGAGGGCTTGCTATGTGTATTCCTCCCTAGCAAGCAAGGGAACTTAACCTGGGTCTCATTCGGAAAACTTCTAAATCTCTCACTGGGTGTTTGAGGTGTTTTTGTTTTTGATCTCTTAAAACCAGTGAGCCTGAGGCCCCGCCACCCAAAGTCTAGTTTACATTAGGGACCAGTTATGTTAGCTTCCTTCACTTGGGAATGTGCACTCAGGGTTTCCCTGTAACTGGGTAGTTGATTGGATTTTGATACTGGATAACAGTTCATTGTCTCTATACAGCGCTGGCTGTTCCTAGAACTCACTGTGTTTAGACCAGGCTGGCCTCGAACAGAGATCCGTCTGCCTCCCAAGTGCTGGGATTAAAGGCGTGCGCCACCACTCTACCCTCTGGCCTGGGTGTGTGAGTCTTGGAGCCTTCAGCCCTGAGGGAGGCACCTGTGGACCCTAGAGGTCAAGGACAAGGAGGTCCCAGCGTGCATCCCAGGTCTGGTGAAGCTTCTCTCACTAGGCTGTCCCCTGGCTTTTTATTTTGTATTAAGATATGACTTTTATTGGTGGGGGGGGGGGGGGCTCGTGTACCATGGTGCACATGTAGAGGGCAGAGGACAGTTTGTGGGAGTTCTTCCACCATGTGGGTTCTGGGGGTCAAACTCAGATCCCTGGCTCAGCAGTCTCCACTAAGCTGCCTCATTGGCCCTTGTTTTGTTTTTCTGACGGGTACGATTTTTTTCTCTCAGGCCCCTGCAGTAACAGATCTGTCATAGATAAAGGAAGTGAGTCCTATAAACGGTAACAGTAACAAGCTTTCTTCCTGGAACTTCAGCATTCTCCTGTTTATTGTAGAGATTTTAAGAAGGGTTATTTAATTTGCACAGGACATGTCCCACTTAGTCTATTGCAGGTTTATTTCAAGAGACATCCGATGCCTTTAAAACTGAAACTTAATGTTGTTTAGGAATTCCGAGAAATATCCTACCTCAGGAAATTAAAGGTCAAAAAACAGGACCGGATATTCCCTCCGGAGACCAGTGCCCCAGCGCCACTGGCACCTCCACCCTCCGTTACCTCAGCACCCAAAGCTGTGAACTCCTCTGTCCCAGCAGGTATGACTCCGGGAAGGATTATGGGCTGGGTTTGACCTAGGAGCCGTGCCATGCAAAGACATAGAGGAATGACGAGGGTATCCTGTGGTCTGTTTGCCATGTGGTCAGCATTCCTTGGGGATGGTCAGAATATACCACATGGTGTGCTACAAAGCACATCCTCACTCTCCAGGCCCGTTGTCCTCCCTGCCATCAGGACCCTGGGGAGATCCCAGTCATGAGTTGGCATGCCTTAGGCCGTCAGAAGCAGATAGAGCTATGTTTTGTTGGCAAGGAGAAATGTTGCCCACCCCTTCAGGCGTGTGGACACTCTTGAACCATAAAGGTGGAGGCCAAGGCTCTGCTTCTAGACACTAGCCCAGCTGCACCTGTTCCGCCCCTGGTGCTGAGAGGTGGTTGCCCCAAGTCCTCTCTGCTGCTTGAAGCCTGGGGTCTACATGAGCACACGGTGGTCAGTCAATATCTGCTCTCCGGTCCCCCTTGTCAGGTCCTTCCTCTGCTGTCTCCTCGATTGCCATTCACACCCAAATCCATGATTTTGTTCTCTACAGAGATGTTAATAAGATTCACGTGATGTTATCAATGTCCACCCTCTAGAGAGGACAGGCTAGACCTCCCCTGTTGAGAGATACAAGCTGTGGCCTGGCTGTAACCAGTGATGCGTTCTTGCCTTCCTTTCCCAGAGGGCCCCATCCATGCCAGCCTTATAGTCAGTGCTGGGTACTTGGTGCAGCTTGCTCTGCCTTTCCTGGAACAGCTCAACTCAGTGTGATCACACTGATGGAGGCCTTTGTCACCAAGAAGTTACTCAGGAGTTAGGTCTCGCCACCTACCCTCTTGAGCATTCTCTTCCCATCTCCAGATGCAGCGTCTCCTGTCTGCCCCCTGAGCAGTCCCTGGTTGCCAGTCCGTGGTTTGTTCCTACCCAGTTTTCTCTGTTGCGGAACTCGGGTCCTCAAGTGGAAGTTTGCTGTTTTGCCCTTTGCTCTCCCACTGGCTGTGGGCTTTGGTCTTCCCAAGATGTCCCAAGGCTGGCCACACCCTGGCTTCTGGGGTTTTCTCCCAAGGAGCCTGCAGTTAGTCTGCTTCACTTTGTCTTCTCCTGGGAGCAGAGTTGAGTGGGCCTAGCCTGACGCATCTACTTTCCTGTCCCAGATAAGCCGCTGGCCAACATGAAGATCCTGACTCTCGGTAAACTCTCCCAGAACAAAGACGAAGCAAAAGCCATGATTGAGAAACTCGGGGGCAAGTTGACAGGCTCGGCCAACAAGGCCTCCCTGTGTATTAGCACTAAAAGTGAGTTTAACGGCCTCGTGTGTCTCTTGCAAGTGTAAGAAGGGTGTGTGTGTGGCACAGCTGGGGTTCAGCCTGTCATTGCTTGAATGTAAACTGGTATTGTACTGTGCAGTCCTTGTGTGCTCACAGTGGCTCAGCATTCCCAGCCGCGGGCCATAGTAAGTGTCACTGTGCCGTGTCCATGGGATGTCCCCAGTTCGCTGTCAGAACAAAAGGTATGAAAATAGAGAGGAACTGGTTCCTTTGTAGTTAGGGTCACAGTCTGGTGATGAGGCCCATATTTTTAGGCTGGACTGGTGAATGTTGTGGGTCTGGGCCCAAGAGTCAATTTCTTTTTTTTTTTTTTTTTTTTTTTTAAATATTTATTTATTTATTTATTTATTATGTATACAATATTCTGTCTGTGTGTATGTCTGCAGGCCAGAAGAGGGCACCAGACCTCATTACAGATGGTTGTGAGCCACCATGTGGTTGCTGGGAATTGAACTCAGGACCTTTGGAAGAGCAGGCAATGCTCTTAACCACTGAGCCATCTCTCCAGCCCCCCAAGAGTCAATTTCTGTTGAGTACCTCTGACACCACGCTGGGGTTGGGAGAAGATGGCTCCCTTGGTATTCCATACCCGAGGGACAGCCAGTGCCATTGGAACATGACTGTCGGATGGAGAGGATGGAGGAAGTGTTGATCATGACGACATTAGTATTCTGGGGCTGCAGTAACTGCAAGTCCAGCTTACTTTTTTGCTTATGGTTTGTTTGGCTTTTTTTTTCCCTCCTTTCTGGATTTAAACAGAGGAGATGGAAAAGATGAGTAAGAAGATGGAGGAAGTGAAAGCAGCCAACGTTCAAGTTGTGTGTGAGGACTTCCTCCAGGATGTGTCTGCCTCCACTAAGACCTTCCAAGAGCTGCTCTCAGCCCATAGCTTGTCCTCATGGGGGGCTGAGGTGAAGGTAGAACCTGTTGAAGTGCCAGTCCCCAAGAGCAAGTCAACTGCACCCTCCAAGAAGAGCAAGGGCCCTGTCAAGGAGGAAGGTGAGACCCCGCTGCCCTGCTGTGACCTTGCTTCTGTGTGCTGCTCTGGCGAGCTGGGTTGAGTGGGCACAAACAGCACCCATGCTGCACGCCTCTGGAAGCTGCTCTGCCTTTGTTGCCTTAGTTTGGCTCTTTATGTTCTCTGTCCCTTCCTGAGGTGTCAACAAGTCTGAGAAGAGGATGAAGTTAACTCTGAAGGGAGGAGCAGCTGTTGACCCTGACTCTGGTGAGTGATGAGGGGCCACCCATGCCCCGAAGTGGTGGTTCAGAGAGTAGCCAGAGGGGAGCAGGCAGCCTTTGATTACCAGCCAGTCCTGGAATCATGGGTGCCGGTGGGAGAACCTCTAAACGTGGTGTAACACACAATTGACTGGGGACTCCTAGGCCCACAGACCCCTCTCCTCCGCCCTAGCCCTTCATGGGAAAAAACTACAGGAGCTTTGCCTCTGGGGCAGGTCTGGAACACTCTGCCCACGTCCTGGAGAAAGGCGGGAAGGTGTTCAGTGCCACACTTGGCCTGGTGGACATTGTGAAAGGGACCAACTCCTATTACAAGCTGCAACTTCTGGAGGATGACAAGGAGAGCAGGTGAGCTGGGAACAGACTCCCTCCAGGCTTAGTATGTGCTGCCCACCTTGAAAAGTCAGGCTGCCGCAGGACCTGGAGCAGAACTCCCCGTTAAAAATAGCAGCACTGACAGTTGTGTTGCTGTGCTTGGCTCAACCATCACAGGCTGTGGTTTCACATCTACCACTGGGTTATTCTCTTGGGCATTAAAAACAAACAAGATTCATAATTTATTGTTGTGCATGTATTAAAATTAAAGTTTATTTTGTTTGTTTTTTGAATCAGTTTCTCTTTGTAGCCCTGGCTATCCTGGGACTTGCTTTTTAAACCAAACTGGCCTCAAATTCTTGAGATCCACCTGCCTCTGCCTCCCAAGTGCTATGATTAAAGGTGTGCACCACCACCACCAGGCTTTAAATTTATTCTTCAGTGCCATTCCATACTTGGTGGTTACTAGAATGAAGGTGATTGTTTTGGAGTGTATAGGCTCTCTCGGTTGTAGTGTGCTTACCTAGTGTGTTCAAGGCCCTGGTTCCACCTGTAGCACCAGTCAACAAATGGGAGGGAGGGAAAGAGAGCGAGAGCGCACACTTGTAAAAGCGTCCCTTGGGTGGGCAGTGGTGGTGCACAAAGCAGATGGTTCTCTGGATTCGAGGACAGCCTGGTCTTCAGAACAAGTTCCAGGATAGCCAGGGCTACACAGAGAGGAGAGGAGGGAAGACTGTCCCTTACTGAAGATGAAACAGAACAAAAGCTCATCCTCTGTCTGCCTCCTTCGTATCCTCTCACAGGTACTGGATCTTCCGATCCTGGGGCCGAGTGGGCACGGTTATCGGCAGTAACAAACTTGAACAGATGCCATCTAAAGAGGATGCTATTGAAAACTTCATGAAATTATATGAAGAGAAGACTGGAAATGCCTGGCACTCAAAAACCTTCACAAAGTATCCCCAAAAGTTCTACCCTCTGGAGATCGACTACGGCCAGGTAATCAGGATAGAGCTTTTCCATCATCTGTTCCTTACTCCGCAGTGTGGCTCAGATGGTGTTGGTGAACAGTGACACATTTAGATAAGAGTTAATGGTAGCAGTGTGACAAATCTCCCCAAAACAGAAGAGAACTTCCTGGCTCATTACATGAGCCAGTGTTACCCAAGAACATTAGGAAAAAGCTGTTGAATACCATATCTGTAATGCAAAATCCTCAACTAACAAATCAAGCAGTATGTGAGACTGTATACACCAAGTTCAAGTGCAATATAAACCCCGAATTGGAGGTGGTTGACATTTCAATACTGCCTATGAATGAGAGCAGAAGTCACACGATCATCTCCATAGCTAAAAGAAAATTATTTTTAGACCTATGCCATAAAGCATCAAATGAAACTTAGATAGGAACAGGGTGGGAGGGAGCTCCAGCTGGATTTGAGCTCACACCCTCCCACTTAGCCTTCTGGGTGCTGGGATTACAGGTATGTGCAGTCACAAGTGTTGCTGCACCCACAGCAGTGATTCTGAGACATGAAATAAGAGAAATTTCTACATTTGCTCTGGGCCCCTTCACTGTAATGCTTACCTTCTGGAAGGTTGTACATGTTGGTTTTGTAAAATCGCTGAGATTTATAAATGGGTGCAAATTTTAATTCCATGTCTTTGGGATCCAGCATGCCTCAAAGGAGAAATTCTCTTGTAGAGTGTTGTGAGTTCTGCGTTAAAAATAGAATTTAGAGGTGGCTGGAGAGATGGCTTAGTGGTTAAGAGCACTGGCTGCTCTTCCAGAGGACCCAGCTTCAATTCCCAGCATCCACATGACAGCTCACAACTGTCTGTAACTCCAATTCTAGGTGACCTGACACCCTCACACAGATATACATAAAGGCAACACACCAGTGCACATAAAATAAAAGTAAATTATTATAGAATTCAGAAGGGCAGTGTGGTGCCACCTTTAATTCCAGAGAACAGAGGCAGGTATATCTCTGTTAGCTTGAGGTCACTCTGGTCTTCATGCTAACATGTTCCAGGGCAGCCAAGCTTACATAGTGAAACTCTGGTTTTGGTTTTTGGGGTTTTTTTTTTTTTGTTTTTTTTTTTTTTGTTTTTTAAGATTTTATTGTATACACAGTGTTCAGCCTCCTTGTATGCCTACAGGCCAGAAGAGGGCACAAGATCTCATTACAGATGGTTATGAGCCACCATGTGGTTGCTGGGAATTGAACTCAGGACCTCCAGAAGATCAGCCAGTGCTCTTAATCTCTGAGGCTTCTCTCCAGCCCTTGTTTTTGTTTTTTAAGTAGAATTTAGCTTTTACATAATGCGTAGGCTGAAGTCTTGAGACCTTGGACTTGGAAGTGAACTGGCTTGGTCTGACTTAGTACCCTCCACTGAATTAAATATCTTTAGTATTTCTTTCAGAAAATTTTTGAGAAAGGCACGGACACTAAAACTATCCAGGATTAACCATAGTGAAGTCGTGGCGTATGTCTGCATCTGGCTAGTTTCACCTCTGGTGTCATTTTCCTGCCACAATATTTGAACCCTGCCTTACGTACTGTGTGGTACGTGCCCATCTCTACCCTTGTGACCCAGGACCACCACACACTTTCTCCAAAGACAACGCTTTGCATAAGGAGCTCAGTGTAAGACAGATAGGTGTTTTAAAAGCGGAAACCATGACACTAACCTTAGTAATTTAACCCAGCCTTGTGCAAAATGGCCTCACTATAACGTAGTTGGTAGCAGCAGAACTGTTGAGCATTTCCAGTTTGTATTATGGCACCTGGGGTGGTGCTTGCATAGCACTTGGCTTGATTTAGAGTGGTGTATTTAAAAATCTCAGTGGTCGATCCCTTGGCCAGCAGCTGCCATAGGAAACTAACGCCTGCCCAAAGATACTGTTTCCTTTTGGAATGTTGGGTTGTGTTTGGGGTAGTTATGTATTTGTTTTTAGGTTGGTTTGATTAGATATTTGTTGAGGTCATGAGGCTTTGAGGGGTTTTTTGTTTGTTTGTTTAATTTTAGTTTTTGACAGGGTCCTGTTGACCTGAAATTCACTATGTAGAACAGGCTAGCCTTAAACTCAGAGATCCTGCCTGCCTCTAGTGCTAGGATTAAAGATGTATACCACCTCACACAGTTAAAGCATCATTTCTTCAAATTGCTTGGAACTCCATCTTGGGGTGAGCCAGAAATCACAGATGCTCAAAACAAAGCAGCCCCTCCCCCTGGTCAGACATTTAGATTCTTTGCAGGGACCTGCTGTGGTGATACAGGTAGGCATATGGATGCTTGTGTGCCTTCAGAAGTGGAGTCACTATGTCATAAATAATGTGCTGGTAGACAGTTTGCCCGCCAGTACCTCTAAAGCTCCGTGTGCACAGTAGGTCCACTGGGAAATGACAGGAGCACCAGGAGCACTGCTGGCACAGGTGACTGCAGTTCCCTCCAGGGAGAACCCAGGTCCACAGCCCACTTCATTTTCCCACTGCCCATACCCCACATGATAGGGCAGCGCAGCGCCCGCCTTGTCAGGCTTAGGTGTGAAAACTAGAGGAGGCAGTCACAACAAGTTGATGTTAGCTTAGCCCAGTTCTCCGGGAGGCAGGAGTGAAGTCTCATGTGCTACTCGTTCATTAGCAATAGCGACCTGGAGAAGGTCAAAGCGGGCTGACAGGTGCTGCATCTCTGTCGGGCTGGCAGAGCGAGATGGCGCATGGGGATAGGTACTGTAGGGAAGGGGATAGAGACGGGTCCTGCAGCTTGCCCTGGGTGAGCAGTACTAACAGGTCCCTGCCCGCTGGTCTGAACTTCATTTTCATAGCCAGCCCTTCTAAGGTAGCATGGGCGGGCATGGGCAGCTTCTTCTGCAGGCACCAACGTACCCAGAGAGGGACAGGCGTTATCAGAACAACTGAAGGGGAGGGTGCGGCTTGGGAATGCATAAAAATTATTTTGTCTGTGCAGAAACCCTCCTGGCCACTATGGTCTGGAGAGTTTTGGTGAACATTTGGCTTTTTTTGCTGGCTGTAGCCTATCCTAAATCTTAGTTACCTGTAGCTAAGCCCTGATGACACCGCCCTTTGTCTTCTTTGGGTTCTCTGCTGACCTGAAGGATGAAGAGGCAGTAAAGAAGCTAACGATAAAGCCTGGCACTAAGTCGAAGCTCCCAAAGCCAGTGCAGGAGCTTGTCGGGATGATCTTCGACGTGGAGAACATGAAGAAGGCCCTGGTGGAGTACGAGGTGGGTGCTGAGCCTGGCGAGTTCTCGTGTTCTCTCTCAGCCCTGCTTGCCAGGCATCACGTGCTGTGGAGCATCCAGTGTACAATACAGGTCTGGTTCTTTGGGACCCAAACATACCAGCCAGCTGATGCCAGTGGAAGTCCAAGACTTTGGTTCACTTGTTGGAAAATGAAAACTGGGCTGGAGAGAGATTGCTCAGTAGATAAGAGCACTCTCACTGTTCTTTCAGAGGACTTGAGTTCAGTTTCTAGCACCCGCATGACAACTCACAAGCATCTGCAACTCCAGTTCCAAGGGAATCTTTTTAATCGCCACAGGCACTAGGTACCCAAGTGGTATGCAGGCATGTTGGCAAAACAGTCATAGATAGAAAATCATTTTTAA
Organism: Microtus oregoni; assembly: GCF_018167655.1. Lineage (NCBI taxonomy): Eukaryota > Metazoa > Chordata > Mammalia > Rodentia > Cricetidae > Microtus > Microtus oregoni. Next base: position 4,634,536 of record NW_024543221.1, read on the forward strand.
AAATTTTAAACTACAAAGAAAATGGGACCACCACCATCTTGACCCCCTGCTCCAGTCAATCAGTCAAACTCCTGTCAGCTCTCTCTTAAACATTGGAATTAGGTGTAGCCATGGTCAAGTGCTTGCCTCACATTCATGAGACACAAAAAGAGAAAGGAAAGCTTGGAGGCAAGACAGTGGCAGATGAAACAGCGCTGCTCCTGATTGGGTGGGCCTGCATGTCAGGAGCTTTCACCTCGCTCCAGTCTCCCCAGCCATGAGCCCAGAAGCTGCAGGCTGCTCTGCAAATCCAGCAGCTCTGGTAGGTGTGCCCGTGCCAGAGTCTCAGGCCAAAAGGTGTAGGTTCCTGCAGCACACAGGTGTCACACCTCAGGCACTGAGTGAACAGCACAGACCAGTTCACTCACAGGAGGGGGTAGGTGTCCTCCTGGTTTGTGAGTGGGGAACTGTCAGTTTCTCATCACTAGAACATAATGACCTCATCTGCCTTCTCAGCTCCAGACCCAGATTAACAGGAGAGCCTAACGTGGTGTGCTCAGTCGTAGTGTTGTTGGGAGCAAATGTGTAGCCTTAAGGGTGGCTGATTTGACAGGAAGTATTGAATCAGATGTGTGTTCTTGAAAAAATAATTCACCACTTGGACAATTGAGGCTCTTATTCCTGAACTCTAGTGTCCTGGGCTGTACAGCCTGCAGTGGGAGGCTTAATCCCTCACCTTGGTCCTGTGGGATTGGTAGGAATTCTCTTGCCTCTTCCTTCAGAAGTGCTGAACTGTACTCATTGGACTGCTGGTACTTGGAATACAGGGTCAGGGGAAAGGGTTGTGATTTCTGTGCAGGTGGGTCACTGATCTGTGAGGGAACTGTGTCCTGTCAGCACTGCACAGAATGCCCAGCCTTTGTGTCCCCTGTCTCCTCAGATTGACCTTCAGAAGATGCCATTGGGGAAGCTGAGCAGAAGGCAGATCCAGGCCGCCTACTCCATCCTCAGTGAGGTCCAGCAGGTAAGCAAGTACCTCAGGGTTTCCAGCCAGGCCAGCATCTCTCCTGGTGAGAGATAGTAGCCACATCCACTGTGGGGTAACAGTGACAGTATTGAACCAGGTTTATGTGGATTTGGATAATTTTTTTCAGCTCAGTAAATATTGTCACTGTCCAAAGATTGTTAACAAAATATACAAATAGTAACGCTTTTAATTAGTGGATATGTAATAAGCTCCTTAAAAATTTGGTGGAGACCTTGTCCCTACTTGCACCGACATTGTTTGGGCTTCCCGGCTCAAGCTCTTTTTGGCTCGTGCTCTCCAACATTATGAACAGTTTCCTTATCTTTGAGATAAGGTCTCTGTGTAACCCTTGCTGGCCTGGAACTCAGATCCACTGGCCTTTGAGTGCTGAGATTAAAGGTGTGTGCCACCATACCATGCCCAGTTGAATAGTTTTCAAACATAAAAGCCAAAGGAATTTTACACCAGTAGCCATGAGCCCACCACATAGAGTTTGCAACAGCACTTTGTGCGGATTAACTATGTGTTACAGGACCACGGTCCTGCCCCGCTCAGTTGCACCGCGCTGATGAGAAGGGGCTCTAATGACCATTTCCCTGCTCGTGCATACAGCAGCTGTGTCAGTCCTGTGTCCTTCTGTCCCCTTCCCTTCCAGGCAGTGTCTCAGGGCAGCAGTGACTCCCAGATCCTGGATCTCTCTAATCGCTTCTACACCCTGATCCCCCATGACTTCGGAATGAAGAAGCCTCCGCTCCTGAACAATGCAGACAGTGTGCAGGTAGTAGGCCTCTGCCCTCCTTACTGTATCCTCAGAACAGCATCTACTGTTTCTTTCCTTTCTTTGACCAATTAAGTCTAGGAAATTGTCACTAGGGAAGACCGTTTTCTCTGTCCCCATGTAAAGGCCCCCATGATTCCCTGGCGGAGGTCAGTTTGTGGCATCTATTTCCCTGCCCGTCATTCGTGTGTAAGGTTTCTGACATTTGCCACTCACTTCCCCATGCATCAGAGCCTCACTAGCAAGTCAGAGATTGCCTGTGAGTGTCACCTGCTATGTGGGAGGTGATGGCAGCCTTTGACCAACAAAGAGGTCCCCACACACACTGTAGGGTGTCATCTACATACTGACTTCTGTCTCCTTCCCTATGGACTTAGCTCCCAGGTCTTAATTTTTTGTTCCCAGGCCAAGGTGGAGATGTTGGACAACCTCCTGGACATCGAGGTGGCCTATAGTCTTCTCAGAGGTGGGTCTGATGACAGCAGTAAGGACCCCATTGATGTCAACTACGAGAAGCTCAAAACTGACATTAAGGTAAGAGTCCTGCCCCTTCCCAAGTATTCAGTAGTTCACCCAAGAGCAGTGGTCCCCAACCTATGTGTGCATCAGGGCCATCTTCACAGCTCCTTAAATGTGCAGCCAGGCCTTGAGCCTGCCCTCTCACATATCCCGATGGTGGTGGTCCTTGGAGCCCCCTGCAAGAGTCTTCTGAGCTAGTGTCTCAGACTGGATTGTTAGGGTACTGCCAAAAGTTCCTTTTCTTCTATTTCGGGTACAAGCAGTCAACTGAACTTGGGTATATTGAAGGCTCAGGCATATGGGAATTGCCCTGCCTGGGCTGTGTGTCTCTGCCCCCAGCCTGGCATGCCTCTGATTCTTTTTACCTGTGACAGGATTACAGTATGCAAGAGTGTTTCCAAATTCTTGGCCTATCAAAGAATAGAAAGGCTCATGGTTTGCAAAAATAGTGTAGGTTGGGTGATCCGCTATTCTGATTGACAGGCTTGATTATGTTTGCCATTCACCCCCATGCATGTCCTTCTCATAGTGCATCTGATTTTAATCTTGGGATGCCCAATTTCACATAAGCATAAAATGATAGAGGATTTGTCCTAGTCAGAGTTACTTAACTATTGCTGTGATGAAACACCGTGACCGAAGCAACTTGGGAAAGAATAGGGTTTACTTGGCTTAAACTTCCAGGTCAGAGTTCATCATCAGGGGAAGTCAGGGCAGGAACCTGGAGGCAGGAGCTGATGCAGAGGCCATGGAGGGGTGCTGCTTACTGGCTTGCTCCTCATGGCCTACTCAGCCTGCTTTCTTACAGAACCCAGACTACCAACCCAGGGATGGCCCCACCCAAAATAGAGTGGGCCCTCCCACATCAGTCACCAATTAAGGAAATGCCTACAAGCTTGCTTACAGCTCAGTCTAATGAAGACATTTTTTTTTAATTTATTTATTAGTTATGTATACAGTTAGCCAGAAGAGGGCACCAGACCTCATTACAGATGGTTGTGGGCTACCATGTGGTTGCTGGGAATTGAACTCAGGACCTTTGGAAGAGCAGGCAATGCTCTTAACCGTTGAGCCATCTCTCCAGCCCTGAAGACATTTTTTAAATGAGGCTCCCTCCAGTGACTAGATGTGTCAAGTTGGCATAAAACTAGCTAGCACAAGATTTTCTGCAGAAGTTTACTTCAGACCGTGTAGAGTCCCTATGTTTGCCTGCCTCACAAACTGGATATAATGTCAAATGTACATTCTTTTTTTTTTTTTTTTGATTTTTCGAGACAGGGTTTCTCCGTAGCTTTTGGTTCCTGTCCTGGAACTAGCTCTTGTAGACCAGGCTGGCCTCGAACTCAGAGATCCGCCTGCCTCTGCCTCCCAAGTGCTGGGATTAAAGGCAAATGTACATTCTTAACGGGAGAGCTATAGGTCTTGGTGAAGAAGCTTCTGTTTGCATCTACGGTTATAAAGCTTGTTATTAAGAGGCAGCAAAGAAAACCAGAATTTCTAGGTTTTTCCAAACTTAGAATAAGACTACATAAAGAACATCCATGCCTTCTGCATAAGCTCAGTATATTTAGTGTGGATTGCAGGGCTGGGGTATAGAGCGCTTGCTGGGCTGTGCAGGGCTCTTTGGTTCCATCCTTAGGACTGGGTTAGAGACATTGAAAATGTATGACATCACTTTGTGTTCCTTCCATAGGTGAGCTGGGCTTCTGGTTCCACCTCGCTAATGGTGAATCTCATGTTTCTAGCTTGACTCATACTTAGTGCCTCGAAAGAACTCTTGGGCTCCTCCTAGCAGTCCAAGTGGATGAGGAAGTGGTGTTTGGGCACATGGGACCTGGCCTAGGCCTGCAGATGTCATTTGTTGGGCAGTATGAACAGCTCCTGGCATCCTCTAGGCTTGTATATCATGGTTCTTCACAGGGCTCTCTGGGGGTCTCCCTGTCCTGATCCCAGATGCCTCTTTTCCAGGTGGTTGACAAAGATTCTGAGGAAGCTGAGGTCATCAGGAAGTACGTGAAGAACACTCATGCAACCACACACAATGCCTATGACTTGGAAGTGATAGATGTAAGAATCTTTCTACCCCTTTCCGTCCTGCCAGGTCTCCCCGTCCCCTACTTTCCTGGGTCTGGCTCAGAAAGAGTGGGCTGTGTTGCTTTGCTCTGTTTTGAAACAGGCTGTAGCCTGGCTTTTCTGAACCTTGCTTTTAAACCATACTGGCCTTGAATTTAGAGAGATCTGCCTGCTGGGGTGCTGGGATTAAAGATGTGCACCACCACGCCCAGCCCTACTTATTTTTAAGTAAGCAGAGCAGAAGTGACTTGTTTGTTGAACTGGAGAATTAGTGGTATTGTAGAGTTGGTTGTGTCCACCTCTTACCCTGAGTCACAGTTTCTGCCTCGCTTTTGCTAACGCACAGATCTTTAAGATAGAGCGTGAGGGAGAGAGCCAGCGCTACAAGCCCTTCAAGCAGCTTCACAATCGGAGGTTGCTGTGGCATGGGTCCAGGACCACCAACTTTGCTGGCATCTTGTCGCAGGGTCTGCGGATAGCCCCACCTGAAGCCCCTGTGGTAAGTTGCTGACCTCGTGTATGGGGAAGTGTGGAAGTATGTGTTCCTGCAGTAATCTCCTGAAAGCCCTGGGTGCTTCGGGAGAGCCTCTAAGCCTGTGCCAGCCCTGTCAGTAGTGACAGCTTCTGGAAGTGTCTAGACAGGATGCTCTGAAGACTGGACTTGTTGACATGCAAAGAACAGGCTTTGGAGCCCAGGCATGCAACTCCATGAGCTCCCTAATTTCCACTAATAAACAGAACAAGGAATAGATGTCACCTGCCGGGTTAAAGAAAGGACCAACTGGACAGGAGTTCTGATGTGGCCATCCCAGCCTCTTAAGTAGTGATCAAATCTCATTAAATCTTCACATTACCCGCATGAGACTCCTGTTAGGAGAAAGTGGCATCCTAAGCTGTGAAATGCCTTCCCACAGCTCCTCTGTGAGCACTGACCTTTGAGCAGTGGCTCATGTGGGTACTCAGTGGACCACCGCCTTGCTGACTTACTCTTGGAAGGTTTTCAGCTGTCCCTCTTTCAACTTTCCAGACAGGCTACATGTTTGGAAAGGGGATCTATTTTGCCGACATGGTATCCAAAAGTGCGAACTACTGCCACACATCTCAGGGAGACCCGATTGGTTTACTGCTGTTGGGAGAAGTTGCCCTTGGAAACATGTGAGTATCCTGGCTTCATGGCCAGGTAGATAGAGTGAACCAGGAGAGTCTCCTTGGCCAGGCGACAACCATGGAAATCCTCCACCAGTTTAATGAACCCTGAAGTCTACTAGGCTTGTTTGTAAATACAGTAGTAGTGGGTGGTTCAGGGGACCAAGGGAGGGAGATTGAGAGATGGTATGAAAACCTGGGGGAAGGAAGGCAGGAGGCCAGGAACTGGCAGCAGGAGTCCTTTTGCAGTGCAGGGAAGCAGGGAGGCTATACTTCAAAGATCCAATTCCTCCAGCTTCATTCAGGCAATCTCCTTCCTGATAACAGTGAACTAGGCCATAGGGTAGACTAGACAGGAGACTTCAAGCAGCTGGCCACAGCTCCAAACAGGCCTTCCTCTGGAGATAACCCCATAGCAGTGGTGGTTGTTGGAGGCTCTGTATTTGAGAATACTCTTGGTTCTGAAGAGTCCAGGAGCTGGAGAGGTAGATTCCACTGTAAGGGAGGACAGAGTTCCATGGACATTGAGTTTACCTGACAGTAAAGACGCTGACAAATAGTGACTGGGAGCCCAGTACCCAGGGACTAGTCTGAGACCGTCCTCTTTTGAATAGGTACGAACTCAAACATGCGTCACACATCAGCAAGTTACCCAAGGGCAAGCACAGTGTCAAAGGTACTGTCTCCAGCCTGGCGTGGCAGATGGGGAGGCGGGGACTTTCCTCCTAAGGCTGGACTCGTGGAGCTGCTGTGAGGGGTTCATAGAACAAAGCCGTCTCATTCCTTGTGACTACAGCTAGTGTCATAATGCCGTAGGAGTTCTGTGGGACAGGAGGACCCTCTGGTGTGCCTGGAATGAGTGGGTAGCATGTGATGATCAAGGCCTGTGTGTGTTCATTCCCCAGTTACTACTCCATCTGGGCCTCCATGGCTTTATTGGCTTATATTGGTGCCTTGGAACCTTTGTGACTTCCATGTTTGCATCTGAAGGGTGTTTAAGTGAACTCACATCCTGCATAAAGTACGCATCACGTGCCCAGGACATTTTCACAGTTCCTTGCTCATCCCCATCATGCCTAGCACTTGATCCTTCTTCCTTACAGGTTTGGGCAAAACCACCCCTGACCCTTCGGCCAGCATCACCCTGGAGGGTGTAGAGGTTCCACTGGGGACAGGGGTCCCATCAGGTGTTAATGACACCTGCCTACTATATAATGAGTATCCTTTCATGGCCTGTGCCGTGTGTTCCAGAACTGTCCCAGCGGGTGTGTGTGTATTGGGGATGGTAACAACTTTTCCCTTGGGTGGTCTCCTGTGTGCATTTGAGATTTGACTCCCATTGTACGGGTAAGCCTGTTCTCTGGGCACCCGCCTTCCCCCACCTTGAGGGGATTTCATGTGAGGAAAGTCACGGAACTCCATGGTTGGCTCCTTGACCACTGCCTTTCCAGGTACATTGTCTACGACATTGCTCAGGTGAATCTGAAATACCTGCTGAAACTGAAGTTCAATTTTAAGACGTCCCTGTGGTAAAGTGTGACGGGTGTGCTGTACCCAGCACCCAACCCCCCAGGTGCCTCCACACCACAGACACCGAGAAACCTCAGCCATGCCGCTGCCTAAGGGTGGCACCCTCACCAACTCTCCTTAGGGTTTTATAGAGACAGGTTAAAGGGCTCTGGATTCAAGTCCCTTGTCCATGTTGCACTCGGTGGGAGGGTTGTTTGGGGTTTTATCCTACCAGGCGCATCCCTGTTAGACACAGCTGACAGTAGAGGAAAAGTTGGGGAGAGGTTTTTGTTTTGTTTGCCTAGACTAGTTCTGAGGAAAACCCAAGCCACGCCACAGTCACAATGTCTGCCTTACTGGTTTCCACATGAAGGAAAGTGTGCTTCCTCCCTTTTCCAAAGGTTTGTCTTTGGGGTTGATTTTGGCAAAATGTTAAGCATTTATTTTAAAGTAAAAATAAAAACTAATTTCATACTATGTAGATTTTCTTTTATCTTGGACTTATTGTTCCTTTCTTAGCCTTCTGGACTTTTGTTTTGCTTTGGTTTTCAGTGATAGGGGGTAACCAAAAAAGAAGGGGCTTCCAGGAGCCCTTAACTGGGGAAACCTAATCTCTGGGACTCTTGATTAGTCCATGAGCAATTTTGTCTTCCAGATTCAACCTTCTGTAATCAGTATAGCCACCCAAAGAGCTAATAGTTCTCAATTAAAATGCAAATGGCTCTCTACTCCTGTGTTGTGTGGCTCACCTCCTTGACGGATATGGTTAGGGGGCAGAACCCAAGCTACGTTCAGTGGTTAAGCACACTTACTCTTGAAGAGGATCCAGGTTTGGTTCTTACAACCATTTAGAATAAAAGAAAACAAGTTTAAAAATCACATCTGAGGAAGCTGGAGAGATGGCTCAGGGGTTAAGAGCATTGACTATTCTTCAAGGGTCCTGGGTTTAATTCCCAGCAACCACATGGTGGCTCACAACCACCTATAATGAGATCTGGTGCCCTCTTCTGGGGTGCAGGTACACATGCAGGCAGAGCACTGTATACATAATAAATAAATCTGTTTTTAAAATAAAAATCAAGTCTGAGCTGGACTGTGAAAGGAGAAGGCAAAAGCACCAGCCCTGGCTTTATAGCCAATTACAGAGGTAAGGCTGGGGCAACCACTTGGGGGCATTGACTGTAGTTTGTTGTTTTTGGTTGGTTGGTTTTGGTTTTTCGAGACAAGGTTTCTCTGTAGCAGCCCCTAGCTGTCCTGGAACTCACTCTGTAGACCAGGCAGGCTGGTCTTGAATTCACATGGCTTTGTCTTCTGAGTGTCTAAAGGCAAATGCTAGCACTGCCTGACTTGACTGCAGTTTCAAGTCAAAGAGCAAAGTACCCAAGGAGACTTTCTAGTGACTGGAGACTGTTAATTGAACAGTCTTAGTCTTAACTCTGAGGGATACCACTATTCTGGTGGCAGAAGTTGGGGGTCCACAGAAGGCCGTCAATGGCACAGGTCATCTAAGCCAGATTCCCCAACATAATGTGACCCTCTTCTAAGTGAAGCCAAATCTGGCATCATCTGAGTTATCTTGAGAATATAAACACTGGTCCCTGTGAAGTACTCAGCTTCACATCTGTGATAAATACTAAACAGTTTAGACTGTTAGCACTGAGGTCTGGAGCATGATATTGCCAGTATCTGAATGCAAACAGCAAGCTCCAGGTAAGAAAGAAACTAGAAAATAGGACCTGGGTCTAGCTCTGTGCATTTCCAGTCTCCTTGAAACACCCACCCCCATGACCCTGGCTTTCTTTCCAGTCTTTGCTCATTGTCCAGTGTCTTCCACCTTGACTACGAAGCAGCAGGCCTCTGGGTCTTTCCCTGAGAGGCCCAGCCCCACTTGAGGCAGGTTCTCTGGGGCTTAGAATAGCCCAGCTGCTGTTTCAGCAGATGGCCAGGCTAATTTTAGCTGTGTGCTGCTACTCACCCAGGGGCTGGGCTGGCTAGATTTGAATAAGCCAGCCTGCAACTGTGGCTTACAGCCAGTAATAAAGCTTTGAGTTGTGATCCGTCTGCCTAGCATTTGATAAGAATGACGTCATTTTAAAGGACTTTGTTTCTTCTGAACCAAGGGTTCAAGCTGTGAAGCCAACCCATGGTCAAGTCAGCAGGGTGCTAATGGATGGTGAGAAGGGTGACCACCCAGTGCTGCCTTCCTGGTGGCATCAACATCCCAGGGACACCTCGTAGTGATATTTCATTTGTATTTTAATAAGTAAAGCTTACCTGAAGAACAGCCATACTGGTCAGCCCTACAAACCAGGCAGTGGTGGCACACACCTTTAATCTCAGTAGCCACACTAGTTTGCCAAGAAACTGGGCCATAGTGGTACACACCTTTAATCCCAGCTCTAGAGGAATATAAGAACGGAGGAGACGGGTCTCCAGCGCAGTCTCATCTTGAGGATTTGTGAAGAATCTTTCAGTCTGAGGGTTTGTTGGGGGGGGGGGGGATTGTGGTCTTTCGAGACAGGGTTTCTTTGTAGCTTTGGAGTCTATCCTGGAACTAGCTCTTGTAGACCACGCTGGCCTCAAACACCCAGAGATCAACCTGCCTCTGCCTCCCAAGTGCTGGGATTAAAGGCATGTGCCACCACCGCCCTGCTCAGTCTGGGATTTCTTAGAGGTAAGAGCTCTCTAGTGACTTGGCTGCTTTGCTTTTCTGATCCTCAAGTTAAACCACATTATCTGCCTCTGGGTCCTTATTTTTGCTGCAACAGCTACTGGTCATTGCTCTCCGGATTAAAATGAAAAAGGAGCCAACCCTCTTGGCTTCCTGAACTGGGCAGTTCCTAGACAAGCCATATCTTGAAGCATCAGAAAGACTGCATTCCCATAAGACATTGGAGCTCACATAGTGGTACTTTGTGGCCTCCTAACATGGAGTTACCAGATGCAGAAGTATAGACTCATTAACGGGTTAGAACTGAAGAATTACTGAGAATTTGTATTTCCCAAAGTGGTTTTTTGCGTTGATGGAGGTTTTTTTTGTTTTTGGTTTATTTGTTTTGGGGTTTTTGGTTTTTTTTTTTTTTTTTTTTTTTTTTTTTTTTTTTTTTGGTTTTCAAGACACGGTGAGTTCTGTGTAACTGCCCTGGCTGATCTGGAACTCACTCTAGATCAGGCTGGCCTCGAACTCACAGAGATCCACCTGCCTCTGCTTCTTGGGTGCTGGGATTAAAGACATGCCACAATGTTTTAGTTCATTATCATGGTGGGAAACTAGGCAGGGTGCTGGAGAAGGATCCCAAGACTTACATCTTGACCAAAGACAACAGGAAGTGGTGTGGGCAACACTGAGCAAAGGAGACCCTAACCCACCCTCACAGTGACACACTTCCTCCAGCAAAGCCACACCTCCTAACAGTGCCACTCCCTATGGGGGCCTTTTTCTTTCCAACCACCACAGCCCTCTTTGTTACTTTTCTCTCGACTGTGGCAAAAATACCCTGATGCCAACAGTTTGAGGGAAGATGGAGGGGCTGGGTCAAACTTGGTTCCTCCACAAGAGCAACGAGCACCCTTGGTCCTGAGCCATCACTGCAACCCCAGGAAGGGCTTGGTTTGAAGGTCTGGTCTGTCAAGGCAGCAGGAGCCTGAAGCAGCTGATCGCGTCTGCAGTCAGGTAGAGATCAATGAATGTCTGTACTCGGCTCAGTTTTTATGTAGCTAAGGATCCTAGCCCAGAGAATGGTGCCACCCACGGTAGTCTTCCCACCTCAGTTAACTTGGGATGATCCCCAACAGACATAACCAGAGGTCTTCCTCTAGATTATTCTAGATCAGTGGTTCTCAACCTGTGGTTTACGACCCCTTTGGGGTTTGAATGACTATTTCATTGGGGTACCTAAGATCCCTGGTAAACACGGATATTTACATTATGATTCATAACTAACAAAATTAGATGAAGTAGCAATGAAAATAATTTTCCTGTGCAGTTACTACAACACTTGAACTGTGTAAAGGGTCACTGCATTACGGAGGTTGAAAACCACTGGCCTAGATCTCAAGTTGACAATTGAGATTAACCATCACACCCCTGATTGTAGATTTTCCTGGGGAGGGTATAAACACAGCTATTTGTCCCAGATAAGAGTACCATCAGTAGGGCTGGAGAGATGGCTCAGAGGTTAAGAGCATTGCCTGCTCTTCCAAAGGTCCTGAGTTCATATTCCCAGCAACCACATGGTAGCTCACAACCATCTGTAATGGGGTCTGGTGCCCTCTTCTGGCCTGCAGGCATACACACAGACAGAATATTGTATACATAATAAATAAATAAATAAATAAAATATATAGTTTAAAAAAAAAAGAGTACCATCAGTAGACTAAAGAAACAGCTTCACCCACCCATGCATAGCTTAGTGGTCCAGTGAGTTCCAGTTGGGCACAGTGGTGTAAGGGGTTTCTAATGAGAAAAGGCAGCTGCATTACTGAAGAACCTGCTCCCATATACACAGTCACCTAAGAGTGGAGCAGTTAAGGGAGGCTTACTTAGCAACCATCTGCAGCTGTGGTCATCATGGACACCGAGGGGCAGGATGAGAGCTAAGGATCCCGCAGGAAGAGCTTGCATTCCTCAACTTCTGCCTTCTCCCAGGGCATGGCAGACTTTCCACCTCTGGGGTTTTGCTGAGAACCACTTCCCCTATCGGGCTGAAAATGTTAGGCACTCTTTGTAGATGGAGCGCAGCATGTGGTCCCAACCGTAGTCGGGAAGATGAGGGGCGTGTGAGCTAGTGAATAACACGAAGGAGATGCTACCTACCTTGGGATGGTGATGCTGGGAGTCTTGCAACCATGATGGAAAACACAGGGAAGCATCATTAACAAGTCCTGTAATTGATTGACAGGGGGATGCTATGTGTCCTGTTAAAAAAGCAGGTGTTAGCTGGGCTGAGAGCAGCCAGAAAGTACCTCAGTTAACAGGTTGGTTCTATGAAGGCCATCTAGGCACTTTCTAAGGTTCACATACTCTATTTAGGAAGCCTAAGCTGTCTGGTCCTGAGCTTCTCTTCATTACCAATGTGAAGAAATGCTAGATTCATAAGCTTCCCCTCCACCTGCAGGGTTGTGACAACCTATTGCTGAGGGCCACCAGTCTGCAAGCTGAGTGGGGGCTCCTGGGATGCAGCCTCATCTTCCCGACTACGGTTGGGACCACATGCTGCGCTCCATCTACAGAGAGTGCCTAACATTTTCAGCCCGATAGGGGAAGTGGCTCTCAGCAAAACCCCAGAGGTGGAAAGTCTGTGCCATGCCCTGGGAGAAGGCAGAAGTTGAGGAATGCAAGCTCTTCCTGCGGGATCCTTAGCTCTCATCCCGCCCCTCGGTGTCCATGATGACCACAGCTGCAGATGGTTGCTAAGCCTCCCTTCACTCCTCCACTCTTAGGTGACTTTGTGAAGAAAGATGTGAACCAGCACAGAAATAGAAGCTGTTGCCCAGAATAGTTTAAATGGCAGCTCTTAGTGCTAATCTCACAGGCTCGGCCTAGCCTCGGTGACTGCAGAGGTCATGATGGGCATGCAGGACAGCCAAGCTTCTGCCTTCCTCTTCCTCTTGTGTTTCCGCTGTGAATTTGTGTCTTTGCCCAAAGGTCAGTTCTAACTTTGCTTCCCTGGGGATGAAGTATCTGTCTGAGCAGTTACAGAACTTCATCGATACTGGCAGTGATTTCATTGCTTCTTGAGGCGGGCAGCCACAGTGGCACTCAGGACCCGAGGACCCGCCACAACTGGTAGTGATTATCTATGACGTGATTGCCCCAAAGGCAACAGCCTTGGAGCTTCAACTCTAAGTCCTACTACTGTCCTTGGATGACTCCCACTGTCCCAGGGCCAGGTTCATCTCCAAGCAGTTCTGATTCATGGTACTATGGAAATACATAAAATATCTCAACCAAAGAGACAGAGACCTGACATGTCCTGTCTGCATTGTATTGAACATTTGTAGGTGGGAGGCCACTAGTTAGTTCCCAGCCGCTTAGCCCCAAAATAATCAGACAGAAACTATATTATTTAAAACACTGCTTGGTCCATTAGCTCTAGCTTCTTATTGGTTAACTCTTACATATCATTTTAACCCATTTCTATTAATCTGTGTATTGCCACATGGCTGTGGCTTACTGGGTAAAGTTCCGGCATCCATCTCTGGCGGCTACATGGCTTCTCTTTGACTCCGCCTCCTCTTTCCCAGCATCAGCTTAGTTTTCTCCACCTAGCTTTGTTCCCCTATAGCTCTGCTATGGGCCCAAAGCAGGTTCTTTATTAATTAACCAATTGTATTCACAGCATACAGAGGGGACTCCCACGTCAAACAATCATACCTCTAGTGTTCAAAACCATTTCTTTGTCTCACACCAGTCTTTAGAATTAGTAGATAAACCTTTGTCCTGCCACTAGAAGGAAACTACTGGCCTTAATTCATCCCCTTAGTTCCCCATGGTAACCCTTCTAAGATGCAACTCAAGCCCAGTATCACCTCCTCAATGATTTAATTGTTCATTCCAGAGAGCATATCTGTTTAATGGCTGTTGGGTTGGGGATGAGCAGGATTTATTTGGCTGGTTGGTTGGTTGTTGGTTGGTTGGTTGGTTGGTTGATTGGTTGGTTTGAAAAAGGGTCTAATACAGTATTTTCAACCTTCCTAATGCTGCTACAGTTTAATACAGTTCATGTTGTAGTACCTCCAACCATAAAATTATTGCCACTTCATAACTGTAATTTTGCTATTGTTATGAATTGTAATGTAAATATCTGATATGCAACCCCAGAGGGGGTCATGGACTACAGGCTGAGAATGGCTGATCTAATGTATCCCAGGATGACCTCAAACTCATGCAACTGCCCGATGAGTCTATACTTCTGCATCTGGTTACCAGATGGGATTACAGGCCCATTTATGCTGTGCTAGGAACCAAACCCCAGGCCTTGTGCATGTTTGGCAACCACTCTGCCAACAGCTATGTCTTCAGTACTTTTAACTTTAGTTTGGCATTGCCATTTCTCCGTTCATGGGCTAGATTCAAGTTGATGGGACCACCGCTGGCTCACTGGGGACCCCACCCTTTCCCACTGTTGGAAGAGAGAGTTTCCTCTTCATCTCTCAGCCTCTCTTCCCATCAGTATTATCAAACTTTCCATCACTGACAAATTCCTGTGACATAAAATGAAAATATTTTGCCTCACAGTTTTAGGAGTTCTGGCCTAATGGTTAGGAGCACTGCTTGCTCTCCAGAAGACCTGGGTTTGATTCCCAGCACTGGCTTGGCGTTTCACAACTGTCTTAGGGTCTCTACTGCTTCGACGAGACACCATGACCAAAGAGCAAGCTGGGGAGGAAGGGGTTTATTAAGCTTACACTTCAGTATTGCTGTTCCTCACTGAAGGAAGTCAGGACAGAAACTCAAACAAGGCAGGATCCCGGAAGCAGGAGCTGAAACAGAGGCCATGAAGAAGAGCTGCTTACTGGGTTGCTTCCTTTGGCTTACTCAACCCACCTTCTTACAGAACCCAGGAGCAGCCCAGGGATAGCATCACCCACCATGGCCTGGGGCCTCCTCCATTGATCGCTAATTGAGAAAATGCCTTACAGCTGCATCCCAGGAGGCCTTTCCTCGGGTGAGGCTCCTTCCCCTGATGACTAACTTGTGTCAAGTTGACACAGAAAACCACCAGCACAACAACGTTCTGTAACTCCAGTTCCAGGGGATCTAATTCCCTTCTGACTTCAGGGCACCAGAAATGCATGTGATCCATAGACATACATGCAGGCAAATGCTCATCCATAACTGCTAAATATTCTTAAAAAAATTAAGGAAAAGAGAAGAATGAAGTGTCCAGACAGCAGAGGCTGAGCAACCACAGAGGACTGGATGTAGGAACAACTTAGACAGGCTAGGGGGCACCACAGGGGAATGGCAGGCACAGGAAGAGCAAAAGGTCCGAGCCTCTGGGACACCAGCTGGAAGGTTACTGGAGAGTGTTAGGTTCTAGGCCCGGGATGCCCTGGGAGGCCAGCTGAAGGGAGTTCTTCCTGGAATAAGTATGGAGAGAGCAGGTGTCAGAAGCCAGGGGCCCAGAGGACAGAACACAGTCAATCCCTGAGCGAGAACAAGTTGGACCTGCAGGCAGAGCTTGGAGCCTGTGCTGGGCCATCACTGGACCCCTCTGTTCCCCTCTGTCTTTTGTCGAGACAAAGAGATACTCACTTTTCTGCCTGAATCCCTTGCAGAAGACAGTATCATTCCCGACTGGGAAGTTGTGTTTTCTAGAGTGAAGTTGGAGGTGGTCAGAGCTGGACTCCTCGGAGGGAATGGTGCAGCCGATTAAAGATCAAGGTGGAGGAACTGTGCGAGGGCTGAAGAGGCTGCTGTGGGTTCGGGAATGCCCGGACTCTGACTTTGCTGCCTGCTCTCTGTGACAATTAGCAGGAAAACCTATTTATTTGCTTTTCATAGCAGAAAGAAAGAGAAAAGGGTGTGTGCCCAGTCTTCCAGAGGCAGCACCAAGAGGCCTCTCCAGTACACTGAGGGCTCAGCTTGAGCAGGGGAGCATCCAGGGTGGTGCCCCAAATCTTTCATCTTACGAGTCCCGAGATGGTTCGCTCACAGCACAGATCTGTTGTTAAATGCTGTTTACTTGGCCTGGTGCGTGGCCCGCCAGTCTAGCTCCGGCCTTTCTCAGGATACTGCAGGGTGCGTGTAGGGTGAAGGTTCCTAACCCCCTGCTGGGTTTGAAAATTTACCAAACCAACCAATCCCTGAGCTCAAAATACCGATCCCTAGGCTTTTTGGAAATCTCATCAATCCCCACCCTGGAAAACTCCTCCCTCAAGAAACCCTATATAGGCCTGTCACTGGCTTAATTCCTGTGGCTTCTCACCCAAGCAAGGTGAGAAGCCACCATCTTGTGTCTTTCCCAAATAAATCTCTTGTGTGAGGTTTGTTGTGCGGTGTGACTTTGTGGTATGTGGTATTCCATGGCTCTCGAATGCCAGGAGCCTTTCCTTCCAGAGCTGTAACATTTACACAGGGAAAACCTCTCCCCGCAGAGCTGTAACACTTAAAATAGCTACACTGCGTTTCAGGATTAGGGAGGAGGTGGGGACTTCCTGCCACACGCTTTGTCATCATGTTCTGAGATGGTGTCAGGAGGGAGATCCCTAGGACTGACCAACTGGCAGACCACCCAATAAACTCATGCCTTGGTGAACAGCATTGGCCCAGCCTAGAAGCTGCTTGCCAACCCCAGCTGTTTCCTAAGGGGATCAAAGAGCCCAAGAAGGCAGCCTTTCTGGGATAGAAAAAGCCAGGTTAGAAGACCTTTGCCCCATGGTATTTCACCTCAAGTCCTTGGAACACTCGGAAGTCAGATAAACAAAGACGTTCTTTTACATATATAAAATATGCTTGAAAACTAAAAAAAAAAAAAAAAAAAAAAAAAATGCAACCTTCTACCTCCATGTGCCTGCAGGCCAGAAGAGGGCACCAGATCTCATTACAGATGGTTGTGAGTCACCATGTGGTTGGTAGAATTGAACTCTGGAGTTCTGAAAGAGCAGTCAGAGCTCTTAACCTCTAAGCCATCTCTCCAGCCCCAGCAAAGACATTCTTTTCCTCTCTCCTTTGAGCCAGCAGAGCCCTGGGTTGGGAACCATTTCACCTGCAGAAGCCTTCCATGCATTTCCTTGTCTCTGTGTAGCTTGGGCTGGCCGCCAGTCACACACAGCTCTTCAGATCCTGCCTCCTGAATGCTCGATTAAAGTCATTCACCACCACACCTGACCTCTCGCTGTGTGTTTCCTGGAGCTGCGAGCCAAACCCAGTGCCTACTCTCACTAAGCAAGCTTTCTACCACTGAACTAAATCCCTTATCCCTCTTTTATTTTATTTTACTTTATTTTATTTTTAAGTTTTGGTTTGTTTTTTTGATATGGATTTTCTTTGTGTAGCAGCCCTGGCTGTCCAGGAACTCACCGTGCAGACCAGGCTGGCCTTGAACTCGTAGAGATCCACCTGCCTGTTTTGTTTCGTATGAACCTGCATGTGCCTCACATGCATGCAGGAGCACAAGGAGACCAGAAAGAGGGCATCACAGCCCCTAGAACTGGAGTGACAGGTGGTTGTGAGCCTCCATGTAGGTGCTGGGAACTGAATCCAGAACCTCTGCAAGAGCAGTAAGTACTCTTACATGTTGAGCCATGTCTCTAGTCCCTCGTTTTTGTTTTTATTTTTATTTATTTTATTTAGTTAGTTTTAATGTGCATTGGTGTTTTGCCATGGTGTCTGTTCTCCTGGAACTAGAATTACATACAGCTGTGAGTTGCCAGGTGGGTGATGGGAATTGAACCTGGGTCCTTTGGAAGTGTAGCTAGTGCTCTTAACCATTGAGCCATCTCTCCAGCCTCATTTTTGTTTTTGTTTTGTTTTGAGACAGGATCTCACTATGTAATTGTGACTGTCCTGGAACTCGCTATGTAGCCCAGGCTAGCCTCCCACTCACAGCGCTCCACCTGCTCCTGCTGGGATTAAAGGCGTGTATCATCGTCATACCTTGCCTGAACACTCTCTTTTGCCTTACTTTATTTAGATTTATTTATGTGTATGAATATATGTTTTGCCTGCGTGTATGTAGTGTGTATGTGCGAGTGCGTATGCACCATGTATGTGCCCCGTGTCAAGTGAAAGTCAGAAGAGACCATCAAGCTGAGCGGTGGTGGCGCACGCCTTTAATCCCAGCACTTGGGAGACAGAGGCAGGTGACTCTCTGAGAGTTTGAAGCCAGCCTGGTCAACATCATGAGTTCCCAGACAGCCAGGGCTATGTAGAGACCCAGCCTCAAAAAACAAAAACAAAAACAAACCCACCACCACCAACAACAACCTATCTGGAACAGCCTTTCTACCTTTCCAGTCTGGGGAGATGGCTCCACGGTAAAGGTGCTTGATGACCTGAGTTCAATCCCTGGACCCACAGTGGAAAGAGAGAGCAAGAAAGGTGTCCTCTCACTGCCACCCAGGAGCTGTGGCACACGTGCGCACACATCTGCAAGTGCACCCCCCACACACACACATGAGCAGAATTCTGCCAATCTAAGGAGTTCTTCGCTCAGAACCTGAGCACTGACTAAATAGACACAGCTTGAATATCTTCACCACACACGACACCGACTCTGCTGTCAGAAAGAAAACTGGGGTATCGTAATCCAAAATCTTCTGCCTGAGCCCCCGTCTGTGTGACAATTGCTCTCCCTCCCCCCAGAGAATTGAGTATATCCTTGGCCCCCAGATGAACATTTCTTTGCCCCCACCCCTGTGTTTCTACTTCTAAGCACTAAAGAAGGCCAACTGTTGCTTGCTGGCTCACACTTTCAAAGCCTTTGACAATCAGCTCTGTCAGTCCCCAGCTTGTTCACCAGGGCTTCCCCTCAGCCTCTCTCCCCAGGTTCTCAGAGGCCACAGCATGCTTGAGAACAGTTCTGCCTCGTGGTGCTATTGGGAAGTGCTAGACCCATTAAGGGGATCCTTCTCCTACACAGACACACTGCAGGCAAGAAACTCAGACAATGTTTTTTTGTTTGTTTGCTTGCTTTTCTGAAACAGGGTTTCTCTATGTAGATGCCCTGGCTGTCATGTAACTCACTCCATAGACCAGGTTGGCCTCAGACTCACAGATCTGTCTGCTTCTGTCTCCCTAGTGCTGAGATTAAACCATGGCTTGTTTCAAATACATAATTTAAAAAAAATGATTGGGAACTCTGGGGCTGAAGAGATGGCTCAGTGGTTAAGCATACTGACTGCTCTTCCAGAGGACCTGGGTTCAATTACCAGCACTCACAAGGCAGCTCACAACTGTCTGTAAGTCCGGGGGATCCAACACCCTCACACAGACAAACGAGTAGGCAAAACACCAGTGTGCATAAAATAAAAATAAACTACATTTTTACAAAGGATGATGACTAGTTAGCAGTGGGACCTCACGGAAGGTTCTTAGCGCACTGAGGGCATGCCCCAAGAGAATGTAGGGACTCTGGCCTTTCTGCTCTGGTTTGAGTTGTGAACAGTGTGTTCGGATACTTCCCTGTCGTGGCAGTAGAAATGCAAACTAATAGGACCATCTGATCTTGGATTTGAACCTCCAAACTATGAGTCAAATAATCTCCTCTTTACTTCCTAAATAGCTTTTGTCAGGTATTTTGTTATAGTGACAGAAAGCTAACACACGAGGCTGAGGAAATGTTTGGGATATCCTTCACGGAGTTAGTGGAATTTTACCCATTCCCATGGACCATTTCCTTGAAAAGCTCTTCCAGCCCTGCTGAAATCCAGCATCATTTCCTTGCCTCTGGAAACATGCCCAGCTGTATTCCTCTAAAGTTAGCCTTTGTGGGTCTTAACCACTTGCCAGACATAAAGTAAGTGCAAAAGGAGGACCACAAAGTGTGGAGCCGTCATCTTTGGCAGAACTTCTTGAGTGAAACACGGAATGGCTGTTAGGTCTGTCTCACAGGAGACACCCGTGTGTGCGCATAGACTAGGGAGCGTTTCTGGTCTCACTTGCAAGAGTGTGTGCTAGCACTGGGGTGAGACAAGGGTAAATGGAGATATTTAGATACCTAGGAAGAGCTGTGTATTCATGCCAGGGCGGTGGTGGCACACGCCTTCAATCCCAGCACTCGGGAGGCAGAGGAGGATCTTGAGATCAGTCTAGTCTGCAGAGAGAGAGTTCCATGACTGGCTCTATAGCTACTAAGAAATTCTGCCTCAAAAAAACAAAACAAGAAAGAAAGACGGATGGACAGACGGACGGACGGAAGGAAGAAGGAAAGGAGGGAGGGAAGGAAAGAACTGTATATGCTGTATATTTAAATTTTTCTCGAATTATACTTGTGTATGTGCATATGTGTGTACACTCATGTGCCACAGCATGTAGAAATTGCTCTCTATTAAGTAGGTCTCTGGGCTCAATCAGGTCATCAGGCTTGACAGGCAGCAGGAGCCTTTACCCACTGAGTCATCATCTTACTGGCCAAAAAACAAAACCTGTATGACTTCTTAAAATAAATGTTTAGAAACAATCTCACAGAGCATCGCTATGCTAGATGCCAATATATATGTGTGTATAATCTGCTCATTTGCTTAGAAAATAACTACTTTGGCTATTCTGGAACTTGCTCTGTAGCCAAGGCTGGCCTCAAACTCAGAGCTCCACCTTCCTGCTGGGATTAAAGGCACAAGCCACAGAACAATGTTCTAATTTTATCTCTGCTGCGGTGATAAAATATCCTGACGTGTCCACAGGCCAACATATCTAGAAAACACTTTTATAGAGACCTCTTTAAGGAGATTCTAGGCTGTATTAAGTTGATAGTTAAAACTAACCAACATGGGGCTAGAGAGATGGCTCTGTGGTTAAGAACACTGGTTGTTCTTCTAGCGGGCCCAGGTTCAAGTCCCAGTACCCACATGGGAGCTCATAGCTATCTCTAATTCCTGTTCCAGGGCCTCTGATATCCTCACACAAACATATTGTATGTATGTCTGATGGAGGAAGGTCATTGGCTAATAAAGGAACTGCCTTGGCCCATTTTATTGGTTAGAAGATAGGTGGGTGGAGTAAACAGAACAGGATACTGGGAGGAAGAGGAAGTGAGCAGAGAGTCTCAACAGCTCTCCTCTCGGGAGCAGACGCCAGAGAGAGACGCCGTGCTCCTGGCTCCTGGGCAGACGCACGCTATGAAGCTCCGACCCAGGATGGACATAGGCTAGAATCTTCCCGGTAAGCGCACCTAGGGGCGCAACACAGATGATTAGAAATGGGCTAAATTAATATGTGAGAATTAGCCTAGAAGAGACTAGATAGAAATGGGCCAAGCAGTGATTAAATGAATACAGTTTGTGTGTTGTTATTTCGGGGCATAAGCTAGCCGAGCAGGCAGCCGGGGTGCTGGGGACGCAGCCCTGCCGCACCCTTATTATTACATATGTCAGAATACTAATGTACATAAAATACAAATAAAAACTATTTTAAACATTTTTTAAAAACTAACCAATGCAAATATGTGTGACTGATTGTACAATTTCACAAGTGGTAAGAAACTTGTGTAAATCAAATCATATTCTCAACGGAAGATGAGAGCTGCCATTAAAGACTTACAAGATGGGGCTAGAGAGATGGTTCAGGGGTTAAGAGCACTGTCTGTTCTTCCAAAGGCCCTGAGTTCAGTTCCCAGCATACATGCAGACAGAACACTATACATAATAAACGATCTAAAAGATGTCCTCTCAGATTTTATTTTTTTTTTTTTGAGACAGGATTTCTCTGTGTAGCCCTGACTGTCATAGAACTCACTCTGTAGACCAGGCTGACCTGCAACTCACAGAAAACTGCCTGCCTCTGCCTCCTGAGTGCTGGGATTAAGGTGTGTGCTACTACAGTCTGGCATTCTTCCTCCCAAGTGCTCTCATCTTCCGTTCAGAATATGATTTGATTTTTTTTTCTTTTTCAAGATCTTGCTATCTATCCCAGGCTGAATTCCAACTCATTGGTCTCCTGCCTCAGCCTCCTGCCTGGGATTGCAGGCATGCATCACCATGCTCAGCTTTTGATCATTATTTATGTCTCTGGGGACAAAGGACAAGTTCCAGTGACTTCCATTTGCTCTTTAACCTTCTTGCGGTAGCTCTGACCCACAGGTCCTTGGGGGAAATTACTCCAAATGCCAAGGTCCACCTTAGGGAATCAGGAAGTGACTCTCAAGTATGTCAACAGACCCACAGTGAACCAGACTTTGGTCAAGATCCCATTCATTGTCTTCCTTCTCCACTCCACTTGCCCCAACGCTAATGGAAGCCTGTGGTGGCTCGAGGTTTATGACTATTAGTGTCGACTCCAGCCCCGTGTCCGAGAGCTCTTCACACATCTTACATTTCCCTTTGCTCCAAGTGGGTCCCTCTGGGGAATAACACAGAACAATTCCTGTGTACACTTGTCCCAATGTGACAGTCTTTCCTTCTTGGGTCCAGGCTAGTTCTTCAGTAAATTACAGATCCGAAAGTTGGCTCAGGTCCCAGAACTGGACAGGGATCATGACTTTTTATTGGGGTGACTGCTCTCGGCCTGCCGCTCCTCCACTATTGCCTCCCCTTGATGACAGATGTGACAACAGCCTTGTGGCTGCTCCTGTTTTGCTCCCCAGAGACTTTCTTATTCTGTTAACCACTTCTGTCTTCAAATGCTTCTGGGGATCAGTTTCCACTGGCTTTCCTAAAAGCCTGATGATTTTTATTTAAAAAAAAAAAAAGAAAACTAAAAACAAAAGCTATAGCTGGTCTTAGTGGCACATACCTTTAATTCCAGCACTTGGGAGGCAGTGACAGGCAGATTTCTGTGAGTTTGAGGCCAGCCAGGTCTAGATAGTAAGTTTCAGCACAGCCTGAGCTACAGAGTGAAACCCTGTCTTGAAAAACAACAACAAGCTGAGTGATGGTGGCACACACCCTTATCCCAGCACTCAGAAGGCAAAGGCAGGAGAATCTCTGTGAGTTCGAGGCCAGCCTGGTCTACAGAGTGAATTCCAGGGCTGACTCCATAACTACTGGGAAACTGTGTCTCAAAAACAAACAAACAAAGATAACAAAAAAGATACCCCCATCTTGTCATGCTACTTGGCCTCTAGTTCGTTCAGGGACCCCTGCCATCCCCCTCTCCCTGAAAGAGTCCAGACTGTAAGTCCCCTCCCACCATCACTCTTTAACCTCAGGGAGGCACTGCTGCAATGTGACACTGACTTCTCAAATCACCTTCTTGCTGGCCTTAGTGAATGCTATGGCTCTTTTTAAGAAATTACTAGCCGGGCGGTGGTGGCGCACGCCTTTAATCCCAGCACTCGGGAGGTAGAGGTAGGCGGATCTCTGTGAGTTCTAGGCCAGCCTGGTCTACAGAGTGAATTCCAGGACAATCAGGGCTACACACAGAAACCCTGTCTGAAGACAGCTTTTCTGGTGGTCAAATCACAATCGACTTTTCCAGAGGACTTGAGTTTGGTTCCCAGCACATTTGACTGCTCACATCTGTCTGAACTCTGATTTCAGAGGATCTGATGCCCCCTTCTGTCCTCTGTGGACACTGAAAGCACTTGTTGCACAGACATACATACAGGCAAAAACTCAGACACATAAAATGGAGTATTATCACCATCACCATTTATTATCGGTGGTATTATTATTATTATTATTAATATTAATATTAATATTCTTGGCATACTCATGCCATGACATGCAAGTAGAGATCAGAGCAGAACTTTTGTGGAGTCCAAATAGCATGTCTTGGTCTTGTGGTCGTCCCCAGGTAACAAGTTAGCACTCTCTCCCTTAGGAAGTCTTCTGCATCACAGACTATGTCCATAGCAGCCTGTCCAACTCCCAGAGTCTTTTTATCCTTTCTTCGACCACCTGTGTTGGGGAGCAATCTTTTAAGGTGTGTGACTTTTGTTTACGCTGCATTTGTTTAAATCTGTGAAGCTGTGATTCTTCTAAAACACCCGATGGTTTTAATTAAGAGCTGAATGACCAATAGTGGGGCAAGAGCAAGGATAGGCGGGGCTGGCAGGAAGAGTATAAAGAGGAGAAACGATAAACAAGGAGCAATGAGAGAACAAGGGGAGGAAGGTGTTAAGGGCCATCCAGCCAGCCACGGAGTAAGATAAAAGTAAGATATACAGAAGGAAGAAAAGAAAAAAGGCCAGAGGCAAAAAGTAGTCAGGATAATTTAGGAAAAGCTGGCAAAAAACAAGACAAGCTAAGGCCGGGCTTTTTTAATATATATATATATATATATATATATATATATATATATATTTAAATATATATATATTGGGTTTTTTATACAGGGTTTCTCTTTAGCTTTGGGACCTGTCCTGGAGAACTAGCTCTTGTAGACCAGGCTGGCCTCGAACTCACAGAGATCCGCCTGCCTCTGCCTCCCTAGTGCTGGGATTAAAGGCGTGTGCCACCTCCACCTGGCTTTTTTTTTTCTGGACTTTTATAATTAAAAATAAGCCTCCCTGTCATGATTTGGAAGCTGGGTGGATGGCCTGCCAAAAAAACCTAACAACCTGCATGAGAAATTCAAGAATTTCCCCTTAGCCCAGTGCTGTGGCTCATGCCTGTGATTTTGGCACCTGGGAGTCAGAAGCCAGCAGGGGACTGCTTCAAGTACAAGGCTATCATGGGCAACAAACTGAAACCTTGTTTTTAATTTTTTCCAGCTTTATTCATTGACTGTGGCTTCCTCTAAGCTTTGAGGATTCCCTTGAGACCCTTATTGGGGCACAGAATCCTATTCCCTAAGGAAAGAGCACAGGTCAGGGAGTTCATCCAGTTTATACTCTATCTTCTTGATCAACAGCCCTGAAGATCTAATTCCAAGTATGTACTCCTGGTCCTGCCAGTACTTTCTAGGTGTGTGTGTGTGTGTGTGTGTGTGTGTGTGTGTGTGTGTATGTGTGTGTGTATATATGTGTGTGTGTGTATGTGTGTGTGTGTGTATACATGTGTACACGTATGAGGCAGAGGTCAACCTAGAGCATTGTTCCTCAGGTCGTCAGGTGCTTTCTACCTTGTTTTTTGAGACAGAATCTCTCACTGGCCTGGAGTTCACCAGCTGGGGTAGAAGGGCTGGCCAGTGAGCCCAGGAATTCACTTGTTTCTGCCTCCAGGGTGCTGGGGATTGAATTCAGGTTCTTGCTTACATGGGAATCATTTTTATCAGCGGAGCAATCTTCTTAGCCCTCCTAGGGAAACCTTTTTATATATCTATTTATTTTGACTCAATTATAGTAATTGCGCATGTTTATGGTATACATTGTGACATTGCAATGCATGGATACAATGTGCAATGATTGGCTCAGGGTCATTGGCATATCTGTCACCCCAGACAGTGCCATTTCTTTATGTTAGGAGTTGTCTTGTTAACTTTCCTACTGCTGTGATAAAACACCATGCGGCTTATAGAAGGAAAGGCTTATTGGGGGCTCACAGTTCTAGGGGCATAGGAGTCCATCACCATCTTGACAGGGAGCCTGGCAGCAGGCAGGCATGGCTCTGGAGTAGCAGCTGAGAGCTCACAACTTGATTCACAAGCAGGAGGCCGAGAGGACAGAGGGGGCTTTTGAAGCCTCAAAGCTCACCCCTATGACTCACTCTTCTGAGCAAGGCCACACCTCCGAATCCTTCCCAAGCAGTTCTACTGATGGGGACCAAGTATTTAAACATATGGCCCTATGGGGGACATTTCATTTAAACCACCACAGGACTGTTTGAGATTCCCCTCTACTAATCAATTGTTATCAACCACACAGATACTACCTACAAATCTGCAGCCCTAAGCCCATTAGCCAGCTCCCTCCCCCTCTTCTTCTTTACAGCTTTCCTTGTCTTTGATAACAACTATCTTCTTCTCTTCTATGAGAACAATTTATTGTCCTTACATATAAGTGAGAACGTGTGGCATTTATCTGTTTGTGCCCAACTACTTCATGTAACACATAGTCCAGTTCTTTTTGTTTTGAGATGGTGTCTCACTTTGTAGCTTATGTTTTCCTGGAACTCTTTGCAATTCAACTGAGATTACATGTATGCATCACACCCTTAGGCCATAAGATAATTCTTGAAGCTGCACAAGGGTGTAATACATCTTCTATTACTTTATTTAATTTTTGGTTTTAGAGACAGGGTTTCTCTGTGTAATAGCTCTAGCTGTTCTGGAACTCACTCTGTAGACCAGGCTGATCTCAAACTCACAGAGGTCCACCTGCCTCTGCTTCCTGAGCACTGGAATTAAAGGCGTGCACTACCACTGCCCAGTGGTGCAATACGTCTTATTTTTCAGGCCCAATACATCTTCCAGGCAGGTTGTACTGCTATATAATCCTGGCCATTGGTCTAGTGACCAAGAGAAAAAGGGGGTGCTCCTGAAGGGGACCCCTGCCGTTTTTCAGAGAGCCACCCCTGCAGGCCCTCTTGCATGGGAAAATGTTGGGCATCACTCCAGTTCTGCAGAGCTGAATCTATTGGGGGGATTTCCCACCCCAGACACTTCCTTCCCATGAGTCAAGTCCTTAGGACTTCAAAGCAGGACTCCAGATAGCAGACTTAACTTGTCTGAGCACTTGCTCTGGTTCTAGATCTCAGTACTGAGTTTGCTGCTCAGTGGGGACCACTCTTCACGGAGGCAGTAAGGGCCTCTTCATAAGCTAAAAAAGGGATCTTGGCTCTGCACTCAGCTTTCAGGTGCATTCCTTGTTTCCACACAGGAAGTGGATGCTGCTGAGAATGACCTGCCCACTTCTCTGCCCTTTCATCATGATCATCTTCATCTTCTTCATCATCATCATCTTCATCATCATCATTATTTTTAGGAAAGGATTTCTCTGTGCAGTCCTGGAACTCACCAAGCTGGCCTTGAATTCAGGTTTCTGCCTGCCTCTCTCCCCAGCCCTCAGTGCTAGGATTAAAGGCGTGTGTCACCAGGCTCTGATATTTTTCTTAATTTATTAATTTTATTAATTTGTATGTATAAGTGTTCTGCCTTACATGTCTGTCTTTGCACCATGTGTGTGGCTGGTGCCTATGGGATAAGAAGATGGTGTTAGATCCTCTGGGACTAGAGTTACAGACAATCGTGGGCCTCCATGTGGGTGCTGGGAATAAAACCCAGGTCCTCTACAAGAACAACAAGTGCTCTTAACCACTGTATAAACTCTCCAGCCCTCTCCATTGTCCTTTGAAGCACTGTTTCACTATCTTGCAATACCTTCTCCTCCCAGGAAACCACTCTGGAGTATTAGGCAATCTGTATCATGCATCCTCGGTACCACGCATCCTCAATACTCCACATCCTTGCTGGCCAGAGAAAGAGTTATCAGTCCATAATCGACCATATTTTCTTTTTTTTTTTTTTTTTTTTTTGTTTTTTTTGTTTTTTTTGTTTTTCGAGACAGGGTTTCTCTGTGGTTTTGGAGCCTGTCCTGGAACTAGCTCTAGTAGACCAGGCTGGTCTCGAACTCACAGAGATCCGCCTGCCTCTGCCTCCCGAGTGCTGGGATTAAAGGCGTGCGCCACCACCGCCCGGCCTCGACCATATTTTCAACACTCCTGATCCCATGTGCTTGGGTCAGTTTCTCTGAGGTACAAACTGTGAAGGAAACAGACGTGTAGACAAGTGTAGGCAACACTTCTGAAGGACAGAGCAGAGGGAAGTCAGACTAGAAAGCAGCCTGACACCTGCCGAGGCGACACTGGCTTTGAGGTGCTTCCCAGGGAAGTCCTGGCCAGGCTGCTGAGGCGACCAACCACACCTTACTCACCTTTGTTTGCCAAAAGAGCTCGCTGCTTTAAATTCCCAGTGCACCTTCTCCAGGCAGAGGATACAGTACTGACAGCAGAGCTGCAGTAGTAGAGAGACTGAGGTCTCCGGCACAGGCTCCTTGGTCCACACAGTGCACAGTAGTTGCACGCCTTGAACCATCATGGGCAAACATTTGACACCTTGTTTGTACCCCTTAGGTTGAGCTACGGAATATGTGGGCATGTCCCATCTCCTGAGAAAAAGCCTTAGTTGTTCATTGTCTCTGGGCTTCACTAAAGAAACAAGTGTTAGGGGACCGGAGAGATGGCTCAGGAGTTAAAAGCAACTGATCGCTCTTCCAGAGGACCTGGGTTCAGTTCCCAGCACCCACTGGCTGCTCACACCTGTCTGTGACTCCAGTTCCAGGAGATCTGACACCTTCACACCAATGCACATAAAATAAAGTTAAATAAATTTTTTTAAAAAAAGAAGCAAGTGTTAAACAATTCTGATTCATCCTGGCCTGAAATGATCCACAGAGTGATGGCCACCGAGCATCATTTGATGTATTCCATAGTGATGGCCAAGAGAGCCATAGATTAGTGTGCAGCCAGTCCAGGTCACGACCTATAGAAATCCCATAGCACAGAGTGCCTGTCACAACTGCCACAAGAAGCAGGCCTAGCTCCATTAGCCCTGCCCTGGTCAGTTACTGGCTCCAGGCAGCCAGGAAGAGCAGGGAGTGGACACTATGGCAGATTTGGCCAGGGCAGGGTGCTGGGGAGCTAAATGCATCCCTCACAGCTGACAACCTCCATGGCTATGGAAGCCTATTTCATCAAAGGCTTTTTGAAAGATCTGCCTCCCATGCTAGGCATGGCAGTGGCTCATGCCTGTTAATCCCAGCTCTTGGGAGTAGAAGAGGAGGGTCAGGCATTCAAGGCCAAGCCTGAGCTACCTGAGACCCTGTCTGAAAAACAAATCAGCACACAGGCTGGGGGATGGCTCTGGCAGTGAAGTGCCTGCTGCACAAGCATAAGGACCTTAATCTGATTCCCAGAACCCACTGTAAAAAGAAAAAAATAGCTGGGCTGGAGAGATGGCTCAACGGTTAAGAGCACTAACTGCTCTTCCAGAGGTCCTGAGTTCAATTCCCAGCAACCACATGGTGGCTCACAACCATCAGTAATGAGATTTGATGCCCTCTTCTGGCATGTAGGCACACATGCAGAGGGAGAGAGAGACAGAGACAGAGACACACACAGAGACACAGAAAGAGAGAGAAAAAAAGAAAGAAGGAATGGAGGGAGAGAGGAAGGAAGGAAGGAAGGAAGGAAGGAAGGAAGGAAGGAGCGAGCTGGGCATAGTGCCACACACTTGTTCCTGGAGCCCTAGGGTCAGCCAGGCTCACCTAATCATTGAGGTACAGTCCAATGAGAGACCCTGTCTCAAAACAGAAAACAAAGACACCAAAGTGGATGGCGCCAAAAAAGGACACCTGAAGTGGTTTCCTAGCCTCTGCACACACATGCATACAAGAACACACACATATGTACACACACACACACAACACACTATGGACTTGTGTGGATCTTGTTGCTCCTTCTAGTCTTACCTCTTACCTCATTTTCAACTCTCTAGCCATACCTCGTCCTTAAATTGCCTTCTCTCTTCTGGGCCTTTACATGTGACCCTCTGCCGGTCACGCTTCTTTGTCTGCTGTCGTTTGTGGCTCAGTTAGCGACCACGCCTCTGGAAAGTCTTACCCTTCCCCTACCACTAATGGGGGTCAGGTCATGTGACATCTTTGGCATTCGAGAGCATCGTAGGAACCCCCTCACCTGAAGCTGACTTCAAGAAAGGTTTCCCTGTCCCCACAGAGAAGGTGTGTCCTCATCGCTGAAGACAGAGGACCCAAAGAGGAGTCTGAACGCAATGGCTTTGAGAGTCCCTTGCCTAAAGTACCATGGGGTCACAACTGTTTAATTTAATCCAATTTCTTCATGTTGGTCCTCTTTCTCCATCAAACCTTACTTAAAATCTACATAGGCTACCTGTTTCTTGGGTCTTCATTTCCTTATGAAGACTTATTATATAAAATTTGAATAAATTTCTCTTTTGTCTTACTGATCTGTTTTTCCTCATAGAAGGAACTCTTGTTTTACAGGGGCATCAGCCAGAAACCCTGAAAAAGTGTGAGAATAAGTTAATATTTCCACTCCCTGGTGATAGGACTTGAACTACCACTTTGTACATGCCAAGCACATCCCTACTACTGAGCTATGCTTACAGACCCAGAAAAATCAATTTTTCCCCCTTACATCCCCTATTCTATGCTATGATGGCATCTTGTCCTCAGCCTGGGGTGGTACTGCAATTGCCCATAGAGTGTGTCTGTCTCAATTGGGCTACAATGGGCAGGCGCTACTTCACATGGGATTTTACAGCCCTAGTGCCTGCTGCATAGTAGATTTTTAATGAACACTTGCCAACCAGCTACTGGGTAATTGCCTTGAACACTGGAATTAAAAAAAGAGACTAAAATTCAGCCAGGAAGTGGTGGCGCACACCTTTAATTCCAGCACTCGGGACACAGAGGCAGGTAGATCTCTGTGAGTTCGAGGCTCAGGCTGGTCTACAATAGCTAGTTTCAGGACAGGCTCCAAGTTATAGAGAAACCCTAACTAAAAGAGAGAGAGAGAGAGAGAGAGAGAGAGAGAGAGAGTAAAAGTCATGGCTATGCAACTCTTTATTATTTCTATGAATGTGTGCATGTGTGGATGCCACAGCACGCACGTGGAGGTCAGAGGACCGCTGTGGGAGTCAGTTCTCCTCTTCCATGCAGGTTCCAGGCCAGGAATTGAACTCAGGTCATCAGGATTGGCAGTAAGCACTTTTACAGGTTGAACCTTCTTGCTGGCCCCATGACTATCCAACTTTCTTTTTCTGTTTGCTTTTTTGAGATTCGGGTTTTTCTGAATGCTTTTTTATGTTCTTACCCAGCTTCTGGCCCAGTCTCTCCCTCTGTTTTCTGGTCCACCAAGGTGTGAGAAGTCTGAAGCCACACACTGCTGCTGTCATGATTGGCAAGAATTTTGCCATGTCTTCCCAGCCATATTAGACTGTACCCTCAAATCCTTCTTGCCCTAAGTTGCTAATGTAGCCATGACTATCCTGGGACTCACTCTGTAGACCAGATTCGCCTCAAACTCACAGAGATCTTCCCACCTCTCCCTCCAGAGTGCTGGTAAAGGCGTGCGGCACCACGCCCAGTGATTATCCCGCTCTAAACGTTTCCTTCCAGGATACTTTTCTCATTGCTGTGACCCAAGTGTCTGAGAAGAAGCAACTTAAGGCAGAAAGGATTTGGAGTACAGCCCACCATAGCTGGGAAGCCGTGACAAAATTCTTGCCAGTCATGGCAGAAGCAGTGTGTGACTTTGAACTTCTCAGATCTTGGTGGACCAGGAAACAGAGGGAGCTCCTGGACCAGAAGTTGGGTAGGAATGTAAGAACAAAGACCCATTCTCTGGGAATCCACTTCTCCATCTTGGCTTTACCTCCTGAAGCTACCGCAGTCTCCTAAAATGGCACAGTCAGTCAGGGGTCATGTGTTCAAATACATGAGCTTTACACCCCACAGCACATACATATCCTGAAGGGAATACCTCAGTGGGGTCCAGTCCACCGTGAACTGTCCAGTCTTTTGCTTGGATGAAGATTCTGCCTCCGGTGTCTATCCTGGCATGCTGTCTTCACTGATATTCTTTGATGTGTTTAGAAATTGACTCAGTGTGTTTGTCCCTCTTTGTTCTTTCATATAGAACATCTAACTTTTCAGCCTATTACACGGGACGTCCTGGAGAAAGAGTTGTGGCTAATATTCCCTGTCTCGGCTCCATTGTGAGTAGAGAAAAACATCCATAATTAACCAAGATGCACCAATAAATTTTGCTAAGAATAATGTTTTTTTAGAAGCAGTGTCTTTAAAAAAGGGTATTTAGTCCCTTCTGGACACAGTTAAGAAAGCCAGACAGAGCCAGCGATGGTGGCACACACCTTTAATCCCAGCATGCAGGAGGCAGAGACAGGCAGATTTCTGTGAGTTTGAGGCTGGCCTGGTCTACAGAGTGAGTTCCAGAACAGTCAGGGCTACACAGAGATACCCTGTCTCAAAAAAACCAAAACCAAAATAATAATAATAACAATAACAATAATAATAAAAATCAGGACATAGGAAAGAGTGGGAGGAAGCTGGGGTTTATGAGCTGGGGTGTGAGCTGAGAGTTTTAGATCTCCTTTAATTTTCATTATGGCCCTAGGAGATAGGCTAACTCTCTCTCTCTCTCTCTCTCTCTCCCCTCCCCTCCTCTTTCCCCCTCCCTTGCTCTTTTAAGAAGCAGGTATCTGATAATCTCCTAGAGTCATTTTTTAAATTACACTAATTGATTATGTACCACAGCACTCTGTGGAAATAAGAGGACAGCTTTTGGGAGTTGGTTCTCTCCTCCCACCATTTAGGTCCTAGGGATTGAACTTTGGTCCAGGTTTGGATGCAAGCACCTTTTCCCTATGAGTCATCTCACCTGCATTCCTGGAATCATAATCATTAAAAAAAAAATTGATGTTATGAATCCAGTTTGCCTTCTCTTGTAGCCACTTGGGTCCAACAAGAAAAGCAGTTTCTCTAAAAAATATCAAATGGAAAAAAGAAAACATATTTAACAAGTGGTGCTGGCCTAACTGGATATCAACATGTAGAAAAATGAAAATAGACCCATATCTATCACCATGCACAAAACTCAAGTCCAAATGGATCAAAGACCTCAACATAAAGTCAGCCACACTGAACCTTATAGAAGAGAAAGTGGGAAGTACACTTGAACACATTGGTACAGGGAACCACTTCCTAAATATAGCTCCAGCAGCACAGACACTGAGAGAAACAATTAATAAATGGGACTTCCTAAAACTGAAAAGCTTCTGTAAAGCAAAGGACACGGTCAACAAGACAAAAGCCTATAGAATGGAAAACTATCTTCACTAACCCCACATCAGACAGAGGTCTGATCTGCAAAATATACAAAGAACTCAAGAAATTGGACACCAAAAGATCACACAATCCAATTAAAAATGGAGTAAAGACCTAAACAGAGAACTCTCAACAGAGGAATCTAAAATGGCTGAAAGACACTTAAGGAAATGTTCAACATCCTTAGTCATCAGAGAAATGCAAATCAAAACAACTCTGAGATTCCATCTTACACCTGTAAGAATGGCCAAGATCAAAAACACAGATGACAACTTATGCTGGAGAAGTTGTGGGGAAAAGGGAACACTCCTGCATTGCTGGTGGGAAAGCAAGCTGGTACAACCCCTTTGGAAGTCAGTGTGGTGATTTCTCAGGAAATTAGGAAACAACCTTCCTCAAGACCCAGTAATACCACTTTTGGGTATATATCCAAAGGACGCTCAATCATGCCACAAGGACCTGTGTTCAACTATGTTCATAGCAGCATTATTTGTTTCTTTGGTTTTTTTTTTTTTTTTTTACAGAACTTGCCTCAAGTTTATTTGTAAAAACAGCATAAGGTACTGAACATCTGCAAATACTGTGTAGGTGTTCACACCAGTCCATCTGTCTTCGCATTGGCAGACTGAGATCTTTTTTATGTGGCCTTCACAGGGGCCTGGGCACCTTTGGGAGCCTGAGCTGCAGCTGAGGCCTCTGTTTTGGCTTGAACTTTGGGCTTTGTTTTTTGGAGCCTACGAGCCCTGGCCATGTAGCTTCTAATCCCCACTTCCCAAACTTGGGGTGAGCAATTAAAGCCAGACGGGTGAGTTTCAGCTGGGGCCCTTTGGCCCCTTGGGCTTCACCACCTGGGGCTTCACCACCTGGGGCGTCACCAGGGCCTTGATGGCCTCCACACGTGGCTCATAGCCTTTGCATTATTTGCCTGCATCTTCTTCAGGCCTTTCTTGTTGTGCTTCTTGGCAAAGCACATGTTCCTCAGGAACTTGGGGTCAACCCCCTTGAGAGATTCGTATCTTTGTGACCGGGGTTTCTTTTTTTTTTTTTTTTTTTTAGGTTTTTCGAGACAGGGTTTCTCTGTGGTTTTGGAGCCTATCCTGGAACTAGCTCTTGTAGACCAGGCTGGTCTCGAACTCACAGAGATCTGCCTGCCTCTGCCTCCCGAGTGCTGGGATTAAAGGCGTGCGCAACCACCGCCCGGCTATGACCTGGGTTTCTTGATGCCCTTTCTGTGCCATTTCCGGGACTGGTTGTGTGTGGTGTGGTTCTTGGACTTGGCCATGGCTGGACGGTAATCAGCGGCTCCAGCAGCATTGTTTGTTATAGCCAGAACCTGGAAACAACCTAAATGCCCCCTCAATTGAAGAATGGATAAGAAAAATGTGATACATTTACACAATGGAGTATACACAGCAGAAAAAAAATAATGACAGCTTGAATTTTGCAGGAAAATGGATGGAGCTAGAAAACATTATTTTGATTGAGGTAACCCAGACACAGAAAAACAATTATCACATGTACTCACTCATAGGTGGTTTTTAAACATAAAGCAAAGAAAACCAGCCTACAAACCACAATCCCAGAGAACTTAGACAACAATACAAACACTAAGAGAGACATACATGGATCTAATCTACATGGGAAGTAAAAAGTTTAAAAAGACAAGATCTCCTGAGTAAATTGGGAGCAT
This sequence comes from Microtus oregoni, assembly GCF_018167655.1. Lineage (NCBI taxonomy): Eukaryota > Metazoa > Chordata > Mammalia > Rodentia > Cricetidae > Microtus > Microtus oregoni. The sequence continues at coordinate 4,668,687 of NW_024543221.1, forward strand.
GGGGGACATTGTGGCAGGGTTGAAGGGGGAGGGGAGAGGCAGGGAGGGGAGCAGAGAAAAATGTAGAGCTCAATAAATATCAATAAAAAAAACCTGATAGACATCAAGAGAAATGCAATCTCGAAGAAGAAGAAGAAGAAGAAGAAGAAGAAGAAGAAGAAGAAGAAAAGCAGGTTCTCATTCTAGCAGATGTTCATTCGGACTGCTAGGGGAGATTCTTGGCAGAGGGACAGGGTGGAAAGGGGAGCAGCCAGGCTTTCGTTTGCAGCTGTCATCCTACAGGGCCCTGAAGAACATCTCCTTAACTTATTATCTTTGGTTTAAAAGAAGAAATTTGGTACAACTGACTACCAGAGATTTGAAATTGAGATGTATCTTAAGGTCTGTGCCACTGAATCTTGAGTATCTTCCAAAGAAAGGTCTATTTTGTTAAAGGCTTGATCCTCAAAGTTGCAATACAGCACTGGTTCTCAACCTGTGGGTCGCAACCCCTCAGGGCATCACATGACAGCTGATTGACACAGTGTGGGAAAACTTTTCCAGTGACGGTTTTATTACTCTATAACCCATGTACGTAACATACATGTCACCTATTTAAACCGTCTATTCAGTGGTTTTTAGGAGATGCGCAGTTCTGCAGCCGTCAGTACCGTTTTAGAACTTTAAGAAATCCTATACCTTTTACTGGTTACTCATTTCCCACTCAGCCCAAGCAGCTGCTGTCCTCTTTTAATCTACTCTTTTTATAGATGTGCCTGTTCTGGACATTTCTCAATGATAGAAGCACACAATTCGTTCTTTTGGGACAGGCTTTAGTATAAGTTCACCCACACTGTGGTCCTTTCTTACGGCTGAACGTTATTCTATTTCATAGATATACTATTTTTGTTTGCTTTTTTTTGAGACAGGGTTTTATTATGTAGCCCTGACTTGCCTGGAGCTTGCTATGTAGACCAGGCTATGCAAAAACTCAAAATCTGCCTGCCTCTGCCCCTACCCCCCACCCCCAATGCTGGGAAGGTATGTACTACCATGCCCAGCATTGTTGCCTTTTTAAAAACTGTTTTTATGTTTAATTATGTGTACATGTGAAGGGAAGTGTGTGAATGAGTACAATTTCCCTTGAGGCCAGAAGAGTGTCAAAGTCTCCATAACGGGAGGTGGAGGCAGTTGAGCTGATAAGGGTAAGGGTGCTGGGAAATGAACTCGGGTTTTCTGCAATGCTACTATGTACTCTTAACCTCGGAGCTGTTCCTTCAGCCCCTCTTGTTATTCCAGAGGGTCTCAAGCGACCTAGCCAACCTTGCACTTGCTGTGAAGATTGGCCTTCAGTTCCTGACCACTCATTTCCCCCTTTTAACTGCTAGGATGACAGGTGTGGGGTATATTCCCCCACACCTGGCCAAGAGAGACTGGCTTGTCATGCTTGCTTATATTTTAAAACTATCTTTTTCTATAGAAAGGCTACATATACAGATATGAAGAAAATAAAAAATCATCCATGATTCTACTATCTAAAGGTAGCTACTACTATCTAGAGGTAGCCACGATTAACATGAGTGTCTTTACATTCTGGATATAATCTATGTGTATATATTGGGAAATAGAATTTTATTTTATGTGAAGGACAGAGGACAATTTGTGGGGGTCAGTTCTCTTTGCTACTATGTGGGTTCCAGAGAGCTGCTTCAAGTTATTAGGTTTGGCACCAAGCACATTTACCTGATGAGCTATCCTGTCAGTTCTGTGATATATTCGTGTGTGTGTGTGTGTGTGTGTTCAAGCCTGTTTTTGTGATTCTTAGGAGAGAAGCCAGGGGACACCTACAATACCCCTGCTTTTACCTAGGTGTTTTGTTTTTTAATGATTTAGTGTTTGTATCCAAAGTTAGTGGTTTTGTTGTTTGAGACACTATATAGCCATGGCTGGCCTGGAACTCACTATGTAGTCCAGGCTGGTCTCAAACTCACAAAGATCTGCCTTTTCTGCCTCCCTGATTGTTGGTGGCAGATTTTTCCTGGGAAGACATGAACAAATATCTTTTCACCCTAAAGAGGGAATAAATGACAGACCAAAGCATGATACTACCAAAGTCCAACTTGGTAAACCAATACCTTTCACTGAAGTTACTTGGAGGAGCTTAAATGACTCAAAGACAGCTGCATCACTAAAGGTGACCCCTGCATGCGTGACATTTGTGAGAGCTGGAAACCTAGAGCACACTGATGTGGAATATACCTTTACACTGTGTAAAGATGTATCACTGTGATTGTTTAATAAAAAGCTAAACAGCCAATAACTAGGCAGGGCGTATAGGTGTGACTTCTGGACAGACAGAGCTCTGAGAAGAAGGGCAGAGTCACCAGCCAGATGTTGAGGAAGCTGGGTGGGCAGTACAGAGTAAAGGTAATGGAGCCATGTAAAAGAACATAGAATAAAAGATATGAGTTGATTTGAGTTATAAGAATTAATGGAGTAAGCCTAAGCTAAGGCCAAGCTTTCATAATTAATGATAAGTCTCCATGCCATTCCTTATTTTGTGAGCTGGTGGCCCAAAGAAAAATCCATCTACAGCACATTGCTGTCTGCAGGCAACTCAATAGGTTGCAGAGTCCTTTCTAAGTGGCTCAGTTGGTTTGAGCCTCTTCCAGGCAGCTCAGCTGCCTTTGTTTCTTTTATGCAGTTTGGCAGGCCTCTTCTTTCAGGCTGCTTTGGCTGGTCTATTTCAGGGGGACTTATCCCTGCTTGTACTATTGGGGGAGGGAGTGGTCAAGAGGGAATCTGGTCAGTTTCAGAAACTTCCTGAAACTTTCTCTATAGCCCTGGCTGTCCTGGAACTGGCTCTGTAGACCAGGCTGGCTTCAAACTCACAGAGATCCTCCTACCTCTGCCTCCCTAATGCTGGGATTAAAGGCATTGGCCACCACCATCTAGCTCTGAAACTATTTGAGTTGTTAACTTCCTTAAGGAGCTTTTCCACAGTATTTCACCTCACCTCCCTATAGAATATCCTGTTATTTCACCTCCCTGAAAACATCACAAGACATTTCCCTCTAAAATTTAAGGTTTTAATCTCAGGAAATTGCTACACAACATGGAGTGCTGGGATTAAAGGAGTATACCATCAAGCCCAATGTGTGTGTGTGTATGTATGTATGTATGTATGTGTGTGTGTTTTAAGGCAAAGAAGATAAACTTGCAAAATCATGTCACTTAAGTTGAATACACAATTGAAGGTAATTTATCCTGTGGTTCATGTTCTATGGGTAGAATGATGGTGTCCCCTTCAAAACTCATTTTGAAATTTAATCCCTCGTGCAATACTGTGAAGAAGCTCTGGCTCAAGAGTGAGATTATCACACTTATAGAGCTCAGTATTGAAGGGGCACTCTTGTTCTTTTTCCTTCACCCCTGGAGATGTAGCAGCAAGACGGGCATTGTGGAAGGAGGAAGCAGCCCTCATTAATATTAGCACAACCACCTTGAAATTTCTAGAATCCGGAACCATGAGAAATGAATTTCTGTTGTTTAGAAATTACCAAGTCACAAGGGACTTTGTCATAGCAGCATAAATGGATTAAGTTTGACCTCATTTTCAAATTGATGAGGATACCCAAGCCCCAAGAAGGATGAGTTTATTCCACCTGTTAAAGACTGACTGGTTAGAATGTGTTCAGAAGGTTCAGGAGTGGTCAGATGAACTAGAAGGCAAGGTTACTTTGTTAAAATTGGCCTTTTGGGGACTGGAGAGTTTGCTCAATGGTTAAGAGTACTGGCTGCTCTTCCAGAGGATCTGGGTTCAATTCCCAGTACCCACAAGGCAGCTCACAACTGTCTGTGACTCCAGTTCCAGGGGTTCCTACACCCTTTGACAGGACACCAATGCTGACAAAACATCATACACATAAAATAAAAATAAATTTAACAGTGGTGGCGCACGCCTTTAATCCCAGCACTCCAGAGGCAGAGGCAGGTGGATCTCTGTGAGTTTGAGGCCAGTTTGGTTTACAAGAGCTAGTTCCAGGACAGGCTCCAAAGCTAGAGAAATCCTGCCTCAAAAAAACAAAAAACAAACAAACAAAAAAAAAAACGAGAGAGAGAGAGAGAGAGAGAGAGAAGAACTGTCCTTTCACCCCTTTCACTTTCTGCCTACCTCCTCACTCGGTCACCCTAGGCTTAAAGCTGTTGTCACCAAGGATGCTTCCTCTTCCTAAGCCTTCTTTCCTTACCTCTTGAGAGGCAGGATTCCACTGCTCCACCCTCCACCCCATTCGGTGGTTGGTACTACCTTAAGGGGTGGCAGGAGCAGCTAACCTAATCTCTGGGTGACGCCCCGTTTTAAGGTCCTTTGACTCATTGTTTTGTCCTGCATTTTACAGCTGAAAGTTAAACCACAAGAATTTACTTGCCTGGGATGATACAAAGAGCAGCCCAACTTCCACAGCCAGTAGAGCAGGCACCTGCTGCCCTTTTCCTGACCCCAGAAGTTGTTCTCTCTACCGATTCTCCCAGATTCTCATCCTGTCTTTCTCCAATCTGTGTCTCACATTTTTGTTCTAGAACAGAAATGAAAACCTGTCATTCCTACTACTTAAAACTCCATTTATTGCTCTTTCCATGTCCAACTTAGCCCTGGCAGGCCCGTCTAGATCTGTTCTCGCCTCACTGCGCCATTTTTTAACTTTTTAGCTCTTGGAATTCACCCATTCACCCGTTTTTTTTCTTTCCACTGCTTAACTGCTGGATTCTCCGACCACCCCCTCCTCATAAAAGTCTTGCAGAAAAGACCCGGGAGATCGACCACGCTTGTAAAAGGAACAGTTGAAAAGCAACCGTGGTTTAATACTGTAAAGTGTTACAGCCGGGAACCGTGACATCTTCCCCCGGGCTTCTTTCGGTATGGGAGGGATTCTCATCCAGTTTCATTACATTTGGTGAGTGTTCCTTGAATCTTCCCCGAGCATCCTTAGTCACTGCGAAGCTCCCAGCTCACTGCCCGCCTGGGATGGAAGGCAGGAGAGAAAGAACGCAGGACAGTTCGCTAGCTGTCGGCCTACACCAACTTGGTGACCTCTCAAGGTCTCATCCCGGCCGCTCGCAGCTCAGGTTCCGGCCAGGGCCGCTCGGGACCCCGCATCTGTGACCTGCAGGCGACGCGGCCGCCGCGGCCTGGGCACTTGGGGGTGGGGGGGCAGGGACGGACCGAGGCGCCGGAGAAACGCGGTCTGGGGAGCCGAGCACACGTTACTTCGGGCACAGCCCCCTCCGTGCAAAGCGACCAGGAACCCCGGACTGGTCCGCCGCGCCACCCGCCCGGGCCTCCCTCCCGCTCCCCTCAGGAAACAGCCTGCAGTTCCCGCAGCCGCAGCGCGGGCCGCGCGCCGGGAGCGAGCGCAGGCAGGCGAGGGGGGTGGCGCGGGCGGGCGGGTGCATCGGGGCTGGCGCCGCGCCCCCCGCGCTCGGCCCCTACCGGGCCTCTCAGCGCGGCCTCCCCTGCCCTCCTTCCAGCCCGGTCCCGAGTGGAGGCGCAGCCCCGGAGGCCCCCTCCGGGCAGGCTCGGGCGGAGCCGGACGGCCTGGCGGGAGCAGGCGCCGCGGGCCGCGAGCTCCTCATTCGAACCTCCCTCGCAGACAGTCTCCGCCCCACAATGCACCGGGGCGGGCAGCCTTTGAAAAAGCGGCGCGGCTCGTTCAAGATGGCGGAGCTCGACCAGTTGCCTGACGAGAGTAAGTAGCGTCTCGGAGCAGCCCTCCTTCCCGCCGGTTGTCTGTCCCGAGGTCGCACCGGCCGAGTCCGGTGGCCGGGCAGGTGGGATGGCCGCCAGCCCACCGCGGTCCCCGCTCTTCCTACTCAGGCGCTGCCGCCGCGTCGCCGCCTTTGTTATGGTGTCTGTGAGTCTGTTTCTGGGGTTGGTGCGAGCGCCAGCGCCGGAAACCGAAAGCCCGGGAGTCCAGCCTGTCCTGACGGAGTCGGCGGCCGCTCTCCCGGAGCGACTGCGACCCTGGCTGAGGTGGGCGAAGAGCGGCCCCCAGTTGCGGGCGCCGTCCTCCCTGCCCGCCCGGTTATGTAACTCGCCGGTCGGGGGCCGGGAGGGCTCGGGCTGGGCACCTCGGACACAGCCCCTCTTCACTCCCGGGCCTCCGATCTGCTCCGGTGACAGCTCTTGCTTCTGCAGGCACCGGAGATCGCAGCCCCCAACCCCCCATCCCCGTGTCCATCCTGGAAGTGTTTCCTTCCGTGTCACACCGGGCTGGCCCCTTCCCTTGGGACTACAGGTGGCCGTGGACCTTTCCGGAGCCGATCCGGCTTGGCTACAGTGTTGAGGTAGCTCCATTCCCAGACTTCCTTCTTAGGGGATGTGTCTTAAGGATATGGGGTGTCACCCAAGGATGTGAGCACCGCGACATACATGTTTGTTACCCGGCCTGACACCCACTCCCGTGCATTGCCTCACTTAAGCTTCCTTACTCAACCTCCAAAGCAGGATGCTCACCTGTCCACAGCTAGTAAAAGCACCAGTTCTGTGACTTAAGGGCAGGGGAACAGTTTTGTTATTTTCATATTGCACAAACTATTAAAAAGACAGATATGTCATTACAAAATGGGCTGGAGTCAACACGCACTGCGTGGTACGTAGCAGAGTATACAACAAAAGACTGGCGGGCGTGGTGGCGCACACCTTTGATCCCAGCACTTGGGAGGCAGAGGCAGGTGGATCTCCCATTTCGATGCCAGCCTGATTTTCAGAACTAGTTCCAGGACGGCCAGGCCACATAGGAAAAACCCTTCTCGGAAAAACAAACAAATGAAACAAAATGAGCAGTCAGTATTTAGAACGACTGTATTTTGTTTTTAACCATTTGGAGTTCCCCAGTAGGAAGTCAGGACAGAGAAAACCCGTCTCAAAAGAACTTTCTCAGTGATGGAATGTTCCCTTTTCTGGTGTTCAGTAGAAAGCGTAACCACTGGTCTCATGTCGCTATGGAACACCTCACATGTGGCTGGAATGGTTGAGGTGCTGGCTTTTATTTTTATTTAATCTTGACATTAAATAGTTTGCGATTGCTGTATTGGCAGGGCATGTCTGTAGACCAGCTATGGGTTTTATTGTTTCTGTCTGGAGAATATTGTGACTTAGGATGCTTGCAATGAAGATAAGCCTAATGAACGGAATGTCACCTGCTGTCTGAAGAAAGTCTTCCAAGTCCCAGCACAGGGACATGGTTGTCAGTTTCACACTTCTGCTGAGACAAATGGATAGCTCCAAGTTTGAGGCCAGCCTAAGGCTGTAATGTAAGATTTTTTTTTATCCTCTCTGAGTATGTTTCCATACCACCTTGTAACTTCCCAGGGGCTGTCTCACTGGCGGTCACACATTCGTTGGTGTGATTGTTTGGTCAGCACCCACGAGAGCTGAGCCACCTAATGCTTTTCCTCACTCCTGCTGTGATGGCTGATTTTGGTAGCTTGACTGGACTGAGAAATACCTAGGAGATCAGTAAAGCACACCTCTAGGTATGTATGTCTGTGAGCACACCTTCAGGAAAAAGATTTTTCTTACTGTTGCTCTTTGAGGTTTATATTTGAGGTTCAGATATCAGCTACACTGTTAAAATATGCATAACCTAATTGTTTATATTATCATGTAATGTCTCTGGTACTTTGATTGGGGGAGGTGTGTGTGTGTGTCTTTAGCTAATCTACAGCTTTGTCAAAAGCAGGAATTGCTTTTTGGGATCCTATTCTATTTGGATGCATACTTTCCTAAGCCTGGATGTGTGTGTGGGGGGGGGGAGGGCTTTGGACTTCCCACAGGACAGGGTACCTTGCTCTCTTTCAGGACTGGAGGGGGAAGGAGGGAGTGTGTGGGGGGGAGTGGGGAGGGAAGTGAGAAGGGGGAAGTGGAAATTTTGATTAGTATTATTTATAAAATAATTTAAAAAAAGCAGGAATTGCATATTTGATATGTTACACAATGACACAAACAGACTTAAAGACTTGGCTAAGATGGAACTGACTGTAGAATAATAGTAATTAAAATAGAGCATGATCTTGAAAAGTGAAAGTAATTTCAATTTGATATGAAAAACACAAAGATTTTTGTTTTTCTTAAACCCAGTTAAGTTAGGGAACTATGTAGTTTATATTAGTTAATAGCCCCGTAACACCAGTAATAAAAACTATCATTTTCGGGCTGGAGAGATGGCTCAGTGGTTAAGAGCGCTGACTGCTCTTCCAGAGGACCCGGGTTCAATTCCCAGCACCCACATGGCAGCTCACAACTGTCTAAAGATCCAATTGTAGGGGATCTGACACCTTCACACCAATGTACATAAAGTAAAGTTAAATAAACCATTAAAACATTTAAAAAAAAAAACTATCATTTTCTGAATACTTACTGTGACTGGTGTAAAAAAAAAAAAAAGCCCCCCCATATATTTATTGTTGCTTTCTGCTCATTTGATCTTTATTTCAGTTGATATAAGTACATGATTTATTATTATTATTATTAATTATTTTTGTTTTTTGAGACAGGGTTTCTCTGTGTAGCTTTGGAACCTGTCCTAGAGTTCACTCTGTAGACCAGGCTGGCCTTGAATTCACAGAGATCCATCTGCCTCTGCCTCCCGAGCGCTGGTATTAAAGGCCTGTGCCACCACCACCCAGCTAGCTACACCATGATTTTTATATGTGGGCAGATTCTTTCTTTGCTCGAAGCCTCTATTCTTGAACTCCTGCTATTTCACATCTCCTCTTAGATGCTGCAGAGAGTTGTTGTATATCTTAGTAGATTCAAAATTTATCTCAGAAATTCCACCCTAGCCAGTAAGTGCTTCCAGTAGCTCCTGTCTTAATGAATGGTTACATTGTGTATTCCTGTGACTGAGCAGAAACCTAGTTACCTTTGGCACTTTCTTCTCACTTCCCCTATTTGAGCATTTACTAAGTCTTGGAGCATTTCTCTTCTGTATTGTATGTGTTTCAAGTCTTACTTTTTACCATCACCTAGCCCAGGTTGTCACCATCTCAGTAACCCACTCCCTCCCCACATATGCAGGTCAGAGGGATCCTTTCACAGCAGAAATGTCTTCCTGCCATTACCTTGTGTTTTAAACCTGAGGCAGGGTCTCCATATATATCATCTCTGGCTGGCCTGACTCAATTGTAGATCAAACTGATCTTGACCTTCTGCTTCCTGGTTGCTAGGTTTGCAGGTGTGTGCCAGTCATTCCCAGCTGTCCTCTTGTTTAAAACCTTGTAGTGGCTAGCTCTAAGACCCCATGCTTCCTGGCTGCTTCCACTTCCCCATTTATTTTGTACCTCTCCTCAGTCTATCTCTGAGTTAACTGGGCTCTTTTCATTCGCTGTGCTGCCAAGCTCCCTTTTCTCTACGTCTTTGCGTGTGCTGTTTTCTGGACTGCTCTCCCCTCCCTTCACTCCCAGTTAACTTCTGCTTATTCTTTAAAGTACCATGTTGAGATTTTTAAATGTATTTTTGTTATTTTTATTATGTATGTATGTGTGTCTGCATGTGGATATATGTATGGGTACATGTAGAAGCCAGAGGCATTGGATGCCCCTGGAAGTGGAGTTAAAAGCATTTGTGGGCCACCCAGCATGGTTGCTAGGAACCAAACTCCATTCCTCTGGAAGAGCAGAAAGTGCTCTCAAGATTTTTGTGCTTATTTTTTTGTCCTCTGTGACAAGTATTCTTATAGAAGTATTCTTATAGAAGTATTTCCCTCCCACCATGTAACTTCTCAGGGGCTGTCTCACGCATTCGTTGGTGTGATTGTTTGGTCAGCAGCCACCAGAGCTGAGCCACTTAATGCTTTTCCTCACTCCTGCTGTGATGGTTGATTTTGATAGCTTGATTGGACTGAGAAATACCTAGGAGATCAGTAAAGCACACCTGTGTATTCATGAGCATATCCCCAAAAACAATTAGATCATGAGCCATTGACCTAATAAATGGATTCATCCCTTGGTGGAGTCATACGATAGCATTATTGTAGGTGGTGAAAGGTAGGAGGTGGTACCTATTTAGAGAAAGTAGGTTAGGGGGGCCTGCCTTGGTAGTTATGTGTTACCCTGACATCTTCCTGTCTTCCCTTCTCTCTTCGTCCTGGCCATCACATCAGCTCTCTGCTTTTCCATGCCCTCTATGTCATGATGAAGTCAACAAACCCTCTGGAACCTGAGCAAACTAAATCTCCCCAGTTTTAAGTCATTTAGTCAGATTCTTCTGTCACAGGAATTGAGAAATAACTAGGAATACACTTACAGTCCCACCTCAAAGCACAGCCCTGCTTTCACATTTCTGTTTAGCTCTTCCCACTCCAAGCACAATGGCCATTTTCTCCATCAGATATTCAGTCTAAACTAGTTTCTCAGGGCTTTTTTTCTCTTTTGCTTGGCCTCCCTGTTGTGACCTGGTTTTTGGGGTGGGGGTAGGGGTGGTTCTTCCTGATTTTATGGCTAGTTCTTTTCAGATGTTATCTCTCTGGAAAGTTTCTCTAACTCCAGTTTAAGTTCTTTTTATTAACTGTCATGAAGTATAATTACTGTTTTATGTAGTTATTTGTTGTCTGTCTCTTTCTACTAGAATACAAACTCTGAGAGTGGAGGCTCTTGGTGGGGGCCTCAGCTCTCAGCCTGCTCATGGCAAGCATTAGTACATACTGGTGGACTGTTGTATAAATGAAACTGGCTAAGGCAAGATTCTTACTTAACCAACTTCACCTGCCTGTAAAATTCATGCTTTTAAACTGATGGGTAATTTGGGCAGTTAATATAATGTGAGTCCATCTGAATTAGCTATGTGTTGTATACATTGTCCTAAGCACTTTTGCTTATATTTGCATGTTTACTGTTTTACACATGTAGAAGCAACAGCATAGTGAGTTGAGACACTTTTCAGAAAATAACATAGCAGGGAAGTGACAGAGCCAAGATCTAAACAGGAGCCAGCCTCAATGTTCTGGAGCTTATGCTCTCATTTTAAACAGTTTCTCTGTGTAGCCCTGGCTGGCTGCCCTGGAACTGGCTCTGTAGACCAGGTTGGCCTCGAACTCACAGAGATCAGCCTGCCTCTGCCTCCTGAGTGCTCGGATTAAAGAAAGGCATGCACCACCACCGCCTGGCTGGAGTCTCAGATGTAAGAGCTGCCCAACACAGATGTGGGACCTGAACTTGCTTCCTCTGCAAAAGTAGTGCAGACTCTTAGCTGCACAGCCATCTCTGCTGTTGTTGCTACACTGCCTCGTAGAACAAGGTGAAGGGAGTTAAAGGCAGTAAGAGAATACTCAAGGTCTGATGCCCACCTTTGTGGGATAGCAACCGTGCCTTTGTGACTTAGACCTCTTTCTCAGAGCCCTGTTCAAACGACCCTTACAGAGAAGCTAATCCATAAGATAGTTTGTCCTCCCACACTCCTCTCTGTCATCTGCTCACTTTTTCCACAGCTCATCTTCACCTGGCTTGTACCTGTTTGTCCCTCTAACTGCAGCAGAAGCTCAGGCAGGCAGGGACTTTGACTTATTTCCTTGCTGTGGTGCTTCTACTGCCTGAGGAGGAGCTACCACTTAGCAGCACGTAGTATATACCTATGTTTTCCTGGAATGAACAGTTTTTTTCCTTGGTATTTTGGTGACTTTATGTTCTGTCCACCTTACTGTTTCTTGGTTGCATTTTGTTTGAAGCTTCCTAGTAGAATTTTTATTTATTTTGTGTTAGTAGAGATTGAACATAATAGGCAAGTACTCAACCCAGCTGTGTCCTTAGTCCTTTTAGCATAATTTTATGACTTTCTCCCCCTACTCCCTTACCCATGATTAATGCCTTTGAACATTCAACTTCAAAAAACTCTCTTCCCTATTGAATCTCCCACCTCTACCACTCATCGATCCTGCCTTCACTGTTAACAGATCCTGTAGCTCTGTGTTTCTCACAGTAGGTTACCTGTCACAGATCTCCTAAGGAGCTTTATTAATAATAGATTCTGTGTGTAGGAGGAGCTGGTTATTCTATTATAATCGTATCTAGTGACTCCCTCTACATTATGCTAGTCCTCTTTGGGTGTTCAGAATCCCATTTTCCTGTATAGATCTCTAAGTGTTGCACATATCCGCATTCTAGACTTTCAAGAGACTTGTTTGACTATGACCCTCTGCTTCATGCTTGTTTTCTTTTTTTTCTCTGTTCCAATAATGTGAATGTTCTTTCTCTTTTCCTCCAGTGCTAGAGCGCTTTTGAATGAGGTTGCAAAACTACTTCTGTCCTTACCATTTTTTCTTCTTTTTGTACATTTTCCTCTCTTAGAATGATTTCCAGCTGCTGTCAAAATTTCCACAGGCCGGCCGAGTCTCTTACCTTGCGTGCCAGGCTACTCATTCCTTTCGTTTTCTAGACAGGGCTGGGCTGTCCTGGAGCGCACCGTGGAGCCCAGGCTTGTCTTGAACCCAGGACAGTCCTTTCACGTGCTGGACTGCAGACAGAGCCCCCGTGCAGTTCTGCACTCTGCATATCTAACCATCGTGTCGAGCTCAGTGTTGCTCAAACCGAATGGACCGCTCTTATGCCTAAACCAAGTTCTTTTCCTTTAACTTTGATTGGAAAATAATTATTGATTTGATTTAGTTTGCTTGTTTTATTTTTGAGACAAGGTCTCTCACTTTGTAGCCTTGGCTGGCCTGAAACTCAGAGACCCACTTTTAAAGGCATACACCACCAAACCCAGCTGATTTGTTTTATTTTTAATTTCAGGCTCCTCAGCAAAAGCCCTTGTCAGTTTAAAAGGTAAGAATTATGCTTTTCTAGAAATCTATAGCAATTTGACTATATTTTTCTTTTCCTTCTGTTGTTATATGTGACTCCTTGTATTGATTCAAGTATTGACTCTTGGCTGATAATTTTAAATTCACTTGCTTTTAGATAGTTTCTCTTTATTTGATAGTAATTAAAAAAAAATTTCCTAAAAGTATTGCTTAAAGAATATCTTTTTTTTGTTTTTGTTTTTTGAGATAGCTTGACACTCATATGTTGACCAGGTTGGCTAGAACTCACAGAGATCCACCCATCTCTGCCTCCTTTTTAAAGTCACCATGCCTCACTTAAAGAATCTCTTGATTGCCGGGTGGTGGTGGCGCACGCCTTTAATCCCAGCACTCAGGAGGCAGAGGCTGGCGGATCTCTGTGAATTCAAGATCAGCCTGGTCTACAAGAACTAGTTCCAGGACAGGCTCCAAAGCTACAGAGAAACCCTGTGGTGAAAAAACAAACAAACAAAAAAAAAAAAACAACAACAACAAAACCAAAAAAATCCCCCCAAAACCCAGAACCTTTATTCCTTCCTAGTGCATGTTCTCTCTCTCTCTCTCTCTCTCTCTCTCTCTCTCTCTTTTTTTTTTTTTTTTTTTTTTTTTTTTTTTTTTTTTAAAGAGATTTTTCTGCAAAGGGAGGAGGTAGTGGTAGCAGCCTGGACCTCAAGGACTTCCTGCCTCAGCCTACATCTAACTTACATTTTTGTGGTTTTATTTTTATTTATTTTGGTCGGTTGGTTTTTTGAGACAGGGTCTCCCTATATATAGCCCTTACTGACCTGGAGCTCAGTATGTAGATCAGACTAACCTCAAACTTGGCTAATCTTGTGCCTGCCTCTCAAGTACTAAGATTACAAAAATGCGCCACAATAGTGGGCCTCTTAGTTATTTTGTCTTTTGAAACAGGATCTCATAGCCTAGGTTGGCCTCAAGATCTTTATGTAGCCGAGGCTGGCCTTTACTAATCTTTCTGCCTCAGGCTTCCTAGTGCTAGGATTATAGAACACCATCACACCTGCTCCAACTAACATATTTCTTAGGGAAAAAAAATTAGAGAGTGCTGGTAAGCAATTGTGCAAAAATAAGTTTTATTGTATCTATACTTAAATATATGTCTGCATTTAAACATGATTCTTTACAAAAATCAAACTCATTCTCCTTTATTTCAATATATCTGATCATTTAATTGTTAGGACTTTTTCTGATTCTTTGCCCGATTCTAAAGACATTTCTTTGAATTAAGAAAAACAACTGAACATGGTAACTCATGCCTTTATTCCCAGCTATTTTGGAGGTTAAGGCAGGAGGATTGCTGTGACTAAGTCAGTTTGGGGCATAGGAATATGCTACACCACCATATCATGCTATATTAATTTTTCTATGTCGTGTTTCACATATTGAAAGCAAAAATCACTTAGAAAATTCTTCTAGGTGTGTAGCCTAAGCTGTAGTCTCAGTACTTGGGAAGCACAGAGCACGCCAGGTTCAAGGACAGCCTTGCTCCACAGTGCATTCCAGGCCACCCTGGGAAGTAAAGTGAGAACACGTTTCAAAACAAAAACAAACAGAATTAGGAATTTTTTAATTCTTTATTTTTCATTGTCCTACTTTTGGTAATAATTTACAAAAAATATGAAATTATTCTTTTTTTTAATATTTATTTATTTATTATGTATACAACATTCTGCCTCCATGTATGCCCGCACGCCAGAGGAGGGCGCCAGATCTCAGTACAGATGGTTGTGAGCCACCATGTGGTTGCTGGGAATTGAACTCAGGACCTCTGGAAGAACAGCCAGTGCTCTTAACCTCTGAGCCAGCTCTCCAGCCCTATGAAATTATTCTTAACAGAGTAAAAGAATTATTTAAAACAAAAACAAAAATGCAATACTTTTAAGATGCATTGTTTTACCATATTGTGGGGCTGGAGAGATAGCTCAGTGGTCAGAAGCACTGACTATTCTTCCCAGCGACCTCAACTCAATTCCCAGCACCTACGAGACAGCTTGGCACCCAACAGTAATTCCAGATCTGAGGATCTGATTGCCTTCTTTGGCTTCTGCAGGTGCCTGGAATTCATGTGGTGCACAGAAATACAGGCAGGGAAAACACGATGCACATCCAATATAAGATTCTTAGAAATGGATTGTATGAGTGTGCATGTGTGCTCCAGAGTGTTCAGTGGAGGTCGGGGACAGCTTCAGGAGTCAGTTGTGTCCGTCCACTGTGGATTGTAGGGCTCGAACTCACACTCGGATCACTAGGTATCTCTGCAAATACCTTTCCCCTAAGCCATCTCTCTGGCCTGAGATGGTTCTTTTGTTTCTAGTAAACTAAAATTATTACAGTCACATTGTAATTTTTCTCATTAATATATCATATATTTAATTATTCATGTTTTTGTTTTATGTGCCTTGGTGTTTTGCTTACATGTAGGTCTGTGTGAGGGCACCAAATTCCCTGGAACCAGAGTTATAGATAGTTGTGAGCTGTCATGTGGGTGCTAGGAATTGAACCTGGGTCCTTTGGAAGAGCAACCAGTGTTGTTACCCCCACCCCCCATATATTTACCACTGTTACTAAAGGATAATGTTCGTGTTATAAAATCCTTTGAGCTAACCTTAAATTTTATCAGTATTAATTATTCATTACAGAAGGAAGTTTATCTAACACATGGAATGAAAAGTACAGTTCTTTACAGAAAACTCCTGTTTGGAAAGGCAGGAGTGCGGGCCCTGCTGTGGAAATGGTAAGGAGAGCTTTCCTGTAAGCTAGAGGAATTTGCATTGAACTGTATGGTTGCGGTGTATGAGTTCATGTAACACAAAAATATTTCTGCAAGGTTCTCCCCGCACAGCTATAAGTATTTTTATTTTAACTTGTCATTAAGCAGTACTTGATTTTATTTAGGTAAGTGATTGGTAACCAGATTATCTAGCCACCATTAAGCATTTGTAATATACATACACACTTAAAAATTTTATTATTATTATTATTTTATTATTATATATTTTTTACAGACAGTCTCATTATGAGGCTCTGACTGACCTGGAACTCACTATGTAGACCAGATTGTCCTCTAACTCACAGAGATCTGCCTGCCTCTGCCCCTGGCTCCCGAGTGCTAGGATAGTATTATATACTTTTGATTCTTACAGAGTTTTTAGTTCTAAAGATAGTTATCAGTTATCTCATATGTATCATGGATTTTTACTTAGAGTTAGAAATTTGATAAACTTTTGACATCAGATCTAGTGTAATACTAAAGCCATTTAGGCATACTCTTCTCAAGTGATTTAATGTCCTTGTTCAACTTAGCCCTCTGCAACAGACATCATGTAATAGCCACTTAATATTAACCAACATAATTTGAGTTGGAATTCCAGAACATATTTTCCTGTCTTCACCATGCAAGGTTACCAGTGTGCTACAGAGATGTGGGCTCTAGTTTTAGGTTTCAAATCATTGTAGAAATATATATTTAAATACTTTGCTAATTTAAGATGTTTATTTTGACTTTGTGTACTTGGTGTTACTCATTTATTTGTTACTCATACTCATTCCTATACTACTGATAATGTAGAGTTAGCTGTGTTTTCTAGATTCAATTTGCATTTGGAACACAAACAAGAAACATTCTTTAAACTAAAATTCTATCATAGCCTTTCAGAAATTCAAAAAGAAGTCGACTCTTTTCTGATGAAGATGACAGACAAATAAACACAAAGTCACCTAAAAGAAACCAGCGAGTTGCAATGATCCCACAGGTATGTTGTAGTGAAGTTTGCTGCGCTTAAAGGATGTGCGTAATTGTGCACTGTGATAAAGGTCATATTTATCCTGTTACACTTTGAAGAGCATCCTTTAAGTCAGTATTGCTGCTCAGCAATTGATTTTACTAACCAAGAAAAATCAGTGTCTTATTGATTTACTTAAACTAGATAGGAAGCCATTTGTGATTCTATAAGTATGAAGGTAATGGGTAGTAAGTAAAATAGACTTGATAATATGGATTTAGTTTTGAGTTTTGCACCAAAATAAGTGAGAGGAAAATGTTTAACTCTATCAAGAGAAATATGATGAAGACTTTCGAGAAGAGAAGAATGAAATAGGGTTTCCTTTTCGTATTTTTTATGTATTATTTGGGGGGGGGGGTTGTGGATTAAACCTAGGGTGTCTCATACGCTAGGCAAGTACTCTTCCACTTGAGTTATCTTATTTTAAATATTTTATTTATCCTATTTTATTTTTTGACACTTTAAAAAAGTTTTGGCTGGTGAGTTGCTAAGGGTAAAGACTCTTGCCATGAAGCCAAATAACGTGATTTCCGTCACCAGAGCTCACATGGTGGAAGAGGAGAACTGATATCTGCAGGTTGTCCTCTGGCTAGCATATGCATAATGTGGCACATGCACACACACTCAGAAAGTAAACAAAATAATTTTACAAAGTTAAAGTCACAATGGACATGTAATAAAGGAATGAAACTTAGCTAAGAAAATGTAGCCTTTAGCAATTAATGTGGTTTTTCTCAGACCAGCTTTATAACTTCTGATATATCTCCTGTTTTTCTCTCATTATTTTATAAAGTGTTATAAAACAAGATTTTTCAATACAGTGTTTAAAACTCAGCATTTAGCCTAGGCTGGCCTCAGACTCAATCTTCCTTGCTTCAGACTCCCAGTACTGGGATTACAAGAGAGTACCACCATGACCAACTTCTTTATGATGATTATAATGATGAAATATCATGTTCCATAGACATAAGTACCTGCTAAGCAAATAAAGCATGAATTCATTAAAAGTAAAATGCAAGCTGGGTGGTGGTGTATGCTTTTAATCCTAGCACTTGGGAGGCAGAGGCAGGGAGATCTCTGTGAGTTCAAGATCAGCCTGGTCTACAAAGTGAGTTCCAGGCCAGCCTGGGTTGTTATACAGAGAAACCCCATCTTCGGGCGAGGGAAGACATTGGAACATGCTATCTAATCTGTATGAAAGATTTGTAGAAATTTATATTTCTACTAACAGTCTGGATATATTTTCTCCCATCTGCAGAGATTTTTTTTTAGATTTATTTATTTATTGTGTATGAGTGCTCTATCTGCATGTACACCTTTATGGTAGAAGAGAGCATCAGATCCCACTATAGATGGTTGTGTGCCACCATGTGGTTGCTGGGAATTGAACTCTGGAAGAACAGCCAGGGCTCTTAACTGCTGAGCCACCTCTCCAGCCCGAGTTATATATATTTATTTTTTTTCCAAGAAAGAAATAACAGTTTGTAATGGACTTTGCTTTGTGGGACTGCCAGCTCCCCAATAATGACATGGAGACTTATTATTAATTATGAAAGCTTAGCCTTTAGTTTAGGCTTGTTTCCAACTAGCTCTTATAATCTGTTTCTGTTACTCTGCATTCTGCCTTGGGGCTTTTTAACCCCTCCCATTCACCCATTCAGTATGCCTGAGTTTCTCCTGTCTTGGGCATCTCGTGCAGCTAGATTCCCTCTCGTGCAGCCAGTTCCCCTTTCTCCCACAGAAGTCCCACCTATTCTCTCCTGCCTAGCTATTGGCCTTTCAGCTCTTTATTAAACCAACCAGAAAGTGCCTTTCACACAGTGTGATCAAATATCCCACAACAGCAGGGTTTTTTTGTTGTTGTTGTTGTTGATATTTATTGAGCTCTACATTTTTCTCTGCTCCCCTCCCTGCCTCTCCCCTCCACCCTTCAACCCTCTTCCAAGGTCCCTATGCTCCCAATTTACTCAAGAGGTCTTGTCTCTTTATACTTTCTACTTCTCGTGTAGATTAGATCTATGTAAGTCTCTCTTAGTGTCCTCATTGTTGTCTAAGGTCTCTGGGATTGTGGTTTGCAGGCTGGCTTTCTTTGCTTTATGTTTAAAAACCACCTATGCGTGAGTACATGTGATAATTGTCTTTCTGTGTCTGGGTTACCTCACTCAAAATAATGTTTTCTAGCTCGATCCATTTTCCTGCAAAATTCAAGATGTCATTATTTTTTTCTGCTGTGTAGTAAGTACTCCATTGTGTAAATGTACCACATTCTCCTTATCCATTCTTCGGTCAAGGGGTTGTTTCCAGATTCTGGCTATGACAAACAAAGCTGCTGTGAACATAGTTGAACACATGTCCTTGTGGCACGATTGAGCATCCTTTGGATATACACCCAAAAGTGGTATTACTGGGTCTTGAGGAAGGTTGTTTCCTAATTTCCTGAGAAATCACCACACTGACTTCCAAAGGGGTTGTACCAGTTTGCATTCCCACCAGCAATGCAGGAGTGTTCCCTTCTCCCCACAACTTCTCCAACATAAGTTGTCATCAGTGTTTTTGATTTTGGCCATTCTTTCAGATGTAAGATGGAATCTCAGAGTTGTTTTGATTTGCATTTCTCTGATGACTAAGGATGTTGAACATTTCCTTAAGTGTCTTTCAGCCATTTTAGATTCCTTTGTTGAGAGTTCTCTGTTTAGGTCTGTACTTCATTTTTTATTGGATTATGTGATCTTTTGGTGTCCGATTTCTTGAGTTCTTTGCTGATATTTTAGAGATCAGACCTCTGTCTGATGTGAGGTTAGTAAAGATCTTTTCCTATTAACAGCAGGGTTTTTATTTCATTTTTTATTTTTGTGCTTTTTGAGACAGGATTTCGCTCTAGCTATCGAGCCTGTCCTGGATCTAGCTCTTGTAAATTAGGTTGTCTGCAAACTCACAGTGATCTGCCAGCCTCTGCCTTACAAATGCTGGGATTAAAGGCGTGCACCACCACTGCCCAGCGTAGCAGTTTTTATGGTTAGAGTATTCTTAGAGTAGTGAGATGGATGGCTTAGCAGGAAATGTGCCTGTCACAGAAACTTGTGACCTGCGTTCAATCCCAGGTCCCACAGTGAAAGGAGAAGACTGACTTGCTGATAATTGTCCTCTGATTTCCATGAACATGTTGCACACATGCCCACATGGACATATGCATTGTATGCATGTGCACAATACAAATAAATAAATTTCCTTGAAAATAATTTTGTTTTTACATTAAAAAATTAATTTTCTAAGGTTAGTATGGTTTTATATGTTTGTAATTCCAATACTAGGGAGGCCAAAGTAGGAAGGTTCAAGACCAGGTAAGGCTTTAGAGGTAGATTATTTTCTCCCTGTCTCTCTCTTTTTTTTAAATATTTATTTATTTATTATGTATACAATATTCTTTCTGCATGTATGCCTGAAGGCCAGAAGAGGGCACCAGACCTCATTACAGATGGCTATGAGCCACCATGTGGTTGCTGGGAATTGAACTCAGGACCTTTGGAAGAACAGGCAATTCTCTTAACCGCTGAGCCATCTCTCCAGCCCCTCCCTGTCTCTTAAAAAAAAAAGTTAAAAAAGATAAAAAGTGTTTCATCTCAAATTCTAGAACAGAAAAGGAAACTTGTGAAATCCAAAGTCTGAGTACTAGCAATGTATTGATTTTGACAAATACATCTTGGTTACCTAAGATGAGCTTATCACAGAAAGCTGGATGAAGAATATTTGCAAATTCTTTCTTTTTTCTTTTTCTTTTTTTGGACTTATTTATTTATTATGTACACAGTATTCTGCCTGAGTGTATGCCTGCAGGCCAGAAGAGGGCACCAGATCTTATTACAGATGGTTGTGAGTCACCATATGGTTGCTGGGAATTGAACTCAGGACCTTTGGAAGAGCAGGCAGTGCTCTTAACCACTGAGTCATCTCTCCAGCCCCAAGAGAATTCTTTTTTATTTGTTTGTTTTGGTTTGGTTTTGGTTTTTGAGACAGGGCTTTGCTGTAGTTTTAGAGCCTGCCCTGAAACTAGCTCTTGTAGACCAGGCTGGTCTCGAACCCACAGAGATCCACCTGTCTCTGCCTCCCGAGTGCTGGGATTAAAGGCCTGCGCCACCACTGCCCGGCTGCAAATTCTTTACTATTTTTGCATCTAGTCTTTGGATACAACAGTTTTTTCTTTTTTTTCCTTTTTTTTTTTTTTATTGTTTGAGACAGGGTTTCTCTGTAGCTTTTGGTGCCTGTCCTGAAACTAGCTCTTGTAGACCAGGCTGGCCTTGAACTCACAGAGATCCACGTGCCTCTGCCTGGGATTAAAGGCTTGTGTCACCACCGCCCAGCTCACTTTTTTTTTTAAATAAAGAGTTTACAGTAGTGTAGTGGCTCATATCTTTAATCTTAGCACCCAGAGAGGAGAGGCAAGTAGATCTCTGTGGGCTCAAGACTAACCTCATCTACATAGCAAGTTTTAGGCTAGCCTTAGTTATATTGAAACACTCCCCCCCCCCCCCCGTACACACACACATACAAAAGTTTATAATGAAAAATCTATTTGACCTTAATTCACTATTCTACTTTTCTCATCCAGTTAGGGAGACAGTTTGATTATCCTTTTAAAATATACTTTTAAAACTTTACATGTTGGAGCCGGTGAGATGGTTGAGCAGGTAAGGTACCTGCTGCCAAGCCTGACTCCCTGAGTTCAATCCTTAGGACAGATGTAGTGGAGCAAACTCCCTCAAGGTGACTTCTGAACTCTACGTATGTGCCCTTTCCATACATGATAAGTAAGGAAGTATAATTTTAAAAGTTAAGAAAATTAACAACTTTACATATTGCATGCCTACTATATTGGGAGGCACAGGCAGAACGATTGACTTAAGATCAGGGCCAGTCTGATCTATACACAGATTCTAGGCCAGCCAGGACCACATAGCAAGACCCTGTCTCAGAAACAATTCAAAACAGAACTTTAAATGTGTTTATAGAAATAGATAATTAGCCACACTTAGGAGGCAGAGGCAGGCCGAACTCTTTGAGTTCAAGGTCAGTAAGTTCCAAGACAGCAAGGGCTACACACACACACACACACACACACACACACACACACACAAAAACCCTGTCTCAAACCAAACAAACAAACAAACAAACAAATTGTAATAGAGAAGCTGAAGCGTAGCTCGGCTCAGTTGATGGCTTTCGACGGGGGTGCAGGAGGAGTCAGCTTCCTTAGGGGGACTGGTCATTGGAAGTTTGACCATGCTCTAGTGAGTATATGGACAACACAAAATTAACTAGTTCTTTTCTTTCCTCCCCCCCCCATTTCTTCTTTTTCTTTGGGGTATAGGGAGCAAAAGGAAGGGGGAACGGACATGGGAGGACTGGGAAATGAGCTTAATCGGGGTGCATGATGTGAAATTCCCAAATAATCAATGAAAATATTAACGTTGGAAAAAAGTTACAGGAGTTTGTGTGTTTTTGTTAGACAGGGTATCACTATGTAACCATGGCTGGCCTGGAACTCGCTATATTGAGAAATCTGACCTTGACTTGTGTACCTCACACCTGACTTTGCTTTGTTTTTAATTATTATTGTTCTGACATCTTTATCATTAGTGGAGACAATCATATGACTGCTCTTGCTTTGCTTTACTAATAATTGTGGAATTATATTAATAATTTCCTAATTCTGATCCTTTCTGGCATTCCTAGTGCTGTGTTGTGATTGACTTTTTTTTTTTTATGTTCTACTGATGTTTGACTGTGCCCACCACCTGTCACTGGTTGTGTGGACCATGTTGGCATTGAACCTGACTCTGCCTAGGTGCTAGAATTGCAGGCACACACTACCATGCCTAATAGTGCTGTAGAATAAAGGTTTTATCTATACTTTGACAGATTTTGTTATTTTATACTGACTTCATATGGCCCTACTGTGTACTTTTTTCTTTTCTTTTTTGTTTTTTTTTTTTTTTTTTTTTTTTCCGAGACAGGGTTTCTCTGTGGCTTTGGAGCCTGTCCTGGAACTAGCTCTTGTAGACCAGGCTGGTCTCGACCTCACAGAGATCCGCCTGCCTCTCCTACTGTGTACTTGCATTTGCATGCATGTTCCCCCTCTTGGTCTTCTCAACAGTGTTTTGATGCTTTTGTTGTTGTTGTTGTTGTTGTTTTTGTTTGTTGGTAGGGATAGAACCCAGACAAGCACTCTAACACTGAACTGTACCCCAAACACACAGGAGTTCTTACTAGTTTTTTCTGACCCATGAAATCTAGAAATATTTCACTTGCATCTGTTTTTCCTGCAATAATAAACTGAAATTATATTATAGTTCAAATATAGTGGAAGCAAGTATTTCACTTCCTTTTCAGAATATAATACTTGAGGCTTTAACTTTTTTAAAGTGTGTGTGTGTGTGTGTGTGTGTGTGTGTGTGTATACATAACTGTGAGAGTCACAGTTCCTTCCACCATGTGCTGACCCATGAGCTCAGGTCATCAGGCTTAGCAGCAAGAGTCTTTACCTGTTGAGCCACATTGCCAGACTGAGATTTTACCTTTGTGTCAGGAGGTTTGTGTGTTAATGAATCCTTTTGAGTACTTAAATATGCTCTATCTTTTTAAAAATGCATTCCAGTATTCCAAATGTTCATTTTTATTTAATGAAGCATAATTTATCCTTTTATTTTAATGTAGAAATTTACAGCGACAATGTCAACACCAGATAAGAAAGCATCACAGAAGATTGGTTTTCGATTACGGAACTTACTCAAGCTTCCCAAAGCACATAAATGGTGCATATATGAGTGGTTCTATTCAAATATAGACAAGTATGTATCATTGCACTTATCATTAGTGTTGCTTGAACTGATAACTTTTCCCAATTATAAGCTGTCACCTCTTCTGTAAGTCTACTTTGCTCTCTTTTTAAAAATTTATTATTTACTATGTCTGTACGTCATGTGTGTACAGGTGCCCACAGAACTCAGAGGATGTAGGATCTTCTAGAACTATAGTAATGGGCAGTTGTGAGCCGTTGTGTGTGGGAACTGAACCCAGACCTCTACAGGAGCAGTACGCGCTCTAACTGATGACCCAGTGCTCTAGCCACCCCATCCCCCTTAAACCTTTTGTTTGTTTTAGGAACTAGGACAAGGTCTTATGTTGCTCAGGCTTGTCTTGAACTCTTGGGTTCCATTGTTTTTCTTTTGTTTTGTTTTTTAAAGCTCTGGCTGGCCTGGTAGAGCTGGCAGTAGATCTGCCTGCCTCCCATTGTGGCTTCAACTGACCCTCTTTCTCAGTCTCCCAATAGCTGACCACAGACGTATGCCACTATACCCAATATAATC
Organism: Microtus oregoni; assembly: GCF_018167655.1. NCBI lineage: Eukaryota > Metazoa > Chordata > Mammalia > Rodentia > Cricetidae > Microtus > Microtus oregoni. The sequence continues at coordinate 4,692,669 of NW_024543221.1, forward strand.
CATTTCTCTATTCCTTAGTCCAGTTTCATTAATTTCTATTTTTATTACAGTTTTCTCTCTCTCTCTTTCCTGCCCCTGTAAGAAGTTATACATTTTGTGAGAAGTTTTAAATGAAAGCATAATTTCCATATTGTAACTAGCAACTACTATAGAATGAAGATACCCAAAATCAAAGCACCATTACTTGAAGCAAATAAGATTTGTCTTATAAATCCGGAGAAATGGACAGATCATTTGTAGAAGAGTCATCTTTTCATTTACAGCTAGTATTTAGACACTTTATATGGGAATTTTTGAATAGCATATAGAGATTGGCTGAAATCCAATTACTATACAATAGGCTTATTGAAGAATATCTCTGATTCTAATCTGTCTCCTGCGCCCATTATTGGTGGTTACTTGGTTGGCTATTGATCTGTACTTCCCTTCTGTTCTCCAAAACTAGTTAGTTACTCAGAAGCTTGTGAAGTTCATAGATATTTATGTTCATGTGTCATTATTAAAACTGAACCTTTCATTTCTCAAACTTATAATTTTTGATGTTTTTAAGAGAATTTCATGGTGTCTTGGTGTGCTTATTTGGGAGTCACCAAAACTACCCCAACCCTCTAGAGTGTTCAGTGTTCTAAGACTTGGCTAATCCCACAGAGGAGAGAACTCCTTGGTAATGGCTTTTCCTTTGGGGCAAAGATACTTTCTAGCTAATATTGTTTGTCTTTATCAGTTGTAATGCCAGAGGCTAGTCCCAGACAGAGATCTGAGCAAAATACATGGTCTCCTGGAGCCTCGGATCTAGACTGATTCCTGAGTGTCTTAACATTTTAGATGTTTCATCTGCTAAGTACCTTCTCAACCCTTTGAATTTCACCTGCTTATGATTTAGAAGTGATTAGTATGATATAAAAAATGAGAGTGTGTGTTTTGTTCTTGAGGCAGGGTTTCATGTAATCCAGGTTGATCTCAGACTTGCTTTGTCGCTCTGTAGCTGTGGACAGTGATGTAGCTGAGGCTGGCCTCTGGCTTCCGATTCTCCTGCCTCTTCTGCCCAAGAGCTGGAATTAGAGGCATGGACCACTGTACCTGACTTTGAAGCTATATTTTAGATTTTATTTAAGAAAATAACACATTGGGGCTGGAGAGATGGCTCAGAGGTTAAGAGCACGGACTGCTCTTCCGTAGGTCCTGAGTTCAATTCCCAGCAACCACATGGTGGCTCACAGCCATCTATAATGAGATCTGGTGCCCTCTTCTGGCACCTGCATGGAGGCTGAACACTGTGTACATAATAAATAAATAAATCTTTAAAAAAAAAAGAAAGAAAAGAACACATTAAGTATTAACTGATAAAAAAATTTGATTTGTTTTACAGGCCACTTTTTGAAGGAGATAATGACTTCTGTGTATGCCTAAAGGAATCTTTTCCTAATTTGAAAACAAGAAAATTAACAAGAGTGGAATGGGGGAAAATCAGGCGACTAATGGGGAAACCACGGAGGTAAAAATAACTTTTTTGTTTAAAGTTAATAATTAATAGTATCAGTACTACCATGGCTCTTTTTTTGGGGGGGTGGAGTAGTACTCACTGTGTAGTCTCACTTGCCTGGAATTCACTATATAGACTAGACTGGCCTTGAACATACAAAGATCCACTTTGCCTTTGCCTCCCAAGTGCTGGGATAGAAAACATGTTCAACCACATGCAGTACCTTAATTTTTTAAATATTCAAATGACTAGTACCAAAACATAACTTTTCAGAATAATTGATTATATGTTAATAATATATTACTAAACTATGAATGTAAGTGCATGTATTCTTAGAATGAAATTTCATCTTTTCCGATCACAGATTTTTTAACATATTACTGTTGTAAAGATTTCTTTCTTTTTTTTTTTTTTCGGTTGTGAGCCACGATGTAGTTGCTGAGAATTGAACTTAGGACCTCTCTGGAAGAGCAGCCAGTGCTCTTAACCTCTGAGTCATCTCTCTAGCCCCAAAGAGCTCTTATTTTAATGTATATTTTTTTTCTTTCCAGTTCCAATGTTACTGTATTAAATTACTTATTTCTTTTGCGTCCATCCCCCCTTACCAATTTTACCCATCAATCCATCTGCAGAGTATCATGTTGTCTCTGCCTGGCCTCAGACTCAAACTGGTTTGTATAACCAAAGGTAACATATTTGTACACACACACACACACACACACACACGGATGGAATGGTACACTTGTGAACGTCAGAATAATATGTGGGAGTTGGTTTCAGTTATCTTCTACCATCATGCAGGCCCTGGGTTCAGACTCAGGTGGTCAGACTTTTTGGCATCCTTTACTTGCTAAACCATCTCATCACACCCCTTTAATAGATTTTTTTAATTCTTTGAGAATTTCATACATGTATACAATAGAATGAAGTCATGGTAAAAGTTTGTAAGATTTTTTTCTTCCTTAAGAAAGTCAAGGAATGTATAGTTGGGTGGTGATGGCACATGTCTTTAATCCCAGCATTCTGGAGGCAGAGGCAGGTGGATCTCTGGAGTTCTGGTCTACAAGAGCTGGTTCCAGGATAGGCTTCAAAGCTACAGAGAAACCCTGTCTTGAAAAAACAAAAAAAACAAAAAAAAAAAAACAAAAAAAAAAGAGAGAGAGAAAGTCAAGTTATAATACAGATTATTAATGTAATAAACTTTCAGAAATACCCTAATTTCAAAACTCATTTGTGAGCTGAGCTGGGTGTGGTGACTCACACCTTTAATCCCAGCACTCAGGAGGCACAGGCAAGCAAATTTCTGTGAGTTCGAGGCCATCCTGGTCTACAAAGTGAGTTTCAGGACAGACAGAGAAACACTGTCTCGAAAAAACCAAAAAACTAAAAACTAAAAAACAAACAAACAAACAAACAAAAAAAAAAAACAACCTCAGTTGAGGGGCTGGAGAGATGGTTCATTGTGAAGTGCACTTACAGACGACCAGATTTCATTTCAGCCACCATGTGGTAGCTTATAACAACTCGTAACTTCCAGTTTCAGAAGGTGTGTTACCTCCTCCTCTGGATTCCTTGGAAACACACTATAAACACATATATGTATGATTGTATGTATGTGTGTGTATACACATGTTGCAGTGAGGGACTGAGGGCCACTTGTTTATCCTGGCCGCCCGTCTAGCTTACACCCGAAATAACCACACAGAAACTGTATTAATTAAAACACTGCTTGGTCATTAGCTCTAACTTCTTATTGACTAACTCTTACATATTAGTTTAATCCAGCTCCATTAATGTGTGTATCACCACGTGGTTGTGGCTTACTGGAGATTCTAACTGGTGTCCATCTTAGGCAGAGGATCCATGGCTTCTCTCACTCTGCCCTTCTTCCCAGCATTTAGTTCTGTTTTCTCCATCTACCTAAATTCCGCTCTATCAACTAGGCCAAGGCAGTTTATTCATTAACTAATAAAAGCAATACATGAACAGAAGAACCTCCTACATCATACACATACACACATGAGTTGATGCAAGCCAGGAAGATCGCTCAGCAGGTAAGGGACTTGCTGCCAATCCTGGTAACCTGATTTCAATCCTGGGGGTGAGGTGAAAGGTGAGAACAGACCTCCTTAAGTTGTGCTCTGATTTCCACTTGCACACCATGCTGTACCTTTCACATGCACACACTCTGAAATAAATAAATGTAAAAACTTTTTAAAGAATCAGTGGTGAAATTGCATTTAGTCACAATATAAAAAGGAAGGAAAAAAGTGAAACTACCAGGAAGGAACTCAAAAGTAACATGTGCTATTCATGAACAAATGTGAAGACACATAGTCTTGGGAAGGAAGATTCAACATCTGAAATTAATCTGTAAATTAAAACAGCTGTAAAACTATCAGTCCCCTCTTTCAGCCTCCATGCTTGAGATCAAACTTAGGTCTTAGAGCGTATTAGACAAATACAAGACATTCTGCATCAATATACATTCCAAGCCCCTCGCCACATTTGTTTTTATAATGAGTTCATCCTAAATTTTATATTTGCATAAAAGGTGTGAGAGCAGATCTCTGAGTTCACGGCAAGCATGGGTTGGTTATATAGTGAGTTCCAGGCCAGCGAGGGTGACATAGTGAAAACCACGTCTCCCACTCCAAGGTCAAGAGAAGTCAAGTAAAGAAAGCCTTTAAAAAACAAAGAAATGAAGGACAACATTTATCAGGTATCAGCTGAAGTATTAAAATAGTCATTAAGATTAACAGTACTTGCCTTGAACTGACAGAGGTCCACCTGCCTCTATCTCAGCATGCTGGGATTAAAGGCGTAAGCCACCACACTCAGCCTCACCTTATTCCTTGAGACTCTAGTTAGTTTGTTATAGCGATCCCATCTCAGCCTTCCTAGGTACTTAAAGGCAGGCCGTGCCCAACTAGCATTTACACAGGTTCTGGGGGTCCAAATTCTTGTCTTTCTTGCATAGCAAGTACTTTAACCACTGAGCCATCTCCCCAGCCCCCCAAAATTTATCTGATTATACACTTCAAACATAATTTATTATATTTATACACCTACTATAAATACAGTAGGTGTGTACTATAACGCCTGGCCTGGCTTGGTTTATATGATGTCTGTAATTTATTCTAGATGTTCTTCTGCATTTTTTGAGGAAGAGAGATCAGCATTAAAACAGAAACGGCAGAAAATCCGGCTCTTACAACAAAGGAAAGTTGCAGATGTTTCACAATTCAAAGATCTCCCCGATGAAATTCCTCTGCCCCTGGTAATTGGAACCAAAGTTACAGGTAAGTGAAAGCAGGTGGTTGAGTCACCTGCCAGTTGTAGCTAAGGCTGCATCTGACTCTGCAGCAGTTCACTATAGTAAAGGAACAGTGGTCTGAAGAGCTGGCTCAGCGGTTAAAAGCACTGGCTGCTCTTCCAGAGGACCCAAGTCCAATTCCCAGAACCCACATGGCAACTCACAGTTGTCTGTAACTCCTGTTCCAGGGGATCTGATACCCTCACACAGACATACCTGCAGACAAACACCAACGCACATAACATAAAAATAAATTATAAAATAAAATCAAGTTGAAAATAAACTACTCTTAATGTGTCACTTAAAAGTATAATATCCAGGGGGCTGGAGAGATGGCTCAGAGGTTAAGAGCATTGCCTGCTCTTCCAAAGGTCCTGAGTTCAATTCCCGGCAACCACATGGTGGCTCACAACCATCTATAATGGGGTCTGGTGCCCTCTTCTGGCCTTCAGGCATACACACAAGACAGAATATTGTATACATAATAAATAAATAAATATTTTTTTTAAAAAGTATAATATCCAGCCAGGTGTGGTGGTGCCTTTAATCCTAGTACTCAGGAGGTGGAGGCAGGTAGATCTCTGTGAGTTCGAGGCCACCCTGATCTACAGAGGGAGTCCAGACAACCAGAGCTATATAGAGAAACCCTGTCTCAAAACAAACAAAAAGTATGCTATCCAGAGTTCCTTTGTTAGTTTTTTACAGGTTCATCCTCTAAATGGTGATCTTTTTGGTAGCTATCTGATTTCATTTATGTGTCAAATTAAGAATCAAAAAAGCTTTGTTAATTCTCCAATCCTAAAATAAAGTACACAGTCATGTTAGTGCTGGGATTAAATGAGTGCGCCACCACTGCCCGGCTCATGTTAAATCTAGTAGATAGTGATACTGTATTTTTTTATGGTTTAATCGACATGTTTAGAACAGTTTATTTGACAATTCTTTGCATGTACTAAATATGATAATGCGTTTGTTTCTTTTCTCAGCACGATTGCGTGGTGTTCATGATGGTCTGTTCACTGGTCAGATAGATGCTGTGGACACTCAAAATGCTACTTACAGAGTAACTTTCGATAGAACAGGGCTTGGGACTCACACCATTCCTGACTATGAAGTACTTGTGAGTAATGTTCTATTAAACTTAACTACAATATTTTATAGTATATTTGTATTTTGTGCCTTTTAATTATTTTAGTATTTTTTTATAAATTGTCTTTTATTAGAGAATCGAGGTTTCAATTCAAAGATGCTTGTGATTCCCCAACCCTGTGTACTAGATCTCTGGAGAACTGTACTTATGTCCCATTTCCAAAAACTAGGACCCTCTCTTGTGCTTTATGCACACAGTGTCTTACTGTGACAGAATGATTGTTGCTGACCAAGTAATCTTGGAATCTACACATTTTCATTCTAGCCATTAGGGTAAGGTATAGTCAGTCAGTCCTAAATTTAAAATAGAAAGTAACTTCTTGGACTTTCAGTGTTTTTCTCCTGTTCTGTTCTCACATTTATGTAGGGTCAATATCTTCACTTTTTAAAATTATATTTTTATAGACAGGCAGTGGTGGTGCACACTTTTAATGCCAGCACTCGGGAGGCAAGCTGTGAGTTTGAGCCAACCTGGTCTACAAGAGCTAGTTCCAGGACAGCTTCCAAAGCTACAGAGAAACCCCGTCTCGAAAAACAAAAAACAAAACAAAACAAAAATTACATTTACATTTTTATTTATTTTGTGTGTGTATGTGCGTGTGTGTGCTTGTGCTCACACATACCACAACAAGGTCAAAGTACAACTTGTGGGAGTCTGCTGTCCTTCCACCATTTGGGCCCTAAGAATTTAACTCAGGTCATCATGCTTGGTGGCAGGTGCCTGTACCCACTGAGCAGCCCAGTCCCTTCACTTTTCGCATAATAAAAATGCCATAATATTCATCAACTTATTTAAGGCTCTGAAACTGGATTTTGTTTCTCAGTCAAATGGAGACTAGAATCTAGGTCCTTTGATGCTCTAATATGCATTAACCTGCTGAACTTCTTATCAGTCTTGATTTGTAATGTTGTGGAAATTTGTGTGTGTGTGTGTGTGTGTGTGTGTGTGTGTGTGTGTGTGTGTTCGTGTTCACATTCTCAAGTGTACTTTGGATTGAATCCAGGGCTTAATGATCACTGAACTACATACCCAGTCTTACGTGTTTTTTTAGTATAATAATTGCTGAAGATACAGCTTAGTGGTAGTACTTGCCTAGCATGTGAAAGGCCCTAAAAACTGCTAAATAAATTAATTTTAAGACTATAACTACAACCAGATTAGTGAGATGCTATATCTCAAATTGATATACAATGTTTACAAAGTCTCCAAGTTTTATGCATTATTCTCTTTTCCAAAGAGTAATGAGCCTCATGATACAATGCCAATTGCTGCCTTTGGACAAAAACAGCGGCCTTCTCGGTTTTTTATGACCCCTCCACGGTTACATTATACCCCTCCTCTCCAGTCACCAATTACGGTAAGTATTATAGAAATGAAATGCCCTCAGTAATGTAACTATTGCAATTATAAACTGTTCTCATGAAGCACATATTACAACTACTTCAGGACTTGAGAAGCTACCACTATCTATATTATTTTAACTGATTGGCAGACATTAAAATAAGTAAATAGTTCCTCCAATTCTGGAATTATTTTCTTTGTTATTGGATTTAATGTAATTTTAATTAAACAGAATTTTTACTTTATCTAAAGATACTGTCAGTGATTAGATGATTCTTTCTGTCCCACAGGATAGCGATCCTTTATTAGGACAGTCACCTTGGAGAAGTAAAATTTCTGGCTCTGACACGGAGACGTTAGGAGGCTTTCCAGTAGAATTCCTTATCCAGGTGGTGAGTCAAGACTTGTCCCTTGCAGCAATCTTTGAAAGAAATACTCAAGGAGAACTGTAAGCCAGGGGAACCTCAGTATACATTGCCCTACTGTCTGCTAGCCTGATAGCATTATTGGTGTTTATGTATTTGATTTTTTTGTAGATGTTTTTATTTTGTTTTGGGGCTTTTTTCTGGGGTGAGCAGTTTTAGGTTCATAACAAAGTTAGGATGACTATAAAGATATTTCCCATAACCCCCTCTCACATGTGTAATGTCCTTCACCAGAGTGTGCATTCATTATAGTCAGTGAGCCTTTGTTGTTATCCTCATCACCCAAACAAAATAAAAGGAAACAAATTGATGAAGGAAATATATGGGTTTATTTATACTTTGGGCAAACCTGGGAAAGATTCCTACTTTCTTTCCTCCCTTCCTGAAGCAGTGTTACAGTTCTATAGAAAAGATGAAACTAGCCGGACAGTGGAGACTCATGCCTTTAATCCCAGCACTCAGGAGGCAGAGGCAGGCAGATCTCTGTGAGTTCAAGGACAGCCAGAGATACACAGAGAAACCCTATCTCGAAAAAAAAACAAAAACAAAAAGACAGAAAGAAAAGATGAAAGTAAAGCCAGGGAAATTGTGCAGGGTGGTTTTACTGTGAAGTCAGCCACCAGCGCTAATCCCCTGCCTGGCCCGCTGGCACCAGGTCATCTTGGACTTTCCTTTTCTCCAGCATATTGGTTCCTGTGGACGTTCTGACAGTCCATTGTTTCATTGTCTCTAGATAGGGGAAGGGATGGTTATAAGTATCTCCCTGGAGTATTTGAAACTGCCAGGACTCTATCTCTCCTACTCAGCTCAGGAGCACAGTGATACCCCCACCCCTTTTTAACAGCCCAGTTTCAAGGGGTTTGGTGTATTGTGCCATCTATTTAGTGCTGGGATTGTGTTTCATTTTTCTGTAATGAGTTAGTCATTGATTCATTATATTGCTGATAGGTCTCAAACCCCAGGACAAATGGCTGAGATGCCCATTCACATCAAAGTGAACCTGACCACCAGGTTCTCGTAGCACCTCTTGGTCTTTACCTGTTATGGGGGTATGCCAGCCAGAAGGACTCTGTAACAGGTAGGAACTATGGGAGGCAGGGAGAACCTGGCAGTCAGTGTCCCCTTTGATATGCTAAATAGTCACCTCAGCCTTTCATCCCAGGGTTTTGAAACTTAACAGTTGCAAATATGAGGTCTAGAGAGATAGTTAAGAGCACTCAGTGTAACTCCCCTTCCAGGGGTTCCAACATCCTCTTCTGGCCTCTGCAGGCACTGCATGCATGTGGAACATAGACATACATATAGGCAAAACACTGGTACATACAATAAAAGTTTTTAAAATTAAAAATAAATTACAGATCTTTATTTTAAAAGATTGTTGAGATGCTCATTTCATCCTTTTTTTCTTTTGTTTTTCTTTTTTGTTTTTTCGACACAGGGTTTCTCTGTACCTTTGGAGCCTGTCCTGGAACTAGGTCTTGTAGACCAGGCTGGCCTCAAACTCACAGAGATCCGCCTGCCTCTGCCTCCCAAGTGCTGGGATTAAAGGCGTGTGCCACCACCGCCCGGCTTTTCTATCTTTCTTTCTTTGCTGGTTAGCTGAAATAATTGGATAAGGAAAAGCATCACCAGGCATGGACCAGCACTCAGGAGGCATAGGCAGGAGCATCACTGAAAATTTGAAGTCAGGGGGGCTGGAGAGATGGCTCAGAGGTTAAGAGCATTGCCTGCTCTCCCAAAGGTCCTAAGTTCAATTCCCAGCAACCACATGGTGGCTCACAACCATCTCTAATGGGGTCTTGTGCCCTCTTCTGGCCTGCAGGCATACACACAGACAGAACATTGTATACAGGATAAATAATTTTTTTTTAATTTGAAGCCAGTCTGGTTTACCTAACAAGTTCTAGGTCTATCTAGGCTACATGGCAAGACCATGCTTTGAAAAGGGGAGGGGCAGAATACCTAATATGTTTTTTTTTGTTACTTTATGGTGTAATTTGCAGAGATAAATATTTGATGCTTTCTCTTTGCTTCCTAGTTCAACAAAATGAGTTTGGTGATTAAAATTATCTAGTTGTAGGGGATCTGACACCCTCTTCTGACCTTCCTGAGCACCAGGCATGACACGACATACATGCCACAGCAGCAGAGCAACTGAAGACTCCAGTGCTGCTTACTTAACTGCTTAATTGTTTTAAAAAATATCACTGTGAATTTAAGGATTTTTAACTTTAAGAACTTTTGTTTTTTCCTTCCTAGCAGTTTTTGTACCTAATGGTCTACAAATTGCTCATTTTGAGCTGTGAAAACTTAAGATTGGCTCTTTTCTTAATTTTTTATTAGATTTTACTTAATTTTATGAATGTGAGTGCTCTGCATGTATACCTGTGTGCCAGAAGAGGGCTTCAGATCCCGTTGTATACGGTCATGAGCCACCATGTGGGTGCTGGGAATTGAACTCAGGACCTGTGGAAGAACAGCCAGTGGTGCTCTTAACTGCTGAGCCGTCTCTCCAGCCCTTCAAATTGACTTTTTACAAAGTTTTTATACTATTTTATGTTTTCTACCAGTGTATAAAATAGTCATGTTTGTGAAGTAGAAACTCATACAAATACAGAGAAGTACCAGAAGTGGAAAGTTGTTACCAGGAAGGCTTAGAGAGGCTTTGTATGTAAACACTTCCTGGTTCAGGCAAACAGGTTTGAGAAATGTCTGAAAGACTTGACTGCAGAGAGGAATAGAAATTAGGTCTGAAGGGGTTTGTAATTACTCACTGTTGTCTTGGAGTCATGTTGAACCTTACAGACCGATTATTTCAAATCTTCATCTTGCCTGGGAAACCCTCACACAGTTGAACATAGCAGCTGGAGCTGTTCAACTGCCTTCATTGCAGCAGAGGCACTAGGGAACCATATAGGTACACTTCCAGAGCCTGACCCACCATCTTTCCTAGGTGGGCAGGTGCTGATCTGAGGAACCAGATGGATGGTATGTGAGTGTGTCCCAGACTTTAAATTATTTACCATTACTTTTTTGTTTATTTTGTGTGTACTAGAGGTGGGTAGATGAGTACACTGTGTGTCACAGTGCGAATAACTGGGAAGTCGGTTCTCTCATTCCGCCGTATGGGTTCTGGGGATTGAGCTCTGGTCCCCAGGTTTGATAGCAGGCATCTTTACCCACTGAGTCATCTCAATGGCCCAATTATTTTAACTTTAAAGTAGCCACATGGCTATATACATGTGCAGAATTCAGTGCCTGTGGCAGAGCCCACCCACATTTTGTATCACTATCATTTTGGTTTGTTACTAGTGCTCTCTCTCCTTCCCTCCCCTTTCCTTCAACAAAGCCCTTCTTTTACAAAGTCACTTCTCTTTCTCAGGGCACATGTTGATGGTCTGCTTCTAGGATTCAGAAAGCCACTTTGAAGAGCTGGGTTTTTGTCAGGTGGTGGCACGTGCTTTGCCTTTAATCCCAGCACCAGACAGCAGAGACAGGCAGATTTCTGAGTTTGGTGTTAGCCTGGTCTGCAAAGTGATTTCCAGGACAGCCAGGAACACACAAAGAAACCCTGTTTTGAAGACAAAACAACAAAAAAAAAGAATTAGTTCTCTCCTTCCACCATGTGGGTACAGGGAGTCAAACTCAGGTGGTCAGGCTTGGTAGCACAGCTCACCACCTCTAATTACAGTAGATTTTAAAATATTTTCTTTCCTAAGTCAGGTTATCATTATGTAGACTAGGCTGTCCTGGAACTTGTTATGTAGCCTCAGATGGCCTAAATTTATGGTCCTCCTGCTTCAGGATACTATGGTATCCTGAATGCTGAATTTGAATGTATGTTCTATGCTGAGTTTAAACTATTACTTTTGCATACTGTGTGCATGTGTAAAGTAAAATGCTTTGTCATAATTATATTGAGACTAAAATATATCATTAGAACATATTAGTGAAAACTGGAAATTTGATATACCTAAATGTTTCTATTTATTCTAAAACATTTCTCTTTTTGTCTACAGACTAAATTATCAAAAATTCTCATGATTAAAAAAGAACATATAAAGAAATTAAGGGAGATGAACACAGAAGCAGAAAAACTGGTAAGGATTTAAGGATTTGTTTTACTTTGTTTACTTGTCTCATCTTAAAATGGTGAGGCCTTCTAATCTTTTTTTTTTTAAATAACCTTCTAGTGGGGGATAAAAAAACTTTGAGGCATCTTTCTTTGTTTTTGTTTTGAGACCAGGTCTTACTATGTTTCTCTGGCTGGCCTGAAATGTATTGTATAGACCAGGCTGGCTTCCAACTTATGGCAAGCCTCCTGCATTTGCCTCCTGATGCTGGGACTATAGGCATGTCCCACTATACTGGCTTGCAATAAATATTACTCTTCTTTAAAAATATTTATTTATTTATTATGTATACAATATTCTTTCTGCGTGTATGCCTGAAGGCCAGAAGAGGGCACCAGACCCCATTATAGATGGTTGTGAGCCACCATGTGGTTGCTGGGAATTGAACTCAGGACCTCTGGAAGAGCAGGCAATGCTCTTAACCTCTGAGCCATCTCTCCAGCCCTAAATATCACTTTAAATCATTATTTGATTTCACTTTTTCTTACTATATTCAATACATGTTGGTAAGTCAGCAGTGTGATACAGTGCCTTACCCATTAGATCACTGACAACACAGTTGCATAGGATTAATGGATTAGCTTCGTGAACAATTTACACGAGTGTAGAGTTCCTAGGGCTGATTAATACATCTTACTAAGGAAGATTTAATGACAGCTTTTTTAAAGTGCTTCAGAATAAGGTAGCTAAATGTCATATTTAAGTTAACTTGACAAAGATTTTATTAATCAGATAAGTCCAAAAAATCAAGTCAATTTTATTTGTAAGAAAGAATGAGTAGAAGTGTTGTGCCCCCACCCACCCACCCACCCACCCACCCACAGGGTTTCTTTGTAGCTTTAGATCCTGTCCTGGAACTAGCTCTTAGAGACTAGACTGGCCTCGAACTCACAGAGATGTGCCTGCATCTGCCTCCCGAATGCTGGATTAAAGGTATGTGCCACCACCACCTGGCGAGTTGTGTTTTATGAGATTGTCTGTGTCTGTGTGTCTATACTGTGTGCATACAGACATTCCTGGAGTCTAGCATAGGTTGTAAGATTTCCTGGGGCTGCCCAACATAGGTGCTCAGAACTGAACTCAGGTAAACTGCTTACATAAAAATACTCTAAATGTAACTCTCATCATATACCAGGCTGGCCTCAAACTCACAGGTATTCATCTGCCTCTGCCTCCCAAGTGCTGGGATTAAAGATATGAGCAACCACAGCCAGCAAGATTATTTTCTTATCAAGGGATTGAAAACAAAATTAAAATGGGACTCGGGTATAGCTCAGTGAGACCTAGGTTCAAACCAAAACAGAAATAGGTGGGTGGATGGGTGAGTGAATGGGAGGGTAGGTGAGTAGTAGATGTTTCAGCCCCTGACATGTATAAATAAACAAAACATAAACTTACGTTCAGATATCTAGGATAAAGGAAGGCAACAGGTATTAAATTTTTATGGAATAGTATTTGTTTCCAAAAAAAAGAAAATCCTTCCTTATGCACTCTCATTTGTAATGAAAGAGCTAACTAACACCTGAATTGTTCAAAAGACCAGTGATGATTAGTACTCTGCTAATTGCACTGATTTTTTTTAGGCAGTGCGAACGAACTAAGAGTATCAAAGGTATATTCAAGTGTTTTTCTTTTCTATTAAGAAACATCAGATAGAAAACACTGAACTAACCAGGCTATGGTGACACAGGCCTTTAATCCCAGCTCTTGGGATGCAGAAGCAGGCGAATCTCTGAGTTCAAGGCCAGCCTGGCCTAAAGTGTAGGTTTCAGGACTCCACAGAGAAATCCTGTCTCAAAAAACAAAAAAAACCACTAAATGTCAGTTACTTCTAACCAGGTGTTTTAATACTAACTAGTAGTGACTTTTTTATCTACCCTGTCCTTATCTAGTCTCTACACTCACAATTATTTAATCCTTTTTCAGTAATTTAAAAGCTATTTATGTTTAATCTTACCAAATAATTTGAGTAGTCACTGCTTTTCACCTCAAATGATGAACATAGTACTTGTTCAAAGTATATGTTTTTACAAAGAAAATTAATCTCTTAAAGTTTCCTTTTCACCCAGCCCCCCAAAAAGTGTAGTTTTCGACTCTGTGTATGTGTGTGTTGCATATCTGTTCATGTTTACATGTATGTGTGAGGTGTCTTCCTCAATCACTCTCCACAGTATTGTATGTCTGAAGACAGGGTCTGGTCTCTCAGTGAACCGGGAGCCGATGGATTCAGGTAGGCTGGCTAATTAATTCCAAGGACCCGCCAGTCTTTGCCTGCCCAGTTCTGGGTATTACAAGGCAGTGTGTGCTAGGGATTACATTCAGGTCTTTTTGCTTGTGCAGCAAGCCTTTTACCCAGTGAGCCCATCTGCCCAACCCCCAAAAAATTTGATGAAGTTTTTCAGAGTATAGCTTTGAAGTAGATTTTTTGGATCAGTTATATAGTACTGGTAAGTTAGTGAAAGTTTGAGCTAATTGACTTCAATATGTCTTTTCTATTTAAATTATTCAAATATGTCTTAAGCATATTAAAATAATACATAGGGGGCTAAAGAAATTGCTCAGAAGTTTAGAGCACTGGCTGCTTTTCCAGAGGATCTGGATTTGATTCCTAGCACCTACATGGTGCTTCAAAATCATCTGTAGCTCTAGATCCAGGGGATCTGACGGTCTCTTCTGACCTTCCTGAGCATTAGGCATACATGGTACACAGACGTACATGCCACAGTAGTAGAGCAACTGAAGACCATAGTAGCTGGACAAACTGAACACCACAGCACTGGTAACTGAAGGCAGTGGTATACTGATGATGGCAGTGCCGGAGTAACTGACAATTGATGAGGACAGGGCTGGGGTAACTGACGATGACGGTACTGGTAGACAGACAGATTAAAACAGACACCCATACAAACACATGAATTCATGACAAGGTGCAGGGAAAGGAATCTTTGAAATAGTGATATTAATTGGCTATCAGAACAGTGTAGGGGATTCAGCTATGACTTTTTCCTATAGATAAAATGAGTGGGAATTTAAATCTAGAAATGGAAAGCAGAAGTATGAAATTTAAGAGACTGTAAATGATTATATTTATGACTTTAGAGCAGGACTCTTTAGATTAAGTAAATATAGAAAACAGTAACCATAAAAGAAAAGATTGATAGTTTAACCTACACTGAAATTAAGTATCTTTGTTGAACAGAAGATATAAGAACAGAAATTGAAAGGCAAACCAATGTCAAAGGAAACATTTACAGCTATATACCAGTAAGAAAAAGATGTTGGTAGTGGTGGTAGTGGTGGCGCACACCTTTAATCCCAACACTCAGGAGGCAAAGGCAGGAGGATCTCATGAGTTCGAGGTCAGCCTAGTCTACAAAACGAGTTCCAGGACAGCCATGGCTATACAGAGAGAGCCTGTCTCAAGAACCTAGAGGGAGGGAAGAAGGAAAGGAGGGAGCGAGGGAGAAAGGGAGGGAGGGAGGGAGGGAGGGAGGGAGGGAGATGTTCAGCCCAGTAGACAACAGGAAGGAGGGTTGAACAGACAGAAATTTTTACACAGAAAAATATTAAAATGTACTTCCAAAATGTCTTTAAAAATACTCAGCTTTGCAGTTAGGTGTGATAGCACACTCCTATAATGATAGCACAGAGATAGAGGCCGGAAGATTGTGGTTTATAAGTGAGACTTTTCCCAAAAATCTGATGCTCGACTATGTTGTTGATCAGAGTAATGGGAATACAGATACCATCCACATGCTCTTAAAGATTTCATTTATTTTATTTTAAAACTTTGTTTTTACTTTATGTGTATGGGTGCTTTGTTAGCATGTGTATCTATTAAAGACCAAAGATGGGTGAAAATTCAACAAGTTAAAACTTTCTATTCCACAACTCTGGATTATTTTATCCATTAAAAGTCTCCATATTTGTTAGGTGTTCACAGCAGCCGTGTAATGACTTATATTAGAAGCAGCAAGGAGAGCATAGCATGGCTGTAGATCGCTGGTTTCTAAGGAGTATTATATAACAACAGATGAACTGATATGCATATTTGCAGTGGGGGATAAATCTCACCAATGGTGGCTCAGCCCTAACTAGTGCTTGGGAGAGGAAGGGAGAAGATCACTTCAGATCACAGGACAGCCTGCTTCCTATAATGCTCCTCACTACCCAGGGCTACATATCAAGATGCCTTCTCAAAACATGAAAAAAGCAAATAATATATTCTGTTTTGCCATACTTTATCAAGTAAACTTGATACAAAACTGTGAATTTATGGTAATGTGATAATGGCTCCTTTGGAGAGAAAAGATACAATAACAACATGGTAGGACTATAAGAGCTCAGTGTTCTCTTAATTGACCTAGGTGGGTTTCCCTATTATTAGGTCCCTAATTTTTGTTTGTTGTTGTTGTTTGGTTTTTGAGACAGTGTTTCTTTGTGTAGCCTTGGCTGTCCTGAACTCACAGAGATCCACCTGCCTCTGCCTCCAAGTGTTGGAATTAAGGTGTGTGCCAGCACCGCCTGGCTAGTTTCCCTAATTTTATTGAGATAGAATTGATGCTCAGTCAGGTGTACTTGCTTGAAATTTACATTTGATCATGTGAACCATTACCATATGCTCTGCTAAAGAGGAAATTGTTTACTGCTACTCTAAAATGTCCTTTGCTAATATCACCCTTATTTCTAGGCAGCCATTGACATACTATGTCGTCGTGGGTGAAGACTAGCTTATATTTTCTAGAATTTTGTATAAATAGAATCATACAGTATGCCTGAGCACTTTTCATGCCTGGTTTCAGCATAACAAATTTGAGATACACGTACTTAGTGACAGAATTTGAAATAAACAGTTGCTTTTTCCTTTCAATGCTAGTAATCAAATCCAGGGCCGTACACTTGTACCACTGAGCTGCACCTTCCTTTATGAGTATCCTACAATTTATCCACTCGTCTACGGATGAGCACTTGGAGTTTTTCCAATTTTCAGTTTCTCTAAAATTGCTGTGAACATTTGTGTACAAGCCTTTGCATAATAGGTGTTTTTATTTCACTTGTCATGTTTATGAGAAGTGAGCATGTTTTTACACAGGTATGATTACTATGCAGTAATTCATTAAATTGTATGTTTGTGCAATTTTGTATTAAAACTTCAGTTAAAACAAAAGCATTAAAAAACAAGATGATAATGTCGGCCATGATAGCACATGCCTTTAATTTCAGCCCTCAGGAGGCAGAGGCAGGCAAATTTCTTTGAGTTCAAAACCAGCCTAGTGTATGTAGCATATTCTAGGCCATCCAACATTACAATTTTCCCCCTATCCTGGGGACTGAACCCAGGCCCTCACATATGCTAGCCAGCACTCTGTTGTTGAGCTGTACCCCAGCCCTATGACATTAAACTTTCCAGCATGAAGTTACAGCTGTGTGACTTCATTCTAGCATTTAGGAAGTTCATACAGAGTCTGTCAGAACTCGTTCCCACTCTCTCTAAAGCATAATCTGTCAGTTGACATGTTACATTACAATGGTGCCCCTTATTTCTCTGGTTCCCTTTTCTGGCTTCTATGGGGACTTCCACACATAGTGCAGAGACATAACACCACAGTCAAAACACCCATACACAAAAAAATAAAAATCTTAAAAGTTTACAGTGTGTGAAGACTGACCATATAACTCTCCATCTTCATGTGTAGAGTATTGGTTAGTGTGCAAGGAAGTGTTCATACATTCTTCAGTGAGAAGATAAGCTACTGGTCTTCCTAGAACGCAGCTGGTCATTGATAGCCACAATCCTACTTCTGGATTATCTGTATTAGTGCTTCTCTGTGACTGATAAAGCATCATGACCAAGGTAACTTACAGAAGAAGGTGTTTATTTGGGCTCATGGTTCTGGAGGATTAAGAGTCCATCTTGGTGACTGGAACATGCAGCTGAACAATCACATCCTCAACCATAAACTTGAAGTAGAGAAAGCTAACTGGAAGTGGCATGGAGTTTGAAACTCTCAAAGCCCACCCCCAGTGTCATATTTCTTCCATCAAAGCTTTACCGCCTACATTTCCCTAATCAGTGCCACCAGCTAAGGACCAAACATTCAATTATCTGAGCCTGTGGGAGCTTTCTCATTCAAACTACTACATTCCATTCTCCCCGCCCCAGTTAGTTTGTAGCCATTATCATACTACAAAATTACTTTAGACCAACTTCAAAAGTCCCCATAGTCTTTCTTCAACATGTTCAAAGTCCAACATCTCTTCTGAAACTACATACAATCTCTTAATTGTAACCCCTTGTTAAATCAAAAAGCAAACTACACATTTACAACTTAGCATTCCTAAAGGGAAGGAATGGGATATAGTGCGGAAATACTGGATCAAAGCAAGACTGGAGCCTAGAGGGCACCACCAGATCCTACTCCATCTCTGATGTCAATGAGGTGTTTGCTTCATATAAGTTCTCTGTATATAAAATCTTCATTAAATGAAGTAAATGGGGGCTGGAGAGATGACCCAGAGATTAAGAGCACTGACTGCTCTTCCAGAAGTACTGACTTCAATTCCCAGCACCCACATGGTGGCTCACAACTATATACAATGAGATCCAGTGCCCTCTTTTAGCTTACAGGCATGCATATAGGCAGAACACATTTATGTACATAATAAATAAATAAAAGTCAATGAGCAAGAAAGATGATTGAGTCATTAAGAGTGCATACTATTTTTTTTTTTGAGTGCATACTATTCTTGCAGAGGATCCAAGTGCAATTCCTGGCATCCACATTGAGCAGCTCACAACCACCTGCAGATCCAGCTCCAGGAAGATCCTATACTCTATGGGTGCCTGCATTTACATGTGCATATACACACTCACATAATTTAAAGCAACCAAATAAATATAAAAGAGAGAGAAGAGTAAATGGCAGACATCATGCATTCCTAAGAACAAGGACAATCTCCTAATAACACACTGTTACCCCAAAGAATGGTGTCACTGACTATAGGCTGATGTAATGGCCTGCTGGTTGTTTTAGATTATTGAAATTGCATTAACAAGACAAAATCTTATTCAGATCTGTTTTTTCTTCTTAGAAATCATATTCCATGTCCATTGGTATTGAATTTCAGCGAAGATACGCAACCATTGTTTTAGAGCTTGAACAGCTGAACAAGGACCTGAACAAAGTTCTGCATAAAGTTCAGCAGTATTGCTATGAGGTCAGTGCTTTGTATGGCTTGTTTGATTGCTTGATTGATTGATTTGGTTTTGGTTTTGTTTTGTTTTGGTTTGTTTTTTTTTTGGAACAGGGTGTCAGTTTATAGCTATGGCTGACCTGGAACTTACTGTGTAGACCAAGCTGGTCTCACAGAGATCCACCTGTGTCTGCCTCCCAAGTGCTGGAATTAAATGTGTACCATCATGCCCAGCCTGATTTTTATTACTTTCCCTCCATGTTTTATTATTTGAAGTTTAATGTTTTTACCTTCACCTTTTACAGGCTCTAAATTAAGCCAGGATCTTTAACTGGTCTTTTAGCAGAACTATATTTTACTGATATATTATTCATATCAGCGTTCAGAGTATTTTATATACAGTAAACTATCTGTTTTAATTACTAAGTTACAAATGATATTACTCTACAAAAAAAATAGACTTAGAATTCAGAATCCAGAAAAATAATTATCTTTTGCGTTTTGATAGTGCTGTGTGTGTGTGTGTGTGTGTGTGTGTGTGTGTGTGTGTGTGTTTGTTGGAGGCAGTGACTAATGGGTGCCAGAGTCAGTCAGTTTTATCAAACAGGCTCTCCCTGGGATCCAAGACTCACTAATTAGTCATCTCTCTGCCTCCCAACACCAGGATTACAAGCACATATTGTCAAGCCTGCTTATACATGGGTTCTGAGGACCACACTCAGGCGTTCATGTTTGTACTGCTAGCACTTCATTGACTGTGCCATCTCCCCAGTCCCTTGGGTTTTTTTTTTGGGGGGGGGGTTGTTTGTGTGTGTGTGTGGTTTTTGTTTTTTTTGTTTTTATTTTATTTTTTTGAGACAGTATCTTGCTACATAGTCTAGGTTAGCCTTGAATTCGTAATTCTTCTAACTCAGCCTCCTCTAGCCCAAGTGCTGGAATTATAGACAGACATGTATCACCGTGTCTGCCAGAACAATTAACTCTTAATTCCACTATTCCAGAAACCCTATTTTTGTTTACTATAATTTTTTTTTTTTAACTGTATGGGTGTTTTGCCTGTGCATATGCTTCTGCACCATGTGTGTGCCTGGGGCCATTGGATGCCAGAGAAGGTATCAAATCCTCTAGAACTGGAATTACAGACTGTTATTAGCCACCATGGGGTGCCAGGAACTGAAATTGGGTCTTCTGCAAGAGCAACAAGTGTGCTTGATCACTGAGCTATCTATCTCTCCAGCCTCCTCCCTTAGATTTAGTATTTTATTTATGTGTGTGCGTGTTTTGCCTGTACATGTGCGCCATGTGCATGCCCAGTGAGTGCCTCCATAAGTCAGAGAGGGCTTTGGCTTCCCTGGAACTGGAATTGCAGGTGGTTGTGAGTCACAGTGTGTGTGCTGGGAACCAAACCTGAAACCTCTGCAAAAACAATGCTCTAAACCACCCAACCATCCTCGCCAGATGACTCCCCCCCTCCCACCCCCTTTGGTTTTTCAAGACCAGGTTTCTCTGTGTAGCTCTAACTATCCTTGAATTTGCTCTGCCTCCCAACTGCTGGGATTAAAGGCATGCACCACCACCACCCAGTTAACCCTTCTCCTTTTAGACAGCATGTGTTCTCTCAGCAGTCATACTTTGTTTCCTCCTTTCAGCTGTATCTTAGAACTGTGAATTTCACAGGAGTTTGGGGGATTTTTCATTCACGTGTAATTATAAATAGTAGCGTAGTTCAACCGTCACCTAAAATTTGAAGCTCTTAGTATGAAGTATTAAATTATTGTGATAAATTTGGAATGCTCCTGCCTTTGCATTCTTTGAGACTGTGTGTCTAGTAAAGCCCCCTATAATTGTGATAGGAGATTCTAATCACCATATTGGTAAGTCCCAAACATCTGTCATAGATGATGATGTCAAGCTACTTGAATTATGCCTGTTCTTTTAGCCATCCGTTCTCATTTGTACTCCCTACCTAATGCCCCACCTCATGTTTCCAATAATGATACAACCAGGGCTTTGCATAGTCTAGGTAAGTTCTTTGCCACTGAGCTATATTTCTAGTGCCTTAGCTTTAATAATGCAGAATTACTTTATAACCCAGGCTGGACTTGAACTCACAGTCTTTGCACCTCCACTTCCTCAGTGCTAGGATTGCAGTGCATGCCACTGTGCTTAGCTGCATCATTATTTATTTCTAATTTTTTGGTAGTTGTCTGCTACCTGTCCATCAGTGACTTGTTCTAGTAAGTAGACTTCCTGCCCTGACCAACCACTATCCGGAGGTGTAGCCCACAGGGTTCAAGAGACTTCCATAACAGAATGGCACATAAAGACAGGGCTCATACATCGGTCTTTGTGTCGTCCCCAGGGCCCCACTCAAGTGAAATGAATTGATTTCCACAAAGCTCTTGAAGTAGAGCATCAATTTAAAGAAATAATAAACCAGAGCTCTATGACTTGGCAGTTTTACTTCTTAATATACACAGACAGTTGAACACATATTTACTGAAAGGAATATACTAGAATGTTTGTTCATTCCTTGTTACCACCCAGAATCAGAAACTGGGTGCCAAAATAAATAGATAAAATTTAAAAATCAAAGCCGGGCGGTGGTGGCGCACGCCTTTAATCCCAGCACTCGGGAGGCAGAGGCAGGCGGATCTCTGTGAGTTCGAGGCCAGCCTGGTCTACAAGAGCTAGTTCCAGGACAGGAACCAAAAGCTACGGAGAAACCCTGTCTCAAAAAATCAAAAAAAAAAAAAAAAAAAAAAAAAATTTAAAAATCAGAAACTTGGAGCTGCAGTGATGGCTCAGTAGTTAAAAGCACTGTTTGCTGTTCTAGAGGACCCAAGTTTGTTTCCCAAAACCCACAATCATCTACAACACCAGTTCCAAGCGATCAGACACCCTCATCTGTATCAGGCACACATGCTGTACATACACACCTGTAGCCAAAACATGCACATAAATTACAGTAATAAAATACTTTTTTGTTTGTTTGTTTTGTTTTGTTTTATTTTTTTTGACACAGAGTTTCTCTGTAGCTTTGGAGCCTGTCCAGGAACTCACTCTGTAGAACAGGCTGGCCTCAAATTCACAGAGATACACCTGCCTCTGCCTCCTAAATGCTGAGATTAAAAGTGTGTGCCACCACTGCCCGGTCATAAAATAATTTTTAAAAAAAAATCAGGAAGGGGCTGGAGAGATGGCTCAGTGGTTAAGAGCATTGCCTGCTCTTCCAAAGGTCCTGAGTTCAATTCCCAGCAACCACATGGTGGCTCACAACCATCTGAAATGAGGTCTGGTGCCCTCTTCTGAAGTTCAGGAAGAATATTGTATACATAATAAATAAATAAATAAATATTTTTAAAAAAAATCAGGAAAAGAAAAAACTGAGTGGTGGTGGTGCACACCTTGAGTCCCAGCACTTGAGAGGCAGAGGTAGGCAACTCTAGTTCAAGACCAGCCTGGTCTACAGATCAAGTCCCAGGCCAGCCAGGGCTACATAGAAAAACCGTGTCTCGAAAAACCAAAACCAAACCCAAACCAAAATAAAAACAGCCCCCCACACAAAAAACTGCAAGTACCCATAAATACTAGAATGGGTCAATAAATGTGTTATTATTACACAGTGGAATGCTACCTGCAATGAGAATTAAAGAGTTCAATTACTGTGCAACTCTTTGAACAGTGGCAGACACAAAAGAATAAAAAATTGTATGATTCTATTTTGCAGTGAGCAAACACCAGCAAAAGCTGGCCTATGAGGCTGGAAGTCAGGTGGGGATGCCCTCTGCCAGGCAACACTGGAAGTTGCTGGTCACTAATCACTCATTTCTCAGGCATATTTAACTTGGAAAAATTCAGTAACTTTCATGTTTTATGATTTGATACTTTTGTGTATTTATATATACTTCAGCTACAAATGTTTAAGGTGTTAAGAGAGTAAGATTATTCACTGCAGCATTATTAATAACTGCACACATTTAAAAAACACTTAAATTTCAACTCTTAGGACGTTGATCAAATAATTTATGGGATCCTTCACTTAGTACTATGCTTCCATAAGAAGGACCAAAGACGAGCTGGAGTGTTGACTCAGTGGTTACAAGAGCACTTACTGCAGCGGGCATGGTGGCACACACCTTTAATCCCAGCACTTGGGAGGCAGAAGCAGGCGGATCTCTTTGAGTTTGAGGCCAGCCTGATTTTTGTACCAGTTCTAGGACAGCCAGAACTACACAGAGAAACCTTGTCTCTAAATAAAGCAAAATGGGCTGGGGAGATTGCTCAGAGGTTAAGAGTACTGGTTGCTCTTCCAGAGGTCCTGAGTTCAATTCCTGGCAACCACATGGTGGCTCACAACCATCTGTAATGAGATCTGGTGCCCTCTTCTGGCCTGCAAGGATACATGCAGGCAGAACACTGCATAATAAATATTTCTAAAAATAAATAAAACAAATAATTACATTTTGCTCATGCAAGAGACCTAATTTCAATCCCCAGCACCACATGATGGTTCACAAACATCTGTAATGGATCCAGTGTTCTCTCTGACCTTCACAGGCACCAGGCATGCACATGGTACACAGATATACATGTAGGCAAAAACATTCATACACATAAAATAAAAACTAAAAAGAATGAGAAAAGAACCATCTTCCTGATATAAAGTAACTTGCAGGATATTTTTAGTTTTATTGTCATCAGAATTGTGTGTATGCATGTATGTGGACATGCATGCCCACATGCTATGGCACACATATGAAGTTAGAGGACAACTTTCCAGTTTTCTCCTTTTACCATGGGTTCTGGCATTGAACTCAGGTCATCAGCTTGAGGGGCAAGCCATCTCATTGGTTCTCTAGGATTTATTAAGTTTAAAGAAAAAAAGTAAAGCACACAAGCTAGGTGTGGCGACACAGCCCTGCAGTCCAAGCTGTTCTAGAGACCGAGGCAAGAAGATCAAGCATGGGCCCAGGAACTTGAAGCTCACCTGGGTAACACAGTGAACATGATGAGGACACGTCTTAAGAAGCAGAGTAAAATCTCTCTTTCTCTCTCTCTCTTTCTCTCTCTCTCTCTCCCCTCCCTCCCTCCGTGTGTGTGTGTGTGTGTGATGGGGAACTTTGTGGAGCAGGGATGAGCACTTGACTTTTGGAATAGGAAATGTGTGAAAATAAAATTCATGTTTCCTGCTTACTATTTCTGCAGACTAGTTTGAGTGCAGGACAGTACTAGAGAGTAGCATGTACTTGAATGTTTCCCCAGCAACTCTAAGTAAACTGTGATTGTGGTGTAGCTCGGTAGCAAAATGCTTGCATAGCTTGCTCAAGGCCCTGAGTTTGATCCATAGCACCACAAAACCAGGACAGAGCAAAACAAGGGGTGAGGACGCTTTCTTGGTAAAGTAGTTGCTGTACAAGCGTGCAGACTGTGTTGACACTCAGCACCATGGGGGAAAGCCATGCTTGTCATTTCAGTGTTTGGGAAGCAGAAACAGGTGGGCTCCTGGGCCACTGTAGCCAGTCAGTCCAGAGGAGTCGGCAAGCTTCAGGTTCAGGGATAGACTGGCTCAGGAGATAAGGTGGAAACAACTGAGGTGGATGCCTGGTGTTGGTTTCTGGCCTCTACACATATGTGCACACATAGAAACACTTAGACAAAGAGTAAACTCTACAAGTGACTGCAATGAGAGAGAAACCAGCTATATTTCAATAGTAACACAAACAACCCTAAAGAAGGTAGAGATGGATCAAGATGGCAGAGACTCAGTGTGTTTACCATATGCCTTTAGTCTAAACCAAACTTGAAACTCACTTGTAAGGCTGTGTTCTCTTAGTGGCATGAAGTAGCAATCCTGAAACTTGTGTGCATTCTAGGGCTGAGCAAGTGAGTAGATTGGGGTAATGGGAGCCAAGTTGTGAGAGGAGAAACTAGATCCTGAGGTGTTAGATTGGCAAAGGAAGATATTTGTGGCTTGTTCATAGTAGAGGCATAAGGAATGTGTGTGTACTTAGCCTAGGAGTAGTGCTATCCTAGCAGCAAAGAACACACCTCACAGCCAGATTTGTTGCCAACATTATCTCCAGTAAAGGAAAAGGGATGCTTGAAGACAGGCAGTCTTGGGACCTAAGACAGAAAGAGCAGAAGATAAATAGGGACCATTTACTATGCCAGGAAAACAGACCCCAGACTATGTGGTCACTTCAAAAGGAGTCATCACAGAGTTCTGATGGCCTGATCTGAGCCTCAGAATAAAGAACTTAGAGTCCATGGAATCAACAGAATTGATGCATACTGATACGCATCCATTTTTAAGGGAAAGTTCTTATAAAGGTGCCAACTTTGGTTGAGGAGGTGGCTCAGTCGGTAAAGTGCCTGCCACTCAAGCATAAGGACCTGAGTTCAAATCCTCAGTACCTACTTAAAAGTCAGGAATAGTGGTATAAACCTATAATCCTATTACTGGGAAAGTGGTGGGCACAGAGCCAGGTGAGGTCCTGTCATTGACCAGTCAGCCTGGCCAAGTTGATGAGGTTCAGGGTTAATCAGAGACCTCGTCTCAAAAAATAAAGACAGAGAATGATCAGGGGAAAACACATGAACTGGGCTGTGGTGATGCACACCTCCAATCCCAGCATTCAGGAGGCAGAGGCAGGCAGATGTCTGTGAGTTTGAGGTCAGCCTGGTCTACAGAGTGAGTTCCAGGACAGCTAGAGCTACATAGTGAAACTTTGTCTCAAAAAAAAAAAAAAAAAAAAAACAAACCTACAGAGAAACCCTGTCTCCCAAGAAAAGGAAAAAAGAAAAGACAAATGGAGCTAGAGAGGTGGCTCAGTGGTTAAAAGCACTTACTCTCTTGCAGAGGACCTGAGTTCAGTTCTCAGCACCCAATTCAGCAGCTCACAGCTACCTGTTACTCCAGTTCCAGGTCATACGATGCCTCTGGCCTCTTTAGGCACATGTATGCATGTGGTGCATATAACACACACACATAAACACATTCATACAGTAATGATAACAATAAATTTAAAAATATGGGGTGGGAGAGATGGCTCAGCAGTTAAGAGTGCCTGTTGCTCTTCCTGAGAATCTGGGTTCAATTCCTAGCACCTAAATGGTAGCTTACAACTGTCTGTAACTCTAGAATCCAACATCCTTACATAGACAGACATGCAGGCAAAACACCAATGCACATAAAAATAAATTATTAAAAATAAATATTAGGTGGTTGTGATGTACACTTTTAATCCCAGCACTTGGGACACAGAGGCAGACAGATCTCTGTGAATTCGAGGTCAGCCTGGTCTACAGAGTGAGTTCCAGGACAGTCAGGGCTACACAGAGAAACTCTGTCTCAAAAAACCAAAATAAATAAACATAACATTTGACAACAACCATAGTAATGATTGACATAAACAAGGCTCATCATTGAATGCCCAAACTGGAAAAAAAAAAGTGTGATGTCAAATAAGAGCTTTATGTAGCCTCAGAGTCTTTTTGTGAATATTAATTACAAAGGGGAAGTCTGGCAGATAGCTCACTACGTAACAGCAGAGAAACATCTCATGTAGTGAGACAGAAGAACACTGGGTGTCTCCCAGCCATGATGCATCACACATTGCTCCTCCTGCCAGAGACGTGCAAGTGCAGTCTAATGACAGCTCACGCAGCAAACCTACATGGAGGGCATTACTTCAGGTGGTGGAAGGAAACAGCTGATTCCCCAGTTGTCCTTGACCTCCACATGTGTGCCATGGTACATCTGTGCCCCCACACACATAGTCTTGTCAGAGCGTATCTCATGGCTTATTCCTCCATGTTCAGCTTGCACCAGACCAGGGACTCCAGCCTGCTGATCAGCCAACAGACTTGAGACGCAGGTGTGAGGAAGAAGCCCAGGAAATCGTCCGGCAAGCCAACTCCTCCTCAGGACAGCCCTGTGTTGAAAATGAAAATCTGACAGACTTAATTGCCAGGCTTACGGCTATTTTACTACAAATTAAGGTAAATTTCAAAGAAAATAGGTTTATGGGTTTTTTTAATACTAAGCAAACTATTCGTTTGTATCTATTTGTGTCTATATTTAAGATAAAATTTAATTAAATTTTGAAACATTTTTTTCCCTGTAGTGTCTAGCAGAGGGAGGAGACCTGAATTCCTTTGAATTCAAATCACTTACAGATTCATTAAATGACATCAAGAATACAATAGATGCTTCTAATATCAGGTAATTGATTAGGTATACAATAATCCTTTTGTGTTAAAATTGTAGTGATTTTTTTGGTAGAGGTTTTAAGAATTTTGCTTATTTGTGTAGTTGTTTATCCTTTCAATATATTGAAAAGTTTTCACTTATGTTCATTCTGCTGACAAAACAGGCATTTCACATACGCTCTCTATATGAAGGCATCAGGACGTAATGTTTGGTTCTGGTTTGTTGTAGAGCTTAGCAGTGTCTCCTCGGCTTCAGCAGCCCTGACCCTTCTTTGCTCCTGAGTAGACTTTCCCACAACCACAGAAACAGATCTGTTCCTACCCGGGAGGCATTTTCTTAGCTGTTTTCTAAGAAACAGCTATTCACTAACTAAAATTAAGCCTCCTTTTGGAGAAAAGGAAAAAAAAAAAGCTTTCCTTGAGTTCATGAGCTGTCTCAGCCTGTAAAGCACTTGCCTCGCTAGCCTGGCCACCTGAGTTCAGTCCCCAGAACCCACATACAGATGAATGGAGAGAGCCAACTTAACAGAGTTGTCTTCTGACCACTACGTGTGCCGGGGTATGCATGCGCACACACAGTAATAAATGAATATGCTTAGGGCGGTCAAGGTGGCTCCGTGGGTAAAAGCATTTGTCACCCAAGCCTGGAGACCTAAGCTCGGTCCCCAGAACCCAAATGAAAGCAGATAGAAAGAGCAGACTCTACCAGGTGGTGGTGGCACACACCTCTAATCCCAGCATTAGGGAGGCAGAGGCAGGCAAATCTCTGAGTTCAAGGCCAGCCTGGTCTACAAAGTGAGTTCCAGGACAGCCAAAGTTTATTACACAAAGAAACCCTGTCTCAAAAAAGAAAAAAAAAAACACCCCACAGATTTATCCTCTGCCTACCACATTTATGCCTGGAACACACATAATAATAATGAATTTAATTTTTTTGCTTTTTTAAATTTTGTGATAGTTAACCTTGTTTCTTCTTTCTTTAGTTGTTTCCAGAATAATGTGGAAATCCATGTTGCACATATCCAGAGTGGCCTGAGCCAGATGGGAAACTTACATGCCTTTGCAGCCAACAACACCAACAGAGACTGAGCACAAGAGATCTGGTACCCAGCTGCACAAGACCTCGGTCCAAGGAGTCTTTTTCCTTAATCTAAGCTTCCAACACCAGATAACCTAGTGCTGGAAAACCAGGGAACTGTCCATCCACATATGGCTTTTTAATACACTGTACTGCTTCTTAAACCAGCATTGTGCCGACCAGCATTTATTTATTGTGCTTTTATTATCCAGATGCAGTAGTGTTGCTTATATTTCATGTTTATCAGCAAATATTTTTAACCTGAAACTATCTGAATATACTATTTCATGGAGGAGCGTGCTCACCATTTTTATACATGCATGAATTCTGCTCAGCACACGCAAATGACTCCTGTGACAGAGAACGCAAAGAAGCATGGTCTTTTCCGTGCAGGATGGAATCCATCTGAAAATCACCGACTGGTCCAGCGAATTTAGTTGACCATTATGTCTCAGGCTTCAAAATATACATCCTGAGTGTGGGAAGCCGTCCTAGTCTTAAGGAAGCCTCTGGAATATGTATGGAAAATACAGACTTAAGTATATGGTACATATACTGACAGTATGACATGGTTCTATAGATCAATTTATAATAATATTTTAATTTATCATAATTTATAAAAACTTCGTTGTTTATCAGTAGAAGAAAATGAAGGAGTGGGAAGAACTGTATTCTGGAATGCTGGATTTCGGCAAGCGGACTTGGCATGCCTTTCCATGATTCAGGGCAAAAAGTGCTATTGTTAGATTTATTTTAAAAAAGACTGATTATACACTATTTTCATATTTTTTGTTTATTTGCACAACTTTAAACCAGATTACTGGTTAAAATCCAACAGTACACAATTTATAAAGTAAAAATATTTTATAAGGAAAGCATATGACCGGTTTGAATTACAGAGAGAGGTTTTGTTTTAGTTTTTTCTTGTTTTGTTTTTTCTTTTTTTAAGAAAAAACCCTGCCTAAAATAATCTTGTAAAAAGTATGTATTTTAAAAATTTTGTTTTAATATAGAATATTATAAAGCCAAACTATAATTGTTTTCAGAATTGGAGTTTAAAATATAACTATAGAGGTGATTCTGATTCTTTGATGTCTCATAAAATGAGGCTTTTTGTATATTAATGTACAATAAAACTGAAATAAGATTATTTTCCATTTGAAATTTTTGTATAGTTTAAAAGCGCTTCCGTGTTCTTTGTTGGTATT
This sequence comes from Microtus oregoni, assembly GCF_018167655.1. Lineage (NCBI taxonomy): Eukaryota > Metazoa > Chordata > Mammalia > Rodentia > Cricetidae > Microtus > Microtus oregoni. The sequence continues at coordinate 4,722,211 of NW_024543221.1, forward strand.
GGGCCACTGCAGATCTTTAGTGCAGAGTTTATATTTAGCTAAACTGTTATGTTAATTAAGAAATGCATAAATCTTTTATTCTTAATATTTGTAATTCTAAATAAATCGATCTATGAAATTTAATATCTGCATTCTCATTTTATTACAAGTTGATCATTAATTCTGTTTAAAATGTTTCAGAGGGCTGGTGAGATAGATAGCTCAGCAGGTGAGAAGTGCTTAGTGCCAGTCTGGCAATCTGAGTTTGATCCCTGGGACTCACGTGGTGCCAGGAAAGGAGTGATTCTGTTAGTTGTCCTGTGATCCTAGTCGTTTTGAGCTGTGCTGAGCACGCATTTGCAGCTTTACAGCAGCTCCCAGATGGAACCAACAGAGAATGTAAAAGCAGATAATACCTATTAAGTTTTCTTTATTGAGCTGGCCTGGTGAGGGTAGGCCCATAATCCCAGCTCCTTGGGAGGCTGAGGCAGAAGGATCACAAGTTCATGGTCAGCCCGGGCTACAGAGTGAATTCAAGACCAGTCTGGGCAACTTGGTGAGACCCTGTCTCAAAGAGTTAAATAGGGGGCCTCAGGATTGCTTGAAGACAGAGTGCTTGCTCAGCATGTGTGAGGAGGCCCAAGGCTCAGACACCGAGTGCTTGCCCGGCCTATGTGAGGCCTAAGACTTAGACACAGAGTGCTAGCCCAGTGTGTGCCAGGCCCAAGGCTCAGACAGAGTACTTGCCCACGTGTGTGAGGCTCAAGGCTCAGACAGAGTGCTTGCCCACGTGTGTGAGGCTCAAGGCTCAGGAACAGAGTGTTGCCCACGTGTGTGAGGCCCAAGGCTCAGGCACAGAGTGCTAGCCCAGTGTGTGCCAGGCCCAAGGCTCAGACAGAGTGCTTGCCCACGTGTGTGAGGCTCAAGGCTCAGGAACAGAGTGTTGCCCACGTGTGTGAGGCCCAAGGCTCAGACACGGTGCTTGTGAGGGCCACGGTACCAGCACCACACATGAAACAAATTTCTCCCTCTTCAGGTCTCATGTAGCCAGGCTGGCCTCAAACTTGCTTATAACTGAAAATGGCCTTGAACTTCTTGATCCTCTTGCTTCCACTTCCCGAGTGTTGGGATTACAGACATGGCCTCCGCAGCAGCTTTGACTCTGTCTTCATCACTGCCACTGTCTGCAGCTGGGACATCACAGCCATCTCTCCCTCCATTTAGCTCTCAGCACCTACTCACCTCCACATTCAGCCAGGGTGGCTTCTTAAAACACAGAGTTGGCCATGTTATCCCTGTCTAGGAATACCTTAAAGTCTATGACCCCCAGGACAAATTCAGAAGTCTGAGCAGACCTACAGAGCCATGCCCAGTCCAGCCTCCACTTCACTGCCTCTCCACTGGGTCCTTTGGCCACAGACAGCGCCTTTGTTCCCCTTCACCGTAACTTCCATCCATTCTAACTGATCTTTCCAGAGGGGGAGTTCTTGACCACAACACAGCCAGAAGTGCCTCAGACAACCTACCTCTCCCAGCATGAGCGGTAACTCTGATTTTATATCTCACAACATATATGTGTGTGTGTATACACACACACACACACACACACACATATATATTTGCCTCTGCTCCATAAAGGGGGCACTATTTTGGGCTTTACTGTCTATTTTATTTCTTTTTTTTTTTTTTTTTTTGATTTTTCGAGACAGGGTTTCTCCGTAGCTTTTGGTTCCTGTCCTGGAACTAGCTCTTGTAGACCAGGCTGGCCTCGAACTCACAGAGATCCGCCTGCCTCTGCCTCCCGAGTGCTGGGATTAAAGGCGTGTGCCACCACCGCCCGGCTGTCTATTTTATTTCTAAATCCTCATGACACACTGAGTCCTTGCCTGCCCACAGGCACTAAATGGCGTGTGTGTGATGAATTAGCCAGTTAGTGTCTAAGCACCATTGTCACTGGAATGAATGTATGTTTTTCCGTGACAACTTTGAAAGATAATAGCTTGCATATGGAAGCTCTGATTAGGGGCCTTCTTTTAAATGGGTTCCATTTCGTAGTCCTAACTAAAAGGATCAACGTGACAAAGGAGACGTGAAGGTTGAGTGGACTGAAGTCATCCTATCTTTGAATGGTGATCATTGCTGTGTTTAAGTTCTGTGACCATGAACCATTCTTATTTTCTCTCTTTTTTTGTGTGTGTGCATGGCTGTTTTGCCTGTATGTTCATATATGCACCGTTTGTGTGTCTGGTGCCCAAGGAGGCCAGACAATATCAGATTTGAAACTGGAGCTAAGGACAGTGAGCCACCATGAGGGTGCTGGGGACCAAGCCTGGGTCCTCTGCAACAGCAGCAAGTGTTCTAAGCTGCTGCACCATCTCTCCAGCCCCTGATCACTTCTCCTTGACAGGGATTCTGACGAGAGCTCTTCCATCCTGTCACTGGATTTGCGTCATCTCGATTGGGCTAAACTGTCATCTAAACTGTCACCGTTTTAGGTGTGAGGCTCTGATGGTGAGCCCTCCAACTAGCATATCAATATTTAAACAGATCTTAACTTAGTCATTTACAAATACTGGGAATACAAAGCTAGAAAGAAATCTGAAACCATAATACTCATGAGGGTTACCTACTTTGAACAAGCAAAACTAAGCGTGGTGGCCTGAACCCCTATTGCTCATATGTTGGTCCCCAGTTGGTGGGAAGGATTAGGAGGTGTGGTCTTGTGAAGGATGTGTTTTCTGGCTTTGAGGCCATCCTTATTTTCAGGTGAGAGCTCTTCCTGCCATCCCCAATCACAGACACTAACCTGAAACTGAAAGAAAGGCCAATTGAACACTTTGCTTTCTGGGCTGCCCTGCTCATGGTGTTTTATCACAGCAATAGAAAAGTAACAATACAAAAAGCTTTTTAAAAGTTTTTTTCTTAGATTTATTTACTGATTTTGCATATGTGTGTGGGTGCAAACCACAGCACCCGTGTGGAAGTCAGAAGCCAGCTTGAGGAATCACTTCTCTCCTTCCACAGTAGATGCTGGGGATCTAACTCGGGTCATCGGGCTTGGTGGCAAACATGTTTACCCCTGCTGAGCCACCTCAACAGCCCAGCAAATAAGCTTTTAACTTAAATTCTCAATGCACTGTACTTGCAGAAACTTCCCTTGGAAATGTTTTCACAGCCATTCAGTATGTGCTCGGCAGCTGTGCACCGAGGTACGATGATTAAGAGCTGCCCCAAAACAGGGTTCATTTCTACGTGAGGACACTAGTGAGAAACATTTAGTAATCCACTCCTGTTGCACCGGAAACATAATAACAAGTGCTAAGAAAAATGGTGGTCAAAGTAACCGGTACAAACATTAATACTAATAATAATAGAGAAAGGTTAGGTTTCCGAAAGGTAGGAGTCTGCGCTGTTTTTTCACTGAGTCCCAACCAGAAAGGAATGGGTGAGACGGAGAAGCGTCTGTGGGTGGATGATCTTAAGGTTCACATAAGCTAAGGATGGTGCGTTTATTGGGAGCATGCTTGAAAGGATTCTACAGTTTGATAACTGGAGGCTACCAGAGACTTCTAAATAGAGCCATTTCTTTTCTGAGTGAGTGGGGAATGAGAGACATGGGGCTCCTTAAAGAACTTGAATGTAAAGCCGGGCGGTGGTGGCACACGCCTGTAATCCCAGCACTTGGGAAGCAGAGACAGGCGGATCTCTGTGAGTTCGAGGCCAGCCTGGTCTACCAAGGGAGTTCCAGGACAGGCTCCAAAGCTACAGGGAAACCCTGTCTCGAAAAACCAAAAAAAAAAAAAAAAAAAAAAAAGAACTTGAATGTAGTGTCCTTCCTGATGAGGGTAAAGATGGCAGGCCAGATGAAACACCAGTCAAGTGAGGGGCAGGGGACCCTGGTCAGGATGCAGAGTTTCAGGTAGGAAGAATAAGTTGAAGAAATCTATGGTAATGGCTATAATTAGCAACAACATATCATATACTTGAAAGTGGCTAAAATAATGGATTCTAAGTGTCACCACAGAAAAAGGTCATACATGTAAGTGAGGTCATACGTGTGCCAAACAGCTGGATTTAGATATACTGTTGCATATCATACAATTTTAAACAAAAACAGCAGCCTCCAGTCATGGTGGCACACACTAGCAATCCCAGTGCTCAGAAGACGAAGGAAGGAGGACAGGAGCTCAGGGTCCTTCCTCCTTACCTATATAGCAAGGTCAAGAACAAAACAAAAAGGACTCCGTAAAAAGGGTGATAAATCTGGGTGATTAGGGTTGAGTTAGGATGTGGTAGAATGAGTGACTAGGTTGAAGGTCCTGGAGGGGCCATGAGAAGACAGCAGCTGCCAAGGAAAGGGGGAAATTGAATCAAGCTGAAGGTCCTGACGAAGAAAACAAGTTCTGAACGATCAGTCTGAACAATTAGAATAGAACAGGGGGTTATGGACCAAACTGAATGCGCAGACTTGGAGATTTACAGGTACCCCTGAGTGAAAGAATGGGTGGCTACTGAGAACAAGCCACGGGTAAAGGCTCACGGTGAAGAGGAGAAACCTTCAAGAGAAATAATCCAGAAGCATTATCAACAAGGCCATGGCCAGTCAGGGTTGGGGTAGCGTTCTGGTCCTTATCTCCCGGACCCCTCTGAGTACATTGTGAACTCTCCCAGAATCCTCAAAAATTACCTAAGGCAGAAAAGATATGTTCTTCCCACGAGTCCAACTTTGAGCCAATATCTTCGGAGAGAGGGGAATAGGTGTCAAAACTCTGACCTTGAGAACCAGCCACACAGTGGCCTCCTCCAGCCCTGCTGGCATCGGGAAGGCAGTTCATTGCTGCCTCCAGAGGCAGCTGGGGCTTCAAACATCTCTCTTCAGTCCCAGGAGCAGAGCGGTGGAGGAACACTTCCCGCCTGGATGATAAGGGCTGCAATGACTTCCCACTCTGGCGCCTGGACTTGGCCCGTCTGTTCTGGAACCACACCTGGGAGACAGGAGGACAACTTGACTCTGAGTTGGAGTTTTTGTTGTTGGTCCCGGTGGTAGCCAAGGATGACCTTGACCTTGACCTTTTGATTCTCCTTCCTCCACTTCCCCAGAGCTGTGGTCGTAGGCACTGGCCACCACACCTGGTTTCTATGGTGCTGGGATAGTACCCTGCATGCTAGGCAAGCACTCTACAAAGTGACTGTATCCCCAGACTGGCTTGACCTTCTGGCACTAACACTGCTCACAACTAACAATGTAAATTCCAGCTATTATTAGCCACACTCTCTGCTAAGAGCCTGCGGTTTACAGAAAGCATTTGAGCTGGTGTTTGATGGTCAGAGCACCAGATCTTCCCGGCCATTCTCAGATGCAAAGCTGGAATGGTGCTGGTTCTATCTGCACTTACTATATTGGTTTGTTTGTTTTTCATTTTACATATTAAAAAAAAAAAACACACAAAGCCAGGCGGTGGTGGTGCATGCCTTTAATCCCAGCACTTGCGAGTAGGAGGCCAGTGGATCTATGTGAGTTTGAGGCCAGCCTGGTCTACAGAGCGAGTTCCAGGACAGGCTCCAAAGCTACACAGAGAAACCCTATCTCAAAAAACCAAAACAAAATAAAGCCAGGATCTTTGGAGCCCAGGCTAGCCTCAAACTGGATATACAGGCAAGGAAGATGTTGAATTTCTTGATCCTTTTGCCTCTAGCTCGTAAATGCTGCGATTTCAGGCATGTGCCACCCATAGCGTCTGTCTACACTTTATTTGGGACATTTCTGATGAGAAAAGAGGTCACAAAATACAGGCACCCAAAGTCCTTAGGCAACAAGGTTTCAGTGACAGACATTTAAATTATTTAGAGCCCATTTTTGAATGTCTGGACTCCCCTATCAAAGCAAGTAGGTATTTTTCCTTAATAAATCTCAATTCGTGTGTAAATTTCTTAGCCAGTTCTCTATGAACACTAAAGGTGTCCTGCTTAGGAAGCCTCTGGTGACAACTGTTGAAAGTGACAGTTGAAGTTGGGTGGTGGTGGTGGTGGCACACACCTTTAATTCCAGGACTCCTGGGAAGCAGAGGCAGGTGAGTCTCTGAGTTGAGGCCAGCCTGGTACACAGAGTGAGTTCCAGAATGTCTAGGGCTACACAGAGAAATGCTGTCGGCGGGGGAGGAGGGGAGGGGGATATGACAGTTGAATAATTACCCAAAGTACATGGGGAAAAGGGGGCCCACATGTTCCTGGGATTAAATGAAGCCTCCCACATAAAACTGCATTTGGGCATAGACTAACAGATAAGAAGGCAAGTTTCTAATCTGGGTGTGGGGAGACACACCTGTAATCCAAGCAGCCAGGAAGCTGAGACAGGAGGAATGTGAATGCAAATCCAGCCTGACTACCCAGCATGAACCTGTCTCAATCACACACACACACACACACACACACACACACACACACACAAATGTAGCACGATTAATAAAAACCCAGAGACAGATATTTGGGTTCAACCTGAAGGTCAGAAAAGCAAAACAGTCACTCACTGGCTCTTACCTCTACCTCAGTCCGAAAATGGTGATCCTGCCTTCAGGAATCCTCAGAATGAGACTGAGAGCTGTCTCCTCCTGTTTTATATTCCTCTCTAGAGCTGGGAATAAAGGCGTGCACCACTACCTCCAGGTTTCTTTGACCAACTAGTGTGGCTACTGGGATTAAGGGTGTTTGTCACCACTCCCTGGTCTATAAGGCTGACAAGGGTGGCTGTTTTATTCTCTGATCTTCAGGAAAGCTTTATTAAAATACAAATGAAATATCACTACACACACACACACACACACACACACACACACACACACAAGAGGGAGGCAGTTTCTTCCAGCAACCTCAGGATTCTGAACCTAAATGACTTCGGACAATAAACTCACTTTGCACTCGATTTTTCAAAGTTACAAGAAGTCCCTTGCTTGTCTTAAAGTACCTGGTGACCCAACCCTGCTCTACAATTTAAAATCAATGTCAGAGGAAGGCTCACGACCACGCCCCCTCCTTTGTCTTCTTACTGAACAAAGTGCTCAACTACTTCCCCTGGCCTTCCTGCGGGTACCTTTCGAGGGGGTCAGTAATCGTCCTAGCAGCCCAAATTACACGGTAACAAGGCCGTTACTGGCATCCCTATTTAGTAGTCTAGTATCATAAGATTCAAAGAGAGTAAGAGAGTAACTTGTCCACCCCCCTACCCCGAAAAAAAATGACTCAATAAGCCCGTGACTCCCCAGGACCTCCACTCTAGCACGCACCTGCAAACCCGACTCACCTGGATCCTGGACTCAGGGAGAAGCGTGAGAGCGGCTAGGCGCTCCCGCAAGTGGATGTCGGGGTACATGGTCTGGCGGAAGACGAGCTCCAGCAGCTGCAGTTGCTCGGAGCTGAACGATGTGCGCTTGCGGCGCTGGGGTGCCGACGGGGCAGCCGCACCTTTGCGGGGCCCGGGCTGATCCAGGCCGGCGGGGTTCTGCGCTGCCGGTCCCGGGCTTCCGCTTGGAAAGCACGGCGTGGCCGCTGGAGCGCGGGGGTCCTGGGGCGCAGGGGGCAGCCCGGCAGCAGGGCGCGTGGAAGGAAGCTGCGGTCCTCCGAGGTGCGCGGCCGGGAAGGCGGGGAAAGCAGCACCCTCGGCAAACTGGAGTTGTTGGGACCCTGCTGCGGCCATGGCTCCCGGACACCTCCCGTGACCCCCGTGCTCCTTCAGTTATAGCCACCCGGGGCCGGGGAGGGGGCGGCGGCGCCATCAAAGGCGTGGGCGCGGGAGGCCACGTCTCCTTGGGGTGCGAGCCCGCCCCAGCCCAGCCAGACGCCGCGGGAATAATCGCTTCCGCTGACCTGGGGACGGAGGGAGGGAGGCGCGAACTTGAGCCCGGCCACTCCGTCCCTTCCCCGCCCATCCGCCCGCCAGCCCGACCACCAATCCACATACCACAACCGATATGCTTCGGAGGGGACGCCCCAAGTGAGGGCCACTTTTGAACAGAGCACCTTCTTCTGGGTCGGAAAGCCTCCCTCGAGAGCGTCCGGATCACTCCAGGGGCCGGGTTCTCAGGTCCCAGCCCTGAGCCTGGCCTGCTATCCCCTGTCACCATCAAAGGTACTGTTTACCACCCCTGCTATGTGCTAGACCTTACTCCAGGTTGGTCAAACAGCCTGGCCCTGCCCTCTGCCAAACCATCCTGACACATCCTGAATCCGAGGGGGGGTGAAGATAACGAGACCTCAAAGGGGGCAGGCATCCTGAGCAGAAACGATGCTCCTGCCTAGAATATCTGTGACATGTCCAGAAGGCGGCTGTAAACTGGACGGGTTGAATTGGACCAGGTTAGCGCTCCTAGAGAGTCGGACAGTGCTCAGAAGAGGAAAATAAAACCGTATCTTGAAGTTTCTGTGCCCTCTAATGCCATTACGATTTCCTTTGTCCCCTGAGGCTCGTATGAAGTTCCCGTTTTGTTTAAATGCTGGTTTGTAGTTTGCGACTTCTCCATGCATTCATGTATTCATATAAGTTTCCCTCACTCCTCTGGTCCCAAGGCTAGAACCTAGAACCTGGAATAAATAGCCTAAGCAAGTCCTCCACTGAGATATTGAGATATATATCTATATATCTCTCTCTATATATATATATCCGCTGCCCTCTTTTGGCTTTTGTTTGGAAGTGTGTGTGTGTGTGTGTGTGTGTGTGTGTGAGAGAGAGAGAGAGAGAGAGAGAGAGAGAGAGAGAGAGAGAGAGATTTTGCTAGGCAGCGCTCTCCCACCTTGAGCATCTGCCTCATACAACACTGCAAAAGCTTTGGCCAGACTCTCAGTGAGCATCTGTTGAATCAGAAACCAAGTTGCTCAGTAGAGAAATCAGAGGCGTGCCACAGAAGGGCAGAGAGAGGCACCAGAGGGCTGCTTCTACCATCTCAGAGGGGCTCTCCACCGAGGGAGGGGTGTTCCACAGCCCAGGACTGCTCCTGCTGGTTCTACAATGCTAATAGGAGGTCTCAGAGGAAAGGGCATCTCCTCTTATGGGCAAGTCGTTGAGTACACTGTGTTTGCTCAATGGGTCCCACGGAGGCCAACAGAGGACAATGGGTCCACTGTAACCAGGATATGGGACATACACCATCTGACATGGTGTTGAGAACTATACCCCTGTCCTCTGGAAGAGCAGCAGATGGGCGTACCTTCATGATGGGCAATTATTCCAGGTGCCAAAGCACAGAGTTATCTGGCAGCTGCTCAAAGTTCTAGACTTGAGTTGTCCATCAGTTGGGTAGCAATAGGAAAATGTCCTGGTCTCCTGCATTACATAGATCCTGAGACCCCAGACCTGCTTTTCCATCTAATCCAGTGGTTCTCAATCTTTTTTGGCGGCGTGGAGGCAGCGGGGGGGGGGGGGGGGGAGGTTCAAGGCATGATTTCACTGTGTAGCCTTGGCTGTCCTGGAACTCACTTTGTAGACCAGGCTGGCCTCGACCTCACAGAGATGCCTCTGCCTTCTTACTGAGTGCTGGGATTAAAGGCATGCACCATCACTGCCTGACTGGCTCTCAACCTTCTTAAAGCTGTGACCCTTCATACAGTTCCTCATGTTGTGATGACCCTCAGCCATAAAATTATGTTTGTTGTTACTTCATAACTGTAATTTTGCTACTGATATGAATCGTAATGTAAATATCTGATATTCAGAATATGGGACCCTGTGAAAGGGTCATTCAGCCCCCCAAAGTTGTCAAGAGTCACAGGTTGAGAATCACTAATCCTTTCCCTCAAACACACACATGCTCTCTCTCTAACACACACACACATATATGTACACACATATATGTGCACACATGCTCACGAGCACACACATAACACACACATTCATACTCAAGCGTGTGCACACATACACACACATACCCCTCCAACCTCTCTTTTTTGATTTCCTCTTTTATTTCTTTGCCAGATTTTTAGACTCAGAATATGGAACAAGAAATCAGATTTTTTTTATTTTTCTATGCCTTCTTCTATCCCATACATATATGACGGTCTTGTGTATCCCAGGTTACCTAGCTTCAAACTCTTCATGGAGCCAAGGGTGACTTTGAACCTGATCTTCCCACCTCCACTGCCCAAAGCTTTCGTTATAAGCATCGCACACCATGCCTGATTTTATGCAATGCTGGAGATCAAACACAAGGCCTGTGTGCGCCAGGCAAGCACCGTAACAACTGGCTACATCTTCCAGCATTTGTTAGAGACTGGGTCTCACTGTGTAGCCCAGGCTGGCCTTGAATTTGAGATCTACCTGCCTCAGCCTCCTAAACATGAAATTTCATACCTACTTTTATTCTTTTTTTTTTTTCTGTGATGCTGAGGATCAAATCCAGGGCCTTGCACATGCCAACAAGGTTCTTACCACTGAATTACATGCCCAGCCCATCACTCACTCTTTTTTTTTTTCTTATATTTATTTATTTATTATGTATACGATATTCTGTCTGTGTATATGTCTGCAGGCCAGAAGAGGGCACCAGACCTCATTCCAGATGGTTGTGAGCCACCATGTGGTTGCTGGGAATTGAACTCAGGACCTTTGGAAGAGCAGGCAATGCTCTTAACCACTGAGCCATCTCTCCAGCCCCCCATCACTCACTCTTAATCCATTATTTAAAGTGAATTGTTTAAAGGCCCAAAACAATTATGGCTATGCTAACCTGTACTTATTATGTAAGTTCTTTTATAGAAGGTGTGTGCGTCCCCATCCTACTCTTGAAGAAATACGCCACAATCCAGATCAAAGCCCAGAAACTTGAAGAGATGGTGTGGCCAAACTGACCTTCAGATGTGACTCCATGGTAACATTAGACCCCAGTCTTCTTGGGAGGTGAGAGACATGGGTCTCTGCCACCCAGGAGCCGCTGTCCTTCAGCTGCAGTGATGGCTGCTTCATAAATAGATACACTGTGAAGCTTACGGATCCTCAAAAGCAGCAACAGACCAGTGTCCTGGTTACTGAATAGTGGATTGAAGTTCAAGGCGAGCTCAGACAGCCGTAGCCGAGATTAAGGTCTGGATGTGCCCACTCCAAGCCCAGAGTCAGGACCTATGATGTGCTAAATGCTTCGGGCCACTACTCTATTTGGTGTTGATAACGTCTGTTGAAACAGACACAGGTGAGGACTGGGTGATACAGAAGGCAATTCTCAGACACACCTGTGCCCTGGGGAAGCCTTGGCCACCCAGAGCCACAGCCGGGCTGGGACAGACAAGCCCATTGTTGCTGTCCCTTCAGCATCTTCCACATTCCCCCCTGCCCGACTTTTTCCATCCCCAACACCCAAATATCAGAGGCCTGTCTTCCCTCCCCAAGTGCTAAGTGCTCTCTTCCCCTGCTCTCTTTGTAGTTGGAGTTGGGCCCTCTCTGGGCTGCCCAGGACCTGGTGGAGGAACCCAGGGTGTTTATTAAAGGGGAAACCAGGAAAAGGCAGCCCAGGGGAGTCAATGGCTCTACTTCCCCCTTGAGATCTCAGGGGCTCTTCTTCCCTTTGATCCTGGCCTCACTTTGATTTCCCCTGCTCTGCTCCCCACCTTCAGTTTCTGAAGTTTATTTCACAGTCGGTGGTTAGAATAGACAGAGACGATGTCTTTCCAAAAGGCACAACGTGGCAAGCCATTAGGAGCCTTTCTGTGCTCTCCGGGCGGAAGGTATAAAGTCGTATGACTAACACAGTATCACTTTTGAGCCTGGCATGGGGACTCTTCAAAAGGAATGGCATCTTTTCTGCTTGCAGTTATTTGTGCCAGTGCTTCTGGGTAGGAAGGGCTCCTCTGGGGGAGTCTTTCATGAACTGATTTATGCAACTAGCCAATAAGGTGGAAAACACCCCAGAAAGAAAGCCCTGGAAACGAAGATCTGAAAAAAAATCAAGATACCTGAAGTCAAATGTGCTGGAGCACCCCTGTCATCAGCAAGACCCTGGCCAAAGCATCAGCAAGAAAGAATACTTGGTCCTCGAATCCATCGTCCGACTTTTTCTGGAACACGCCTACTGAGCCCTTGAGTGGCTGGATGGCTTTAACCACACCTGTGCAGCTCACGGGACTCACCTCCCCCTTGGAGATCTGTGGACTCCCACTCAACCCCCTCCTATTAGGAGCCCCAAATATACTTTCACTTCATCTTGTCACTTTTACAAACAGCACCATAGACCAGCCTCTTTTTAACTTGTTTGCTTGGGGAATTGATTAAGCTCATTAACACTGAGATGTTGGTTGCTAGCTATCATTTCCCACTAAAAGGAAAAAAATACTCCTAGGAGAAACAGCCCATTCTAAGGTTGAAACAGCAAATATTTCGGCCTGGAAATTTTAGGTACAGAAAAAAATGAGAAACAGTAGCAAGCAATGGAGGAGGAGGTACTCTTAAAAGATAATCTGGGGACAGGCAGACGGCTCAGCAGGTAGAAGAGTTTGCTGCCAAGGACGGTTCCTGCACACTGACCTCTGACTTCTACAGCTGGGATGAGCATGCACACTGCACACACACATGCGCACGCATACACACACACGCATACACACACACACTCACGCATGCACACACACACGCACACACACGCACACACACACACTCTAAATGTAACAACAACAATTTTTTTTAAAGAATTAACTGATTTGGCCTGGAATCAATTGCCTAGCATTACGAGACCCCGGCTTAAGTTCTCAGAGCCATAAGAAGCAGGAAGAAGCAGAGGAGAAAGACGGAGAGAGGAGGAGAGGAAAAGGGGGAGAAGGAGGTAGTGTTGGCTGTGACAGTGGGAGAACACTTACCTACCATATGTGGGAACTTGGGTTCCATCCCCAAGCACTGCAACAACAAAAAGGCAGTGCATTTGAAATAAACGGAGACAAGGAAAATAAAATGGGGGCTATGGGGTTGAGAGATGGTTCTGCTCTCCAGGCTGACCAGAAACAGAAGAAAGGCAGTGTCTCCAACGGCCTCAGTTAGGAGCAAGGATTTGTTGAAATCACAGCACCAAAGCCTTCATTTACTGTGTCCCAGGGAGCACCATTCCCAAGAGCACTGGAGTTGGCTGGTAGGGAGCACACTCTGCCTGTGGAGGGAGGAGGGAGACTCTAGGAGGTAGGGAAGACAGAGGCTGAGCCTGGAAACAGTGTGGGTGTTGTGAGGAGCAACAGCAGATGGATAGACAGACACCAGGGTGCAGATTTGTGTGTGCCAGGCCTGTGCAGTAACAACGGTGAGTAGCCAGTGGGGCCCTGTACGGAGACTGGGGACCAGGGCTCTGCATCCCTAGGACGCGGAAGGAGTAAGTTGCTCACCTGCAGAAGGGACAGCAGGTTCTTCTTCCACTGCCCCAGGGATACCTGTCCCTCTAGGAAATCATCTTCCCCACCTGGGCTGTCCAGGACGAGTAACTGGGGACTCGGAGCTGACTTCTGGGCTGTCTCTAACAATTTTGTGTATTGTTACATTTCCTCCACGAGAACTACCTTGAGAAAGCCCAGCAAAGGGGCCGCTCGGAACTCTGTGTGTGTGTGTGTGTGTGTGTGTGTGTGTGTGTGTCCCACTGTGTGCAAACCAAGCTCAGAGGACAATTCTCCTGAATCAGTTCTTGCCTTCCTTTCATCACGTGGACCCAAGGGATCAGACTCATTTCGGCAGCCTTTGAGCCTGCACATGTACCTGCTGGGTTACCTTGCTGGCCCTTTCTTGAGTTTTTGAGACGGGGCTGACAGTGTTGCCCGGGCTATTGGTGAACATGACAAGCCATCCTCCTGTTTCAGAGTATTGGGATGATAAGCATGTGTCACCACATCTGACTTTTGTTTTGCTTTTTGAAACACAGTTCAATGTCCAGAACACCAGACATCCTATTTATCTCTCGTCTGTTTATTGTAGCACTGAGGATTGAACCCAGGACGTCACAGGTGCTAGACGGGTTCTCTACCACTGAACTGTATCTCTAGCCCCGTGACAAATCACATTCCAGCAGCAACATATTGTGTCCCCAGTGTGCCTAGGATACTACAAAAACTGTACTAAGACTCTCAATATTTATTTACTATGTTAATTGAAAGGAATTTCTGAGCCAAGTGGTAGCAGTTCATGAGTTTAATCCCAGCACTCAGGAGGCAGAAGCATCTCTGAGTTCCTGTCCAGCCTGGTCTAAACAGCAAGTTCCAGGACAGCCAGGGCTACAGAGAAGCTCTCTCTTGAGACACCCACTACCCCACCCCACCCCCACCCCCACTGCTACACACACACAAAAGAAAAGAAACTTCTGAGTGCACAACCCCCCATCCTCATGAAGTCTTCAGGGGAGACAGGCTGGATCAAGGGCAGGCATACTTGTAACTTTCCTTACACACTTTTGAAACATTGGTGACAGCAGTTGTCCCTGAAACTCTTGTGATCTTGGGTATAGTCTGGATTTGAAAGGACAGGGACATGCCAGTGAACGGAACCCGGACCCACAGGTAATTGGGAAGACTCTGCACTACCAAAGCAAGTCCTGCTATGAGTTAACAGCTACTGAATCAGGTAGGAGGACAGTGTGAGCTCACTCCAGCAAGCCGTGTCTGGGCTGTGGCCTTTGGGACCTCCTGTCTTCATCCAAAGATACAACCTGGGAAATCTAGGATAAGACTTAGGTTTAAAAGAACACATGGTGCCGCGCCGCACGCACCTTTAATCCCAGCACTCGGGAGGCAGAAGGAGGTGGATCTCTGTGAGTTCAAGGCCAGGGCTACACACAGTGAAACCCTGTCTAGAAAAACAAAACAAACAAATAAAAAAAGAAACCCATGACTTGAGGACAGGTGTGAATTTGTTTCTTGGGGCTCTAGGAGGCCTGGGGGACAGGGTCAGCCAGGGCCCAGGTAAGGAAGGCCTGATGAACCTCCTGGGAACATCCACCCCACTCGAAAGGTTTCTCCTCCCTGCTATCAGTCTACAGCTCTATCCTCTCCCGTGTGTGGGTATCCTTTCCTAGTCTGGAGCCTACTCCATCCTCTCCCGTGTGTGGGTATCCTTTCCTAGTCTGGAGCCTACTCCATCCTCTCCTGTGTGTGGGTATCCTTTCCTAGTCTGGAGCCTGCTCCATCTTCTCCCGTATGTGGGTATCCTTTCCTAGTCTGGAGCCTGCTCCATCCTCTCCCCTGTGTGGGTATCCTTTCCTAGTCTGGAGCCTGCTCCATCCTCTCCCGTGTGTGGGTATCCTTTCCTAGTCTGGAGCCTGCTCCATCCTCTCTCATGTGGGTATCCTTTCCTAGTCTGGAGCCTACTCCATCCTCTCCCGTGTGTGGGTATCCTTTCCTAGTCTGGAGCCTGCTCCATCCTCTCCCGTGTGTGGGTATCCTTTCCCACTCTGGAGCCTGCTCCATCCCAATGATCCCCCACCATCTATTCAGTCACCAGAGTTCTTGACCTTGCTTGGGGTTCGGTCCCACATGGCCGTGAAGGTGTGTGCACTCTCAGAAAAAAAAAACCCTTTTCCCAAGAACAGGTCGTTGTCCTCTGCAGAGTACTTGCTCTTCTGACCTATACTGACATCACTAGACTAGAATTCCTCATGAGATTGTTCATGGTACCCATCAGAATCCAAGCTTGTTCACTCCACCTCAAGGTCAGCCCAGAATGTGCTGGCACACAGAAAAAGATTAAGTCAGTGTCAGAGAGGGTCTGTGAGGGGGTCAGGTGCCACTGCTGCTGGCCTGTAACTGAAGGACCCCAGGTACCCCTGTGCCTCTAGATCAGGACTCCACACCATGAGCACAGAGTCTGGAATTTGTCTTCATGTAGTTTCTTATTGGTTGTCCGCTCACATGCAGGCCCCTTGGCCTCTGCAAGCTTTGTTTCCCACCTGCAGCCCATACCCTGGAGGAGTAGAAAAGCTTGCCTCTGGGACTTTCTAAGCTGTCTGGCTTCCCTGACCTTCCCTGACCTTCGCATGTCACAGCATCCAGCTTACGGTGTCCGTCGTCAGTCCTCTGTGTGAGGCTGCAGACTGACGAGGCCTAGAGGAGGGATTCACATTTAGTTTGGTTCTGTCTTCCGCCCGCCACCTACCCTGACTGCCACCTGGCCAGGTCCCTGGCAAGGAACCCGCCCAGACCACTCAAGTCTGTCACAGCTCATATACATGTCTTTGCAAAGTAGGTGGCTTAGGTTTTGTTTGTTTGTTTGTTTGTTTTCTTTTTTTCATGTGAGCTGGTTTTGGCTTCCATCTGTCAGTGAGATCCTGGTGGGCAGGCCTTAGAGGATCTCAGACAGCTTTGGTGATGGATGTTGAGGCGGTGGTTAGATGAAGATCTGGGGCCTCAAACTCATGAGGGTGCAAAGGTAGAGTCTAAAGCACCCACTCAGTCTGCTCCAGAACAGATGGTGCCAAAAGAGCTCATCTGAAAATGAGACCCGGACTAGGTAGTGATGGCTCCCGCCTTTAATCCCAGTGCTCAGGAGGCAGAGGCTGGTGGGTCTGCAAAGGGAGTTCCAGGTCCTAGAAGGCAGAGAGGGCTTCTCTCGGCCCCCGTAGATGTCTCTCAGCTTGTCTGTCTCCTGAGGAACTAGACCCCCAGTCAAGGGTTTGCAGCTCTGCAGCCCACCTCAATGGACAGCCCCTCTTAAAATCTTAGGGAGAGTATACCCGTTTCCCTGCCTTCCTCCCTGGGGGCTTCGCAGCCGAAACTTTGAAACTTCTCACTTACTTTAAAAGGCCCAGATGAAAGGCTGTGTCGGATGAAAGGCTCTCGGGGGCCATGGTTGGAGGAAGTGGCCAGCTGACGGGTAGTTGCTAAGCCACCTGGAGAGGTGCCAGCGGAGAATTAGCATGCCATCAGCCACACCTAGGGCGTGAGGGTGCTGAAGCCTGGAAGGGCCTTTATCAGGGATAAAATCTGTCATTTCCCTGGGAAGGGGGCCTGAGTCCAAGGCCTGGGGACCAGAAAGGTGGTCCTGACTGAGCCCCACACTCATCCGTAAGACTTGGTTTCCAGACCAAGGGGAGACTGAGCACAGCTGTCCCCCAACTCAGAGTCATGCTGGAATGATAGAACACCTGGGGTGGGGGTGGGGGTGCGTGTGCACACACAACATGATGGGCAAAGTTTTTACTACAGAACCACACACTCAGCCCTAGAAAACAGTGGTGATTTCCAACCATCCCTAAACTACACATCAAAAGGCAGAGCAAGACAGACCTGAAAGCCGTGTACGCAATCTTTCTACTAGTTCTGAGTCTGGATTTATTCATTCCCTTTTATCAATTATTCAACGAACAACCCTAGAGTTTGGCTAGGGAGGCGGCTCAGTGGGTAAAGTCCTTACATTGCAATCATAACCCTGACAACCTGAGTATGAAACCCACGTGCAAACCTGGATAGCAATAACCTCAGCACTCCCAGGTGAGAGACAGAGACAGGAAAACCAACTCACGGGCCAGTTAAGCCTGGAGTACCTGCCCAAGCGGCAGAAACAAGAGAGACCCCGCCTTAGAAAAGATGGGGTGAGAGCTAACTCCTGAAAATAGTCCTCTGGCCTCCAAATGCATTCCTTGATACCGTTTAGTAGTCTGAGCTATGGTAAGGCTGAAACAAGAGGATCAAAGGAGCTGGGGGTTCAAGACTAGCCTGGACACACAATGAAAACCTGTATGAGAGAGAGAGAGAGAGAGAGAGAGAGAGAGAGAGAGAGAGAAGTAGATGGTGTCATCACACTGTTTACCGTTTTCCAGGAGTGTCTCCAATGGGAGGGGTTTAAAGCCTGAAGGCTGCCCCCTCTCCTTCTCCCATCAGCCTTCCTTAGCTCTGAATAAGGCACTGAACCAGCCCTGGTCCAGATCTCATTGAAAGAAGGCTCTAGATCTACCCTGGGGACCCAGGTGGTGAGAAGGGACCTGCCATGCCTCCAGACCCAGAGATTCCCCCCAGAAGAGAGATGATCTTGAAGCCCATAGACATTGCTAGTGCTGTGCTTAAAGTAGCTGGGATGGAGGATTCAGATGACCAAACTCCTATTGGGTTTTCCTTGATACTTGGCCTCTCCTGTTGTTAGGATGATGCTTGTCCTCCTCCACAGTGTTCTAGGGCTTTGGGGAGGCCCTGAGTTCTTCCCTGTTGAACATGCAGTAGGAAGTAGCCCTCAGCTGCCCAGGCAACACTGTTCTCACTGTCTGTCGGGAGACATAGGCTGATGGTTCTCTGATCCTTTCCATGGCTTCCCATTAACCACCCCCTTCACATGGACCCAGTTATAATGCTGCTTAAGGGTCTTAGCATCCCCCCATATCTCTCTCTCTCTCTCTCTCTCTCTCTCTCTCTCTCTCTCTCTCTCACACACACACACACACACACACACACACACACACACAGAGAGAGAGAGAGAGAGAGAGAGAGAGAGAGAGAGAGAGAGAGAGAGAGAACAGGTGTTGACTTGGGACAACTCCCGACAGAGCCCATGGACTGAACCTGTTGAAAGGAGGAATCAGAGCAGTGCTGAACATGTTTCCCAAGAGGCTGTGCGACTGAGCAGCCATAGTCCACTCTCACCAAGGGCCATTCCTCCCAACTTGGTGTATGGGGAGGATGGGCTCATACTTCCAAGCTCTTCTCACTTCCTGGACTCCAGCGTCTCAGGGGTGGGGGAAAGCCGATGCTCCCTTCCTGGACTCTGGCTTCAGGAGTGGGGGAAAGCGAAGCTACCTGCCTCAGAACTCTTCCTCCCTGCTGTCACACAGGAGCGTGAGGAATCAATCTGTCTCCTTTCTGAGAACCCCAAATGAGGGAAGTCTTGAGGGAACAACCCTGTCTTCAGACAGCCAGTCTAGGGACGGAACAAGCACATGCTCCCTGCTGTGCAGTGGCCAGTGTGTCCTCCTCCCCACCTTCTCTCAGCCCTCCTAAACAAGACTTAGTCCCCATTAAAGAAAACTTTGTTTTTCATTATTATTGTGTACATGACGTATGTGGAGGGGGCAGGCCATGCGAGGCTGTCAAAGGACAACTGTGGAGATGGCTCTCTCCTACCTCCCAAGGGCTCCAGGGACTGAACTCCCGTCCTCTGGCTGGGAAGTAAGTGCCTTGTCCCACTGACCATCCCATTACCTTATCAGTTATCACTCCAAAGTATACAACGCTGTGGCATTTGGTACATTCACACTGTGCAACTGTTAGGTCTATCTAGAACCAAAATAGTCCTGTTAGCCCCAAGGGGAACCTCCACTAGCCGGTGACTCCCCATTCCTCCCAGGAACCACCAATAAGTACTTCCTGTCTCTACAGATTTGCCTATTCTAACTACCTTACCTGAAACAGTGGGGATCACTATTTTTCAAATGAAGATATTGACACCCTTGGGATGGGGATGGGACTAGACAATTTACCTCAAACTTGATTATCTAAGCTGTTTAGTGTGCAAGGCTGGACTTGAACTCAGGTCTGCCTTATACTACACTATAGTCTAATTTCACTATCATGATACTCCAGTGCTCGTGTGTGTGTGTGTGTGTGTGTGTGTGTGTGTGTGTGAGAGAGAGAGAGAGAGAGAGAGAGAGAGAGAGAGAGAGAGATTGTATGCCACATGTGTACAGGTACCCCTGGAGACCAGAAGAGGATTTCAGATCCCCTAAAGCTGGAGTTACAGGCAGTTATGAACCATCTACTGAAAGCACTGGGAACTAAACTCAGGGACCCTGTAAAGCAACAAGCACTCTTGACTGCTAAGCTCTCTCCAGCCCCCTTTCCAAGGTATCTATTTATTTATTTTCTCCTAGATTTTAGAGCTTTTCTCAGGCCCCTCTGAGCACTTGCCCTTCCTTGTAAAATTCCCCTTTACAGAATACCATAAAGTTACTTTAACAAAAGCTTCCCACCCTTGATGTCTGAACATCTAGGATATTTGTTTTGGTGTGGATCTGAAATGACCTCTAGGGCTTTGTGTGTTGACAGCCTGGGCCCCCAGTACAGCAATGTCTAGAGGTGAGTCTCCTGGGAAGTGGTTGAATCCCAGGGGATCTGACCTCATCAATGGATGAATCCATTGACTGGTTCATAATTTTTATATTTATTTATTTGGTTATTTGGTTTTTCAAGACAGGGTTTCTCTGTAGTTGTTTTGAAGCCTGTCCTGGAACTACCTCCTCTAGACCAGGCTGGCCTCAAACTCACAGAGATCTGCCTATCTCTGCCTCCCAAGTGCTGGGAATAAAGGCGTGAACCACCACCGCCCGGCTGGACTGGTTCATAATTTGATGGGTGGTTAAGGAGGCAATGGAAACATAGGAGATAGAACCTAGTTGAAGGGGGGGAACTAGAGGGGCATGCCCGTAGGACTATAGCTTGTCCTCTCTCCTCCCTCCTTCTTTGTTTTCCTCTCCCCACACTCCACAGTGGCCATGAGGGAAGTAGCCTTGCTCCATCTTACTCTTACACCACCAGGTCTTGCTTCACCACAGGTGGAGAGAGGGATGGCTCAGTGGTTAGGAGCCCTAGGTGTTCCTCTAGAGGACCACAGTTCAACTCCCAGCACTCACATGGTGGCTTACAACTGACTGCAGCCCCGGTTGCAGGGGATCCATGGCACCAGGCATGCACATGGTGCACACATATGTGCCTGCAGGCAAAATGCCCATATACAGAAAATAAAATTTAAAAAATATAAAAAAAAAGAAAAGGAACAAGGGAGCCAGTGATGATGAACTGTAACTCTGACCCAAAAGAAACTTCATTTTTTTTTCTTTGAGACATGGCTATCTTAGAACTCACATGTAAACCATGCTGGCCCCAAACTCAGAGATCTGTAGTGAGTCTTTCTCTCTCCCACCACCAGCTCCCAATAATGACACCAAGACTTATTATTATGAAAGTTTAGTCTTTACCATAGGCTTGTTTCTACTAGCTCTTATAATTTACATTAAATTGTATTTTTTGATCTAGTCTGTGCTACCTCTCTTCCATCTTGTACCTCCCATTTTCTCTCCATATCTCACTGGCAGCTCTGACTTTCTTCCCAGAGTCCTCTCTGTTTTGGAGGTCCCTCCTAACCTCTTCCTTCCTAGCTATTGGCCATTCAGTTCTTTATTAAACCAATCAGAAAGTGCCTTGGCAAAGACACATCTTCACAGTGTAAACAAATATTCCACAACATTTCCTCCTTTTTGTCTAAATAAAAAGGAAAGAGTTTAACTCTAATACAGTAAAATTATATATAATAAGAACAATTATCAGGTAAGAATTACATTTACAACATCTAGTCCATTTGTATTTGGCAATTTAGGAGTAAATACTCTATTATCTATCCTATCTTGATGAATCCAAAGTTTTATATCTAAACTATTTTCTACCATAACTTGTATTACTATCCTAAAACTATCTTTTTAAACCTCAAAACAGTTTCTTCGATAAGTTTTTATGTCTCAAAACCTTATACACTTTGTACCTCTTTTGTGAGTTTCTTTTCTGAATCTGGTAATAAGGAAAATTGTGACTATAACTGTCTTGTCTTCACTTTTATCAGAGACCCAAGAAGGATATAACAGTACCTAAGTAAGCAGGAAGTGCAGAGCCAACAACTCGCATAACTATAGGAACAACAGAGACATCTGGTTGCCTGAACAGTCACCCAAGTTTCCTCAACTACACTGGGGCATCCATCTTTGGCCTACAGGCCTATGATAGTTAACAGACTTTTCTGTGAAGCAGGAATTTTGAAGTACTATACCTCCTTGTATTGGCAAAGTTCAGCAGTTTTTTTTCCTTTGTGTCCTGCTTGTCCAATTTATACAGTATACTGTTAGCAGTTGAGGCAAAGGCAGTTTCTTGCCCAAATGGCTGACTTTGCCACAATGAAAACAAATTCCATATGGTGGTCCTTTGATGCCCATCATTCTTTCATGAATTAGATTGCTGCTGCCAGGAGCAGATATGTCTCACTGTCATGAAAAGTCTTTAGTTATTAAACATATTAAATGCTATATTCTGTAGGTCTCTGAAGCATTTGAATATCACCTATCTATCTAAAAGATATCTATGTTGAACTTGGAAAACATATCTAACATAGCTACAAGTTTGATTATTATAGATGTCTAACTACTAACCTGTATTTCTTGGTTTTTTAAAGATTGATTGATTGATTATGCAGTATCCTGTCTGCAAGTATACCTGCAGGCCAGAAGAGGGCACCAGGTTTTATTATGGATGACTGTGAGCCGCCATATGGTTGCTGGGAATTGAACTTAGGACCTCTGGAGGAACAGCTAGTGCTCTTAACCTCTGATCCATTTCTCTAGCCCCTAACCTGTATTTCTTTTTTTTAAAAAAAAGATTTATTTATTTATTAAGTATACAGTGGTCTGCCTGCATGCATGCCTGTAGGCCAGAAGAGTGCACCAGATCTCATTACAGATGGTTGTGAACCACCATGTGGTTGCTGGGAATTGAATTCAGGAAGAGCAGGCAGTGCTCTTAACCACTGAGCCATCTCTCCAGCCCTAACCTGTATTTCTTAATTATACATTTTTAGTGTGCTACATAGGTACCTTAAACAAGAGTAGAAACATATATACAATATAACAAAAATAACCTTAAATTTATACCAATATACAAAAATACATTAGACAAGAGTAGGAATATATATATATATATATATATATATATATATATATATATATATATCAGAGTATGTTGTACAAAATAGCCTTAAATTTGTATTAATATACAAAAATCCATATCAACGTAAAATATTTGGAACTAGTAGTTACTTTTTAGTCTAAAAGTTGATTCGATAACCTACCCTTTTATCCTATCATTCCCATACCCCCTTTCTCTTTTCAGAAAGAGATCCTTGAATCCAACCTCCCTTGCTTAGTTTCTTCCCTTACCATGACCAGTAACAATTTGCAACCAACCCCTTTAAATGAAGATAAACATTGAAAAGCCATTGAATGACCAAAACCCACTCACCCCACCTCTTGAGAATGTGGGCATTGTATTATTAAAATTACTTCCTGCTGTTTTGAGCAACAGCATCTTTTGGAGACCCTGAGAAAACTGAGATAATGGTCAAGTCCTGGGGAAACTAACTGTAACATTCGTTGTCCAGTCTCTGTGTAATGGGAACGTGTAGAGCTTACCTGAAGTCTTAGCTGAACAGTCTGTGAGGCTGGACCATCTCAGCAGCTTCGAAGTTCTTCTGGATGCGGAATTTTGAGAAAACTGCAACAGAGGCGTTCTGAGAGACTGAATCACCTGGGCTACTTGTCTTTATTGGTGTCTGGTCCTTTTGTTCTGAATACACAAACTTTTAAAGGTAACATACACATCTGCATTACCACAAGTACAGAGTGTGCAGAAGTCAACTAAAAATGATTTTTGTTCTATGTTTGAGCAGGTTAAAGGCATCTGTCAACTTTAAAAGTCCATTTTGATGGCATAATCGACTTTCCTAAGGACTCTGTAGCCAACAAGATTTATCATGTCTCATCCACTCTCAGAGCTGTCCCCATAGCAGAGAGATCAGCAGAGACATCATCTGTCTGTAGTCTTTCTTGGCCTCTTTTTTTCGTGTCTATAGCCAAGATTTTCAGGAGGTATTTCCCCATCAAATCTCATCTTTATTAATTTTGAAGAAAACTATAACTTTCTGTTTCTTGTGGAAACAAAGGCATAAGCTCTCTCCCAATTAAACATATTTTTTTTACTTCCATTCTGAAGTTAAGACATTGTTATATATGTGTTGGTTTAATTTAAAGTTTTCATTGTCCAATTGTCAGCAGCTATTGTTTCTTGTTCATAATCATTTAAAAGGTTCAAAGTCAACAAAGCATCATACAGGATCCAGATGCCCTGTACTTTCCATCCTTATGCAGCTTATTCTTTTTATATTATTTTTATTAATTAAATTATTTAATTATTTTCTTTAAAGACTTTGTTATTTTTAAACTATTAATTTTTTTTCTATGACTGCCTATGCCCATTTTTTTACAGTATCCATTTAAAGGTTTTTTTTTCAGTCTGGATTACTTTACTGTGTGTTGGCCACTTTCTCTTACCGTGTGAGCCAAGCCTTAAACCCACAGTTCCGCATATGGGACTGACTTGTTTAAGCCCTCAGGCAGCAGCTCTATCTCTGTATGCCATGGCCTGCCAGAGAGACTGTGGAAGTAGGAAACCGTGTTTGGTTCTCTGTTTGTATGTTTGGAACGTTTTTAAGTGTTTTCTTGAGTCCTATGTGGAAATATGTCTCCATACATTGGATGTTATATGTAACAAGTCTTTCTCTGTTCCACCAGCCAACTCCTGAATAATGACACATATTAATCATAAAAGCTTGGCCTATAGCTTAGGCTTGTTCATAACCAGCCCTTATATCTTAAATTAACCCATAGTTTTCAATCTACAGTCTACCACGTGGCTTTTTAACCTTTTTTTCATTCTGTACTTCTGACTTGTTCTGCGTCTCCTGGCATTTCCTATGCACCTAAATTCACCCCAAAGTCCCACCTCTACCTCCTGCCTAGCTATTGGCCCTTCTGCTCTTTATTAAACCAATCAGAAGGCACCTTGGCAAAGACACATCTTCACAGTGTAAACAAAGAGATCTGCCTGCCTCTGCCTCCTGAGTACTGGTACTAAAAGTGTGTGCCATCATGCCTGGCTAAAACTTCACTTTCTTTAATAAGTTGTATTTTTTTTTTTCAGGCACTTTGTCACAGCAAAAGAAAACGACATTCAGTTCTCCTCCATCCACCAGATGGTGTCTGTTCATCTTGGTCCCTCTTCAGCAAGAAACCTGTTTGGTCAGTTTAATCAGAATCCCCTTGATCTTTGATGCTACCTCTGGTGGTGTTCACCCACTGCCTCCATCGTGCTCCGTGGCTGCACATCCATACTGGTCCTGCTGTATTTGGCACTGAGCGCTAAGTCTACTGAGGAAGAGACCCGATCAGTCGTCCTCATCAGCTTAGACCATGAAACCCAATATGGACAAGTTCATCAGAACCGCCATATACCCATGCATGCTTCAGCATTGCCAGGGCATAAATTTCAATTCATTCCTAAGCCTGCTAAGCCCTAAGGAGATTCCATAGCTGTCTTCTTAACTTCATGATGGGTCCCCGCCCTAACAGACATCACTGATTTTTTTTTTCATGGTCCAGCACAGCCACCTTTTGTGACG
Organism: Microtus oregoni; assembly: GCF_018167655.1. Classification (NCBI taxonomy): domain Eukaryota; kingdom Metazoa; phylum Chordata; class Mammalia; order Rodentia; family Cricetidae; genus Microtus; species Microtus oregoni. The sequence goes on from NW_024543221.1 coordinate 4,747,379, forward strand.
TGGCCTATGCCCGCTTCCAGGTGTGTCTGAGAGTCCTCTCTACTTAAGTGAGCCCATATGCCTGTATGTTGTAGACCAGTTATTTCATGGGGTATAAGCACCCCCTTGGAAACTTGTGAGATAAACTGGCATATGGTAGTTCAAAGAGCATTTAGACTCAACAAAGAGACCGTGCCTTTCAATACGCTCTCATGGGAAGAGGTCTCCCAAGAAGTGAAATGAGGGGTGAGTTACCCAGCAGGGTGTACAGTGCCTTTGTGGGGCTGGAGAGACAGCTTAGTGGTTGATAGGACTTGAGTTCTGTTCTCAGCCCTCACATCAGACACCCGACAACTCGCTATTTCTCCAGTCCCAGGGACTCCCTTACTCTTTTTTGACCTCAGGAGGCATGACACTCACATATAACAAGCTCGTACACTCTCATACACTCAAAGTTAAAAACTGAAATTAAAATCAACTTTCTAAAGGCGTAAGTGGGGGGAAGTCCATTTATATACTTTAAGAAAAGAGTTTAAGCTGGGTGTGGTGGTGCATGCCTCCAACCTCAGACACCAAGGAGGCTGAAGAAAGAGGATTCGGATTTGGAGTTTCATCCCAGCTACATTAGGAGACTTCGCCTCAAAAACTAAATAGAAGATAAATAAGGTGTGGAGGGGAATATAAAAAAGAAGATCTGGGCTCCGTTCCCAGCACCCACATGACAGCTCACAACTGTCTGTAGCTCCAGTTATAGATCTGGCATCCTCACACAGATCTACATGCAGGCAAAACACCAAGGTACATAAAATAAAAATAAATAAATTAGAAAAATTGCAGTTTGAGGTCATCCTTGGCTACATAGTCAGTTCAAGGCTGGCCTGGTGAGACCCTGTCTGAAGTAAAATGAAAAAAAAAGAAAAGGGAAAGAAAGAGAGAAGAAAAAATAAACAATATTGCTTTTTCTAAAAAAGAATAGATGCAACTTGACACCCAAGACCATGCCTTTAGGACTTGTTATAAGGTCTTTTATAACTGGCGCTCTGTTTAGCGCCTCCCTATCTGCCCCAGCCGGAATCCTGCTGTCTGACACCTGGAAGCCAACATGCTGACCTGACTTGTACACATTTCCCTGGATATCTGACTTCCTGCCGCTAAGAGATATGCAGGGAGAGGGCAGCCAGACCAGCCTCAACCTCCTGCTCTCCCTGGCTCCCCTAGCATTCTCAAGCCGTGCTCCCTAGAGCCAGAAGCCTCTGCGATTGCTTCTTCCTGGGGGTGGCAGTTGATCCATGGTCGCTGGCTGGCACACCCGCCGTGGTTTTCATGTACACTAAAATTTCTAGTGAAAGGTCAACCATATAAACTAATTTCTTTGTCTTAGAGGTTGTTTGTAATTTAAAAGTTCGTCTCTCACTTAGACAACAATGTGGACACAAAGAGAGACTTACATAGATCTAATCTACATGGGAAGTACAAAGCAGAAAAAGACAAGCTCTCCTGAGTAAATTGGAAGCATGGGGACCCTGGGGGGAGGATTGAAGAGGGGAGAGGAGAGGTAGGGAGGGGAGCAGAGAAAAATGTAGAGCTCAATAAATATCAATTATGAAAAAAAAAGAAAACATAAACAAACAAACAAACAGGGCACTTCCAGAGTCACTGCATCAATTCGCTTTTGGATGGATGAGTCTCCTTGAGGTAGTGAAAGAGCTACTAAAAGTGATCTGCTTGGTAAAGAGGCTTTAGGAAATGTTCTCTGAAGGAAAACGACCTGCATATCATGTTTGCTTAATCCACAGCAAATGTTTATTCAGCATCAAATGTGTGTCAGGAAGCAGCAGGCATCGCAGCCATAGACTTGGAAGAAAGACAAGGAGCCAGGTGTTGTCGGGCATGGTGCACACCTTTAGTCCCAGCATTTGGGAGACAAAGGCAAGCAAATCACGGAGAGTTCAAGGCAGCGCCCAGCATTCAGGAGACAAGACAGAAGGATCTCAAGTTGAAGGTCATCCTAGTTTTGGGGGTACAGCATGGTATCCCACAGTCTCCACGCCGCTTTCTCTCTTTGCTTGGCAAGGATCTTGTTCTGCAGCCCTGTTTGGTTTTAAACTCATGGTAATTCTACTGTCTTGGCATCTCAAGTGCTGGGATTATTGCTCTTGAGTTTGTGAACGGTGCTCAAACATTTGTTGAATGAATGTTTCCTCCTGGGATTTTTTTTTTTTTTTTAAGTTCCTTGCTTTGGCCTGTGCATAGAGAAAGAGACCAATACATCTTTCTAAACGGATAGGTGAAAATGGTTGAGATTTTGGAAGGAGAGGAAAGTTACAAAAATTACATTTAGGATAATTTGGCAACTTAACCTGCTCGCTGAGAACTGGGGAACATTTGAGGGGCTGATGCAGTGAATTTAAGAAATATTCTCAGAAGGAAAATGAAGGTAAGAAAGGGGCCCTAACCTATACACAACATCTGCTCATCCACTGGACAAGTGTTTACTTAGACTCTGTCATGTGTTAAATACTAGGAGGCAACATTGCCACAGACTTTAAAAACAAAAAGGTGTTTAGAAGCCAGATGTGGTGGTGCAAGCCTATAATCTCAGCACTTGGGAGTCTGAGACAGGAGAATCTCAACGTCAAGGCTATCCTGGGCTACACAACAAGTTCCAGGTCAACCTCGGCTACATAGTGAAATCCTATCTCCAAGAAAGTAAAAAAGAAGTAAAAGGATAAGGAAGAGAGGGAAGGAAAGAAAAGAAGGAAGGAGAAAAGTGATTTGAAATCAAAATAAGCTAGGCCTTATTTTTTTACAGATCTGTAATCCCAAATCCTCAGGAGACAGAAGCAGAAAGATTAGAAGTTCCAGACCTACTGTGGCTATAAGGTAAATTTAAGGTCAGTCTTGGAATTTAGTGAAAACTCTTCTCCAAAGGAAAAATACAATAAGGGGTCAGGGATGTAGCTCAGTGGTAGAGAGCTTGCTTGGCATGTGTGAGGCCCTAGGTTTGATAACCAGTAGCATACAAAAAAGTTGGCTATATGTTTCCTTCTCAGACAGACGTGAGTGACATGTAGAAAGCAATCCATGTGTAGTGCCCGCCCTTACACTCGAATCCAGATGTCTGAGATGCCGGGCAGAACCAGGCACGTACGTGCTGCTATTTCCTGTGTAGGCACACGACTACTTAGTTCTAAAGAAAAATGAAGTTTAAAAATTTGTAGGAAAATGGATAGACTTAGGATGTTTAATATGTGTAAGGTGGAGGATGGAGAGATGGTTCAGCAGTTAAGAACATTTGTTCTCCTTCAGAGGACCTGTGTTTGGTCCCCAGCACCCACATGGCAGTTCAAACCGTCATTGCCTCTAGTTCCAGATGGTTTTATCCCTGCTGCTGGCCTCTAAGGGCACCAGGAATACACATGGTACATGCTTACATACATACGTACATACATACAAATACTCATATACATAAAATAAATCTAAAAAAATAAAAATATTATGCAAGGTTACACAATATCAGAAAGAAATAAACTCCCATGTTTTTATATGCAGAATCTAACTAATAATATATATATGTTAATAAATGGACACGTGACTGCAGTATAACATGAAGAAAAAGAAACAAGAAAGGGATGAGGGAGGACTAGATGCAGGTGATAGACATGAGTTATGAAGAAGGATATTGCTGTAGAATATTAGTCAAAGTGCTCACTTTGGCAGCACATATACTAAAATTGGAACAATACACAGAAGATTAGCATTGCCCCTGTGCAAGCATGAAGTGGTCCCTATTTTTTTAAAAAAAGAATATTAGTTCAAAAGATGTGTCACATTTGTTTATACTGTGGAATATTTGTTTAATGATGTAAAGATGTATTTCATTCTTTATGTTGCATTTGTTTAGCTCTGTGAAGCTGTCTTACTTTGCCTGTCTAAAACACCTGATTGGTCTAATAAAGAGCTGAACGGCCAATAGTAAGGCAGGAGAAAGAATAGGCAGGGCTGGCAGGCAGAGAGTTGAAATAAGTGAGGAGAGATAAAGGGATAGGATAAGGAGGAGAAGATGACGGAGCCAGTCAAAAGGCCACTCAGCCACACAGACAGATGCAGGATAAGAAGGAAAGAAAAGATATACAGAAATAGAGAAAGGTAATAGCCCAGAGGCAAAAGATAGACAAGACAATTTAAGTTAAGAAAAACTGGCTGAAAATAAGCTTAGATAAGGCCAGGCATTCTTTTTTTTTATTAGAATTTCGCTTTATTGATATAAATTTATTGAGGCCAGGCATTCTTAACTAGAATAAGACTCTGTGTGTTTACTTGGGAGCTAGGTGGTGGGCCCCCAAAGAACCAAAAAGTAAAAACAACCAACTGCAGGATATAAAGCTAATTTATTTTGTAGTTCTGATTCTTTCATGGAGTGTTTGGTTTTGGTGGTGGATAAAGGCATAAAATATATTCAATACCAAATGTGTAGAATTTTTTTTTTCAAGACAGGGTTTCCAGGGCTGGAGAGATGGCTCAGAGGTTAAGAGCACTGACTGCTCTTTCGGAGGTCCTGAGTTCAATTCCCAGCAATCACATGGTGGCTCACAACCATCTGTAATGAGATCTGGTGCCGGCCTGCAGGCATGGAGGCTGAACACTATGTACATAATAAATAAATCTTAAAAAAAAAGACAGGGTTTCCCTGTGTCATAGCTCTGGCTGTCCTGGAACTCGTTTTGTAGACCAGGTTGGCCGTGAACTCACATAGATCCACCTGCCTCTGCCTTCTGAGTGCTGGGATTAAGAATGTGCACTGCCATCGCCCGGGGAAAAGTGTGAAATTTCATGTGAAGCCTCACAGCTTCCATTCCAAATGCCAATTCTAATCTATAGTCCAAACGCAAGGTCTGGTGAGTTCTGGCGTGTATGTTTTTATTTATCTGCAAGGTTTTTAGTAACAAACTTTATAAAATGGAGAGAACAATTAGAACAATATATTGTAACCAAAGTTATGTAGCTGTGCCCTCTCAGTCTTACTGAGGTATGTTCACTTCAATGACAGATGAGACAATACCTGTGTGATGATGGTGATGTGGAGACACAGCAGGAGCTACAATGTAAGTACCACTCCACGCAGCCCTACCATGTCGGGACTCCAATAACAGAGAGCTAAGTGCCTCACAAGGAAATGATTCATATCTTGGTAGGACAGACTGGATAGCACCATTCCATCTTGCTACTAAGAACAGTGTGAAATTTAAACCTTATGAATTATTTATTTTTGAATCTGTCCATTTAAAATTTTTGAACTGCAGGTGACCACTAGTACCTGAAACTAGCTCTTGTAGATCAGGCTGGCCTCGAACTCACATAGATCCCCTGGTTGCCAAGTGCTGGGAATAAAGGCCAGTGCCTCATTTGTTTTTAAAGGCAGGATGTCACTATGTAGCTCTGCTGCCCTGAAACTTGCTGTATGTAGAGCAGGCTAACCTTGAACTCACTGAAATACACCTGCCTCTGCTTCTGCCTTGTAAGCACTGGGATGAAGGACATCACCATTGTCCATGACAAAAGCCTGCTTTCTCTCACAGGGCCCTGGGGGCTATTCCTGCAGAAGCCTATGTCCAGAGCAGAAGCTAGGGTGTTTGGGTCTGGATATTTGGTTTTAGGATCTTTCTCATCCTCTTGTTGACTCAAGACTCTGAGAGGGTTCTGTAAAATCATAATTGTAAATGCGCTGACACTTAGGGAAAGTCCTCTGTAGATGGAAGTTTCTGTCCCACAGCCATTCAGTCCCAAAGAAGAACCACACAGAAGCTTATATTAATGATAAACTGTTTGGCCTATTAGCTCAGGCTTATTATTTACTAGCTCTTACAACTTAAATGAACCCATAGTTCTTGTCTATGTTTAGCCACATGGCTTGGTACCTTTTCTCAGGGACACATTCTCATCTTGCTTCCTCTGTGTCTGGTTGGTGACTATGTCTCTACCTATCCTCTGGTTGCCCCACCTATACTTCCTGCCTGGTTACTGGTCAATTAGTGTTTTATTAAACCAATATGAGTGACAAATTTTTGTTTTTGTTTTTTTTGACATGGTTTCTCTATATCTTTGAGCCTGTCCTGGAACTGGTTCTTGTAGACCAGGATGGCCTCAAACTCACAGAGATCCACCTGCCTCTGCCTCCCAAGTGCTGGGATTAAAGGCATGTGTCACCACTACCCAGCCTGAGTGACAAGTCTTTACAGGGTACAAAAGCATATCCCACAGCAGTCTTCAGAGCTGGTCGTTCTTCTAAGCTGGGTTGCATGTTGTAAGTACTGTTTGTCCCGTGTTCTGATTAGCTTCTGTGGACAGCATTCTATTTTGTAGATGTAGAAACTGAGGCATGGAGTGGTTATGTATCATGCCCAAGTTCACACAGCTAGGATAGTGGTGGGACTGCCTCTAGAGCTATGCAAACTGGTTCCCCTTTATGCTATTGATATTCTGTTATTATAGATCCTCCTGACTTTCCATTTTCACTTGTATAAAATGAGGCCCTAACACCTATCTAGAACAGAGATTTGTTCTGTTTTGTTTGAGACAGGCTTTGTGCTCAGGTAGCCCAGACTGGCCTCACACTCACTATATAGCCAAGTGACCTTTGACTCCTTATCCTCCTGCCTGAGATGGCAGATGTGTGCTAGGTGGGGCTGAAGATGGCACAATGGGTAAAAGCACTGTCTACAATTGTGAGGACCTAAGTTCAAATCCCCACTATCCGCAGGAAGCCCAGAGGATGTCTATAATCTTAGAGCTCTTACGATTATAGGTCAGGTTTGTGCTACCACACGCTGCATGAGAGATTTTTTTTTTTTTTGAGTAGGAAGTTAGGTCAAGCATGTCAGAGTAAATGTGAAATAAAACAACTAGCCATGACTAATATTCTGAAAGCTCCCATTAGTGGTGTGGCATGGGAGTGTGCGTGTGTGTGTGTGTGTCCAGAAGGGCACTGTGTAAGACCCCAGCCTTGCAAGGACAGAGTCCCTAGAAGAACGCTCTTGTTAAAGACTGGCACAGTAGCTCAATGGGAGAGCACTTACTTCACATGTGTGAGGCTTTGGATTAATTTCAAGTACTTCCAAAACAAGAATGTTTTTATTCAGGAGAGATGACTCATTGGGTCAGAGTTTGGATTCCATCACCATGTTAAAAACAAACAAACAAACAGGGCTGGAGAGTTGGCTCAGCAGCTAAGAGCACTGACTCTTCTTCCAGAGGTCCTGAGTTCAATTCCCAGCAACTACATGATGGCTCACAGCCATTTATAATGAGTTCTGGTGCCCTCTTCAGGGGTGCAGGTACACATGCAGGCAGAATATTGTATACATAATAAATAACTCTTTAATAAAAAACAAAACAAAACAAACAAACAAAAACCTGAGCACCAGACATGATAGTCCATGCCTTTAATCCCAGCAAGCACTTGAGTGTAGACAAAGGCGGAGTTCATGTGAGTGAGTTCCTGCTCTACATAGAGAGTTATAGGCCAGCCAGGGCTGCATAGTGAGACCTGTCTTCAAAAAAAAAAATCTGTGTGTAGCCATGCACTCATCTGAAATTCCAGTTCGCAGCACTGCTGTGGGTGCTGTGGGAAACTGATGCAGAAAGATATTGGGACTTGCGGGCTACCAGTCTATCCAAGTTCAGAGTTAGACCCTGACTCAAAGGTGTAAGGTAAACAGTGATAGGAGAAGACTTCCAGAAGTACACCTCACATATATCTATGCATGCTACATACACACATATGCACACATACTACATGCAAACACATGAACATGCAAATACACACTCAGATACATATATGTACATGCACATATACACATGAACACATACAATGCAGCTTAAATCATATGACCATGTCCTGTTGAACTTTAGTTTTTAATTTTTTATTTTTAATATTTTTGTGTTCTTTGAGACAGGGTTTCTGTGTGTAGCTCTGTCTGTCCTGGAACTCTCTCTGTAGATTAGGCGGGCCTCAAACTCACAGAGATCTACCTGCCTCTGCCACCACCACCCTGCTGAACTTTAGTTCTTATTGGGAACATTTTTGTCCTCTGTGGACCACTGCCTGGGGATGACCACTCCTCAGCTGTGCTTGTCTGCCTCCCAGGTGTGCACAGCATAGAGCTTCACCTCCCCTTGCAGGCTGTCCTATCTTTTTCCACCAGGAGTGGGTGGAGTAGCTCTGACAGCCCCATTCTGCCCCGCTGATGCAGCACTACCGCTACTGGGCAGCAGGTGGCGCAGAGGGATCTTGAAACTTAAACTTCGGACTTGAATGAATCCCTAGGAAGGCCTTTATCCATCTTCACCACGTCTTCCCCTCCCCTTTCCCTCTACTCCCTCCCTTTCTCCTCTTCCTTTTGTGATTTTTTTGTTATTTGTTTGAGACAGGGTTTTACTGTAACCCTGGCCGGACTAGAACTAGTATGTAGACCAGGGTGGCCTTGAAGTCACAGAGATCCACTTGCCTCTGCCTCACAAATGCTGGGGTTAAAGGGGTGTGCCACAATGTCATCACTTTTACATTTGAACATGAAAACGTATCAAAAATGTCTTAGCGGAATCACGTCTTAAGAATGGTTTCAGAGGCTGGAGAGATGGCCTGAAAGCACTTGATGCTCTTGCAGAGGACCAGAGTCCAGTTCCAAGCAGCCACATCAGATGGCTCACAACGGCCTGCAGCTCCAGCTGTAGCAAACTGAAGGAGCCTCCTCAGGCACCCACCCCACACATACACAAATAAGCAATAAAAATAAATCCTTAAATGTTTTTGTTTGTTAGTTTTTGGTTCTTGTTTTCTGGAGACAGGGTTTCTCTGTGAAACAAACAGCCCTAGCTGTTCTGGAACTCTCTTTATAGACCAGGCTGGTCTTGAAAGCACAGAGATCCGCTTGCCTCTGCCTCCTGAGTGCTGGGATTAAAGGCCACCACTGCTGGTTCAAAAAGAATGTTTTGAGCCAAGTGGAGTGGTAAACATCTGTAGTCCCAGCTACTGGGGAGGCAGAGGCAGGAGGATAACTTGAGCCCAGAAGTTTGAAGCCAGGATAACGTTTCAAAAAAGAGAAAAACTGAATAGCTTCTAAATTTTTCTGCAATCCAAGACCTGGAGGTAGAGGAATGAGGACCAGGTGTTTCGTGCTGGGCCAATAACACGGGTCAGTGAGCAAAGGCTTTTGCTGCCAAGCCTGACAAGCTGAGCTGGATCACTAAGCCCCACATGGTGAATGAGAGAACGAGCGGTTCCTGATCCCCGACATGTTCCGTGTCATGCACAGATGGATAAAAAAATAGTTACATGTCATGCTTCAGTAAACAGAAAGTTTAGACCAGACCGGGCTACATGTGATTTTCTCAGAAAGCAAGCAGGGAGGGAGGGAGGGAGAAAAAGAGGGGAAGGGAAGAGATGCCAAGTGTGGTGTAGCTCACACCAGCAACATCAGCACTCAGTAAGCTGAGGCAGGAAGATTGCCTAAGCTTAAGGTCAGTTGGGCTACATAGTGAGTCTGAGGCCAGTTTGAGATACATAGGAAAGCTGTCTCAAAATAAGAGAAGATATTCTGTGCCGGCAGGCCGAAAGGAACGATGCCAGCTACTGGAGATTACACCTTCTCACTTGCCCTGCGGAGCTTTCTGGAGCACATGAAGAGACAGCCTAAACATACTAACACTGCACCATAAGACCAGGGAAGAAATGAGTTCTCTCTCTTCTAGATAGAGACAATGGTTCCTGCGTACATGTGTTTGTGTGTGTGTGTGTATACATGTGTGTGTGCATGCGTGTGTGTGCGTGTGATTGTGTGTGTGAGACAATGTTGCAGGGAGCCCAGGTCAGCCTTAAACTCAGTTTGTAGCAGAGGATGACTGGAAACTTTTAACAATTTTATAGTCATTGGTATTTTGCTTTCATGTATGTCTGTGTGAAGGTGTCAGAAGCCCTGGTACTGGAATTACAGACAGTTGTGAGCTGCCATGTGGGTGCTAGGAATTGAACCCAGGTCCTCTGGGAGAACAGATGGTACTCTCAAACACTGAGATATCTCTTCAGCCCAATCTTAAACTCTTGACCTTCTACCTTCATTTCCACATGCTGGGATGGCAGCCATTTGCACAGTGCTCAGCCTCTTTCTTCTGCACCCACCCACCCACCCACCCACACACACACACACACTCACCTGCTGTGGTGTTGTAGACCAAATGTCCCCCAAAATTCATATGTTAAAATCTAACCCCCATGTAATGGGACTGTGTGAGGAAGAGGGTCGGGGAGGTGATTGGCCACAAGGGCATCACCCACATGAGATAATCATCTTTATTCAGAGGTCCCCAAGAGCAGCCCTGTTCTTCCTACCATGGGGGAACATAGCAAGAACATGGATGCCCAGGGACCAGAAAGTGGGCCCTTATCACTACTGTGTGACAAAACCTCTCCTGGGAAGATGCATCACACAGGTCTACGCACCCCTGATACGGAGCCCACGATGGACCCAAGTACAGATACCACCAAAGTCCAAGTTGGCAAACGCTAAATTTTATTGACATTACTTCCAGGAGCAGAGATGACTCAAAGACAGCTGCATCACCAAGGCTCACCCCAGCATTAGTGACAGCTCACAAAGCTGAGAACATGGAGCACCCTGCACAGCCTGCAGGCAGCTCAACGGTTGAAGACAGTCCCTCTCGGGTGTCTCAGTTGGTCCAAACCTCTTCCAGGCAGAAAGGCTGGTTTCTGCTGCTTCCAGGCAGCTGGCCTGCTCTCAGAGTCTTCTTTACCGTGCAGCTCTCCTGTGGTCTGAGGGGGACATCAGCTCTAATAGTTTACTCTGACAGGAAGGGGCCTAATGAATCTGGTTAGTTTCAGGGGCTCCTGAAACTATTTTGAGTTGCTGGCCTTCCTGCAGGATGGATTGTCTTAATCTTGGAGGAAGTGGTCACCCAACAACCAGCCTTCTAGACAGCAGTATCTTGATCTTGAACATCTCAGCTGTCAGAGCTGTGAGAAATAAAGGCCTGCTCTTCATAAACCGCCCACACTGTGGTATGAAGCAATAGCACAGAAACAGACTGAGAGACGTGACCGATGTCACTTGATAACATCATCAATCTGTCATTTTACGTGGCCTGTGATAGATAACAGCTTGGACCGAGTCTTGTCACACAGGACAGGAATGGCTGTGAACTTAGAGTACACAAGACCTCCTCACAGCACCAGTTTGGACCAGTAAGGTTAGCCCACAGTTACTAGATTGCTTACTTTTCTATCTGGTTCGTGAGTCCATTGTTTCCATCTTACAAGGGAGGAAAGAGAAGTTAGGGAACCCACTCAAGGTCACTGAGGCTGAAGGACCTTCCAGCAGCCTGGCCCTACTACAGTGCTCTGTTCTGGGCTCAGCCCCTGGACCATGATGCCTTGGGGCTGGACACAACTCCTCACATTTGTCTTTTCCACAGTTTCTGATATACAAGGTAGTCCTTAAATGTGTGTTGAGCGGAACTGACACCAAGTGTGTGTCCCTCAGTTACCCACTCAGTAAGACATTCCTAGGGTTTGTCCAGGGAATGGTACAGGAAAAGCTTGCGATTTTTCACTTTTAATGACTGGAAGACTCTGCTAGGGAACAACCGCCAGAAGGCCAGGCACACCTTTAATGCCAGCACTCTGGAGGCAGAGGCAGGTGGATCTCTGGCTTGAGGCCAGTCTGGTCTGGTCTATATAGTGAGTTCCAGGACAGCCAGAGCTATGCAGCTCTAGACCCTGTCTCAAAAACAAAACCAGCTGGGCACACTCACCTTTAATCCCAGCACTCGGAGGTGGAGGCAGGTGGATCTGAGTTCTAGTGCTGCCAGGGCTGTTACACAGAGAAACCCTGTCTAGAAACACTCCCCCACTCCAACCCCCCAAAAAGAAAAACAACAACAAAACAAAAAACCAACTAAAAAAACAAAAAAGACTGATATGTACTCTCAAGACAGTTTCTCCATAACTACCATCTACTTTCCTGTACCCGCCGCACTGACTCTGTCCTCTGGTCCTACGCATTTGGGACACTGGTAGCTGAATTGGTCTCAGCTATCCTTAGTGCTGGTCCCAGAGGTGTGCACCTGCAGTCAAAACGCTTGGGAGGTTGAAGTGGGAGGCTAGACAAAAGTCCAACGTTAGCTAAGTGAGTTCAAGGCCTGCCTGAGGTACAGAGCAAATACGCAAACACTCCCCGCCTAGCAGACAATGATTAAGGGAAAAGTGAGGACGAAGCCTCTGGGGGAGGAATACCTTGTTTTCTACTTAAAAATAAAAACTGTCTGCCATTTGCCCTGCATCTCCTCAGAGTCTCTGTGTAGACTAACTGAACCGGGCGTGCAGAGAGCGACTCTTCGCAGACTTTCCCTGCAGGGTCGGACCAAGGCGTGCGTTCACCTCCCGCGCCCCCGATCCAAGCGGGAGGACGGCCGGGTCCCCTGCGAACGCTGCAGCGGGAGAAGCGCCCCGGCGGAAGGGAGGGGTGAGCTCGGAGAGGGGCGTGAGGCCCCGACCGGAGCAGGACACGTAGTCCCGAGCAAGCCAGCGAGCAGAAGGAGCGGCAGGGGCGCGACCCACACGCCCGGGGGCGGGGCACCAGGCCCCCTTCACGCCCGAGCCGCCTCGGCAGCGGAAGTTCCGGTGTCGGCGAGCGGAGGTGAGAGGTCAGCAGGAAGTCGATACGTGGCCGCCGCCTGTGCCCGCCGAGGAGGCGCTCGGAGCGGAGATGGCGGCGCAGCTGAACGTAGAGCAGCAGCTCGAGGTGTCGCTCGACGGCCTCACCCTGAGCCCGGACTCGGAGGAGCGGCCCGGCGCGGAGGGTGCCCCGTTGCTGCCGTCGCCGTCCTCGCCCCCCGGGACTGGACGGGGCCCAGGCGCCGCAGGGCAGCAGCCGGAGCCCGGGGAGGCGGCGGCGGCTGAGGGTGCGGCCGAGGAGGCGCGGCGGATGGAGCAGCACTGGGGCTTCGGCCTGGAGGAGCTGTACGGCCTGGCGCTGCGCTTCTTCAAAAGTGAGCGGGTACCCTCGCCTCTGCGGGGCCGCGGGCCGCCCGGGCCCGCCCCACCCACCCGAGCTAAGCCGGGGTGACCGGAGCGCGCCTCCGTCCTTGGCGGCACCCGGAGTCTGTCACTGCGGGTCTGGTCCCCGTGTCACACCCCTGAGGGGCCCGGAAGCCTGGCTTAGCAGCCGGCGTCACCTGCGGTTGCTGGGGCGTTATTACCTGGTTTAAGTTGTCTGGTTTCCGAGAGCTAGAGTGGCCGAAGGAGCGCGCGCTTCCAGGGCTCCCGTTCTGGGATGGATTTCTCTTTTTCGTTGCTCTTTCTCCACCGGTTTGCCCTTTCCTGTGGCTTGCCACATTAAACCGATTTTTTTTTTTTTAAATCTTAGTGGAAGAAAATTGTCTACCTTTTTCTAGCCTTAGAAACCGGGAGCATGTAGTACAGGACATGATCATTCGGCGGTAGGGATGGGGCGAAGGAGGAAGTAAAATACTAAGTTCGTTTATGCCCTTTTGCTTGTATGTCCTGGTAACTTCTAAATGGTTATGAAATTTTACCTTGTAAGTGAATTTTGAAGAGTAAGGCCCAAAAGTACACTCCCACTTTCTCCCTCCCTCATTCCCGTCTCCTCCTCCTCCCCTCTTCCTTTCTCTCCCTCTCTTTTTCTCCCCCTCCCCCCCATTAACTTTTTAATGCCAAATTCCGGTGGGTGGTTGTTTTCTTCCCCTTTTTTCCCTTTTTTTTTTTTAAAAAAAAAAACTGGGTTGTTCATGTAGTTATTAATGGAGGTACCACTCAAAAGATTTGGTCAGTGGGAAAGAGCTTGACTAAATAGTCTGATCCATAAAGATATTTAGGTCTTGAAAGCCGAGAGAGAGAGAGAGAGAGAGAGAGAGAGAGAGAGAGAGAGAGAGGAGAGAGAGAGAGGCGGGCAAATGAAACTTTAAAAGTGGTTGCTAGGCTGCACATGCATTCCAGAACAGCATATTTATGACATTTTCCTCAGAGATAGTACTTTCAGATTACATATTTTACCGGCTGAAGTTGGGTTGTTCATTGTAGTGATCCATGTTAACGTAGTTTTATTTTTAAATGGCTTTAATTGTGCAAACTCGTGAAATTCTGTGAAAATTCCCAGAACATTAAGTGGTTATTCTGCAGTCATTGTATTTTTTTGTTTTTAATGTAAAAAGTGTATCCTTGAACTGTTCATTGCCACTGCTGTGTTCTAGCTGGCTTGAGGACTTGGTAATGAGTTTAGAATTACTGTCTCTTGAGTTTGGAGTTTGTTGTAAGTAAATGCAAACCCACTTGTTTCTGTGCAGTTAACATAGGTATTCTTGCCCTTAAAAGTTAATTTTTGGGCTAGGCAGTGGTGGTGAACACCTTTTATCCCAGCACCCCTGAGGTAGAGGTAGGAAGGAAGATCTCTGAATTTGATGCTGCCCTTATCTACTAAGCGAGTCCAGGACAGCCAGGGCTACACAGAGAAACTCTTGTCTCGAAAAACAAGTTAATTTTTGGAACTTGCTTTTCAGTAACATAGACTGCAAAAAAAAAAAAAAAAAAAAAAAAACAAAAACTCTAGGCTTTTTCCCCTAAACTTAATTGTGTGAGAGAGAAAAGACAGATAGACTGACTAACAGACTGACTGACTTGTGTGCTGGGATTTGAATGGGAGTCCTTGGGATGTGCTCTGCGCCATTCTGAACTACTAAAATAGGACTCCAGACCCAGGAAGAACAACTTCTAATCCTTGATTTTGCTGCATAGGTTAAAAAAAAGGGGGGGGGTAATTTCATCTGAGCCCATCTTCTTTGAAAATAGCAATATCTGCTTCAAGAGATTAAGTTGCTGAGCATGGTGTTAAACACCTTTAATCTCAGAATTTGGGAGGCAGAGGCAGGTGGATCTCTGAATTTGAGGTCAGTCTGGTCCACACAGTGAGTGAGCTCTGGGACAGCCAGAGCTACATAGTGAGAGCCTGTCTCAAAAACCTAAACAAACAGATTAGTTAATTAATTTAAAAAAATTGCTTAATGGGCAGCAAATTTAGTATTGTTTTGGGTCAGACTCAATTTAAATTATTGTTGCTATATAAATTCCTAGAAAACTAACTTTGCTATAATCAAGTTTCTATATATAAAGAAGCTGAATTAGGTAACACTAGTTGCCTCACATTTATTTTTTTTAATATTTATTTATTATGTATAATTTATTTATTATGTATACAATATTCTGTCTGTATGCTTGAAATCCAGAAGAGGGCGCCAGACCTCTTTACAGATGGTTGTGAGCCACCATGTGGTTGCTGGGAATTGAACTCAGGACCTTTGGAAGAGCAGGCAATGCTCTTAACCACTGAGCCATCTCTCCAGCCCCTTGCCTCACATTTAAAAGTTAGTGGTCTAAACAGACTATTTTAAATTGCCTTTTGAGTCTCAAGGGTCTTCAGAGAGCCCGTATTTGAGGTGCCTGAGTTACCTGTAACCTTGTAGAAGAAAATGCATTGATAGGGATAGTTTGCTCAGTTTCTAACTTAACCTGCTCAGAATTGTAGCCAAGCACTTAAAATAGCTGTTTAGCAGTTCAAAGCACTTCTCTGTGTGGATTATTGTTTGAGATAACAACGAAGGGCTGGCAGTGGAAGGGCACTAATTGGAAGAGGGAAAAGGGTATAGAAGAATTAACAGAAGTCGGGTGAGTCCACAAGTACTGCCTTTGTTTTTGTAGGTTGCATATCTCAGTGTATGGAGGTCACAGGACAGCCTTGGATCTTGGTCCTTCTTGAGGCAGGATCTCCTTTGCTGTAGTGTAGCAGCCCAGCTGCTACCCCCATAGCTCCTGGAGTGGTTTCTGTCTCGGCCTCTCACTGGAGGAGCACTGAATTTGTAGTTGTGCACTACCACATCTGTCTTGATGTGGAGTCAGGAGATCTGAACTTACCCACGGAGCCATCTCCCCCAACTCAGGGCTTCATTTTTTTTTGTTGTTTTTTTTTTGTTTTTTTTGTTTTTTTTTGTTTTTTCGAGACAGGGTTTCTCTGTGGCTTTGGAGCCTGTCCTGGAACTAGCTCTTGTAGACCAGGCTGGTCTCGAACTCACAGAGATCCACCTGCCTCTGCCTCCCGAGTGCTGAGATTAAAGGCGTGCGCCACCATCGCCCGGCCAGGGCTTCATTTTAATGTATGTTTTTCTCCTACAAAATAAGTGTGGCAGTTGCTATAAACTAGTGTCTTATTTTTTGTTTTTTCAAGACAGGACTTCTTTTTGTAAGTTTTAGGATAGCTCTCTGGCTATCCCAGAACTCACTGTGTAGACCAGGCTGGCCTTGAACTCACAGAGATCTACTTGCCTCTGCTTCCCTAGTGTTGGGATTTAAGGTGTGTGCATAACCACGTAGCTCACAATGTTTTTTAAATTACATTTTATCTTCTATGGACTAAATATGAATCTTGAAAGCAGGATTATCTATTCCATTGAAAATATCTGAAAGGGTCTGGGATGTAGCTCAGTCTGTCGAGTGTTTGCCTATCTAGCTTTACGACCTGGGTTCTGTCACCACCAGGACCATACAAACCAGGTGTGGTTGTGCAAGTCTGTAATCACAGCTCTCAGGAGGTGAATCGGAAGTTTGTTTCTCTGTAGCTTTGGAACCTGTCCTAGAACTTGTTCTGTAAATCAGGCTGGCCTCAAACTCACTGCGATCTGCTTGTTTCTGCCTCCCACGTGCTGGGTTTAAGGGAATATGCCACCACCGCCCAGCAAGGTGAATCTGAAGTATAACGTCATTCCTAGCTGTATAGACACACACACACCAGAAAAAGAGAAAGAAAGAAAGAAAGAAAGAAAGAAAGAAAGAAAGAAAAGCAATGACAACAGTGTAACCTGGAGTCTGGAAGTCTGTTTTGTATTCTGTACTTGTCATAATGATGATTATAGCCAATAGCTTACTATGTTGACTCCTCTCTTTTTTTTTTTTTTTTTTGATTTTTCGAGACAGGGTTTCTCCGTAGCTTTTGGTTCCTGTCCTGGAACTAGCTCTTGTAGACCAGGCTGGCCTCGAACTCACAGAGATCCGCCTGCCTCTGCCTCCCGAGTGCTGGGATTAAAGGCGTGCGCCACCATCGCCCGGCTCTCTCTTTATTTTTTAAAAATTTATTTTTATTTCATGTGCATTCATGTTTTGCCTACATGTATGTCTGTATGAAGGTGTCGGATCCCCTGAAACTGGAGTTACAAGCAGCTATGAGGTGCCATGTTGGTTCTCTGGACAAGCAGTCAGTGATCTTAACTGCTGAGCCGTCTCTCCAGCCTCCTACTACACCCACCTCTCTTAATTTTTTGATGAAGTGAAAGTGAAATGATGTAGGCTGGGGGTGTAGCAGTGATAAGTGCTGTTCAGTATCTGTAACATAGCATACATAGTAAGACCCTGAGTTCTGTCCCCGGGCATGGGGTGTGTACATATAGATGAAAATGTCCCTTATGATGTTCTGTAGATTAACGTTTTGCTGTCTAACCACCAGGGATTTCTGTGCCCTTATGGATAAGATTTACTGTTAGAATTACTGCTGTGTGGATGGTGCAGACTTCTTTGCCCTTCAGGAGACTTAAGGAGCTGGTTGATAACTGCAGCACAGGTGGAGGAAGCAGAGGGGACAGGGGAGAGGGATGGCTGGCTTGTGTGTTTGGAACATGACAGGAGATAGTTTGATGGGGAGAGAAGAAATTTGAAATTAGATCCTGGAAGGATACGATGAAGTTGTACACAGTTTAGCCTTTCTGTTAGGTGAAGAACCAGTGAAGTTTTTTGTTTTTGCTTTTTTTTTTTTTTTAAAGAGCAAATTGTTCTTAATTCTATTTTAGCAAGATTAATAGATAGGAGTCTGCTTTCTGTTAAAATACACAGGGGAAAGTGATTCAAAAGGACTGTCTAGTTACTTTGTCCCTTGAATAGTTTTTGGCATGAAAATATTAAGAACTAGTGGAAAGATCCACGTTGGTTTTGTTTATTTTAGATTTATTTTATTTATATGTCTGTATGTATGTGTGCCTACCACTTGGTGCCTGGTACCTGCAGAGGTCAGATGAAGGCAGCAGATCCCCTGGAACTGGAGGTGCAGCTGGTTGTGAGCTGCCACGTGGATGCTGAGAACCAAACTTGAGTCCTCTGGAAGAACAGCCTGAGCCATTTCTCCAGCCCCCAAGTTTGCTTTTAAAGCATTATCCCCTTAAGGAAAGTTTTAAATGTATTAAAAGAGGTAAGTGTGAGTGGCGCTGGACAGATGGCTTAGAAGTTAAGAGCACTTGTTGCTCTTGCAGAGGACCTGGGTTTGGTTCCCAGCAACTTCATAGTGATTCCCAATCATCTAACTCCAGTTCCAGGGGATAGTACCCTTTCGACCTTTGTTGGCTGTAAGGCACAAATGTGCTACATACATACAGGCAAACACTAATACACAGTACGTCTTTATTTTTATTTATTTATTTATTTTTGAGATAAGATCTCTGTTATGTAGCTCTAACTGTTCTGGAACTTGATATATAGTGACCTCAATTCATAGAGATCCACCTGTCTCTTCCTTTCCAGTGCTACACCTGGCAAAATTATAAATGTTTGTAATTGAAAAAATAAGTATGAGAACTCTTCTGAATTTTTGCATTGCATCTCTGTTGGATTGAAATTTTGAATGAAAGGCAGGTAAGATGGTTCAGCGGATGAAGGTGCTGCTGCCAGAGTTCTGTTTCTCTACACAGAACACACCATAGAAGAAAGGAAACAGCTCCCACAGGTTTTCCTCTGACAACCCCTCAACCCCCATAAATAAACATATGTTAAAAACAATTTTTGTTTTGTTTTGTTTTTTTAAAGACAGGGTCTCTCTAGGTAGCTCTGACTGTCTTGGAACTCCCTATGTAAGCCAGATTGGCCTCAAACACAGAAATCTGCCTGCTTTTGCCTTCCAAGCTCTAGAATTAAAGGCATGTGCTGCCATACCCTACTAAAATTTGTTTTATTTTGGAGATGGAGTCTTACTCTGTAGCCAGGGTTACACTAACATTGCTGTTGATTATGCCCAGTATGGACAGTATTACATATGAGCAGAGAATTATATATATATTTGGATTTTTTGAGACAGGATTTCTCTGTAGCTTTGGAGCCTGTCCTGGAACAGCTCTTGTAGACCAGGCTGGCCTCGAACTCACAGAGATCTGCCTGTCTCTGTCTCCCCAGTGCTGGGATTAAAGGCGTGTGCCACTGCCGCCTGGCTTTTGTTGGAGGTGGGGGGGGGGCTGTCCTGAAACTTACTGTGTAGTTTAGGCTTGCCTGAACACAAAGAGATCCTCCTGCTTCTGCCTCCTGCGTTCTGGGGTTAAAGGCGTGCTCCATACCTGACTGGAGATACAGTTTTAGTTCTGATCATCCTGACAGGCTTTGTTCAGTATATTTTTAGTAAGTCAACAATGTGACTTAGCTGTGGAAGAAAAGCTTTGACCTTGAACTGCTTTGGGGAAATATGTGGTACCTGTAGTGAGAAAGAAAGGGGCCTCTGTTCTCTGCACAGGTCAGATGAGTCCTCCATATTGCCCTGTTTGAGGCTCATCTTCCAGAGTCAGTGATGAGAGGAAACTCTTGGGAGAGAGTGACTTACATCAAGTGGGGACAACTTGCAAGGATTAAACTTGGGTCATCAGGCCTGGTGGTGGGGCCTAAAATTATCCTCTGCACCATTGCACCAGCCTGGTTTTTTTGTTTTGTTTTTTAAGTTTATGTCATCTTGATATGGACTCTGCAGGTGTTTTGGGTAGGGTTTCTCTGTGTAGTCGTGACTCTCCTGGAACTTTGTAGACCGGGCTGGCCTCAAACTGGATCCACCTACTTCTGCCTCCCAAGTGTTGGGATTAAAGACATGAACCACCACATCTGGCTGTCTTTCTTATTTGCTTATATGGAAGCCTACCAGAGCCAATGATAAGGAAAAAGAATCACACAATTGGTATTAATAATAATGTACTATTAACTTCTGAAATTCATTTTATTGATAACTAAGAAAGTAATTCATCCAATGGTTTAGAAATGTCTGAGATTTAAACCCAGACCATCTGATTCCAAAGCCCCTGCCAAAACATACCACCTCATTAGAGTGGTTATACTTTAAACATACCCTTCTAAAGTATATACAATTTGTTAATGCATGATCCTATTCAAAGTGATTAAAATGAGTTTTGTTTTTAATCAATTTTTAAAAATCATTTTTAACTGGGTGGCAGAAGCAAACATATCTCTGAGTATCTAGCCACCCTGGTTCTGCATAGTGAGTCCAGGCCAGCCAGTGCTACATGATGAGTCCCTGTTTCACAAACAAAGAAACAGCAATAAAAATAAGCTTTTGAACCAGGTGGTGGTGCATGCCTTAAGTCTCAGCACTCAGAGTGAGTTCCAGGACAGCAAAGGTTACACAGAAAAACCCTGTCTTGGGGGAACATTTAAAAATTATCATTGTATATTTTTTAATGTATGGCTAAATGTTCTAATGATACTGTCTACATGCCTGTAAGCAGTTTGACAGATGAGTTTCTCTATGGTAACTTTAGTATAAATAATGATAGTTGTTCAACAAAGAAATAAGTCAGACTGGTTGTGGCACATGCCCGCAATCCCAGTATTTAGGGGCTGAATCAGGAGGACTGAGTTGAGGCCTGCATGCGCACCATAAAGAACTAGAAACCACCCTGACTTAAGAGAAAAAAATAAAAGGAAAAAAATGA
Organism: Microtus oregoni; assembly: GCF_018167655.1. Classification (NCBI taxonomy): domain Eukaryota; kingdom Metazoa; phylum Chordata; class Mammalia; order Rodentia; family Cricetidae; genus Microtus; species Microtus oregoni. The sequence goes on from NW_024543221.1 coordinate 4,768,181, forward strand.
AGAGGGGAGGAAGAAGAGAAAATATTCTATAAAGGATTTCTGTTTTAGGCTCTGACTATTAAAATTCAGTAAAAAATAAGTCTTTATATACTGCTTTTGCCTGTTATAGGCAGTTATTGACTGTAGCAAACAAACCAGTGTCTTTCCAGTGCTGAAAATTGTGTATTTTGACAGTACCAATTATTTTTTTTTCATTTGTTCTCTTTCAGTAAAAGATGGCAAGGCTTTTCATCCAACTTATGAAGAAAAACTGAAGTTTGTGGCACTGCACAAGCAGGTTCTCTTGGGCCCATATAACCCAGACACTTGCCCTGAGGTTGGATTCTTTGATGTGTTGGGGAATGATAGGAGGTAACAAGTGTTTTCTTACTTAATAAATTTAATAATGATGTTAGAGGTATAATGTGAATTGCTTAAGGTGTAATAGTTAGCTTAGCATTGCAACTGAAACATTCATTTTGCTCATAGTGAAAGAAGTTTACTTACCTGGTTATGAACATAATACAAGTACAGTTTTATCTAACACTTCCTAAATAATATTAAAAACAGCAATTTTAAAAACGTACTACTGGGTCTGGAGAGATGGCTTAGCTGTTAATCAGCTGTTAAGAATCAAACCATCGCCGGATGGTGGTGGTACACACTTTTAATCCTGGCACTTGGGAGGCAGAGGCAGGTGCATCTCTGTGAGTTCAAGGCCAACCTGGTCTACAGAACGAGTTCCAGGACAGCCAGGACTGTTATACAGAGACACCCTGTCTTGAAAAAACAAGAAAAAAAAAATTAAAACCATTTATAATTCCAGTTTCTGGGTATCTGATGCCCTCTTTCATCCTCCAAGAGCACATACTATGATTCTCTTATCTAGACATACATAAATTGTGCCAAAAAACAGAGTAATTTTATTTATTTATTTATTTATTTATTTAAATTTTTCGAGACAGGGTTTCTCTGTAGCTTTTTGGTTCCTGTCCTGGAACCAGCTCTTGTAGACCATGCTGGCCTCGAACTCACAGAGAGATCCACCTGTCTCTGCCTCCCGAGTGCTGGGATTAAAGCACCACCACCGCCCGGCTAAAACAGAGTAATTTTGATTCAAGCTAAAATATGTAAAGAAAATAAAATATGGATTGCTTTTTAACAAGTGTGAATAATCAAAGTACATTTATATTTTGGATTGTTTTGGCATCTTATTTAATATATCAGTATAGGTTTGTTGAAACTTGACATTCTGAACTTTCTGATTCTAGTAAAAGCATATTTCATTTTAATTGTAGTCGAGTATTTTTCATATAGGTTTAATTGAGTAAGATTCTCATTTTGCTAAAGGAAGGTAACTGTTTCTTTTATTCTTTGCAGGAGAGAATGGGCAGCCCTGGGGAACACGTCCAAGGAGGACGCCATGGTAGAGTTTGTGAAGCTTCTAAATAGGTGTTGTCCTCTCTTTTCGGCCTATGTTGCTTCCCACAGGATAGAGAAGGAGGAAGAAGAGAAAAGAAGGTGATGTTATAGGGCGTGGTAGTGGGACTTGCACTGATGCTTTTGCTTTGTTCTAGGTCCTCACTTCCACTTCTTTTGGCAGTTTTTCAGCACTCCTGGTAGGAGCAGATTTTCCTATAAGTTTGAAGGAAGCAGGGTTGCTTCCTTCTGGTTGTGCCCTTAAAGTGAGCCTCCCATCTACAGCAGCATCTTCTGTTTTCCTTTGAGGCAGGCAAAGTCTTGCTGAGTGCTGGGATTACACATGTGTACTACCACCCCTGGCTACCTTTGTTTTACTACAGTAAGCTTTTTAACAAGCTCAGCTGCTGAGCCATCTCTCTAGCCCTCCCTGCCCCACCTCATCACTTTTTTAATTTTGTATTATTTATTTTTGGTTTATGTACATAGGTGTTTTGCCATGGGTGTCGGGTCTCCTGGAACTGGAATTACAGACAGTTGTGAGCTGCCATGTGGGTGCTGGGAATCGAACCAGGGTTCTCTGGAAGAGCAGTCAGTGCTCTTAACCACTGAGCCATCTCTCCAGCCCCCGCCTCATCACTTTTTATTGTTTGTTTTTTTCTTTTTTTATTGTTTTTTTTTTCTTTTTCTTTTTTTTCAAAGCAGGGTTTCTAAATTGTGTGTAGCTCTGGTTGTCCTAGAACTCACTCTGTAGACCAGAGTGGGCTCAAACTCAGAGATTGCCTTTCTCTGCCTCCCAAATCTGGGATTAAACGCACCATGGTCCAGTCCCTTTTTTATTGTTGTTGTTGTTGCTTGTTTTTGCTTTGTTTGTTTTTCTACACAGGGTTTCTCTGTAGCTTTGGAGCCTATCCTGGAACTTGCTCTGTAGACCAGGCTGGCCTTGAACTCACTGAGATCCGCCTGCCTCTGCTTCCCAAGAGCTGGGAACCCAATTCCTTTTTAAAGAGAAGGTTTCACTGTGTATTTCTGGTTAGCTTAGAACTCCTTCCTCTGCCTCTGCAGTGCTGAAAATCACCGTGCCAGGCTAAGACTTGATACTTAATAAAAATGAAATAGCATGGAAAGTTGATTTATGTATTTTAGTACATTGTTGAATTATATGTAACACCTTTCAAAGTTGCGTTTTTGTTTCTTGCTTTTGTTTTGTTATTAAAGACTATGAAAGCACCCAGCTAATAATTATCCTTGATGTAGTCATGTATGTTGTGAGATTGATTTCATTTTAAGTTTCTATTATATGGAAGTTTATGTGTTTGAATTTTTGATAGATTGCTATTCTCTGAACAGATTTTTGTCTTATTTTTCACTGGGAAGTGAAGTTTAAATTATTTAAATATAAGATTCACTGTGCAGAGTTAATTCTCTTTGTTATGTACCTTGTAGAAAGGCGGAGGAGGAGCGAAGGCAGCGTGAAGAGGAAGAACGAGAGCGTCTGCAAAAGGAAGAAGAGAGACGGAAGCGAGAAGAGGAGGAAAGGCTTAGACGGGAGGAAGAGGAGAGGAGGCGAATAGAAGAAGAAAGGCTTCGACTGGAACAGCAAAAGTGAGTTGTGTGTTTTAGAATGTTCTTGTGACTATGTGCCTGGGAGGTAGACTCGTGTTAGCTCCTTTTCATTTTTAACAGTGATTCTTGTTTTTTGTTTGTTTGGTTTTGATTTTTCGAGACAGGGTTTCTCCTTGTAGCTTTGGAGCCTGTCCTGGATGATCTGTAGACCAGGCTGGCCTCCAACTCACAGAGATCCACCTGCCTCTGCCTCCTGAGTGCTGGGATTAAAGGCATGTGCCTCCACCGCCTGGCTGTGACTTTTGTTTTTTATCAAAAAATAATGTATTGAAGAAATTTGGGGTTAGCTTGTAAAACCTAGAGACTAGAAGCAGCAATTGAGATTGTTCAGCTGCTCTGTCTTGAGTCCAGGGTCTTGAAGTTTTCATAGTCTCTTGTCTTCTTAGTCTGTCTCTTCGTTCTCACTGCTTTCTGCAGTTTCTGTTCTTTGTTTTTACAAGGCTGTTTTACCTGGGAATTTCGTCTTTTTTTTTTTTTTGGTGTGTGTGTGTATCTGAGAGGCTGGCTAGAATCTGAAGCCCAGTTAAAAATTCTGAGGACTTAGAGCCTAGTTAATCCATGTATATCAGATAGCTATTCCCAGTCCCTGTACAGGACATGGGAGCTGAAACTGCTTTATTCAGTAAAGGCTGAAAGCAGCTGTCTTAGAAAAGCCTGGCTTTTCAAAGGGCAGCTGTAGATACAGAGAGGTAAACAAATGCAGGAGAGAGGACCTACGGATCCAGGGATACAGAAAAGTTAAGCCAGAAATCTTGAGGTACATTGAGTTCTCTTCATTGTTTCCAGCTAGCTTCTCAGAAAAACCTTCAATGGTAGCTAGCTTCAGAGTGAACTATGGCCTCATTCTACTTTGGAACGAAGTTTTAATGCCATTCTCTTGGATTTGGAATTGAATACCTTAGGTGGACCCAGTGCAATACTTTAGTCAGTATCTGAAGTTTTTGCTTTATTTACCTGCTTACTTCGTAAATAGATTTGAGATCTTTGGTAAGTGGTCACATAACAGTTTTGAAACATGTAGTTTTCTCTGAAGAGAGTAAAGACAGTTGTAATAATTTAGTAGAAATTGATATGTCCAGACAAGGTGCAGCACTGTTCAACTGTGATCCCAGCACTTCAGAGGCTGAGGGAAGTCAGCCCGGGCTCTATATAATATGACCCCATGGAGAGAGAGGGGGAGGAAGAGAAAGATCACTAAGCCAAGCAGCATGCCCTGCTGTTACTATCTTCAATGCGTCTCAATAAAGACACCTTTAGGTCAGATGCTGCAGACTGTTGGCTTGTCATCCTTAAACAGAGTCTATAGCATCGATTAGCTGTCCTCCTACCTTGTGCTGCTCTGGGCAGTTGAGGTAGGGAAACCGTAGCCAGAGTCAAACACCCATCCGTGCCCTAATGGCAGTCCGTCATGTTACAGCATCAGGGTGAATTGGTGCAGTCTCTGGAGCAAGACTAGCTAGATTTGAGTCCTGGCTCTTGAATCTAGCTGCAGCTGAGTCTTGGGCAATTGCCAAACAACCTCTTAGTGTCATCAAAGACTATGTGTAAATGCTTTGAACATTGCGGATCACATCAAAAGAGCACAGTAAGTGTTAATAACTAATGATGCTGTTGATGGTGGTGATGTGCTTGGTATTTATTCTCCATTCCAACTTTTCTTGAAAAACCCAAAAGTTAGAGGTCAGTTTTTTCCTTGAATATTCTGTGCCTGGAGCACATGCTATTTGTTAAACGTTATTAGTTAAGTCTTTTTCTAAGTTATAAACTATAAGAATGAGCAGGTCATTTTATTTCGTTATGAACAGTCTCCTGTTGTCAGACTGGCATGTATTTATTAATGTTTTTAGGCAGCAGATAATGGCAGCTTTAAACTCGCAGACTGCCGTGCAATTCCAGCAGTATGCAGCCCAGCAGTATCCAGGGAACTACGAGCAGCAGCAGATTCTCATCCGCCAGCTGCAGGAGCAGCACTATCAGCAGTACATGCAACAGTTGTATCAAGTTCAGCTTGCACAGCAACAGGTATGACAGCAGCTTTAGAGAAGGTGTTATGTTTCCATGGAACCCAGTTTCTTTCCTATCAGTTGCAAATGAATTTTGCATTAGCTAGCCTCTAAGGTATAAAGTAACTATTCAGTTTATCTTTTAGGCAGTCTATTTAGCATTATACTGACAGTTACAAGAGAAAATACAGGCTCTTGAACCTCCGAGGATGTACTTTTATATTGTTATGTTTATGTTTATATTGTTGTATGGGAGTTGTCTAGGTCTAGTGTCATAACAATGAGTCTGGTATGGACTGAAGTAGTGCCCCTGAAACTGTGAAGGCCTGGGTAGCTAGCCTTATTGTAAGAACATCCTTCAGGCAGAACATGCAGTGTCAAGGTCAGACAGCTTTGAGGGGTTTACTTCCCTCCCATAAGCCCATAGGCTAGTTCCTCAAAACTGGGCCAGATCCATTATAACTCATGACAGCATATATTCCTTCTCCAGCGTTCCATTCCTAAATATCGCTTCAACATTTAGAAAGCTTGGGCTGGAGAGGTGGCTCAGCTGTTAAAGGCTCGGCTCACAACCATATAGAAGGCAGTTTAAGTGAAAGACAGGGTACTTGGATTCTGTCCTGACTCTGCCATTATCATTGGATTTTCTGACATGTTACTATTGCTCTGATTTCCTGCTTGTTCTCAAGTTCTGTGAAAATAAGACACAAGAGCAAAGTTCCTGATCTCATGGGATTATAAAAGAAAGAGAATAGCTAGGTCTGGTGGTACAAACCTGTAATACCAGCTACCCGGGTGACTGAGAGTTCAGACTTATCTGGGCAACTTTAGAAGGACCCTATTTCCAAGTGGAAAAGGGAGAGAGATGGAGGGGAGTACCAGGGGGAGTAGAAAGATAAATTAATTGATTTATAAATGCTTACCATATTGGGCCATGATAGTTTTTGACAGACAAAATCAGCATGCACATGTTATTCATTATATAATAATAAATATTTTTTAGGAAGGTAAAACATTTTTAAATGAAATAACCCTTCTCCCCTATTTTTAGAAATCAGTGAGATATTAAAAGGCCCTAAAGATTGTATATAACCCATGAGAGCATCAGAAAGATACTAAACCATAGTTTAATAAGCATTTTTGAGAGATGCTTCTGCCTCTTCTATGGCCTGTTTCTACTTTAGTATTTTACCCTCCTCACTCCCCCCCCCTTTTTTTTCACTTAATAGGCAGTGAAATAATAACTTTGCTGTTACATACTGTCCTGGTCATAGGCCACTATCACTTTATGTGGAGGAAGTCATTCTGGTAGGATAAATCCAAGAAATGGAGTGATGGAATTAGAATCTCAGAATTAGTATGATCAAACTCTAATTGGTTGCTTCTGGGAATAGATGGGTACAATGAGCTACCTGAGAACTCAGCCTTACAGCTTCATAGCCACGTAAGTTCTTTTTTTTCTTTTTCTTTTAACAGTTACCAATGAATTTTACATAAAAGGGAGGAAGAAAGAATTTTACTGCTAAAGTATGAACTTTGATGAACTGCTGTGCCAGTGTCTGTTCTGCACCTTTCTGCTTTTGTTCTTAAGGCAGGGTCTTGTGTGGCTGAGGCTGAGACACACACTACCTCCCAGTGCTGGGGTTACAAAGCATGCACTGCCAACCCAAATCTTCCTGAGCTTTTTAAAACTTCTCCCAAAGTGTTTAGAGAGGGAGGAGAGAGAGAGAGTGCGCGCCATGTAAATAATTGCAGCCTACTCTGTGTATTAGATAAGAGTCCTGGGCAGTAGAATCCAGAAAAGGAAGTTTATTGATTTTACTGCAGAGTTTCAAGAATGCCTTCTACCATCATGTAATGTTTTGAATGTACTGACTTGTTTTGATTGTATTTATTTGTGATAGCTGGTGCTTTTTTTTTTTTAAACTAACCTTAGAAGTGATTTAGAGTCTAAGCCTTAGAGTATATTTTAATATGTTGTGTTTTGACTGGGTGATGGTGTCATATATCTTTTATTTTAGCACTTAGAAGACAGAGGCAGGTGGATCTTTGTGAGTTTGAGGCTAGCCTGGTCTACAAGAGGTAATTCCAGGGGGCTGGAGAGATGGCTCAGTGGTTAAGAGCATTGCCTGCTCTTCCAAAGGTCCTGAGTTCAGTTCCCGGCAACCACATGGTGGCTCACAACCATCTGGAATGAGGTCTGGTGACCTCTTCTGGCCTGCAGACATACACACAGACAGAATATTGTATACATAATAAATAAATAAATATTTAAAAAAAAAAAAAAGAGGTAATTCCAAGACAGCCAAGGAAACACAGAGAATCTCTTTCTTGAAAACCAAACACACAAAAGAAATACCGTGTTTTATATAGCAGCAGAGAGAGGTGTTTTTCCTTAGAAATGATTTCTTATATGAATTACCTGCATAGATAGGTCAACATACATGTCTCTCTTGATAATCCTGTAAATGTATGATTTAATATTTTTGTTAAAAGAGTAGCATCAATCCTTGGCCTTCTGGCAGAGGCTAAGTGTTTACAAAGGTGACTTATGCTGTCACCTGCTTTGTCCTTGACCTGACGAGGGCTGTGGGAGTGAAGAAGAGAAGCTGGGATTGAGTGCTGTGCTCTCAGATGGAGGCACTCCAGCAGCTGCGTGGAATTCAGTGCATTTATCATACACAGCAAAGTCAGCACCAGTCATTCAGGAGTTCTCCCCACACATCCCCAAATGCCAGCGAGTAGTTGTAGGGGTAAATTTCATATTTTCACAGTGCAGTATCCCATAGCATTAAAAACAAATACTCTTATTTGTGCCCCTTATAGATAGGCCTTACAAAATTAGCATTGAGGGGGCCAGACATGTGTGGCTTTAAACCCAGCACTCAAGAGGCAGAGGTAGGTGGATCTTTCTCTTGAGTTTCAGGCTAGCCAAGGTTGCATAGTGTGACCCTGTCTTTTTAATAAAAATAAATACATTTATTTTAGGGAAAGTTTTGTTTTGTTTTTGAGATAGGGTTTTTCTGTGTATCCCTGACTGTCCTGGAACTAGCTCTGTAAACCAGGCTGGCCTCGAACTTGCAGAGATACACCTGCCTCTGTCTCCTGAGTACTGAGATCAAGGGCCTATGCTACCATCGCCCAACTTTTTTTTTTCTTTAAGGAAAAGGTAGACTTTTTCATAAAGCACAAATTATATAATGAGGGGTGTGTGTGTGTGTGGTTTAAAGTAGGCAAAGCATATCTATAGTTATAAAGTCTGAAAATACTGTTGGAGAAGGTGTCTAGGGGAAGGAACTAGAGAGGTATAAATACCTTGGTATAAATAATTTCTCATTTTGGATGATGGTTGAATGGATATATTTGATATATGAAAGTTGATAAGTTATATTATATGAAAATATAATTTATGATTTGCACACTTCTATTTGAAATTGGGTCTCCTGTAGTCTAGGCTTGCCGCAAATTTACTGTGCAGCCAAGACTGACATTGAACATCTTATCTTCTTCCCCCCACCTCTTAGAGTTTTGGGATTACAGGCTTAGATGACCACACTTGTGGTGGGGAGTGAGTACAGGATTGTGTGCATGCTAGTAGTCACTGTGTTTTACATCTTTCTGCGTGTATATTATGATGCACTTTTAAGTTCCTCAAAAAGTTAGTAGCAGGTTAGAGAAATGGCTCACTGGATAAGAGCATGTACTGATTTTGTAGTTTCCAACCCCTAGATCAGGTGGCTCACAAACTGCCTATAACTCCAGATTCAGGAGATCCAGTTGGACCTCTGCAGGCATCCAGACTACATGTGCATACCCACCTAACTATATACAGTTAAAAACGAAATAAATCTTTTTTTAAGACACAATTTACTTATTAGGGTGTTTTGTTTGTTTGTTTTGGTTTGGTTTTGAGATAGTGTTTCTCTGTGTAACCCTAGATCTCCTGGAACTCAGTCTGTAAACCAGGCTGGCCTGGAACTCAGAGATCCTCCTACTTTGCTTCCTGAATACTGGGACTAAAGGCATGTGCCCAACTAACTCTCCATTCTGTTTCAGGACATTTAAAAAATGTTATTTATTTTATGTGTATATAAAGGAGAAGGTTACGCTTGCCATAGTATGCATATAGATATCAGAGAAGAACCTGCTGGAGCCAGTTTTCTCCTTCCATCATGTAGGTTCCAGAGTTCAGACTTAGGTCAGCCAGTTTGGTAGCAAACGCCCTTATTTGTTACCCTAGATTCATTTCTGTTGCTGCGATAAAACAGGGGCTTGTTTAGCTCACAGTTCCCTTTGGGAAAATCACAGCGGCAGGAGCTGGAGGCAGCTGGGCATGTCACCTCCACAGTCAAGAGAGGGAACAGTGAGTACATCGTTATTGCTTTCAGGGCTGGAGAGGTGGCTCAGCAGTTAAGAGCATTGGAAGCTCTTCCAGTGGTCCTGAATTCAGTTCCCAACAACCACATGGTGGCTTACAACCATCTATAATGAGATCTGATGCCCTCTTCTGGCATGCAAGTGTACATGCAGATAGAGCACCATATATATAAAATAATAATTAATCTTAAAAAAATAATAAGTTATTGCTTTCCTCTGGGTTTTTTAACTCACACCGTTCAGGATCCCCTGCCTCAGGAGTAGTGCTGCCCACAGTGGGCTGGGTCACATCAACTGATGAAATAAAGACAGCTTCTCACAGACATTCCCACAGCCCAATCCAATATAAAGAGTGTTTTGTTGAGACTTTCTTCCTAGCAGATTCTAGATTATTGACAAAACTAACTTGTATGGTGAGTCAGTTTTCCAGCCCTCAGTAAACAATTTTTTTCTGGAAGATTTATTTATGTGTATGGGTGTTTTACCTGAATGTATGTCTATGCATATATATGTGCCTGCTTCCTGCATAGGCCAGAAGAGGTCATCAGAACCCTGAAACTCAAGTTGTGGATGCTTGCGAGCCCTATGTGATTCTGGGAACTGAACCTAGGTCTTTTTTAAGAGTAGTCAGTGCTGTTAGCCGCTGAACTGTCTCTCCAGCTCTTATAATCGAATACATACTAGCTTGATAGTCTGTATGCTGAGGAGTGACCACAGTGAAGTAGTGTGTCTTTGTTCTCCATAAATAAGCCATTGTATTTAAGTACAGAAAACTCTGTGCAATAAGAACACTGCAATTTATAGCATAAAATAATCTTGGACTTGAGCCAAGGTGTATGAGGCAGCATTCATTGGTATTGTGTGTCAAGGCAGCCATGGGCAAGAGTGTATGTGTTGTGTATTCAGAACCAATGTTGTGTGGAAGTTGCCTTGATGCAGAGGAGTTGAGCACTGTCAGAAACACCTTGGATTTATTATACTTTGATTTGGAATGAATTTGTAGTCCTTGTGCATTCGGAAACCTTGTACTCTTGCCAGATTTTTGCGACTTCCCACATTCAGTTATGTGGCCCCAGTATGGGTTTGTAACACAGTTTAAAAAGCTGGGTGCTAGGCAAGTGCTGTACCACGGAGATCTATATTCTCAGCCTTTTTATACTTTAAGACAGGGTCTCACTAAGGTGCCGTGGTAGGCATAGACCTCATTCAGTATCTCAGCCTGTTCCTGAACTTGCAGTCTTCCTGCCTCAGCGTTCTGAGTATCTAGAGTTAATGACCCATGCCATGGCATAGCAAATTTCCTTTCTTTGTACTTTCTCTTTCCCTGCATTGAGATATAGATCAATCTGGCTTCAAGCTCAAGGAGGCTTCATTCTCCTATGTGCTGGGATTGTAGCATGTACCACTGTACCCAGGCTACTATAAAATATTAAGTGAGGAAATACTTTGACCTCTAAACCCTTCTTACCCTTCTTTTTTCTTTTTTCTTTTTTTTTTCTTTTTTTCTTTTCTCGAGACAGGGCTTCTCTGTAGTTTTGGAGCCTGTCCTGGAACTAGCTTGTGTAGACCAGGCTGGCCTCGAACTCACAGAGATCCGCCTGCCTCTGCCTCCCGAGTGCTGGGATTAAAGGCTTGCGCCACCACCACATGGCTCCCTTCATTATTTTAGACCAGTGTTTTTGCAGTGTGATTGACAGTTTTATTAAATTTTAGTTAGAGCCTGAGGGTATGATTCAGTGGATGAGCACCTGCTGAGGCTAATAGTACTGGGTTTGGTCTCTTAACACCCTAAAATCTAAATTTTAAAAAAAATTAAATTTGTGTTCATGCTCTTTTGTGAGTATTTATTTCCATCCATATTAGAATAGTTGTCCATATATGAGGGTTTAGTTTGTTACTGTAGACAGCTGTCATGTTCGGCAATTACACAGCTTCTGTGTCAGTGAATCTTCTGTGGTCGTTTGTTTCTTTGAAGTATGATTTTTCTAATTTTAATTTTCAGTAGTTGAAGGTGAGGATGGGGCGGTTCAAGTGGTTGGTTTGTTGTTGTTGCTGCTGCTATTGTTGTTTGCCACTTCAGCCTCTGAGTGCTGTGCTGGGTATAAGCATTCTTAGCATGCCCAATTTTGTAGTTTGAAAGACAGGTTTCAGTGTGTAGCCCTGGTTGGCCTGGCATTCACTGTGTAGACTAGGCTCGCCTCAAACTCACAGAGATCTACCTGAGTGCAGGGGTTAATGACATATGCCATTATGCCCTGTGTATAGTTGAATTTTATTTTAAAAAGAAAGGGGGGGGGGATTAGAGAGATGGCTCAGCAGTTAAGAGCACTGACTGCTCTTCCAGAGGTCCTAAGTTCAATTCCCAGCAACCACATGGTAGCACACAACCATCTATAATGAGATCTGGTGCCCTCTTCTGGCATGCAGGCATACATGTAGGCAGAACACTGTATATATAATAAATAAATAAATCCAAGGAAGGGAGAGAGAGAAACATTTTCTTCTACTCAATTTTAAGAAAAAAAAATACACACACACACACACACACACAGATATACATACACGTATATAGCACTGTTAGGCATGGTGGCATATGCCCTTAATCTCAACACTCAGGAGGCAGTGGCATGTTACTATACTTAATTTTGCCTTTAGTAATTTTGTTTTGTTTTGTTTTTTGTTTTTCGAGACAGGGTTTCTCTGTAGCTTTGGAGCCTGTCCTGGAACTAGCTCTTGTAGACCAGGCTGGCCTCGAACTCACAGCTATCCTCCTGCCTCTGCCTTCCAAGTGCTGGGATTAAAGGCATGCGCCACCACCACCCGGCTGCCTTTAGTAATTTTATTTGAGATTGATAGTTTAATCATGTTTAGATATCAGTTGGTATTATACTAATATTTATTATAGATATGATTAAAAAACTGGCAAAAGTTGATTAGTAATTTCTTAGAATGCTTTAGTGTAGAGCAAATGTATGACATCAGACTTCATGTCTAGGCAAATGTTAGCCTTTCTGATGAGAGTGTTTTAATTTTTTCTCAATTTTAGGCAGCATTACAGAAGCAACAGGAAGTAGCAGTGGCTGGGGCTTCATTGCCTGCATCATCAAAAGTGAATGCAGCTGGAGCAGGTGATATGATGTCAGTTAATGGGCAGGCCAAAACCCACACTGTCAGTTCCGAGAAAGAAACTGAGCCAGAAGTGGCAGAAGAAGCCTTGGAAAATGGACCAAAAGGTATAGTTTAGCACATGTGTTTGTCCGTCCAAATGTCATTCCCTAGACCTCATGAAGAGCAAAAATCAGGAAGACAGGCTGACTAGCTCTTGAGAGCACTTACATGTGTATGAGAATCCAACACACCTTTACTCTTGAATCTGAATCTGATGCTCCTGTTGACATAGACAGAAGATCAGGGCTTGGGATAGATGTTCATTGCTTAACACTCACAAAGCCCTGGGTTCAGTTTGAAGCTCCACCTAAAGCTACCTGTTGTCCTAGCAGAGATCTGTTGCTGTGAACATCTGCCAAATTCACCAGTTACAGCTTCTATTTTTGTGAATATTCTGTGACCATTCGTTTCCTTGAAGTATAATTTTTTCTGATTTTAATTTTAAGCAAGTGGGAGGGAGAGGAAAATGAGAGGAGGGGAGGAGGTGGAAATTTTTAAGTAAAAATAAATTTAAAAAAATAAAAACAAAAAAAAACTTTTTAAAAAATTTTAAGCAGGTGATGGTGGGGGAGATTCAAATGTTTTGTTTTGGTTTGTTTTTTTTTCACTTCAGCCTCTGAGTGCCATGCTGGGTATAAGCATAGTTAGACAAGGAAGATTTCTGAAACCCATTCTGCTCTTCCTTGACCTTTTAGAACAAGTAACAGAGAAACAGCTTCAGGAAAGACCTTCTTTGGTCTTACCAAGCGTTTGTTTCACCTTGGTTTATTCTGTATATGTATGTGTATACCATGAGGTCAGAAGAGAACTTAGAAACTTGTTCTCTCTCTCTGCCATGTGGAGTCTGACGAATAACCTCAAGTTACCAAGCTTGGTGGCAAAGTGTCTTCACCTGCTCAAGCATCTCATTGGACTTTGGTTTGGTTTGGTTTTTGAGACAGGCTCACTATGTAGCCCTGACTGGCCTCCAGCTCAGAAATGTAGCGAGCTGTGTGGAATCACACCTGATGGAGATGTATAATCAACTCCTGAGATGGCTAAGGCCTGACCTATGCTATGATCACGCAGTGATTATCAGCTGCTTGCATATGCGTGAACCTATAGGCAGTGCCCACCTGGCAATCCAGGGTTGGCAGCCCATGCCTGCTTAAGGGCTGGGAGAGGTTTGCCCGGAGAGGGAAAAGGAGGGAGAGGGAGAGAGAGAGAGAGAGAGAGAGAGAGAGAGAAGAAAAAGGAGAAAGAGAGAAAGTGAATAAAGTCCTGGAATAAAACTGCAGTGAGAAGAGCTCCGGTGTGTCACACGTCATCCTTGCGGGACGAGGTGGGGCGCGACACAGAAAGATCTGTCTGCCTCTGCCACAAAGTTGGTGTTGGGATTGAAGGCATGCGCCACAACTGTTGTTTTGAGACAGCTCAGTGTGGCCTTAAACTCACTATGTAGCTGAAGATGTCTTTGAACTCCAGATCCTAGTTTATGTAGTGCTAGTGATTGAACCCGGGGATTTCTGAGTACCAGGCAAGCACTCTCAATTGAGCTACATCCCCAGCCCTCCCAGTGTTTACAAATGGAAGGGAATCTTTTTGTTAGTAAATTTGACTAACTTAACTGGAAAGCCTGCTGAGTCCTGCAGTACACATGAGTATTGCTCAGTAACAAAACATTTGTCCTTTCCGTGTGGTTCTAAGATTGTCCAGGATTTTCTCTTTCTCATAGGCTCTTTTCAGAAATGCCCTTAGAGCCTCAGGATGCTCAGAAACTAAAACTTTTCAACAGATAGACCGAAATGAAAGTAGAATGTTAAGCCAGGCAGTGGTGGCGCACACTTTTAATCCCAGCTGAAGCAGGTGGATCTCTGTGAGTTCAAGGCCAGCCTAGTCTACTGAGCAAGTTCCAGAACAGGCTCCAAAGCTACACAGAGAAACCCTGTCTCGAGGTGTGAGAGAGTAGACTGTTAGGAAAAATCACTTATAAGGTATGATGACCTCTGAGTAGATGTTGGGTCCTATAATAACCTGAGAGACTTTTCTATTCCCCTCCATCTTTGGTTGAGTTGTGTGCCATTGGTGTCAGAACACAGGTAGCCCTGTGCAGATGTAAGAACATTTTCTCTTCAGCTTTTGTAAATCCTGTTGCCTTTAGAATCTCTTCCAGTGATTGCCGCTCCATCCATGTGGACAAGACCACAGATCAAAGACTTCAAAGAGAAGATTCGGCAGGATGCAGATTCTGTGATTACAGTACGCCGAGGAGAAGTGGTCACTGTTCGAGTCCCCACTCATGAAGAAGGATCATACCTCTTCTGGGAATTTGCTACAGACAGTTATGACATTGGATTTGGGGTTTATTTTGAATGGACAGACTCTCCAAATGCTGCCGTCAGTGTGCATGTCAGCGAGTCCAGTGACGACGACGAGGAGGAAGAAGGTAGGGCTTTGTCCATACGCAGTAGCTACTGAGTATACTTCCTGCCAAGTACTTCAGGATGGGGATATTCCATTCAGTAGTAGGATGTTCACTGAAAGACCAGTCTCTCACAAAAGAAGGCCCTGAGCATGAATTTCTCTAAATGCTAAAAATCTATTTGGCAGTATGTTATTTTATTACTTTCTGGGTGATGTTTTTCTTACAGCCTTGTACATTGACAAGTTGAATATATGAAATCACTTTGAGATTTGTTGTATATTTTGTTTAAAACAGGATCTTGCTTTGTTGCCCGAGTTGTTCTTGAATTGGTGGTCTCAGACAGTCCTCTGCCTCAGCATTCCCAGTAGCTAGAACTGCCAGTGGAGTGCCGCCATGCCCCATTTTGAATATTTGAAAGACCACATAAGAATTCTTGTCAACAAAGGAATTTATTTGAATTTACTTTTTGATAATAGCATTTTTGTTTATTTTAGTCCCAAGTGCTGATAGATTATAGGCATGAACAACCACAGCTGGCTTTTCCTCTCCTGTGTTTCCTTTTTTTGTTTGTTTTGAGAAGGGGTGAGACAGGGTTCCACACAGCCAGCGCTGACTTTTAGTTACTCTGTAGTCAAGGATGGCCTTGAACTTCCCAAACTCGGGTAGAACAGTTGTGTGTGAGTGAAGAAAACTCAGCTGAATGCCCCGTTAAGCACACCAGCTGCTCTTCCCTCTGGAAACACTGTCACAAGAGTGACTTCTTGTTTCATCTCAGTAGACAGAATTGGGAGTTTTGAAAGACCTTAGTGACCATCTTGTTTAGGAAATAAGTTAAACGATGCATTGATCTTTGAAAAGCTGCTCTCCTTAATTTTGTTAGCTGGAAAAGCCAGGACATGTGACATACAAGACAAGCATGTCCTTGCTGACCAGATGTAGATGTAGACACAGGGACTCTAGTGCCCAGCCCATGGGAGTGGAAGATCTCTTTG
Source organism: Microtus oregoni (assembly GCF_018167655.1). Lineage (NCBI taxonomy): Eukaryota > Metazoa > Chordata > Mammalia > Rodentia > Cricetidae > Microtus > Microtus oregoni. The sequence goes on from NW_024543221.1 coordinate 4,784,149, forward strand.
ATTCCATCTCTGAAGACTATCTGATCTGTCAGGTGACTTGGGAGTAGTCCTTGTTAAGAGTACTGTAGTGTTTCATGACAGTTGTATTAAAATTGGTTTGAAACTATTCATGGAAGTACATGGAATGGACATGAGTCCATATGACTTTAAAAATAGATCATTCTTGGGGCTGGAGAGATGGCTTAGCCGTTAAGAGCCCTGACTTCTCTCTCAGAGGATCCAAGTTCAAGGTTCAAGCTTAGCAGCTTACAACTGTCTGTAATTCCAGTACCAGGGGATCCCACATTCACACAGACATACATGCAGGTAAAACACCAGTGCACATAAAATAAAGATTAATTAATTAATTAAAATAGACTGCTCTTAATCACATTGCATACTTTGACACCACTGAGGTCACATAAGGGAGCATATAGAGGAGTTAGACCATAAGCATTTCTTGAAAGTCATTTATCACGTGGTTTAACAGTTTATGCTAGTCAGTCTGTCTTGTTCTGTACCATTTTCTGTATGAACCGTCAGAGTGTCCCAGGAATTTCTGTACCTCCTTCAGACTGACAGTCATCCCAGAAGATTCAAGTCCTTAATTATATCACAGGTCCAGGTTTGACCTGGTGAATATCAAAACATTTGCTGCTTTGTCTTGCTTTTTTGTTTTGTTTTGTTTTGTTTGTTTGATTGATTTGTTTTTGTTTTTAAGGCTAGGTGTCACCATATTGCCCTGGTTACTCTAGAACTCATCATGTAAACCAGGCTGACCTCAAACTCAAAGAAATCTACCTGCATCTGCCTCCCAAGTGCTGGGATTAAAATGTGCACCACCACCTCTGACTTGGCATTATGTTGTTTTTAAGATTTTTTTTTTAAACTGGGCATTGGTGGCGCACACCTTTAATACTAGCACCCTGGAGGCAGATCTCTGTAAGTTCAGTCTACAAGAACTAGTTCCAGGACAGGCTCCAAAGCCACAGAGAAACCCTGTCTTGAAAAATCTTTTTTTTTTTTTAAGCCGGGCAGTAGTGGCCCATACCTTTAATTCCAGCATTCAGGGGACAGAGTCAGACAGATCTCTGTGAGTTTGAGACCAACCTGGTCTACAGAGTTAGTTCCAGGACAACCAGGGATAAACAAAGAAACCCTGTTTCAAAGAAACAAAAATAATAATAAAATAATAAAAATTAAAGTAAAATGCAGCACTCATAAAGGAGACCCAAATAAAACTTGCTTTACCACAGCAGTGCCTTCAATTAAATGTCTTTTTTGTTGAGCTGGAAAAAAAGCTCAGTGGTTAAGATTTTTTAATCTAGTGAGTTGGAGGCCAGGCTGGTCTACAGAGTGAATTCCAGGACAGCCAGGGCTACATGGAGAAACCGTATCTCAAACCCACCCCCCCCAAAAAAAAGAAAGAAAGAAAAAGAAAAACCAGAGTTTGCGTTTTTCTGAAAGAGCTTTGTGACCGTTATAAGAGTCTTGCTGAGGGGTATTTTCAGTGGTAGGGCTTGTGTTCCCTGTAAACAAGATCCCCAGCACTGCAGAAACCAAAATGGACAAGAGACAAAGTCATTTCTTGGCTCTGGCCAGATGTGATTGCTCTCACTGTAATCTCAGCCCTGAAGAGACTGAGGTTGAAAGATCATTCATTATATGTTTGAGGCTAGCTTGGGCTATATTGTGAATTCCAGTTCGGCCTGAGCTAAAAGAGACTATGTCTCACAAAGCTAAGGAGAAAGGGCTGGAGAGGTGGCGTTAACAGCATTCTCTTTTGTATAGGGGACCAACGCTTGATCCCCAGCATCCACATGGTTGTTTACAAGTGCCCATAACTGTAGTTCCAGAAGAACCAGTGTCTTCTTCTGTCCTCTGCGGGCACCAGGCATGCATACTCTGTACATGTATACATGCAGGTCAAAAGTCTGTGCGCATAAAATAAATAAATCTGTTTTAAAAAAAGAAGAAGGAAGAAAATTATATTGCTCTGGGGTTTCGTGGTTGATGTTCTTTCCCTTTGCCCATTAGAGATTTTTAAAAAAATTACTTCCTACTTTCTGTTCTGAACCCCTAGCTGATAAGTTTGGGAGTTATTGACATTGGTACAATAACTGTTAAAGAGGCTGGAGTGATGGATGGCTCAGGCACTTCCTGCTCTTGCAGAGGGCTCAGGTTCAGTTCCCAACACTGGTGTGGCTCAGAACTGCCTACAGCTCCAGTTTCAGGGATTCTGACACTGCCTTCTGGCCTCACATACCTCACAAGCAAGGCACACACATAAATAAAAATTGAAATATAAGGAAATTTTAAGGTTAGATAAGTAACTGGTGAGGCCTGTCTGGTCTTCAGAGCAAATTCCAGCAAAGGCGCCAAAGCTACACAGAGAAATCCTATCTCAAAAATCGAACAACCAAACTGGTAAAAGATAGCTGAAATCCTTGACCTTAGCTCTACTTTGTGTGTTCCAAAGGGAACGTGACATTGCCTACCCATATACCATTCCTGGAACTCACTTTGTAAACCAGGCCTGCCTCAGTTTCCCTTGTGCTGGAATTACAGATATTGAGTCACTATGTCTGGATCTCCTACCCTTTTTTTTTCCAGCTTTTATTTTATTTTTACTTATTATTTATTTATTTGTTATGTGTGTAGTGTTCTGCCAGCATGTATTTCTGCATGCTTGAAGAGGGCACCAGATTTCATTAGAGATGGTTGTGAGCCACCATGTGGTTACTGGGAATTGAACTCAAGACCTCTGGAAGAACAGCCAATGTTCTTAACAGTTAAACCATCTCTCCAGCCCCCAATGTATTTATCTCAACCATTGATAATGGTAAATTTGTATTTATTCAGATTTTTTATTTTTTTACCTAATGTTCCAAGATCTATTCCAAGGTGCCTGCCACATAATATGATTGGTCCTATTTTCCTTAAATTCCCCTTGAGAATTTCTCACACTTTTAAAAATCTGACTATTAATAGATGCTGCAAGGGTTCCCTCTGTTGTGTTATAACCTAGTAGTCTTTTGTCTTCTGTACTGGCGTGCTCTTGACCTATTTTCCTTGAGGTTGTTTATATTTAATATTTTAGACTGAGACAATTTGGCATAATTATCTCATTCTTACAAGATGTGTTTCTTTCCTAATTTGATATTATAGCCCAGACAACTATTAGCAGTGACAGTCTACTCAGAGCTGATGTTTTATCCCCTTGTATCTGTCATCTCTGTGTTAGACCCCTCTCTGAACCCTTCTCTACCAGAGTTTTATATTAAGATAATACAGAAACAGTAGTCTGCCTAGGCTTCCCTCCACCATTTCTGAAATGAAGGTGACCTCATTGTGAAAGAAATCAGCAGAGCATTGTCTTTGGTGTTGCATGAGCAAGCTAGTTTTATATAAGTAGGAGTTCAGAACCGGATGGATATGGAATAGGAACAGTAAGGCTAGGAGATGTGAACAGTAGTAACAAAAGGGCCAGGTTGTCACTACCCTGGATTCCCAGAGCCCAGCAGCTGTTCACAGTGGAGGTCAGAGTTGGAGACTGACTTAAGTCCTAACAGCCAATTTCTCAGAGAATGTAGTTTCATTGCTTGATGAGTAAGGTGGTTTTCCTGGACCTATCGTTTGACTTGTGTCTGTTTTTTTCTCACTTTCTCACAGAAAATGTTACTTCTGAAGAGAAAGCTAAAAAGAATGCCAACAAGCCTCTGCTGGATGAGATTGTGCCTGTGTACCGGCGGGACTGTCATGAGGAAGTGTATGCAGGCAGCCACCAGTATCCAGGGAGGGGAGTCTATCTCCTCAAGTTTGATAACTCCTACTCTTTGTGGAGGTCCAAGTCAGTCTACTACAGAGTCTATTATACTAGATAAAGCAGATGTTACAGAGTCTGGAGTCTAAGGTTGGGCAGAAGATGACATTTAGTTTCTTTTGACTTTTGTGGCACATTGGAGTCGGTGTTTACCCTCTTGATCTTGTTGCGATGGTTTATGAACTCTTGCTGGGAACCAGGATTTCCTGAGACTCTTTAGCATTGATGCTGTGAGGTTAAAAGCGGCTCTGAAGACTCATCTAGGCCTTGGGTGCTGACCAACAGAGCCTCTAGTGGATTTTGGAGGTGTGTGAGCTACGTGGTAAATATTCAGTCTCCATAATAAATGGCCCAGCGTCGACCGGACCTGGCTGCTGGTTAGTCCTTTGCTGTCAGCTCTGCGTGTTCTCCCAGAGCCCACAGTTACAGCTCTGTTGGGATTGCTTCTCTTGTACTCTACATCAGCTTTGACTGAATGAAGCTCAACAATTTGAAACTTTAAAACTCAAGACTTCACAGATTATAGTAGGAAAAGAAATGGCCTCCACTTGGTCTTACCTGAGTGACCCAGGTTGTTTTTGCTTTCTATACAGCTGTTTAGTTAGTTATGTTACAGAGAATTATTTTCTGAGAATCTTAAACTTAGAACATTCAAACTCAGTAGATGATTGACATGGAAAGACAGATAAACACCTCAGTATCCTTCTACCAGGTCCCTCAGACTCTCAGGCCTTTTCTTCCATTTGCTATTCACACTACTGGTAACATAACTAGTTAATTTTGTTTTGGTACAGCTTTATGAAACATCTCAAATTGAAGTTATTTTCTGTAAAAAACATACAGCCAGTTTTATGAACTCAAATTGACACCTACTGAATTAAAATATGCAAAATCACTTTAATGCAATTCAGCATTTGAGGAGTACCATTGCATTAATAGAAAATCACTGCCAGGGACAGTCCAAATTTTTTTCTATTTATTATTAGGGCACAAACTTCACAATCCCAGTTTGGAATTACACACTAGAGAAAATGGAAAGTTCATAGCCTGTGCTTAAATGTTAGAGCTTTACTCTGTGTTATATCTTACTGGTGGGGAAAGGTACATCTTTGGTTTTCTTAGGAAAAGAAGTCCACATTATTATTTCCAATTTGTGAAAGTGGTTAAGCACCCAGAGAGAAGGCGGTATAGATAGGTATGGCAAAGACAGTGTCTGCCTTGTGTCATTTGTCACAAAAACCCCTTAGGTTTAATTTTCACACCACGGATCCGTTGGCTAGCTGCAGTGTGCACAGTTCACTACATCCAGGCTATTTGAGGTTTTCATATGCTGCATTTGTTTGTTTTTAATACCTGGTTTCATAGATATTTAATTCTGTTCTCTTTTGGTTGTTAAGAAACTGGATTGTTTTCTCCTAACCAGTGCTTAATCTGTGTTTTTGAATTTTGATTTGAAGTAGTCGAATGTCTATGCTGTTACATCCAGAATATTCATTAGGCTGCCCCACAGCTCTTATGTATATATAGAAACCACAGAGTTAGGATTTTTTTAATGAAAAAGTACTGTATTTAAAATGTAAAATAAACTTTTAAAAAGCAGGCACTAATATATATTTCTTTCAGCCTTTGATTACAATTTTGTCCTTGCACATGTTAAGATAAATTATCTTCTAAAAATATTGTTCTTGGGAGCAGTGTATATCACTTTACATAGCAGTGTCTGTCACATGTTCATATCCGAACAGTTTGGTTCTAAACTTTTTTATCGCCTTTGGCCGTTGATTAGTACCGTATAAGTGCGATTTCAAAAGATCTTGAAAGTAATATATTTAATCAATTAAAATGTTTATCTGTAACTTGTTGATGTTTCTATTCCCTGAAGCATTTAACTGTCTTTTTTCATTTAGATAAAATAAGAAGAAATGCCTTAGATGCTTTTTTCTGTTGAACTCGTTGAAAAATACCAAACTCTTTCTGATTAGCTACTTTTCCCTGTGAGTTATAACAGATTTTAAATTGTCCAGGCTTGACAAGATGTGTTGGAGTTTCATCCTGCAGACGACCAGGTTATAAAGTTACTTTCCAGAGCTGCCCTGGGTGACCTTGCTGTGGCATGGGGTGACAGTCTATTTTATAATGGCTCCTGGGGTGTGTAGCCTCTAATTGGGACAGGTGGTTACAGAGCTTAAGATCACACTGGATGCAAGGTCCAGAGATTGTTTTTAGTTTCTGTTTATTGATTTTTGTTTAATTTTTCTTTTGAAATTTGGAGAGACTGAATGAGATGACTATCTTGATCCCTATGCTGTGTGGTGTACCTTGAAGGCAAACCCAAGAACAGTTAAGAGGAGCTGTTGTGATCTCAGCTTTCTTTGGAGGCCATGCTTCAGAGTCTTAACCACCATCTATGGAAGAGGAGAAGCAGCTGCTCCAGATAATAAATAATGTCAGTTATTCACTGAAGATTAGAATGGGACGCTTCAGCTACCCAAACCATCTTTGTTCATTCTCAAGGTTTTTTCGTGCAATCTCAGATGTATGCCCATATATCTGTTAGGGGAAGAGCACATATCAATTCATTTCTATTCACCACCTTTGAAAATGTCTATGAATTAGTATTAGACATTAGGATGTTGCTGCATGGCCCAGGCTGGCCTCAGACTTATAGAACCCATGCTGCCTTGAATTCTTAGTCCTCTTGCTTCTGGCCTGAGTGCTGAGACTGTAGATGTGTGATACCATACAGAGACACTGTTAGAGTCTATATGTATATCTGTGCACCATGTTCATGCCTACTTCGTGCAAAGGCCAGAAGAGGCATCGAACACCCTGGAACTGCAGTTACAGACAGCCGGCAGTTACCATGTGGATGCCGGGAAGTTGAGCCCAGGTCTTCTGGAAGAGCAGCCAGTGCTCTTACCTGCTGAGCTGTCTGTAGCTCCTGTTGACTTTATCTCATATACTTACCTGCAATCCTTAACTTTGTTGCTGAGTTGAGTTTTGGTTTTTGAGAGTAAATTATTGTCCCTCTTGCATAACCATGCTTTCATCTCATTGCTCCGGAAGTTCCCAAGCACTGAACCATCTTTTCCATTTATGATAAAATGCAGATACACTAAACTACCTCCATTTTACGAGGTCACTGCCACTTGTGAGCTGTGAATTGATTTTTATGAATATATATACCATCTTTGTCCCATGAGTTGATTATTTGAATTATTTGATCAGATGTTTAACTTAACTTGGTACAAGAAATTTAAGTGGCTGACTTTGCCATATAATTGGCACTGCCCCCCCCCCTTTTTTTTTGTCCAGGGTCTTACTCTGTATTCCAGGCTGATCTAGAGCTCCTATGTAACCCAAGCTGGCTTCAAACTCACGATAATCCTTCTGCCTCAGCCGCCAGTGTTCTGGGACTACAGGCATGAACACTGCACCTGGCTGAACATTTACCTTTTGAATGTAGGCAGTCAAAATGTGGTAGGAGTACAAAATTGAAACATTTACTTTTGCTGGACAGTGGTGGCACACACCTTTAATTCCAGCACTCTGTTAGTTCAAGGCCAGCCTGGTCTACAGTGTGAGTTCCAGGACAGCATAGGCTGTTACACAGAGAAACCATGTTTTGTAAAACAAAACAAAACACAAACATTTACTTTATTTCTGAAAACCATATACACATTGGATTATACATGTAAAAATTATTTTTAACTTTAAAAGCATATCAAGGAGCCAGGTGGTGGTGGCGCATGCCTTTAATCCCAGCACTCAGGAGGCAGAGGCAGGCAGATCTCGGAGTTCGAGGCCAGCCTAGTCTACAAGAGCTAGTTCCAGGACAGGCTCCAAAGCTACAGAGAAACCCTGTCTCGAAAAACAAACAAACCCAAAAAATATATCTAGGGGCTGCAGAGATGACTCAGAGCCTGTACCGCTCTACCAGAGGACATGAGTTCAAGTCCTAGCACCCACATCAGGCGCTCACAACTTCACAGCTGTAACTCGAGCTTCAGAGAAGCTAATGTTTTTTTCTGGCTTCCCTGGACACCCATACACCTGTGAGCATACTCATGCAAACACATACACATAAATAAAAATAAATCTCTTTTAAAAAATTCTAGGTTTGGAAAACTTTTGCAGATGTGAAACACAGGTTGAATAACCACTATCCTAAATGCTTGGTGACAGGTGTTTCTGGCTTTAGGCTTTTTCGGGTATTAGAATCTTTCTATAGCTATTGGCATTATGAGAGACCCTGGGACCTGGGTGTGAGCATGAAAGTCATTTCTGTTTGATATGCATGTTATAGCCTGAAGATAAGTTCACTCAATAGTTGGAGTCTGCCTGCATTTGACTGTAGCCCATCAGGTGAGATTAGTTACGGATTTTCCTCCACTTGTGCATCAGTGCTCAGAACATATTTGGAACTTTGAATTTTCAGATGGTTCAGCAGGTAAAGGTTCTTGCTGTGCATGTTTGACCAGCTGAGTTCGTCCTTAGTACCCCATGTAAGGGTAGAAGGAGATATTCACGTTCCACAAAGCTGTCTTCTAATTCCCACATGTCAACTGCGGCGTGTGTATGCCCTCATACACATACACACAATAATAAAGTTCAATTCTAAAACAATGAAATTCCACTGTGTTTCCCTGGTAACTACTAATAGGATAGAGCATTCCTTCTATTGATGGATTTCCTCTCCTGAGAATTTCCTGTGTCCTTTACCCACTTTAAGCAAGTTTTTTTTTAGATGTATTTATTTGTGTGTGTGTTTTGCCTGCATGTATGCCTACATGTGTTCATGGTGCCCCACAGAGGTCAGAAGGTGGTAGATACACTGGAGCGAGCTACAGATGGTTGTGAGCTGCTGCGGTGGCGAGAACCTGTGCGAGAAAAGGAAGCTCTCAACCACTGCGCCCTCAGTTCAATAATTTTATTACCTTCAATTTAAGCTGGGTGTGGTGGTGCATGCTTTATATTCCATCTGAGACAAGTAGATCTCGGGATTTGAGGCCAGACTGGTCTCCATAGCAAGTTCTAGGATAGCCAAGGCTACATAATCCATCTCTAAATATATGTAATTACAAGGCTAGCAAATGGCCGGGCGGTGGTGGCGCACACCTTTAATCCCAGCACTCGGGAGGCAGAGGCAGGTGGATCTCCATGAGTTTGAGGCCAACCTGGTCTACAAGAGCTAGTTCCAGGACAGGCTCCAAAGCTACAAAGAAACCTTGTTTCCAAAACAAAAAAAAACAAGGCTAGCAAATGGCTCAGTGGGAAAGGCATCTGCCACCAATCTTGAGGACCTGAGTTCAATCCCCAGGACCCATAGGGTAGAAAAGAACTTCCTCAGATTGTTTTCTGACCTCCACATTTCAAACCATGGCATATGTGTACCCACGTACACACCTGCACACAAAAAATAAAATTTAAAAGTATTTTCCAATTCTAGTCTGTATATTGTGTGTGTGCATAAATGTTTTAAGTTCTTAGTTTTTATTCCTATATGGATTTTTGCTTACTTCCATATATATGAGTTTCTATACTGTTAGATTTGTATTCGCCTGCTCACATATATTTTGAGTTTTGTTTTGCGTTTTGTTTTTGTTTTTTGTTTGGTTTTTGTTTTGTCTTTCTTCTGTGAGACAGGGTTTCTCTGTGTAGCCCTGGCTGTCCTGAAACTCACTTTGTAGACCAGACTGGCCACCCACAAACTCACTGAGATCTACCTGTTTCTCCTGAATGCTGGGGTTAAAGGCATGTGCCATCATTACCCAGCTGGTTTTGTTTTTTGTTGTTGTCTTTCAAGACAGCCTTAAAGTTGGGGTTTCTGTTGTGAAGAGACACCATGACCATGATAACTCTTATAAAGGAAAACATCTAATCAAGGTGGTGGCTTAGTTTCAGAGGTTCAGTCCGTTATCACGGCCAAAAGCATGGTAGCATGCAGGTAGATGTGGTGCTGGTGGAGTAGCTCAGAGTCCTACATCTTTCAGGCATTAGGAAGTTGACTGAGACACTGATGGTATCCTGAGCATAGGAAACTTCAAAGCCCACCCCACAGTGACACACTTCCTCCAACAAGGGCATACCCACTCCAACAAAGCCACTCCTCCTGGTAGTGCCATCGCTGAGATTTTGGGGACCAGTTACCTTCAAACTATCACACAGTGTTTCTCTGTACTTTTTGGCTGTCCTGGAACTCAAGAGATCCACCTGCCTCTCCCTCCAGAGTGCTGGGATTTAAAGGTGTGCACTGCCTGACTTAATTTCATTTTTTTTCTATTTTTTTATAATATTTATTATGTATACAATATTCTGTCTGTGTGTATGTCTGCAGGCCAGAAGAGGGCACCAGACCCCATTACAGATGGTTGTGAGCCACCATGTGGTTGCTGGGAATTGAACTCAGGATCTTTGGAAGAGCAGGCAATGCTCTTAACCTCTGAGCCATCTCTCCAGCCCCCTTTAATTTCATTTTTTAATGTGTGTCTGTGTGGGGTTGTGTGGGCCGTAGTGTAGGTGCCCTTAGACCAGAAGGGGAAGTCAGGGCTCCTAGGGCTGGAGTTAAGGAGAACTTAGATATTACAAGCCCTTGTCGCCTCTGCAGGGATCCCAGAATCACTTGTACATACAGTCAAGTGTATATGTACATAAAATAAATTTAGATATGTATGTATAACTGATGTGACTCTCCCCCTTGAGAAGTCAAGCCCATCCCTGCCTTGCGGCCATACAAGTGTGGCGCCCCTTCCGCCCTCAGACTCCTGCTATATCTGGAGGATCGAGAACCATTAATTCAAGCCTGGACTACACTGAGTGCCAGGGCTATAAAGCAAAACTGTCTCAGGAAGAAAAAAAAAAAAACAGCCGGGCAGTCGTGATGCACACCTTTAATCCCAGTACCAGGGAGGCGGAGGCAGGTGAATCTGAGTCCGAGGCCAGCCTGATCTACAGAGGGAGCTCCAGGTCAGCAAGGCTACACAGTGAAACCCTGTCTCAAAAAATAGAATTACAACAACAAAAAAAATTCACCTTAGTTGGTTGAGCTTTCTGAAAAGCCCTCATGATGTAAGAGTTAGCTGTTTCTCCACTGCAGCTGATACAGCACAGAAAAACCATCTCCAAACACATCAGGGGAGGGTAGTCGGTTTTCCTGTTGACCTGTGACCTTTGTAATCTAAGAAATGAGAGCTAGCCTGAACTGCATTCCTGGCAGGTTGAAGGAGGTGTGTGTAAAACACCTTTGGCAGCCAGTGAGCAATAAAAAGAGTTAAAATGGGGATAGGAAGGTGCCTCATCTGCCCTTTGCACCCCCGCAGTAGGCTGTTGAGATCCCCGGAGCCCTGCTGCGCGATGTGGCCCTTTTCTCCCTTTGGACCTTGCTACAATAAACCGTGAGTGGAGGAACTAATGCCCCGGCCTGCTCTCTGCATGACCCGTGGCTCCTCCAGCTCCCAACAAGAAAGGTTGGTGCTTTCCCTGTAAGGTGCGGCACTTCTCAACGGGAAGTAAAGTGGACTTTGGCACTGGGCAAGCAGGTGTGAGCCACTAAAGGGTCCAGCCTGGCCCAGGTGGAGTGGGGGTGCGATCTGCCCTAGGACCTGAGCTGTGTGGAAGATCAACTGGGTTTGCAGAGCCACAGACTCGGTCATCCTGTTGTCTGTCCTGTTACTCATGCCTCAGCCTGAACTGGGACAGGGGTGCCATCCGGCTCCCCACATCAGCTTGGGAGCAGCTTGCAGTCAAGGTCTCCGTCACATTCAGTAACAACTTATTAAAACTGAGCATGGGCTTTTTCCCGCATTGCCTCCAAAGGGGTCCCACTGTGTCGAGATGAAGCTATCGCCTTCCCACACGCCGGCTTCAAACTCTTTGAAACTGGACAACAAAAGCAAACTTTGTAGGTTTTTCTTTTCTTTTTCTTTTTCCTTTCAAGATGGTTTCTCTGTGAAGCCCTGGTGGTCCTGGAACTCTCTAAATCAGGCTGGTCTCAAAATCAGAGATCCACCTGCCTCCGCCTCCTGAGTGTAGAGTGAATTCTAATTGGTCTTAATAATAGAAACCCGGAGTCGGATCAGTTGCCGAGGTAAGAGGTGGCTGGATCTTTCAGCATTTACCTCGATATCTGACTCTGGGATTTTATTAAAACCAATTAGAATTCGCACTACACTCAAGTGCTGGTGTTAAAGGCGTGCACCACCACACCCAGCGCAAGCCCACAAGCAGTAACTAAGGGTCTTTTTTCACCGTGTCCTTGCCAATATTTGTCATCTGATTTGTTGATGACAGCCATTTTGACTAGAGTGAGACAATATCTCAAAGTAGTTTTAATTTCATTTCCCTGATGGCTAAGGATACCGAACACTTTTTGAAGTAGTTATTAGTTGTTTGGAGTTTCTTTTTTGAAAACTGTTTATTCAATTCAATTGTCCCTTTATTTATTATCTGTTTTATTTCATGGTATTTAATTCTGATCTACATAGTTCCAGGCTAGTCAAATGAGACCCTGTCTCAAAACAAAACAGATGTTTTCCTGCAATTCTTTGTGTATTCTTGCTATTAGCCCCTTTATGGAAGTGAAGCTGGTAAAGATTTTTTTTTTCTCATCCTGTGGATTGTCTGCTCTGTCGTGTCTTTCGCTGTGCAGAAACATATGATTTCTGTAGTCCCCTGTGTCGATACTGGGCTCTGTTCCTATGCTGTTGATGTTCTGTGTAAAACGTTCTTGCCTGCCCTGTCTTACAGGGAATCCCGTTTTCTTGGAAAACTTCCAGTGCTTTGGGTTTTTATCTTTCTTTCTTTTCTTTCTTTTTTTTTTTCCTGTCCTAGAACTAGCTCTTGTAGACCAGACTGGCTTCGAACTCACAGAGATCAGCCTTCCTCTGCCTCCCGAGTGCTGGGATTAAAGGTAAAGGTGTGAGCCACCACTGCCCGGCCATTCCCAGTTTTGCCAGCACTGTTTGTGAAATAATAACCTTTCCCTCGGTGTATTTTTTTGCCTCTTCTGTCAGAAATTAAGTGCCATGACTGTCGTTTCATTTCAGCGTCTTCTGCTCAAGTCCATCAGTCTGCTTGTCTGTTTCTGTGCAGGCAGGAGGCTGTCTGTCACTAGAGCTCCACAGTGGGATTTGAGGTCAGGTTTTTGCTTTTGTTTTGTGGTCAGGTATGTTAATACCTCCAGCAGTGTTCTTACCCCTTACAATTGCTTGAGCTATTCATAGTCTCTTGTGTCCATATGAATTCTTGATTTTTTTTTTTTGATTTTTCGAGACAGGGTTTCTTCGTAGTTTTTTTGGTTCCTGTTCTGAAACTAGCTCTTGTAGACCAGGCTGGCCTCGAACTCACAGAGATCCGCCTGCCTCTGCCTCCCCAGTGCTGGGATTAAAGGCGTGCGCCACCACTGCCCGGTTTGTATTGATATTTTTTTTAAGCTGAAACGTAACATCAGAATTTTGACAGAATTGCCTTGTCTGTAAATTAATCTTAGTTATAAAACCATTTTACCATATTCCTCAATTCAGGAACGTGTTATATCTTACCATGATCCAGTGACTTCCTTTTCCAATATTTTGAAGTTTGTTTTTAATTAAGGGCTTGTTTTATTGTCGTATATGTATGAAGGTTTTGCCTGCATGTATGTATGTGTACCTTGTGTGAGCCTGTGGATGGCTGTGAGTCACTATGTGGGTGCTAGAAATCGAACTCAGGCCCTCTGCAAGAACAGCAAGTGCTCTTAACTGCTGAGCCATCTCTCTAGCCCCATATTTTGAAGTTTGAATTGTAGAGGTCTTTCACTTATTTGGTTAGATGTATTTCTAAATACTTAATTTGGGGGATTATCTTTGAATGGGATGCTTTGTTAATTTCTTTCTCTGAAAGTGTAAACTGTTGGTATAAATGAAGGGTTTTTATTCTTAATTTTGTGTCCTGCCAGCTCACTGTAGCTGCTTATTAAGTCCAAGAGTTTCCTGGTAGATTCAATAGGAAAACTCAATAGGCTCTTTTTTGTTGTTGTTTTGTTCGTTTTTGGTTTTTTGGTTTTTTGGGGTTTTTTTTTTTGTATTTTTTTAAAACAGGGTTTCTCTGTGTAACAGCTCTGGCTGTCCTGGAACTCACTCTGTAGACCAGGCTGGTCTGGAACTCACAGAAATCCGCCTGTTTCTGCCTCCCAGGTGCTAAAGGCATGTGCCACCATGTCTGGTCCACCTTGGCTTTTTTGGTTTTGGGGTTCTTTTTTAGACTAGGCTTTTAATAACAGATTCAATCTCATTGCTTGTAATGGGTCTGTTTAAATTATATCTTCGGGGCTTAATTTTGGGCTCTAGTTGATATACATTTAGAAATATGTATGCATGTTGAGTTGGAGTGATGATTCAACCATTAAAGGCTAGACTCAAATAAAACACAATAAATATATCTGCATATATATATTATAATATATATAATATGAAGATGAAAGGCGCTCTCTGGGAAGGGAGGAAGGGTAACGAAGGAACACATATGAACAAAATGCACTCATCTGTGTGTTGTATGAGAGTGCGGGCTACCTGTGAGGGTCAGTTGGTGGAGCGTGTGCCTAACAGTTTCAGAGCTCTAGGTTTGAGCCCAGTGCCACATGAATTGGGCGTGGAGTCTCACACGCGCTAGGCCAGCACTTGGGAGGTAGAGGCTAGAGGAGCAAAGTTCAAGGCCAGGCCTCAGCTGGGTAAGACCGTGGGGAGACAGGATTGAACCAGAGCCTGGCATCTGCCATCTGCAAGGCAAGGGCTCCACTGATCCACATCTAAAAACAACAGTTCCAGCGGGGCCGCAGGGACCGGCGCGCAACACCGAGAGCAGATTGCCCCACTACAATTAAATCAAAGAGGTAGGCCTTTGGTTGGCGAGGTTCCTAGCAAAAGAGGAGCTGGGTCCTGTTCTGAGGGGTGAAGAGGGATCATGGCCCCCAGCAGGAGCCAGGAAACAGAGCGAGGGCATTTTGTAAGAAGAGCCCCTGGCCAGCAGGGAAACCTGAACCGGCTTTAAAAGACCCATTAGATAGCATCGATAGGAGGAGATGGGCAGGCGCCAAGGCAAAAATTCACCCAATAATCTCAAGAACAACATGAAAACACCAGAACCCAATGATCTTACAACAGAAGGACTTGAACACCCTAACACAGAAGAAGTGGAAAAAATTGACTTTATGAAAGCAATAGAGTCCCTTAAACACCATGTGAAAAATGCCCTTATAGAAATGGATGAGAAGTATAACAAAAAGTTTGAAGAAATGAGTAAATACGTACATGATACCCTGGGAAACTAAGAAAAAACAATCAAACAGGTAATGGAAACAGTTCAAGAATTGAAAACTGAAATGGAAGCAAGGAAGAAAACACAAACGGAGGACCAGTTGGACAGGGAAAATCTAGGTCAACAAGCAGAGCCTACAGAAACAAGCATAATCAATAGAATACAAGAGATAGAAGAAAGAATCTCAGATTCTGAGGACACCATAGAGAAAATAAATGCACTGATCAAAGAAAACAGCAAAGCCAACAAATTCTCATCACAAAACATTCAAGAAATATGGGACACAATAAAAAGACCAAATCTAAGAATAATAGGAATAGAAGGAGAAGAGTCACAGCTCAAAGGCCCAGAAAATATTTTTAACAAAATTATGGAAGAAAACTTTCCCAACATAAAGAAAGATATTCCTTTGAATATTCAAGAAGCATACAGAACACCAAACAGACTGGATCAAAGAAAAACATCCCCTCGCCATATAATAATCAAAACACTAAATACACAGGTTAAAGAAAGAATATTAAGAGCTGCAAAGGAAAAAGGGCAAGTAACTTATAAAGGTAAACTGATCAGACTTACACCTGACTTCTCTATGGAAACCATGAAAGCCAGAAGGTCCTGGATAGAGGTACTTCAGAAACTAAGAGACCATGGATGCAAACCCAAACTACTATACCCAGCCAAGCTACTGTTCACTGTCAATGGAGAAATCAAGACATTCCAGGATAAGAACAAATTTAAACAATACGTAGCCACAAATCCAGCCCTACAGAAAGTAATAGAAGGAAAATCGCAACCCAAGGAACCCAACATTGCCAACACTGCCTACAATAACTCAGGCATCTAGCGACCCTTCACCAGCACAACTCAAAGAAGGGAGACACACAAATTCTACTACCAAAAACAATAAGAATAACAGGAGTAAACAACCACTGGTCATTAATATCACTTAATATTAATGGGCTCAATTCACCTATAAAAAGGCACAGGCTAAGAGATTGGATACGAAAACAGGATCCAACATTCTGCTGTTTGCAGGAAACACATCTCAACCACAAAGACAGGCATCTACTCAGAGTAAAGGGTTGGGAAAAGGTTTATCAAGCAAATGGTCCTAAGAAAAAAGCAGGTGTGGCCATACTAATTTCTAACAAAACTGACTTCAAACTAAAATCAATCAGAAGAGATCGAGATGGACACTTTATACTCATAACAGGAACAATTCATCAGGATGAAGTCTCAATCCTGAATATCTACGCCCCTAATATAAAAGCACCCACTTATGTAAAAGAAATATTACTAGAACTCAAGGCAGACATCAAACCACACACACTAGTAGTAGGAGACTTCAATACACCTCTCTCTCCAATGGACAGGTAAATCAGACAGAAACCTAATAGAGAATTAAGAGAATTATTGGAGTTAATGAAGCAAATGGATTTAACAGACATCTATAGAACACTCCACCCAAATAGGAAAGAATATACCTTCTTCTCTGCAGCTCATGGAACCTTCTCAAAAATTGACCACATACTTGGAAACAAAGGAAACCTCCGCAGATACAAAAAAATATCAGTGTCCACCTGTGTCTTATCAGATCACCACGGATTAAAGTTAGAAGGCAACAACAATGCTACTCCCAGAAAGCCGACAAACTCATGGAAACTGAACAGTCAACTACTGAACCACACCTGGGTCAAGGAAGAAATTAAGAAATTAAAATCTTCCTTGAATTTAATCAAAATAAAGAGACAACATACTCAAACCTATGGGACACTATGAAAGCAGTGCTAAGAGGAAAGTTCATAGCACTAAGTGCCCACTTAAAGAAAATGGAGAAAGCATACATCGGGGACTTAACAGCATACCTGAAAGCTCTAGAAAAAAAAGAAGCGGACGCGCCCAGGAGGAGCAGAAGACTGGAAATAATCAAACTGAGGGCGGAAATCAACAAAATAGAAACACAGAAAACAGTCCAAAGAATCAATGAAACAAAAAGTTGGTTCTTGGAGAAAATCAACAAGATCGACAAACCCCTATCCAAACTAATTAAACGACAGAGAGAGAACACGCAAATAAATAAGATCTTTCCTAAAGGAAACCAGAAGCGCTGTTCCCAAGGCAAACTGCTTGGGAGCGGAGTTCCAGCCAGGAGGGAGGAACGCCACAGGTGCCAGAGGGCAATCTTGCTCCCAGAGGCCAGCCTTGGCACGTCCTGCCCCTCGAAGCCAGCAGCCTGCCCAGTTAAAAGAGGCGAGGGCCAGGCTTGGTGGCACAACCTTGTAATCCCAGGCAGATCAGGAGTTCAAGGCCAGCCTGTCTTAACAAAAATCGAAGAAAAAGAGGAAGTCCGGAACCAGTAGTATCGGTGACAGCGCCTGTGAACCTGGCCCTTGGTTCCATCCCCACAGCTCAAAAAACGGAGGTTGCCGTTTCTAAAATTAAAAGTCCAGCCGCTGGTTTCCTTTCCCAGAGGCTGGTCTTGAAGCGTTCAGAGCTGCTGTCTTCTGGGCATGGCGCCCCTGACAGGGTGGAGCCCACTTCAGCTCGCTCTCAGCTCTCAACAGATGGGCCCACAGCTCTCACTGGGCAGGCGCTGGTCCTTCTGAACTGAGCCTCATTGCCACAGAGCACAGTTTTCCTCTCAGGGAGGCTCGAGGAGTTTTCTTGGTTAACGATAAAAGGACTTTGCTGTCCTCTGCTGCAAGTCACCCCGCTGAGCCAACCCCTGGAGATGCTGGGATCAGCAATAATTTGGAACTTGAAGGTACCAGGCCCAGCATTGCATTGAGACCAGTCCTTCTGGAAGTTCGCGCTTCAACCAACGGAGGCGAACTTGTTAGAAATGCGAAGTAGCGGGCACCACCCTTGACCTAACCAGAAACTCTGGGGGAAGGACATCTGCCTGCCATCACCACCTGTGTTTTTGAAAGCCCCCACGTGTCTCAGATGCACCCTTGAACTCGAGAGCCCCGCTTGTTGAGCCCAGCTGGTGCAATTTGTTGAGCGCTCTGCCGGTGTAGGCACTGAAAGTCTCTGGGGTGGGGGAGTGGAAAAAGTCTTGTATAGCTCCTGCCTCGCTCTCCTGGGAGCCACGGTTACAGGTGTGTGACTCCACGCCCACTCTACAAAGTCTGGAGTCCCGGAAACCTGCTAGTGCCAAGCAAACAGAGATGACTTGTCACCAGGAACTTTAGGTCTTGTGTTTGATCGGGTTCTGGTCTGGTTTGCTCCTTGTTGCTATGACCAAAAGCAACTTCGGGAAGGTGAGTTTGGCTTACATGTCCACATCACAGCCCATGATCAAGAGAAGCCGGGCAGGAATCTTAAGCAGGGAACAACAGAGGAACCGCTCTCCAGGACTTGCCCAGCTTGCCTTCTTATACAACCAGGACCACCTGCCCAGGGGTGACACTGTTCACGACAAACCAAGCCCCTCCCCCACACCAATCGCCAATCAAGAAAAATGCCCATAGACACACCCGCAGGCGCAGGCCAGTCAGTCTATCAGAGGCAATTCCTCAGTTGAGGTTCCCTCTTTCCTGGTGACTCTAATTTGTCAAATTAACAAAAACTAACCCGTACAGGTGCCATGAAACAATTTCCACTGGGAAAACAAAGAAAAAGAATAGTAGTTTAACACGATGGCCTGGGTGAGGTCATCTCTGCCGATTTGTAAGCTCAAAGCTAATGTGGAGTCTCCGGACATCGGCTCAGTCCCACGTCCTGTGCTCTGTTCTCAGGCCCCTCACCCACACGTTGGGTCCCTCTGGCCATTGGTAGTTGCATAGGGACTTCCAAGTAGATGGGCTTAAGATGTGGGTCCCTGCCATCAGGAAAGGTCACACACAACTGAGTCACGAGCTCCCAGGTTCAAGGGAAGGAAACAGACTCCAAGGTCCATAGAAAGCTGCATGGGGTAGAAGAGTGGGTGCTGCTGTCTTTGGGAGACACACTCTGCCATTTGTTTTTGGTTTGTTTTGGTTTGGTTTTGGTTTTTCGAGACAGGGTTTCTCTGTAGCTTTGGAGCCTATCCTGGAACTAGCTCTTGTAGACCAGGCTGGCCTCCAACTCACAGAGATCCACCTGCCTCTGCCTCCTGAGTGCTGGGATTAAAGGCGTGCGCCACCACCACCCGGTCCTCTAAGTGTAGGATGTATTGAGACTGCAGCTGGTGCTCTGAAAACTTGGTCTCCAGTACTAGGAGCATGAGATACCTTTTGACTTTGAGAGGGATAGATGTAGGCCTGCAGGGGGTGGTGGCTGAACAGCAGGGCTGGCTTTGCAGTCGTGACAGCTGCTGCTGTTCCCTTCCTAGATCCGGGAAGACAAAGACACAGCCCTGATGTGGGTGAGGACTTCAAGGATTTCAAAGCATCTTCGCCTCCAGTACCTATCTGTAC
Organism: Microtus oregoni; assembly: GCF_018167655.1. Lineage (NCBI taxonomy): Eukaryota > Metazoa > Chordata > Mammalia > Rodentia > Cricetidae > Microtus > Microtus oregoni. Next base: position 4,803,643 of record NW_024543221.1, read on the forward strand.
CTTGTCCCATGTCCACTTAATCTTTCCGGTTTTCCAGACAGCACATTCCATTTGGGGCAAGGAGACCTGTGGTGTCGTCCTGGAGCCTTCACGCCCGACGTGGTGGGTCTTCCCGCTGGTCCTGCGTTTTCTGGGACAGCTGGCTCCTCTGCAGAGGTCGGCGGCGGTGCCCATATTCCCCGCCCCTCCCAGACTTGCAGGTTCCTGCCCTCCTCCGTGGGAGAGCTTTCAGTAGCTGTGCAAATCAGAAGTTGTTGCTCCCCTTGGCTGCGGCGATCTGTACCACAACCTGCCTTGCAGCCCCATCTCCGGCCAGGACACACCGGTGTAACCATCCGCAGCCACCATACTCCTCAAGTCTCAACCTCTCAGAACTGTAGGTGGCTCCGCCGAATTTCAGGAGCCGAGGGGTCAGACCTTTTTTTTTTTTTTTTTTTTTTTTTAAAGATTTTTATTTATTTATTATGTATACAGTATTCTGTCTGAAGGTATGCCTTCAGGCCAGAAGAGGGCACCAGATCTCATTGCAGGTGGTTGTGAGCCACCATGTGGTTGCTGGGAATTGAACTCAGGACCTCTGGAAGAGCAGGCAGTGCCCTTAACCACTGAGCCAGAACTCCTGGGAAGGAGATCTTATTAGCTTTGATGCCATCTAGTGGACACATTTGGGCTTGCAAGGGACTACCTTGGTCCCTTTCTAAAAATCACTGCGTTTGTTTATGTGGGGTAGGGGCTCCCACCACTGAATGAGTGGAGGTCAAGGGACAGCTTGCAGGAGATGGCTCCCTGTTCCATCGTATGAATCCTGGGCAACCCCACTCAGACCTCATGGTTGGCAGCAAGTGGCTTTACCCATTGAGTCAACTTGCTGGTCCATTGGTCTGGTCTGTTGGGTGGGCCCTTCCTTTTCTCCGGCTGCTGTCCAGCCTCCTTTTGCCTTCCTCCTCCTCCTCCTTTCTCCTTCCCCCTCCCTCCCTCCCTCTTTGAGACAAGGGCTCAGTATATAGCCGAGGCTGGCCTCACATTCATGATCCTCCTGGAGTGGTAGGACTGCAGGATGCTACCACACTGTGCTATACTTGGAGTTTTTGAGACCCCAGTTCACAGTCCAGTCTCGCAGCCAGCACCCAGCTCATCACATACTGCCAGCCTCCTGGCCAGTGTCAAATCAATGCACCTTCAGATGTCAGCAACAGAGCCTCAGACAGAGCCACAGGCCCTCAGGCCCCAGAACCTGCACTCAGATGTATGAGCTCTGCTTCATGCCTATACTCTCAGGACTCTGGAGGCTGAGGCAGGAAGGTGGGACGTTTAAAGCCAACCTTGGCTACACAGTGAGGCCTTGTCTCAAGAAATAAACAGCAGAGTCTCCGTTGCTCACGATTCAGCAGAGGGAAACCACACCAATGCCCGTCAAATGCTAACGTCCAATCTGTGGTTCCCCCTGGGCCTGCGCTAGAGGAACTTCTGCCAGTCATATTGAATGATAATGTAAGCTGGGCATGGTGACTCACATGAGCAACTCCAGCATTCAGGAAGCTGAAGCAGGAGGATTGCCTTGAGTTCCCGGCTACTGGGGCTACATAGTGAGTTCCAGTCAGTCTGGACTATATCGCTCTGTCTCCCCTTCCTCTCCCTCTAAATCACACTTCATACGTGGATCCTTTCTTATTTATTTACTTTTTGTTCTTTGTGGGTTTTTTCTGTTTTGGGGTTTTTGTTTGTTTTGTTTCTCGAGGCAGAGTTTCTCTGTGTAATTTAGGCTGAACTGGAACTTACTTTGTATACCAGGCTGACCTCGAACTCACAAAGATCCGCCTGCCTCTGCCTCCCAAGTATTGGGATTAAAGGCATGAGCCACCACCGCCCAGCTTGTTTATTTTATTTATTTTTTAAAAAATATTTATTTATTTACTATGTATACAATATTCTGTCTGTGTGTATGCCTGCAGGCCAGAAGAGGGTACCAGACCCCATTACAGATGGTTGTGAGCCACCATGTGGTTGCTGGGAACTGAACTCAGGACCTTTGGAAGAGCAGGCAATGCTCTTAACCTCTGAGCCATCTCTCCAGCCCCTATTTTATTTTTTGACAGGACATCTTTATGTAGCCCTTGCTCTCCTGGAACTCACTATGTAGATCAAGCTGGCTTTGAACTCACAGAGATCTACCTGCCTCTGTCTCCTGAGTACTGGATTAAGGGCCTTAAGCCACCATGCCTAGCACCATCCACACTTTCTTTGGAGTTCTGAGCAGTTCCCTGAGATTTTCTTTTGCTTTCCACAGCCCAGACCACTTGGAACTGAAGCCAGGCGTGTGCCGCTAGTGACATCAGTGGGGAATGCCACCTGGTCAGCATAAAAGGCCATAGGCCACATAAGCAAGACAGTGCTGCTTGTGGCAGGAGCAGCCTCAGGACCAGCACTTGGTCAGGATGTGACTGAGGGCAGTTTCCACTTGGCGGGAGATAACTATCCTGCCCTGTGTCCTCAAGGTAGGGACCCAGGAAGCTCGGTGGCTCCCACCTGTGCTGTCCTAGGCTCTCCAGCTGTGATGGTTGTTTTTGTCCCATTGTGAGCAAACACCTGACAGAACCGACTTAAAGAGTGAAGGACTCATTTTAGCTCACGGTTTAGAGATTTCCACCCATGGTCCTTTAGTCCATCCATTCTGGGTCCCAGTAAAAACAGAGCGTCTTGGCAATGGGCGGTGTGCAGGAACAAGACTGTTCACTTCTAGGTAGATAGAAATAGAGACAGGAAGGAACAGGGCTCTGTAACCTTCAAAGGGACCCCCGCCCAAGTCACCTTTCTCCACCTAGGCCCCACCTACTAAAGCTTCCGCTAGTTCCCCAAAGAGCACCAAGAGCCAAGGACCAGCCCCATCATTCCAAGTAGAGGAGACGCCCTGCTGAGTGGGAGCCGCTGGCCCCCAGCAAGCATTTGGGGATAACTGGGGAAGTACACTCGCCTGCCCATTTCCTCATGACACGTGCTGGGGACAAGCTAACTGGACGTAACTGTCACTTTAAACGTGTGGTTCACTTTGGATCTCATTCCATGCAGCCCCATCCTCAGAGGGGCTGCCTTCTAGGGGAGCTACTGCAGTTTGAATGATGCTGTCCCAGCTCAACAGTATCAGGCAGTGCCTGGGTGATCCCTCCTCCACAGGCTTGGGGTCCTTATAGAAGAGCCAGAGAGAACAGACTGTTCTTCCGGAGGTCCTGAGTTCAAATCCCAGCAACCATATTGTGACTCACAACAACCATCTATAATGAGATCTGGTGCCCTCTTCTGGTCAGTCTATACATAATAAAAAAATCTTTTTTAAAAAAAAAAAGAGTTGGAGGTAGCAGGCTTTTGTCCTTAATCTCCCTCCCCCCCCCCCCCCATGGCACAGAGCCTCTCTCCAGACACCCAATCCCACCAGATCTTGATCTTGGCCTTGCCAACTTCCTCCAGAACAATGGCTTGGCTTGGTTTTGAGGCAGGGTCACATAGCCCAGGCTGGCTCTGCACTTACTATATTGTCAAGGATGACCTTGATCTTCTGACCCTCCAGTCTCCACCCACCCTGCATTGTGATAACAGATTTCACCATCATTTTTTATTTTTGTTTTTTTTGTTTGTTTGTTTGTTTGTTTTGTTTTTCGAGACAGGGTTTCTCTGTAGCTTTGGTGCCCGTCCCGGAACTAGCTCTTGTAGACCAGGCTGGCCTCAAACTCCCAGAGATCTGCCTGCCTCTGCCTCCCGGAGTGCTGGGATTAAAGGCGTGCGCCACCACCGCCCGGCTTCATTTTTGATTTTTTTTTTTTTTGTCACCCTGGGGATCTAACTCAGGGTCTTCCTGCATGCTAGACCCGCCCTTTATCAATGGAGCTATACTCCCCAGACCCTCAGCCTCCAAACCTGTAAAATCAAATTTCACTGTTTATGCATTACCCAGTCTCCTCAAATTCCTCCCCACCCATCCTTCTTTCCAGCCACACAAGGTGGAATGTTTGCTCCTCCCAGAGGCTCCCCTTGCTCTGTGGACCTTGAGGTTCCTGCAGACTCAAAACATTCATCCTCGCTCCCATCAGAGCTAAGGACCCACACCATCAGGCCGCAGATACTATTGAGGCTCCCTCCCCACCTAGCTCCCTTCCTTTGAGGTCCTCAGCCAGCAGAACCAGGACTAAGCCCAGCCCCCTTCTCCCCCTCTTTAATCCTCCCATCCGCCGCAGCCGCAGCAGAAGCACGCGGGAAGTTGCCTGGGTCTGGCTGGGTTAAGGGTCTCAGCTCATGGTGGCGTCTGGGTAGAGCCGCACTCCCAGGTCGCCAGGGCAGCACAGCGGTGTCTGGGCCACATTTCCGAGCAAGATCCCCAAAACTGAGTCTGTATTGATTCGGAACCTCGGATAAGCTTGGTAAACAAGGGAGAGTTTGAAAAGGGGGGGAGGGGGTATCAGCCACCATCCGTGTCCCCTACAGAGACAGGGGCTCTTCCATTCTGACCTGCTGGCCTCAGACCTCCTACCCTGGGTGCGCGGCATCCAGTGGTGGATCCTCGGCACGGGAGTAGGAGGGCGCGACACCAGCACAATAGCCACCATTTCCGCTCAGTGCCTGGTCCCCGCCCGCTCCTCCCAGGGCACAGGCCTCGGGGGCGCTCCTTGCCCATTTGGTGATCCATGTGTTCCCTCACTGGTTTCCAGGAACTTAGTGTCAACGAAAGCTGGATTCCTTTCTGCAAACAAGGAGATACTCGCACAGGGTCTGTGGATCTGGGTCACCCCGCCCTTTGCGGTCTGGGGACTCTGCGCCCCAGGCTCGAAAGATGGCCACCAGAGGGCGCACGAGCGCTGCCACGAGTAGGACCTCCGCCCAGGGCACCGGACCCGAGCCCGGGCCCAGGTGCTGCAGGGAGATCAGACCCGGACCGACCACACGGCATCCCTGCACAGGGTGGCCAAGTGATGCTGGCACTGTGGAGGAGCCAACCTAGGGCTCTCTCCAGGATCCAAGTCAACAGGGACCACCAGCCAGAGAACCCAGTAGGGTCACTGTGTGACCTCCACCAGGGGCTGGCCCTACTTGAACTGGGTTTCTGCTTGTGACAGCGAGAACCGCCTGGATAAAGGGGTACGATTCCGAGGCTCCCTCCAGCGGGCGGGCGGTAGAGTAGAAGTGGCCTAGAGACCCTTGGAGGCTACCTGCCGGGACTTAACAAGGGGCTTTTAAGTACCGTGGCGCAGAGGGTGGGAAAGGGGAGCCTCCAGGTCCTAGTGCACGCCCTCCCCAAGGCTGAGATTTTTCCCCCACACATGGCAACCACAATCCGAAGCTCATCTTCTCAGTAAGAGATCTGGCCTGCCCATAAGCAGACCTACGTGGGGAGAAAATAATAATAAATGTAAAATGGCTCAGAGAATAAGGTGCAGGCAAATCGCTTTCCCTTCAGGCTAGGGGTTTGGATATGAATTCTTCTGTAAAAATTACCCTGGTGAAAGTTCTATAGAGCTACAGTGGCTTGAATTAGTGTACCCCATGTATGGAAGGTTTGGTCCCCAGTTTGGTGCCACTAATAGGTGATGGAACCATTAAGAGGGGGGCAGTGATTTGCACTAGAAAAGCCCATGATCCACTTCCAACACTGCACCCCTCCAGCCAGGGTCTAGCCTCAAGGTCCTCCCCCTGAGGTAAAATCTGTTTTCCCCACAGACCATCTTTTTCCTTTCCTCCCTTTCTCAATCTAGAAGGCAGCCTGCAGTCTCCTCGCATCAGAGGAGAGACAGACACCAGAAGTCCCCCCAGGGCAGTGGATTCACCCTCTTGAACGAGGTCATCCTGACCCTTTACTTCCCATCACTCCTCACCTCCGGGTTAGCATCAGAACTTCCAGCCCATCTGGAGAGGACAGTCCCCTGCTCAGGCTTAGTTCCCTATAAATACTGAGTCTCTGTGTCACCCGGTGAACAACTGGCATTTCCCCCCAAGCCAAACGTGCCCCAACGGACAGGGTTGGGCCCTCAGAACTCTAAGGTGGTGGTGGGGGGGGGGCAGTGAGGGAGGCCCAGCACAGGCATTTTCCAACTGGTGAGGTTGTAAGTTAGTCTGGTGGTAAAGAGAGAGCTGGGGTAACCCAGGTGAAAGAGAAACAAGACTCTGTTTAGCCCAAGAAAAGAGAACCTGTAGTGCGAATTCTAATTGGTCTTGATAATAAAACCCAGAGTCAGATATCGGGGCAAATGCTGAAAGAAGTAAAGGAGCCAGTCACTAGAGAAACGTTTTACTTCCACCGAATCCTCAGACCAAAGGGGTGAGATCCTGTCTCCACCTCCCTAGCTGGGATTAAAGGCATGCGATCCCAAGTGCTGGGATCAAAGGATCAAACCAGCTGGCCTCTGTGGTTAACTAGCTCCACCCTCTCATCTTCAGGCAAGCTTTATTTGTTAGAGCACAAACAAAATATCAACACAAGATCCTTTGGCTCTCCAGACACGGGCTGATGAACCAAGGCCATCAGTACTTGTCCTGGCCAGCTAGTCCCAGTGACTTCTCCTCCTAGGCCCTCAGTCCCAATCCTACCCTCTCTGAGCTGTTGTTGCCCTGAGCTATCAAGTCAGTGTCCCGATGCAGTTCCCTCCAGTCCTGGGGTAGGAGGTGTCACTGGCAAGTGTTTACTTACCCCATGAGTGTAGAAATGCTCTCTGCATGTCTGGGAGCCAAAGCCTCTCAGCTGGAACATGGAACAAATCCTGTTTCCCCAGACTCAAGTCAGTCAGATGCTAAGGGTGGAGATACATGGCTAATTCATGCTGTCCCCAAATGCCCTTTTGTCACTTTGACTGACTTATTTATGAGGCAGAGTTTAGAACTCGTGGAGCAATTGCCTAGCATGTACCAGGACCTTGTTGGATTTCCTTAAATGGCACTGGGAAAGCTGAGGCTGGAGGATTGCGCCAAGTTCAAGGCCAGCCTGGGACGTACAGAAAGATCCCCGGTCTTAAAACAATCAAAAACCAAAGACAATGTAAACAATGAGAACTGGCGAGGTGGGAAAGGCTTTCACCATCAAGTCTGACAGCTAGAGTTTGATCCCTGGGACTCACGTAGTGGATGGACCGAGCTGATGCCCAAGTCATCCTCCTGCCTCCACATCCATGCCCATGGCACATGGGTGCACCCACACACGGAGACAAAGTAAATAAACAAGTGTGCAAAAGATACCGCCAACAAAAAGCTGGAGTCTTGTTCCATTGCCCTGGGCTGGTCTCAAAGGCTTGAGGACCCAGCCTCAGCCTCCTGGGCAGCTGCGACCAAAAGTACGTGCCACCACACTTGACGGGTTCCCTTTTGCCTTTTTACATTTTGAACTGCTGGGCTCGAGTACAGCTCCAGGGTAAACTGACCGCCTTGCATTCAGGAGGACCTGAATTCTACCCCCAACCCCACAAAGAAAGAACTCTGAACCATGCGGCTGCGTATATAGGCAAAGCATTATAAAAGCCAGGCATGACGGGACCTACCAGTAATCCTAGCACGGGGGGGGGGGGAGGGGGGAGTCAAGAGGACTGAATTTTAAGGTCATTGGTAGGAATATAATAAGAATCTGTCTTGGAAAACAAGACAATAACAACAATAAGAGAAAGCCAGGCAGTAGTGGCACATGCCTTTAATGACAACAGAAGGGGGACAGAGGCAGGTGGATCTCTATGAGTTCAAGTTCAGCCTGGTCTACAGAGTGAGTTCCAAGACAAGACAGCCAGGGCTACACAAAGAAACACTGTCTCAAAAAAACTAAGAAAAGAAAGAAGGAAGGAAGGAAGGAGAAAAGAAAGAAAAAAGAAAGAAGGAAGGAAGAAAGGAAAGGAAGGAAAGAAAGAAGGGAGGGAGGGATGGAGGAAGGGAGGAGGGAGGGAGGGAGGCTGGAGAGATGGCTCAGAGGTTAAGAGCACTGACTGCTCTTCCAGAGGTCCTGAGTTCAATTCCCAGCAACCACACGGTGGCTCACAGCCATCTGTAATGAGCTCTGGTGCCCTCTTCTGGCATGCAGGCATACATGGAAGGAGTGTTGTATACATAATAAATAAATCTTAAAAGAAAGAAAGAGGGGACTGGAGAGATGGTTCAGCGGTTAGGAGCACTGCCTGTTCTTCCAAAGGTCCTGAGTTCAATTCCCAGCAACCACACGGTGGCTCACAACCATCTATAATGAGATCTGGTGCAGAATACAGTATATGTAATAAATAAATAAATTTTTAAAAAAAGAAAGAAAAATAGGTTTTTAGAAAAATGTTTTCTCTGTAACTTTGGAGCCTGTCCTGGAACTCGCTCTGTAGACCATGCTGGCCTTGAACTCACTGAGATCTGCCTCTAGAGTGCATCATCACTACCCAGGAAGAAAAACTGTTTTAGTGTCTGTGTATAGGTATTTTTAACCTTCTTGTATGTCTGTGTACATGTCCGAAGAGGCCAGAAGAGGGCGCCTGATCTCCTGGAGCAGAAAGTGAATACAATTGTGAGCAGCCAAGTGGGTGCTGCAAATTGAACCCGGGTCCTCTAGAAGTTCAACCAGTGCTCTTAACCCTCTAGCCCCCAAAATCTTTATAAATACTGAAATACATAAACGGGAACTGGAGACTCACAGTAGAATATCACACAAATCCTGGAAAAAATATCACAGTGAGAGGACCCAGGTGTAATGCCGGGCAGTGTTCTGTGGCAGCCAGCCCAAGGATCCACTGTAGAAGGACTGGGAGACACAGAGGGAAGCTGGGGCCTCCCTCATCCTTAGAGACCAGTTCTGCCCACAGCTCCCTGCCCAGGTTGGGCCTTCTGCTCCCAGTTAACCGGCGCTCTTACGGTCTAGGGCACCTAGGATACTGCCAGCATTAACCCGTTACCAGACCTCCTCCCTTCTGGGAACAGAACCTCATTTCTGACTTCCCAGGGCGGGTGCCAAGGCACTGTGGGCTCAGTAGTAATGAGACAAACAAGAAAAGTGAGAGCCGTGTTTCCGCAGTAGGGGACTCTCAAGTACCCCGCAACAAGCCAGTAGTGCAAGTAGCTCTGGCTCCTGGCCAGGTCCGAGGTCCCTGACCCAAAGCATCCTTCCGATTGGACCGGAGGTGCGTCCCCATCCTGCCAGTTGCGCAGGAAGTGGGGAGAGGCTGTCAGAGAAAATCTGCACTACTGCCCCTCAGTAGATCAGTCTCCACAGAAAGAGAGATCACTGGTTCTAGCCTCGGTGTCCTCACAGACATCTGTCACTCTTGTTTCCTTTCTAAAGTGATGAGGTGACGCCCCCTGGAACCAAAGTAACGCAAGATTTGTCCTCTGCTTTCCAAAATTCCCTCTCCCCACCGAAGGACTGGGCAGTGGGAGGAGGTCCCCACCCCTGAGCTCCCCCCTGTCTCTGAAGGGGGTCCGTCATCGCACTTAATGTAAATTTCACTCAGAGAAATGGTCCTGAGATCGTCCCCTTCCTCCCCTCTTTTTTTGTCTATGGCTGCACGTCCAGGACCTGGAATGACACCACCACCACACTCAGACTCAGAGTGGGCCCTTGGAGGAAAACCAGCCACCAAGTAACAGGAGGAAGACAAAAGAGCCCCAAGCAAGAAAAATAAAATGAAAGGTATGAAAATAGGCTTAGCTGCTTTGGGGTTTTCCTTTGTATTTATTTTTAGCAAGGATTGTGTGCCTAGCTCTGCATTAAAATAGCTGATGCCACCAACCATTGTTCTCGGGACCTGTGCGCGGCAACCCAGAAGGTTCTGCAGCCCAAGGAAAAAGCAATGCGTTTCCCGGCTCACCCAAGCTGAACCCAGTGCAAGTGTTTCACGGGGCCTTTTCGTCGCACCTTCTGGGTGCGAAGGAAAACAGAAGCCGAAAGAACGCTTTAGACCAGGCTGAGAGCTGAGGAGGCAGCCATGCTTGTGGACTTAAGCTTCCAGAACGCACTTCCTGCTGAAATGTGCACGTGACGTCTCCACACCTGGCACCCCAAGGAGACAGAAGAGAGGCCACCACTGGTGGGTCTCCCGCTCCATTTGGGGCTTGCCTTTGAGGATTTTTTCCCAGGAGATGGGCTATGAGGAAGACTTGCTAGTTAGCAAACCCTACCCTAAGATAACAAATTTTGTTAGAGCCTCTCTCAGGCCCACGGGAGCAGGCCATCTGGGAGGCACACGTGAGCTCTAGGCTACCAAGAGACCCTGAAGGTTGGAAGGGGGAGGCTATGAGACACTACCTTTGTCCTTCCATGTCTCAGTGCTGGTGACCTGGTGGCAGTGCCCTCCATGCAGAGCTGGACAGAGTCCCTAGGAGTACAGGGTAGGAAGAATGTCATAGCGTCTGAGGAAGACTGTGTGACGTAGGAACGTAATTAAATTCATTCTCGGGGTCAGTTAGCAGTCGATGTGTGCTCGGGTCAGAAGCCTATACTCCAGGTCAGGCTTAGTCAGGGTTTTACAAAATGATTTATGTCCCACGTGTGACCAGATAGAAAGACTGAGCTGGCACTCTGCTCCGAAAGAGCTTCTGCAAATCCAGCAAGCTCCGGGTGGGTCCTGCGGTTCCCTGTGCTGAGGAGTCTGTTGGTCGCTACCATAAGAAAACGGCTGCCGTTCCTTCTAGGAGCTCCTGTCTCATACACGGGACCTTGCGGTGGTAACAACACTACGACCTCCACCGCGCCAGTCACTTAACTACTCTTGAGCTCCAATTTCTGCGTCTGTGATCGGAGATAATGGCAGTCGTGCAAGGTGGTGGCGACGAGCCCACAAGCTTTCAAATATCAAATTTCTGCTGCAGCGCCCTGCGGCTGTGTTACCATAGCAAGGTCAGAATCGGGGTCCCAACCTCTCCAGGGTCCTGGGACTCGTGGTCTCCCGCTCTCCGAGGGCGCCTGCTTCCCGGACCAGGTTTCTAGGGGGCGAGAGGAGCGCAGCCTAAGCGCCGGCCTCCAGTTGACCCACAGCCCTCTCCCAGGCAAGGATTTCTCTGGTCCCTCTCCCATCCCCCTCCCGTGTCCCAGCTCTTGGTTTCGTCTGGGCCTCGGGATCCCCCGGGTCCCACCGCTCGCTGCTCGCGGGCAAGTCGCCGGGCTCTGGCGCCTCGAGCATTGGAGCAGGTCCTACTCGCGCCGTGGGAGTGGGGACTTAGGGGGCTGCCCCTCCAGCCCTTGCCTTGGGCCAGCGGTGGACACTCGGTAGTAGGAGCGGCTGCAAGGTCCGCCCTGGCCCCGCCCTGGCGCAGAGAGCTGCTGCCAGGAATTGGAATATTAATAGGTACAAACTTCCTGGAAAGATTTTCGTCTTCGCGGTAGATGACCCCGCCTTGTCGGCCTTAAGAAAGAAAAAAACCTCGGGGGCAGGCGGCAGGGAGCCTGGGACCTACGGGAGACGGGGACACTTGGGACCCTTGGAATCTCCGGCTCACTAGAGCTGAGGTTCATTGGTCCGGGACCCAGTCGGTGGCTTGTCGCAGACGCCACGGGGCAAGGCCGGGCTCGCGTTTGTAAGCCAGGTCCCCAACGGTGGAGTCCGCACGCACTGAGACACCGGGCGCCCTTCTGCAGGGGCCGGGTTCCTCCTCCCTGGTAGGTTTCTCTGGCTTCTGGTCACTCTGGTCACTTAGCAGCATCCAAACAGCCCTGCGGCTGCTGGTGTCATAGGGGTGCGATGTTCCTTCCTCCAGGATTCTCTGGCCCAGCCGCAGTTGTGGTTAAAGCCACCTCGCTCCCTCCCAGCCGCCAGAAGAGGACAGATCGATCAGGAAGGGCCCTACCTGCCGCTGCCATCCCTGCCCTCACCTTGCTAATAAGTCAGATCCCAATGCCCACGCAGGAAGCTCATTCCCCATACAAAGTCTGGGGTTCTCAAATATTCATTGAAAATATTTTCGAGCCGGGCGGTGGTGGCGCACGCCTTTAAGCCCAGCACTCGGGAGGCAGAGGCAGGCGGATCTCTGTGAGTTCGAGGCCAGCCTGGTCTAAAAGAGCTAGTTCCAGGACAGGCTCCAAAGCTACAGAGAAACCCTGTCTCGAAAAACCAAAAAAAAAAAAAAAAAAAGAAAATATTTTCGATGCCAGGTCGTAGTGGCAAGCTTGTAATTCTGCACTCTGGAGGCAGAGACAAGAGGATCGCCCAAAGTTAAGTCCTTGACAAATACAAGTTATTGCCACAAAGGTCTTCCTTTGTTGTTGTTGTTGTTGTTATTTTTGTTTTTCAAGACAGGGTTTCTCTGTGTAGCCCTGGCTACTGTCCTGGAACTCACTTTGTAGACCAGGCTGGCCTCAAACTCACAAGATCCGCCTGTCTCTGCCTTCCGAGGGCTGGGATTAAAGGCAGGTGGATCTAAGTTCGAGACCACTCTGGTCTGCAGAGCGACTTCCAGGACAGTCAGGGCTACACAGAGAAACCCTGTCTCGAAAAATATAATATAAAATGCAGTTGTGAAACAGACAATAAGGGCAGAGGCAATGAAAGTTCAAGAAGGGAGAGGCAGGAAGAAGACAGAGCTGTATTTGTAGCCATGTTTAAGGCTGGGATTGGGACAGGGTGCTTGGGAAAGAGCAAACCAGCCTCGCAGGCTCATTAACTTAGATTAAGACAGGCCTTGCTGGTTCCGCCAATAGCATCGGATTCAGGAGGCAGTTTTGGGCATGCTGGATTTGATGCACTCTTTGGTCATCCAAGGGTAGGGTTGAGCAAATACTGGTCCGACAGGTCTCCACGCAGAGATGGAGGCGGGGCCTGGACACCTGGGAGACAGGAGTGAGCAAGCACACACCTGCCAGTTCTGAGCTGGCTACCAAAGGAACCACCAGCCCAGCCAGCCACCTGCCCTATGGAACTCATGACATTACAGAAATTGTTTAGATAGGGTCTTACGATATAGCTCTGGCTGATCTGTAGATCAGGCTGGCCTTGACTGCAAAGATCGCCCTGCCTCTTGTTAGGTTTCAGACGTCTCCTTATTTATTTTCTCCATTCACCTTTGTCTCCTGAGGGCTCAGATACCAGTCTGAACTAATTATTTTTAATTTTAATTCATTTAAATTGAAAAACTCTGATTGACTCGGCTATTTGAAAATCTTTATTATGGCTAGAACAGCTAGAGTATAGACATCTGCCTTTTCAGCTGCACAGTTGGTGAAATCTAAATGCAGACCAGGAACATTTTTCTATCCAGCTGTCCCACTAATTTTAAATTTTTCAGTCATTACTGAGGCTGGTGAGAGGGCTCCGCGGTGAAGAGCGGTCTCACTGCTCTTGCAGAAAGCCAGCTTGTTCTCAGTAGCCACGCTGGGTGGTTTCCAGTTGCTCTAAAACCATCTCCAAGGAACTTCTGTGCTTTTCCTTTTATGAGTATGGGTGTGTTGCCTGTGTGACTGTGTACCATGGTGCCCAGGGAGGCTGGAAGAGGGCATGGAGCCCTCTGAGTTGGCCAGTCCCAAATCCTCAACAACTTCTCCACCTCTTCCTTTTCTTCTTGTTTGTTTTTGTTTGGTTTTGAGACAGGGTTTCTCTGTGTAGTCCTGGCTGTCCTGGAGCTCGTTCTGTTGACCAGGCTGGCGTGATTCACAGAGACCTTCCTGCCTCTGCCTCCTGAGTGCTGGGATTGAAGGTGTGAGCACATGCACAGATAATTAGGCTGTATGAGATGAAGAAAAGCCGGGAGTGGAACAGCACACCTTGAAACCTTGCACACGCAGGAGACAGAGGCAGGTGGATCTCCGTGAGGCTAGCCTGGTCTACAAATGGAGTTCCAGGACAGTTAGGGATGTTACACAGAGAAAGCCTGAATCAGAAAATAAAAGATTAAAAAGCTGAATGTAATTAGGGTGGGCCAGTGCTGTGTGTTCCAGGACCCAGCCCAGAGATGTCAGAAAGGGCCCTGATTCAGCCTGATTCCTAAATAACAAGAATTCGGGGGCAGGGGTGTAACCCATGGTTTCATATAAAAGGAGAAGATCCAGAGCCATAAGGAACAGGGTGACAGGGAAGGGAAGAAGACCAGGCTCTCGGGACATGACTTTCACATTATCCATTCATTATTAGCCCCAGGGATCCCCCCCAAGGATGGGGCTCTTGTGTGTCTTTGCAGATTTTCCTGTTAAATCTAACACAATCCAAAACCTTCCAACTATCCAAGCAGATAGTGGTCCTTTCTCATTGCAGGCTCCAGAAATGGCCAGAAGCAAGGTGGAGAGGCCAGACAACCTACTGCTATCTCCAGGCCCTGAAGCTACCCTTGCCTGCTGCCTGTCATGTGCATGTCTCCAGGTTGAACATGAAGCCAAGTTGAACAAGTCCCAAGCTGTCCCTGTCTGCATGGGAGTCTCTCCGTTGCTCTTGGCCCTCCGGTACCCAGACAGGGTGTGTGGCCAAAAGCATGGACAGCTCAGGTGTTCCTGGGCCTCTGAGTGGCAGGCCCCACTTGTTCCTATCTTGCTTCATCTCCACTTCAAACCCCATCCTGCTCTGTTCGTTTTGATGGCTACTAAAGAGACCAGTGAGCAGACATGGGTGGAACATCCCAAGAGGTGTCAGGGAAATCCAGCAGAGGTTCCTGGGCAGCAGGGACCTTGGTAAGACTGGGTAAGGACCAAGATGGAGCTGTGTCAGGCCATGGATGGGTAGAGATGCATTTCCTAGGAATAAGGACGGCACTGAAGCAGTGGCCGCGTCCCACATGCTGTCCTCTGGGGGGCAAGGGACAGATGAAGGACAGAGGCAGCTAGGAAGGTTCCAGTTTCCATATCCAGGCAAGAACTGACCTACCTCTAATCTGTCTCTTACCCAGGCTGAACAGGCTTTGTTTGCCCAGTGAGTACAACACGTCTTCCATAGCTCTGACCTCTGACTAATGGACTAGCGCTGGCCCATCAGCTACACCTGGAAATGACCCATGTCCCTTCTGGGTCAAAAGCACGAGTGCTCTCTGTGCCCTGTCTTCCAATGCCAGAGTAATTGTCCATAAGGTAGCTCTTCGGGGAGTCTGGATCCCTGAGACACTGGGTAGTCTCATCCTCCCTCCAGGGGCCACGGAACATGGCTGGATGATGAGCGTCACTGAATGTGGTCACTGGGATCTGGGGCTGGTTGGATGTGACTTGCAGACCAGGTGCAGCCCCCCCTACCCCCTGCAGCACCAGCATCCCCCATGCCCACCGCTCCTGGGGTAAGTAGAGCGGGGTAGAGAGCGTGACTGAAGGTTGAACTGACGGATGTCACAGAGCACACAGATCAACACTTCTGGGCCTGCTGCCCGGTGAGCTGAGCTGCCCGGGTCCATGTGCTGCCATGACTCAAGATGAGACGCCAGAGCCTGCGGAAAGGCGACAGTGACAGGCAGGAGGAGGCAGAGAGAAGGCAGGGAAGAGCAGTGGTTCCTCCGGGCACTGGACCTGTCTCCGGAAGGAGTGAGGCAGGAGAGTAGACTGGGCCCCAAGGCTGAAACAGCCTCCTCACTGAGTCGACCTCCTGCCAGGCACTCCTGGTCACATGACTTAATAACCCATAATAAAGATGGGTGCGGTTGTGAACCCCTTTAATTCCAGCACTTGGGAGGATTGCCATGTCTGAGGCCAGCCTAAGCTTCCTAGTCAGTGTCTCAAACAAACACAAATAAAAATAACAACACACATACAAATACATACACAAATACAAAAACATACATGAACACACACATGCAAACACCCACACACACAATCACCCAACTTTTAACACACACACTTAAATATATATAAAACTCACAAACTGCCAGGCAGTGGTGGTGCACGCCTTTAATCCCAGCACTTGGGACCAGCCTGGTCTACAAGAGCTAGTTCCAGGACAGGTTCCAAGGCCACAGAGAAACCCTGTCTCAAAAAACAAAACAAGCCGGGCAGTGGTGGTGCACGCCTTTAATCCCAGCACTCGGGAGGCAGAGGCAGGCGGAGGCGGATCTCTGTGAGTTCGAGGCCAGCCTGGTCTACAAGAGCTAGTTCCAGGACAGGAACCAAAAAAGCTACAGAGAAACCCTCTCTCGAAAATCCAAAAAAAAAAAAAAAAAAAAAAAAAAAAAAAAAAACCAAACAAAAAGCTCACAAATGCAGGCACACAAACTACAGGAACACAAACTCAAACATACACAAACACAGGCACACATAAACTGAAGCACACACAAACACAGGGTTGCTCTCTCCAACAGTCCTGGCTGTCCTGGAACTCATTTTGTAGACCAGGTTGGTCTCACACTCACAGAGATCCACCTGCCTCTGCCTCCCAAGTGCTGGGATTAAAGGCGTGTGCCACCATGCCCAGCAGGTGACGGTATCATTCTATAGGTCAAGTAACTGAGGCAGAGAGAGAGAAGAAGAGAGAAAGAGAGGGCTGAGACTGTCTCAGCAACTTTGGACAGACTTGGAGGGCAATCCCTTTCCCTTCTCACTCTCCTCTTCTACACTGTGGGAGTGGAGATACCCTTGGCCATCAGCCAAATGAGCCTTGCACATTGCCATTGGTCATGGAAGCCGGGACATAGCCGAGCCTCAATGGCTTCCCCTTCAAAAAACCCACTCGGAGAGTTCTGGGTATCGTCCTGGCCCTGGATATGCCCACCACAGTGTCTAAGAACTCCACAGTGTCACGGAAGCCCCTGGGACAGGGTATCACTCAGGCTTGATGGTTTGCCGGCAGCCTAATTTCTGTGTTAAAACAGAGACCAGCACATGAAGCAGTCACATCTTTGCAGCTCCTCTGAGGACAGGATCCTGCCTTTGCTGGGAGGCCATCATTTCCAGCTCCGCCACCCATGGCATTCCATTAACTCGCAGGGCCTCAGGAGATCTGATTCCCACACTGAATGAGCTGTGGCTTCCCAGCTTCCATGTGACCAAGGTCACACTGCTGATGCCTGGGGAACTAGCATTGGGACCCAAGGGGTCCCTGACCTCAAAGTCTACCTTTCTAGCCTGGGCCATGAGGAGGTGGGGGCTTCCCATGGAGTCTGGCAAAGGAGGGCCTGAGGGCTGTCACAAGTGGACTCCAAGAGCCTACCCGGCTTCATAGGCCAGGGCCTCCAGAGCGCCTTGCCAAGTAACCTTAAAAGTGTCTCTCTGGGACTGTAGCTGACTGTTTCTTGGCAGTTCTAAGCACGATGGCTTGCTGATATCTGGCCCTGCTCCTTGAGGCTGTGACCTCTGATGGCTTCAGAGACTGCTTAGTGTATAGAGCATTTGCAGCACAAGCCCAAGAACCTGAGGTCAGCCACGTGTCTGAAACCCTAGCACACACACACACACACAAACACACACACACACACACACACACACACACACACAGAGAGAGAGAGAGAGAGAGAGAGAGAGAGAGAGAGAGCGCAGAGACAAGAGGACCTTGCTGGCCATGGCATCCTTGCTACCTGCTGTTGCACGATTCCATCCTCTCCCTCAGAAGTCTGTGGAGCACAGCACTCTAGAGCTCTCCAGATGCATGCCGACTCTTATTGTCCATTAGGAGATAAAAAGAGAGAGCTGGATAGGGGAATCAGCTCAGTGGTAAAGTGCTTGCCAGCATGTATAAAGCCTTGAGTTCCAACCCTAGCAAAAATAAAACAAAAACTTCAAAAGAGAGGAAGGTGTGCATTCCCGGACACCAGGAAGAATCCGCTTTATATATGTAGGAATCTTAGCCTAAAGCAGATTTGAGAAGAAGCGCCATTTCTTGTTTCTTGAGACAGTGTTTCTCTGTGTAATAACCCTAGCTGTCCTGGAACTCACAGAGATCCGCCTGCCTCTGCCTCCTGAGTGCTGGAATTAAAAGCATGCGCCACTACCGCCTGGGCCCAGCTAGTGACCATTTCTTAAGCACCTAGCACGTCAAGTAACTAATCCGGACATTGTATGTGTGTCCGTGAGGGAACATGAAGGTGTGTGTCATGCTTAATCCTGACTACGGTTTAATTAGATTTGGAATCAGCTGAGATATACCCTGGGTGGGTCTGTGGAGTTTTTCAAGGGAGGATTAGCTAGAGAGAGAAGGCCTTCCCAGGGGTGGGAGGGCAGAAGGGTGTGGGACCAGGGGGAGAGGGGTGGTGAGGTGGGGTGGGAGGGTTGGGGAAGTGCTTATAAAGTAGTCAGATTTAAAGTCTGAGGGACCTTTTCTTCCTTCCTTCCTTCCTTCCTTCCTTCTTTCCTTCCTTCCTTCCTTTTTTTCTTTGTAACAGCCCTAGCTGTCTTGGAACTAGCTCTTGCAGACCAAGCTGGCCTTGAACTCACCTGAGTGCTGGGATTACAAGTATGAACCACCAACCTCCTGGCTCCATCTAGGCCTTAAAGGTGTGATCCTCCTGCCTCACTCAGCTCTGAATAGCTGAGATTACAAGTCTATGTCACCAGACATGACTGCAGTTCTTGAGACCTGGTCTCACTATGTCACCCCGGCTGCCCTGGAATCCACTATGTAGACCAAGCCGAGGCTAAACACACAGACTTGCCTGCCTGCCAAGTGCTGGAATTAAAGGCATGTGCCACCACCACCCGGCTAGCAGGGCTTCTTAATGTTGATGGGTATCAAGTGTCTGAACAGTCTCTTCACAGCTCACCCTTGTCATTCAGAACTTCTGCTTGTAGCTGTGCCGTCCCCTCAAAGACAAGATGATGGCTCAGCGGTGGCAGGATCCTGGGCATGGGTCACTGGATTAGAGGAAGACCTGCCGGGCCCCAGGCCCCTGAAAGTGAGACTCAACACCGTTAGATCTCTGACCATCTTTTTGGTTAAGTTTTTTTGTTTGTTTGTTTGTTTTGAGACAGGGTTTCTCTGTGTAGCCCTGGCTGTCTGTAAATGGAGGTTGCGTTCCATTTCTTGGCCACCCAGACCCAAATAATCACACAAAAACCTATATTAATTCCAACACTGTTTGGCTGATGGCTCAGGCATTTTTCTAGCTAGCTCTTACATCTTAAACTAACCTGCTTCTATTAATCTATGTATCACTACAAGGCCATGGCCTGCTTTCTCCTTTGGCAGCTACATGGCATCTCCTTGACTTCATCTTCTTTTCTCCTCTATCTCTGCTTGGAATTCCTGCCTTGCTATATTCTGCTCTGCCATAGGCCAAAGCACCTTCTTTATTAGCCAATGGTAATAAGATACATTCACAGCATACAGAGGGGAATCCACATCATCTGTCCTGGAACTCACTATTGAGACCAAACCTCCCAAGGGATTAAAGTATGTGCTACCACGGCCCAGCCGTTCTGCCCATCTTTTATCTATAGGCTTTCTTCTTCCCAGGGCAGCCCCAGTTGGACAATCTCAGGAGGACAAGAACCCAGGAGATATGCTCTACTGCATCAATCTTAGGGAAGAGTCCAGATTGGCCCTTCTGAGGTCACATGCCTAGCAATCCAACTGCTGTGGCCTGGAGAAATATCACCACAATCCAACTGCCACCGACATGCCTTTCCTTATAAGCCAGAAAATGTTACTGGAATTGGGTAGGTGTAAGTGAGCTGGGCCACTGGCACTGTAAGTACCCCCTGGTCATGATCATAGGATGTCATCCTTTGTCCCCACAGATGAAGGGGATCTGTAGACAGAACACCTGAAGTTTACAGTTCTCTGGTGTAAGGAAGTATTCTAAAGTTGTTAGTCACACCTCCCAAAACTAAGTTATTTGAAGGATTTAGTAAAGCACTGAAATATGCATGTGTAATATACTAGGTGTAATTATCTTTAAACTTCTCATCAAGTAAGGATTTGTTGGCAGACAGATCTTTAATAGAAACGTAAAAAGCTTTTAGAAAGCTAAACCTGTGAATTTGTCATGTAGCATCCAAGCCCCAAAGCACTGGTCTACGTTTAAGCTGGCTTCAGATTCCATCTCTTTCCCTTGTCCCACATCGTCATCTCTTTCCCTGTAGTTATAATAAAATGCCCCAGCCAAAGCAACTTTAAGGAGAAAGGCCTTATTTGGCTCACAATTCCGGGTTACAGACATCGTTGTAAGAGAGTCAAGGCAGCAGGCGCCCAAAGCAGCCAGTCCCATCACATCAACAGCCAAGAGCAGAGAACAATGGAGTCATGCAGGCATGCTTGCTAGGGTTCAGCTTGCCGCATTCGCTAGTTCACACAGTTCAGAATCTCCCTGCCCAGGGGATGATGCCGCCCACAATGGGCAAATCTTCCCACCTCAACAGACATAATCAAGACAATTCCCCAAAGACATGCCTACAGAACAAACCAGTCTACACAGACATGCCTACAGAACAAGCTAATTTACATAGACATGCCTACAGAACAAGCTAATTTACATAGACATGCCTACAGAACAAGCTAATTTACACAGACATGCCTACAGAACAAGCTAATTTACATAGACATGCCTACAGAACAAACCATAGAACAAACCAGTCTACACAGACATGCCTACAGAACAAGGCGATCTACACAGACTTGCCTACAGAACAAGGCGATCTACATAGACTTGCCTACAGAACAAGGCGATCTACATAGACATGCCTACAGAACAAGGCGATCTACACAGACTTGCCTACAGAACAAGGCGATCTACACAGACATGCCTACAGAACAAGGCGATCTACATAGACTTGCCTACAGAACAAGGCGATCTACATAGACTTGCCTACAGAACAAGGCGATCTACATAGACATGCCTACAGAACAAGGCGATCTACATAGACATGCCTACAGAACAAGGCGATCTACACAGACATGCCTACAGAACAAGCTAATTTACATAGACATACCTACAGAACAAGCTAATTTACACAGACATGCCTACAGAACAAGCTAATCTACACAGACATGCCTACAGAACAAGGCGATCTACACAGACATGCCAACAGAACAAGGCGATCTACATAGACTTGCCTACAGAACAAGGCGATCTACACAGACATGCCTACAGAACAAGGCGATCTACATAGACATGCCTACAGAACAAGGCGATCTACATAGACATGCCTACAGAACAAGGCGATCTACATAGACTTGCCTACAGAACAAGGCGATCTACATAGACATGCCTACAGAACAAGGCGATCTACATAGACTTGCCTACAGAACAAGGTGATTTACATAGACTTGCCTACAGAACAAGGCGATCTACATAGACATGCCTACAGAGCAAACTGATCTATGTAAGCCCTCATTGAGATACTCTTCCCCAGGCAACTCTAGATTGTGTCAAGTTGACACTCTACAAAGATCTGCTACCCTCCCACCTCCATTCATCTTTTCACTGTTTCCCCTCGTTTCACTTGCCTCTCAGGTCCAGCCACCCCCATCCTACCTCTACCTTAAGGTCACCATCAGATTTTCAGGGTCTTCCCCCAAAATCTCATCTTTTTTGTTTGTTTTATCTTGTTTTTGTTTGTTTGCTTACTTGTTTGTGGGTTTTTTTTTTTTTACAGTGTTTTTCTGCATAGCCCTGGCTGTCCTGGAACTTGCTCTGTAGACCAGGCCAGCCTTGAACTCAGAGATCCACCTGTCTCCCTCTCCCTCTCCCTCTCCCCCTCCCTCCCTCCCTCCCTCCCTCTCTCCCTCCTCCTCTTCCTCCTCCTCTTCCTCCTCCTCCTCCTCCTCCTCCTCCTTCTTCTTTTTCTTCTTCTTCTTCTTTCTCTCTCTCTCTCTCTCTCTCTCTCTCTCTCTCTCTCTCTTTCCCTGGAGTCCTGGGATTAAAGGTGTAGTCACCATCCAACCCAAATGCTCCATTTTAAGGTCACTTTCTTCTCTTCTGGATTCCCACAGCCTGGTGTTTGGACCAGTAAGCAAGGTGGCTGGGTAACTTCAGAGCAGTGGTTGGGCTTTTCCCAGCACAGGGATTCAAACTGTGATTTTGCCTCAGGGAGGATTAGGTCACAGGACTTGAGGCACTTATACCATTGGTGCAGATTGGGGTACAGGTTAAGCTGGTGTCCCAGAGGTCCCCAAAGCGGGCCCCCACAAGACAAGACACTTTCTCTCATATACGTATCAACCTAAAGAGGCGTAGTGGTGACTAAACTCTGATACTCCACATTGCAGAGCTTGGGTCTGGATGATCCCTATAGACTTCCAATAGTGTTCCCAGCACTATTGGAAGATGGTGGAAACTTTAAGAGAGTGGGGTCATTGGTGATGTGCCCTTAAAGAGGCCATTGGTCTCCTCTCTCCGTGCCTTTGGCTACCACGAGGTGCCACTATAGGCTTCCACCATGATGTGTTGTTATCTCACCAAAAAGCAATGGGCCAACCGACCCAAGACTGAAACTCCTTCAACTGTGACCCAAAGCAACCTTTCCGCTTGTTAGGTTGCTTTATCGAAGCTGTCGGCGATGGTGATGATATATACATTGACCACCCAGGAACCAAGAGATCCTCCGTTTTCTGTCCTGCTGTCTCCTGCGGCACTGTTCTCACTCACATGTTACAGTTCCCTCTCACTTGATTCCGGCCCATGAATAAGGGAAAGAACGTTTAGAAAGCACATGGCTAGAGCCACCCACGTGGCTCCCACCTATCACCTCAGAACTCGGGATGCGGAGACAGGAGGACCATGAGTTCTAAGGAAGAGCAAAGCACATCGTAGCCAAGGCTTGAAAATGGGGGTGCATCGGGGGCTGGAGAGATGGCTCAGTGGTTAAGAGCACTGGCTGCTCTTCCAGAGGTCCTGAGTTCAATTCCCAGCAACCACATGGTGGCTCACAACCATCTGTAGTGAGATCTGGCGCCCTCTTCTGGCATGTGGGCATACATGGAGGCAGAATGTTGTATACATAATAAATAAATAAAATCTAAAAAAAAAATGGGGGGCATCACTCCAGTTGTACCATGTATGGAATTTTCTATGGATGCATGTAGCTGCAAGGAACTCTGGGAAAGGTGGGCTCTAGCTATAGTAACAAGTGCTTGAGATGATGGGATTAAAGGCGTGCATCACCACACCCAGATGCCTGACTGTTGGGGAATATTATTTTCAGGTGTGTGACTTTTGTTTAAGCTGCATTTGTTTAATTCTGTGAAGCTGTGTTACTGAGCCTGTCTAAAACACCTGATGGTCTAATAAAGAGATGAACGGCCAATAGTGAGGCAGGAGCAAGAATAGGCGTGGCTATCAGGCAGGCAGAGGGTGCAAAGAGAAGAAGAAATCTGGGAAGAAAGAGCAAGGAGCCAGAGAACAAGGAGAGGAGGACATCAGGGACACCCAGCCAGCTACAGAGTAAGAAGGAAAGAGGTACACAGAAGTAGAGAGAGATAAAAGCCCAGAGGCAAAAGGTGGTCGAGTTAATTTAAGAAAAGCTGGCAAGAAACAAGCCAAGTTAAGGCCAGGCATTCATAACTAAGACTAAGCCTCTGTGTGTGGTTTATTTGGGAGTTGGGTGGTAGGTCCCTCAAAAAGCCAAAAGAGTTAAACATCACACAACACGTGACTTTTTATTTTAAATCTTAAGCACTTACTTTACTTAAGAATAAGAAATAATCAGCTTACTACAGACACCATTGTTTAGGATATCTTATTTAGGTTAAAAAAAATAAGAAGCAAAACATTAGTAACATATTAAAAAAATTAAGAGACTGGGTTAAAGAAACATCAAGCAAATAATTTGGGGCAATAAAAAAAACAAAGCAAAAATATTTTCTGCAGCAATCCAAGCAGCAGCGCCTGGATGTTTATTTTGTGTGTGTGTATATATATTGTTCATATGTGTCTGTGTACATAGGGGGTAAGCACCTCTGTATGTGTGTGTGTATGCATGTGTGTATTGTTTGCATGTATCTGTGTACGTAGGGGTGAGTGCCTGTGTTGGTGTGTGTCTCTGTGTCTGTGTGTAGGCCAGAGATTGACTTCCTTAATTGCTTCTCCACTTTAATTTTCTTTAAAGATTTTATTTATTTATTATGTACACAGTGTTCTGGTGCTTGCATGCCAGAAGAGGGCACCAGATCTCATTACAGATGGTTGTGAGCCACCATGTGGTTGCTGGGAATTGAACTCAGGACCTCTGGAAGAGCAGCCAGTGCTCTTAATCTCTAAGCCATCTCTCTGCCCCCCACTTTAATTTTTGAGGTGGGGTCTCTCACTGAACCTGGAGCTCACTGATTGGCTAGGCTGGCTGGCCAGCAAGCCATGAGATCCCCTGTCTTCCTCCCCAGCACTGGCTTACACGCACATGCTACAGTGCCTGCCTTTCATGTGTGCCAAGGACCTGGACTCAGGTCTTCATGTTTTGCTAGGTTTGAACTTGCTAAATAGCTCAGGCTGGGTTTGAACTCAGGGCAATTCTGCTTTAACTTCTTGCGTGCTGGGATTTCAAGGGTGTAGCACTCCTTCCAATTTCACTTGGCTCTGTGATCCAGCAGATCCGAGAATGTTTCAAGGGGCTTTGGCCAGTGGAGACATTGGCTGTAGCTTAGGCAAGCTCTACCAAGAGAAATGTAGCTCCCACCTCCAGGGGTAGGGGACGAAACAAGAGTGTGGTATATTCACAGGTGGCCATGGGTCATCATCAAGTAGCCAGCATCGACTGCACGCCCTCTCACCCACTGAGTCATGAGCTGGGCTTGCACAGCAGCAGCCTGGCATCCTGTGGAGATGGCACAGGAGCGATTGGGCACCAGCCGGCACAGAAGGCACAGGTAAGCTGTGTGAGCAGGTGGCTCAGACACCTCCACAGTGACTCTTCACTGACGCTGTTCCTAGGACCTCAAAGAATGTCCCTTGTGATCAGTTGGCGGAGAAGGAATGGACTCAGGCCTGACTTACAGATGGCTCTGCGGATATGCTGGCACCAAGAGAAAGTGGGACAGCTGAAGTCCTGCAACCCCACTCGAGGTGACCTGCAGAACTTGGGTGGGCAGAACACGAAGAGACACGTTTATTTGTGTGCTTGGCCTGAACTGAGAGATGGATGGGAGTTGGGATCTCCGGGGACTCGGGATGAGGAAGGACAACCCTGCTGTCAGGGGACCTGGGGGCCTGAGGATGAGCTGTGTGGACGGATCTCTCCGGTAGGCACAGCATGGGAAGAGGTATTTACGGCACATGTGTTTACTTTGTCAGTTGGCACCAAAAATGACTGAGATAGGTTAAAAAGGATGGTCTATCTGGGCTCAGTTTGGGATGTTTCAGCCTCTTTCTCTTGGGCCTGTGGCATCATGGTTGGCGCAGTGGTAGAGACAAGAGAGGGAAATACCAGTGTTCTACCACCCCTTTTGAAGGCACACCCCCTGTGACTTAAAATCTCCGACTTGGTCCCATTTCCTCAAAGTCCCAGCTCCCAGTAGCACCAGGGACAGAATCTAGCCTTTTAACACATAGTCCATCAGGGGGGCACATTTAAACCACAGCTCCCAAAGGGCATTGCTGCAAGGAGCCCTGTCAATCAGGTGAGGAGAGCATACCCTGTGGAGGTGGGCCAGTCCCATCCCAGCCGTCCCAGTGCTGGCTCAGTGGGTCTGTGTGGCAGTGATCACGGAAGCAAGGGTGGCCGCTGCACATACAGCCAACACAGGGATTCACTCTCCCCAGGTTCACCACCATCTTCTGCCTAATTGGTCAACAGCAGAGACCAATGTTCAGCTCCCCTTGCTGCCCCACCAGGAGCCCAGCCAGCCACCCAGTGCAAGCCGACCACACGGGGTTCTTTCATTATGCTAAGGACAGATTTGTCCTTTGTGGGCTCTGGGGATGCCTTCCCTGCCCTGAGTACTCAGCACTGTCAGCCACATGGTACCTTGCCACCCCTTGTCGCCTGGGTGACAGCCACACAATATTGCCTCTGAATAAGGATTTTGCCTCACAATGCGATTAGAGTAGGGACGGGTGGTGGTGGCACACACCTTTAATCCCTGGCAGAGGCAGGTGGATCCCTGTGAGTTCAAGGTCAGCCTGGTCTACGGACGAGTTCCAGAAGAGTCAGGACTGTTACACAGAGAAACCCTGTCTCGAAAAACAAAAAAGAGGGGCTAGAGAGATGGCTCAGAGATTAAGAGCACTGGCTGTTCTTCCAGAGGTACTGAGTTCAATTCCCAGCAACCACATAGTGGCTCACAACCATCTGTAGTGAGATCTGGCGCCCTCTCCTGGTGTGCAGGCAGAACACTGTATACATAGTAATTAAGAGTAGACAAGGCCTGGTTTAATCCCACACCATATTGCCCAGGAGTTTGATTTCCTTCCCAGAGGAAGGATAAACAGCTGGGGACTTACATTTGTGAAAATACAACCCTGTCTGTCAGGGCAGAATGGGGGCACTGAATAGGAGATTGTCACATGTCTTCTGTGTGTCTTAGCCAACACTCATGGGTCTGGGGCTCAAGGGGTAGACAACCTAGGGGGATCCAGTCTCAAACACTGTTGGGACAGGGCCTAGGGTATAGCAGAGCCAGGGCAACGCTGCATTGAGGTGGCATCTGTGTTGAGGATGCCCTCCCTCCCACCTTCTCAGGTCCCTTCTCCACCCAACGGAAGCTGAGTCCCTAAGGGGGACAGCCCCATCTCATGACTGAGGAGACCTAGCTCTGCTGGGGCTTAGGTTTCCCTCTTCTCATTGGTGACTTTTGGACAACCTGCTAAAACTGATCCTGCCGGTGACCCTAAGATGGGAAACCTCTTGGTCCCATTGTCCCCTAGATCACCTTTTCCAGCTATTTGCCCATGGGGGGTCCATGGGGGGACCGTGCAGCCAACTTGAAGTTAGGGGAATAAGCAGGCTTGGCCCAGAAGACTGGAGGTCATAGGCAGGAACCTGGCAGCCGTGTTTCACTTCACCCAGGTCCCAGCGGCTTCTTGCTAGGTAGTTAAGGACCCAGACTACATTTTCCAGGCACAAGAGAATAGGCACCGGGCAGCGGGGACCCAGCACTGCTACCGCTGGGAGAGCCAACTTGGCTCACACAGGCCCCCAAGAAGCATAGGGGACCAGAGGGAGCTCGGGAGCCTCTCCAAGGAGGGCTGGAGAGCTGGAACAATGGGGACCAGGGTCATGGCTGGGGTCAGAGCACCGGCAGTACCAGCCAACACTCTACATGGTGCTTGGGATTTGCAGGAAAAGCCTGATGCGCGGCCATCTGCTGGCCAGCCTGGAGCCAGTGTGGTTGCCTTGGTACTGCCTTCGGGGAAACGAAGCTTAGGTGAACAGAGCCTGTCTTACCTCGATGACATGCAGACTTCATGCGAAGCTAGGGACAGCCTAAACCCTAGCCACTTCACTCCCCCTCCCCCTGTTCCCCTCGCTCGGAATCAGGCTCAAATAAGATGACCAAGTAGCTTTTCTATACGTTCTTGTGTTTTTATTCATGTGCCTTGGTGTTTTGTCTGTATGAGTGACTGTGTGAGACTGCCAGATCTGGAACTGGAGCTACAGTTACAGACTTTGTGAGCTGCCACTTAGATGCTGGGAATCGAACCCAGGTCCTCTGGAAGAGCAGCCAGTGTTAACTACTGAACCACCTCTCCAGCCCAGCATTTTTTTTTTTTTTACACCTGGACTTTTCCCTGACACTTTTCCTTATTCTTGCCAGCATTGCCTTTAAAACCAAACTATCATTAATCCCAGCACTCAGGAGGCAGAAGCAGGCAGATCTCTGAGTTCAAGGCCAGCCTGGTCTACAGAGTGAGTTCCAGGACAGCCAGGGCTACACAGAGAAACCTTATCTCGAAAAACAAAATGAGATTTTTTTTTTTTACTTTCTCTGGCTTTCTCAGCTTTCTTTTTAAATTGATTTTTATTGAGCTCTTCATTTTTCTCTGCTTCCCTCCTCTTCAACCCTCTCCCAAGGTCCCCATGCTCCCAATTTCCTCAGGAGATCTTGTCCTTTTCTACTTCGCATGTAGGTTAGATCTATGTATCTCTCTTAGGGTCCTAAAGCAAGATATTTTTAAAAGCAGGGTGTGGTGGTACCAGCCGTGTGCTCTCCCAATACTTGGGAAGCAGGAGGATCCAGGCAGGAAAAGGTCAAGGATAGCCTGGCTACATAGTGAGTTACCTGTTAATCTGGCCTACAGTGTCTCAAACTTGTTTCAAACCACTCTGCCCAAACCACCTGTGATTCAAAATTTAGTGCCAACTAAAATCATGGGTTTGATGTGCATTTTCATTAATTAAAAATCTTTAAGATGTTCATTCATAAGTCACTTCACACTGTATGCCCACCAGCTATCTGCTGTACCAGTGGCAAGCGGCTGGGTGTGGAGTCGCAGGGCAGGGATGCCTCTGTTGGGAGACAGAGGCAGGCAAATCCTGACTTCAGAGGCAAGGTTTCTCTGCGCAGCCCTGACTGTCCTGGAATTTGCTTCGTAGACCAGGCTGGTCTCAAACTCACAGAGACCTGCCTGCCTCTGCTTACTGAGTGCTGGGATTAAAGGTGTGCACCACCACCGCCCGCTCCACTATGATTTTTAATATTAAACTGCTTCAAGTTTAATGTGTAAGAATTCACTTAGAATACGAAAGCTGTTACATTTAGGATAGTAACATAGTGAAATAAACTGCATTGTGACCTGAAACAAAACACGTTTTTATAAGCCCTGCTGTGGTCCGTCTCCTATGATGCATTTGTTGGAGGAGTCACATCAGTGAGGTACCGCCTTGAGGGAAGCTGTGGGAAGTGCTGCCCTCAGAAGGGAGCTGGGTCGGTCACAGGAGAGCTTTGCTTACCCCCCCCCCCCCCAAAGGGTTTCTCTGGGTAGCCTTGGTTGTCCTGGAACTCACTTTGAAAACCAGATAGGCCTCAAACTCACAGAGATCAGCCTGCCTTCACTGCCTAAGTGCTGGGATCAAGGCACGGACCACTACTAAGGGGCAAAAATTACATTTATTTATCCATTTAGTCATTCAATTGTGGACATGTGGAGCCGAGGACAACTTTAGGGAGCTGGCTTATTACAGGACGAGTATGTTTTCTCGGTGAGGGACCTGGAGATCAGCAAAGGAAATGAACAGCAGCCCAGAGTGACTCACAAAGGGGAACCAGTCCTGAACACACTCCCTGGCGGTTTGTACAGGTTCATGGCCCCAAGCTACATTTTGAGCAATTAATATGTTTCAGGGACAGAAATTCCATAGTATGGTGGTTTGGACAAATGAAAAGATTTACAATGTAAAAATATTGTCCTCACTAGTCTAGGTCAGAATGGGGCTGTTTTCTCTAGGTGGGTGTTAACCAACTCAGCCTGCCAGCCTGGGAGGCAGGGGTGCTTCCCAGTGGGGACCAGGATTTAAGGACGCCTTGACCCAGTGCTGCCCTCTTTGACCTGCCCCAGAGAGGTACTTCTTTGACTGGGGTTCTTTTGGCCCGCTGTGAGTCAAGGAAGTCTCCTTTTGTTATGGGCATAGGGTCTAATCTTAGTGAAGAATGTTTGTTTGAGACAGGGTCTCAGTGAGTGTTGGGATTAAAGGCTCAAGCTACCGTGCCCAGCAGGGAACAGATCTTAAGAGGAACATTCTCACCAACTTTATGTCGGAAGTACAAATTTTTCCTTCCTACAGCTTCTGACACATCTGGTTAGCATCCACCTCCCCATCCTGGAGCTCACTTCACAGGATTTCCTAAACACACTTCCTGATCCTTTCTAATACCGCTACCACTCCCAGTTTCTCCTTATTGCTCCCCTTCAACACGTGAATCTCAGGGATGCACCGCAGGTCTTCCGGCTGGCAGCAAGGGCTCACTCACCAGTTCCCACTAGCCCCGTTTGATGGGAGGCCCACTTGATTTGTAGAAGCAAGCATGACCTTGAATTCCTGAGAGAAATGCTAGTGCCTTTTCTCAGGCACACCCACATCCACCAAGTTTTCGCCATCCTGTCTTTCAAAGACTTCCAGGATGCCAGCACCAACTACTCTATCACGGTACAGTTAGCTTTCCTATTCTTAGAGTAGTGACACAGCAGCCGGAGTGATCTCATCCCAACACTCTGTCCCATCTTCTCCTTTGTCTTAACTCCCTGGAGGCTTCCATCCCATCCAGTGTTCTTGCAGGTCTTCTGACGCCCCGCAAGCTCTGGCTCCTAATCAGTTCTTTGCTGCAGCCACGACCACACCCTCACCTCGTTCCTGGAGCAAGCACACCAGGCTGTCTGCACTGATTGGGACCAGCAGGACCTGACACACTTTCCTCTTCCACCATGTTGCTTGCTGTCTATTCCTTCAGGATTTTATTTGAAAGACATCTTGCTGATGGCCATGTGAGACACCACCCTCAATTCCTTTACAACATATTTATCTCCATTTGTTTTATGCTATCATTTCCCAGTGAACTCACTAGAATGCGGCCCCATGGACACTGGTGTTCTGCTTGCTCTGTTCTGGAGCATCTCTTGTTACACAGGGGCAGCTCCGTAAGGACTAGTGAGGCAAAGGTGGGTGGAGCTGGGGGAGGGGTGCTGCTGGAGGTTACCTAACACGAAACTAGCAATTGGCCCAGAGCCTGGATTTTTAAAATTTTTGTTTGCCTGTGTGTACTGTGTGAGGGTGTTGGATCCCCTAAAACTAGAGTTACAGACAGTTGTGAGCAGCCATGTGGGTGCTGGAAATCGAACCCAGGTCCTCTGGAAGAGTAGTCAGTGTACAACTGAGCCATCTCTCCAACCCTGGGCCTAGATTTTTAAACTGTAAAGCTTACTGCAGACATTTCCTCAACTCGAACTTTGCAAAGTTAATAGTGGTAATAAATATAACACACATCCACCAGAATTCCTATGAGGGTGCCAGTGCTTATATTCTGTTTGCTACTCTGGTGAGACCAATACTCGATATAGCATAACACTCAAAGCTGCTGATCTCCCATTTGGAAAAATTAGAGGTTTGAGGCCAGGAGTTTTGGAACCCATCCTGGATCTCACTCTAGACCAGGCTGACCTTGAATTCAGAGATCCACCTGCCTCTGCCTGAAGGTCGGAAGAGGGCACCAGACCCCATTACAGATGGTTGTGAGCCACCATGTGGTTGCTGGGAATTGAACTCAGGACCTTTGGAAGAGCAGGCAATGCTCTTAACCACTGAGCCATCTCTCCGGCCCAACTGGTAACTTCTTAAAGCTCCCTTATTCTTGCTGAGGGTGGCGGCCAAGACATCAGAAGTTCCAGTCCACAAAGACATCAAAAATAAAACCAAACCCAAAAAACTGCTCCAGGTTAGAGTGGTACTTTTATTATTTTTGCAATTCTACTGGGAGTGGGTAGACAGCATGCACATGGAAGTCAGAGGGCAATTCATACATCAGTTCTTGAGCTGGGCCTAGTGGTACACATTTTAACTGCAGCACTTGGGAGGCAGAGTCGGTTGGATCTGTGAGTTTGAGGCCAACCTGGTCTACATATTGAGTTCCAGGTCAAGAAATAAGAGATACTTTTACTTGAATTTTAAACAAGTCTTACCTGTAGCACATTCCAAGACTGCTGTCTGAAGGTCAGTCAGTGCTCCATACAGCAAGATTCTATATTTATGACAAAATGTATCAACAATCTAAAAATAATTGCACTAATTTGTCCAAGAGATTTTTTTGGAGACAGGGTTTTTCTATGCAGCCCTGGCTACCTTGTAGACCAGGCTGGCCTCAAAATTAATGTTTGTCCCTGCCTCCGGAGTGCTGGGGTTTAAAGGCATAAACCACATCTAGCTTACAAGGATGAGCCATCACACGCAGTGTGTACACTGCTGAGGACTGAAACCCAAGAACAAGCTATAGACTCCCAAACGCTGGGATTAAAGGCCTGTACTAACACACCTGGCCCCAGTCAATTTCTATAAGCACCTATAATCTGGTTTCTGCTAAAAAAAAAACAAAAAACAAAAAAACTGCCATCTAGTCTGCTCTCTGCGCAGTTAGTCAATACTGCATGTCCTTCAGTGTTTCAGCTAAGTCCATGTTATTAGTGCCTGTCACCACACTTCACATTAAACACTCCAATGCTAATCAAAACAAGTTAATGAATGATTGGTGCTTGAATAACTTAATATGCAGCATTTTGGAATAGCAAGACCTTTAGATTTACACGTTTTTGTTACTATTAAAGGTTTAATAGTATATATAGTATATACCGATGATAACACTCTGGTTTTTCGAGAGAGGGTTCTTTATTCAAATTATTTCCAGGCGCTCCAGTTACTTTTTCTATGTCTCTCAAGCTTTTTTTTTTTGGGGGGGGGGGTATAGTACGTTTTTGGAGACAGTTTTTCTGTGTAGCTTTGGCTGTCTGGAACTCAATTTGCAGACCAGGCTGGCTTCAAACTCAAAGAGATCCAACTGCCTCTGCCTCCCAAGTGTTGGGATTAAAGGTGTATACCTGGGCTCTCAGAGTTCTGTCTCAGACATAAGGTGATATAGCAAATCCCTAGATATTAAATTTGTATCTGTAAGGTTAATAATAAAGACCAAAAGCAGGTATAGTTTAATGTATTTTAATAGCAAACTTACAGGAACAGCACAGAAGACAGACAACATTAAAAACATGTACTTGCATGTAGGACAACTCAGTTAGAAAAGTATAGTGAATGATGGAATCTACTGTATGATAAAAATGCTACAAACACCATTTAGTTGCCGTCAATAAGAAATTTACTTATTTTAAAAAAATCCAAATGCTGGCATTGTCCAGAAAATTTTAACAGGTTTATTTATAATTTTTATAAAGTTGAACTGTTGAAATGTGTTCACTGAAACATTTTGCTTGCATTAATGCTTTACATCTTGCATTTATATTAAAAATTCACACACAAATGAAAATGGAAAAACTGCCAATACCTGATTTCTGTCCCCTATTTTTCCACTCGCAATCATATACTTAGGTACCTTTTGACCCCATGGAAAAAATATCTAACATTCAGAACTACTGATAACAGGAAGAAGAGGAAAAAAATTTTTTTGAGAATGAAATGTTTCCCCCCTCATAGTGGACTCTTAAGCACGTTCTCCGCGTATGCGGCGTGCTAGCTGGATATCTTTTGGCATAATTGTTACACGTTTGGCATGGATAGCACACAGGTTGGTATCTTCAAAAAGGCCAACCAGATAGGCCTCACTTGCCTCCTGCAACAACAATAAAGAAAAATTACTATTGTTTCCAACACTTATATAGTAAAACCCTTTAAAAACTTACTTTTTAATCAAAACTTAAATATAATCAAATGTTCACACTAAAAAAAAAAAATCTACCAAAACTACCCAAAGCACCAAGACATGTCAAAGAAACCAATTCTAACATTCCCGCCTTACAAGGGGATTGTATACAGCCCAGCATCTCTTCAGTAGGGACACCATGGCAGCTGCAATTCAGAGAACAAGTCCCTAGCACATATGATCCCATCTACCTCTTGTTTATACTTTGTAGTGCTGAGTGAGGACTAAACTCAGTACCTTGCTCTTTGTTCTTTTATTTTCTCTCTCTTTCTCTCGTTTTTCGAGGCAGGGTTTCTCCATAGCTTTGTAGAATTGTCCTGGTACTTACTCTGTAGACTAGGCTGGCCTCAAACTCAAAAGATTTACCTCCCTCTGCCTCCTGTCCCAAGTGCTGGAATTAAAGGTGTGCGCGGCCACCACCCAGTTTGTCCTTTTTTCAGTTCTACAAGAGTACTTAATGGTTCCAGAATACAGCACAGACTGGTTTACTTTTATCTGTTTAACCAGCTCCAAAGTACTTTCTTCTAAAACCTTAATGCGCAATGACATTTTGTGCCCTCTAGAATGCTGATCCTGTCTCTACCCACTGCCCCCCCCCCCGCCCTATTTCACTGTAAGATTCCCCAGGGTATTTTCTTATTCATCCTACCACCTAAAACTTGCTAGCAATACGAACCATTCATTGACACTTGTCATGTAATGTGATAAGGAAGAGAGAACCCAAAGCCTACAACTCACAAATGCTGGCATTATTTGTTCTCTGGGATCCACATGATGGAAGCAGCCAACAAACTACTGCAGGTTATCCTTTGAATGGCATATTAGCATTCACATTCTCACACACACACAAATAGCTTCATTTTGAAAGATGTTTCTAGGGTTCCTAGGGTAGAATCGGGAGTACAGTGCAGCCTAGTGGCAACCCCTTTCACCAATACTTCCCCACAACAAGAATACTTCATAAATACTAACAAATATCAGGCGGTGGTGGCTCATGCCAGCACTTGGGAGGCAGAGGCAGAGGCAGGCGGATCTCTGTGAGTTCGAGGCCATCCTGGTCTACAAGAGCGAGTTCCAGGACAGACTCCAAAACTAGAGAAACCCTGTCTCAAAAAAACAAAACAAACAAAAACAAAGGAAGTGAAGAGGAATATGGCTAAACACAAAATATACTCACAGAAAATTTTTACAAATTACTGTGCTGAAGAGGGCTTTGTGTATACTAAGCAAGTCCTCTGTCATTGGAGCACATTCATACTTTTGTCCTTTATGTATGGATTTGGGCGGGAAGGTTTGTGTGTACCAGAGATCAACCTTAGGTACTGTTCCCTCAAGAGCCACTTGCCTGCATGCATCAGGCAGAGATAGACACTGGTGCCTTAGTCAGCTCTTACATTATTTTTCGAGACATAGCTTCTTATTGAAGCTGGAGTCCTCCAATTCAGCTAGGCTGGCAAGTCAGCAAGTTCTAAGGATCTGCCTATCTCCAATTCCCCAGCACTGAGATCATAGACACCATGTCCCTCTTTCAGCGTGTACTGGGGATCTGAACCCAGGTCATCACTCGTGTATGAGGAGCACTTTAATGATTGAACCATCTTTCCAGTCTCAACTTTGTTTTTTGAGACAAGGTCTGTCTCGGAAATCTGGGACTAGCCAACCAGGTTAGGCAGGCTATCCGTTGAGCCCGTTAGCAACACACACACACACACATTTAAATTTAGGCCGAGTGCTTTATTTTCTCTATCCTTTATTTTGTATGCTTCTTTTTTATTGTTTTATAGTTGCACTATACATTTTCTCTGCTCCCCTCTCCTCTGACCTCCACTTACTGTCAGTATTTAAAAGCATCTACCACCACGGACAGCTTTTTACATGGATGTTAGAGATTGAACTCAGGCCTTTCATGTTTGCAAGATAAGCACTTAACCAAGCTTTCTCTTCAGCCCCTACTTTCATCCTTTAAGGAATCCTTAGTACCCCACTTCTATAAAAATCTGCCTCCCTGGAGGAATATGTTCTTGGTAATTAAGTTATACTCCAGTTACTTGACAATCATATTGGCCCTATTATGTATCAGTCAGCTTTAACTATCCTTCAGTTAATTTGCTAAGAGATCTCATTCTATGTAATGCTGAACATCCCATATAGATGTTCAGTTTTGCTGGTTTGCTTTTTATACCTAACCCTAATTAAATCTCCAGCTGGGCCTACTAGTTCAGGCTTCTACCTACTTTTGAGGCTGAGGCAGGAGATCACATGTTCAAATCTAGCCTGGACAACTTAGCAAGGCCCTGCCTCAAAAACAGTAACAAAAATCTGTTCTGGGAAGCCAGGTGGTGGTGCACACCTTCAGTCCCAGTACTTGGGAAACAGAGGCAGGTGGATTTCTGTGAGTTCAAGGCCACAGAGTGAGTTCCAGGAAAGCCAGAGCTCTGTTATACAACAGAAACCCTGTCTCAAAAACCAGATCTGTTCTGGGGATAAGCATGATTCACAGTATGGCACCGCCCCTCAACTCTTTTCTGTATAACTCACTCATATCTTATATATTCCAAACCAAAATCTTTACTGTTTAGAAACTCATTCTTGGGCTGTTCTACAAGTGAAGTAAAAAGTCTAGAAAGTGGGCTAGTGGGATGGCTTAGTGGGTACTGGCTTGTTGGCAAACCTGACACTCTGAATTTGATTCTTGGAAGCCTACATGGTAGAAAATCAAATCCTCCAACTTGTCCTGACTTTCATGTACACATGCACAATTGCAAAAAATAATAACAGTGAGCTAAGTACAACACTGTGGCCTGCTCTCAGGAATTTACAATGTAGAAACCAAAAGAAGTTTCTCAGTAAGAAATCAGTCTATCTTGTTTAACTCAGCATTAGGATGAATGCTCTGAAGGGTAGCACAAACTTCCAGGAATTAAAGAGGTGTCAGGTTTCTGAGACTATTTGCTTCTAAGAGTTGTGAATTCTGGAAGATTACTGAACTCACAACACACATATATTCCCAATTCTTTTTACCAAATGCTCCCAAATCCCTTTAGCACTAAACTTGTAAAGAGAGCCCAGAGCAGGAAATCTGACTTCTAGGCCAGCCAGGTCTAAACAATGAGACCCTGTATCAAAATAAGATAAAGCACGTTATGACATTAATTTATAACATTTTCTATTGTTTTCTCAGGCTATTTCTCTGTGTAGCCCCAGCTGTCAAGAAACTCATTTTGAAGACCAGGCTGACCTCAAACTCAAGAGATCTGCCTGCCTCTGCTTCCTGAGTGCTGGGATTAAAAGTGTACACTACTACACACAGCTAATCTATAACACTGAATACATTTACGACCTGACTCGTTTCAAAAACTGTCCATTCTTAATATACAAACATTTTAGTTCAAGTTCCCTGACATTTAGGGTAAAAGCTAAGCATTCCATCGGCCAATTCCCAATTCCCCATATCTACCTCTAGGAACTATTTATATTCCTTCCCGTTAGTTGTGTAGTCATCCCCACAACTCCCAGCCTAGCTTCCTTTACTGCTAACCAGGGCAGAATTCAGTGAAGCGGAAGACCCTAGACTCAAGCTCCATTTCAGACTGCAAAACAGAAGTACACTGCTCTGTCCCGCCTCCTTTACCACTGTAACGCTACTGTGTCTAAGCTATAAAGCACTGTGCAGTGCACGAAAGCAACACCACCCAAGTAATACATAGGATTTGAAGTCATCCAGTTTTAGGGATCTTGGAATGTTGGGGAAGGGTGACAGAGAAGCTATTTTTAAAAGTTAATGATGCAGTTTTAAAAAGATTAATTTGTTATGTGTGGGCGTGTGGGGAGCCTGCTTGTACCTGCTTCACACCCATGCATTCATGCCAGTGCCCCCAAAAGCTGAAAAGGAAGAGCATTAGATCCCCTGGAACTGGAGTTACAGGTGGCTGTGAGCTGCCTGATGTAGATGGGAAATAAAGGAAAAACAGCTTTTAACCACCGAGGCCATCTTTCCAGTGCCTACAATCCTTTTGTTTTTTCGAGATAGGGTTTTTTCTGTAGCTTTGGAGCCTGTCCTGGAATCTTATTTTGAGACAGGGTTTCTCTTTATAGCCCTGGCTACCACGAACTTCCTATGTAGACCAGGCTAGACTCAAACTCAAAATATTTGCCTGTCTTACTCTCTTATTTCTTCTTTTTAAAAGACAGAATGACAATATGTATTATTCCAGGTTAGTCTTGAACTAGCTATGTAGTCCACCCTGATGCTGACTAATAACCCTCCTGGAACTATTCATGAGTGTTAGAATTACAGACCAACAAGCCCCATCATGCCCAGCTTAAACTGTATAATTCTAATGCCAAAAATAGAGTAACTTGTTTTTAAGAGACAAGGTTTCACGGGTATAGCCCAGGCTGGCCTTGAATTTGTATCAACACCCTTGCCTCGGGCTCTCATGTGCTGGAATTATAAAGGTTGAGTCATCACAGATTAAAGTGATGTTTTGAATCCTATCTGCTTCTAGATCCTACTTCAACCAGACTTTTTGTCTTGTGGTACTAGGGCCTTGCATATACAGATAAAGAACAGGACTACTATGTAGCATCTCTAACACTTTCGGAGCTATAATCTTACAACTAATCTACAAGCATGCACGAACACATACACACATGAAAAACTTAGAAGGAAGATAAACCTAGTTATCTTACGAAAGGGTCTCACTCTGCATAGTTTTGGCTGGCCTAGAACTTCAGAGACTCAACTGCTTCTACCTCCCCAGTGCTGGATGATAAAGGCCACCACCTCCAGCAAGATCCCTCTTTTGAGCTGGGGTCGTGACTGGTTAAGAGCGCTTGGCTAGCTGGGCAGTGGAGGTGAACACCTTTATCCCAGCCCTTGGGAGGTCAGCCAGAGAAGCCCCGCACGCACGTGCGTGTGTGCAGTTTGCCTATTATGTACAAGGTTTTGGATTTGATCTCAAGCACCACATAAAGCAGGCATGGTAGAGCATGCCTGTAATCCCAGTCTTCAGGTAAGTGCTGGAGAAGTAAAGTTCAAGGTCACCCTCAACTATACAGCTGGCTATTATTTCAGAATAAACCTAAATAAAAAAAAAGTCCACTCAAAAATCAGAGGACACTAAAAAAAAATTGCACATTTTGCTTAAAATCATTTACTGGAAACTATGAAACCGAATAATATTGACAATGGACATTTACACGTGAATTAATTTAAAAAGACAAGCGTTCTCCCACCAACATGTTTAATGATTTCAACTGAAAAAGCTTTATTATCGGCATGTAAGGATGACGATGATGATGATAATAATAATAATAAAGGCTGTACTTCCAAGTAGAGTGATGTGTTAGACACAGTCTACTAACAGTAAACAAAAAAACCCAAAGCCATTAGTCCTTTTAGGGTTCTTAGAAATTGTGATTTGTTCAGAGAATTTGTTTTTTTTTTTTTAGAGAGAATTTATAAGCAGCTATTAAAATATAAATAAAATTCTAAGGAACAGTAGGGGGGGATTTTGGTAGTTGAAATTTCAGTCATTTAATCTACCATGAATTTAATGGATGCCTATTCCTGGAATTGACCAATCAAATGAAGCTTAGCCTAACCACAGAAACAGTTCAACCAATTATATGCCGGAGTGGAAACCATCATCTATCATATATAAAGCAAAAGCTAGGACAGCAACCCTGAAAATCCTCCAATGGTGACGCGCAGTAGCGCCCAGCGTGCTGTTGTTCATCTTATTTTGAGAAACAAGGTTAATTATATCTATGCATTTGTCAAGTATTTTTGTGTTAACTTCCCATTTTAATCCTGTCCAAAGTATTTTATACACAACTATCTCCAGAACACTGGCCCTAACATTAGAACTAAGGTTAAATTCACACCATGCTTCCTATTTAATTTGAACTCTACAGTACCCTTTCAACCTAGTGTTCAGTCCATGTTACTTTACAGACCCACCTGGAATGTAGAATTCTTGAACACTGCCTACTCTATTTAGATATTAAACTACATCCTAATTAGCTTCTTTACATCCGTGAAGACATTTCTTTGTCACTAATGACCAAAGTGACAATAAATAGAATTCTAGTTCTCTATCCTAATGTCCCGCAGCATCCATAAACCAAGCTAGAGTTAAGCATGGTTTTTAATGCAATGCTTAAAAAATTAAATGCCATAACTGTGTCAGGCTTTAGAATCAAATTAGGGTTTTAATTTTTATGTGCATAACCTTGAACCATTTATTTAGGTTTCTCAAAACAGGTTTTCTATGTGTAACCCTGGCTGTCCTGGAACTCACTGTGTAGACCAGGCTAGCCTTGAACACAAAGATCAATCTCCCTCAGCTTCTCAAGAGCTGGGATTAAAGGCCACGACTACCCAGCTACCTTGAACCATTTAACCTTTAAATTTCATCAACAGTGAATCACACCTCATAGCCTACCTCGTAGGCTTATAACAATAAAGTTACACAAAAACAAAAAAGATGTGTAATTGCTTTTGATACAAATCATAACAAGAACAAGGGTTTTCTCCACCCATCAGTTTACCTGCAAAGCACCAATAGCCGCACTCTGGAAGCGCAGATCTGTTTTGAAGTCCTGAGCAATTTCTCGCACCAGACGCTGGAAGGGGAGTTTGCGGATCAGAAGTTCAGTGGATTTCTGATAGCGTCTGATTTCACGGAGTGCCACAGTACCAGGCCTTCAAAAGATAATATTAAAGAAGTTGTTACTAAATCAGCATATGACACACAGAAAAGCAGTAATTCAGCAAATTTTCAAAGAATGAACTGCTCAACTAGTCTTCAGTACTGAATTTCACGATCACTTTTATGATCTGAATATTTAATTCTTTTAAGAGAAAGATCACTTTTAAAAATAAAAAAAGAAAAGGCAGTTAATCAAGCCCTACATTCATTTTTACCTGTACACACACACATCTGAGCTAAATATTACACAACTTTGAGCTGAACATGGTACTGTATGCTTGCAGCACTGGGGAGGCTCGATACCAGCCTCATCTACATAATGAGTTTCAGGCAAGCGCAGGTTAGCTGGAGCCCTGCCGTTAAAAAAACAAGACGAGAACATCTTTGCTGTTAGGCTGGCAATAAAGATGGCTGAGAGGCTCCCGTGTTTAAGTGTCACTTTCCTTTGCCGCATCTGTGCCTTAGATTTAATGTCCTAAAAGATTTAGCCCATATAATTTACTACAGTTCACTTGACACAGCTGTATTCGTTCCTCACTATTCTATCCTCAGTTATGATTAAGTTTGAAAACTTGATTTCACATTGTTTCTTCCACATGGAAGAAAACTTTCTAAAATTAAGTCACTGCCCTATTTTTTTTAACCCCCAAATATTTCTTCTACTGTATGAGCTCTTCACTGTAAAATCTGTTTATGCAAATTTGGGCAACTTGCGCCCTCTAATGGTAGATGTCCTTAACAACAGTGCTTACATCAAAAGGAAATGAGGTAATAAAGGAGGAAAAAAACCACCAAGTAACTAACTATGATCAATGGGGACTTTACTGGTCTCCCTAAGGCAAGTTGTTACTTTATAAGTGATGAGGGGCAACCTAGGAAAAATGTGTGCGTTTGTACACACACACACATTATATATACAACATATACACAAAATCATTTACGTATATAAAATATATGTGTTCATAGTATACACAAAAGTAACCATTTACTAGTTAAAAAATTTAATAATGGCTAGTTAATAGTGTCCTATTATCAGTTGGGTACTGGGTCCCTTTAGACTTTAGATCGGATTACAGCTTCAAAATTTTATCAATAAAACCTGATACCAAGTTACACGTATCCATAAACAAACATGCATATAAATACATATACTAGCGGTAGTAAATATTTAAGACGGAGAAATATCTTTTACCCAAAGCAAAAAGTACGACTGTTACCTACCCATCTTCTTGTTCAAGTGCATGGACATACTGTTAAGACACTTTTTTTCCCTACCCCTTTCAAAAATACCTGTAACGATGAGGTTTCTTCACCCCTCCAGTAGAGGGCGCACTCTTGCGAGCGGCTTTTGTAGCCAGTTGTTTCCTGGGTGCTTTACCACCGGTGGATTTACGGGCAGTCTGCTTAGTACGAGCCATGGTATGGGCACCTCCTTACTTACCTACTAGCATTTAAAAAAAAAAACAAAACCATTATATCCAACTGAAATATACACATTTTCCTGCCTGAAGCCCCCCACCCCCCAACTAATCAGTATAGAGGAGAAAAAAAGCTGTTATATAATTAATCTGAAAGGGCGCGGATCAGGTCTACTACCCAAATATGACTTAAACTAGAAAAAATTGTCAGCATTAATATTCATAATGCAAATTCCAAGCGACAAACGGCCAAAACCAGCGAGACCACTCCAATAGGTTTTGATTCAATTTCTTTAATTAAAGTAGAAATTAGAAACGCCTGCAAACATTCGATCACAAACAAAGTCAAATGAACGAAGCCAAACCACAGAAAAGGTCGAGTCAAATTACAGTAAAAAAAAAATTAGAAAAAGGTTTCACCCCCCTCCCCATTCGCGCCCCCCCCCCGCGCTTGGCAGTTGGATTGCTGTAAATATCTAAAAACATTCTTGAGGTTTGTATCTTTACGGTTATGTTGATAAAAAGGCGTCTCGAAAGACAAGAACAACAGCTATTGCCAGTGAGCATTCCACAAAGCCCGTCCTCCCGGGCTTCGCTATGGAAGCCGACTGCCCCGCACCCAAGCTTAATTAGCGCTCGACACCGACAGCCCGGCCCACCCCAGCACCACATAAACTTTTGGTTTTGCCTCCCCCGGGTCCCTGGGTACCGGGTACCCGACCTGCCCGTCTCAGCCCCGGCGCCCCGCGCTGGCAGCAGGCGACTCGGCTCCCCAAGACTAGCACAAAATGGAAACAATTGCAAAACGTATCCGATTCCCTTCCAACCAGACAAACAGCAAATCGTTCGAAAATACCCCATCCCCTGCCACGTGCCGCTCGCCACAAAAATGCAAAAGTTCTTTTTTGTTATTTTGAATTTCATATGCATCAAGTTTCTTTTTCTCCAAAAAAGGCAAAAAAAATGTTCTTAAAATCTTTTCTTCCTTCCATTTTAAAATGGGGAAGAGAGAAACGGGGGGGAAAAATATGGTCGGTGACCAGAGAAGAGAGACAAGATGGTGAAGCTCAGCCACAACTGTGGGGAGGCAGCAAAAAGCGAGTTAGCCCGGGGTGGGAAGCGGCGGCGATTTTACCCATTTCGCGCCCGAAAAAACTGCGGCCCGGGACCCGCAGGCGGCAGTTGAGGGGCTCGCGCGGGACATGGTGAAGGTCTGGGGTCCCGGGAAGGGGCGGCGGGCGGGATTTCACCGAAGAAAGGGGAACCCACAGCGCGGGAGGGCGAGCAGGCTCGGCACCGCGGCGGTGTCGCCGCTGGGCTGAGGCGGAGACGGGGGAGCCGCCGCCGCCGCCCGAGGGAGAGGAAAACTCGCTCCCCATCTCCGTTTCTCTGCGCCAAAAAGTTTGCGGGTCGAGCCCGAGGGACTGTGGGTGCCCTCCGCGGCCCGCTACGAAACCGACGGCGGACCGGGCCGGCTCCGGGAACGCGGGCAGACGGAGAAACTTACCCCCCTTCTCCTTCGGCTGGAGCTCGGCGAGAGGCGGCGCTGGCGTTAGAGAGCGGCGGCGGCGCGGCGACGGCTGCGAACACAATTGAAAGATGGCTGACACCGAGGCTACCCCCTACACACGCCGCCCCGCCCAGCGCTGCGCGCCAGCCAATCACACACAATGGAGGGAAGGCTCGGCCCCGCCCAGGCCCCCCCGCGCGCCCCGCCCCACCACCCCTCCCCCCGCGCGCTCGTTCGCTGGCGCGCGCTCGCTCCTCCCCCGCGCGCCGCCCGCCCCTTCCTCCCGCCGCCTTTCGCGGTGTGTACAAACACAAAAGACACGCCGAGGGGCCGCGGGGCCCGCGGAGGCGCCGTCCGCCCCGGCACGTCCCCGCCTCGCGCTCCCTTTCCACCGGGTGCGAGCGCCACCGTGAGCCCCCGAAGCCCGGCTTTGGGGTGCAGCGGGGCGAGTGGGGGGATGGGAGGGCGGCACAGGCCGCGGACGAGCGCCCGGCCTGCGGGGGGAGGGGCACCACCCCCCGCGCGCGCCCCCGAGGCGCCCGGCTCGCGTGGGGGCGGGGAGAAGGCCGCGGCCGGGCGGTCGCCGCGCCCCAGTGGAAAACGCGCCCTAGCAGGAAGCTGGCAAGTGGAAGCCGGAGAGTCCCGCGCCCACTTTCGGCCCGCGCCGCGCGGCAGGGGCGGGGGACCCGCGGTTCTCTTCCCGCTTTCGCTCCCGGCCAAGCGCGGGCACGTCCGGAGGGTCGGGGCCAAGTCGCCTGAGGACAAGTTGGTCGTCGCGGACTCTCGCCCGGGGGAGGCGGGGCAGCCAGGTGCAGCCTGCGGGGCAGCGCGGAGAGTGCCAGCGCTTCGCCGGTGGCGGCACCGGGGCCGAGGGACAGGGCTCACCCCTCTCTCCCTGGGCCTCGCGACGTTCTTGATGCAAGATGGCTGTGTTTTGTAAGCCTCTGAAACAAAGTGCAGCACAGCTGTAGCTGCCTAGGGCCCGGCTGCCAGGCCGGCCAGAGTGGGCCTTTGAACCGCTTCACCGTGGGCGGGTTGCTGTAGGAAGAAATCGCGTGACATAGTAGTTTAATGTTGTCAGTTGTAAGAGGCTGAAAACGGCAGGTACAAGGAAAAGCTGCTGTAGGGCTTGCTGTGTTTCCCGCTTTCCCACTGCTCTGGAGCTCGGGCAGCACTGCATAGCTGAAGTTCTCATTAACTGCCCCACAAACATCCGAACCGTCCCCCAGATGGTATTGACCGGGCTCTAAAACTACGTGTGAAGACGTTCGGTAGGAGGGTCATGAAGATGATCCCAGAGGGTAGGGAAGGAGATAAATTTTATAGATGATCTCTCAAAGCAGTCTCTTCATAAACATTATCCTGAAACAGATCGGTGGTATCAGATAGGAGAGAAGAATTGGATTTGTCCAAGGTCACATAAGAACAAACCCGGGAGAAACAAAATAAACCAGGCCTCCTGTTTCATTATTATTTAATGAGTGTTAAGTGTTGCTGTGATGAACACATGGAATCTGCGACACTATTCTAAAAGCACATATGCAAAAAAAGCCTGCACTGAACCGCCAGTGAAGAAGCCCTATGGTTTGAGCCAAGAAGCATTCTTTTTTCTATTGCTTGTTTTTGTTTTGTTTTCAGGAAACTAAAATATTTGTTGCTAGATTTATCCCAGAAGGCTGTTGCATATCAATTGAATCAATCATATCTTCAAGAAATGCTAACGTGTCCCAGATAGTACTCTTTGTATGCTTACTAGGTTTTCCCATGCTTTATTCCTGACTTTAAG
The DNA here is from genome assembly GCF_018167655.1 of Microtus oregoni. NCBI lineage: Eukaryota > Metazoa > Chordata > Mammalia > Rodentia > Cricetidae > Microtus > Microtus oregoni. Next base: position 4,848,174 of record NW_024543221.1, read on the forward strand.
CAAATATTTCTAAGGGATGGAAGTACTGTGTCAGGTGAACCACTTCATGGAGATGGTGGGTTCTCTGAAAGTGTCCATCTGTAACACGGAAGTAATATTTATGTGAAGGCAGCACACAGGCTTTTTCTGGGAATATGACTGGTTATCCTTGGTAACTTCAGGAAGTTTTCCAAATTTGCCCTGTATGTATGGCATCCCAGCTCTGGTCGGTATGGTTTTGGAGGGCTGGGATTGTTAGAATGGAATAGCAGCCCTGCCCTGGTTGAATCTTTCTGTCTCTGGAAGCATTGCCTTGCACAGGAAAGCTGCACTTGGCCAGGGGAGAGGATGCCTCAGAGCCCCAAGAGTGGCGAAAGACTGTAGCTAAGGGAAATGGAGATTGCCCCAGTTAAGGGCAGGCAGGAGAGCTGCTACTGCAAAATAAGTCCTTTTCAAGAAGGATTCTTAAGGGCACTAGTCTGTTACTTTAAAGGGTCTCCCTGTGTAGCTCTAGGGTCTCCCGTAGCTCTTGGCTTCACCTGGAACTGACATGTAGACCAGCAGCCTGGCCCCCTGCTCCAGAGATCTGTCTCCTTAAGTGCTAGGCTTTAGGCTACATGCCAGCACATCCAGCTACCAGAATCCACTTGTAGAGATCAGTTATGGCCTCAACATTTGGAATCTGTAATAATGGGAAGGAGGGGAGTGAAAGCTTTTAAGTTAAAATATTTCTTCTATACTAGTGGTGCACGCCTTTAATCCCAGCACTTGGGAGGCAGGCATATCTCTGAGCTTGAGGCCAGCCTGGTCTACAAGAGCTAGTTCCAGAACAGGCTCTAAAAAAATGCAGTGAAACCCTGTCTTGAAAAACATATATATATATATTCTAAAATAGACTAGTAATTAGAATAGACTAATTGTAATGGTCTGTCCTGCCCCTTGAAGAGACAAGCCCCACCCACTCCACCCTCTGCTGAGGCAGGCAGATCTTCCTGCTTTCTCTCTTCTCTCTTTCAGAGGCAGCTTCTGCCTCGCTCCCTTCTCCCCACTTCTCCCCTTCCTCTGTCTCTCTGCTCTTCTCCCTTCTCTCCTTCCTTCTTTTCCCTTCCCTTCCATAACCCACTAAATAAATACCCACTTCTTCGCCTACCCTTCTCCGTCTCTCATCATGCGACTCAGTGCCCAGGACCCACTGGTCCTCATGGCCGGCGAACCACTCAGGGTTCCCTGCCCGGGTCCCTGCTGCTTTCATGGCCTTTAGCAGTCTCAGGCCCCCCGCTGCCTGCTGCCACTTGGGGAACCTGCAGTGTTTCTGCCGCTATGCCCCTCAGGGAATCCGCAGCATTTTATTTTTACCATTACACTAATATTAGAATAGACTAAATATTTGCTTACAAATGCAAGGATAGGATGAATTGCCAAAGCTAGTGTGTGTGTGTGTGTGTGTGTGTGTGTGTGTGTGATGGTGCTTGACTGTAATCCCAGCAGTCCAGAATCAGATACAGAAGAAGGATGGCTGGGAGTTTAAGGCTAGCCTGATCTACATAGGGAGACTCTATATTGAAAATACAAAAACAAAGAATGTCAATCACTGTTTATTCTCCTTTGTCTGCTGTTCACCAGGCACAAAGAATACTGTGTTACCTTTGGAAGATGTTTCTGGACACCACTCTTCTTTGTTGTGCTGATTTAAATCTATCATTTATTTTCTTACTGTTTTCTGCTAGAAAGAATATAAACTCTAGACTAGAAATAGTTTTGTCTGTTTCTTCTACTGATGGAGCATTAGCCCACTGCATACACATTGGAGCCCCTTTTCTGCTCACCCACTCCCATGGAAGTTGTTTGTCATACACAGTAGATGAAATTGTATAAATTACTCCTATGTACCCATTTTATTGACTGACGGCTAACTTTGTGTTCCATCTGCACTGTTTTTGCTTTGATGGGTTCTCACTGTGCAGCTCAGTCTGGTCTTGAACTCAGGATCCTCTTCCTCAGTCTCTGGTATGCACCACCACACCCAGCTCCAGTGAACCTTTTGACTGTCTAACCTTTAGCTTCTCCTGTGGTCGCACTTGGTTGAAAAACGTGGGTCATTTGTCCTATGGCCTCAGATCCTCACCTTTCTCCAAATCTCTCTCCTTTTGTCTTGCCCAGAGATAGTAGTCATCTGTGTGAGTGTTCAATCCAAAAAGTGCAGACTCCTCCTGGGTAGTCCTCTGCCTTCCTGTGAACTTTCTGTTTGAGACAGATTCTCACGATGGCCAAGCAGCTTCACTGAACCTCCTGTCTCCACCTCCCAAGTGCTGGGAAACGTGTGCCAACACACCTGGTTTTACTTGGTGCCAGGGATGAAACCCAGTGCTTTGTCCATTTGTGCAGGGAAAGCACTCTACCACCTGAGCGCCACCCTCATCTCTGTCCTCCCTTTCTTTTCTTAGCAAATGCCACTGTGGTATGGGATGGGTTTTAACACTAAGACCCTGACTTTGATTCCCAACAAAACATTTTTTCCCTTGAGACAGGTTCTGGCTGTCCTGGAACTCGCTCTAAAGACCATGCTGCTCTTGAACTCAGATCCATCTGTCTCTGCCTACTGAGTGCTGTGACTAAAGGCGGCATGCGCCATCAGGGGTGACACCACTGCCTGGCATGGGTACTAGTGGCGCACGCCTTTAATCCCAGGACTCCAGAAGCAGAGGCAGGCAGATCTCTGTGAGTTCGCGGCCAGCCTGGTCTACAGAGAGTTCCAGGACAGGCTCCAAAGCTACAGAGAAACCCTGTTTCAGAAAAGAAAAATAAAATCCTTTATTTTTTTTTAATGTGTACTGATGTCTTGCCTTCTTGTATGTCTGCACTGTGTGTATGCAGTGTCCCAGCTCAAGAAAAGCAGGAGTGTAACTCAATGGGAGAACACTTATGTAGATTGCAGGGGTTCCTCGATTCTATCCCAGCACTCTAAGAAAGAGAGGAAGAAGGAAGGAAGGTGGGGAAAAAGAAGAAAATAAGCAGGTTCAGTAAGTCTAACTTTTCTTGTGGGCAAAGGAGGAATTGAATTTCCTTGGTAGACTCGAAAATGAAACCAGAGATCAGCAGCCACAGAAACAAGAACCTGGCTTTACCTGGGACCTCAAAAGTATCTGGCACTGTTTTCTTTGTCCAAGCAACTGTGTCCTCATTTTTTTCTAGTACCAAAACAGAAAATGAGGGCTGGCTGAAGAGATGGTTCAGTGGTTAAGAGCTTTTGCTGTTTCTCCAGAGGACCCAAGTTCAGTTCTCGGTACCCATATCAGGTGGTTCTCACCTGTTTGTGATTCCAGCTCTTGGGGATCCAATTCCCCCTTCTCCCTCTGCAAGACACCTGCACACAGTGGTATATACAAACACTACAATGTGCTGGGGGTGATGGAGTACATTTGTAATCCCAGTACTTGAGAGCCTGAGGCACGAGGATCAGGAGTTTGAAGGAAGGTAGCCCTATGCAGTGGCACATGCCTGTAACCTGAGCACTTAGGAGGTAGAGCCAGCCTGGACTACATGAAACCCTGACTCAAGATCTCTACCTCCAAAAACGTTAGAGGATAAGGCAGGTGTGGTATCCCAGCTACTCAGGAGGACCAATAGTTCAAGGCTGGCCTGAATTAAAACTGTCTCAAAGAACAATACAAACATCTAAACTGGGACTACAGACTGGTTCAGTGGGTTAAAGCCCTTGCCAGCAGGCATGAGGACCTGAATTCAGATCCCCAGCACTCACGTAAAATCCAGGTACAGCAGCAGCACATCTGTAAACGGGGAGGCAGAGAGAGGCAGGTCCCTAGAGCTCCCTGAGCAGCTAGTCCAGTTAGACTGGTGAGCTTCAGGTTCAGGGAGAGACTGTCTCAGAAGATAAGGTGGAGAGCAACTGAGGAAGACTGGACTTTGAGCTCTGCCCTCTGCACTCAGCCCTGTGCACAGATGCGCGTGTTTATCATGCACTTGCACACAACGGAACGCCTGAAACCACATATGTTAGCTCACACTATATCCATAGGATTAAAAATCCTTCCTTCCCTCTCGCCCTTTTTTTCTGACAGAGTCTTGCTATGTTGCCCAGTCTGGTTTAGAACTCAAGATCTTACTGCCTCAGGCTCCAACATGTTAGTATTATAGGCATATGCCACCACAACTGGCTTTTTACAGGCTTTTATTTGATTAAGGTTGATCACAGTTATTAGAAATACATGTTTTAAATCTTAAAATGACGACATTTAATATTTTTTAGCTAATAAGAATTTATAAATGTTTGAAAAAATGTTCAGCTTCTTTAGTTATCAGAGAAATGCAAATTAAAACTGTTTTGAAGGCCACTGAGATGGTTCAGTGGGTAAAGGCACTTGCTGCCTAGCACAAAGACCTGGTTTTATCCCCAAGAGAGGACCAACTCCCAGAGGTTGCCCTTTGACCTCCACATGTGTGCCGTGCATTATCTCCTGTATCTTCAAGCATGTGGGAAAAATTGAGCACTCTTGGGATCACCAACCTTGTGTCCAGCCCCTGTTTGTCTCAGGCATGCTTAGAAACTCTGCTGTACACTGCCGGAATGGTACACATTGTGTCTTCAAAGTGACATCTTTTGAGACAGGGTTTCTCTGTAGCTTTGGAGCCTGTCCTGAACTAGCTTTTGTAGCCCAGGCTGGCCTCGAACTCACAGGATCAGCCTACCTCTGCCTCCCAAGTGCTGGGATTAAAGGCAGGTGCCACCACTGCCTGGCTTCATAGTGACATCTTTTAGGTACTTGGTGACTTCTCCAATATGCATACCCTTGTAGGCCCTAGCAGTTTCTCTGAAACTTTTTCCCCCCTGAGACAAGGGTTTCTCTGTGTAATAGTCCTGACTGTCCCGGAACTCTCTCTGTAGACCAGGCTGAGATCCACCTGCCTCTGCCTCGTGAGTGCTGGAATTAAAGGTGTTAGCCACCACCGCCTGATATTCTTAAGGTGAATCCAAAGATTTGAACCCTGGCTGTCCTGGAACTGGCTCTATATATCAGGCTAGCCTTGAACTCAGAGATCAGCCTGCCTCTGCCTTTCAAGTGCTGGGAGGATTAAAAGTGTACACCATTGCCACCCCTGCCACCACTGCCTCCACTGCCACCACTGCCTTACTGCCTCCACTGTCACCACTGTCACCACTGCCTCCACTGCCTTCACTGCCTCCACTGCCTCCACTGTCACCACTGTCACCACTGCCACCCCTGCCACCACTGCCTCCACTGCCACCACTGCCTTACTGCCTCCACTGTCACCACTGTCACCACTGCCACCCCTGCCACCACTGCCTCCACTGCCACCACTGCCTTACTGCCTCCACTGTCACCACTGTCACCACTGCCTCCACTGTCACCACTGCCTTACTGCCTCCACTGTCACCACTGTCACCACTGCCTCCACTGCCTCCACTGTCACCACTGCCACCACTGCCTCCACTGCCACCACTGCCTCCACTGCCTCCACTGTCACCACTGCCTTACTGCCTCCACTGTCACCACTGCCACCACTGCCTCCACTGCCTCCACTGCCTCCACTGCCACCACTGCCTCCACTGCCTCCACTGCCTCCACTGCCACCACTGCCTCCACTGTCACCACTGTCACCACTGCCTCCACTGCCTCCACTGTCACCACTGCCACCACTGCCTCCACTGCCTCCACTGCCACCACTGCCTCCACTGCCTCCACTGCCTCCACTGCCTCCACTGCCTCCACTGTCACCACTGCCTCCACTGTCACCACTGCCTCCACTGCCTCCACTGTCACCACTGCCTCCACTGCCTCCACTGCCTCCACTGCCTCCACTGTCACCACTGCCTCCACTGTCACCACTGCCTGGTATAGTTAGAACTTTTTAAAAAAGATTTGTTTATTTATTATGTATGCAGTGTTTTGTCTGCATGTATGCATGTATGTATGAAGGTGCCAGATCTTACTACAGATGGTTGTGAGCCACCATGTGGTTGCTGGGAATTAAACTCAGATCCTTTGGAAGAACAGCCAGTACTCTTAACCACTGGGCCATCTCTCCAGCCCTAATTTGAACTTCTTGATTTGCATCATTTTATAGGGTTTTCTAGGTCAAGAGAGCAGCTAACCATTTTCATAACTTATCCTAGGCTGCTTAAATAGTCAGGGAAATCTATAGATTCCTATACACATAGGAGATGAAAGTAAAAAGGGAACTATAAGAAGAAAGGAAGAGGTCTAAATGCAGAGGGAAGGAGGAACTAGAGAGGGTAATAGGATGTTTATGTCATGAAAGCAGAAGGGGGAACTATTTCAGGGGAAGAAGGGAACCAGTAAGAGAAGAAATAGGGACAGGGGAGGCAGGGCACCAAATTAAAAACAAACACACACACATATGTATAAATAAGACTAATTATATGCTAGCCAATTTTCTTAATTGGCCAGTTTTTCTAGTGTGTTACATAAATATAGTAGGCTGGACATGATTGTGCACGCCTTTAATCTCAGTGTTCAGGAGACAGAGGCAGGTAGATCTCTGTGAGTTGGAGGTCAGCCTGGTCTACATAGGCTAACTAGAACTATAATCCAGAATGAAATATATCCATCTCTTTGTGTGTGTGTGTATGTGTGTGCACGCGCGTTTACATGTGCATATATAGGTGTGCATGGAGGGCAGAGGACAACATCCAGTCTCTTTCCTTATTTTTTGAGACAGGGTCATTTGCTGAACTTGGAGCTTGCTGATTGGCCTACAACCCCCAGGGATTGGATTACACAGTGCCTAGCTTTTTTTTTTTTTGGTTTATTTATTAAGCATACAATGTACTGCTGGCAAGGAAGGCACCAGATCTCATTACAGATGGTTGTGAGCCACCATGTGGTTGCTGGGAATCGAACTCAGGACCTCTGGAAGAGCAGCTAGTGTCCTTACCTTCTGAGCCATCTCTCCAGCCCCCCACAGTGCCTAGCTTTGTGTGTGGGTGCTGGGGATCAAACTGAAATCCTCATGCTTGTGAGGGTTTTTTTTGTTTTGTTTTTGTTTTTTCGAGGCAGGGTTTCTCAGTAGCTTTGAAGCCTGTCCTGGAACTAGCTCTTGTAGACCAGGCTGGCCTCGAACTCACGAAGATCCACCTGCCTCTGCCTCCCAAGTGCTGGGATTAAAGGCGTGCGCCACCACCGCCCAGTGCTTGTGTGGTGTTTTACAGACTGAACTATCTCCCCAGCCCTTGAACCCATATACTCAAGAATTTAAATGATGACATAGCATTAAAGCTCTTGGGCTAATAGTATATTTCAGCAGTAGAGTATGTGCCCTGGGTCCAGTTCCTCACATAGGGGAATAAAAGCTGCAGTAATTGTGTTTGCTTGCTTGCAGTGACTTTAAGAAGGAATAGTACCTAGACAGAAGAACCATGGTTCTTCTGTAAGGAGGGTGACTAATAACACATTTAACATGGGTCTAAAGTAGTGGCACTTGGTAAACATCCCTGCCTTCTTTTCTTCTTGACATGTAGAGGTTACTATTCCACAGGCACCAGAGATGCCATGCACAGGCTGACTAGTGGAGGACTCAACCATTGGCTCCTGGAGCTCAGTCATTCTGCTTCCTTTAAACATGGTTTTCAGAGCTACCAAATGAGACCAAAGGAAGCTATGTGAGATATTGTTGTGTTGTCTTCCTCCTCCTCCTCGTCCTCCTCCTCCTCCTCCTCCTCTTCTTCTTCTTTTCTTCTTCTTCTTCTTCTCCTCCTCCTCCTCCTCCTCCTCCTCTTCTTCTTCTCCTCCTCCTCCTCTTCTTCTTCTTCTTCTTCTTCTTCTTCTTCTTCTTCTTTTCTTCTCCTCCTCCTCCTCCTCCTCCTCCTCCTCTTCTTCTTCTTCTTCTCTTCTTCTTCTTCTTCTTCTTCTCCTCCTCCTCCTCCTCCTCCTCCTCCTCCTCCTCCTCCTCCTTCTCTCAAGACAGAGTTCTCTGTATAGCCCTGGCTGTCCTGGAACTCACTCTGTAGACCAGACTTGTCTCTGCCTCCCTGTGTGCTGGGATTAAAGGTGTGCACCACCACTGCCAGCAGCTTCTTTTCTTAGAAAAACAAAAAATATCCAACTGAACTTGGGTATGATGGTACAGGCCTGTAGTGTGTGTGTGTGTGTGTGTGTGTGTGTGTGTGTGTGTGAAGATGGAGGATTGTCTCCAGCTCAAGACTAGCCTAAGATACATATTGTATTCCAGGCTATCCTGGGCTACGGGAAAGACAACCACCGCCACAGAAGAAACAAGAACCACAGCTATTTAAACATCACCCTTCTTAATTTGTCAGCCTCAGTGCAGCATTTATTTTCTTGTATCTTATCTACGGAGAAAGGGAGGGGGGATTGACACTACCGTGAAATCCTCCAAAACACTCTCAGCTTCGACTGTTGTTGGTGAATAACAGAGGCAAGCACTCTTAGTAACTGAGCTGTGTCCCCAGCCATGGAGAACATACACAAGGTCCTGGGTTCCATCTTCAGTATCACAGAAGTTAGGGGGAAAAAGCAGCAGAAGCCACTAAGTCATTAGAGATGGAGAGGTGAAGCTGCAGGACCCTGAAGCGCAGAAAGCCGAAAGGAACCTTTCTTCCTGTCCCACCCGGTCCCTCGGGGCTCCATCAGTTAACTCTGTTTCCTGCTCTTTGAATTTAATAACCTGAGATGGCCAGCTGTGTCCCCAAAACACCCCCTGCTAGCACCTCCCCCTCATCTGGGCTGACTTCTGGGGCACCCGAGGAAAGAGCAAGAAAGACTGCTCTCGCCCAGTACCTACCCACACTTCTATGTGGACTGGAGTGGATTCTTGGCTTTGTTCTTACCCCCTGTAATTCCTGACACAGACACTTAGAGTGTCTGAAAGGAGACATTTCGCCGAGAGCTTTTGGCTTTCTCCAAGCAAGTGTTAACTGTGCCGACTTTCCCCTGGTTTCCTACCTGGCTTTGTGCTTGCTCAGGTTACTGCCTGCTGCCTCTCGTGCGTGCCGCAGCAGCCTCTTTCCATCAGAAACCTGTAAAGCAGGGCCCAGAAAGGTGTTTGCTGCCGAGTCTGACGACCTCAGCTCCATCCCTGAGACGCACATGATGGAAGGAGAGAATCAATTCCTGAAAGTGAGTGTGGGCCCACTTACGTACTCCCTTAAATAAATAAATGTCAAAATATTACTTTAATAAGGCAAAGCACTAGTAAAGATGAGACATACTGCGAAGAGCACAGGCTTCCTCGGGTGGAGTCCTGGAGGGCCTGTCTGCTCCCTTAATCCTCCCAGCAGCTATGGAACAGATGCTATGATTATCACTCCCACTTTACAGAGGAGAAAACTGAGGCAGAGACAAAGTTACTTGTCCAAGGTCGCAGAGGAATGATAATAAGGATTCAGACTGGTCAGGCTGGCTCCAGACTTGGCGTTTTGAAACTCTCATTATTTTTATGATAGTAAAACCCAGCAATGCATAGCAGCCTGCATCAGAGAGCCGAGAGAACTTGATCCTTTGGAAAAGAACAAGGCTATCTTTTGGGAAGAATCATTGAAGTTGTCCTAATTTTAATTTAATTTAATTTAAATTTAATCCTAAGCACAGATCACCACCTCCCTGTTTACCGAGAACATGGAGGGAAACGGTACGACTTCTGCCAACATCTCTCGCACAGAGACATCATCAAGAAACAGTCCCTGATTGCTCCAGTCTCACACTGGCTCTCGGTCTGGATCCCTCCTAAAATATTTTTGGATGATAGCTATATGTCTTAGTTTCAATTGCCATAACCAAATAATTGAGGCTAGATATTTATAAAGGAAAGAGATTTGCTGGGCAGAAGGGCATAAACCTTTAATCCCAGCACTTGGGAGGCAGAGGCAGGTGGATGGATTTCTGAGTTCAAGGCCAACCTGGTCTATAGAGCAAGTTCCAGGGCAGCCAGGGCTACACAGAGAGACTCTGTCTCAAAATATCCCCACCCCCAATAAAAAGAAAGGTATTTTGTTTAAGAGGTTTTAGAGGTCCCAGGTTATAGGGAACATCTGCTTAGTTCTGGTGAGGATCATGGTGGTTGATGTCATGTCAGGAGCCTCTAGTAAGACAGGTCATGTGACAAGACAGGAACTAGGAAAGAGATTCAAGGGTCAGCTTTAGTTTTTAGGTGTTCGTTCATTTCTATAGTGCTGTGTATGGAACCTAGGCTTTGTTCATGCTAAGCAAGTGTTTATGTGTTTTGTATTAGCTACTTTTCCCATTGCTACATCAAAATACCTGACAACTTAAGGGAATTTCCTTAGCTCACAGTTTCAGAGGGCTCAGGCCATCCTGGTGGAGAAGGCCTAGCAGAGAAGGTCAGTTGGTCAGTTTACTTCCCTTCTGACAATCCAGGAAGTGGAAAAAAGAGCCCTCCAGGAAGGCACCAGGGTAAGACGCAGTCCCAAGGACATCCCCAGTGACCTGCTTCCTCCAGCTAAGCCTACCTATTACCTTCAGAGTGGGGAGGGGAGGGAGCCCCGAGTGTGTGTGAAGCAGATGAAGTCTTGAATGCCAAGGACTGCAGTGCTTCAGACCCATGGGAATGGCAAAGTCTCCCCTGGTTAGTCTTGGGAAATGGCAAAGCCTCTCTCTGGTCCAAGTACAGATGGTACAAACAATTGACCTTTAGCTAAAACCAGTTTATGTAGAAATACCAACCACAGCTTCCTCTTCTGGGGTGTTTGCACCCTGAGACTGCTCCCCTGTAGAGGACTGTTGACTGAGGTTTTTGTCCTGCCCAGTTCCCGCAGTCGTTAAGTCCCAAAGAGAAACCTCAGTCAACAGAGGACTCCTACTGAGATTGGTTAGCCCTTCTCCTTGTTCTTCTGTCTACAGTACCTCTGCCTCTTTGTTTAGATGCGTGAAATGAATGCAGAGTTTCTGGGCTGCTGGTGCATCCATCAGAGCACACAGCCCCTGTTCCAGCTTTCTATGTGTGTTTCCTCATTCCCTTTCACTCCAGTGAGGCCAATCCCTAAGCTGTGCAGGCCACGGCATCTCACCACTTCTCTTTTATTAAAGATTAATAATTTGTTATGTATTGTCTGTCTACACGTATGCACCAGATCTCATAGGTGGTTGTGAGCCACCACGTGGTTCCATGATTGCTAGGAATTGAACTCAGGACCTCTGGAAGAGCAGCCAGCAGTCAGTGCTCTTAACCTCTGAGCCATCTCTCCAGCCCCATTTCACCACTTCTTAATGTGATTTTTATGATGGACCCACTGAGGGTTAATCCTTTTATCAGGTTGGAGCCCTCAGATCAGTCTCTGGGGTATTCTCACAGTACAGCCTGCGTGTGCTTTACTAATGGCCTAGGCATTTTCTAGTCCAATCAAGTTGACAATCAATATTAGCCACCATACCTTTGTAATAAGAAAAGCAATACACGGGGCTGGAGAGATGGCTTGGCGGTTAAGAGCACTGACTGCTTTTCCAGGGGACCCGGGTTCAATTCCCACATGGCACCCCAAAATTGTCTGTAAATCCGGTTCCAGGGGATCTGACACCTTCATACCAATGCACAGAAAATAAAGTTAAATAAATCCTTAAAATACTCTTAAAAAAAGAAAAGCAGTACATTAATGTGTAAACATTGTGGTAGCATAAAGGTGACAAGAAGAAAAGATGGTGCTGAGGTACTTTGCTCAGGTCCGAAGCTTCTGTAACAAGGTGGCACGTGTGTTTATTTTCTATGCTATGTAACACATTCCCACAAACATAGTGGTTTAACACAGCACCCATTTACAGCCTCACAGCCACTGAGTCGGAGGCCTAACCGTGGTATAGACCTAACCATCCCAAGATTGTCATTACGCTCTTAGCCAGAGCTCGTTTCACCTCCAGGCCTGCCTAGGACGGGTTCTGCCTCCAGATTCAGACTGTAGCGGGACCCAGTTCCTTCTGCTGCTAGACCAAGGCTCGGGCTACTTGCTGAATGTTGGGAGAACACTGCTTTTAACTCTAAAGATGCTGGCAATTCTTTGCCTCTTAACTCCTGCAGAGGTCCTTTTATAAACGGCAGAGGTTACTAGAAACCAAAAAGGGAGAAAGAGTTAACTAGACAGAATCTTAAGCCAGGCTTGGTGTTTCTGACTATAATCCTGGCACGTGGGAGGTGGAGACAAGATGACTGCCATGAGTTCGAGGAGTGTGGGTTTTAGAGTGAGATCCTGTCTCAAAGCAACAACAATAGAAGAAGAGAATCTTTCATAGCGTCACCGACTTTGCCATATTAGAGAGTGGTTAGAGAGTCACGAGGTCTGCTCACATTCAAGAGAGCTTTGGTGAAAAGCGGGTGGGGCCTATAAAAGCCACATAGACTGATCTCTACAAAGAACTCAAAATTCCTATAGGATCCAGTTCCACTTCCTCAACTTTCTAGTACATTCCAGTAGCTGTCCTGCAAGCACCAGTGATTCTTCCCTGGATACACGGTGTGCTGGGGAGCTAATGTCCTATGAGCAGGCTTTGGCTCACGGTGAGTGGCAATCAGAAGCCTCTTCACTTCCTTCTTCTGGGTAGGGACACTCAAAAGCCTGTTCTGTGCTGTCCCTCAGAGACCCCAGAGGGTCACCGGCCCCTATCACAGCGGTAACAGCTTGAGTCATGCTGTCCCTTCACCCCATTTTCCTTCCCTCTGACTCTCTCCCCGCTTCTAGTCTCCCTAGGATCACCTCCTTAAAAGTATCAAGAGCCTGTGTGATGGTGACGCTTTTGATCCCTGCACTCTGAAGACAGAAGAAGTAGATGGATTTCTCTGAGTTCAAGGCCAACCTGGGCAGCATAGCAAGACCCTGTCTCAAAACAAACAAAATTAATAGCTGGGTTAAAGGAGAGGGAAATTTGGAGGTGTTTTAAGTGGTATAGCTTCAATTTTGTGAAAGAGTCATGGAGGAGATGGTGGAGGGAGGGCTGCTCAACACTGTGCATATGTGTTTATAAGTTTTCTGAGGCCTGGCCGGGCGGTGGTGGCGCGCGCTTTTAATCCCAGCACTCGGGAGGCAGAGGCAGGCGGATCTCTGGGAGTTCGAGGCCAGCCTGGTCTACAAGAGCTAGTTCCAGGACAGGCACCAAAACTACAGAGAAACCCTGTCTTGAAAAACCAAAAAAAAAAAAAGTTTTCTGAGGCCGGATCTCTTTACAATGCGCAGCCTGGCCTGGTTATAGGGCTATGCCTGTATTTCAGTGGTAGAGCACTTGTCTAGCTTGTACCGACTCCTGGCACCCAACACCACCAGTGGAAAACCAGAACAAAACACTAATGTGTTCCTGTTGTTTTTAAATTTTATAAATTGACCTTTCATCATAAATTATCATTGAACACTCATTTGATTGACGTTTTCTCCACTTGATCGTTAGCACCATGCGAGGACAGAAGCAGGATGTTCTAGTTAGCATCTACTGTCAGGCTGGCAGAGGCTGGCATCATCTAAGGGAGTCTCAGCTGAGGGATTGCCCAGATCAGACTGGCCTGTGCCTGTGAGAGACCATCCTGACTGAGGACTGGTTTGAAGGGACCGAAGGGACCAGCCTATGGTGAGCAGCACCATCCTTAGGGGTGTGTGGGGGGGGGGCCTTCGCTATATCAGAAAGCTGAGTGGCACATGGGCCAGTGAGCAGCATTCCTCTCACTGGTTTCTGCCTCCAGGATTTTTACCCTGGGTTCCTGCCCTGACTTACCTTAATGATGCATTGTGACCTATAAATGGAAGCTAAATGAACCCTTTTCCTCCCCATGTTGCTTTTTGTCAAACAGAGTGTTTTTTATTATAGCAACAGAAAAAACAACTAGAACAGAGTGTTTACAGATTCTGGAGGCAGCAGCTGCCATGATGCTTGTCAGTAGCAGGTTCTCCATATATCCTGGCTGGGGTGAATAGAGCTACCTTTCTACCTGAAGGTGGCCTTTCTACTCCTGCACTTCCCCACAGTTCCCCAAGTCAGCAGTCAGTTGTTTGTGATTAAGACACTTAGATTTCTTCTTCTTTTTTCCTTCCTTTGCTTTTTGTTTGTTGTTTTGTTTTGTTTCTTGAGATAGGGTCTCACTACGTAGCTATGGCTGTACTGGAACTCACTCTATAGACCAGGCTGGCCTCGAACTCAAAGATCCACCTGCCTCTGCCTCCTGAGTGCTGGGATTAAAGGAGTGTGTCAACATTGCCAGACAAAATACTTAGATTTCATCTAAGCAAAAATATGTTGTTCCTTTGGGGTGGGGTAGATTCAGGAGGGTGCAAAGGAGTTTCATGTTGTCTAACTGTAAAGGAAATAGCCTGTCTTCTTCTTGCATTGTCCCTCCAAGTACCAGAGGCCAGCAACGGGAACTAGGGATTACCAAAGGAAAAGGACACAATGCTCCAGAAACATCCCACCCAGCGCTAGAGGTAAACAAAAGGGCAGGTGAGCAGGGACTTCAGCCTCGAGACCTGTGGCTGTGTTAGTTCTACTTATAGTCTACTTCCTGCCTATGTGTCCTGCCAACCCTTCTAGCCCACACTTCCGGTCTCCTTGGGCCACACCCAGGGTTGTCATGGGAGTAAACGAAACTTTGGGTTTAGAGGCTCAGACTGCCTCCAGCTGTTAGCGCTGAAGGTGGTAATGGTGTGGGATCGATGAGGCCGTCTCTACTGCCCAGTCCTCTCTTTCCTCTCGTTGTCAGAGGACATGGCTGAATAAACCTCACGGTAGTTGCATCCAGACACACGCCTGGGCCTAAGAGGGAAGGAAACCCCTTTCCTGCTGCGAGGAGCTGTGGAGGAGAGCGCAGTGATGTGTAAGGCACCTGGTTGCATCCTCGTCGTCAGAACTGGATATGGAGCAGGTTCTGCCTCTAGCTTGTGCCTGGGAATGACTAAGAGGAGAAGGGCTCTGGGCAGCCACACCAGTCAGCACAGAGCCCAGCCCCCACAGTCCTCTGGGGCTGAGGAGCCCTGCCCAGGAGAGCTGGCTTTGTTTGCATCCTATGAGTAAGCTGTGTGCTCATGTGTTTGGGCGTGGCCAGCTCTAGTCACCACATCACCTCGATGGGCTCCAGTCTTAGGTCTGTGCGGTGTTTCTCCTGTGGGAAGAGTGCAGGTTCCCCTTCAGAGGACTATAGATGGATGCCATGGTCTCTGGGGGAATGTAGAGCCCCAGTGCTTCTAACACATAGTGGCTTGCTGCTGTTGGCTATAGAGAGCCTGTTCCCACACTGGCTCTGCCCCCTCTACACATGAGTGCTTCTCTCCAGTCACCCACAAAGCCTGTCAGCGGCTGTGATATGGCCTCTTGTACAGCATTGGGCTCTGTACATCTGCCCCTTGCTCCACTTCCAACTCCAGGCTGGATAAACGCTGCCAAAGGAACGGAAGGGAATGAGCATTATCTGGGGACCGCACTCACAGGGCCACGCATCTTGGGTTTCCCACAGAGGTGTGCTGCAAGTGAAAGGTGGTGTCTTGTTTCAAACACCATGGAGCTAATGATAGTGGGAGGTGGATAGCCCAAATGATACTGTTGTGGATTCCCCACTTAGGAAAGCACAAATGCATCTTGGCAGACGGTGTTCAAGCTGGTAATCTCTTCATCTAACCTACTCTCCCAGTCCTTGCAAGCCAGTCACCAATGTGGGTGGAGTGTTATCTCGTGGGAACTGCTCCCAAGGACCTGACATTCCATTTCAGAATACGTAAGGCATGTTCCCAGACCAAGGGCCCCAAAGAGTGGCCACAATTACACTATGTGCTGTAGATCACACGTGGATGGTTTAATTTGTAAGCCCTAGCTTTGTTGGTCAAGCATTAAATATGTGGAATTGAAATATATAGTATTTGCCCTTCCCTTGCTTATTGTAACACTGCTGAGGTTAGGGGGCAGCTATCAAAAGTGTTCTACATAGAGCCCACATCTTCTCATTCTCAGATTTGGGTAGTGGCAAAGGTACTAAATACATATGCCAATTAGGAAATGAAAATCCAGTCATTATTCAGAGAATAAATATTTCAGCACACCGTCTCAAGCTATAATTAAAGGCATGAAGCTTTGTTACTGGGAGAACAAAAACCAGAGAGGCAAACAGCTGTTTTTGGAACTGTTCTTATCTTCAATGCAATCTACTACTTACTGTTCAGCGGCCTAAATAAAATACCACAAATTGACATATTGGAGAAATGGCTTACAGAAAACGGGGGAAATGCAGAAGGGGATGAGAACAAGAGAAAAAGATCTTTTCTCTCGCGAAATGATTAAGGGCAAAAAATGAAATAATTAAAATCCACACCCTTTGTATCACAAGTTGAGAGATAGTATATTTTAGTTTGCCCTAAATTTACTTTTCATTTTGTTATGTCTTCCAACAAAAAAGATTATTGTAAGAGTAGGATATACACAATTTGTGTGTACACTAAAGAAATTCGTTATATGTATCAAAGACTGTGTTATTTCACACATGACAAATCAAATCAAGACTTCATATGTGTATGTGTTTATGTATATGTGTATATACAAATGTACATATGTGTGAGAACATGTATGTATGTATGTGTATTTATGTCTTTGTGTGTGCAAATACACACATACATAGTCACCCTTCAATATCCATGAGGAATTTGTTGTGGGATCCCGTGAAATACTACAATCTGTACATGACCAAGAAAGCCCCTTATGTGTGACACTTGCGCATAACCTATCCATATCTTCTGTGTACTGAATCATTTCTAGATTAATGGGAATATTAACTACAATGCAAATATAATGCAGATGCAGATGGTTGATTGTTACAGTGTGTTTTTTGGAGTTAATGAGAAGAAAAATGTATACTAGTTATACATGTGGTATGAATCTATAATCCCAGAACTTGAGAGGCAATGGCAGGAGAATCACAATGAGTTTGCTTGGGCTACAAAGTGAGATTGTATTTAAAAACAAAGCAAACAGAAGGAAGGAAGGAAGGAAGGAAGGAGAAAGTGTTTAAATAATGTCAAATCAAAACTGCAGGATGAAAAAAGACAAATAAAAAATTTCCCTCTAAACAAAGTTTCTCTGTGTAGCCCTGGCTGTCCTGGAACTTGTTCTGTAAACCAGGCTGGCCTCAAACTTAAGAATCTGCCTGCCTCTGAGTGCTAGGATGGCATGTGTCACTACCACCTGGTGACAAATGAAATTTTTTGGTTTTTTGAGACAGGGTTTCTCTGTAGCTCTGGAGCCTGTCCTGGAACTAGCTCTTGTAGACCAAACTGGCCTCGATCTCCCAGAGATTCGCCTGCCTCTGCCTCCCCAGTGCTGGGATTAAAGGCGTGCGCCACCACCCCTGGCGACAAATGAAATCTTAAAGAGAATAGTTGGCAGTGCTGGAGCAATGGACCCAAGCTTGACTTCCAGAACCCACATCAGGCAGTCCCAACTATTTGTAACTCTAGCTCCAGGGGATCTCCTCTGACATTTTCACTCATGCACATACCCACATACAGATACATATAATTAAAAATAATAATTCTTGCTTTGGCAGTACATGTACTAAAAGTTGGAATGATACAAGAGAAGATTAGCATGGCTCCTTTGCAAGGATAATACACAAATTCACGAAGCATTCTATATTTAAAATAATAATAATAATAATAATAATAAATATTTTTTTAAGAAAAGATAATTGACCAGTTGTTCTAGGATATTGACTTTTTGAAATCTTTTCAAGCTTTATAGAGATAGAGAGGCCATGTTTCTATAGAGCTCATGTGGAGGCCGGAAGGTGACTTGTGAGAGTTGATTCTTCTAAGAGGTGAGTCCTGGTGAAGGAGCACAGTTTGTCAGCCTTGGGCAAGGGTGTTTACCCAGAGACAGGGTTTCACTGTTTAGCTCTGGCAGTCCTGGAACTCGCTTTGTAGACCAGGCAGGCCTTGAACTCACAGAGATTCTCCTCTATCTGCCTCCCGAGGGCTGGGATTAAAGGAGTGTGCCACCATTGCCCTGCTTTAAATTAACTCTTAATTAACAGTGTTTTTTTCTGGATTGTATACATGATTGACCCTCCATATTGATAGATTCTGCATCTGCAGATCTTATCAACTTTGGATTGAAAATATTCAGAGAGAAAAGGCAGACTTCGTGGTCCACACCTGTAATCCCAGAATTTGGGAGACTGAGGCAGGAAGATGACGAGTTTGAGGGAAATGGAGAGATGGCTCCATAATCTCTGAACTCATGTAGAGGACCTGAGTTCCTCAGGCCTATAATTCTAGACTGGGGGACCCAACACCTTTGACCTCCTGGGCAGCTCACATGCACATAACTGTACACAGACACATGAATGATTACAAACCATAAATCTTTTCTAAGAAGAGTTTGAGGCCTGTATTTGCTACATAGACTCTGTCAAAGAAGAAGCGAAGGAGGTAGAAGAGGAGGAGGTGAGGAGGGGGCTGGATAGGTGACTCCATGATTGGGAGCACTGACTGCTCTTTCAGAGGATCTGGGTTCAGTACCCAGCACCCACATAGCATCTCAAAACCATCTGTAACTCCAGTTCCAGAGGATCAGATGTCCCGTTCAGGGGATGTCTTCTTCAGCCTCTGTGGGCCCTGTGCACAGGTGGTGCACAGATGTATGGGCAAGCATTTATACGCATAAAACTCAGAAGAAGGAAGAGGGCTGTGCGGAGAGTCTGGGGACGTATGTAGTTGGGTTGGTAGAGTGCCTAGCAGGCATGAAGCTCTGGGTTTGGTTTCTAATACTACATCCAGTCAGGCAGTGTCCATGCCTGTAATGCTAGCACTCACGAGGGAGTGGCAAGAAGGTAAAAAATGAAACTTGACCCTCACCCGCCTGCCTGGGCTACACAAGACCCTGTCCCAGAGAAGAAGAAAAAAGTAACACATAATGTATGTTTAAGGGCTACTTGATGGTTAGCTGGGTGTTATGGGCGACACACGCCTTTAATTCGAGTTCTCTGGAGTCAGAACTTTTTTGTACAGCCCAGATTTCCACCCACAGCTAGGCAATCTCATGTCCCCTGCAAATTGGAAAGAGATGTATTTTTTTCTTAAGTAGATAATGTGAAGCCGAGGATAAAGGTCAGTGGGAGAGCACCTATTTAGCATGCACACAGCCCCAGATACCTCCCTGGCTCCACGAGACATAAACAAATACAGTAACTGATGGATGGAACCTGAAGCGCCCAGATGCTGGCAAAGAAGCCTCCGTGAGGACCAGCTGAGTCCTGATGTCTGTTTACTTCTAAGCAGTGCCGTGAGAATAATTAGTGTTTGTCCATGTCTCTGAGATCTTCAGATGAAAGGACGTGCGGAGAGTCTAGAATTAATACGAGATTCCCATGACTCAAAGCCTCAGAGGACATTTCACAGCACCTTCCAGGGTTTGCAGGCTGGGAAGAGGCCAGGGCCCCTCCCCTGACAGTGGCTGAGAGGTGGCCGCTCAACACTTGGGTGTTCAGGGAAGGCAAATCTGAAAATGAGGCTGGAGATAATGAGGATCCAAACTGAACAAACCCTCGGCTTCCTGAGCCATCGTGAACTGGGGGTGCTGGGAGGATCCCTTTGGTAGGGAGTTGTTGGCCTCTGGGGACGTTATCTTGCTCCTGATCCTGCATCCTGTGTGGGTCTCAGACACTGATGTGACAGTCAGACCCAGCCCACCTGGATTCAAGCTGCATGGTCTACCAGTCATCACAGCTCAGAGTATTTTCTGGATTAAGGATACAGATTTGAGACTCATGATCCTTGCGAAGCTTTGTGGACACCAGTCTTTTCTCTCTCTTTCCCTGTTCCTACCTTTCCCTCCTCTCCAACCCTCTCACCCTCCCTTCTGGATAATGCAACTGATCTCTTGAAAAATCTTTTCTTCGCTGGGCAATGGTGGCGCATACCTTTCACTTGGGAGGGAGAGGCAGGTGGATCTCTGTGAGTTCAAGGCCAGCCTGATCTATAAAAGAGAGTTCTGGGACAGTCAAGGCTACACAGAGAAACCGTGTCTTGAAAAACAAAATAAAGCCGGGCGGTGGTGGTGCACGCCTTTAATCCCAGCACTCGGGAGGCAGAGGCAGGCGGATCTCTGTGAGTTCAAGACCAGCCTGGTCTACAAGAGCTAGTTCCAGGACAGGCTCCAAAACACAGAGAAACCCTGTCTCGAAAAACCAAAAAAAAAGAAAAAGAAAGAAAGAAAACAAAATAAAGCAAACAAAAACAAAAAAAGAAAGAAAGAAGATGTATTGTGTGTATTTGTGTGTGTGTCACAGTATGTGTGTAATGTGTGTAGAGATCAGAAAACACCTTGTGTGAGCTGGTTCTCTCCTTCATGATGTGAGTCCAGGGATTAAACTCAGGCCACCAGGCTTGCTGGCAGGTGCTTTTCCTGATTATCAGCTGCATTCTGTCGTGACTCACACTAGAGAATAGGTTTTCTCCAGCCTCCATGTTCCTTGAAAATAAACCCCTCTTGCTTTTCCTCTTTGCTCTGTTCCCACATCCTTGCTTTGGGAGGCTTGGATTGGTCCCTCTTCCACAGCATCAGTTCACTAGCCAGATACAGCATCTCTATGTCAAAAGCTGTGATTGCCTGTGTTCACATGGAAAGAAAAGAATTCCAGCACGTCTGCAGGCCCAGGCAGACACGGAGAGTTTTGATGAAGCAGTAAATCATAGGATGCTGTTAGGGTGTGTCTCAGATGGACTGGCAAAAGACCAAACATCCTCAGTTGTGAGCTAGGAAGGAGGGAAGGAGAGGAATGGAAGGGGGGTAGAAAAGAAGGATTTAACAGACAGGCCTTATGCCTGGTGTGATCATAAAGCTTCATTTTTTTTTTTTTTTTTGGTTTTTCGAGACAGGGTTTCTCTGTGGTTTTGGAGCCTGTCCTGGAACTAGCTCTTGTAGACCAGGCTGGTCTCGAACTCACAGAGATCCGCCTGCCTCTGCCTCCAGAGTGCTGGGATTAAAGGCGTGTGCCACCACCGCCCGGCTGCTTCATTTTTTTTTAAAGTTTTGTGTAGCTCTGGTTGTCCTGGAACTCACTCTGTAGAGCAGTCTGGCCTTGAACTCAGAGATTCATCTTCCTCTGCCTCCCCAAAGTGATGGAGTGCGTCACCAACTCCTTGCTCTTGCTTTGCATTTTGAGGAATGTAAAACTTAATAGACAATGAGCCTAGACAATATTCCCATCAAATGCTCATCCCTTCATCAGGTCAGTCATTTTCGGTTTTTTGAGGGACAATTTTGGTTAGGGTGCAGTGTGAGATGAGGCGTTCCTAGGCTGTGGTGGCTGGCATACCCAGAAAGCCCGTGATTTAATAATAAGGACAATAACAAGATTCCAACCCTGACCCTAACCTTGTTCTTATCTGTTTGCACTTGAGATGGGGTCTCATATAGGCCAGGCTGGTTTCAAACTCATGTCACCAAGGATGGAGGTGGCACATGCCTTTAATCCCAGCACTCTGGAGGCAGAGGCAGGAGGATCTATATCAGTCTGAGACCAGACTGGTCTACAGAGTGAGTTCCGGGACAGCCAGGGCTACATAGAGAAATCTTGTCTCAAAAAACAAGCAAGCAAACAAACAAATCCAATACAGACACACACACACACAAAGTATAAAGTCACAATTTTTTCCATTTTGCTGTGTACTCTGGTGTTGGGGTTGGTGGCTCAGGGCCAGCAGAACTGATCTTTTCTTTGTCTTTATGTTCTGAGAGGAAACCCTGTGAGCAGTCTCAACACTGTATGACTTGTTGCCCATCAGCAGAACTTCCAGCTCCTTGATACTGGGGACCAAGAACGTACAGAAACCACTGTGAACATGTGCTTTGCTTTCTTTCTCCTTGCTCACATAACCACATTGGGCACCAAAACCTGACCCTTAAATGTCTCTGCAGGGTTCCGCTAGTGCCCTGGGTTCCCACCAGCCTCTGCATTTTGACTCATTAGTCTGACCAATGCCAGGGAACTTCTCGGTTGAGATTCTGACGGTTTTGAGATTTAGGGGAGGTCTGAGAGTAGCTGGGATGCCACAGTAGATGGTGGCCTGTGCCATGAACAGCACCAAACAGAAATGGCAGAAGGGGTAGCTGTGAAATGGAATCTAACAATTGAGCAATGCTTTGTCCTCTGAAGCTCATGCCTGGCGTTAGTGTCTGCACGGAGACAATGGTGTGGACAGCCTTTTGCTTTCTGACTCACACTTTAAGGAAAGGAACAACTAGGACTGAAAAGAGCACTAACCTTCTAATTCTACTTGCTCGTGTGTGTGTGTGTGTATGTGTGTGTGTGTGTGCGTGCACGTGTACAATAGAGTGTACATGCTGGTGTGAGTGAAGGCCAGAGATCAACTTTGAGTATTTTTCTGCATTGCTTTCCACCTTATCTTTTGATGAGGTCTCTCACTGAATCCAGTACTCACTGATTGGCTAGACTGGTGGCCAATGGGGCCAATGGGGCCAGTGGGGCCAGGGAGCCCTAGGATCTTCCTGTCTCTGCCTCCCTTGGGCTAGGCTGTCAGATGCACGAGACCGTGTTTACTTCCTATATATATATAGCTTTAATGTAGAAATAGACTTACAGAACCACCGTTCCAGCGGAGATCAGGAAAGCAGAAGCAGCAGCTGGGAGCACTCTCACCAAATTTATAGGCAAACATTAGCCCGAGGCGAACACGCCCCCTAAGGGGCGGGACTTATCCCTACAGTTTACTGACTGAACCATCTCTCTAGCCCCTGGGTTTCTATACTTTTTCTTCAGAAAGCAGCAGGAGAATGAGCTAAGGGTTTCTCACAATTCTTGCTCCTGGCCTTGAACATCTCTGCATCCCTGGAGACTAGCAGGCAGCATCACCACCAGGGACCGTGTTAGAAATGCTCTCAGAAGAACAGAATCAGAGTTGGTGGGGTGGGCCCTGGAAGGTGTTAAAATTTGACAACCATTGGCCCAAGGGGGAAAGCATGTTACTAGGTGGTGAATTGGGAGTGTGCTTTCGTCTGTTAATGACTACGCTTTAATCCTAGTGTAAATTGCTATTCTTAGCTAGGCATGGTGGCATACACTTATAATCCTAATACTTAAGAGGCTGAAGCAGGAGAATTGCTGGGAGTTTGACATCAACCTGAACTTTTAGTTAGGTCAGGGCCACTGTGGGGTAGAATGGAGCCTTGATTGTTTTTTGTTTTTTTTGGGGGGGAGCTTTTTTCTTCTGTCTTGCTTTTGCTTCCCAGATTTTATATTTGAAAATGATAAATTATCTCTTTTTTCTCTCTTTTCCAAGAGCCAGCCAGTAATGCTGCAGTTTTCTATCTGTATTTCATCTCTTGCTGGAGTCAAAATTCCTCTCTGATACGGGTGCTCCTCCCAGCCCCTGGCCTCTCTGCCCAGAAGGTCACAAGGCTGGAGTTTTCCCCACCATTTGAAACAGCCTGGGCCAGCTGACATAAGGGATGTGATTGCCTGGCCACCTGACTCGGAGAAAATCTTCCCCTGGGCTCAGCAATCCTACCTGGTCCAGCCTGGCAGCTCAGGAAACACCTGGTAGGTAGGTCAGTCTACACAGAGGAGCTGAGGGCCATAGCCCGGAAAGCGGGCACACATCCTCTTTAACCTGAGCAAAGTAAGCATGGTGTGCAGAAAGGGCTCTAGGTCCTTCCAGAGGAAGGCAGAGCAAGAGGTTTGGATAAGGCATGTGCCCTGAAGCACCCATTAAACTAATCTGCATTAGGAGATATTAGGAGGCGGGGCCTTTCACAGGTGATTAGGGCTCTGCATAAATGAATGGATTAACCTGGCCATTGGATTAATGGATTAAGGAGCCACCTCAAGAGTGGGTCATCTCTAAAAGCCAGTGTGGGCGGAGCTCTTGGGTCCGTCCCTCTCTGGCCACCTAACACCCTGTCCTGTTGCAGGATTCTGCAGCAAGCAGAGGTCTCTGGCTGTAGGCTCTCCTGACCTCGGATCAGAGCTGAGCCAAATGAAAGAAGCCTTTTATGTAGACAGTGTCAGGTGTTTCCTTGCAGCAACTCAAGATGGGTGGAGACAGTAACATTTTATTATTTGCTTTTCGGCCTTCTAAAAATTAAAATGCTGTTAATCCCAGCACTCTGTAGGCAGAGAAACCCTGTCTCAAAAAGCCAACACCCTTACCTGTTCAAAAAAAAAAAAAAAAGAAAAAAAAAAAGAGACAGAAAGGAAAGAAAAATTCAACTGAGAGTTCTTGAAGAAAGGGCCTCAGTTCACTACATATCATGCTTCTGAGACTCGACAGATTGTGTTATGGATGTATGTGCCACAATGTGTGTGGGGGCGAGGAGGTTTCAAAGAACAATTTGTGGCATTTGGTTCTCTTCTATGCTATGGGTCCAGGGACAGAACTTAGGTTATCAGGTGTGGTGTCAACTGTTTTTACCTGTTGAGCTATCTCACTGGCCCCTCACTGAGGACATAAAGCAATGTTTCCATCAACTCCCAGTAAATATTTGGGTCCTTCCCTGTTTCCTCCCTTCCTCTCTCCCGTTTTCCTTCTGTCTTCCATCCTTCCCTTTCAGTGATGGAGATGGAAGACAGGACCTTGAGTGTGCTGGCAAACACTCTGCCATGGAGCAGCACACTGGAGTTCCATGCTGGTTTTGAGTTCTTACTAAGATCAAAAGAGAGATGCTTGTAAAGACAACCAAGGAAGGAAAGCCTGCTCTGTTGCCAACGAAATCTAAGAGAGTGGCTAAACCAGGCAGTGGTGGCACAGGCCTTTCATTCTATGACTTGGGAGGTAGAGGCAGCTAGATCTCTGAGTTCAAGGCCAGCCTGGTCTACAGAGCGAGTTCCAGGAACACACTGAAACCCTACGGGGATGGGGAGTGATTAAAACAATGAAGTATAATGTCTGGTGGTGGTGGTGCATGCCTTTGATCCCAGCATTTGGGAGACAGAAGTAAGTGGGTCTCTGTGAGTTCAAGGCCAATCTGGTCTACAAATCAAGTTCCAGGACAGCCAGGACTGTTACACAGATAAACTCTGTCTTGGAGGGAAAAAAAACCAAAAACAAATAATAAAAACAAACAAAAACCAAACCCAACCAACCAAACAAACAAAGAAACAAAAAAACCAATGAAGTATCCTAACCACAAACCGACCAGTGGAACAGAGTGGAGTGGTAGGGACCTGTGATGGCATTTACATGGGCAATGGCATCTGAGAACAGTGAAGAAAGAAAGAAAACACCATAGATGGAGTTGGAGAAAAATTATCATTATCTATATGAAAAAGTATAAGAGTGAAATCTCTACCTCTAACTATAAATGAGCGCAGTACCAAATGGACTGAGTCCTTAAATATCAAAAATAAACATAAAACCTCTAAGAGCGCCATGGGTGGTGGAGCACATCTTTAGTCCCAGTTTGAGACCAGCCTGGTCTCCATAGAGAATTCCAGGCCAACCAGAGTTACATAGTGAGACCCTGTCTTAAAAGAAAAGGCTATGCTGTGTCACAGGAAGACAAGGACATGGCAAAGAGTATTCCTGCAGAGTTGTCCCGAGAGCCTGCAGGGGGACAGGGAAGGTGAGGGGAAAGACAAGTATGGAAAGAATGTTGGGAAAGTAAAGACAAAAGTGTGACTACCCTGGCAATGAGAGAGAAGCTCTGTAGCTGATATGGTTGAAGTACAGGGTCTGGTGAAGGAGCCTCGTGAAGGTCTAGACACAGCCTATGTGCTTGAATCTCAGGGTCAAGTACAGTGGTGGGAGTTCATTTAAGGCAGAGGCCAGGATACCCGAGGTACTGCATCAGCTCTGGAGAAGGGAGGTATGATGGGTCTGAGCATTGACTGAATCTTCATGGTGTGCTGTGACCATACAGACTTCTGTCCTTATCCAGTAAGTTCCTTTAGTCTTTTTGACTCTGCGCACGAGCATGGGAGGACAGGTGATGTGATTATGTTGAGTCCGCTTAGCCCTCAAGTGGTAGAAGGAAGCCTGTGTGGTTTGAATGGAAATGCTCCCATAGGCTCATAGGGAATGGCATTATTTGAAAGGATAACCTGTGGCTCTATTGGAGGAAGTGTGTCACTGGGGGTGGGCTTTGAGGTTCCAGAAGCTCAAGCCAGGCCCAGTGACTTACTCTCTTTTCCTGCTGCCTGCTGATTCAGATGTAGAACTCCCAGCTACCTCTGCAGTACCATGTGAGCCTTCCTGTCGCCATGCTTCCCACTGTGATGACGATGGACTAAACCTCTGAAAGTGTAAGCAAACCCCAATTAAATGCTTTCCTTTGTAAGAGTTACTGTTGTCATGGTGTGTCTTTACAGCAATAGAAACCCTAACTAAGACAGAGCAAGACCCCACTCACCAGCATTGATCCTGGGAACTAGGAAATAGAATGTGGATGATGTGTGTGGGGAAAAAATCTACATGCTTGTATCACACACAGACCATCTGTATATGAAACATGTGAGATAATCAACTGATAAAAAGACCAGGTTCAATGGGTGGTTGGGGTGAACACCTTTAATCCCAGCACTTAGGGGGCAGAGACAGGTGGGCCTTTGAGTTTGAGGCTAACCTGGTCTACAGAGTGAGTTTTAAGACAGCCAGGGCTACACAGAAAAACCCTGTTTCGAAAAACAAAAAAAAAAAAAAGAGCAGGTTTGTTTTGGCGCATGGTTTTAGAGCTCCCACCTATTTTGTTTATAGACGTCTAGTCGGGGTGCAGGGTGGTAATGATGGGAATGTATGTTAACGCCATGCCCAGGGAACAACAGGAAAGAAGAAGCCAGGGTCCACAATCCCGTTCAAGACCATGTGTGTGAACGGGTGTGTGTGTATACATGTGTGTGTCTAAGCACGCATACACATCAGGGGATGTCCGGTATCTTCTTCAGCTAAACATGGATCCTCTGGTTCCCTCCACTCAGCGCTGTGAGTGTGGGCATAGACAACTATCTACCATGGTGCCTGGCTCCCAATGCTTTCTTTAAAAAAATAATTAATTGATTAATACATGGTACAAGGTCTAACGTATCTCAGCTGGTGCCGAACTATGTGCGGCCCAGGATAACCTTGAAGTTCTGATTTTCCTGCCTTCACCTCTGGAGTGCTGGGATTATGCCGCCATGCTAGGTTTATGGAGCCCTTGAGATCAAGCCCAGGCTTCACTAATGCTAGGCAAGCACTGTAGCAACTGAGCACACCCAGGACCCTCCCCTCCAATTTCTGTTTCGTTCTTCATGTGTATGTGGAAAACTAATATTGATCTCAGGAATCTTTCTGTATTCCTTGCTACCTTCCTTGTTTATTAAGGGGTGGAGTCTCACCTCAAACTAGAATTCCCTAATGATGCTAATTTGGCTGTCCAGCATGCTCTGGGGAGTCCCTGGTCTTTGCTTTCTGAGTATCGAAAACAGATGGGCTGCTATACCCACTTGGTGTTTATATGCGTTCTGGGGACCCAAATTTCAGGCTTTATACTGGTGTGGCAAGCTTTTTCACCACCGAGTGTCTCCTCAACCCTCAAATTTCTTTTTATTAAGAAAACATTTACACTTATTTCTATGTGTCTATGTGCACACTTGGGCATGGTGTGTGTGTGGAGGTCAGAAGACAACGTGAAGGAGTCAGGGCTCTCCACCATGTGAGTCCCAGGGCTCAAACTTGGGTGCAAGCATTTTTCCTCCCAGAGCGGTTTTCCTTAGCCTGCCTTCAAAGCTTTCAATGAAACAAACTGTTTGATGGTGTTGGTGAGAAGAAGGATAAAGAATGGTTTTGTAAGCTAATGTTTCTGTTATCATGCAGACTCTGGTGACATTTACGGCCACAAGAGGGACAGGATTCATCTATGGCGTCCACTGTGAAGGAAGCGCTTGTTGGTAGTACAAAGAGGTGGGCTTGGGCTTCTATAGTCAGCTCTGGCTGAGGGTTCGGTTTTCATCGCTGTTCTGCTGCTCTTTTTCTGCCGTCTCTTTCCCAGCTTCAGTGCTTAAACACAGCCTTTTCTACCTCTGTTTCCACCTCACCCTGGATGCTTCCTGCGATTTTCTATCCAATAAGAGAAGGAGAGTGGAGTTTTGCTTTCCCTGGCAGCCAAACACCTTGGGGCTTGCTCCAGGCTCCTCCTCCCACACATCCAGCGCCAGTGTGGAACTCCTTACCCAGATGCTGTTTCTTCCATCCCAGGAGCCTACCTCATTGTTCCTAGGACTGAAGCCATCCTATAAGACAACACTTGCCAATTTGGGAGTTGTTGGCGGTTTTGCCTTTGTGGCACTAGAGGATTCAGTCAGCGTATCCCATTGTCCTTTGTCACGAAAATGATATTAATAGCTTTTCCTTTCCTCCGAGCCTGAACATGGCTGAGAACACAGAAGAGTGTCTGGCATGTCACACATGGACACAACCTGGAAAGTCACGGGTTTAGGAGTCTTGCTGTCGTTTGTGGAAAGCGCCAGTACCCGGCTCTGCTCCCTGCCCTCACAGAACAGCATGACATTTGGCTCAATCAAGCCCCTGTCATGGGTTGCCACACAAACATTGCCTGCCGTGTGCTGTCATTTCCTGGCAGTGAACAATCGTCCCACACTGCCTCAGGATGCTCTCTCTCACCATGTCCCTCTCGTGGCAGCTGAACCAGTCCTCAAAAAGCAGATGTACAGCTGGAGTCGTTCTTTTGGGAACACAGGCAGGAACAAAGGCAGTGTGGCTGGCCTGGAAGAGTACCAAATGCGCAGTCCTAGGAACACAGCTGCATGGCTCTGACAATGGGGGAACTGCCCCCCCCCCATTAACTTGTAACAGCCACACATGATTTCTCCCTCTGACACCATGAGACTGGGAAGGTGGCAGCAGTAACTCCTTTTACACAATCACTGACTGGCCTCACCCCATAGCACTGGCCACTGGCTAGGACAACATAGTTCCAGAAGCTAAGCGAACCAGTTGTCTTTCTAGATTTTTTTTCTTCCTCACTTAATATGCATCGTGTACTTGGCCACACCTTCAACCTCTGACGCCTCACTTTCCCATTACTTAAATGAATTTATAGAGATCGATTCAAGCTGATTTCTGTATTCTCAGCATAGGATGGTCTATGTTAATGGGAAATATGCTTCTTCAAATGCACACTGGGAATAACTAGTGTTAGATACCAATTCATCAAATATCCAACTAATATTTATGTAACATCTACTTTGTCTATTTCACGAAGTGTATGGTGCTCCTTGAGAAGGTTTAATAGATTGCTCAGGAGGTTTGCATCCTTGAAAAGTTAATTATGATTAGTTTGTATTTTAAACGACAAATGATTGCTCATTACTTGGGACTTTTTCGTAATAGGAACTTAAATACAACCAAGGGATAAAAAGGGAATTCATTCAGACATTAGGTTTGGGGAGTTGTAGATTGAATGTTAGTAATAAGTGATGTGGACTTTCCTTGTTAGAAGGAAATCCTTCTAGAACCTTCCAGCTGACAAAGCATTATCCTGACAGGGAAATGTCACATAGCCCCCAAACTGACCATTATCTGGTTATTTGCGGAGGCAGAAGCTGCCAGACTCCTGAAATGGTCACTTCGGATTCTCAGAAGGTGGAAATAATAAACAAGCAGTTAGGACTACACGCTAAAGGGCGTAGTGGGAAAAGACTGAAAGGCATGTGCTTTCCAGTTTGTCCCGCTTCCATATTGATGAGATACCCACCGATACAACATACTCTGTGCAATTTTTCTTCATCTCCTGGAATCTTTCTAGAGACCGTCTCCTGCCTGTGTGTAATAAGAACAGATCTGTAACTTCACAGGATTTAGAATCCTATTTTGTTTATTCTCGCAGTTAAAACATTTCCGATTTTGTGCTTTCCCCTCAGCGATTAGTTCCATCTGCCTGCACCTTAACAGCAGAGAACACGGTTCCGTGGGCCAGGGCATCTGCGTTCAGGAGACAGAGTTATCTCCCGCTAATCCTCCCAGCTCACGTTAGCAGCTTTCAATGGTTCAGTATTTTAAAAACACCACCATGGCCGCATATTAAATATTAAGGGCCTCCCTCAGCTCCCGAACCTTAAAAGTTATTCTCCGTAAAATCTGAGCGAGTGTTTCCATGGTGCAGAATGAACGTTGCAGCGAGGTTTTTTGGAAGCAGCATGACTATAAACGTCATTCCCGCCCCTGCCGTTCACAAGGGCCCATTTGCTGTGAAATATTTTGAAAACACAGCAGAAGCGGGGACAGCGCAGAGCGCAAACGTGCAAAAATAAGGACGAGCCGAACGTGATGGAAGGACGAAAGGGCGGGGGCGGGATGGCAGCTTCAGGATTCAGGAAACGAACGTAAACCTAGAGGGAACTAGGCAGGCAGGGGCTGTGGTTCGGGGACCACGGGGGGCCGTTCCCCAGGAGCCAGGGGGGCCTCGCGGGTGGAGGAAGCCGCCACCGAGCCCGCGTTCTCCCGGCAGCATCGGGGAGCAGGGCCTTCCGGGCCACAGTCCTCCCAGACCCAAAAATAGCTGCAGGAACGCGAGTGGAGCTCTGGCCTGCGGCGCTGGGCGGAGTCACAGCCGGCCTTATCGCTGACAGGCACAGCGCTCCAGCCGCGCCCAGAGCTGGCCCTTTATAGCCGGTCCCTCGAGCCCCGCCCTAGCAACCGCCCCTAGCAACGCCTAGCCCCGCGCTCTGGGGTCTTATCGGCCTCCAGCAGGCCTTTCCTGTCCCCTCCCCCACGCCAGCCTCGCGACGCCGGACCACGTGACTGCCCTCCGGGAAGGCGGGGTGAGTGGAACCACGCGGGGCGGGGCGCTGGGGCGGAGACTGTCGTCATCAAGACGCGACCAGATGGTTGTGTCGCCTACTGTTCGTCAGCGGCTGGAGGTTCCGTTCCCCAGGCGAAATGGCGGAGCCTGCAGTGCTGGCGTGGGTTCGCGGCCCCGGAACCGGGTGCAAGGCGCTGCCGTGGGCCTCGGCTAGGAGCTCCGTGCGCGATGTTGTCTACC
Source organism: Microtus oregoni (assembly GCF_018167655.1). Lineage (NCBI taxonomy): Eukaryota > Metazoa > Chordata > Mammalia > Rodentia > Cricetidae > Microtus > Microtus oregoni. The sequence goes on from NW_024543221.1 coordinate 4,879,133, forward strand.
GATACTTCCAGGAACAGGTGAGGATCGCGGTGGGGGAAGGAGACTCACCAGGCCGGGCTGGGTTTGTCGTGGGTGCGTCTGTCCTCTGAACTTTAAAATTTTGAGACTGAGAATTCTCCAGTTTCAGATGCTTCCGATCAGTATTGAGACCTTCCTCTGGTATTCTATGACGGTAGTTGTTTTGCCTCCACATCGTAGGAGAAAACAAAATTCAGTTAAGGCCCTTATCCAATCTTGATTAGAAACTGGTTCTGTTTTCTTTATCCCTAAATGATGCCATTAAGACTTGGTTTCTTACATTCATATTATGGATAGAAATATGCTTTTTTTTTTAAAAATCCACTCACCGGGAAACTCGGTTAGTTACAACCTAGAGAACAGTTCATAACCAGACCCAGGCCAAAGGACGTTTAGAGAAGGACACGGGTTCATCTGGTCGCTGCTCAGGACCACTCACAGGTTCTGTTGACGCCATAGGTTCTTGGTCCTCTTTAGACTGCCTGTTCCCTTGGTCCATGTGTATTTTTGAAATCCTGGTCAAGGGCTTCTAAAGTTGTGCTCATTAATTCCCAAGGAAGCAATCTTTTACTGACTATGAAATCCTAAACCTCTTCGATTAATCCGGACATTTCGTCTAGAACGTTTTTTGTTTATGACCACACTTTTTCCGTGTTGCTGGAGTCTCTTTTCTCTGCTTGTTATATATAAGCTTAACACATGGTAAAGTACCAAATCTAGTTCCATGAAGAAACAGTATGGGCTTGCAGATATTGTGGTTTTCTTTTTTCATTTGTTTGCTTTTTATTTTTTTCTAGACAGGGTTTCTCTGTGTCACCCTAGCTCTCCTAGAACTAGCTCTGCAGATCAGGGTGGCCACCAGCCACCTGTCTCTGCCTCCCAAGTGCTGGGGGGATTAAAGGCGTGCGCCACCACTGCTGTCATAATGTGACTTTCAATTTCTTTGTCCTTTAAAAAAGGAGAGAAAAAGAAAAGCAAGGTCTTTTCTTGTATTGCAGCCTAATGTGGTCTCAACATACCAGGGTGCTTGGATTATTGGTGGATGCCACGACATCACGACATCTAGCCTTTGTTTTCTATACTGCAGTCCAGTAAAAAATTCAGAACTGCTTTTAATCACTTGAATGGAAGTATTTCCCAAAATGGTTGACTTTTATTACATTTGAAGAATAATTTTCATGACTTGTTTTTGAGCTTAACATTGATCCATAAACAATAGGATCTTAACGATGAGAAGTGTTAAGGACATTTTTGGGGGGGAGGGGCTCGCAGTGAAGCTGGGTCTGTGGTTTATGCCTGGGATCCGGCACTTGAGAGGTGGAGACAGGAGATTGGGAATGCTCAGCCTCCTCTTTGTAGTGAACTTGAGGCCAACCTAGACACGAACCCCTTTTCAAAACCAAACAACGCCATATCACTTAGTCCTCAGATTTAGCACAGGTGACATACATGGGCTGTAGGAGAAAGCCAAACATCCAGAAAAAGACATAGAATTGAGTTGTTTGAATGACAAATAAATGGGAGCAGTTATCAGAATATTTAAGCCTGTCTTTTCCCTAACTACAGTAAGTGTGAATACAAGCCACTTACAAAAGGGCAGTTTGATAAAATATGAACTATCAAAATAGCCGAATTCACACTATAATTTTTAAAGCAAAACAGTTTTGGCCCATAAAAAAGTTATCTCTTACTGAGAGAATAAAAATTTTCCTTGCTGATCTTTAGCCATAACAGACACCAGTAAAAAAACTACAAATGAACAAGAAACTCCCAAGAACATAAATAGTAAAATGCTTTAAAGACCCTAAAAACCTACTCCTTTTTTATTTACTGGGAAAACTTGACTTCAAAAACCAGAGATGGAAAGAAGCTCTGCTGCTAGAAATTTTGTCAGAAAGAGGAAACATTTTGTTACCCTTTGCCATGAAGGTCCAGGTCGTTTGCTGTAGGGAAGAATGCCCAGACTGGGTGTTGGCCCTTACACATCTATAGCCCTGCTTTGTCGCAAGCCTGTTGGAATGCTACTATACAAATCTTTTGTATAACATAAAATACTTTGATCAGTTTTTTTAATGAGCTATTTTGTTTGGAAAAAAGTTTCTAGCCGGGCGATGGTGGCGCACGCCTTTAATCCCAGCACTCGGGAGGCAGAGGTAGGCGGATCTCTGTGAGTTCGAGACCAGCCTGGTCTACAGAGCTAGTTCCAGGACAGGCTCCAAAGCCACAGAGAAACCCTATCTCGAAAAACCAAAAAAAAAAAAAAAAAAAGTTTCTGATGCCGGGTGGTGGTGGCGCACGCCTTTAATCCCAGTACTCAGGAGGCAGATGCAGGCGGATCTCTGTGAGTTTGAGACCAGCCTGGTCTATAAGAGCTAGTTCCAGGATAGGCTCCAAAGCTACAGAGAAACCCTGTCTCTAAAACAAAAGACTAACAAAAAAGTTTCTGCCTTTATATTAATGTCTTTTAAAGTTTTGCAGCCAGTCTTTTAAAGTGATACGCGTCTTTAATCCCACACTGGGGAGGCAGGTGAGTTTGGTCTACAGAGTGAGTTCTAGGACAGCCAAAGCTACAGATGGGCCTGGAATGCCTAGGAAAGCTAGCTGAGCAAGCAGGGAGAAAATCAGTTTTTCCATGGTTTCTGCTTCAGCTCCTGCCATACTTCCCTCAGAGATGGGCTGTGACCTGTGGTGTAAGCCGAAATCAGTCCTTTCCTCCCTTAGTTGCTTTTGGTCTTCGTCACAACAGAAGGGCTATCAGTTCTGAGTTTTCATCACATCCTATGTTTGTTGTGTGACATAGTTGACCATGATCGTCCCATACATCCGTACATCAGCGTCAACCGTCCTCCGCCCTCTGGCCTCCTTTCTTCTTGCTACTACCTGCTCTCCCTAACCTCTAACTTTGGAAGCTGATCTTTTTCCTGATAACTTTTCCTCTCATGTGATTGTAGGCAGTTACATAGCTTTAAGTGACATTGGCATATTGACAATTCTGTGTGTGTGTTGAGGGGAGTTTGGTTTGGTTTGGTTTTTGAGACATCTCTCTTTTATGTAATGTTGGCTGTCCTGTGTAGACTAGGCCTCACTATGTAGACCAGGCTGTCCTGGAACTCACAGTGATCTGTCTGTCTGCCTCTCGAGTGTTGGGATTAAAGGTGTGGTCACCTTGCTGGGCTAGTAGTTTTATTTAGACTAAAATCTAAACTCACTGGGATGGGGGTGCACACCCTGATACCTCAGCACATGAAGACTGAGGCAAGAGGATTGCAGGATTGAGTCCTGAATCTAGGCTACATGGTAATGCACACACCAAATGTACCCTTGCCTCTGCCTTCTCCCTACCTACACAAGTCAGGATGACTGGCAGATTTAAACTTTGGATCAGTTTTGATACTGAGTTTACTTTTTTAGTTATTTTTCTTTTTTACCAGTTTATAAAGGTCAGGAGAATGAGGGAGACTTCTGAGCCCTGTGTAGCCTGACACTGAGACAAGGAAGGGAGCTGTTAGGTCACAGTAGGAAATGACACCCAAATGTAGAGGGCGGGTTTAGCCCTTGTTTTCAGCTTAAGAAGTAGTAATGCAATCGGACCTGGTAATCTGTCAATAAGAATAAATGAGGTCTCATCTCGTGTCACAGGCACTAAACACTTACTCTCGTTTCTAGGAAATCCCTGCGGACTGCTTCTTTGTGAAATGCAATGGAGTCCTCGTTGCCCCCAGTGACACGGTGCAGCATGGAGCTGTGTACAGTTTGGAGCCCAGACTTTGTGGGGGGAAAGGAGGTAGGACTTGACGGTGGCTTCTTGTGACAAGTCTGTATCTCTTAGTGGTGTGTTTGAGATTAACAGACTTTTTGGGCTTCATATACCAACTTTGTTTTTCCTTGTGAAACCATTTGTACTCAATTTTGGATTTTTTTTTTTTTTTTTTTTTTTGGGTTTTTTGAGACAGGGCTTTTCTTGAGTTTTTGAGCTATCCTGGAACTAGCTCATGTAAACCAGGGTGGCCTCAAACTCACAGAGATCTGCCTGCCTCTGCTTCCTCTCTAGTTGGTTTTTAAACACAGTTGATGTAGCCAGGCAGTGGTAGCACACACCTTTTATCCCAGCACTCAGGAGGGAGAGACTGGTGGGTCTCTGAGTCCAAGTCCAGCCTGGCCTATAGAGCGAGTTCCAGGATGGCCAGGGCTATGTAGAGAGACCCTGTCTCAAAAAAACAAACAGCCCACCAAAACAACCCACCATAGCTGATGTAGATGTACTGGTGGCTAATCTGATGTGCTTCTTTCAGCAAATTTGTACTCTCCAAGGGGAAGGCACAGGATTTCCTACATGAGCCACCTTATAAATCAAATTCTTCTAATTCTGTGTATGAGTTCTTGTGCATATGTGTGAGTTGTATATGTGGAGGCTGTGGGTTGAGATGGTCTGTCTTCCTTAGATACTCTTCACTTTATTTGCGAAGACAGTATTGCTCACTGACCCTGGAGCTTATCAGTTTGCCTGGTGAGCTCTAGGGATCCTCTAGTCGTGCTGTTGGGGTTTGAGCACCTGTCCTTGTGCCCAGCTTTTGCATGGACGCTGAGAATCCAGAACTCACTTCCTTATTCTTGTACAGCACACACTTCACTGGCTGCTGTCTCCCAAGTCCTGTCACGTAATTCTTCACCTAGGAAGCTCGGAGCCTCTGGCATTGGCTGAAGCTTTTTATCGATCCTACCTGTACAGTACAGCATTTCAGACATACAAAGTGGAAGGCAGAAAACACAGTGTTAATCAGATTAATCAATACCTTTGCTTCCTGGGCAGAAACCTTGTCCATCTCCTTTTCTAAAAGAAAAGAATGTGGAGTTTATTTTTATCTTGTTATATAGGCTATTCTCATTAATCTGACTTGTATCTATCCTTAACCACTTAATCCATGAATATATTGGTTTCAGGTTTTGGGTCTATGCTTCGAGCACTTGGTGCACAGATAGAGAAGACAACCAATCGCGAAGCCTGCCGGGATCTCAGTGGGAGGAGATTACGAGATGTCAATCATGAGAAAGCGTAAGATATCCATTTTTTTTTTTTTTTTTTTTTTTTTTGGTTTTTTCGAGACAGGGTTTCTCTGCAGCTTTTGGAGCCTGTCCTGGAACTAGCTCTTGTAGACCAGGCTGGCCTCGAACTCTCAGAGATCCGCCTGCCTCTGCCTCCCGATTGCTGGGATTAAAGGCGTGCGCCACCACCGCCCGGCAAGATATCCACTTTGTATTTAAGTCTCTGACAGTATAGTGACATTAAGCGTGATACACCTTTCTGGAGAAGTGTCACAATATGAATAGGAGTCCATTCATTGTATAGGAAGCATTTTTTGTAGTCAAAATGCTTGGTGAGTTCTGAGAAATATCTCATTAACAGAATCCCTCATGTAAGCATCACAGAGAGAGCATTAGTAAACTCAGACATTATAATTGATCATCTGATACAGTGAAGAGATTGATGGACTGATGTGTAAGGTGTCGCTTATGAGATAATGGCATATAATTTCACAGTAAACTTGATTTATGTGTATTTGTCTGTTGTGCTTTTGAGACAGGGTCTCTCCCTGTAGCTTTGGCTGTCCTTTAACTCACTATGTAGACCAGAATGGCTAAACTCAGAGAAATCTGCCTCCCAGTGCTGGGGTTAGAGGGGTGCAGCACCAGGCTTATAAGTAAACTTGACTTAATAATTAGGAGCAGGAATGAAACAGCAGTCGACTAGCAGTGCAGCTTGGTGGTAGAGCACTTGCTTAAGGTCCTGGGCTTGATCCCTATGATCACCCCTCCAATAAATAAATAGTACAGTAGCTGTATAAATCGATGGCGGTTATTAGCAAGCATTATACCATGTGCATGACCGTTCTGTACTTTTGTGTTACTCAGAGCTGGAAGGGTTGTTTTCTTTTAATAACAACACCCTAAACAGGTGAGTAAATGTTACTATGACAACAGTGTCATTAAGCATTAAGTTTTTCAACTATTCTGTCGTATTGGGCCACCTTTATACATATGGCCTCCCAGTGATCTAAATGCCGTGTGTGATACATCCATTCAGTTCCATCTCCACCCTTCCCCAGGATGGCCGAGTGGGTCAAGCAGCAAGCTGAGCGGGAGGCTGAGAAGGAGCAGAAGCGCCTGGAGAGGCTGCAGCGGAAGCTCGCAGAGCCTAAGCACTGCTTCAGCAGCCCCGACTACCAGAGGCAGTGCCATGAGATGGCTGAGCGTCTGGAGGACTCTGTCCTCAAAGGTGAGAGTGAGAATTCTGGCTCTGCAGCCCTTGGTGCATGAGCTTCGGGCCACTCCACTGTGAGGAGTGGCGCCAGGGCATTCTGCAAGAGAATGACGAAAGCCAACCAACGTCTCTTACCACATGCTAACCCTGCACCGCATCCAGTGCAACACAGCAACACTTGGCATGACAACCCCAAATGTCTTAGGCTTTTGGGCCCCAGGGAAGAATATCCTTTCTCTTCTTTGTTGTGAGCCTGGCCTTCAATGGCTGAGTCATCTCTCCAGACCATTCTTTTTATTTTTGTAAATAAAATAAAAAGGGGAAGCCTTTGGGAGTTAGTATACACCTCAGCATGTTTTTTTGTTTTGTTTTGTTTTTTCTTTTTTCTAGACAGGGTTTCTCTGTATAACAGTCTTGGCTGCCCTGGAGCTTGCTCTCTAGGTCAGGCTGGCTCAAACTCACAGAGATCCACCTGCCTCTGCCTCCTGAGTGCTGGGATTAAAGGTGTGCGCCACCACCGCCCAGCAACCTCAGCATGTTCTTTTAAGCATCCAGTCCAGTGCTCTGGGCCTGTCATGAATGTCATTGATTTAAAGGATCCTTTTCATCAGAAAGGCTATGCTAGGACAGGAAAGACAAATGTATGCAAATAACCGTCAGATATGAGCCTTCAGCCTCAAGTTGCATATTGGTGTCTTAAAAAGTTCTGTTCTAAAGCCAAGCAGTAGTAGAACAGGCCTTTAATCCCAGAACTTGTGAGTTCAAGGCCAGCCTTGTCTACAGAGTGAGTTCCAGTACAGCCAGTACTATTACACAGAGAAAGTCTGTCTTGAAAAACCGGGCCTGGGGAACATGTTCTAAACTGGATGTGTGTGGCGGTTCATGGCTCTAATTCCAGTATACTCAGGAGGCAGAGGCAGGTGGATCTCCGTGAGTTTGAGGTCTGCCTGGTCTACACAGCAAGTTCCAGGACAACCAAGACTACATAATAGACCCTATCCCAGATAGAGGGAGGGAGGGAGGGAGGGAGGGAGAAAGAGAGAGGTAGATGAATAGATGGGTAGATAGGAAAGTCCTATTCTAGAGCCTGATTGTGAGGCAGAGGCAGATGGATGGATCTATGTGAGTTTATAGTCTACACAGTAAGTTCCAGTCTAGCCAGGTCATAGAGAAAAAGCCTGTCCCTTTAAAATGAAAAAGAGTGGGGCAGTGGTGGCACATGCCTTTAATCCAGGCATTCAGGAGGCCCAACAGGTGGCCCTCCTAGTTTAAGGGCAGCCTGGTCTACAGAGCAAATTCTGGGATAACCAGGGCTACACAGAGAATCTGTCTTGAAAAACGAACGAACGAACGAACTGTCCTGGCTGGGCGTGATGGAGTGCCTGACCTTTACACTTGCCCAGTGAAGACAGGAGAGTCGGGAGAGTAAGGTCATCTTCAACCACAGTGTGCTGAGACTAGCTCAGTCACAGACAGATATGATTCCGTAGTGTTTATCTGAGATTGTTTTTAAGTTTGGGATTAATCTCATAACCATAAAAAATTTGGTATGGGGGGCTGGAGAGATGGCTCAGAGGTTAAGAGCATTGCCTGCTCTTCCAAGGGTCCTGACCTGAGTTCAATTCCCAGCAACCACATGGTGGCTCAAAACCATCTGTAATGGGGTCTTCTGGCCTGCAGGCATACACACTGACAGAATATTGTATACATAATAAATAAATATTTAAAAAAAATTTGGTATGAAGAAATTTATATTAGGTGAGGAACAGCCATAACTAAGTATGTGTGAAAAAAAGGAAAGAAACTTGTTACTTTGTATGCTAATTAAAAGGGTTTGTTTTTTTTGTTTTTTTTTTTTTTCTTGAAGCACTCAGGTGGGCAGAGCAAGGTGGATCTTTGTGAGTTTGAGGCCAGCCTGGTCTACAGAGCAAGTTCCAGGACAGCCTGGGCTACACGGAGAAACCCTGTTTCAAAAAAAAAAAAAGCTTCTTTAAAAGATTGTAGCACTCTGTACAACCCCCAGAGTATGTCCTTACAGAAACTGGTTTAATTTTCCTCTCAGGTATGCAGGCTGCCTCCAGCAAGATGGTGTCAGCAGACATCAGTGAGACTCGGAAACGGCCTAACAAGTCGAAAGCAGACCACGGAGCTGGTGCAAAGAAAAAGAAGTGCTTCTGGTGAGTCCTTGTCTGTTCACACAAGTGCCTTTTCTTTTTCCCTTCCCTCCACTCTTTTCTCTGTCTCTCTCTCTCTCTCTTTGTGTGTGTGTGTGTGTGTGTGAGAGAGAGAGAGAGAGAGACAGAGACAGAGAGAGAAACAGAGAGAGGAGAGATAGGTCATTCATTGCTCTGTCTGCCAGGCCACCCTTCAACCTTGGGATTCTCCTGCATCAGCGTCCTGCATGGATCTCAGATCACCAGCATGGGCCGTCACACCGAGGGCTCGAGCAAACACATTTTTAAGTAGCACTGATGGGAGCTCATTTCCAGAGTGCTTCGGTCTTCGGATTTTGTTGCTTGGCACTCTGTACACATTAGCAGTGTTTTCTGCTGTGGATGCCATTCAGCAGAAACTGAGTGATGAGTTTGTGTACATGTTTGTGTGTGTTACATGTGCAGTGTGTGTGTGGAGGCGAGAGGCGGGCATAGATGTCTTCCTCCTCGGCTTTCCATCTCTTTTTTTGACATGGTCCCTCACTGAACTTGGAACTCATCCTTTCGGTTAGATTTGCTAACCAGTGAGTACCAGGGATCCTCCTGTCTTGTATTTCCTACGCCCACCCCCATGCTGGGATTTCAGATGCCCCCCTTCTCTGGGTTTTTATGTAGGTGGTTGAGTTCACAACTCAGGCCCTTGTCTTGGATGTAAGGCACTTGACAAACGGAGCCCTATTTTCCCAGTCCCCGAAAAGACTCCTTTCATAGTGAAACATCACATAAAAAATACTCCTTCATTTTTTTCCCCAAGTTTTTATTATTTTATGTGTATGGATGTTCTGCCTGCAGTACAGTCAAGAAGAAAATTTTCATCAGGGCAGTTGTTCTTAGTGTGGCCTTGGAGCCAGGTAGTCTGGCGACCTGTTCCCACTAACTTGATGTTTGTTCCTGTTGTCTTGGCCTTTCCCAGACTGTCAGATCACCTCTGATGGCTGCCGCCTTTTGTTTAGATTCATCCGTGTTTAGTTGTTGTTTTGGTCTCTTGAGTCGGGTCTTGCTGTGCAGACAAGAATAAAGAATCCTAGTCTATCCTGCTTCACCTTCTGAGTGCTGGGATTATAAGCATGAACTACCATGCCCAACGCATACTGCTTCTTATTGTAAAGTTGCCTGCATATTCCAATTTCTTTATCCATTCTCCATCTGTTAGAAACCGTGGAGACTTTGTAGTTAGGGGAGTTGTCCTAATTAGGGTTATCGTTACTTCAGTGAAACACCATGACCAAAACAACTTGGGGAGGAAAGGATTTTTTTTTTGACTTATATTCTCAGATTCATTATTGATGGAAGTCAAAATAGGAACACAAGCTGGGCAGGAACCTCGAGGCAGGAGCTGATGCGGAGGCCATGGATGGGTGCTGCTCACTGCCTTGCTCTTCTTGGCTTGCTCAGCCTGCTTTCTTACAGAATTCAGGACCACCAGCCCAGGGATGGCATTACCCATCAATCATTAATTAAGAAAATGCCCTATAGCTGGGCGGTGGTGGCACACACCTTTAACCCCAGCACTCAGGAGGCAGAGGCAGGTGAATCTCTGTGAGTTTGAGACCATCCTGGTCTACAAGAGCTAATTTCAGGACCACCAAGGGCTACACAGAGAAACCCTATCTTGGGGAAAAAAAAAGAAAGAAAGAAAAGAAAATGCCCTACAGTCTTCCAGCCCAGTCTTATAGAGAAGGCGTTTTCTTAATTAAGGTCCCCTCCTTTCAGGTGACTTTAACCGTGTCAGGTTGACATAAAGCTATCCAGCACAGCAATTATGACTGAAGCATAGGCTGTTCTCCCTCTTTCTTAGAGATAGCTAGAAATAGAACTAGGTCTCACACATGCTAAGCAGGCACTCTACCACTTAGCTTCACCCTCAGACCTAAGGATTTTCTTCATTGCTTCTTACTGTGTCTGATTGTCAACAGCTGGAATTAATATAGAAAGGGAAAGTTTCAAGTATAATTTTTAAAGAATCATAATTTAAAAAAAGAAGGAACTAAGAGAACGTGCAGGGAAGAGCGTGTGTGTGAGGGAGAGCCCGCCACCAAGAGCATGGGCACACGGGCGGGGTTTTACATGCTCGGATGCAGTCCCTTCTGTTTACACCTCTGGAGTACACTTTTCTAAAGTGCACCTACTTACCATCTCAGGGCAGCCCATGCTTTCCCCGTGTCTGCAGATAGTCCCCACCCAGACAGAGGTACAGGTTGGAAATGGGTCACATCTTTCTGCTGCTTCCGCAGGTTGGGCATGGAAGGACTGGAGGCTTCCGAGGGGTCCAGTGCTGGAAGCTCAGATGACGACAGCGACGAAGTCTCTGATACTTCTGGGCCGAACTGCTGTGCTCCAGAACATGGTAGTGACGATGTTGAGGTGGCAGCCAGCTGTCCTTGCAGTCCCCAGCGCTCAGGATTGAGTACACACTCTGAGGCTCCGGAAGAGCTGCAGAAAACCATGACTGACCCTGGGCAGGACATTGGGGAGAACACACAAACTGAGTGGGGAGAGACGTCTTCCGGGGAGCACAATGAAAGGAAGATGGTCACAGAAACAGAAGATGGCCCAGCAAAGAAGGAGACAGGGAGTCCCAAACCCACACAAAAGGACCAAGAGACAGGAGTGACTGGTAGAGACAGAACTGCCGTGGCGCTATCCGGAGAAGATAGCAAAAGCGTCCCTGTTGCTAACTTGGAGGGAAGCCACTCAGGAGACACAGTATGTTGGGGTTTAGTTTTCCTTTAAAAAAAAAAAAAGTATCTATGCGGGGAAAAAAGGACATGTCCCAAGCTGGGAGTTGGCAGTAGACATCTGTAATATCCCAACATTTGGGAGGTAGAGGCAGGAATATTACTGAACATTTGAGACCAGGGCTACATAGCAAGATGCTGTCAAAAATAGATGCCAGATATGGCAGTACATGCTTGTCATCCTAGCCCCTGAGAGGCCGCCATGGGAGGGCTGAGAGTTCAAAGGCAGCTTCAGCTACATAAGGAAGTTCAGAATTAGCTCTGACTTTTGTGTGAGGCCCCATCTTGGGGGACGGTAAGGGGAGGATCTGTGAGGAAATTCTGTGCCTGTTGCTGTCTTGAACGTTTGTTTCTAGCTGCATAGATAAGAGATTAGCATTCCCTGTGTATCGGAAACTGTGGAATGGCATGTGGATGACAGTCTATAGTAGGGTGATGCTACAGTAAAGAGCAGCTCTTTGGAAATAAAACACAGTTGGTAATTACAGGCTGGCTTTAATTCTTCCTTTTCCCAGCAGGCTCTCTGTCGGGAAGCTGTGGATCTGTTTGCATTCAGCTCTGCGGCAGAGTTGGAGTCACTGGGTTTGGAGAGGCTCAAGTGTGAGCTGATGGCCCTTGGACTGAAGTGCGGGGGCACCCTGCAGGAGCGCGCAGCCAGACTCTTCTCCGTCAGGGGCCTGGCAAAGGAGCACATTGACCCTGCTTTATTTGCCAAGCCTTCAAAAGGGAAGAAGAAATGAATTTCCTCACAGCTTTCATGTGTTTGACACTTCCTCTGACATGATGTGGACTGTGGCCAATGTTCCTATTGATACTAAAAGTCATTTTTTTAATAACTTGGTTCTAACTAGTCTTCATTGGTACCTGGGCTTGGGTTTTCATTGGAGGAAGAAAACTTTGTAGGATATTTTCCTTTTTTTTTTTTTTTTTTGGTGTTTTTGAGACTCACAGCTGGGCACTGGTTGCACATCCCAGGCAGCTTTCTGTGAGTTCAAGGCCCTCCTGGTCTATAAAACGAGTTCCAGGACAGCAAGAGGTTCACAGAGAAACAAAAAACAAACAACAAAAATTAAAAATTGAGAGAGACTCTTGTAGTCCAAGCTGACCAAGAACTTTATAACTTGGGTTCAAACTTGCGGTGATCGGCCGGTCTCAGGTGTGCGCCACGGCGCCAGTCTTGTCGGAGGTTTATAGCTTCCTCTGCTTCACATTGTGTCATTTTGATGGTGTTTTCAGGAAGTTTATTTGTAGACACAGTTATTCACAACTTCTGAGAAAAACTTGTCTCTCTTTCCAGTACTGATGTGTGTATACTACCAGGGATGGGACCTCGCTGCCCCCAGGCTCTCGACACTGGGGTCACTCCAGCTCGGGCCTATTTTGTTTGTTTTTTTTCTTAGCTGTCAATCTTCTTGGTATCTGTACTTTTTTCCTCTATGTATCTTGGGTCTTCTCTACTTGTTTTTCTTTAGCTCCTTAAGCTTTCGATCACTGATTATGATTTTCTTTTCTTTTTAAGTGTATTGCCCAATTAGCAATTATTTGTGTTTTCTCTAAATGTCTTATTGCTGTGTCCTGTTGAACAAACACAAGCTGGGCAGTGGTGGCTCACGCCTTTAATTTCAGTACTTGGGAGGCAAAGTTTGAGGCTAGCCTGGTCTATAGAGTGAGTTGCATGACGACTAGAGCTGCACATACCCCCTCCCTGGCAAGGGAGTATGTTCTGGGATATCCCTTATGAATGGTTGGTAGGATTATTCATTCGCACGACTTGTTTTTTTGCTGGTTTGTTTTCATGAGGAACTAAGAATGTTAGAATCTCAATTATGATTGAAATTGCCATTTTTGAGAAAAAATAACTATTGGTTATATATTAATTCAATGACTTTATAGGCCTTAAAATGACTTGCTCTAGTTGGTTTTAGATTTTTTTATTTCATCTTTGATAATTTCACACATGTAGACAGTGTATCTTGATCACGTCCACCCCTTTCCTATTCCTTTGGTTCTTCTGTTGCTATTTTATATTTTGAAGCTATTTCTATGTTTCACTCTTCTCGTATATATACCATGCAGTGTCCTTCATTCATCTCTGGTGCTAGTTTCCTGTTCAGCCTGTATTTATCTGAAGTATGGCTCTCCAGCCTTTGTCCTTGTTTTCATAGCGTGTGTTTTCTGCTATGTTTTAATTTCTCCTGCTTTTTTTCTTTGTTTTATTTTGTTTTTTCTTCATCCTGGAACTCACAGATTTCCACCTGCCTGGATTAAAGGTGTGCCCATCATCGCCCTGCCTTCCTGCTCTTTGTGTCTACAGTGGGTTCCTACACACCGCAAGTCTTGCCTCATTTGTGTCTATTCTGTGTGTAGTCATCAGCGTCTCGTCCCTGTCGCTGATGACAAGCCAGTGGTGAACCACACAGTTGTTCTGTCCTAATGTGTTCTTTTGGGGGCTGTTTCCAGATGTGCCTAGATGTTGTCTACTTATTTTTTACCTTGGAGTTTGGTGAACTTTGTAAATTTATGCCAGCAATTAAATTTGGAAAAAAAAATTTAAGCAGTAGTTTCTTCACATTTCCCCCTCCCCACTTCCTAACATCCTCTATCCTTTCCTTCTGGAATTATATGGATACGCTCGTCCACCATGTGACTGGACCTCCAAATCTATTGTCACCAAATCTATTGTCCTCCCCCACCCCGCATTTTCATCCCATGGTTGTCCAGTTTCTATGATGTAGCCAAGCTGCTAACAGTCTCTTAGGTGAAGTGCCTGGTAGAAGGTTCTGGAAACCTCAGGCTCCCTGCTCTGTATGTATAGAGTTCCGAGAGTGTGGCTTCAAAGGAGAAGCCTGGACACTGACACAGTTGTGCTTCACAGCAGGAAACCCCAAAGACATACTACTGTTGTTTAAGAAGGTAATTTGTCTAGTGGGGGGAGCTGGCTATTCAAACCTTAAAAGGACATTTGAGCCAGGCAGTGGTAATTCCAGTTTAATCCCAGCACTTGGGAGGCAGAGGCAGGTGGCTCTCAGTGAGTTCAAGGCCAGCCTGGTCTACAAAGCGAATTCCAGGACAGCCATAGCTGTTACACAGAAAAACTCTGTCTCAAAAACAAAAAGGATATTTAAAAGTGCCAGGTACAGTCAGTGGCTTGCAATTTGTAATACCAGATACTGATGGACCAAGGTAGAATTGTTTATTTAATTTCACAGCGTTGTCGACATAGTAAGACCCTATTTCAAGACAACACTCCCCCAAAATAGTTGTGGGTGCAGGTTTATCTAAGTTGTTCTATTACCAGTGAAGACTGAGAGATCAAAGAAGTGGCAGAGGAGTGACCGGCTAACCTTTCCACACTTCAGAGATCGAAGAGACCATGAAACCTAAGTCCCTCCCTACTCCTTCCTGTGGGTCTTCTCTGTCCAAATCCCTGGCTTCTCTACGGCCAATTCGGTCAGCTAGTCACTGGCTCCACCCCCTGATTCCAGGTTAACTTTGTTAACAGTCTTGGGGTATCAGTGTGATCAAATAGCCCACAACAGTGCAGATCTTTAGAATTTGTAATATCTGCTTTATGAGATGAAAAGTTCTTTTGAGCTTGGGCAGGTCAGCTGGGCAGCCATCCCTGAAGGCATTTCTGTCGTCATAGGAGGTTACTAGACCCCTTCCTAATGGCCTGGTTTTTCCTTCAGCTTGCCAGAGCGCTGGTTGTACCCTACCTTAGCACGTGGTGTGAGCAGCCTGTGTCAGCCCCTCACAGGCAAGTGGACCTTTGACTGGTGGTGTAAAGAGGTCATTGTCCTGATTGTCCCCGCAGTATGGAAGACTTGGTTTGCTTGTGGGTTCCTTCTACTGTGCAGCTAGCTGTCATACCTCTCGTCAGTCTACATGTGAGATGCTAATGGACTCCTGTGTGGGTCTGGTTCATCTTTGATTCAGGATAGCCACCTTCAATTTCAAGAACTAATACCAAGTTCCTTTTAGATGCAGAAGCCAAACCAACTTGAGGGGGACTTAGGGTGTTTTCCCCACAGGGAGGCTCTGGAGGTTGAGTGGTGTGTGTCTTGGAGCGGCCAGGTGTTACGTGCAGGGTGGAAGCATCTCTCCCAGAGACGCCACAGAGGCTGTGTTGAAAGGGACAGAAACAAGTGCAAGAACTGTGGCCTGCGAGATGTGGCCTTGCAAGAGAAGGCCTGAGTAACAACTGACCGTGATGTCAGTTTCCCTTTTTGAGCAGAGCTTCAATGGATAACAGAAATTTGACATGATTTACAGGCCACTTAAGTCTAACACATCGTGCCGGGTTTGGGCATTGTGGTGCATACTGTAGTCCTAGCATTTGGAGCTTAAGGCAGGAAGATGGAAAATTTGCAGTCAGGCTGGGCTATAAAAAGAAACCCTGTCTCACACCCAATAAGCTTCAAATAATAAGTAAGAGCTGGAACTGTAGCTCAGTGGTAGTGTCTAGGGATATAATGTTTGAGGCCTTGAGTTTCATTTCCCTAGTACGGGGAGCAAGGGATAAAGCTCAAAATGAAAAAACTATGAAGTAATTAGAGGTGTAGACAGATGCTTCTCTGGAGTGTAATACTGGCTATTGCACGGGGCCTCCTAGAAACCTCTAAGCTTGCCAAGTGGCTCACTTGGCCACTTTGTTGGCTCGGCACAGGAATGCAGCTAGCCTGAGAGGCATGCTGTGTCTTTGCCCTTGGAGTTCAGGACAGCTCCTACTGTTCCCAGCTGTGGATCAAGGACGGCAGAGGCTTTATGGTGGGGTTTGCTCTGTGCACCCATGCTCCCCAAACCCTGTCAGCAAAACGCTTAGTAATGTGCACCCAGATAATGTCATTCCTCAGAATACCCCTGCCATTGTTCTCTCCTTCCTCTGAATGCAGCCCGCACACTCACTGTGGTCTCAAGCCTCTTGCAGCCTGAACCCCTCTTTCATCTGACATCATTTTCTCTGCCTTGGCCACAGTAACTTCTGGGCTGTTCTTTGAATAAACCAGGTGCTCCACCGTCACCGCTCAGCTCTGACTGGTTCCCACAGGTCCCCTCAGGTGTTCACAGAGATGTCACTGTTGTGCCAAAGACAAAGTTCCCTGTATGCACATGTCTAGATCATGTGAGCCTCTCCCCGCATGGAGACCGCTGTGTTAGTTCAGAGTTCTGTTTTATCAGTATCTGCATGGAAAAGGTGTTGTACCATATTTGTTGACTGAATTAACATACTGTGATATTCAAATAGTGTGTTCTATAAAACAACAAACAATTCTAAATATGTTCTTCTTCAGGGTTGTTGAGGATTTTCCCTGTACCCTCCCTTGGAAACCTCCCCCAGGAGTATGTGCCTTTGAAAGTTGTTGAGGAAAATGTCATTTTACCAAATACAATCCAACTGAAGGGTAAAACATGCACGGCAAACCTACAGGAAGAAAGATGATCGCCACTAGTGTGGGAAGATGCCGCCACCTACTGCTTCCAGGCATAGTGACCTGCACCTGTAATCCCAGCGTAGGGGGTCGGGGAGGGCTGAGACAGAGACACTGCCAATTCCAGGCCAGACAAGGCTATATAGTAAGATCCTCTCTCAAATACACCAAACTAAGCTGGGTGTGGTGGCACATACCGTTAGTCCCATCACTCAGAAGCAGAAACAGGAAGGTGGATCTCTGAGTTCCAGGCCATCGTGGTCTATAGAGTGATAGCCAGGGCTACACAGAGACAAAGCACTTAAAAAAAAAAAAAAAAAAAAAAATCTGTGGGGTCAAAAGACTTCTTGTGGCCACTAGAGTGCACTGTGCACTAAATTGCAAGTGAAGCAGGGTGGGCGGGGACCCAGAAGTGAGGATCAGCGGAGCCTGAGGACAATGGTTTGTGACAGCTATTGGCAGGGCACTGGATTCCCTCAAAACTTGTGGCACTCAACCCTACTACCTGCCAAGGGCAGCAAGTGGTTAGGGAAACAGAGCGGTTGGCTCTGACTGCGAGGTGCTGGGAACTGAATTTGGAGCCTTGTGCTGAGTGATTACCTCCCCTACGAGCTGTATTCCCAGCCTCTCTAACTGGCTTCACTTTTTTCTCTCTACGGGTCATGGATAAATAACTATAGGCACAGTCAACATTCCACAACACCGTACTCCTCTTTAACAAATACACAAGCCTGACCATTTGCTGTCTTTAGCTGGGGGAGGGGTAGGTTTCAGGGTGTACTGAGTGGGTTCCACGGATGTTTTGTTTTTGTGTTATCAAGAAAAATCTTGGGTGAGTCTCCATTGCTCCTCCAAGGCCTTGGTGTGGCCTGCTCTCCAGATGGGTGGCCTTGGCCTCTGTGTCAGCCAGCACTGGGGTGGGGACAGCCCTGAGACTGCTACAAAAGTTGCTCTGGCCATCACAGCTGCCTTCCGATCTGGCGAAGCCCTGAATTGTCAAAAAGAGGACAGAAGGCTGACTCATATCAAAATTAAATACAACTAGCAGAAACCCATACATTTTAATAACAGGGTATAGAGGAGGCTCCAGGGCCAGAGCCTGCTGCCTAGCGCTGGTTATGGGGCAAGAAAACCAAGTGCGGCGGGAGAGACGATGGTTCAGCAGTCAAGTATGAAAATTGCTCTTTCAGATGACCCAAGGTCTAGCCTCAGCACCCACCTCTGGCCCCTATGGGCACCTGCACTCAGGTATGCATACACGTCCAAGCAAGCAAGAAAAGAAAAGAAAGAAAGCACACGCTGCCCAGGCTTCTGGAAGTTCCTGGTCCACAAGGTCAAGGAGCTTGACGAGCCTCTGATGGGCAGTGGTCTCTGATGGGCAATGCGCCTTCTTGGGCTGAGGTCACTCACAATGTTTCCTCCAAGACCCGCTAGGGAAGAGTGGCTCAGCTGGCCACCAGAATCCCCTGTCTCAATGCCAGGTGCACAGTTCGTTTTATTTGTATGTAAATAAAACCACAATCACAACCCACACACACACTTACGAGATGTATGGCTTTTGCTCGTTTGTTTCTGGTGCTTTACAGTAACTTGCACAAGGGTGTTGGGAGAGAGGAGCTGGAAGAGCAATTGAGTTGGGGTGTGGGGAGGCTGAAATCCCCCTTTGTTGTGGGAGGTCATTTGGTTGTTCCGGCCGCTCGTTGGTTCCTGGCTGCTTAGAACCGAAATAATCACACAGAAACTATATTATTTAAATCACTGTTTGGCCCATTAGCTCTAGCTTTTTACTGGCTAACACATATTAATATAAACCATTTCTATTAATCTGTGTATTGCCACATGACTGTGGCTTACCAGCTCAAGTTCCGGTGACTGTCTGCAGGGCTACAGGGCTTCTCCTTGACTCCTCCCTCTTTCTCCCAGCATTCTGTTTACTGTGCCCCCACCCTCTTTAGCTCTGCTTTAGGCCCAAAGCAGTTCCTTATTAACCAATGATATTCACATCACACAGAGGGGACTCCTGCATCACAGCTTCATTCTGGAAAATTAGAAAATAGTTGCTTTGCTTCAGGTTCTTTCCACTCAAGAGGCAAACGACAAGCTACAGAGGCCCTGGTGCTTTTGATCCTTTGTAAGGTTTTTGCCCTCTTGAACCTCAGTTCCTTTACATGGGAGAGTCCTGGAGAAGCAAACCCAAGCACGGTGCAAACTTTACTTCTTGATTTTACCTCCAGAACAAGGGATCCCAACACAGTCATGCTGGTTGTCTGTCCAGGAAACCTCTGGGTATGTCACGTAACTCTTAGAATCTTCTACCCTCGGGCAACTTGGCAACTTTACTATGCAGGACCTCTCTTATGACTGCTCCTTCACTATGAAGCTCAAAATGAAATTGTGAATGTGTGTGTGTGTGTGTGTGTGTGTGTGAACCACGGCCCAAGTGTGGGGGCAAAGGACAGTTTTTGGAAGTCGGTTCTTTCCATCAAAATGTGGGGCTTGGAGATCAAACTCAGACTCAGCAGCCAGAGTCTTTACCACTGGGCCATCTTGCTACCCTGAAACTTTTTTTTTTTTAAAAAAAAGTGAAAATTAAAAACTGGTTCGGAGGCTGGTGTGGAAGTGCATGACTTTGACTTGAATCCCAGTCTCAGGAGGTACAGGTGGGCAGATCTCCATGAGTTCAAAGCCAGCCAGGGCTACATAGCAATCTAGCCAGAACTGCATGGTGAGACACAAAGCCCTGGCTTCATCCCCGTTGCTGCAAATAAATGTGTTTGGATTGAAACCAACACCTACAAAGACTATTAACCCTCTTCCAGATGTGGAGGGAAGGCTGTATGAGTGACCCATGGTCCCCTGACACACAAAGTGGTCTGGACACCAGCTGGGTAGTGTGGTTGAAGACTCCATGATGGAGCTGGGTGATGGTGGTATGTGCCTTTAATCCCAGCACTAAGGAGGCAGGGGCAGGCTAAACTCTGTGAGTTCAAGACCAGCCTGGTCTACAACATGAAGACCCTATGGTGAACAACTACTGGGATCCAAAGAAGTAAGGAGCAGAGGAGAGATTTCTATTGTGGGAAGAAGCTAGTATCCATGCCCTGGGTCTTAATAATTTCTTTTTCCTTTTTATGCTTTATTTATACTATGAGTGTTTTGCCTGAATGTATTTATACCACATGTGTGCAGTGCCATCAGAGGCCAGAAAGAGGGTGTCAAAACCACTGTAATCCTAACTGGAGTTAACAGCCAGTGTGTGCCGCTGTTGGGGGCGGGGACAAATGCGGGTCCCCTGCAAGTGAGCGGTTTTAACTACCAGCCACCTCTAGCCCACCATGGACTTAGGTCCCGCCTCACTTTGCGTTCTGAGTACAGAATCATTGATACCGCTGGGATCCTGGGCACATTCATTGGGCAGTCTGGCTACTTACTGTCCTGTGGGATGGCCAGGGGGACACTTGCTTTGCAGCCCAGATGGAGGCACAAGTCCTCCAGCCATGAGACAAGAGGACGGCCAAGTCAAAGGATTATGCCTGGAAGTCTGGTCTTGTCAACACAGAGGGCTCCAGCCTCGAAGGAAACAGCTGCTTCGAGGAAGCGGATGTGAATCCACATTGCCCCACGTTAGCCTCTGGTGGCCAGCCTCTGTATCCGTGTTCTGTTGACTGTCGTGTTTGCCAAACACTAAACTCTTTAAGGGCAGCACCGCAGTCTTTATCTCCCCAGCTCCAAGGTCTTAATGAGCCACAGCTGTTGGGGAGATGTTGACTGAATGAATAAACTGTGAGCTCAGCTAACTGCCCAAAGCAACCCTTGACCTGAAATTGTGTGGTTGTTGACCTGGAGAGATTAAGGCTTCAGGAGGGTGCCCGCTTCAGGGGGTCTGGGTTCAAATCCAAGTAAGGTAGACTTACCAGTTAAGGCTGAATGAGTTGGGACAAGGTGTTTGTGTGTTCTGGCCTCAGTTTCCCTTCTCTGTGGTGTGGGCTGTAGGAATGGACGGACAGTGATGGCAAGAAGCCTAGAGAGGCATTTGTTGTGACGGAGGAGCCCTGGGCTGGGAGTAGGAACAGGGCCTCTCACACTTCTCCGTTTTGATTATTCTGAAGAAGGTGACAGAGTTGGGGTTCCAGACTTGATTTCATCCTTCCTGGAAAAGCTTTTCTTCAAGGGGAGCTTTGAACTGCCCAACCTAAGAGGCAGGAAGGAAGCTGATGAAGACTGATGGGAAGTGTGTGAGGGGGAGTTCCTCATGATGGGCAGAAGCTGAACTCCGGGAGGAGGCTTCTCCCTATTCCACTATCTTGGGAAAATGAGAAGGAAAGAGTTGACATTGTAAGGTTACCTAGGGTCACCTCCTTGGCCTTACTGCCCCCATCTGGTCTTCAACCACCACAGAGAAAGGGAGTCAGTAGGCATTCCAGCAGCCTTGCCATCCTGCTGGCTCTCTTCTGAAGCACTGTCCTGTCCCCCTGCTCTTTCTCTCCTGGCATTTTCACCACTGGAGGTCCTCCACTCAGGGCTGGGACCAGCGTGGAGTCTGTGGGGGTACTCCCCTTGCATACAAAAGTTAAAGGCGCCAAGAAGCTCAGTAATCAAGGCAATACTTTAATAACATTAAAAATTCAGAATGAAGCCGAGCAGTGGTGGCGCACGCCTTTAATCCCAGCACTCAGGAGGCAGAGGCAGGCGGATCTCTGTGAGTTTGAGGACAGCCTGGTTTACAGAGTGAGACAAACCTTTCCCCATCTTTTTTGTTTTTTGTTTTTTTGTTTTGTTTTGTTTTTGTTTTGTTTTGTTTTGGTTTGGTTTTTCGAGACAGGGTTTCTCTGTGGCTTTGGAGCCTGTCCTGGAACTAGCTCTTGTAGACCAGGCTGGCCTCGAACTCCCAGAGATCCGCCTGCCTCTGCCTCTCGAGTGCTGGCATTAAAGGCGTGCGCCACCACCGCCCGGCTTTTTTGGTTTTTTGAGACAGGGTTTCTCTGTAGTTTTGGAGCCTGTCCTGAAACTAGCTCTTGTAGATCAGGTTCACAGAGATCTGCCTGCCTCTGCCTCCCAAGTGCTGGGATTAAAGACGTGCACCACCACCGCCCGGCTTATTTTTTCCTTAAGCAAAAATAGAATCCATTTCTCACTTATTTGCTGTAGCGATATTACATAATGCTTCTATGTGGACAATCCCCAGATTGCTTTTTCTGTCTCTGCTCTCCTCTCTTGAATGGAAGCTGTTCAAGAAAGGAGCTACCTGTTGTTTTTCTTAAGAAAAGGTTTTAATGGGCTGGAGAGATGGCTCAGATGTTAAGAGCATTGCCTGCTCTTTCAAAGGTCCTGAGTTCAATTCCCAGCAACCACATGGTGGCTCACAACCATCTGTAATGGAGTCTAGTGCCCTCTTCTGTCCTTCAGGCATACATACAGAATACTGTATACATAATAAATAAATAAAAATTAAAAAAAAGAAGAGGTTTTAATATGTAGCTCAGGTTAGCCTCGAAACCTCATGATCCTCTTGCGTGGTGGGGTTGTAGGCATTCCTGACCGTACTGGGCACTGTGGCTACATCCTGTAACTGGACAGACAGGTCTAACTCTCCCATTTTGCTCTCTACTTGTGACTCTAACTAGCTTGGAACTCCAGCGCAGCTGCCCCGGCTGACCTTGACTTGGTGAAACTCTTGTCTGAGCCTCCTGAATGCAGAGCACAGGTATATGCCTTTCCTGGTTTAGGCACTGAGTCTCAAGTACATTTATCATACTGGTAATCTTTCTTACTCTCTGAAGAGATTTTGGTGGGCCTCTCCACAGGATATGATGGCATCTTTCTTCTATGACTGCAGTTCTCAACCTTCCTAATACTAGGGTCCTTTGATACAGTTCTTCATGTTGTGGTGACCCCAACCATAACATTGTTCCCATTGCTACTTCATAAATATAATTTTGCTATTTTTATAAATCATAATGTAAACACCTGTGTTTTCCAATGGTCTTAGGCAACCCCTGTGAGAGGGTCATTCAGCCCCCAAGGGTCACAACCCAAAGGTTGAGAACTGATGTCCTGTGAGCTTTTTCTACTGATGATGTCAGGAGCCATGGATTCAGGTGATGTCCTGTGAGCTGCTCCCTACTGAAGACACCAGGAGCCATGGATTCAGGTGTTGTCCTGTGAGCTGCTCCCTACTGAAGACACCAGGAGCCATGGATTCAGGTGTTGTCCTGTGAGCTGCTCCCTACTGAAGACACCAGGAGCCATGGATTCAGGTGTTGTCCTGTGAGCTGCTCCCTACTGATGACACCAGGAGCCATGGATTCAGGTGTTGTCCTGTGAGCTTTTTCTACTGATGACACCAGGAGCCATGGATTCAGGTGTTGTCCTGTGAGCTTTTTCTACTGATGACACCAGGAGCCATGGATTCAGGTGTTGTCCTGTGAGCTGCTCCCTACTAATGACACCAGGAACCATGGATTCGGGTGCTGGCTGTGTACCATTCTGACTTTGATGAGGGGTGTGGCTCCCTATTCCAAACCTCCAGACTTTCAAATCACACTTTCTCCTTCCAGATTTCCTGAGAGTCCTAACCCAGACCCCGTCTTGGGAGGCATGCAGTCTTAGGAATTGCCTCCCTGACCTCCCCAGACCCACCCAGTCACCACAGACCCAAGCTTTTCAGTTGCTGGTGGTTTCAGCCCATTTGTTATTGCCAGCATTTGGGTTCTGCCCTTAAATTTTTTTAAGATATATTTATTTTACATGTATGACTATTTTTCCTCCATGTATGTCTGTGCCCACACAAGCCAGAAGGTCTTGGGTCCCCTGAACTGAAGTTACAGATGGTTGTGAGCCATCATGTGGGTGCTGGGAATCGAACTCAGATGGTCTGCACGAACAAGAAGTGCTCTCCCCTGCTGGACCTCTCTCCAGCTTCTTACCCTGTTCTTTGTGTGTCCCCCATGGCCCTGTCTCCTGGCCCCTCCTCCTCCACTGTCCATGAGGCCACCTCAGGAACTTCAGAACTGTGACTATGCTCCAGAGATGCCACTGTGGAAACCGCTCCTCTGGTCACCGCACTCACGGGTCCTCCCCGGCACCCTGCGCTGATGCTTATGGTGGCCTGAGGGGACTAGGGCTCATCTGGCTGATTGCTCCTCGTTCTAGGACAACTGGACTCACCCAAACCCTCCTCACAGAGACCAGCCTTGGGACTCTACTCTGTGGTCCTCAAATGAGGAGGGAAAGAGAGACTGGCTTAGGATGCGGTGTTTATGTTAAGGAAGAAGTGACCCCCACCCCCAAGTGATGTACAGACTTCATCTAAGCCATCCTGTGGGGGGTGGCTTCACCCATTTAAACACCTCTTTTCCTTTAAAGTTTCCGTAGTCTTTTGGGTAAAGTGTGGGATTCTACATCCAAGACATCCCGGCTGCGAATGTGCACACCCCAGAGGTTTCCATAGGTTCCCAGACAGAGCTCTGTGAGCTTGGGGGCTTCCTGAAGGGCAGGTGAAAGGACCATCCATCCTGAGGTCAGTGCCTAGGAAGCATAGTCCCTTGAGCGTGGATCTGTGTGATGGACAAAAGCCTGCCGCGATGCACAGTCCTGGCGCTCTTCAGGCCCGTGTGACAGAGCCAGCAGGAGAGGGCTCCGTGCTAATGTCAGCCTAGGATACCTTAGACACCTTAGACACGGTTTCAGAGCAATCGAGGATGGTGAAATGGAGAGCGTGAAGTGGTCCTAGATGAGAGATCAGACACCAGGGTGAGGGAAGGGTTTGACCGGACCAGATGTTAAAAGGAAGAAAAAAGGAACAATTCTGGCCGGGCGGTGGTGGCGCACGCCTTTAATCCCAGTACTTGGGAGGCAGAGGCAGGCGGATCTCTGTGAGTTCGAGACCAGCCCGGTCTACAAGAGCGAGTTCCAGGACAGGCTCCAAAACCACAGAGAAACCCTGTCTCGAAAAACCAAAGAAAAAAAAAAAAGGAACAATTCTTAAGCTCCCCAGGGCAGAACACGCCTGTAACCCTGGCACTCTGGAGCCTCAAGGTTCTGTATCTGGGGCAGAGTAGAGGACAGCAGAGTGTGGACGTGGGACAGCTGCCCAGCCTGTCCTGGAGCTCACTGGTACAGGAGGGTTGATAAACTCACCCTTGGCAAAGCACAAGGCGCTATAAACCTGGAAAGAGGTAATTAAGAGATTCCAGCTGTGGCATGGAGGAATAGAGTTGCCATGCACACGTGTCCAGAACCTCGGAGGAGCTGCAGAGCAACAAGAAGACATCCTTGAGGGATGGGGTGATGGCTCAGGGGTTGGGAGCACTCACTCATGCTCCTCTGGAGAGCTGGGTCAGACCCACAGCTGCAGGGGATCCGATGGCCTCTCTGGACCCCCATTCATGTGCACACACCTCCCCCAACCCACACAGGGGATCCGATGGCCTCTTTGGACCCCCATTAATGTGCACACACCTCCCCCAACCCACACAGGATCCGATGGCCTCTCTGGACCCCCATTCATGTGCACTCACCTCCCCCAGCCCACACAGGGGATCCGATGGCCTCTCTGGACCCCCATTCATGTGCACACACCTCCCCCAGCCCACACAGGGGATCCGATGGCCTCTCTGGACCCCCATTCATGTGCACACACCTCCCCCAACCCACACAGCCATACACACAATTAAGGAAATAAGTATTTGAAAATGTTTTTCAGTTTTTTGGTTTTTGAGACAAAATTTCTCTGGGTATCCCTGGCTGTCCTGGAATTCACTATGTAGACAAGGCTGGCCTTGAACTCGGAGGTCTGCCTGCCTCTCCCTCCTGAGTGTAGTGCTGTTTGTATTGAGGAAAATAATCTAAAAGTTCATCAGAGGAATGTTTCCATGCTTCAGAACATGGCTTGGCCACGAAAAGAATGTGATAGCCAAACGTCCTGGCATCCAAGAGGTGGAGGCAGGAGGACTGTGAGTTTGAGGTCAGTCGGAATTACATAGAACCTGTCCCTGACCACCAAAGAATGCAATAGATCTGGAGGGGGTTGAGGGTGGGGGTGGGGTGTGACAGCATGGAAATAGCACATATCCAAGTCACATGGAAAAAAAGATGAGTACTCACTCTATCTGTATAGAGATGTATATATGTGCAAGTATATGTATGTATATATATATACACACACACGTTTGTTTAGCTTGTAACTGGTTACCAGCATTCCAAAAAGCTTAGACAAGAAGATTATTGGGAGTTTGTGGCCACCCTGGGAGACATGGTGTGTTCTACCCACTTCAAAAAATTGAAAAGAAAAAAATGTTAATTTATGGAAAAATATCTGAAGGCTAATACAAAAATAATAGCGGTGGTTAATTACCCTGGGAGGACTTGCAGGGAGGGGTGAAGATGAATGAGTGTTTAGAATAGGGAAGTTTGGGCTTGTCTTTGAACAGTATTGTTTAACCAGCGGCTCTGGGGTAGATTCCTTGCTTAGCATGAGTAAAGTCCTTAGGGTTTAAGCCCTAGAATCAATTAATCAAGAAGTAAATGAATCAGAAGATGGGGTGCGAGGGAAGATAGTAAATCCTGGTTTTTCACAGCAGAGAATGTTAGGAAACAATTGTTTAAAAAATCTAATTACGGTTTTGGGAGGTAAACCATCAGAAGTTATCTTTGAAGAGTGGAGAGGGTGGAGTGGGAGACAATTGCTTTCCTACGCTGTTTGATTTTCTGTCACACGTCCCCAAACGGTTCCCACTGGGGCCTCTTCATGCTCCAGGAGGAGGCCAAATGCTGGCCAGGTAGCTCAGAGGAAGCAAAAGTGCTTGGTGGCTGGAATGTCACCTTCCCTAATGAGCGCGCAGGAAGGGGGTCAGCTGCTCCAGCTTCTCCAAACTCGTTTCCTTCCCAAGCTGCACTGATCTACTGATAATGAACTGACATTTCTGGAGAGAGAATCTGCCTCCAAAGGACCGCTTATCCTAGTGATTCCCAGCAGACCCCACATTCATTACTATGTATCTTTTTGCCCAGCACGCCTCACCTCTAGTTGCCAGGAATGTAAATCCCTCCTCCCGATGTTATCACAGCCCTGGGAATTATAGAGTGGAGGGCAACGTTTTTATCATCAATGCCACATCCTCCATTAGTCTTCCTCCAGGCCTTTGTCCTATATATGGGTAGACTTCAAACCCACAGCTAAAAAGCTTGAGAGAGTCCCCTTTTCTAGCCAGGCTGGAGTGGCTATCGTCCCAACAACTGGAAGGATAAGGTTGGAGGCCAGGGCCCAGAGGTCAGCCATGTCTGTTTAGAAAGGAAGACAGGGGAAGAGAAAGAGGGAAATGGGAATTTCCACTTCCAAATACTGAGTGACTCATAGGTGGAAACAGAAAAGTTTACCTCTTAGAAGTAGAGGCAGCAGAGGCTTCCAGAGCCTGGGGAGGTAAAGGAGCAGACAGTGGGACAGGGCTGGCTCAGGAACGTGCAGTCCCAGCAGCATGCGAGGGCTAGGTTCTGTTGGACCACACCTAGAGTGTGGTTATAGTTGGCCATGTGTGTTGCTGGGGTTGGAGGCAGAGCTCAGGGGTAGAGGGTGCGCTGAGCTCTGAGTTCAGCAGTAGTGCTGTGTATTACAAAACAGCCAGAGGAGAGGATTGTTTTCTTCTAAGACAAGGTCTTTCTGCATAGCCCATGCTAACCTCAAACTCATGACAATTCTCCTGTCTCAGGCTCCCAAGTGCTGAGATTACAGCCACCATGCTTATTTTTAGAAAGAGAATTTTGAAAGTTCTTACTGAAAAGGAATGATCATGTTTGAGGTGATGGACAAACTAAAAATCCAGACTTTATTACTACAATGATGTATATATGCATCGGTTTTGCATACTATACCATAGTTACAGACAGTTATTTAAAGATTTAAAATCAACCAGGCGGTGGTGGCACACACCTTTAATCCCAGCACTCAGGAGGCAGAGGCAGGCAGATCTCTGTGAGTTCGAGGCCAGCCTGGTCTACAAAAGCTAGTTCCAGGATAGGCTCCAAAGCTACAGTGAAACCCTGTCTCAAAAAAAAAAAAAAGATTTAAAACCAGGTTGTGTACAGTGGCTATCACCTCTAATCTCAGCATTTGGGAGGCAGAGGGATGTAGATCTTCATAAGTCTAAGGCCAGATTAGTCTATGTAGGGAGTTTCAGGCCAACCACATCTATAAGGTGAGACCCCCATCTCGATAGATAGATAGATAGATAGATAGATAGATATTTAGAACTAGCTCGAATGCCAGGTGGTGGTGGCATGTGCCTTTAGTCTCAGCATTTGAGAGGCATAGGCAGAAGCAGAGGTAGAGTCAGGCATATATATCTCTTTTTTTTTTGTTTTGTTTTGTTTTGTTTTTGTTTTTCGAGACAGGGTTTCTTTGTGACTTTGGAGTCTGTCCTAGAACTAGCTCTATAGACCAGGCTGGTCTTGAACTCACAGAGATCCGCCTGCCTCTGCCTCCCGAGTGCTGGGATTAAAGGCGTGTGCCACCATCGCCCGGCCCAGGCATATCTCTTAAATTTGAGGTTAGCTTAGTCTACAAAGCAAGTTCCAGGATATCCAGGGCTACACAGAGAAACCCTGTCTTGAAAAACAAATAAATAAAAAAAGAAGAAGAAGGAGAAAAAGAAAAAGAAGAAGAAGAAGAAAGAAAGAAAGAAAGAAAGAAAGAAAGAAAAGAAGAGAAAGATTAAGCGCTCATGTGAGGGTGTGAGGGCAGAGGAAAGAAATCCCCAAGGGAGTAAGAGAACTGGCCCAGTATTTACTGTCAAGTGAAACCAGAGACCTGTGCTGGATATCACACATCTAACCTGCCCACCCACCTGGCTTTGCCCAGTTAGAGTGTACAGAAGTGCATGCCAAACGTGCTGCTCCAGCCAGGATCTGGGTGTCTGAGTAGGAGAGGCTCTTCTTACTGTCTGTCCTTAAATACACCAGTGTACAGGCTTTGTTTTCTCAAGACAGGGTTTCTCTCTGAAACAGTCTTGGCTGTCCTGGAACTCACTCTATAGACCAGGCAGGGCTTGAACTCATAGAGACCCGCCTGCCTCTGCCTTCTGAGGGCTGGGATTAAAGGCACCGCCTGCCAGTTTGTTTTCTCTTTAACATTGTATCAGGCTAGATAGAGCGCTACCACCACCTGCCCCCTGGTTTTCTCTTAAATGTTATATCAGGCTGGATAGAGCGCCACCACCACCTGCCCCCTGGTTTTCTCTTTAACGTTGTATCAGGCTGGATAGAGCCCCACCACCACCTGCCCCCTGGTTTTCTCTTTAAAGTTGTATCAGGCGGGATACAGCTCGAGGGTAGAGCACTTCCTCTGCTTCCATTCCCAGCACTGAGATCGAGTGCTGTTTATTAACTTCTGGTTAAGACTGGCTTTAACCTGGGCTACTCTTACACATATCCAATTTCCCATTTCTTATTGCTCTGTAATTTTTGCCCCCTCCCCTTATCCTCTTCTTTTTATTCTTTTTTTTATTACCCCCCCCCTTTTTATTCTTTTTGTTTGTTTTTTGAGACAGGATTTCTCTATGTAGCCCTGGCTGTCCTGGAACTCACTCTGTAGACCAGGCTAGCCTTGAATTCAGAGATCCCTCTGCCTCTGCTTCCAAGTGCTGGGGTTAAAGTCATGTGCTACCACACCGGCTTCCTTTTACTCATTTGCATCATCTCCCCACTCAGAAAAACTGTGTGAGATTACTTTGACACTGTTTGTCCTTCACATGACTGCAGGACCATGCAGGACTGTGTTCTCTCTGTTGAGAGACTGGCATGCCTGTCTGTGCGGCCAGGAGGGGACACCATGACTGTCGTGGGGAAGGGCAGGGAGAGATGATGACATAAAGGAAGTGAAGTTTCTGTTGTGCCTCAGCATGGCTCAGTAACAGTGTCCTCGTCTAGTATGTGATGTGTCCTGGATTCCACCTCTGACACCCCAAAGGACTTACTTGTCAAATGAGAATTGTTATTTGTTTTGTTTTGTTTGAGACAGGGTTTCTCTATGTATCTCTGGCTGTCCTGGAACTCACTCTGTAGACCAGGCTGGCTTCAAACCGACAGAGATCCACCTGCCTCTGCCTCCCAAGTGCTGGGATTAAAGCCGTGCACTTGCCAGGCCTGAGAAATGTTTTAAGGATGAAGATAAGAAAAAAAGAGATTATCAAAATGACTCAGTGGAAAAAGGTGCTGCTACCAAGCCTGGTGACCTGAGTTTGACCCCCAGCATCCACCTGGTAGCAGAGACTCCAAGGTTTCCTCTGAGCAATGCATACATGTACACCTCAGACCATATACTACATACACCACACACCATACTACATACACACATATCGCACACACCACACACACACACTTCACACACACACACTAAATTAGAAGGAAATGGGGGTATTCAGGGTGAGGAAAAATAATGAGTAGGGCCAGAATGTCAGCTTTTGGTCTGACTACCAGGGTCGAAGCTGAGTTGCTGAGCGGAGGTGGGAGGTCCTTGAACTCCCCACAGGGCAGGGAACCCCTTCTGCTCTACAGGCTGATGAGAGAGGGGGAGTTGATTGGGGGAGGGGGAGGGATATGGGAGGCGGTGGTGGCGGGGAAGAGACAGAAATCTTTAATAAATAAATAAATAAATTTAAAAAAAGAGAAGGAGCTTCTGTCTGTGGGAGGAAGGTGTCACAGTGGTGATTGGCCAGGGCATGGTAGAGATTTTTGTACACCATGTAAAAATGAAAGGAAGAGGAGGATAGTTCCAAATTGCACCTGGACCACCAGTCTTTTTTTTTTTTTTTTTTTTTTTTTTTTTGATTTTCGAGACAGGGTTTCTTTGTGGCTTTGGAGCCTGTCCTGGAACTAGCTCTGTAGACCAGGCTGGTCTCGAACTCACAGAGATCCGCCTGCCTCTGCCTCCCGAGTGTGGACCACCAGTCTTATATGTGAAATGTTCTATAGATAATGGGGAGATACAGATATACATAGGTGATGGGGTTTGGGACAAGGATGTTGGTGACAGAACTTTAGAGGAAGGTGGAGGTAATTCTGTGGCTGTCTTCTCCCCCCATCAATCCCCAGCTATTATATGGCAACTGAACCCAGGACCTTGAGCAAGCAGGCAAGCCTCTCAGTTAGATCCCAGAAAGAATTTCCTGTGTGCTTTGTATTATTCTTTTTATTTTTTAATATTTATTTATGTGTTTGTATGTATTTGTGTGGTGTCTACCACTTATGTGCTGATACCCAGGAAGGCCAGAAAAGGCTGTTGAATTCCCTGGAGTTCAAGTTATGAGAGGTCATGAGCCTCCTACCTCTCTCCCTCCCTCCCTTCTGTGCTGGGATTGAACCAGAACTTTGCACCTGTAGGCAAGCACTCTGCCTGTGAGCTGTACCTCAGTCCCTAGATAATTCCAACTCTACATATTGCCAACTTTGGATCATTAAATATTATGATACTTTTCTGTGTATAATATGATGCTGTTCAGAACAGTACGAGCGTAAAAGAACCATTTGTTTGCCTGTTCCTAGTCTAACATTTCCAGACAGGACTTGGGGTGGCTCAGAGAAAGCCTAGAAGTGGTCTCAGGTCAATGCTGTTGCTTTGTGTGTGGTGCCCTCCCTTTCCTCTCCCCCAGTCATTTTATTTTTGTATATCACAGGTAGATAGGAAACCGAGGAATAATCCCTGGGAGGGCTGGGCTATGTGTAGCCGAATGGTACCAATTCTCTTATCTGACTTAGACATTTGCCTCACTGACCGGCTTTGACACACCCTTGTCCCCTCTGCCCCGGTTCTCCAACAGAAGAATCTTTCTCTTTACCTTCTGATTCCTGGACCCTGTCTCTGGTGAAATCCAGGCAGAGGGCCAGGCTGGGGGACAGGAGCTAGCAAGTCTCAGGTGACTCCTCGTGGAACACACCTACCTGGTGGAAAGTGACAGGTGGCACAGCCGTGGGCCATCCCTGCAGTCCAGGGTTGGCTTGCATGGAGCCTCCATGATGCCCCACTGAGCAGAATAGTGGCTTGGCCTGGACTGTGGGCCCCAGAGAGAATGGCGCAAATCAGGCTGGGAGAGATTGGTGCTCGCAGGGGGTGTCATGAGGAATCTGTACTTTCTACAATCACTCAGAACATCCACCGCATAAAAGCTCCGTGGGGGAAGGGGGGATGCATCTTCAACAACCATCCCAAAGAGTTGCGGTTCATAAATAGTCTGGACCGTCCCTACCTTAGACGTCTGATTTATAGAGCTCTAGAAGGAGTGTTCCCTGCTCTCCAGGACCCGAGGAGCAGTTTGACAAGCTTTCTGCTTTTTCAGGCCTGACCTGACTCCACCCCAGACACTCTGTCCCACTCAGATCCACAATATAAGGGGGAGGCCTGGCCTTTACATGACAAAAGTAGCTCCCCTCCCCCACTTGAGCAATCTGCCTATTGTAAAACTTTCCAATCCACAACCGCATCCTTCTTTAGGCCATTGGCTAATTGCCCAATTACTGTATTTCCCCAACAGAACTCTTCTGGGCTGCTGGGAATCCACATCCAGGAGCCCTGGCCTGGGTCTCGGGAAGCCTTGGAAGTCTGGTAGATTGGCGCTCTGTTTCTCTGTCTGCTTCTCACGCTGCCCTGCCCCCATCGGGACCTGACTCTTGAGTTGTCTGAGTTCCCAAGTGGCCTGCGACTTGATGGATGGCTTCTGCCAAAGAAGCCAGCGCCGGGGATGGTATGGGGTGCGGGAAGAACTTTGGCCTTTGAGTTGACGCATCAATTGTGTGTCAGTCCTGTGTGACTCTGACGGAGCTGTAGCTTCTCTGACCCCGCTTTCTCTGCACTGTCTGTGTGGCCCAGACAGTCTGTTTCTGCCCTGAGATGTCTGGCATTACAGACTGGCAGGGGAAAGAGGATGTCAGTCTTTCCCCGGTTTTAAACATCCCCAGGCTCCTCCATTTCAGGAAGGGTTATATAGATACCCCTAGTGGCCACCCTGCCCAGGACCTTTTCGTCACCAATTTCCAGGAATTCTAAGTCCCTACAGAGGTTCCCAGGTATTCAGGGTCCTTTTCTTTTTAAGTTGAAGTAAGGTGTTTATTGGGGGTGAGGAAACACACATGCAGTAGACACTGAGAAAAAGACCCTCTGTGAAACCGAGGAAGGACTCGAAAAGGGGTTAAAGGTGAAAACCCCTGTTCTAGGTCCTTAAAGAAGCAGAATAATGACTAGGCAGTTCCTGACCTACTCAGGGCCCAGTTCCTAGCTTGGCTCTGTCTCGGTGCAGAAGCACCCACAGGACCTCTGGGGAAGCAGGAACGCAGCAGAGAAGGGGTTCCGGCCTTCTACTATCTTCTCTGAGAATGGATGTTTCTGTGGCTTGGTTGTTCTTTTGCTTAAGGGTAGAGGGAGGTACCCTGATCACTTCGGGCACCCCGATGGCCTCAGATCGAAGATGTCCATGAGGTGGCAGTAGAGAGGCCTTGGGAGCATCTGCAAGTCAGGAAGTCGACAACAGCAGATGCTGTTCTCTGGCTCTGGGACAGAAGGTCTCACTGAACCACAGCAGGGCTTCGGATGGTGTTACATCTTTGACACTGTCCCGGCTACGATAAGCCACAGGGTTTCCTGTCAGCCAGTGGCAAGGGTGGTGGACTCTTGCATATTTATGGGACACCAGCCCAGAAGAGCTTCCAGGGACTAAGGACCACAGGTCCTGGTCGCCTGTGAATGTGACACTTCTGTGCCGTTTGGCCCGACTAAAGCCCCAAATGTTAGCATCCCTTCCCTGTTAATCACTTGCAAAGGAAGGCAGCCAATGTTCCTTTTGAAGAAGGCCGTGTTTGTCAGCCACCAAGGGCTTCTCTGGGCTGGATGCAGGCTGGGGGTCTTATATTCCAGGGGACCCTCCTTAGGAGATGTGAACTCCAGGATGGGATTAGTTTTTGTTTTTTGTTTTGCTGGTGCTGGCAATGGAACCCAGGACCTTGCACGTGCTAGGCAAGCACTTAACCACAGAACTATCCCTAGCTCCAAAATGAGATTTGAATTCCTTCTGGGGATTACCTAGTTTCCTCAGAAACAGAGGTGGGAGAGAAGAGGAAAGAGACCGCAAAGCAGCTGAGGTCATTCATTATTCTGTGATTGAGAGACTTCCCTCTCTGGGGCCAGCTGTCAGGATTTTTATATTTCTCTCATCTCAGTCTGCCTATCATGTGACCCAATCTCCATGCCATTTTCTTCAAATAATCCTACCCCTGGCAGTCATTGTCCACCCTTGGGCAAGTCACATAACAGTTTTGTGCCTCAGTGTCTTCATCTATAAGGTGGCAGTAATAACGACTGGTCCATCCCCAGGTTATTGTGAGAATTAGGACTGAACAGTGCCAGCCATGAGAATGCGTGCCTATAATCTTGGCATCAGGAAGGTTGGGGGAGGAGAACTTAGTTCAAGGCTAAGTTGGGCTATATAGCGAGACTGTCTCAAAATTAAACAAAGCATATATACATGTCCTATAAGCTTTATTAGCCATTATGATTATCAGCAGATTTTGGTTTTTTTCTCTCTTCCTTTTTTTCTTTCTTTTTTTTTTTTTTCACAGTGGTGGAGCACAAACCTGAGGATTTGGGAGTGCTAGGCAAATGCTTTCCTACAGACCTATACCCTTGGCCCTATCAGAATTGGTGTGTGTGTGTGTGTGTGTGTGTGTGTGTGTGTGTGGTGGCTGTTTGAGCTATTATCAGAATTAGTTTTTCCCTTGAGTCCAAGAAGAGAGTTTTCTTTTCAATCGGGGATGTCTAAGAAAGACAGAAATAGTTTTTTTTTTTTTTTTTTTGTTTTTTTCAGACAGGGTTTCTCTGTGGTTTTGGAGCCTGTCCTGGAACTAGCTCTTGTAGACCAGGCTGGTCTTGAACTCACAGAGATCCACCTGCCTCTGCCTCCCGAGTGCTGGGATTAAAGGCGTGCGCCACCACTGCCCGGCTCAGAAATAGTTTTAATAGGAGACAGGGCATACCCAGGGACCAGTGTCCCCCCACTGGGAAGACAGAGAGGTGGTCCCTGCCTCCCAGGTCCTTTGGCCCTTAGCTCCATGGTCACTGTTCACCTTCCATGAGAATCGAGGATACAGGAAGGGCTTTCCTTTTGCACACATTAGATCTCTGAGCCAGAAGAAGCATTGGGAAACAGATGCCCACATTCATGTCCAAAGGTCTCTGCTAACTGAACATCATGACAGGTGACTTTGTTCTGTAGTGATCTGACCAGTCTCTGCTAAAATCTGCCTCCTGAGGGCTGCATGGATCCATGCTGCCAGCTTGAAATGGCTGGTGCAGGTGAGCATTCAAGCAATGCCTGCTACTGCTGTACATACGCATGTATGCACGCATGCATGCATGTATCTATTATGCATTTGTTTGAGACAGGGTCTTGTGCATCCCAGGATGGCCTCAAACATGACATGTAGCTGAGGAATACCTGGAACTTCTGATCCTCCTGTCTCCACCTCCCAAAGCAGTGCTGGATACTGAGCCTAGGGCCTCACGTTGATTAGGTAAGTGCTCTATTGAGCTGCATCCCAGGCTCCACGTTGCTCCTGTTGATGTCTTTACAAAAGCCACAGTACTGAGAATGCACCCTCCAAGCGGATGATGATGAAAGCAAACCCTTCTCTAGCATTTTATAAGCTCCAGACTCTGTGCCATCTATCCTTCATGCCAGCCCTACGCAGTAGATTCTGCCATTGTCACCTGTTTCTTCAGATGAGAAAAACAAAGCACCAAGAATGTAATGAAGTCCCCAGAAGGTCTGGCACCCACCATACTGTTTTAAAATGGGAGCTGGAAGAAGTGGGGGCAGTCACGTGTCTGCAACTGTGACTGAGGACTGGACACGCCTCTGGGCAGATCTGGCCTCTGTTTTGAAGGTTTCTGTCCTTAATTCTGTGACCGTGAATAAGATGAAAGTCCAAGTACTCATGGTATGAACCTAGTGTGTGGACCCCTCCCAGAGGGGACTGCTGTCTGAAGGGACACGTTCTGTGGTACTCTGGGGGCAAGATGGGACAGGCTTCACGCTTCTGGAGACTGTGCTACCAAATCTCTAGTTAACAGCACCGTTCTGGGTGGTGTGAGGACTGTGATGAACCCCGGGGAATCTATGGGGGACTGAAGGATGCAGAGTTGTTTGACTCTGAGGTATCTGTGAAAGTGACCAGGCCCAGCAGGAATGCCAGGCTCTGCTCCCTCTGACC
Source organism: Microtus oregoni (assembly GCF_018167655.1). Taxonomy (NCBI): domain Eukaryota; kingdom Metazoa; phylum Chordata; class Mammalia; order Rodentia; family Cricetidae; genus Microtus; species Microtus oregoni. The sequence goes on from NW_024543221.1 coordinate 4,915,038, forward strand.
TTCTCCACAGACCAGCCTAGGCTAGATGACCTCCAGGAGCAGTCTGCAAGAGACTTAAACAGGTTGGGCATGGTGATGCACACCTGACAGTGTGTGTGTGTGTGTGTGTGTGTGTGTGTGTATGGTGTGTGTGTGTGTCTGTGTAAGTGGTGTGTGTGTGTGTGTATGTGTAAGTGGTGTGTGTGTGTGCGTGCGTGTGTATGTGTATGGTGTGTGTGTGTGTGTGTGTGTGTGTGTAAAGGCAGGAGGGGCCAGCCTGACCTAGGCTTTTTTCCCAAAATTTCAGCCTAGCCAGGGCTACATAGGTAGGTGTCATAGTAATATATATTTAATAAAAATCAGTAGCTGGAGAAAGTGAAAGTCACTCTCCTTTTCCCAGGAATTCTTTTTCCCACCAAGCAGGACTGTGACACTGTCAGATAACCCCAACAGGCGTGAACGGTATTGTTGAGAGGCAGGGGCCCCACAGCCAGAAACCCTGGCCTGTGTGTCTTCCAGACAGCTCTTTGTACCCTTTCTAGACAGCCCCTCCTCAGGGCTCAGGGGCTTGTCTGGTGTTGAGCTCCCAGGAGGTCCCAGGGGTGTGACCTTTCTTGTCCTTCCTCCCTGCCCCCCACCCCAGAGCCAGCTATAAAGAAAGCCAGCACTAACTCTCAGCAGGCCATCTAGGCCCCAAGAGCTTTTCGGGGCACTTTAGGGACCACTTACCCAATATCCACAGTTCCTCCTGGGCAGCGCCATGCAGTCCCTGTGGCTTTGCTGGGTACTAGGGGTGCTGCCCCTGGCTGGCCATGGGGCAGCTGTGACCGAGGAGCAGGTCCTGGTCAGGCTACTGCAGCAGCTGAAGCTCAGCCAGGCTCCCATCTTGGACAGGGTGGACGTGGAGGGGATGGCCATCCCTGCCCACGTGAGGGCCCAGTATGTGACCCTGCTACAGCGAAGTCATGCTGACCGCTCCCGAGGCAAGAGGTTCAGCCAGAACTTCAGAGGTGAGCTCTTCCTGCTGCTCCTGGTCTCTTGAGAGGGTAGACTGAGCATGCCCACTCTGGGGATGTCAGTGGACCCTTTCTTTATGTGCACTGCACACAAAGGTGGGGGGCTTAGTCTGAGGGGTGCTGAAATGCAAACATGGCCTTGGAGGGTGGCTGGGTCTAGGCCCCAGGCTCTGGCTGTGCACCGAGGACTGCCACTCTTGGACAGGAGGAGGTGGATTAGGTTGGAGTAATGGGCAAGACTCAGACCCAGAGAAGAGGAAGAGAGCATGGAAAAGCAGAACCTTAGGGTATGTGTAGGGTGTAGTAAGTATTAATTTTCTGGAAGCAGTAGTATGAATTCCTGGGGTCACCATCTCAGACTATCTGGGACAGTGGCCAACTGGGTTTTGTACTATGAACATCGAAGTGAGTGATGGGTTGAAACAAACAAAAAAACAAACAAACCAGCATCCTGAGAATGGAGGTGGCCAGTTGTGGAGATGCAGGGGCCTAGATGGTAGCTTCTCCCCTTAAGGACTGGGACCAGACCTCAAGACACAGCCAGATTAGGGAGGTTTGGTGAACAAGTTTCCCCGGAGATTGTAAATAATTTTGTACTTGGAGATTTGTACCAGTGGCATATAATGGGGGAGTCTGTCCCAGCCGACTCCCAGCACAGTGGTCCTGCTATCCTAGAGATCTCCCGGTTCCTGTAGAAGCCCGGCTGACTCTGTCCATGCCCACAGAGGTGGCAGGCAGGTTCCTGGTGTCCGAGACCTCCACGCATTTGCTAGTGTTTGGCATGGAGCAGAGGCTGCGGCCTAACAGTGAGCTGGTGCAGGCCGTCCTGCGGCTGTTTCAGGAGCCGGTCCCCAGAACTGCTCTCCGGAGGCACGAGAGGCTGTCCCCACACAGTGCCCGGGCTCGGGTCACCATTGAGTGGCTGAGAGTTCGTGAAGACGGCTCCAACCGCACCGCCCTCATCGACTCCAGGTATAGGCTGAAGGGGTCTGTGTGTGTGTGTGTTGTGGGGGAATTGAGCTCAGCTCGGCCCTGCTGGGGGAGGGGAGCAGCTGAGGATGGGGACAGGACGGGACTGGAGACTCCTCTCCTAGTAGACTAGAGACAGTCTCCCAGTTCCCTCGCCTGACGCGCAGCTGTGTCGCAGGCTCGTGTCCATCCACGAGAGCGGCTGGAAGGCCTTCGACGTGACGGAGGCAGTGAACTTCTGGCAGCAGCTGAGTCGACCGAGGCAGCCACTGTTGCTGCAGGTGTCGGTGCAGAGGGAACATCTGGGTCCGGGGACGTGGAGCGCACACAAGTTGGTCCGTTTCGCTGCTCAAGGGGAGCCGGGCAGCGAGGGGCGGGGCGAGCCCCAGCTGGAGCTGCACACGCTGGATCTCAAGGACTACGGGTAGGCTGGAGGTTAGGTAGCCTGGGGTACAGCAGACTGAGTCATCCTTCCCAGGTTTCTTGGGCCGGCTTAGGGGTGGGCTGTGTAAGCTGTCCCAGGAGATGACCCATTCCTATCCACAAGAGTTCCTAGCCGTGCGTTTAGAAATGCTATTAGTCAAATATTGAATTACATACATTATTGTAACAGTCTGTGTCCACTCTTCCCTTTATGAATAAGTCTTTGAGAATTTTAGCTTGAGCTATTTTAAACTTAGATTTTGTTTTTTCAAGCGACAAGTTAGGTATATTTGGAGCAGACAAGGGCTGTGTTGCCCTGTGCATCTAGGGTCCTTAAAATGGATTCAATAACCATGATCCAAAGATACTAAAAACAAAACAAAACAAAAACATCTTATTAAGCATACGCTTGCCACATTTGTATTTGCTATTACTCTGTGTGTATGTGGCGTGTACCTGTGTGCATTCAGAAATCAGAGGACAGCTTTGTGGGGTTTGTTCTACTCTTTCTTGTTTATATGAGTCCCAGGAACCCATCCATCGTGGGTCTTCAGTCTTGCATGGCAGGCACTTTACCTGCTGAGCTACCTTGCCTGCCCCACATATGCTTTTTTTGTTGTTGTTAAAAATATTTTTATTGCTGGTTAGTGGTGGTGCACGCCTTTAATCCCATCACCGGAGAGGTAGAGGCAGGTGGATCTCTGAGTTCGAGGCCAGCCTGGTCTACAAAGTGAGTTCCAGGATAGACAGGGCTGTTACACAGATCAACCCTTAGTAAGCAGTAGATGACTTTATGTTCTAGCCATGTTTCTTTATTTGTTCTTTACCCGTCATGAGTTCTCTTTGGATGCCTTAAAAAATGGATGGTAAGTCTCCTCGGAGGCTCCTGGACCTTGGCTCTGTCGGGCAGGTGACTTTTGGCCTCTCATTCCCCACAGGGCTCAAGGCAACTGTAACCCTGAGGCCCCAGTGACTGAAGGCACCAGATGCTGCCGCCAAGAGATGTACCTTGACCTGCATGGGATGAAGTGGGCAGAGAACTGGGTTTTGGAACCCCCAGGGTTCCTGGTCTATGAGTGTGTGGGCAGCTGCCTGCAGCCACCAGAGTCCCTAACCATCAAGTGGCCGTTCCTGGGGCCACGGCAGTGTGTTGCCTCAGAGATGACCTCCCTGCCCATGATTGTCAGCATGAAGGAGGGAGGCAGGACCAGGCCTCAGGTGGTCAGCCTGCCCAACATGAGGGTGCAGACTTGCAGCTGTGCCTCAGACGGGGCTCTCATACCGAGGGGGATCGATCTGTAGTGCCTACATAGCCACGCTTTGACACTTAGCGAGTTAACTTGTCCTAACTCAGAGCCCACATTTCACCTTTGCCCCACAGTCTTCCCTGTCATGGCTGCCTTGTCCATCACCCAGTCTAAGCACTTACATAAGTGAATACTGTCATCCTACTGGGACACCCTGGCCCAGTTAGCGGGGGACATGGCGGCGGGCAGTTTGTCAGCTGAATCTGTTTTCTGGCCAATTCTCAGCTAGTTGTGCAACAAAACCCTACGGTGAGAGCAGGGGAATCTGCTAATTTACTCTACCATGTGGTGATATTTAAATTCATTTAAACCAAACAAAGCAAGTAGAAAAGTCCCAGCGAGCCCCAGTTAGTAGGCTATCTAAAAAAAAGCCTCCTTAGTACTAGCACATTCTAGACTTCTTTATTTCTTTTGGGACAGGGTCTTAATATGTAGCTCAGGGTGGCCTCAAACTCAAACACACCTCTCTCTGCTCCCAAGTGCTGAGTTAAAGGCATGCACCATTACGCTCTGCCTCTTCTAGATGTTAAAAACACACTGTGGCCAGACAGTGGTGGTGCACACCTTTAATCCTAGCACTCAGGAGACAGAGGCAGGTGGATCTCTGAGTTTGAGGCCAGCCTGGTCTACAGAGCTAGTTCCAGGACAGCCAGGGCTACATAGTGAAACCCTGTCTCTAAAAACCAGAATACAAAACAAAACCACCACCACCAACAAAAAACAAAACAACAACGACAAAACTCTCACTGTTGTGGTCTTTGTTCTAAGAGCACTAAGAGGAACGAGGAAGAAGAGCTATAGGTTAGGACACTGGTCAGGAAATCAAACACTTAGCTTCCGGGCGGAGCTGACCACAAGCAGGGTCTCAAGGCAGCGTGGAAGCCTATGGGCTACTGTGTTAGCTTAAAAAGGAGTGGTGGTCTCCAGCTCTGAGGCTTTATTGCCCCAGGGAACAGACGGCCCCCAGCATTGTGTGCTATTGCAGTGTTAGCGTGACCTGGGTGTGTTTAGCGTTCCCTTCTATCTTAGAGAATAGCATGAGAAAGTATGTGTTCTTTGTATTTAGCAAAAACCAGTTGAACATAGATTTTCTGAAGGAACAAAATTAAAGCAATGTCTCACTCTGTGTGTCTGTGTCATTTCTAGTACTCTTCACTAGAGGGTGATGGGGAACGATAGCAATACGCTTGGAGGGTACGGGGATAATCAAAGACTCCCAGTTTTGGAAGCTTGAATACTGCACTAAATTTAAATTCCCCATGTGACTCTTATTCAAAATATTATATTGAACAATTATATAAACCTCCTCTTTAGAAAGAACTTTGACCTTTGCAATGGAGATGCAGGTGATAGTTGCGCGGTAAGCAAGCATTTCCTGGGCTCAGCAATAGTGTGTATATATCACATGTATGGTCATGCCCAAGTTAATTATCCCCACAAAAGAACCTCCACGGAACCCGATTCCGATGTAAAGCGCAAGAGGGTTTTTAATATTCAAACTGGACCACAGTGCAGTTTTAATATTCAAACTGGACCAATGCAGTGGGTGAAGGAAGTGTAGCCCCCCCTCTAGTCATGGAAAGGGGGGGGCTTTTAAAAGGGAAGCGTCGTGATCAGGGAAGTTCATGTCCTGTTGGCTTGGGACTGGGTTAAGGAGGGCATGGGATAAGGTAGTTTCTGAAACCATTGGTCAGTTTTTTGGGTGCAAAAACCTAACAAAGAGCCAGGCGGTGGTGGCGCACGCCTTTAATCCCAGCACTTGGGAGGCAGAGGCAGGCGGATCTTTGTGAGTTCGAGACCAGCCTGGTCTACAAGAGCTAGTTCCAGGACAGGCTCCAAAACCACAGAGAAACCCTGTCTCGAAAAACTAAAAAAAACAAAACAAAACAAAACAAAACACCAAAAACCTAACAAAGAGCCATTAATAACTGACAAGGTATCTTCAAGAATGACTCCTAGGAACATCCGGACCTCGATAAATTGTATGGCCCTGCTCCCTAGCTCCTTAGTTGGCTGTTTTCAGGGTATCCGTTCAAATTTCTGCTATTGCTGCACATTTCTGGAGCTGAGCTCAGCCTCTGCTCATTATACAGCTTAAGAGGAAGCCCTTCTTTAAAATGGAGTTTGCGAAGTCAGGGCCTCACAGCATCGCTTAAATCCTGTGGCTAAAGGCAGGTGTGGTGATGCGCACAGTTAATCCTAGCACTCAGGAGGCAGAGGAAGGTGGATTGAGTTCGAGGCCAGCCTGGTCTGCAAAATAGTTTCCAGGACAGCCAGGGCTGTTATAAAGAGAAATCCTGCCTCAAAAAAAAAAAAATTATAGCTAACCAACCAACCAACCAAACAAACAAACAAATCCCTGTAATGCACAGAGACTAGTCCTTTGAGTCTGGACAGAGTTACTAAGATGCCATTGTTTATGTCTAAGACTAGAAAAAAATCCTTGGGGATATTCCTGAGGACCCAGGTTTGATTCCCAACACTCAGATGGTAACTCACATCTGTCTATAACATTTCTACAGGACCCAACACTGTCTTTTGGCCATTGTGGGTTCTGGGCATGCATGTGATGCACAGATATACATGCACACACATTACCCATATACACCCATACACATACACACCCATACACGTGCACATACACACCCATACACATACACACCCATACACGTGCGCATACACACCCATACATGTACACATACACACCCATACATATACACATACACACCCATACATATACACATACACACCCATACACATGCGCATACACACCCATGCATATACACATACACACCCATACACATACACACCCATACATATACAATACACACCCATACACATACACACCCATACACATACACACCCATACACATACACACCCATACATATACACATACACACCCATACACATACACACCCATACACATACACACCCATACACATACACATCCATACATATACACACCCATACACATACACACCCATACACGTGCGCATACACACCCATACGTATACACATACACACCCATACACATGCACACCCATACATATACACACCCATACACATGCGCATACACACCCATACACATGCGCATACACACCCATACACATGCGCATACACACCCATACACATACACACCCATACACATACACACCCATACACATGCACATACACACCCATACACATTAATGGAGATAATTTTGTAGCCATCCTTCCACAGTTGGTTAGTGAGAACAGCAGAATCCTTGGTAACAGCAAGGATAGAGTATGGATTAAATATACTTTTCTGGTCTGGTTTTGTTTTTGCCTTGGTGGGTTGGAGTCTACAGTCATCTCTAGTGCTTTAACACTAGGTGGCGCTCCGAACCCGGGTTTGCAAGTGAACTCTGCTATTTGTGAGTTGGCCGGCAGAGGATTGGACCCTTTCCATGACAAGTGGAAGTTGTCAGAATATTTGGTCTGTCTGCATTTCCTTATTTGGTATGAACAGATATTTCTTTTACATCTCTACAGGAAAAAGAAAATCACACAACTCTATTTCTTTTCTTTTCTTTTTCCGAGACAGGGTTTTTCTGTGTAGTTGTGGCTCAAAACTGTTTCATGAGAGAAGGAAACAAATACAGGCAGTAAGCCAGATCCCATTAGATCTGGGACTTTTTTATTTTTCAATTTTGTATTTGTTTGTATAGGTTTTTTTGAGGCAGGGTTCTATGTTATATAGCTATGGCCTTGAACATTTGATCTTCCTGCCTCAGACTTTTCTCTCGGAAGTTAAGATTACAAGTCTGCATGGGCATCACACCTGTCTAGAAATTGAACACAATTCTATATTCTTTCACTTGCATTGAGCTAGGGGTTGTAGCTTAGTGGCCGATTATTTGCCCAGTGTACATAAAGCCCTGGGTTTCATCCTCAGACAATGCAGAGGAATAAAATAACATCTGGGCATAGTGATATAATAATGAAATAAAAAGAAGACAAGCTGGTTGTGGTGGCACACGCTGACAGGATTTGCTGAAGGAGGCAGAGGCAGGAGGATCACAAATTTGAGGCTGGCCTGGGCTATACATTTTTCTGGGTGGTGGTGCACACCTTTAATCTCAGCACTCGGGAAGGCAGAGACAGGCTGATGATCTCTGTGAGTACACAGCCTGGTGTACAAAGTGAGTTCCAGGACAGGCTCCAAAGATACAGAGAAACCCTGTCTTGAAAAAAAAAAACACACAACAACAACAACAAAGAAAAATGAATAAAGCCAACCAGTGGGACGGCTCAATGGGTTAAGGTGCTTGTCATCAAGCCTGAGGCCTGAGCTGAATTGGCAGTGCTTTGTAGATCAGGCTAGTTTCCAATAGTTTCTGTGACCTCCAGTACGATTATGGATGTCACTCCACCCAGGGTTCTATCTTGGTTCTGAGGACTACATTTACGTTATCAGGCTTGCTAGGGCAAGTGCCTCTGGCTGCTGAGCCATCTCCCTGGGCCATGTAACATTTACTGTGGAGAGATCCCAGCGTGGAGCCCTAAAACTGAGATTTCTTGGATTCTAGTTTGTGGCTTTTTGTTTTGTTTTGTTTTGTTTGCCCAGGTTGGTCCTAAACTCCAAACTCCGTGGACCAGTCTTCTAAGAAAAGCCAGTCTTCTCAGGAGCAGAAGCTACCTGCCTACCATCTGCCTTCTTGGTTATGCAGTGTGGGGAAGGAGCCAGTCCTTCCTGCACGCTGCCCACTGAGCTATATCGCCAGCCCTCCAACAGTAAATTGGAATTTTAATTCATTTTTTAAAGATTTATTTATTGTATATACAGTGTTCAGCCTCCTTGTGTGTCTGCACAGCAGAAGAGGGCACCAGATCTCATTACAGATGGCTGTGAGCCACCACGTGGTTGCTGGGGATTGAACTCAGCACCTCTGAAAGAGCAGCCAGTGCTCTTAACCTCTGAGCCATCTCTCCAGCCCTTAATTCATTTTTTTTTAGACAGGATTTCTTTCATCATATATCCCAGACTGTGCTGAACTCTCAATCTTCCTGCCTTGGTCTCCCGAGGGCCGCGATCACAAGATCTGCACTATTGGTCCCTGCTTCTTGCTGAAGTGTTCTTACAAAAACATCAAGATTAGAAAAATCTGTTTTAAAATGTGCCTCACTGTGTAGAAAAAAGAAATATAATGCTATTCTCCAAAAATGTCATCGGTTCTCCTTTGGTGGTGATACTGAAGACATTTCGGGGTGCAGGTCAAAGGTGAGCCGTTGCCTGCTCTGTGCAAGGTCTGAGTGCCATCCCCATTACTGTAAAGGGAAAGGACAGCTTTTCTACTGAACCTAATTGCTAATTTTTGTGTTATAAACATGGATACCCATGTAATAAAATGAGGAGAGGGAGGACTGGGTGCTGGAGACTTGCCATCTGCCTTGCTGGGGGCAGCTCAGTATTCTGTTCTATTGCCTGGATCACCCAGTTCTCAGAAAGGGGCCGGCCTGTTAGCGAAGGATAAGACAGGAGGAAAGCCCTGAGGCCCTGATAAAAAAATGAAGCTTCCGTGTTCCAACTGCTGGACGGGGAGAACACAGGAGAGGTGGAAAGAGACTGAACTGGCTTGACTATTGGCTGGGAGAACAAGAAAAGGGGGGTGCACCCAGGGAGGAGGTGAACTTAGTGGCTGGGAGTCCAGGAAGGGAAAGGCAGAACACCCATGAGACAGATGCCAGATAGGAAGCGGTTCCATGGTAGCATGGCATGGTCAGGCTGGGGCCATCCTGGAGGGTGTGTCTCAGATGGCTGGGTGGGATGGTAGGTACCCCTCAACTTCACATTAGACTGCAAGAAGGCAGATGGTAGGCAGGTAGCTTCTGCTTCTGAGAAGACTGGCTTTTCTTAGAAGACTGGTCCACTGAGTTTGGAGTTTAGGACCAACCTGGGCAACAAAACAAAACAGAAAGTGCCTGCGGCTGCGCGTGGGTCTGGACATGCAATGGGAATCTCTCTGGAATAAGCACTACAGTGGAAGAGAGAGGTCACTGGAGGACCGAAGCCAGGATAGCTCCTGAAAGGCCTCCATGCTGGTTCCAGTTTATTCTCATTTTATCCTCTAAACCACAGTGTGGTGTGTGGGCAAGCAAGTACTGTTTTACAGAAGCCAAAGTGGCAGTCAGCAGGTTGTTAAGGACAACGACCTACTGTTATAGCTATTTCTCCAGGTCATTCTCTTCCAGGTAGCAAGCGAAGTCATGCTTGGCAAATAGGCCGAACAAGCAGTGCTTTAAGTGAGCCACTAAATAAATCGACAATTCGTCATCCAATAATTGGACTTTTCTACCTAATTCTACTTCCGAAGGAGCAAGCCGAACCGGCTTCCCCAGACACTGGAGGCGTTCTGCTCGAGTCCTGGCATCTCCTGGTCTCCACGTGGGGTTCATCTCTAGTAGGCGCGTTAGAGACCTCATTCCTGTCTCAGAGTCAGAAACCTGCAAATTCCAGCTCCCGGGGAGGCCCACTAGCGGGGACTTCAGGAGCCACAGGTTCCACCCTCAGAGAGAGCAGGAGGCGGGCGCGCGACGGACAGCTCCACCGATTGATTGGTCGGCCCCGAGTTGCCAGCCTCGGATTGGTTGCCTGGGACACGTGGCCTAACCGAGGCCTGTGTATTTGGCAGCGGATGCTCTGATCTGGCCGGGGCCTGCCTAGCAGTGCCCCCAGTGCATACCAGCTTGCAAGGTACTCCTAGCTCTTCGGATCCGGATTTTTATATCGGAGCCCGGGATTCTCGCGTCTCTCCGGGTCGGCGATTGCAGAGATCCTTTCGCCATGAGTGTGGGTTTCATCGGCGCGGGCCAGCTGACCTGTGCGCTGGCGCGGGGCTTCACGGCCGCAGGTGAGCGCGTGGTCAGCGTGGTTAGCCTTCCGTCTCACCAGAGTGGACGAGTGAGTGAGGAGTGGTGAGTGTGTGAGTGAATGAGCGCATGGGCTGATGGGAATGAATGGGAGGTTTGCATCCATCTGCAGGAATGCCATAGCGTCGGAGGCCGGCGCTGCTATAGCTGCTATGGCCTTCCTTTGATGAACTTCATGATTGGGCCACAATCCCCTGTTGAAAAACCTTGTTTTCGCAGGCGTCCTGTCGGCTCACAAGATAATAGCCAGCTCCCCGGAAATGGACCTGCCCACGGTGTCTGCGCTCAGGGTAGGATGGATGGAGAGGAGTGGGAAAAGCGTGACCCGAGGTTACCCTGCTTCTGGCTGGCTCAGACCTTCCCCTAGGGAAGGTCATCATTACATCATCGTTGTGTGGTGGGAACCCCCAGGCAAAGTTAGGGTCGGATCCAGGCCCTAGGGTATATAGGAATGATTATTTCTGTTTGCTAGTCTACTTAGCTTGGAACTCAATACATAGTCCATCTAAGTCTGAAATCGTCTGCTTCAGCTTTCCAAGTGTTGGGAATCACAGGCAGAAGTCACCGAGTGAGCCAGAGATTTATTTTTTCTTCATTGATTAGTTGTGGGACACTGAAGTCCTCAGACACTTGGGGCTATTTCCTTATTCTATAGCCTTTTACTGTTGAAAAGGACGGTGTTGGATAAGGACCTAGTGAGTTAGTTTCTTTCAGTAAGACTTAATATCCCGAGTCTTATAAAATCTGGCCGCTGTGGTGCAGGACAGCCAATGAATCAATGGTTGTGCCTAGTACTGGCTTATGTCCCTAACTCTGTAGGGCCCTGACACTCACTTTGGGGTCCTACAGGGGAGCCTTGTAAAGGCTTGGTACTCTGGTAAACTAAGGTATTCTAGCTGTTAGGTTGGGAGTGAGGTTTGTGTAGCTCTGCTCCCAGACCCCGTGTGCTGAGACCTCTGCCTGAGCTCTTTCCACCATGGGGGCTCTCACCTGGCAAAGGGGTGTCGGAAGATTGCTGGGGTTGAGGGAGCAGCCACTTTTCTGGGCACCATGGAGAATGCTTGTCCTGCGTAACATCTGTGCCTTCTTGCCCAGTGGCTGGAATGGGGGTAATCATGGAGCCCTGAAGGGACAGAATAAAGGGTTTTTTTTTGGTTGCAGCGGTCAGAGGAGGGGTTAGCTGTTCCCTGGGAGGCATGGTCTCAGCCCTAATACCTGGCACTATTGACTGGGTCCCTCTTCTCCCGCAGAAGATGGGCGTGAATCTGACTCGAAGCAATAAGGACACTGTGCGGCACAGTGATGTTCTGTTCCTGGCTGTGAAGCCCCACATCATCCCCTTCATCCTGGATGAGATTGGGGCCGACGTGCAAGAGAGGCACATCGTGGTCTCCTGTGCAGCCGGAGTCACCATCAGTTCTGTGGAGAAGGTGCTAATGCCCCCGATGCCCACTGGGTGAGAGGAGGGGGTGGCCTGTGAGTGGCTGCTGATGAGACACACCTGGGGGAGCTGTGCCCTCGGTACTTAGTTGGCTTGCTCTCCTGTTCTAGAAGCTGATGGCGTTCCAGCCGGCCCCCAAGGTAATCCGCTGCATGACCAACACCCCTGTGGTAGTCCGAGAGGGGGCCACCGTGTATGCTACGGGCACCCACGCTCTGGTGGAAGATGGCAGGCTCCTGGAGCAGCTGATGAGCAGCGTGGGCTTCTGCACGGAGGTGGAGGAGGACCTCATTGACGCCATCACGGGGCTCAGTGGCAGTGGGCCTGCCTATGTGAGTGGTCCTCGCTTGCCCCCTAGGCGGCGGGAGGGACAGCAGGGCTCATCTCCTGAGCGTGGCTGGTTCGTGGGAGGGACTGACCCTGAGGACTGGTTCTAGTCACCAGAGAAAACTGTCTCTGGGGCATGGGTCCTTGGTGCTTGTGTCCTGGGTTCAGAGAGTGTTTCCACAGGCATTCATGGCTCTGGATGCCCTGGCAGATGGTGGTGTGAAGATGGGAGTACCTCGGCGTCTGGCAGTCCGGCTGGGAGCTCAGGCCTTGCTGGTTGGTATCTTTGTGTTTGGCCCGAGGGCTGTGCTTTGGGGGTTCCTGAGCTTCGGGCTGAGGTTAGTTCTGATGGCTCTTTGTGCTGCAGGGAGCAGCTAAGATGCTTCTAGACTCAGAGGACCATCCAGGCCAGCTTAAGGACAATGTCTGCTCCCCCGGGGGGGCCACGATCCATGCCCTACACTTCCTAGAGAGTGGGGGCTTCCGCTCTCTGCTCATCAATGCAGTTGAGGCCTCCTGTATCCGAACAAGGTGGGTATGACCCGCTCTCCCCTTCCTGAATTCTTCCATTCCCAGCCTGCCCTACGATGGGCTGGTTCTGCTTTCCTTAGATCTTGTGAGTGATGTCTTAGATCTTAGCTCTCACGAGTCTGTGCTCTCTTGGTGACCACAGTTTGCTTGGCTTTTCTGAGCTAAGGGTTTGGTAGCCTCCTTCACTTGGTTCTTACCACAGTAAGCGACAGTGCTATGAATAGTTTTGATTCGTAGGTGGGGAAGTTTAAGGTCAAACAGATAAATGATGGAGGTGGGATTCAACTCCTGCCCGGTGTAACTTTTCGCTCAGACTCTGTAATTCCCATACTCCCATTCCTGTGTGGTCCCCAATATCACTGGATGCTGTTTAGCTTGGATCACACGAGATAAATGTGACATTCCTTGCTTGGTTAAAGAGGACTCTTGAGAAGCCTGGTGCCTTTTTGGTTTGTGATTCTGAGTTCGGGTGGTGTCAGGGTGAGGGTCTGGGACTGTATGGCTAGAAGCTTCAAAGCTGTAACTCCAAGGTTTATCACCATCCCTGTGGGGCTTTGTCTACAGAGAGCTGCAGTCCATGGCTGATCAAGAAAAGGTCTCCCCTGCTGCTCTTAAGAAGACCCTCCTGGACAGAGTGAAGCTGGAATCACCCACAGTGTCCACCCTAGCCCTGCCCGGCTCAGGGAAGCTCCTCACGAGAAGCCCCGCCCAGGGAAGCAAGAAGGACTGAGGGGTACCCTGGGGTGTCCCTGTCCCCAGCAGTGCAGGGAGGTGCAGGCTCAGGTCTGGGGGTGAAAGCTGCTTGGATCTGTTCACTTGATGGCACCGAGTTCTCTCGTCCCCTAGCAGCAGGTGCTCTGAAGAGGCAGCTAATCCAGAAGCCAGGTTGTCCTGCGCCTCTCTGAGAGAGGTGGGAGGCCCTGCATTACCATCCCTGTCAGCAGATGTCTGCGGAGAGCTCTAGTTAGATCCCAAGGGTGTTCCATTTCACCTCAAGAGGTGAGAAGAAGAGAGGGAAGGCCAGCCTCTGAATTAAAATATGTAGAAGAAGTGGCTTAGTGTTGCAGTTGAAAATGTGGGGAATCCCATGATGCTTTAGCTTAGCTCTGACTTCACGGCTGTCCATTAGAAGGTAATGTTCATTCCTAGTTCTTACAGCTTTAATAAAGATTTTATTTATTTTTGAGATAGAGTCTTGGTGTGGGAGGTCCGTTTGTCTATATGCTGCTTTCATTGGTTAATGAATAAAGAAGCTGCCTTGGCCTGTTGATATGTGGGTGGGGAAAATTAAACAGAATGCTGGGAGGAAGAAGGCAGAGTCAGAGAGACGCCATGGATCTGTCAGAGACAGACACTGGGAATTGTACCCGGTAAACCACTGCCATGTGGCAATACACAGATTAATAGAAATGGGTTAAATTAAGATGTAAGAATTAGCCAATAAGGGGCTGGAGAGATGGCTCAGTGGTTAAGAGCATTGCCTGCTCTTCCAAAGGTTCTGAGTTCAATTCCCAGCAACCACATGGTGGCTCACAACCATCTGTAATGAGGTCTGGTGCCCTCTTCTGGCCTGCAGACATACACACAGACAGAATATTGTATACATAATAAATAAATAAAATGTAAAAAAAAAGGATTAAAAAAAAAGAATTAGCCAATAAGGAACTAGAGCTAATGGGCCAAGCAGTGATTTAATTAATGCAGTTTCTGTGTGGTTATTTCAGGTGTTATGCCCAGATCATGGAGTCCCCCCAAAACCAATTAGGAGACCGAGTTTTGTGTATAAAAGCGAAGAGCCTTTATTCTTACACAAGTTAGTGAACTCGGACTCTTCGTATGCCCAAAGTATTGGAATGATCAGAGAGCCCCCAGCTCAGTTGGGGTTGGGTTTTTATAGTAGCAAAGGTAGGGGTGAGGGATTTCTAAGGTTCAGGACTCCTGATTGGCTGACATTTGTCTAGGGGCGTCCTGGTGAAAAGCGATGGGTGTGTGCTGGCAGGTGATCCTGTCTACAATGGTTGGAAAGTTCGGAATTTCCTTTGGACGGTCTGTTCCTGGGTGGCGCCTGGGTAGTCTCAGTTTGTGGTCTTTCTTAGAACTTAGGGTAAACTACCGAGTCTTGGGCCTCTCTTGAGTTTGTCATGGCTGGGTCCTATAAATGCAGATCCCGATCTGTGAGGGAAAACTAAATGGAGGTACAGAAAGACCATTGCCGGTTCAGTTCTCAGTGAGCATGGTGGACATTTGTGTAACAAGCCAGGGGCGAGGGACAGGTGTGAGGCCAGAGAGGCAGGGGGTTGTGGTCAGACACAGGTCTGCAAAGATAAGGGACTTTTTCAGCTAGAGAAAAGATGGCACAGGGCAAGGTGGCTAAGGCATGATCTCAGAATGTGACCCTTAAGTGTGGGTAAAATAGGAGGAGTGAGGGACGAAGAGTGTGTGTGTGTGCCAGGTGTGGAGGCTGCGCCTGGAAGAGCGTGTGTGTGTGTGTGCCGGGTGTGGAGGCTGCACCTGGAAGAGCGTGTGTGTGTGTGTGTGTGTGTGTGTGTGTGTGCCGGGTGTGGAGGCTGCACCTGGAAGAGCGTGTGTGTGTGTGTGCCGGGTGTGGAGGCTGCACCTGGAAGAGTGTGTGTGTGTGTGTGCCGGGTGTGGAGGCTGCACCTGGAAGACTGTGTGTGTGTGTGCCGGGTGTGGAGGCTGCACCTGGAAGAGCGTATGTGTGTGTGTGTGCCGGGTGTGGAGGCTGCACCTGGAAGACTGTGTGTGTGTGTGTGCCGGGTGTGGAGGCTGCACCTGGAAGACTGTGTGTGTGTGTGTGCCAGGTGTGGAGGCTGCACCTGGAAGACTGTGTGTGTGTGTGTGCCGGGTGTGGAGGCTGCACCTGGAAGACTGTGTGTGTGTGTGTGCCGGGTGTGGAGGCTGCACCTGGAAGACTGTGTGTGTGTGTGTGCCGGGTGTGGAGGCTGCACCTGGAAGACTGTGTGTGTGTGTGTGTGCCGGGTGTGGAGGCTGCACCTGGAAGACTGTGTGTGTGTGTGTGCCGGGTGTGGAGGCTGCACCTGGAAGACTGTGTGTGTGTGTGTGCCGGGTGTGGAGGCTGCACCTGGAAGACTGTGTGTGTGTGCCGGGTGTGGAGGCTGCACCTGGAAGACTGTGTGTGTGTGTGTGCCGGGTGTGGAGGCTGCACCTGGAAGACTGTGTGTGTGTGTGCCGGGTGTGGAGGCTGCACCTGGAAGAGCGAGCGTGTGTGTGTGTGCCGGGTGTGGAGGCTGCGCCTGGAAGAGCGTGTGTGTGTGTGTGTGCTGGGTGTGGAGGCTGCACCTGGAAGAGTGTGTGTGTGCCAGGTGTGGAGGCTGCACCTGGAAGAGTGTGTGTGTGTCAGGTGTGGAGACTGCACCTGGAAGGTGGGTATATTTACAGGGAGATTAAGCAGTGAGGAAGCACCACTAATCTTTGTCAAATAAAGAAAACTGAGTGGCTCAGGAGATGGCGCTGGGGGGAAGGGCTGAGCTCCATACCTAGTGTCCATGTCAAAAACTGGGCATGGCAGTGTGTGGCTTCCCTCTCACTGATGGGGAGGTAGGGAGGGCATCCCTGGGCATGCTGGCCAGCATGTCTTGCAGAGTCAGCGAGCGCCAGTGAATCCAGAGACCCTGTCTCAAAAACAAGGTGGGAGCTGGAGAGAGGGTTCAGTGGTCAAAGCAGTTGCTGTACACATGTGTGTTTGAATCCCCAGAGGCCATGTTCAGCTCCCTCCTGTGGGAGATGGGAGACCAAGACAGGAGAATCCCAGCAGGCTGTGGGCCAACTAGCGTGGTTGGTTTATTCAACAGGCCAAAGAGAACCTGCCTCAGACAAGGTGGAGGCGAGGACTAACAGCAAAGGTTGTCTGTCATCTGACCTCCGCAAGTGTACCTACACATATATGTATGAACACGCATCATACACACTCACAGAGAACAAATAAATAAAACTTTCAAAAGGAAAAATCTAAGTGGTAAACAGCTGAAGAAGAGAAGACTCCTGACTTTGACATCTGGTCTCGAGACGCACAGGCACACACACGCATGTGGACACACACAAGCATGTGAACACACACACAAGCATGTGGACACACACACACGGCCACCACATGCACCTGTGCCCAGACAAACATGTGCAGACATATGCGTACACACGAAAGAAAGAAGAACAAAATACAATGCTGTACATTCATGAAAATGTCACAATGAAACCCATTGCTTTGTATGTTAAATAAGTTTTTAGAGCTGGGCATGGTGATGCATACCTTTAATCCCAGCACGTGGGAGGCAGAGGAAGATGGATTGCCGTGAGTTCAAGGCCACCCTGTCTCAAAAAATAAACAATAAAATAGAAAGAAAGGAAGGAAGGAAGGAAGGAAGGAAGAAAGGAAGAAAGAAAGAAAGAAAGAAAGAAAGAAAGAAAGAAAATTTTAAATGGGAGTGGGGGATGGTGGAGAAAACTCTGTTGGGACCATAACTGTTGCCTTACAGCCATCTGGATGATAAAGGCCAGGGCCTGGTCAAGTGCAATTAACAAAAGCTAAGGATCCTTGGCTTCCCCCGCAGTGCTCATCAGGACTGATTGTTTAAGAGTTAATCTGTGTGATGCAAAGCCCACAGGTCCACAGGGTCCCGACTGTGTGCTCAGCCAGAGCACAATACCCCACACCTAGCAGGTGCTTGGTGGGGCTGGTTGGGCCCTGAGATGGGGACAAGGTGAGAGGGAGTAGGCGTGACAGCACGCCAAACCAGCTTCGTCCTAGCTCATTTCGTTTCCTTTCCTTTCTTCTTTTCTTTCCTTCCTTCTCCTTTTCCTTTTCCCTTTCCCTCTGCCTTCCCACCCTGTGTGTGTGTGTGTGTGTGTGTGTGTGTGTGTGTGTGTGTGCGTGCGTGCGTGCATGTGTGCGCAAACACCCATGGAAGAACACTAAGTATATCTACTTCTGAGCCACACCCCAGCCCCTCTGTGATGCCATAAACTAACCCGTGGAACACAGAGACAACTGCAACAGCGACTACCTTGGGTGGCAGACACCTGTCACCCAGGGCCGAGCCCTTGGCCTGCCAAGTGAATATTTTGATCTTTGGTTTTAGGAATGAATTCTACTTGGGTCAGGTAGAGATGGAGATGGAGTCTCAGAAAGGGCCCCAGCCAGGAGGCAGGGTTGCAAGCCAGCACCAGTAGAATTGATGTCTGGTTGATATTTGTGTCAGGTGACGGTTAGAGCTTTATTCCTCATACTGTACCTCAGGTGGGCAGCCTGCACACATTCGCTCACCTGCCTGCAGTCTGGAATCCTGACATTCTAGCGTCAGTGGGGTTGGCGCCCCTGAGCTTGCCGATTTCCTTTTTCTCTCGGGTTCCTCTGTGTGTCTCTCCTGATTAATTTTTAGAGTGACACCAGCCATCTTGGGTGAGGGACCACCCTCAAGGCCTCGCTAAGTGTAGCTGCCTCCTTAAATGCCTTATCTCCAAATAGATGTGTCTTGTGGTACTGGGGTATGGCTTCAGCTCATCGATTTCAGGTGGATCAGAGTCAGCCCAGACAGAGCCAGATCTGGGCCTCATGAAGATTCAAGGGATGGAGGCTGGGAAGAGAGAGGGCTGGGCACTCAAAGGGGAGCTGTTAGGATGGGAGGTTAGCTGAGGCCAGGGCCTGGTCCTCAGGTGGCAGGGGGAAAGTGAGCATACGTTCTGGAACTTAGAGAAATGGGATGCGGTTGGTGCAGCAGCCACCACTGTGGCACAGACTGTCAGTGGGTGTGAAGGCTACTCCTGGGCTGTAGAGGGCGCTGCTGTACCAATCACTTCTTGTGGGCGTGCCAGTTGGAAATGCAGGCTGAAGGCAATCGTCTACCTCCTGGTGAGTCCTTCCTTCAGCGCACCGGGTCATGCTAGACCAGGTTGCATGTGGGACAAACGAAGTTGTGAGCACCAATAAATGACCCAAAGCGTCCGCCTGTCAAATTTGGGGCTCACCACCAACTCTGCTCATCTTGTCTCCATATTTTCTTTCTCCAGGTTGCTCTGAAGAATCTGCCTTTGGCTGCTCCTGTCTGATTGTCAAGGTGCCTAGAAACTGAGATGATACGGGCCTGGGTGCTGAGAGCCCCAAGCTACAAGGCAACAGGATCTAAGAAGTAAACATTAAAATTAGCAAAACCCACATTCTCTGGGGATCACGAGCCCGGTGTGTAAACATGGCACAACCTAGAGCTTGCTTACCTCCCCTTCCCCGCTGCCTTAGTCAGGGGTAGCCAGGGAGGGACTCGGACACACTCAGGCTCACACTCATACATGCACACATACCGCCCATATATTACCCAAATTCACACACATCACTCAGTTACACAATATACTTCACACATGCACACGCACAGAATCAGTCACATGTACACATGTAGAATCACTTGCACACACACAGAATCACACACACACGCAAAATCACATGCACACATGCAGATCACTTGCACACATGAAGAATCACATGCCCACATGCAGAATCACATGTACAATGCAGAATCACGTGTACACACACAGAATTACATGCACACACGCAGAATCACATGCCCACAAGTAGAATCACATGTAGACAGGCAGAATCACATGCACACATGGAGAATCACATGCCCACATGTAGAATCACATGTAGACAGGCAGAATCACATGCATACATGCATTATAACACACACATGCAGAATCACACACGTACATTCATAGTAACATGCACCCATGTACCTACAGGATTACACGCTCAGACTTACATATAAACACACTAACTCACACACATGCACTAGCTTGTGCACACACTAACACTCTCACACGTGCAACACTCATACATATGTCTACTCAGAATCACCCTTACACACATGCAAAAACACGAATCACATTCTCATGTGCATACATACAAACTCAGACGCATACAGGTCATAGTCTCATGAACACACTCACAGGTTCACACTTGTGCACGTACACCCACCCTGAGGATACTTCTGTTTATTCCACTGCCACTGATGAGAGATTAAAATGTGTAAAGTCTTTCCATGGATAGCGCCAGTGGTGTAGACAGGAAGTGGTAACAGAATGGATCCCCATTGGAATGGCTGTTAACTACAGAGCCAGGTATACGGGAGGGAGGCACACACGATGCAAAGCAAGACCCTCTACAGTCTAGGGAGGCTCCTTGGCTGCCCAGGGTCACAATACCATCTTGACGCCCTGTGCTGTGTCCAGCTCCTTAGACTCCCTTATGGGCAACTCACAAGGCAGCCCAGGCCTCCACAAACAGGCTGTCCTCATAGCCATCCCTTGGCATGAGGCCTGGGGCTTTGATCCAAGGTGGGGCTTTCCTTGCCCCTGTGACTGTCACCCTATTAACTTGCATGGCTTCCTGGATAGGAAGTGAAGACCGGTGTACAAAGCTGAGAGGCTGGTTCCATGGTAGTCCCCAGATCAAGTCCCCTGTTATAAATGACATGTTATTTTATTGTCAATTAAAGGACAAGGAGAGAGGAGCCTCCCAGGCTGAGACACACGGGTAGGAAGTGCATGAGCTATGGCATACAAGTGTAAATCAGAGGACGCTTCTCAGGAATCCATTCTCTTTCCACTGTGTGGGTCTGGGGACAGAAGGCAGATCATCAGGTGTGGGGATAAGGACCTTTACCCACTAAGGCCTCTGGCTAGTCAGACCTTGACCTTCTGAGCCTCCTGCCTCCACCTCCCCAGAGCTGGGACCACAAACATATTCTACTAGAAGTGAGGTTTTAATTAGCTCTCTGGTCTTCTGAAGGAGAGCGTCATAGGCATGGAGCCAGGGCTGTCCCTGGAAAAGCATGGGTTTGGGAGACAAAGGCAAATCATGGGACCTCCACGCGTGCCTCCTGCCCAGCTCAGCTGTCTACAGTGGGATGACTTTTGTAGGCCTCATCTTCTCCAGCTGTGACACAAGGCTGTGGACCAAGGCCTGCAGTTGGGCCCTCGCCAGCACTAACTCCGCCAGGCCTAAGCAGCCTCTCACCAAGGCACAGCCTCTCACATCTACTCTGACTTCCATGTCCAGACTTTCACCTACTGTAAAGATAAAGCTATCCTCCCAGCCTCCCTGGTCCTGATTCTAATCCACCTGCAGCTGTCTGAAGTGGGGTGTCTGTCCCCTCTTCTCTTGGTTCTTTGTCCCTTCAAGCCTTGGTCTTCTTCCCTCAAGGGTCTAGCTACTAGTTTTTTTTTTTTTTTCAGAAGCTTCTTCTGTTTGGATATCAGCTCTGCTGGGTCCCCTCCTGCTCTGCTACTGATGTAGCCAAAGCCCCTCCCCCAGCTGGCCTCCCTAGGTCTCTGGGTGTGGTCCCCTGTATACCCCCAGTAGCTCCTCAGGCTTGTCTTCTCATTTCTGTGTCCTCCTGCATATCCTTACCCCTGCTTCTGTGGGTGGTACCCCCCGTTTCCTGGCCTGTGCTCTGGATCCAGAGGCTCAGAGCTCTGACCCTGGCCAGGAGGATGAACTTAATTTAGGAGCATCTTCCTGACTTTCTCCATAACAACCATTCTGCCTCTGTTCTGCCATACTGCAGTGGCTCCTGATCTGGGTGTTGTATCTGAAGTCACCCCCAGACTCCAGACTGTCTAGATTTTCTTCTATGTTATCTTCTACATAACTTCTATTTCCTTTTCTTTTCCTTGTTTTGAGACAGTCTCACTATGTAGCCCCGACTGGCCTAGAACTCACTATGTAGACAGGTCCGCCCACCTCTGATTACTATTTTTTTTAAGATTTTTTTTTATTTATTATGTATACAGTATTCTGCCTGCCTGTATGCATGCACACCAGAGGAGGGCACCAGTTCTCATTACAGATGGCTGTGAGCCACCATGTGGTTGTGTGGTTGCTGGGATTTGAACTCAGGACCTCTGGAAGAGCAGCCAGCCATTGCTCTTAACTTCTGAGTCATCTCTCTGGCCATTATTTTATTGTTTTAAAAAGACTTATTTTATGGGTCTAGAGAGATGGCTCAGTGGTTGAGAGCACTTACTGCTCTTGCAGAGGACCTGGGTGCAGTTCCCAGCACCTACATGGTAGTTTACAACCATCCTTAACTTCAATTCCAGGGGTTCCAACTTCCTCTTCTGACCTCCACAGTAGCCAGGCACATAAGAGGCCTACATGTATAGACTTAGGTCCTTCCTTTTTTAAAGGTCAGCTCTTACTATATAGCTTTGGCTGGCTTGGAAGTTTTTACTCACAGAAATGTGTCTGCCTTTGTCTCCTGAGTACTGGGATTAAAGGTTGTGTGCTAGTATACTCATCTTTGCTTTGAAATTTTGTTTGTTTGTTTGTTTGTTTTTGAGACAGGGTTTTTCTGTCTGGTCTGAAACTCACTTTGTAGACTGGTCTGGTCTTGAACTCAGATCTACCTGCCTCTGCTGGGACTAAAGATGTTTACCACCACATCCAGCTTTTGCTTTGAATTTTTGAGATAGGGTCTCACTATAGCCAGCTCAGGCTGGCCTTCAATTCAATCTGGAGCTAAGGATGGTCTTGAACTCCTGGTCCTCCTGCCTCCACTTTCCCAGTGATGGGTTTACAAGCGTAAGTCACAATGCCTTGTTTTCCACAATTCCCTTTGAGTTTATTTTTGGAGGGGTTTGATTAATGCAGCTCATCTTATAATTGAAGTTTTTCAAAAATCATTACTGTGTTGGAGTTGGGGATGGGAGTAGGTGGGCATTTGTCCAGTAAGCGATGGAAGGTCTCAGATGGAGAGAGGTGAGACCAAAGGGACTTGTGGGGGATATGAGAGAGGAAGAACCCTGAAACGGCTCTAGGTCTAGAGGCCTAACTGAGTATAGTAGTTGGAAACAAGAGGGTAGTGGCAGAGAACATCTGAGCATAGAGTCCTGGGCCCTGAGGAGAAGCCAAGCCCAGCCCAGAGAAGAGAGCCACAGACCTGGTGGCCTCCAGCTCTGTTGGCAGCCACAGGCGGCTCAGACTTCGTATGGCCAGGGGCTGGGAGGCGGTGAGACACATCAATAAAGAAGGTGAGGCCAGCAGACAGGACAAATATCCCTCTGCAAACAGATCTCTTTCTTGAATGTGGATTCTGGGTAGTCTTGGGGGAAATCCAGTAATTGACCAATCAGCCAGAAGGAAGTGGATGTGGATTGGGGGTGGGTGGGGGATTTCACAATGGATTGATTAGGTCCTGTGGGAGGGAGACTCCCCTTTGTCGTGTAGAAGGAGCCCGGCCTGCTGGCCTTGTGGATGGGCGGGGCCTGGCGGGGGTGGGGGGTGGGGGGGAAGGTGTGTCGTATGTGGATGGAAGTCTGGTGGTCTTGGGGTCAGACTGGACTAGAGGTTATTCTGAAGTTGAGTTTGCCACCCTGAAGGAGAGGGCAGAAGAATGGGGTACAAGAGGATATTGACTAGTATTGATTGCCTTGGGCTTGGGCTTGTGGTGGGTGGGGCGGGGGTGAGAGATTTGACCCCGATTATAGGTCAGTCTGCCAGATGAGCGTCAGGGCACAATATGGGGTCAGGATTCACCGATTCACCCGGGGCGCCACCTGGGCACCTCCAGGGCTGGGGGTCAGCTAGACAAGATTCAGATCCGAAGTGGGCTCTGAGAACAGGCAAGCTAGGGTCCAGAGTGTATTCCCTCTAGGCTAGAGCCCAGCAACTGACTTTCTCTTCCTGGGCAGGGGCAGACACTACTCTTGTTGAACAAATGCACCCAGGCCAGACCAGGCACCTTGTAAAACCCCAGTCCTAACCCCGCACTATGGAATTCCTGACCCTAGCCCAGAGCCTTGTGGGTTCACTGCTCTCCCAGAACAGCTTGGCTTATTCGGGTCCCACTGGGCCAAGGAGGGAGGTGACTAGGCAGGAAGATGGGTCATGCTTCAAGCCATGCGGTCCCTTCCTCTTTCCGACACGTGTGAGTCCTGGTGTTAGTCCTAGACGCCTGTGACCTGGGAGGAGCCTTGGGGCCCCTCTCCTCTTGCTAGGTGAGGCAAAGCAGAGGCAAGATTCTGCAGAAAGGACTGGAAGGAAGTTCAGAGATGTCATCAAGGGAACTGAGGCACAGGCTGCTGATGAACACGTCTGTGGTCCCCTAGCTAGAACTGGCCCTCAGTGAATTGTCCTTAGGTGAGGGGAGAGCAAAGGAGATGGGCGGTAAGGACATCACAGAGGTCACCTCACCAATCCACGCACCTGGATTCCTGTGATGGCAGTGGCCTCAAAAGGTTCACAGTCATCAAGAAATATTTGCTTATGTGATTGAAGAGAAAGAGAGGCTGGAAGAGAAGTCTGTGAATACCAGGACTTCCGGGTTTTTCTGCAGAGAAAGAAACCACCTTAAGCGATCTTCTTGCCTTACTACCTTTTACTTGGGTGGGATAGGTTAGGGAGGCAGACAGAGAATGATATAACAGACAGACAGAAAGAGGGTGTACGGGGGATGGAACCAGCACCTTGGGCATTCTAGGCACGCTTTCTCCAACACAGAGCTACCTCATCTGTACTTTCCTTACCCTCTCCCCAAGTCCTCTGTGAAAACAGGTGGAGTTTGGACATCTGAGAAGAAACTGCTCCCCTCTCCCCCGCCCCCACGCGCCGTGTGGACCACAGAGAAAATGGAGTCTGTAACTCGCAGTGCTGAAGGGGGGAAGGGTCTGCCTCTCGGTGGGTCATTTTGATTCCTGCACAGACAGATGTGACTGTGATGCAGCCATGAGCGGATATGCAGTGCAGCAGGGCGCATGCTCCCGCATGCCTCCACCCCTCCCTCCTTGAGGGTTTTCTTGAATGGGAAGTGGTTTGCCTGCAGGTGCGTCTGAGGTGTGACTAATGCCCCACTGAGAGCCAACAAATGACAATGAGGCCAGCGTGTGTGGTCGAGTCCTGTCTTTAGCACCCCTGTGTGTTTGGTAAACAGGTAAAATAAAATGACTTCTCAATGACCTGTATAGGGTTCCATGTAGTTCAGGCTGGCTTTGAACTTGCTTAGTAGTGGATTCAGAGGACTGGGATTACCATGCCCAGTTTTATGCCATCCAGGGGATTGAACCCAGGGTTTGCCTGAAGCACCCTACCAACTGAGTCACAGCTCAAGCCTCATTTTGATCATTTCATGTCAGTCTCCTTGTTGCCTGAGGGTGATGATGGTATTGAGTTGTGTATGTTTCGTTTTGTTCCAGTCTATTCCCAGCCCTGAGGTTTCGTCTTTTTGCCTACGTGTATGGTAGGAGTTGTGGGGGTTCATCAAGATTTTTTTTAAATTTTTTTAATTTTTTTTTTGACAGGTTCTCTCTGTGTAACCCTGGCTGTCCTGGAGCTCGCTCTGTAGACCAGGCTGGCTTCAAATGCGCAGAGATCTGCTGCCTCTGCCTCCCAAGTGCTGGAATTAAAGGCGTGTGTCCCCAACACCTGATTCATGTACATTTTTTGAAAGATCTAAAATAATATGTTTAGCTTACTTTTGCATATGTTTAACAGAGCTTCCCCAGTGAAGACTATCCTAGTGAGAAGCCAAGAGAAGGGCCAGGCACAGCGGAGTGTGCTTATGATGCCAACACTTGGAAGGCTGAGACAGAGGATAGCATTGCATTCAAGGTTGCTTTAGCTACACAACAAGCACCAGGCTGGCCTGAGAAGAAGAAAGAAAGTAAAGAAGGAAAAGAAGAAGAAGGAGAAGGAGGAGGAGGAGGAGAAGGAAAAGAAGAAGAAGAAGAAGAAGAAGAAGAAGAAGAAGAAGAGGAGGAGGAGGAAGAAGAAGACAATTTCTTAAAGTGTACCTTTAAAACAGAAAAAGTCAGGCATGGTAGTGCATTCCTACACTCTCAGCACTTGAGAAACAGAGACGGAAGATCTTATATTGGAGGGCAGCCTGGACCACACAGTGAGTTCCAGACCTGTGTGAACTACAGAGTCAGACCCTGTCTCAAACATAACGATAAACCTAAACCCCAAAACCAAGCAAACAAAAATAAAAAACAAAATATCAACCAAGGGGCTGGAGAGATGGCTCAGAGGTTAAGAGCATTACCTGCTCTTCCAAAGGTGCTGAGTTCAATTCCCAGCAACCACATGGTGGCTCACAACCATCTGTAATGAGGTCTGGTGCCCTCTTCTGGCCTGTAGGCATACGCACAGAATATTGTATACATAATAAATAAAAAAAAAATCAACCAATTAAAGGGGAAAATGAAACGGCAAAAACCGTGGCATGACCACACAGTGAACTGGAAAAACCCAAGCTATGAAGGAGCTGCTGGCACCCCAGCCTGGATGGCCTTTTGTGGCACAGACACCCACTTCCTGCTGCTCCTCAGCCTGTGTGGCCCTGAGGGAAGGCATGAGGCCCTGGAAACCATGTGGTGACTGCTCACTGCACCCACATGCCCTTTCTCCATGACTGTTCTCACTTAGTCTGATGTGGGTCTTCATCTACACCTCTGTATGACGTGGGACACGGACCCTGGCACTGGAGGACTTAGCACACTCACGGGTCTGGGCACTGTGGGAAGCCCCCCAACAACACTGGTAGGCATGAATCCAGGGGTTTGAGAAGCCAGGGGTACCCCTCTGCTCTGCTAGAGCAGGGCTTCTTAAACTTTTCCACTTGTGACCCCTTGGGCCTAAGGCATTTTCATGTGACCCCAGGTATCAGGGATATAAAATAGGTGTACAAAATGAAACATTCGCTGATAGTAACCATAAAGGTATTTATTTTGGTACAATTCATTGGTATACACATGTAACGTGCATTAGATAGTGAACTGTCTCTCTCTTTTCTTTTCTTTTCTTTTCTTTCTTCTTCTTCTTCTTCTTTTTTTTTTTTTTTTTTTTTTTTTTTTTTTTTTTTTTTTTTTTTTTTTTTTGCTTTGTCTTAGCTGTCCTGGAACTAGCTCTTGTAGACCAGGCTGGTCTCGAACTTACAGAGATTCACCTGCCTCTGCCTCCCGAGTGCTGGGATTAAAGGCGTGCACCACCACCGCCCAGTTTGTCATATGTTCTTATGCTTTTTGAAAGCAGGCTTGGGGAGTGAGAGGGACTCTTCCAGTTCCAGATTCCAGCACCTTGTCTGGGGACAGGCTGTTCCTCGACTTTGTAATGGGAAGAAGGAAGAAGAGCAAAAATAAAACCATTGTGTCCTTGAGAACAAACTGCGGCTGGGTATTTCATCCTGCAGGACAGAGAGCATCTTCAGTCTCTACAGCGTTGATGGGCATTTTGATTTCATAATCGTCAGTCCTGAGAATGCAACGTCACACAGACGCATAGTACAAAATGGCAAGAGTATTTCTGGGCCGTTTAAGCCACTGTTGGGAATTTCTGCCTGGAGAAGTGGCTCGGTGGTTAAGAATGCGTTTTGCTCTTCCCGAGGACGTGAATTCTGCTCCTATTACACATGCTTGTAGTTCTTAACAGACTACAGTCTTGAACCAGACCTGAGATATTTCCGGTGGGTGTTGGAACCGCGTGACGCGGTAGCACGCGCAGTTCACATGCTCTTTGTTCAGAGCCGCGCCTGCCGTGGAGGCACACAGTGCAAGGAAGATACCTGAGATCCCTTATGCACTTGGCTTTAAATTAACCCCCGTGTGGGGTTGCAAATTACAGTTTAAGAAGCTGGGTGTTGCTGGGCGGTGATGGTGCGCACCTTTAATCCCAGCACTTGGGAGGCAAGTGAACTGGAAGCCAGCCTGGACTGCAAAGCAAGTTCTAGGACAGCCAGACCAGAACACAGAGAAACCCTGTCTGAAACTCGGCATCCCCAACTCCTGCCCCAAAGGAAGCCCTGTGCTCGGTTACCAACAGCCCTGGGCAGGGCTAGGGGATGCTTAGGCAGGAAGTATAAGGTGATAATTAGGATAAAACTCTGGACTGGAAGGGCAGAGCGTGTGGAGCCGGGCAGGGATAGGATGCAGCCTTCTTGGGACCCTGGTGGATCTTGATTATGAATGATGACTTTATAATTTCCATCTTAGGTGCTCTAAAGCCTGAATTTATTGCCTAAAGTTGTGCCCAATCACTGCAAATCCCCAAAGTGAGTAAATATAGAAAAAAAAAAAACTCTTAAAGGCTTAAATATCAGAAAAAGGAGCAAGATGGTGGTTACTGGCAGCGGACTCCCTGCGCCCTGCGGAGGAGTGCGTGTGTCTCTGAACAGTGCAGCCTAACTCTGCCTGGACCCCGTTTGGGTCTGGGTCCGGTCCCCTGTTCTGCTCTCACGGTGGCCAGCACCGTGCAGCTTTGGTCTGTCTTCCCTGTCACAGAATATCCCATGCAAAGATTTTACTGCGTTTTATTTTTCCTTTACACGGTTACAAGACGTTTCTGGTAGGTTACTTCAGTTTCTACACTTTGTTGGGTTTTTGGTGTTTGAATGAAACCCGGGCTCTCTTGCACGCCCTCTGAGCCACACAGCCAACCTGTTCGGACTCATGCACACCACCAGTCTGACAGGTACCGCTACGAATGTGTTTATGGCAGACTGAGGGCAACGCTGGATCTGAGAATAATGTAGTTTCTTCAGCTACAGAAGGAACTGCCAAGGTTCTCTGCAGTGCTTCTGCTTTTACTATGAGAGTTCCCATAGGTCCAGATATTCGGTAAATTGGTATAATTCAATATCCATTCTTGATTTTTTTAAACAAATTTTTACTGAGCTGGGACTGTATCTCAGTGATAGAACACATCCTTAGCATACCCAAGGTCCTGGGTTCAGTCAAACTAATAAATAACAAAATACTGCATGCACAAATGCCCGCACACACGCACACACACACACACACACACACACACACACACAACTTTAAAAATTACTATGAATATTTCCTTAACATGAGAATACATTTATCACAACTATAAAGTTCATACTTAGTGGGGGAAATAGTAGAGGAATCCTATTAAAATCAGGAGCAAGATAGTGATATCTACTGTCATTACTTAGCATTGATCTGGAGATAATAGCTAATGAGTCAGACAGTAGAAAGAAAGGACCTCACCTGCAGAGCTGCAGAGTTCTTTTTCTTTTCTTTCTTTTTTTTTTTTCTATTTTTTGGGGATTTTTTTTTTTTTTTTTTGGTTTTTGAGACAGGGTTGTTGCTTTGGAGCCTGTCCTGGAACTTGCTCTGTAAACTAGGCTGGCTTCAAACTTACAGAGATCTGCCTGCCTCTGCTTCTGAGTACTGGGATTAAAGGTGTGCGCACCACTGCCTGACATTTGCAGAGTTCTTGCCCAACATAGAGTAGCCAGTACTACAAAATAAGTAAGCAAGTAAATAAATAAATAAAATTAAAGAATAAAGTTAAGCAAAAAAGGGAGGAAGGAGGGAACCAGAGAAATAAATTCTGAAAAAGAGGAATTATATTATATTGGCAGGTGTGGAGAGATGGCCCAGTGGTTAAGACCACCTTCTGCTCTTGCAGAGGACCTGGGTTTGATTCTCAGCACCCACATTAGGTTAAACTCCAGTCCCAGGCCTCCAAGGGCACCCTCACTTATGTGTGCATCCTCACTCCCTATGATCATGATCTAAAACTTCATATCATTAGCAAAGGGCTGGGAAGGAGCTTAGTGGGTAGAGTACTTGCCTAGCATGCCTTATGCCCCGGGTTCAATCCCCAGCACTAAATAAAACATGCGTGTTTGGAGGGCAGAGGCAGGAAGATGACAGGTTCAAAGTCATCCTTGGCAACACAGTGAGTTTGAACCCAGCCTGTAAAACATGACATGGGGAGGGGAGGGGAGAGAGTGTGTCCCAGAGGCAAGGTCAGAGACAGAGAGACAGAGAGACACACAGAGACAGAATTTTGTTGATCGCTATTACATTTGCACCTAACAAAAGGAGATGAATTCAGAAATGTGAGTCACCTAAGCGTTGTTACAAGGACTATAAAGGACCCAGACGTTGATTTGACAGGTTACACGTGGACATACATACAATTAAAATAAAATAAATCTTTAAAAAAGGAAGTGCACATTGTAGTGTGTTGTTACGGTAGTACTTCCTGTCTGACCATGCTTGCTAGCGTCAGAAAGTAGAGACTGTCTAGCATGCAGGAGGCCCTAAGACTCCATTCTCAAAACTGAAACAAACAAATAACCAAATAAGACATGAATGTGTTTCAATTGCCACCCTGTTCACAGCCGTGATAAGGTCTGATTGCCTAGAGGCTAGGGTCGTGCCAGGGTAAACAAGTAAGTGGAGCTCAGGACTCATCGACCTAAGCCTGGCTGACGCCTGGGAAGGGGATTCTGGATGGCAGAGACTGTGCTCTGGACTGCATAAAATAGAGAACTGGAGACATGTCGACTTGGAAGGGTGGACATTTCATACGGCCCCACCCCCAGACAAAGAACTGTGTGTAACTAATCTCTGCAGGAGAGGAAGAATTAGCCTGTCCCACGATGGGCTCCCTTATGCTTGTCCACTGCAGAGGGGTCAGCCCTGAAAGCATACACACACACACACACACACACACACACACACACACACACGGCCAGCAGGCTGTATTTACTTGAAAATGAACCCTAATCTTGGCTGGTGGGAATGCAAACCTGTCAATAACTGTGAAACTCAGTACATAGGTGTCTTTAAACAAATTACGAAAATTTCCACGTGACTCAGTTAAAGCCTTCCTGGGTATTTGCTCCAAGAACTCGAGGTTGGCGAGTGACAGAGATCCTTGCACATCAGTGATTATTCAGCTCTGTTCACAACAGCGAGCCAGGGAACCAACCTTGATGTCTCAAAATGGAGGACTGGAAAAGGGAAACGGGGTGTGAAGGTTCAACAGTTTTCTCCAGGGGTAAAGAATGGAGTCATGGCGTTTTCAGGAAAATGGGCGCAACTGGAGGTAAGCACACTAAGGGAGTTAAGTGGTCTCAGAAACACAGATGCTGCACCTTAGCTATCATTTTGGCTCCTAGGTTGTGTGTGTACATATATCGTGAAAGTCGAACTGCCTTGGGTTATAAGGAGGACCAATGGGAAGAGAGAAGGGAGAGAAAGGAGAGGGTCCAGAGGGCGCAAGGAAGAATGTGCTCAATGTGCAGTATATACATTACAAAAGCTTTTCTTTCTTTCCTTCTTCCTTCCTTCCTTTCTCTCTCTCTCTATTTCTCTTTTTCTCCCTCCCTCCCTTTCTTTCTCCTTCCCTCCCTCCCTCCCTCCTTCCCTCTCTCTCTTTTTCCTTCCTTCCTTCCTTCCTTCTCTTCAGTTTTTTGAGACAAGGCTTCTCTGTGTAGCTTTGGAACCTATCCTGGCACTCGCTCTGTAGACCGGGGTGGCCTCGAACTCACAGAGATCCTCCTGCCTCTGTCTCCCGAGTGCTGAGATAAAAGGTGTGTGCCACCACTGCCCAGCCAAAAGCTTTTAAAAATTAAAATATGGATCGGTGAGATGCCTTAATGAATAATGGTGCCTGACGACAAGCTTGACAGCCAGGCCCCGCATGGTGAGAGAGGAGCGCCAACTCTTAAAAGTCGTCTTTGATATTTACATAAATACCATAACCTGTGGCTCCACCCCCCAAAAATAAATAAAAACAACAAAAATTTTTAAAATATCTATATATAAATTAAAAACATGGCTTGGGAAAAATATAAAATTGGGAACTGGCTATGGTGGCCCATGTCTATCTATTAATTTGCTGTGGCGGCTGAGGCAGGAATTACTCAAATTCAGGAGCTGCAAGCTAGTCAGTGGAGCATAGTGAAACCCCATCTTTATTTTTTTCTTTTTTTTAATATTTATTTATTTATTTATTTATTATGTTACAATATTCTGTGTGTATGTCTGCAGGCCAGAAGAGGGTACCAGACCTCATTCCAGATGATTGTGAGCCACCATGTGGTTGCCGGGAATTGAACTCAGGACCTCTGGAAGAGCAGGCAATGCTCTTAACCACTGAGCCATCTCTCCAACCCGAAACCCCATCTTTAAAACAAAATTAGGGCTGGACTACAGCTCAGCAACTCTGGTCCCTCAGCATCCCTCAGGCTCTGGGGTTCAATCCTAGCACTATGCAGAAACAAAACAAAAAAGGACTCACCGAACAACGCAGTCACCCTCACGCATCCCCCTCAAAACTCCTAACACAAACCCAGTTAAACAACACTCTCCCCAAAATCTGTGAAGACTGCTTTTTAAAAACTAAAAAAATTATACGTTGGAAACATGGTAGGTAGGCAAGTGATGGCTGGTGGAGTTTGCACGCTGAGAAAAGCCTTCCCACGATATCGGTAGGAGAGCCTGAGGTAAAGGGAGCTGGCAGGAGCACGGGAAGAAGAACCAGTCTGTTCCTAAATTCACTTTCATAGATTTGAAGGTTTCTGAGTTGTAATTATTTTCAAAAGAGTAAAAAAAAAATGTCAACTTACATTTAGAAAGTTCATCCCTTCAAATAAGTTAACAGTGCAGGGCCGTACAGCCCTAGGCAGGGGTTAGGGAACTCCGTGATGTGCGGCCTGGCTGCCTGGGACTCGTGGGCAATCACACACAAATGTGTGCACCTGCCCAGTGCGGGGACCCCAGACACCCGGAGCTCTCCTGGGAAGACTTTCACTGCCCTGGACTTTCACTTTGCTGACTTCAGAGGTCCTTGGGTCTGATCTTACTCCAGATGGTCTCTACTCTGGAAGTCCCAAGATGACGTCCTGTTCCCATAGCAGTGTGCTGCCCCAGCCCTCACCTGGTGTCCAACCTCTGTTTGGAGTTAAACTGTAGGAGCCAGAGAGTGGTTGGAGGTCTCTGGGGGGACAGCAGGCTTCTCTCTCTTACCTTAGCCCTCATTCCCAGCGTGATTGGGCCACTGGCCTAGAGTTAGGAAAGGCTCTGTGTGTTGAGAGCACCATTCCAGGGGTCCCCTCTTGGGGTCTGCTTTCCAATCTCAAGCCTGACCTGGGTCAGACCCAGTCAGGAGTGGTGGGGAAGACAGCTGCTCTTCTGCATGACAAAGGGTAGCCCTGCTGGAGAGCCAGGGGACACAGCGACAAGTCTTGCAATCCACTATGGCTTTTCTCTTTCGCCCCTGACTGAGGTGGCCAGAATCTGCAAATAAAAGCTCTAGATACTGGTGTAATGCAAATCACAGGTAAACAATGAATAATATATTAGTGTAATCTGTCCCAAATTCAGTCCTGGCTTTGTTTTTTTTCCCAGCAGTCCTACTTGTGGTGGATTGCTCAATTTTATTTCTCCAGTACAATTCTTCAACCAATTCACAAATCCACATTCAGGTGTTCGGCCTCTGTCCTGGGGAGGGCTTAGTAGACTCTGGAGTATAGCCACCACCACCACCAACCCCTCCCTACTCCCCCCACTCCCGCCTACAGCCACGCACATTGCATTGAATCCATCTGGCTCTCTTTAGGTGCCTGAGCAGAAGTTGGCAGAAAATAACTAGAGATATTGAAAGCACTGACTATGTGCCTCCCCCCTTTTTTGTCTTTCAAGACAAAATTTCTCTGAGTAGCTTTGGCTGTCCTGGAACTCACTCAGTAGACCAGGGTGGCCTGCCTCTGCCCCCAGAATGCTGGGATTAACAGTGTGTGCCACGACCGCTCAGCTGTGGGCATTGATCTTTATATTGCCCCTTTTCTGAGTCATTATTCTCTTGGCTCAAAAATTGGGAGAGGGTGGACTTTCAACTCTAATTTCTATACAGCAAGGAAAGGAAAGGATGGAGCTTCTTGTTGGCCAGTCCCAGGCTTTGTAGCCAAGGGAGGTCTACCCAAAGTAGGACATGCTGGCTCCTATCAGTCCCAGAAGTCTTTTGAACACCTGGCCAGGCGTACGGCGAAGCAAATCGATTGGAGAGCCCAGGTGTTGATTGGTATTTGGTTCTTTCCAGGGTTTGGAAGCAGCAATGAACAAGACTATAAGCACACATTCCAGACACTGGGAACAGGCACCCAGCAGAGAGTGAGCTCCAGGACCTGCCTCCCAAGCAGTACTGGGGCTGGATTTGGGGCTTCATGTGTGCAGAGCAGGTACTCTACCACTGAACTGTTCATGCCCCCACCCTGAATGTCTTAACTGGTTAGGCACCCTTAAGTCAGTGTTGAGACATACGACTAACAGACAGTGGTGACCAGATGTTCTCAGTCCAGACAGGCCTTTGTGTCTTTTCTAGACAGCCCCTCCTCAGGGCTCAGGGGCTTGTTTCATGCTGAGCTCCCAGGAGGTCCCAGGGGTGTGACCTCTCTCCTCCTTCTTCCCCACCCCCCATCCCAGGGCCAACTATAAAGCTGGTCTGCACCAGCCCTCTGTAGACTCAAGACTCTTTTGGGACACACACATCCACAGCTCCTTCCCTGGGCATCACCATGCGGTCCCTGTGGCTCTGCTGGGCACTCTGGGTATTGTCCCTGGTTGGCCCTGGGGCAGCTCTGACTGGAGAGCAAGTTCTGGCCAGCCTACTGCAACAGCTGCAGCTTAGCCAGCCACCGGTCTTGGACAAGGCTGATGTGGAGGGGCTCGCCATCCCCTCCCACGTGAGGGCTCAGTACGTGGCCCTGCTGCAGCACAGCCGTGCCAGCCGCTCCCGAGGGAAGAGGTTCAGTCAGAACTTTCGAGGTAAGCCCTCCCACGTTGTCCTTAGTCTCTAGGCAAGGCAGGCTCACAGGTCTTCCACCTGTGGTGTCAATGGGCCATGGGTTTGTGGGACTCAGAGTAGAAGCCATGGGGTCACACTCTGAGGGGTTTATTAGAAGGAGCAGGTCCGGGAGAGCACTGGGTCTGGGCGCTGGGGACCTGGCCGTGCACTGAAGGACCCTTGGGGATAGGAAAAGGGGGGCTAAACTTGCTGTTAAATTCAGGAGCAGAGAAGAGAAGGAGAATGGAGGAAACAGAGCCCCAGGAAAGGTCAAGGCCACATAGAACTTCCTGGGGTCACCATCTGGAATAGTGGTGGACTGTTTTGCCATGAACAGAGAACAGTGGCTGGGTAGGGGCAGCCCCGGGTAGCAGAAAGTTCGGAAGAGTGAGAGTATAAGTATCTCATTGTCAAGACAGCAAGGGCTTGCGTGGTAGCACCGCCTCTTCCAGCTGGAATCAGCTCTAGGGCACAGCCACATCCTCAGATTTACTCTCCTATGGTACCTTGGTCTGGAGACATAAGGATGCTGGTTCTGAACAGGCGATAGCAGTGACTGCTGAGGATAGGTGTGGCTGGCCGTTCAGGTGACCATCCTGCTATCCTAGAGCCTCCCGTGTTCACAGTGACTGGTGCCATTCAGGATGCGACAGCCCTTAACATTTGCCCCAGGCTCCTGCAGTCCTGATAAAGATGTCCACAGGCTCCCGTTCCTCTTTCGTGGAGGAGTCATTGACTCTGTACTCTCCAACTATCTTCTCCTGCAACCTTCGCTGAAGAATACTGCATTGCTGCGCTCTTGAACCCCACCAGCTCCTTCATTACACAGGGGTTCAAAGCCACCACCAGGGGTGGCAGCTGATAATAAAAAAGACACAACCCCACTGATTGTTTTAGTATTCAGGGTCTCATTGCAAAATTTATAATTCTTAGGTAGGGAGAGGTACTTCTTTTTCCCCCGTGCTCATGGGCTTCCTGCTCCCAGTTCTTCCTGTGGATTAGTAAGGAACCTTGGCCTTGGGTCTTGGTGCCAGTAGAGGTCCGGCTGACTTTGTCCATTGTCCACAGAGGTGGCAGGCAGGTTCCTGGTGTCCGAGACCTCCACACACTTGCTAGTGTTTGGCATGGAGCAGCGGCTGCCGCCTAACAGTGAGCTGGTGCAGGCCGTCCTGCGGCTGTTCCAGGAGCCGGTCCCCACAACTGCTCTCCGGAGGCAAAAGAGGCTGTCCCCACACAGTGCCCGGGCTCGGGTCACCATTGAGTGGCTACGCTTCCGTGAAGACGGCTCTAACCGTACAGCTCTCATCGATTCCAGGTATAGGAGATTCTCTCTCTCTCTCTCTCTCTCTCTCTCTCTCTCTCTCTCTCTCTCTTTGGGGGAGGGGAGCAGCTGAGGATGGGGACAGGACAGGACGGGACTGGAGACTCCTCTCCTAGTAGACTAGAGACAGTCTCCCAGTTCCCTCGCCTGACGCGCAGCTGTGTCGCAGGCTCGTGTCCATCCACGAG
The DNA here is from genome assembly GCF_018167655.1 of Microtus oregoni. Classification (NCBI taxonomy): domain Eukaryota; kingdom Metazoa; phylum Chordata; class Mammalia; order Rodentia; family Cricetidae; genus Microtus; species Microtus oregoni. Next base: position 4,951,060 of record NW_024543221.1, read on the forward strand.
AGCGGCTGGAAGGCCTTCGACGTGACGGAGGCAGTGAACTTCTGGCAGCAGCTGAGTCGGCCAAGGCAGCCACTGTTGCTGCAGGTGTCGGTGCAGAGGGAACATCTGGGTCCGGGGACGTGGAGCGCACACAAGTTGGTCCGTTTTGCTGCTCAAGGGGCACCGGGCAGCGAGGGGCGGGGTGAGCCCCAGCTGGAGCTGCACACGCTGGATCTCAAGGACTACGGGTAAGACGCTGTGGGTTAACTTGATAAGTGAAATCGAGAGACAAATGTGTAATTTGACTTAACTGTGAAATGACCAAGTTTCAGAGTGTGAGACTATTTAGAAAAGTCCCTCTGACTGTTAGGAAGCCCCCAGTAAATATTTTTTAGTTATTAGTTATCCACTCCCACATAAATATCCAATTCAGGCCAGTGTTCTCCCAGTGAGCTATATACCCAGCCCTCCTCCTCCTCCTCCTCCTCCTCCTCCTCCTCCTCCTCCTCCTCCTCCTTCTTCTTTTCTGAGACACGGTTTCTCTGTGTAGCTCTGGCTGTCCTAGAACTAGCTCTGTAGGCACCAAGCTGGTCTTGAACTAGCAGAGATCCGCTTGCCTCTGCCTCTCGAATGCTGGGATCAAAGGCCTGTGCCACTACCGTCCAGCCCAGTGGAGAGCTGGATCTTAAGTCTCCCTCCCAGATGCCCAGATTCTCGCCTTCTCAACTGACTTCTGATGTCTCATTCCCACAGGGCTCAAGGCAATTGTGATCCCGAGGCGCCTGTGACTGAAGGTACTCGATGCTGTCGTCAAGAGATGTACCTTGACCTGCAGGGGATGGAGTGGGCAGAGAACTGGATCCTTGAACCCCCAGGGTTCCTGATTTATGAGTGTGTGGGCAGCTGCCTGCAGCTGCCTGAGTCCCTGACCATCAAGTGGCCGTTCCTGGGGCCACGGCAGTGTGTTGCCTCAGAGATGACTTCTCTGCCCATTATTGTCAGCATGAAGGAGGGAGACAGGACCAGGCCTCAGGTGGTCAGCCTGCCCAACATGAGGGTGCAGAAGTGTAGTTGTGCCTCTGATGGGGCTCTCATACCCAGGAGGCTGGAGTCATAGGCAAAGGAAGTGGCCTCCCCAACGATGTGACTTTCATGTATATCCGAAGTGTTCTATTGTACTGAGAGACGGGGATTCTGAATCCCTGATGGGCTAATGCCCTGTCTGTGTTCTTTGCTGAACTCTCTGTATTGGAGTCCAGGCTCTTCCCCTAAATTTTACCTTTGTTATGAGGAATGTGACTCACTGGCCACTAGGGGGCCCTACCTAGCCATCTCTGTTCTAGTCACTGCACTGTATGTTAAAGCACTTAACATGTATAGTTACTGTAAGCTAAGAACAGAATTCCTAATTGCCATTGTTTCCTTAACCTGTCACTGAGCCCCAGTGACTTTGTAACTTTGTCCCTAAGACACAAGTGTATCAAACATGCTCAACCTAGGTAATACGGACTTTGCTAGATGTGAATAAAATACGTCTTGTTCTGTAACTTTTCTTGTTTGTTTTGTTGTTTTTGAGACAGGAACAGAGGCAGGTGAATCTCTGAGTCCGAGGTCAGCCTGTTCTACAGAGCCAGTTCCAGGACTACACAGAGAAACCCTGTCTCAAAAAAAAAAATCCTACATAACTCTAGAAGAACAGGGCTCACTCCTTTTGTCCTTTTAGACTGATACAGGGAGCCTTTTACAGCATCATCTGTAGCATCGTAGGATACCATGTTTACAGAGACTTGAAGAAATAACTAATGCAGAATCTCAGCCCAGGGAAGGGACTTCTGAAGTCTCTCTGCCAGTCTACACAGCTGTCAGCTAAGACTTCCACACCCTCCAGCTGTGCCCTCAATCTTCTCATCGTGATCCATTAAATAGGTGCAATCCCTAAGGTCCATGGCTCTGGTTTAAGGAACCAGAGATTCCATAATTGCTTTACACACTGACTAGCACATCCTGGCTAGTCCAACTCACGTGTTGGGTTTGTTTTTTAGACAGGGTCTCACGTTGGAGCTGCTTGCTTTTATTTTAGCATTATTCTTTCTTTGAGACAAAGTGTCATGTAGCTTAGGATGGCTTCCAACTCCATATGTAGTTAAAGATGACCTTAAATATTTTTAAAATTAAATTGTGTGTGTGTGTGTAGAGAGAGAGAGAGAGAGAGCCAGCTAGCATGTGCTGTAGAAGTCAGAGGGCAAACTTTTGGGAGCCGGTTTCTTCCTTCAACAGTGGTTTTTGAGCTGGGCGATGGTGGCACACGCCTTTAATCGCAGCACTCGGGAGGCAGAGGCAGGCGGATCTCTGTGAGTTCGAGGCCAGCCTGGTCTACAGAGCTAGTTCCAGAACAGGCTTCAAAGCCACAGAGAAACCCTGTCTCGAACCCCCCCCCCCAAAAAAAAATTAAAAAACCAGTGGTTTTTGAGCCGGGCGGTGGTGGCGCATGCCTTTAATCCCAGCACTCGGGAGGTAGAGGCAGGCAGATCTCTGTGAGTTCGAGGCCAGCCTGGTCTACAAGAGCTAGTTCCAGGACAGGAACCAAAAAGCTACGGAGAAACCCTGTCTCGAAAATTCAAAAAAAAAAAAACAACCCAAAAACAAAAACAGAAAAACAGTGGTTTGGGGGGGGGGGTCAGGCTTTCATGTCAAGCACTTTCACCCCCTGAGCCACCACTGGCCTGGTCCTTGAGTATTGTGATTACAGGCTTGTACACCATGTTTGACTTCTGTGGTTCTAGGGATCAAACAGAGGGCTTCGTGCACACTACCCAAGCACTCTGACAGCTTGAGCTACATCTCCAGCTCCTTGTTCATCGCTTTCGTTCTGTTTTGTCACCTGGCACCCTGACCATCACACCACTGACTTCTCTGGACTTTGAGACAGCCGTCATCTACTGAAGAGCAGCCATAGAAAGCCTTTCTGCCGTTATCAAGGCTCCTAATGTGTTCTTTTCTTAGGTAGTGGTGCCACCATCCTAATAGGACTGGGGCTAGACCCCAGGACCCAGGTCAGGCAGGTGTCAGCATCATCAACAAAGGCAGGAAGTGAGGACTAAAGATGTGTGGAGTGGGAGCAGGGAGAATGTACAGAACCAATCTGAGGAGCCAGAGGAATGACCGGGGGACCATGATAACCAGGGATCTAGGGAAACCAGATAGCTGTGGGGTCTTTAACAAAGGCAGTAGCAGAGCAGGGGCGTGGCCAAGTAGAGCTAAGGGAAGATAAGGACAGAGGAAAGTTCTGAGAAATAACTGTTAGCTAGGCACTTAAGGGAGAGAGGATGGAAGTCAGACAGAGGAGAACGGAGAGAGGAAAGACACCCTGTTTCAGATAGCCACCAGCTAGAATCAGGGACAGGAAAGCTGCCAGGATATTTTTGTCTTTACAGTAGAAGATGAAAGCCCAGGCATGGAAGCGAGGTCAGAGAAGGGGCAAAGCTGTGCCTTGGGGAACGAGGAGCAGTTCCGGCATGAAGTTGGTTAGTGCTGGCAAGGACCCTAAAGCAAGCTTTGGTTCCATTCTTTTCCTTGTGGAAACAGGCCTGCAAGTGGGTAGTTTGCAGCAGTGGCCCGGCCATAGTCCTCATTCCATTCCCCAGCACATCCAGCGACGATCCTGCCCTGGGTGAGGGGGGCAAGGCAGGTGCAGAGGCCGCTGGTTCGCTAGAAACCTCCAAGTCCCATTTAGAACACACAGCGTGTTTGGCCGCAGTTGGCAACGTTGGTGGCCCAGGCCGGAACAGTAACATGTGGTCCCAGGAACTCTAGAAATGCTGTATTTTATTTATTTAGGGCAGGACGTAGCTTTGGAACTTTCAAGGTCCTGGCTCCTTACCGCGGCGGTCCTCTCTGTGGCTTCAGATGACTGGTGCAGGGTAGGTCTACTGTGCCCCGGTGCTCCCCCGCACTGCGTCCCAACTGGGCCAGCTTATGAAGTTCCTGGGGACATTCAACCCCACACAGAGCCGATCACGAACGTTTGCAGATGCTTTCCAGCGCCGACCATCCTAGACTTGGCCCAGTGTCCTCTCAATGGGGATGTGCTGGGGCAAAGGAAAGACAGCCCCGAGACGTCCTCTCCCGGCCTTGTGCGCTTTAGATGGTCTGATCCCGGCCGTAGACTTCGGTGAGGACGGCCACGCGTGGACCACGGTTAGAGAACCACATACAGGCTTACTGTCCGGCGCACAGTCTTCGCGGTCCAGCTGGCGACGGCGCTGGCGAACAGTCCAAATTAAGGAAGGCGTGGACGCAGTTCTGCGCATGTGCAAGAGGCGCCGGAGTTTCACTTTGCAACTTTTAAGTGGTGGGGACGCTGCCCCGCCCCTCCAGGTGCGGCCAGACCACTCCTACCCCCTTCCTCCCCGGCGCGCTCGCCGCGCCACCGCCACCGCAGGTAAAGTGGGAAGGGGAGCCGAGCGGGGGGGGGGGGGGGGTGGCAGGTCGCTCCCCGCCGCTTCCAGGATGTGCCGGCGGGGGTCTACACGGGGCAGTACGCCTCGGGTCGCCTGCCCTGGCAGCTGTCGGGGTAGCAGTAGCCGGGTAGGTGGCTAGACAGTGCCAATCAAACCCTGCGCCGCTGGGACTTCCTGACAGCCCTTGACTGCGTGGCTGACTTCTCTCCCTGTTCCTCCGCGGGCTTTGGAGCTTGTTTGCGGGGTCCGATCTCCCCGTCTAACTCGGCGGGCAGCCTCGGAGCCCTCTCTAATTCCTTACAAGGCTAGATCCGGCTAAAGCGGGCTTTGTACCATCCTGGTGACCACTCCTGCCTTGGTAGCATCGGGTGGAGGAAACCTGGGGACTTGGGGAAGGCCGGGGGAGGCGCGAGTGGGGGGGGGGGGCGATCTGCGACGGTAAAGAAACCACATCCGAAAACTTATCCTGGGACCTGATCAGCCTGGCTACTTGAGACCTCGGGTAGGGTGGAGTTTTAGTCCCAGGCAGGGACCAACAGTTGTAGGGACTTTTGCAAAAGGGAACACATTTTCTGTCCTGAAGCTCTAGTTGGTTCGCAGAGCCAGCCCCGTGGAGGTTTTTTTTTTTTTTTTTTTTTTTTTTTTTTTTTGGGTGGAGATGAGATGGTGGAATACTGAGCATTCGTGTATGAGTATACTCATTGAATGTGGGATGCTGACTATTGCTAAGGGTGTGCACCTAGGCAAGGCTACTGAGGCCACAGTGACTAGCTACTTTTTTTGGTTCAAGACCGCCCCCTGCCCCTCTCTCTTAGCGATGTCTTTGGAGCACAGGTCTGCCGCACATTCAGAGCACGCTTTGCTCTGAGCCGCGTGTTCCTAGCCCTTGGGGCTAATTTGGCTTCTTCCTCACCCCGAAAGCCTTCTGAGCTTGGTCTGGCTGCCCCTCGATGGGTGCGCTCCCCCCTGCCCTCTCAGAGCACATTCCTTTGAGAAGGCGAGAAAGGGCTGGTTCATTGAGAGCTTAGGGAATGTTCTGCGGCAGCCTCTGGCTTTTCACGCAGATGGTGGGTGGGAACAAGTTGCCCCTGGCTGGAAGAGATGAGGGTCTGAGACTGTGGGTCTTAAAGGTTCCTCCTCTTTTCATTTCCCAAGTCTTCCATGTTTGCTCTGCTGCGTTTGATTTCCCCGATTCTAGACCTTGGGGGATGCTGGGGTAAGGTGGCGCTTGGTGTCTGCCTGAGGAGGTGGGTCTGACCTCTTGCCCAGGCCACCCTCCCTGCTGGCTGAGCTCTCAGGGCTTTCCTTTTGTCTGGTTTTCCAGTCTGACTTTCCTTAAGTCAGATTCTTACTGCCTGGCTCTTTCGATGGCCTCGAGCTCGCAGAGAACCACCTGCTTCTGCCTCCTGAACTCTGGGATTAAATGGGAGTACCACCACACCCGCCTCCCTTAGTTTTTTACCAAACTTTGTAAATTGTCCTGGGAAATGTGCTTGGCAAGAGAAAAATTACTTAGGAGTGTGAAGGGCTGTTGGGGAAGGGGAGCCAGAGGAACCTTCCTGGGGTCAAGGCCTCTGTTTCTCCAAGCCCCTGAAACAGTGATTTTGGAGAGCCCCTCCTCCCACCCCAGCTCCACCTCAGCACCTCCCTTCCCTGGGACAATGTCCCTTTGTGAGCGTTTATGAGGATGTTTTCCCCTTTCTCTTTCCAAGCCCTCCTTGTTTGCTTTGTGGCCAGTTCCCTTTCCCCAGTTCTAGCCTTAGGGGACCTTGGGGTGCTGCAGAAGCCCTCTGGGTCTGTATGAGGCTTTGGCTTGGGGTGGATGCCACCTCTAGCCCACAGCCTCTGTGCTTCTGTGGAAGAGAAACCCTCCTGATTTTAGCAGGGCCTTGATCCACGGGATCAAGAAGCAGGAAGCTGGCGGGGCTGTGTGAAGAGAGAGGAAAGGGGCACACAGAGGAGCACCGGCAGCTGGTGGAGGTCTGGGAGTTTAGGTGAAGAGCCAGGTAGGAGGAGACCCACTGAGCAAAGCCAGGAAATGGCCTGTGGGATGAGAGACATCCAGGCAGGTCAGAGAGTAGGAGCAGGGTGCTGTAGGACCGCTGTTCTGATTCCTAAACTGGAGGAGGGTGACCCCTGTGACTTACATGACACTGGGGGCACCTGGGTTTGCTATAGGACAGTTTGTGAGGGTTGGTGTTGCAGGGGCAGGTCAAAGTGGACAGCTTAGCAGGAAATGAGGAAGCAAGAGCCTGGCTCACTGAAACTAGGGAACTGTGAGGGGCTGGTTCAACTGAAGACTTCTCTCCACAGTCCTTCCTCTCTACAGTGTCTGGTAAGCGTGATGAATGGAAGGCGTTGCATCGCCAGACAGGGATGTTTCAAAGTACTGATGTCCTGGTCACTTTTTTCTTCTTTGAAACAGCCTTATGTGGAGATTTCTATTGGTGCCAGGGGCACTGGAAGCCTCAGGAGGTGTCAGCACTGAGCCTGGAGCCAAGTCTGTTTGGTTCAGCTTTCTGTTGTAGCCAAGGCTGGTCTTAAAATCCCGATCCTCCTATTTCCTCCTTGAGTGCTGGGGTTGCAGGCCTTCCGAGACCATTCCTTATTTCCTGGGTGAGGTTTAAACGAGACAAAGCAGCTTCAAGGTGGAGGTGACATTCATGACTGTTCACAGCCACTAACCAATGGCTATAGCACCATACACAACTTCTTCCTCCAGCCACTGCAAGTTCCTTATAGGACGTGAAAGTGATCCATTCTTAGGCCTGTCTCCCTCCCATCCTCCCCTCACTTCCTGTCAGGCACATTGCGAGTGTGTGTGTGTGTGTGTGTGTGTGTTCCCCAGCATAACAGTCCCAGGAGCCAGAATTGGAATTGAACCCCTACCCCCATACCCTCCCCTCATTTACTATCAACCTCATTGCACCGTGCGAGTGTGTGTATGTGTTGTGTGTGTGTAAGAGAGTTTTGTGTGTGTGTGTTCCCCGGTACAGCAGTGTCAGGAGTCAGAATTGGATACTTTACTAGTACTTTAGGTAGTTCAGACATGTGCTTCAGTTCCCCACATCCCCACCCTGTTTTTTGTCCCTAATACTTGGGTTTGGTCTCTGTAGCAGGTAGAAGAAGTGGACTTTGAGGAAGTCCTCTAGGGACCGTAACCTCAGCAGATTTGGGGAGGCGGGCGCCTAAGGAGGAAGGTGTTTTCTTATGATTCTCCTCTCATAAATTATGTGTAGAGTAGGCCAGAACGTGGGCACCAAAGTCCCCAGTCTCCAGTGCCAGGGGACAGACTCTAGAGAGTTCTATTAGATTTGCCAGGAGTTCCAGGGGTGCCATAGCCTGCAGCTGTGTCTGCTTGAAACACTGAGCCTTCTGTTGGGGGGGGGGGAGGTGTGGACGGAAGAGGGCGGAGCTAGGGACCTGCTTTGCCCTGAGCCTCGCCTAGGAGAGGGCCTAGGCCTCTCCTCTCTGGCTGTGCCTCCCGCTTTTGCCTCTCTTGGGGAAGCACCATGTGAACAGTGAAGAGTCAAGTTTTTGTGTTGTTGTTTTGTTTTTTGTTTTTTGAGACAGGGTTTCTCTGTGTAGCTTTGGAGCCTGCCTTGGTACTTGCTCTGTAGACCAGGTTGGCCTCAAACTCACAGAGATCTACCTGCTTCTGCCTCAAGTGCTGGGATTAAAGGCGTGCACCACCACCACTAAGGGAAGAGTCAGGTTTTGAGGCTCAATCCTGCTGCACCCAGCTTCTTGGTTTGGGGGACAAGAAGTCATAAAGTTTCAAAACTTGGGTTCCAAGTACAACCAGTCTTGGAGATCCCAGCTCTGACATTCTGAGGATAGATAGTTGGAGAGGGCTTTTGTCCTTGGCTCAGAAGAACCAGCAGTGTTCTTGGCTGTTCCCGTTCTTACCTACTGGTGTCTGAGGTTTCCTCTTTCCCGCCTTTGTGGCCCTCCTTCTCCTGCCTGTTTCTGGATGCCCTGAGGACTCTTTTTTTTTTTTTTTTTTTTTGGATTTTTCGAGACAGGGTTTCTCCGTAGCTTTTGGTTCCTGTCTTGGAACTAGCTCTTGTAGACCAGGCTGGCCTTGAACTCACAGAGATCCGCCTGCCTCAGCCTCCCGAGTGCTGGGATTAAAGGCGTGCGCCACCATTGCCCGGCTCCCTGAGGACTCTTGAAGGAGTTATTTTCCCAGAAGCACTTGAGGCTGAAGAAGTGGCTACCTCTGACCACCCCATCCCTTTACCTCATTTACCCCTTCTCAGGACATCTGTTCATTGTGTACCCAGGTGGGTCATGTAGTCTGACCATCTGGGTTATTCCCAGTCTCTGTGAACCCTACCCGGCACAGAGATGCGGTGCTCGGCTTTCCTGACTCTGTGCTGAGGGTCTCAGGTGCTCCACCTGCATGGTGGAGGGAGGAGGGCCGATGACATACACTTACCTTTGGCTGTGGCAGCCCTGGCTGGGGAAACGGAAAGTTCCCACCCTGATATTATACTTCTTGTTCCCTAGGGAGAGAAGGCAGGATGACCAGCTCCCCATTCCTGGATCCCTGGCCATCCAAGGAGGTGTCCATCAGCGAGCGCCTGGGCCTTGGGAACCATCCCAATGACTCCTACTGCTACAGCTCAGCCAAAAACAGCACTGTGCTTCAGGGGGTCACCTTCGGAGGCATTCCCACTGTCCTGCTCATAGATGTCATCTGCTTTCTGGTAAGGTCCTCTCTCAGTTTAACCTCTTACTCTCTAGGACCGTCTAGGAACCGCACGTGAGGTAGATCTACATACCCGTGCGTACTCTGTGACCCCGGGCATGTGGTAGAGAGACCCTGAGGTCTGGAACCAATGTAATGATTCCTTCCTTGGAGGACGTGGGCCTCGTGTGGCAGTGTGATCATGATCCCGATTGCAGAGCCACTTGCCAGGCCTGTCTTGTCTTACTGGCCCTCAGCGTGGGTGGCATGAGAGATGTGAGGGCTGTTGAAGGCCAGAAATAGATTGCCAGAGCTGACCTTAGGGGGTACGTGTCCCTTTCTTTAATGTCGACTTTATGTTTGCAAAGATTCCTCCAATTGAAACAGGCGCGTTATTATCTTTGCAATGGCTCAACAGTGGTTGAGGAGTGTGTGTGTTTTAGGGATGGAACCCAGGGCATGTGCATACCCTGCAGGTACTTTCCTACTGAGCCACATCCCAGCCCAGTTAGTTTAGATTTATTGGGATTAACATGCACTGTTTTTTTTTTCATTAAGACCCCCCCAGAGCCGTGCCTTCCTTGACTCTAGCATCTAGGAGTAGAGAATGGGATAGATGGGAGGGTGGAGTTCATATCTTAGGTCTGCCCAGGACTGGTGGCTAAGCTGAGTAGGAAAGCTAGGAAAGGAGGGGAGGCAGTCAGAGGACTCCAGCCCCTGCCTGGCAGGGGCAGAGGGTCACACCCAGGTGTCCTGACCCTACACTTCACCGCAGAAGGTTTCTAGAGCAGAGGTCTATATTGTTGCCCTTAAAATTCGCTACATTCTTGCTCATCAGGTCTGATACAGGAAACTGCTTGTTCTCACCTTGGCTTTCACCAAAAAGGGAATCTCTACTATCACCGAACGTTCTCAGCGCCATCCTACTGGCAGGAGAAAAACAGTTCTCCATGCTGTGGGACTTGGCCAAGAGGGTGGAGCAGGCAAGGTGTGGCAGTATACTGAAAGGGGGTGGGGTCAATGCCCTCAGGATGGAGAGAGCTAGGAGAAGGTAAAGGCCTGAAGAGCTCTGTGGAGAGCCCAGGTGGGCTGGGTAGCTGCTTAGGAAGAAAGTCACTTTCATGTAGGCTGTGCTGATAGGGGTGATTTTCTTTTTCATAAGGGACAAGGTCTCACTATGTTGCTGAAGCTGATCTCTGAACTCCTGGCCTCAAGCAATCCTCCTGCCTTAGCTACTCAAATAGGTGGGATGACATGCTTATTACAACCACAATGAATTTTTTTTCTCAAGACAGGGTTTCTCTGTGTAGCCCTGGCTGTCCTGGAACTCACTGTGTAGACCAGACTGGCTTCACATGCAGAGATCCACCTGCCTCTGTCTGGGATTAAAGGCATGCATCACCACTGCCTGTCTAGGAGTGTAGATTTTTATTGCAGGAACTTATGGGGTCAAGCGGGTGCCGTATGCAAGCCAGAGGGTCCTAGAAGACCTAGGTGAGGGAACATGTCCACACTGTGTGCGCAGAGGCAAGGGAGCAATGGCAGAGAGAGGGTGAGCACATGCTGAGGGGCTTGTGTTTGTCCTACAGGTGACTCATCTGCGTTTGAAAATACGTCATCCGCTCTGGACTTACCTTAAGAAAATCTCACAGAAACTCAGGGCTTATGGATTTCCCTTAAGGGAACAACATTTACCTTTAAAACCCCAGTTTCTAGGCAGGGCCTCTCTCAATAACCTAGTATGACCTAGTACTGACCTGGAACATCTAAGGTGCCAGGTTCTGTCCCAGCACTAAATAAACACATACATAAATAAATCCAGCTTTTGACCAGAGCAGGCAAGCCTGTGCTATTCAGGATGCTTCTTTCCCCATTTCTAAATCTCAAAGGCGCCTGTGTAGTTGGGGGAGAGCTGGCCAAGGTGGAAGTAAAGGGCTTAGGGAGCCAGGTAAGCATCTCAGACATCTAGAGCCAATAGGAGAGAGCGGCCTCACTCTCCTCATGGGGCTGCTGGTGTCACACAGGCCTGTTCACCTCTCCCTGCTCTCTGGGGTTGGGCCAGCCTAGAGTGCCAGGGCGTGACAGGGCTCACGGGGTGCTCTTGCTGTGTGTCTGCAAACTTGCCTTTAGAAGAAACAAATGCAAAGAATCTGACTTAAAATAAAATAAAATATAATTAAGAAAAATCAAGCCAGGTGCATCCCCTTAGTCCCAGCTACCACTGGCTGAGGCTGGGGGATCACTTGAACCTAGGGTTTAGAGGCAAGCCTGGGCAATCTAGTGAGGGCTTGTCTCTAAGAACGCGGTTTGGGTGAAGTAAAGGGGAGAGTGGTTTTTCAATCAGGTGAGGTCAAACCTCATCTTCTGATTGGGGTCGGCTGCAGCTGATGTACTTGAGTGGGAAGACGCCACTCAAGCCTGTGGCAGTGTGACAACCTTGGTGACTTGGCACAGGTGGTGGAGGTTGTTGAATGAATGGAGGGAGGTGTCAGGCTGCTAAACTGTGGGTTATTTCTGGGCCAGATGGGTTCTTCTAGCCCGCTGAGTCTGGCCGTCCCCAGAGCCCGGCCCGTGTTCTTTAACTTGGTGTTTTTTTTTCCCCCTTTTAGTTTTTAGTACTGGTGTTTTCCTTCATAAGGAGAAGATTCTGGGATTATGGCCGCATAGCCCTGGTGTCAGAAGCAGGCAGGTAAACAAAACAAAGCATTTCACCGGGAATGTGAGTACGTCTACACATCTCTGAGTGTGAGTGCTGTGTATGAATATGTGTGCTTTGTGCATGTATGTGTGTATGTAAGTGCATGTTTGCTTACATGTGTGTACGTGTATATGTCTATTCATATATGTATGTGTGTATGTTGATGTATGTGTGTTTCTGGGATGGGTTGGAGTCAGAAGCTCTAGCTTCCTTTCTGCTGGTCACCACAGACCCCTTAGAGGCCTCCCTTCTTAGAGTGTGCTCAGGGAAACTAATGCTGGGGATCCCCTCTCTCCCGGGCTCTGGTTTCCGGCTGTGGAGGATCATCATTACTTTTAGGATTTTTGTCACCAGGGAAGGCGGATAACATTTCCTTCCTCACCTTGGACGCAGCTCTCTGAGAACGTCATGTCTGAAGTTAATTCTTGCTCTGCGGCTTAGTGATCAAGAAGGAAGGCAGGTGTGGGGAAGCGGCCCACCTTCCTTCTGGTCAGGGTTCACGCTGGACAAGCCTGCTAACCAAACACAGGCTCCCTGGCTAGACCTCAGGCCTTCCCAGTTCTTCTTTGGGTGGGGACAGCTCTGTGCGGCTTACTAAAGGTGAAGATGAATCCTAGAACTGGATTTTCCTGTTTGGTCTGGTTGCTTGAGCCTCTGGAAGGGGTGTCGGCTGAGGCAGCAAGAAGGGAACGGGAGATGGCCCCACTTTCATGTCTATCCTGGTGGCCCCCACTTATATGTCTATCCCGGGGGCCCCACTTTCATGTCTATCCTTGTGGCTCCCACTTTCGTGTCTATCCCGGTGGCCCCCACTTTCGCGTCTATCCTGGTGGCCCATTGCTTCAGCTTTTGAAACGTTGTAGTGATGGGGTGATGAAGGATGGCACATTTAGAGAGAGGCTTCCTTTCCCCCCAAAAGATCCCTTCAACTGTTCCACTCAGCTTGGGCCTGAGCATGAAGATCCCACCTCAGGACACAGCAGCGGCCGGCCATGGGAGCTATCTTCTATGGGAATGGTTTACTTTCCGACTCTTGAGGACACGTCTTTCCAGACAAGGCTATTTTGTTCTTCTCTTCCCTCCATGTCACAGAACTGGGGAGGGGGCATCTCATTCTCGGACAAGGGGTCTCGGAAGACACTTTGAGACAAATATGTTTGGATCTGAAATGCCGCAAGAGGTAGTTTTCTTAATGAACCATTAAGAAGGAAACAATGGTGCCAATTAAGCTATAACCGATAATCTCATGTTGGGCACGGTGGTGCACACCTGTAATTATCCCATTACTCACTTGAAGGCCGAGACAGGAGGATCCCAAGTTCAAAGAAGGCCAACCTGTGAGGCCAGGGCATAGGATACATTTTTCTCAACAACAACAAAAAAAGAGGCACCCCAATTCTACTGTTAAAGGTGCAAAACACTCAAGTGTGCATCTCAGAGTGGATGAACTGGCATGTTAAATATGGTAGCATCTGTGTGTGTGTGTGTGTGTGTGTGTGTGTGTGTCTGTGTGTGTGTATCTGTGTGTGTGTGTCTGTGTGCATGCGCGCATGTGCTAAGGTAAAGATAGCGTCTTCTAGAGCTAGCTCCTCAGTAAGCTCAAATAGGACACAAGGTACTTTACTAATATATCATATGCCTTGGCCAAAGCGCTGAGCTCCAGGCTCAGTGAGAGACTCTCTCAAAACATAAGACGAAGAGAGGCTGAGGGAGATGCCAAATGTTGGCCCCCAGTCACCACATGTGCGTGCATGTATATCTTTGCCTTAGCACATGCGCGCATGCACACAGACACACACAGACACACACACACACACACACACACACACACACACACACAGATGCTACCATATTTAACATGCCAGTTCATCCACTCTGAGATGCACACTTGAGTGTTTTGCACCTTTAACGGTAGAATTGGGGTGCCTCTTTTTTTGTTGTTGTTTTTTTTTTTTTTTTGGTTTTTCGAGACAGGGTTTCTCTGTAGCTTTGGTTCCTGTCCTGGAACTAGCTCTTGTAGACCAGGCTGGCCTCGAACTCCCAGAGATCCGCCTGCCTCTGCCTCCCGAGTGCTGGGATTAAAGGCGTGTGCCACCACCGCCCAGCTTCTTTTTTTGTTGTTGAGAAAAATGTATCCTATGCCCTGGCCTTACAGGTTGGCCTTCTTTGAACTTGGGATCCTCCTGTCTCGGTCTTCAAGTGAGTAATGGGATAATTACAGGTGTGCACCACCGTGCCCAACATGAGATTATCGGTTATAGCTTAATTGGCACCATTGTTTCCTTCTTAATGGTTCATTAAGAAAACTATACACCTAACCACTGCTGGTGTCTTGGATTAGATAAAATACATGCGTATTTTTTAAATATTTTTTATAGTTTCTATCTTATGTGAATGGGTGTTTTGCATGCATATCACATGTGTATCACATGTGTGCTTGGTGCCCACAGAGGACAGAAAGGGGTGTCACAAGAGGGTGTTGGGTCCTCTGGGACTGGAGTTACAGATGTTTGTGAACCACCATGTGGGTGCTGGGAATTGAATCCAGGTCCTCTGGAAGAGCAGTCAGCGTTCTTAACTTTCCAGTCCTGTGTGTGTGTGTTTTGAAGTGAATCCATCCCAACGATGAGGCCTCATAAGTATTCTTTCTTTTCCTTAGCTTACTTCCTGGGTAGTATTCCCCTGCTACCTTCTGTTTCTGTGACCACTCTTTCTCAGGCTCTTTTCTCTGGAATGAAGCCTCTGTTTATTGCCTGTCATTCCAGTCACTTTGGCAGGATAAAATGCAGCATTCTAAATTGATTTGGATGTCTTAGGAAAGGCACTGTAAACAGGCAACATTCTGAAGTTCCTTCAGGTGGGACCAGTTCAGTGCTGAGGTTGGAGGGTGTACACACAGGTATGGTTCCTTGATGCCACCTGGCCCTGTGCTGTTCAGCCCATAAAACAAAGAGTTTTATGCCATTTGGGTTTGTGGGCATTGCCTCTATCTTTGTTTTGTTTTGTTTTTGAGCAGTTTATATTTGTTGCAACTATTGAGAGTCAATGGCCTTGATCCTGAGCTCTAAGGTTAGACAGCAGGATACTGGACATGTATATTCAACCTTTTTGAATTTTAGAATTATTTATCTTTTTTTTTCTCTTTTGTGTCTCCAGTGAGGCCAGATTCCAGAGGCTGTCATCTTCTTCCTCAGGGCAAGAAGACTTTGAAAATGAACTGGTTGGTATCCAAGGGATGGTTGTTTCTGTGGCCTGAAGGGCAGAGGGTACACGTAGCCTGGCGGTAATGATTGATGGAGGACTGGACAGTAGTTCTGGTTCAGTGACTAACAGCAGCACTGCGGTCTATGGGCGTGGTCCACACTGGTGGGAGCTGCCCGCCGTGTGCACAGAAACACAGGGACTCTGAAGAAGCTGGAAGGAGCCAGTGTTTAAGTGATCCCTCACCGCAAGGCTCCATTCACTGCAGGCAGAAAGGGCTGTGGATCCCCAGGGCTTTGCCAACAACTTGACTGTGACCCATGAGTTGCTCCTCTCTCACACTTATGGTTCTGTGTAAGAGTTAATTATTGACTCAGCTGCTAGATGCTGAGCCAATGTGGGCAGGAACCCGGCCTCATACAGCCTTGTCCCCCAGCGCTAGGTATCTGGGAAGTACTTAGTCATTGTTGAATGAGCAGATATTTGTCCTTCCCAGCAGGCAGCCACCCAGCTATGAGTAGTAGGACACAAGAGATCACAGAACCTACACACACTTCTTCCCTCTCCAGGGCCTGTTCTGGGGTACTTTCCAATTCTCTAGACTTGTTCCTGTTCTGCCCCCCCCCCACACTCTTTATGCCATTTGGAAATAATTTTACAGAAGTTCACATTATTTTTCCTGGCTCTTGATTGAAGCTTTGTGATTTGATCCTGGAGCTTATATAATGCCGCTGATTTTGACAAAACTTAAAAGGTTTTTAGCAAGGTTGTGTCTTTTTTTTTTTAAAGTTCCACCCTCCCCATGGGGTTGTGACTTGCAAAGGATGAGAGCCTGAGGAAGTAATTGATCAAATGTGTGAAGGAAAACCCTGTTTTACCCAGCGGGACGTGGGATGGTTATTTAATCTCAAAGATGTGATCGTATCTGCTTCCCAAACACATAGGTGTTGGATGCTAATGCCTGTTCTCTGTCTCTAGGGATGCTGCCCTTGGCTGACTGCCATCTTCCGCCTGCAGTGAGTAAGACGGGGGTATCTGCCAGGGCACGTGACTGTGTGTGGGTGTTCGATTATTCAGGAGGATGTAGCTGAGATGTTTGATCCTGTGATGGTGTCTTGCATACTTTTCCAGCTCAGGACCCCAACAGGGTATCAGGGCTAGAACAGAAGTGGGTGGGAAGCCCCTGTAGTCAGGGTACAGGGGAGAAGGAGGTCTTCCAGGCACACAGCCTTACTGGTACTCAGGGATCCCCACATTGCAGATGGATTTCAAAGGTTCTTGAAACTTAAACTTTATTTAAAAAATATTTCATGTTGGAGAGATGGCTCAGGGGTTAAGATCACTGGCTGCTCTTCCAGAGGACCTGCGTTCAATTCCCAGCACCCATATGGCAGCTCATGGAGTCTGTGACTCCAGTTCCAGGGAATATGGTATCCTCACACAGGCTTCTCTGCCTGACCTTGGGTGCAACTCCCATCAAGCTCCACCATTTACAACAGGGTCTCTCACATATTAGTTCACGGGAATTGGCCTCCTCTGTGGATTTTCATCATCTTTCATCAGTTCTAAGATGGCCTTTTTTCCCGTATTTCCACTTATCAGAAAGGAGGAGCTGCAGCTGTAGTCGTGGTTGCTCAGCTGCCAGCACTGTCTTGTTTGAAGTGTGACACATAATGACGTGTCTAACAGGGATGACTATGTAGACTTTGGAGTGGACAGCAACAAGTGGCAGAGCCAAGACTCCTGCAGTCCTGATAGCTGGCTCCTTCTAGCACAGGAAAAGTGACCAACCAGGCCTTTATCACCGATTTCTGTCCTTAATTCCCACGTTTTGGAAGGAGAGAGAGAGAGAGAGAGAGAGAGAGAGAGACAGAGAGACAGAGAGACAGAGAGACAGAGAGACAGACAGAATTTTGAACTAAATAAGATGGCTGTATGGATACGGGATTGATCCCAGAGCTTCATGCATAGTAGGCAAGTGTTCTACTTCTGAGTTAGATCCCTAGCCTTTAGCAAATATATTTATTTCCCCATTAACTCACTCCAACACATATAAGCCTGTCTAGTAGAGTTCCTCTCCCGATCCAGTCACTGTTAAATATTAAATAGAATGATTTCTTCCTAAAGTAAACCAAAACAAAGCTTTAGTTAGCTTGCGTAATATTATAAAAGAAAAAGATAACGGGCTGGGCAGTGGTGGCGCACGCCTTTAATCCCAGCACTCGGGAGGCCAGCCTGGTCTACAAGAACTAGTTCCAGGACAGCCAGTGCTGTTACACAGAGAAACCCTGTCTCAAAAAAAAGAAAAAAAAAAGATATCATGGAATGAAACATGTTGGTTTGCCTCAGTTTTCCCACCTGTTGAGTGGGAGTTCTGTGGGAGTTGTAGCTGAGGTTGTGGGCAGGAGGCAGAGTTATTGGGAGAAGCCAGAGAACTTGTTGAAGCAAGAGGAACCAAGTGGGTGTGTGGGTGGCTTGCTTAGAAGTGCAAAGGTGTTAACTGCCGAGCTCACCCTGGAGTGAAACACTGAGCGAGCCTGAGACCCACTCACCCCTGAGCACCTTTGGGAGTGGGTGCACTCTTTGTTCATTGCGTCCTTCAGATCTGCTGGGCGGATGAGTGGGAAACGGGTGGTTAGTTCCTCTGAGCCCGGTCAGCACAAGGTGCTGGGATGCAGGGCCCGCGCAGCGTTGTGTAAGCTTCTTCAGGCTTCCAGACTTGCTTCTCTGGGTTTACCGCATAGGGCTTTCTTGGTCTCTGCTGTGTGCAGAATATTCAGGAAAGAGCAGGTGGAACACCTGGCCCTCCTCCCTTTATGACAAGAAAATCCCCGACTGGGATTTTCCAACTGACCCAGGAATTTCTGTGGGTCGGAAGGCAGACCAGGTCATTTCCCCATCTCTGGGGCCATGGCAGGGACAGAGGGAAGGAGTGATATACTTGGATGGAATGACATAATATGTTCAAAACATGGCTCCTCTTACTCTCCCAGCCCTCCCTGGGGTGGGGGGATGGGAGAGAGGGTGAGAAGGAGGGCCCAAGTACGCCGCACTGTGTTCCCCAAATGGCTTTCAGCAGCCATCTTGTGGTGGAAGCAAAAGGTGTACCACACGCCTCACCCGTTGTATAATGGGCACACAGATGTTTTTAGCAGCAGAACACGGAGGATGGCAAGCCCTCTCTGCTCAGAGCTTGGTGTTGGGACTGGAGGTGGCCTCAGAAATCATGCCAGTAGCTTTGCAAGTTGTGTGGCCCTTAAAGCTCTACGGTTTTTCTGTGCGTTTGTACCCACACATCAAAGGGAAGGATGGGGGCTTAAAAACACTGTCTCCTACAACAGTCGTAAGGGTTGGATGAACACTTCGCTCGGGGCCTTGCTGGCCTGGCCTCCTGTCGCTCCCTGTTAAGAATGTCTCCACGTGTGTGTCTTGGCCAGCGATGACCAGATCCTGGAGTGGTGTGGGGAGGACGCCATCCACTACCTGTCGTTCCAGAGGCACATCATCTTCCTGCTGGTGGTGATCAGCTTCTTGTCCCTGTGTGTCATCTTGCCTGTCAACCTCTCGGGAGACTTGCTGAGTGAGACCCTTTCTTGCCCATTGTCTGTGTTGGGAGGGAGCGGGGCATTGTCTCTAGGGAAGGGACTCGGTAGAGTGGGATGTGAGACAGTCATAGAGCGACTTTGAGAAAATTATCACCCAAAGAAAGATCTAGAAGAGACTCCATCTAAGTCTGGGCTGGGAGCTGGGGCCCCTCATCAAGTTTGGTTCTAAGTTGGGGGGAAAAAAAAACCAACCCCAGGTGCGATAGAATTGGAGGTTTCAGCAGCTGTGTTTTTGTTTGTTTGTTTGTTTGTTTGTTTTTTTTGAGACAAGATCCTACTGTATAGTCCAGGCTAGCCTTCCCTCACCCTCTTGAGTGTTGGGATTATAAATATAGCCTCCACTCCCAGCTTCAGAATCTATTTTTCAATTTCCTGCCCTTACCCAAGCCCAGAGGTTACTATTCACAGACCAGAAGATATCTGTGATATACAGTCAAGTCACTTTGGAATTATATCTCCTTAACTCCCAAAACGCCATCCCAGAACCACTTGTAACATCTAGTGGTTCTCAACCTCAAGAACCTTGAGTTGGTAACAACCACGGATGCTTCTAGTTATCATCAAAGCATCTTTAAAGCAAACCTCAGTGCAAAATGAACTTAAATTCTGACTTTGCTGGCACAATAAGCTGTAGCAGAGGTCCTGGGTGATGGAACTCTAAATAGGTTGATGAATGATGTCATTGTCTTCCATGTCTAGGAAGACACACCATGTCTAGGCATCTTGTGCTGTGCCTCCCTGAGCTATAGAACTTTTCTCACCGTGAACCTGGACCTAATTATCTATTTCTCTGCAGATAAAGACCCGTACAGCTTTGGGAGGACGACAATAGCAAACCTGCAGACCAAGTGAGTACGGAGCTTGTTGACCACAAAGGAGGCTGGTTTGGGAGCCTGGAGCAGGCTGGGTTGCTGGGCTCTGGTGTGACCATGTCCTGGGAAGCTTCAGGTTTGCAGGAGGCATAGAGCCCCACGTCAGGACAGGGAAGCTGTGGTGTGACCGTGTCCTGGGAAGCTTCAGGTTTGCAGGAGGCATAGAGCCCCACGTCAGGACAGGGAAGCTGTGGTGTGACCGTGTCCTGGGAAGCTTCAGGTCTGTAGGGGGCATAGAGCCTAGTGTAAGAATAGGGGGTCTCCCTGAAGTATTTGCTCACTGACGGGGGCTGTTGACTACATGGCATCTGTTAGAGGCAGAGCTATTGGCCATTGGCAAGGTACCCACTGAAGGTGATCCCTCCCCAGCCCTGAAACCTGTCCCTTCTGTTGGGATGCCCAACCCTGACAGAGGTGATGTCTTCCTTAGCAATGACCTCCTTTGGCTGCACACCGTCTTCTCCGTCATCTACCTCTTCCTCACTGTGGGCTTTATGTGGCATCATACACGGTCCATCAGATACAAGGAGGAGAGCCAGGTGAGTGAGGCTGGGGCCTGGGACTTGTTCTGGGAGGGTCTCAAGTGAGCGATGGAGGAGATAGCCCCCACAGTCTCCACAGAACCACATCAGTAGTGAACGTGGGGGGTGCTCTCACCTGACATTACCACCAACACCACCAATCACTATATATTTTTTTAAACACAGGGTCTTGTGTAGCACAGACTTGAGCTAGCTATGTAGCTAAAGGTGACTTTGAACTTATGATCATCTTGCCGCTACCTCCCAAGTGTTAGGAATATAGGCATGCATCGACATACTCAACTTATTATTATCATTTAATTTATTGGTAAGCTGTAATGTGGACATTTTCCTTCAGTTTGCCAGTTTCTATTTAATCTGTGGGGTCAGGATTGTAGTTACTGCTATGAAGTAGAGAAGTACATTGAGAACTCAGTGTGAGCCGAGCGTAGAGTGCTTGCCTGCCGTATGCCAGGCACTGGCTTTGATAACCCAGCATGCCAAAACAAAATAAAATGCCCATCCCATTTTAGCCTCCTTTGTTAGTTACTGTGATAAATACCATGATGCAAAGCAACTTAGGAGAGGAGAAAAGTTTATTTAAGCTTCCAGAACACAGTCTATCGTTGAGTCTTGGCTGAAACGGAGACAGGAACTCTGGGAGAATACTGCCTACTGGCTCATCACTCCCAGGTTGATGGTCTTCTATATGGTTCTGGACCACTTGCTTAGGGATTGCGCCACCCAGAGTGGGTTGGGCTTTCTGACATCAATCATCTATCATGACAGTTTCTCACAGATATGGCCACAGACCTGTCTGCTCTGGGTGATTCCTCAATTGAGGTCCCTTCTTCCCAGTTGACTCTAGGTTGTGTTAAATTGACAAATACAAAACAAAACAAAAAAAAATTAAAACTAATCAGCACCCTGTCCCCAAGCTAGAACAGTATGGGTTAAGGACAGGTGCCCCACTGTGACTTGGTTTCAACTTCTTTGCTTTGTTGCCTGACCCCTTTGAGCAGCTGTCATTCTCTGGGCTCTCTCAGTTCCCTGCCCTACAAAGCAGGCTCAGGAGTTACTTTGGAAAAAGAGGCAGCATAAATAATCCCTGGGACTCTTCAAGGCCAAGAGTGAGAAAACTTTAACCCCTCATCTACCATGGTTTTCTTTCTTGAGATGTGAAGGAGGTAACACCTGCCCTTCCCCCATTATCCTGTGACTTGTCTCTGTGACTTTCTTCTTGATATGGTCCCTGGCAGGTGAGACAGACCCTGTTCATCACAGGACTCCCCAGAGAAGCCAGAAGGGAAACTGTGGAGAGCCACTTCCGGTAAGAGAAAGACCCTGTGAGCCACTCATGGTGAACAGGGTTATTGGACCAGAGCCTCTGAGGCCTGTGCTGAGGATGGACACTTATGTCGTCTTGTCTAAATATGCAGGGCTAATCCCTCCCTGCCATAGGTATAAAGTGACTTCCAAGTGTGTTGCTGCTGAGCTGTGCAGTGGCCTGGCGCGGGTGTGGGGTGTGCATGGGGAGGTGTACTCTGTAGCTGTTGTGGTGAAGCCTCCGGGATCCAGGATTCAGAGTGCAGGCATAGAGAGTGTTCACGCAGAGCTGGTCTCCCAGGCCCGGGAATGTTGGCCATCCATTGGGAGAATCTCTGACTATCAAAGGCTCTGAGGCAACCACTGCAGCCATAGCTCCTGCAGGCAGAGCAGGCGATGTGTACAGCCACAAGCACAGGGAAAGCTCAGGTTCAATTCCTAGCGAAAAGAGCAGCTCCAAGGCTCCCCCTTCATCCTGGTCAGCTCTGCCATCACTGACTCCTAGCAAATACTAGGAGTTAGCTACAAATTAACTTCGTGCAGTTTATGACAAAAACACTAGGAAATAATTAGTATAAACAGAACTATAAAAGGATGTTTAAAATTATTGCCAAATCTCTCCTTCAGTAGCTACAACTATTTTTGGAAATATTTACATATGTATGTGAATGTATTTGCATATTCACTTGATAAGAGAATAATTTTTCTGTTCCTTGAGAAATATTCCTCTAAGTTGCCTGCCAGGCAGTGTTTGGAAACACTGAGTCTACTTCATGCACACACTTAAGTAGAAAAACAAGTGTCCTCATTGCCAGGCAAACACTGTGACTCAGACTTTCCCTGTTCTAGGAAGCCTTCCTGGGGAAGGCTGTTGCAGTGCCTTGTGGACTTGTGGGCTTGCTCTGCAGCGGGGCCACTTTCTCTGGGAATCCCTTCCTCAAAGCGTTTTCTTTTCACCTTTCTGTGGTTCCATTATTGAATCTTGCTAGACAACGCCGCTACCACTGAGCCACATCCCCAGTCCTCCCCTGGCTCTTGCTGGGATCTGAAATGGTCCTACTGACCAACAGATTAGTTGGTTCCTCCGTGGGAACCCTCTCACACACTCACTAAAATCTAAGCTGAAGCAGGCTCTGCTCCCAGCACCCAGAATAGCAGCAGGCAGTGCCCATGTGGGCCCGGAGTCCTCAGGAGTCACGTGGACAGTGTTTTGTATATGGCACAGGGCCATTTTGTGGTAGCTATTGGCTGACCTTGCAGCTAGGCTGCCTAGCTTCAGCTTCTGGCTCAAATATTCACTCACTGTGTGACTCTGAACATACAGTGCTTACTCTTGGTGATGCAGGCGTTTTGTTGACTGTTAGTATGTATTTGGATGTTTTCCAGCTTGAGGGTGTTTTGCTATTCTTAGACCCTCTAGAGGATCTATTGCCTTCAGAAAGGTTATGGGCAGAGTGGATTTCAGCAGTAGCGTAAGGTAAATACATTCCTAGAACAGATGACAGTCTCTGTCTTTGGGTGGCTGGGGAGGATAGTGGTGCTGGGGATGGAACCCAGGGCCTTATGTGTGCTAAGCACTCCACCCCTGAGCCACACCTCAGGCCTGTTGTATTCGTATTTCCCCATGAGCAATTCCTCCCAACCAAAAGTTGAGTAAGTATAAATTTGTCAGTTCAAGGCAATTACTTTCATATTATTGAAAACTATACCTCTGGGGCTAGGGATATAAAAAGTGATAGAACATATATTTAGTATTCACGCGGCTGTGGGTTCAATCCCTGTCAACACACACACACACACCACGCCCCTCTTGGTATTAAACTTCAAAGGAACAGCTGGCAGGCAGCAGCAGCATGTCTCCATGACTCCATTGCAAGGGCAGGGAGGGGCGCTCATTTCTACAGGGATCTTCTCTTTCAATGGCTTTCTCTACCCTGCCTCGCTGGCCACAGGGATGCGTATCCTACGTGTGAGGTGGTGGATGTCCAGCTCTGCTACAGCGTGGCTAAGCTGATGTACCTGTGCAGAGAGAGGTAAGAGAGGTGATGCCTGAGCTCAGCTGCAGCTTTCCCACCTCCTGCCCCGAGATGCTCACCTGCTTCCTTGCTGGGACCCTTCAGCTGGCCAGGGAAGGGTGGGCCTGCCTCTTCCTGGATCTCAAAGCTAAGCTCCAGACCCTGCTGGTGGGGGACTTGTTGGCTGTGGCACGGCCCCAGAACTGTGAGTCTGAGTCTGAGCCTCACTCCTACCATACAGGAAGAAGGCAGAGAAGAGCCTCGCCTATTACACAAGCCTGCAGGCCAAGACAGGCCGAGTGACCCTCATCAACCCCAAGACTTGTGGCCAGTTCTGCTGCTGCGAAGTGCAGGGCTGTGAGCGGGTGAGGCATTGCCACCTACCTGCCTGGAGCAGGGGACAGGCATGGGTGCCCTGACTCCTGCACAGGGTCACATCACCCAGGGGCTATATCTTCTGGCAGGAAGATGCCATCTCTTATTACACCCGAATGAATGACAGACTGCTGGAGAGGGTCACTGCTGAGGAGTGCCGGGTCCAGGACCAGCCCCTAGGAATGGCCTTTGTCACCTTCCGTGAGAAGTCCATGGCTACTTTGTGAGTACGACAGAACTCCTCATCCCACCTGCTCACATTTGTCTAGTCTGCTCTTGGGGGAATTCCAGTGACAGCTGGTCGGGCTGGGTATGGCATGGTCCTTACTGACCCTGCCAGGCTGATGTGGCCCAGCCCCACACCAGTGGCTCCGGTCCACCAGTCCACCCTGCTGTTTGTGTGTAGCAGCCTGCCAGGTGGATTGAAACTCAGAACCCAGGGTCCTGCTCTGTCTCTTGACAAGCGGACAGCTATGGGGACCCCGTGGAACACTCTGGGTGTCCGTAGCTACAGAATCCTGGAGCTGCAAGCTTATGAAACTCTCTCAGGCCTCGGACCTTAGTGTCACCACACCTTAGAGTCCTGAGTGTGTTAAGGTGCAGAGAGGATGTCAAAGCTCTTGTGCTTTCTGCGCCTCAGGCATGGTGGCTCTGGGGATGGTCTCTGGGATGTTACCAAGGGCGCTGGCCTCTTCTGTAGGAAGAGAGGTGTCGCTCTGAGGTAGCAGTGAGATTCTGTGGGTTTAGCCAAAGCGAGAAGCTTGAGATAGCGAGGTGGGACACAGTGAGGGCTGGGAAGTGGAGCCGCTTGGCTGGCAGAGTCAGCTTTATGTTCCAGTGTTACAAGGAGGCATAGAGGGTGGCTCCTTGGAGGCACGCTGTAGTAGGGCAGTGCAGACAGTACGGAAGTGGGCGGATATGCGCAGACGCTAAACCTAACGTGCTGGGCCTCGATCTCCCTGTCTGTAAAATGATGCAGCAACCTGTTGCTTGCAGAGTCATGTCGAGGATGAATCAAAACCCTCTGCAGCGTGGCAGGAATGGCACTTCTTTTTGATTGTTTGAGACAGGATCTTAAAATAGTTCAGATTGGCTTGGAACTCACTATGAGACCAAGGCTGTAATGGACTAAACTCTGAAGCTGTAAGTCAGCCCCAACTAAGACAGTAGTAGACAAGGCCATGAGCCTTAGTTAGGACTTCGTCTTCTTTTTTTGAAACTATTTCTTTTTATTTTATGTGCATTGGTGTGTATGTCTGTGTGAGGGTATTGGATCCCCTGAACCTGGAATTACACACAGTTTTGAACTGCCATGTGGGGGCTGAGAGTTGCACCAGGGTCCTCTGGAAGAGCAACCAGTGCTCTTAACCACTGAGCCATTTCTCCAACCCTTAGTTAAGGTTTCTATTGTTGTGAAGAAACACTATGGCCACAGAATCTTTTGGAGCCTGTCCTGGAACTAGCTCTTATAGACCAGGCTGGTCTCGAACTCACAGAGATCCGCCTGCCTCTGCCTCCTGAGTGCTGGGATTAAAGGCGTGCGCCACCACCGCCCGGCTTTCTTTCTTTCTTTCTTTCTTTTTTTTTTTTTATTTATTATGTATACAATATTCTGTCTGTGTATATGCCTGCAGGCCAGAAGAGGGCACCAGTCCTCATTACAGATGGTTGTTGTGAGCCACCATGTGGTTGCTGGGAATTGAACTCAGGACCTTTGGAAGAGCAGGCAATGCTCTTAACCTCTGAGCCATCTCTCCAGCCCCTCTTTCTTTTTTTTTAAAATATTTTTCAGGACAGGGTTTCTCTGTGTAGGCCTGGCTATCCTGGAACTCACTTAGTAGATCAGGCTAGCCTTGAACTCACAGAGATCCACCTGCCTCTGCCTCCAGAGTGCTGGGATGCCACCACTGTCTGACTACAACAACTCCTATAAAGGAGCACATTTATTTAGGGCTGGTTTACAGTCTCAGAGTTTAGTCCATTATTATGGCAGGAAGCATGG
Organism: Microtus oregoni; assembly: GCF_018167655.1. NCBI lineage: Eukaryota > Metazoa > Chordata > Mammalia > Rodentia > Cricetidae > Microtus > Microtus oregoni. The sequence goes on from NW_024543221.1 coordinate 4,976,807, forward strand.
TGGCATGCAGGCAGACATGGTGCTGGGGAAGGAGCTGAGAGTTCTATATCTGGATTCACAGGCAGCACGAAGTTACGGTGAGTCACACAAGGCTTGGCTTAAGCTTCTGAGACCTCAGAGCTACCTCCCTAGTGATGCACTTCCTCCAACAAAGCCACACCCACACCAACAAGGCCACACCTCCTAATAGTGCTACTCCCTAATGACCCATGGGAGTCATTTTATTCGATTCGCCACATCTGCTCATGATCCTCCTGCCTCAGCCTCTCCAGTGCTGGGATTGCAAGTGTGTAGCACACCATACATGGGTCTCTTCGAGCACTAATAATAGGATAGTAACAATGGGGCAGGCATCCTGTGCTCGCCTGTGTTCTGTCTGTGGCTGCTGTAGCTGTGTGTGGCACACAGGTGAACCGCACCGTAACAGCTTCTGCATTTCTCGACAGCATCCTGAAAGACTTTAATGCCTGCAAGTGCCAGGGCCTTCGGTGTAAAGGGGAGCCCCAGCCATCCTCCTATAGCAGAGAACTCTGTGTCTCCAAGTGGACCGTCACCTTTGCCTCGTACCCTGAGGACATCTGCTGGTAAGTTCCCAGGAGGGTGGGAGAAAGACCTGGTTTTATGCAGAGCTTGGGGAGTGGGTAGAAGGATGGGGCATTGGGAGTTGGGGGGGGTGTTGCCTGGTTACCTGGAGCATAGATGTGGCCTGGCCTTTTTTTTCTTAAAGAAATATTTATTTATTTCTGTGTGATGGTGGCAAATACCTTTAATCCCAGCACTTCGGAGGTAGAGGCAGGCAGATCTCTGTACGTTTGGTCTACTGAGCAAGTTCCAGAATAGCCAGGACTGTTGCACAGAGAAACCCTGTCTCAAAAAATCCCCCCAAAGACACCCACTGAAACAGTTTACCTGAGCTAATGGGAGCTCACCAACTCCAGCCATACAGGGAAGGAACAATCATAGGACCAAATTAGGTCTCTGAATGTGGGTGACAGTTGTATGGCTGGGGCAGTCTGCAGGGTCACTGGCAGTGGCACCAGGATTTATTCCTACTGCTTGTACTGGCTTTTTGGGAATCCATTCTCTTTGGATGGATACTTTACTCAGTATATAGTAGGAAAGGCGTTGGACCTTCCCCAAAGCAATATCCCTTACCTTCTCTGAGGAGTGGATGGAGGGGTAGGTAGAGGGAACAGGAGAAAGGAGGGAGTGGGAACTGGGATTGGTATGTAAAATGAAAAAAGATAGTATGTTTTCTTTTTTAAAAAATAAAATAAAAGAGAGAAAAAAAAACATCGCCCCCCCCAATATTTATTATTTTATTATTTTTTGGTTGTTTTGAGATGGGGCTCATAGCTGAACTCACTAGTAGATCAGGCTGTCCTTGAACTCACAGAGATCCCCACCTGCCTCTGATATTAAAGGTGTGCACCAGTATGCCCAGTTCTTTAACAAATGTTTAAACACCTACTATATGCCAGATACTATTCTACTTTTGTTGGTTTTATTATTTTAATTTTTATGTACATGAGTATTTTGCCTGCATGTGCGTCTGTGTACCATCTCTGTGCCTGGTGCCCACAAAGGCCAGGAGAGGGTTGCCATTGTTTCTGGATCTGGAGTTACAGGTGCTTGTAAGCCTCCGTGTTGGTGCTGGGAGTTGAATCTGGATCCCCTGAAGCAGGCAGCACTCTCAAGCATTGAGCCTTCTTTAGACCTGTGGCCTCGCATTTAACTGCCAGCTGCACAGGTCACGTGGAGTCCAGGCTCTGGGCCCGGTGCTGTGATGTGTTTGATTAAGTCAGGCAGAGGAGTCTATGCTTTGTCCCATGATCAGTCTTTAACATTCAAATACTGTCCAGAAGAAATATCATGTCAGCTATGTACGTCATTAAAAACTATCTAGTAGCCAAGAAAGAAATAATTGAAATTAATTTTTTTTTGTTTTTGTTTTTTTTTTTTTTTTGAGACAGGGTTTCTCTATGTAGCTTTGGAGCCTGTCCTGGCACTTGTTCTATAGACCAGGCTGGCCTTGAACTCACCCTGCCTCCCTAGTGCTGAGATTAAAGGCGTGTGCTATCACTTGCTCCGTGAGTGAAATTAATTTTAATCTAAACCTCTACAGTATACTCCAAATGCTAACATTGTAGCATGCGATATATATTTTTAAACCAAGACTCATGTTTCTCCCATTCGTACTTGGTCTTGGAAATCTGTTGCCTATTTTATGCTTTTTGTACCTCTCTAGCTGAGGCCCCCCACATCCCAAGTGCTCGGTAGCCATGTGGCTATGTGACTGCCACATTACACAGCACAGCCCTAGGTAGAATGGAGGCATGCTGCTGAGCTGAGCCGTGTCTGTAGATCTCGGGCGAGGATGGAGGCACCCAGACCTGCTGCCTGCTCGTCAGCCCTTCTTGGTTGCTTGGGTGGAGTAAAGCTTGGATGCACGTTATCCCTCGCTTTTGAGCTCAGCCTCTGACATCTGACCGTCTTGCCCTCTGGGTCATAGAGCATCCCAGAATCGAGGCTGTTTCCGTGGGGTGGGGAGTCAGGACCAGCTGTGCCTATGCTCCCTGCTTGCCTCCCTGCACCTCAGCCCATGCCCTCCCTGGAAAGAACGTACCATTAGTTCCAAAGCATTGCATCCCTCAAGAAGTGTGAACGCCGGAGTTCTGCCTGGACGGTGTCGGGTGTCTGTGACATTACTGGAATTCCCGTTACTACTGACAACTGTTTTCCTTCTGAGCTCCAGGAGCTGAAACTCGGCCTTCCGTGGCTGAAGGCCAGCGCAGAGAACTTGCCTTGCTCAGCCCCAGTCCTAGTCTGGCCTCCCTAAAGTTGACTTGACCTGCCTCAGCCACAGCGCTGCCCGTGTTGTAGATAGCCTGTGCCTGGGAGACTAAGCCCCTTGGCTGGTGTTGCCCTCTGCAGGAAGAACCTCTCCGTCCAGGGTGTCCGCTGGTGGCTCCAGTGGCTGGGCATCAACTTCACTCTGTTTGTGGTGCTGTTTTTCCTGACCACACCCTCCATCATTATATCTACCATGGACAAGTTCAATGTCACCAAACCCATCCACGCATTGAATGTGAGTGATCGACCTTCCGGGAGAGGGTGGTGGGAGCAGTGGGAACCGGACGTGGAGCTTGAAGGCTTGAAGCAGGGGGCCGTGTCACTCAGCTCGTGTTTGCCCTGTGTGTGTGTGTGTGTGTGTGTGTGTGTGTGTGTGTAAGTGTGGAAGCCAGAGAAGGATATTAGTTGTCCTGTTTTATTACTTTGAGACAATCTCTCGTGGATCCTGGAAGAAGCCTGGCAGCTAGAAGGCCCAGTGATCTTCCTGTCTCCACTGCTTACAGTGCTGTGGGCACAGGCAGGCACAAACCTGGCTTTTCACACGGACTGCTGGGGATTTGAACTCAGATCCTCATGCTTGCACAACAAGTAGTCTTACCCAGTGGAGCCTTTCCAGTCCACGTTTGCCCTTTGAGGCTTTAAGCAGGCCTGGACATATTTATCATGGAGCCTTTACGGCCACGCAGTTATGTTCACTTAATGGGGTCAGTCTAATGCTCAACAGGAAAGGTCGTCTGAGCTGAACGATACCTGTTTAGCCTGAAGAAATGTGAAACATTTATAAAAACTGCATGGTTATCTTGGTAAGCTTATAGTAAAAGCAGAATATACTGCTCGGCATGATGGCTCACACCTGTAATCCTGGCACTTGGGAGGGAGAGGCAGGAGGTTGAGCATAAGTTCAAGGTCATACTGGTTTACAGAGTGAGACCCTTTTTCAAAAACAGACCAGCCGGGTCTGGAGACGTGTCTCGTGGTTAGAACTTTTACTGCCTTTTTCTGGAGGACACGGGCTCTGTTCCTAGCACCGCTCCAGTCAGCTCACAGCTGCCTTCACTCTGCCCTCCACATCAGCCTGAATGTACGCACTTAGACGCACACAGGCAAAAATACACATGCATAATTAAAAAAAAAACAAGGAAAAAAAACAAGGCTTAAAAAAACCCCAGCCAACCAATCAAAGCCTCCAATACTTATTGTAGAATTGCATTTAAGCAATGGTTCCAGTGATGTATATATATATATGGCTTTACTTTCCAATTTAGTCCTGATTGTCTTGTTTTAAAGCATTGTATTTGCTGTAGGTAATGAATATTTTTCAAAACACCTCAGATGATCAGGCAATGATAGATACTCAAGAGGCTAAGATAGGTTATGTGCCAGATGTGGTAATGTACACCTCTATCCAGGGCTTGGGAGGGGTCCTGGCTCTGCCACCACTGTTTTTCTTCCTTTAGCTGGATTGGTCGCCTGTCATGTTACACCTGTGATAGATGGGCGGAGCATTTATCTGACTTGAAAGACTTTTAAAAACACCTAAGTATGCACGGCATAGTTTGCTTTAGACGGACAACAGGTGAAATTCATTCTCTTGCCAATCTTTTGGTGCAGACGCAAGGCTTGTTTTTCTGAGGACTTCTGCCAGTTAGAGGTCCCCTTTGTCTGTCTTATATAAACTACGTTCTTATTTCACCAATTCTGATCCCAGTTTGGGTTTAAGAACTTAGACTGTGGGTGTAGCTCATTGCATAACAAGAAAGCAGCCCCAAAGCTTTCCTGTCCCAAGTACCCCAAATTAAAGAATAAATAAAGTAAAACAAACATTTAAACATACATGCATGTCTGGTGCTTGAGGAGGCCAGAAGAGGGTGTTGAATCCCACTAGAATTGAAGTTATAGATGGTTGTGAGCCACCATACGGGTGCTGGGAATTTACCTCATGTCCTCTGGGAGAATAGCCAGTGCTCTCAACCACTGAGTCACCTTTCCAGTCCCTAATTTACTCTTACGTAATTCAACAACCTATTTTTAGAAATGGACTTTAATAAATCTTTTCAAAATGTTCAACTTAAGCTTTTAAATTTTTCCATATTTATTTTTGAGGTCCTGGGAACTCACACATACTTGGCAAGCACTCTGTACCATACCTCTAGACAGCCATGGCTTAGTTTCAAAGAGAATTTCTTCCTGTTTTTATGTTCCTTTAATCAGTAAAAATAAATTCTGTAATGACAGTAGCCAGTACAGCTGGTATAAACAGGATTAGGATCAGACACCATGGGACTGTGGCAAGCTGGAAAGTGGCTGGAAAGTGGGTGTTGACCAGTTGGAGAGGAGCTCTGGACATCACTGGGGATGGAGAAGCTGGTCTCCTTCGGCCCATCAGATGAGTGGAGTTGCATTGCGCGTGTGACTCCTCTCTCAGCTGTAAAGGTCGCGTAGCCATGAAGTGCAGTTACTGTTTATTTGCTAGGGCTTGAGGACTGCCCACCCTTTACCCAGCATGGCTTTGGTTCTGGAGCATGGCTAGGAGCACTTTGAGCTACTGGGTCCCCAGAGACCCTCCCCAACCTTATCTTGACCCTTGTGGTGGCTCTTGTCTTTCAGGACCCTATCATCAGCCAGTTTTTCCCCACACTCCTGCTCTGGTCCTTCTCGGCGCTGCTCCCAACCATCGTCTACTATTCCACATTGCTGGAGTCTCACTGGACGAGGTGAGCAGGGTCTGAGCCTGTTCTGGACTGGATGTCTCTTACTCCCCCCGGGGGAACAGGCACATCGCTGAATCAACTTGTCTTTGTCGCCTGCAGGTCAGGGGAAAATCGGATCATGGTGTCAAAGGTCTACATATTCTTAATCTTCATGGTGCTGATCCTGCCTTCCCTCGGCCTGACTAGGTACATCCGTCTCCTGTCCAGCCCCACTCAGAAGCAGGACCCAGTTCTTGCCATCTGGTCTGGAAGTATGATAGAAAGTCTTTGGAAACAAACAACTGCGAACAAAACTTAAGGGAGGGCCTCGTCCTAGCTGTGTTCTTCTTGTGGAAGGAAGTGCCTGTTAAAGCTTGTGTGACAAGTCACATGTAAGGGGCACCGCAGGGAACAAATGTCTTAAGATTGGGGCTGCTTTTAGAGGGGAAGAAAACGAAAGTGTGCCATGAATACAGCTAAGCGCAGGGAAGAAAACCGGAGGGCAGAATGGTGTGAGCGAGACCTGGGTTTCATCTCCAGAATCGAGACAAACAAACGACCAAATGAATAAGAAACTCATGGAATTCGTCTGCTTTTCAGCCTGGATTTCTTCTTCCGGTGGCTCTTTGACAAAACTTCCTCGGATGGCTCCATCCGTCTGGAGTAAGTATGGGCTCAGTCGCCATCCAGAGTGCAGATCTCAAGAGCTTTGTGAGGGGAGGGAGCTGCAGTGTGGTGTCAGGCCTCAGCTCAGGCTTTCTCCCCTGGAAATAGCAGGCCTTGCAACCACACCAGCCCCCTGCATTCCTGGAATATATGTGCGAGCTGGCCTACTTTGTGTGTGCTTGCAGAAATGTGATTGTCATTTAGGCCAAGACTTAATTAGTGGCAGTCACTCTTCTCGTCCGAGACTTATTTAGAGACCACAGAGCCGCTGGGGGAGGCGCTGCTGGGTTTTAGTGATGCTCCAGCCAGGGAAGGATGCTAGTTAAACCTAGTGACTGTGTAGCCTGTGGACTGTTTAGCCCGGGAAATGGAGCTCAGTTAGGGCTGGTGTGTGCCCTTGTTAGTACTGTAAGCCTATGATACACTCCCCGAATTGCGAATGGCTCTAGGCTAAATGTTTGTGAGTCCTTATTCAGCCCTCACAAGAAGCTATGGGGGAGGGGGGGCTGAGGCAGCAGCTCCCTGCATAAAGTGCTTGCTGTGTGTGATGACACTCACTTGTCGTCCAGACACGAGGAGCCAGAGACAGGAGGATTCCAGAAGCTTATTGGCCATCTCCAGCTAGTGGGTGGACTCCAGTTTCAGTGAGAGAGAGAGAGAGAGAGACAGGGTCTCAAAAAATAAGATAGAGAACCATAGAGGAAGATATCTAGTGGGGAGAGAGAGACAGAGACAGACAGAGAGAGAGAGAGAGAGAGAGAGAGAGAGAGAGAGAGAGAGAGGTGGGGGGAGAGGGGGAGAGGGAGAAAGCTGTGAGGTAGATGTTATTCCTGTCTCAATCTTACAGACTGTGGGGTCAGAGATATTGCGTAGCTCACCCAAGCTTGTCTGGCTAGTTATTCAGCCTAGCTCACTGTACTCAAGGGCTTTCCGCAACCCCAAAGGCTCCATATTCATTGGGAATGGTTGTGGGAGAGGCTGGCCTGAAAGGTTGGGGCATTTGTTTCTTGCTGAGTTGACTGGTGACTCAGGAGAAGGCAGCTACAGATAGACAATGACCTGCCTAACTAGCTCCTGGCTTGGAAGCAAGCTGTAACAGTGTGTCCATAGCTCCATAGTCAGGACCGCCTGCTTGAAAGAGGCCTCTGACTACCAAATCCAGTGGCCAGCTCGCAGTTCCTGTTCTCTGTGACCTGTGAGCCCCACCTGGCATATTGCCTGAGGCTTGTCCTGGAGACAGTGTCCTCACTTGACTCTGAACTCTGCTCGTGGTCTCCCTGCACACACAGCGTCTCCTTTGCAACTTCCTTGAGACTTCCTGCAAAGCTGAGTTTGCTGCCTGAGGGCTCTATCCCAGGCTCCATCCTCCTCTTCTGTACCCATGGCTTCACTGCTATTTGACTACTGAATCAAAATAGGTGCACGGAGGGGCTAGAGGTGTGCCTCGCTGGGCTTCATCCAGCACCAAGAAGTTAGAGAAAAAATTAAATTCCACCGTACCCAGTACCCACGTAATCACTCTAGAGTCTTCTGTCTCCTTCCCCAGCCTCAGATGGAGCCCCTGCTGTGCACTGTGGGCTTTATCTGCCCTAACTGGATCTGTTATGCCCACAGTTTCCTCATAGCTTTCAGTGTTGGTCCAGAAAAGGCCTGGAGCGCACCCTGCCTTTTTTCTTCCTTCCTTCCTCTCATGCTGTACCCACTTTCCCAGCAGACTCCCCCCCCCCCAGTTCTATCTCCAAGAAAGATGGAGAATCGGAACCTGCCTCTTGACCCCACCAGCACCTCATCCAGTGTACCCCTATAGCTGTGGTAGTGTCCTCATTCAGTGACCCCCATAGCTGTCATAGTGTCCTCATCCAGTGTACCCCTATAGCTGTGGTAGTGTCCTCATCCAGTGTACCCCTCACTGCCTGCCATGTTGTACATGCCTATGTTTGGGCTCCAGAGGATGTGCAAATGCAAGGGGCTTGGGGTTTTTGTTTGTTTATTTGTTTTGTTTTTTTGAGATGAGACAGGCTTTCTCTGTAGCCTTGGCTTGCCTGGAACCTGGAACTTGCTCTGTAGACCAGGGTGGCCTTGAACTCACAGAGATCTACCTTTTTCTGCCTCTCAAGGACTGAGATTTGTTTTATATTATTTTAAATTTTGAGAAAAAGTCTTGCTATGTAGCTAGAAGGGCCTAGACTCATGATCCTCCTGCCTCTGCTGTCCCAGTGATGGACAGTCACAAGCATCATAGCCTGATTTTCCTCTTAGCTCTCAGCGCAGTGACTGACACGCAGATGGTCTCCGCAAATGTGCGCTGAATGATGGAAGCAGGCAAAGCCCTCCCAGAGGTCCCCATTCTCCTCCCAGCTCACAGGCCTGCCTCGCTCCCCAGGTGTGTCTTCCTGCCAGACCAGGGTGCCTTCTTTGTGAACTACGTCATCGCCTCAGCCTTCATCGGCAGTGGCATGGAGCTGCTGCGGCTGCCCGGCCTCATCCTGTATACCTTCCGCATGATCATGGCCAAGACAGCTGCTGACCGCAGGAATGTTAAGCAGGTACTACCTCGGGTCCTCCCAGTGCTCCCCCCCCCCCATGGGCCTCTCAGCTCTCTGGAATAAATGCTAGACACAGTGACAAGTGCTTTTCAAGCCCCTGCCCAGGGTCGCCTCTGCCAGGTACCTCTTTGGATCGTGGCGAGTCTTTCTCTGAATCATGGGCTGGAAGAAAGAGCTTGGGATTTTTGTGGTCTAACCAGTCCGGCCACATACTGTCTAACTTTTCTCATCCCCCTTACAAAGGACCTGGGGCAGAAGGAACTTAAGGAAGGAAGGAAGGATTTATTTTGGCTTCCAGTTTGAGGGTACAGTCCATGGTGGAGGGAAGGTGTGGGGCTGAGAGCATTTTGTACCTGTGGGATGGGAGCCCGAGACAGCCACAACCCTGGATCCAATCAGGAAGCAGAGAGAGCCGGATGCTGGTACTCAGCTTGCTGACTCTTTTCCCTCTTTCATTCAATGAGGGACTTTTAGCACACACATGGAATGATGCCACATACCTTATGGTGGGGGTGGTCTTATCGGTTAAACCTCTCTAGAAATACTCACACTGAGAGCTGTGTCTCCTCCAAAGTGATTCTAAAGCCGGTCAAGCTGACAATGAGGTTAGTCATTACACGTGAAATACATAGCTAAAAGCCACATTTGTAATGGTTTAAGCACCTGCTTAGCAAGGGAGAGACGATAAACAACCCATAGATCCCCTTCTTGGGGGTCTCTGGACCAATTTTTAGGAGTGCTCTGGTGTCAGAAATCTTTCAGGCTGTGGCACTTTTCCAGACCTCCTGAATTGAGTGGTGTGGGCTCGCTATTTCCCTATGCCTTGGTGGGAAGAAGTAGGAGGCCAGTTGCTGTCCTCCGTATTTTCGGATGGATACCACCAATCTCCCTGTTTTACAGTGGTACTAACTGGGCTGGCTCTGGCCTCCTGAGCTAGGGTTGAGCTGTTGGCAGGGAGAATGCTCAGTCTGTGTGGACTGACTCTCGATGGAGTATACTCCAGGTGTATTGCCCCAGGGGCTCATCACCCTGGTGGTTGGACACAATTACAAGGGAACCCTAGGAGAGCACACACAGAGCCTTGGAAGATCTGACTGTGAGCTACGAGAATCTGGAGCTGGCTGGAGAAGAGAAAGCTAAGGTGTTCAGTAACACTCATCCTAACTAGTCCTTCCCAGTTGTTGCAGGGAGCCACTTGTTGGTTCCTGGCTGCTCGGCAGCTCAGACCTGAAATAATCACACAGAAATTATATTATTTAAATCACTGCTTGGCCCATTAGCTCTAGTTTCTTATTTGCTAACTCTTACATCTTAATTTAACCCATCTCCATTTAATTTAATTTAATCTGTGCATCACCACGTGGTCGTGGCCTACCAGCAAAGTTTCAGCACGTCTGTCTCCTGCAGCGGCTTCATGGCTTCTCCTGACTTTGCCCTTCTTTCTCCCAGCATTCAGTTTAGCGCGCCCCCCCCACCTACCTAAGTTCTGCCCTATCATCAGGCCAAGGCAGTTTCTTTATTAACCAATGGCATTTACAGCATGCAGAGGGGAATCCCATATCATCCAACCCTGTTGGAAACCTCCCATCTTCCATGCGTGGTACATAGAAGGATTTTTGGGGACAGAACCAGCCTAGAGTGCCTTAACCCTTTCTTTCCTAGAACCAGGCCTTTGAATATGAGTTCGGAGCCATGTATGCATGGACGCTGTGTGTCTTCACCGTCATCATGGCCTACAGCATTACTTGTCCCATCATCGTGCCATTTGGTAAGTGGCCCTGGCATCGGTCTCAGGGTTCGTGGACAGCTGACTCTTTCACACCTGCCTGATTGCTACCACCAGGTCACAGTGGATTCCTAACAGAGTGACATCTTATAGTTACTCTCTTATCATGTCTGGCATGAGTTTCTATTCTGGTCCATCATGGTATCTTGTTTGATTTGTATGTGTGTGTGTATGTATGTGTGCATGGGTGAGTTTGGGTGTTCATGCACTTGGTGTATAGGGCAAAGATAGATATTGGATTCCTTCCTTCCTTCGTTTATTTCTTTCCTTGATTTTTTTAAGCACAGGATCTCCCTTTGTAGGTGTCGTAGACTCTTTTTTTTTTTAATATTTATTTATTTATCATGTATACAATATTCTGTCTGTGTGTATGTCTGCAAGCCAGAAGAGGGCACTAGACCTCATTCCAGATGGTTGTGAGCCACCATGTGGTTGCCGGGAATTGAACTCAGGACCTTTGGAAGAGCAGGTAATGCTCTTAACCACTGAGCCATCTCTCCAGCCCCGGTGTCGTAGACTCTTATGTAGACTAGACTGGCTCAAACTCCCAAAGATCTGCTCTTCTGAGCCTCTGCCTCCTGTGCTGGACTACAGGTGTGAGTCACTATGCCTGCTCTCAGATCTCTTTCTCTGTTACTCCCCACTATGGATGAACACAAAGCTCTCTGACTGGTAGGCCGGTTAGCTCTGGGGAGCAGCCTATCTCTTCCCAGTGCTGTGGTTACAGATGTGTGCCCTTGGTGCCAAATCTGATCTCAGGCCCTCATGCTTGCAGCAGGCACCTTATGAACTGAGCTAGCTCCTCAGTCATGATTTTCCTTATTATTAATTTTATCATCATCATCATTATATAGATCATATATTTTATATTTTATAAAGACAAAGTCTTGGCTATGATCGGCTTCAAACTTGGGATCCTCTGCTTCAGCCTCCCAAACACTGGGGTTGTAGCTGTTTGTGCTGCCATGACTGACTCTTTTTAATATAATTTAATTATTTAATTAATTAAGGGCTAGGTGGCTAAATGACTCAGTGGATAAGAGCACATACTGTTCTTGCATAGGATCTGAGTTTGATTCCCAGCACATACATCAGGCAGTTCACTGCCTGAAACTCCAGCTTCAGAGAGTTGATCTCTTTCACCTCCTTGGTTTTATATACACACATACACATTCACATAAATAGATAATAAAATAAAAAATAAATAAAATAAAATAAAAGCCTGTCCTGATTAGCTCTTGTAGACTAGGCTGGCCTTGAACTCACAGAAATCCTCATGCCTCTGCTTCCAAGTGCTGGGGTTAAAGGCGTGCACCACCACCACCCAGCCTTAATTCCTTATGTTTTGAGACAGGGTCTCATTATATAGCTCTGGCTGTCCTGGAGCTCATTATGTGGACCAGGCTGGTCTCAAACTCACAGAGATCTGCCTGCCTCTGCCTCCTATGTGCTGGGATTGTGGCCCAGCAAGACCCCTAGCTCAGAGCCCCTCTTTTGCAGGTCTCATCTACATCCTGCTCAAGCATCTGGTGGACCGGCACAACCTGTACTTCGCTTACCTCCCGGCTAAACTGGAGAAGAGGATTCATTTTGCTGCTGTGAACCAGGCCTTAGCAGCTCCCATCCTCTGCCTCTTCTGGCTTTTCTTTTTCTCCTTCCTTCGTCTGGGTAAGAGCATTCTGCTCTCGGCCCCGTGCCAGTGGCCTTTATTCCCATATGCACACCGGCCAGTTGGGTCCCTAACTACATTCACAGCGTCAGTATGGTGGAACGTGGTGCTCCTGGGTGAGGGTGGTTGGTATGGTGTTGGCAACCTGGCTACTGAGCTAGGTCAAGTGTGGCATAGCTCCAGAAATCCCCACGGAGCAGACAGCTCCAGTACCAGTTCAGTGGGGGGTGGAGACTGAGCCAGAGGATATGAGTACTACAGTCACCCCTAGGGAGTCTCTGCCCTGTCTAGCCCTAGGCTCCAGAGTCTGGGGGCAGCTGTCCCAGCAATCCCACTATCAAATGACCATTTACTTGGTGTCCCAGTGTCCAAAAGCTGACTAGGGATGATTCTAGCCAGCACGTGGGTCCTATACCCTGTGTGCTCTTGGCTGTGAGGATACCGTTCTGGCTGTTGAGGTGAGGGGTAGAGGTGGGGGCCAGGGAGCAGTCACCCACAGTTTAGGCACCAGGCCTGGCCCCTTCCTTGACAGAGCAAACAAGACAGGCAGTCCCCTGCCTCAAGGCTGCACCTGTGTTCCCAGGTCTGACGGCCCCCTCCACTCTGTTCACCTTCCTGGTGGTGCTGCTCACCATCCTGGCCTGCCTGCTCTACACTTGCTTTGGATGCTTCAAGCACCTGAGCCCCTGGAACTACAAGGTACCCACCTGGCTGCCTGCCATGCCTCAGGCAACTCTGAGGACAGCAGCGGCTTCCTCTTCTTCCTCCCTCCCTATGTGGCTGCAGTACTAGCCTTCTCTGGTTCTTCTTCGGGTATGATGTGACTTCCGTCCCTCCCCTATTCCTGGCCCCTGTCCCCATCCCTCATTTGAGCTGCATTGGGAGTCTGGTGCCGGCTGGTCCCATTGTTCTGCTGGTTACTAGTCTGTTTGTTTGGGGGACCTTTGTTCAGAGAGACCAGTTCTGTTCGTCATTGTGTCTCTGCTGTTGTCCACAGACAGAAGAATCATCAAGTGACCGAGGAAGCGAAACAGAGGCCCACGTGCCCCCATCATTCACAGTAAGCGATCTGTGTTTCTATCCCCATGGTGGCTGCCTTTTGTCCCTCTGGTTGTAAGGTCCCATCCAGAGAAGCCATAGGAATGCCCTGGCATAGTGCTAGCTGAAAAGAGAGCCCAGGCCAGTTGGCAGGCTAGTTGTGAACTCATGTCAATTGAAAGGACTCTGTAGTCAGCCAGGATGCTGCTGTACCTGCGCACAGGAAGCTGCCTTGGCCACTGAGGCTGATGCTGCCCAATGGATGCCCTTCTTTCTGTGGGCCACAGTGCCCTGCTCGCTTGCCGTCTCTCAGCCCCACTGCCTGGGGAGTTGGACCTTCAGTGCTGCTGTATCAGGAGGTCCTGTGTGAGATCCTGGGACAGCTACAGGAGACAGCAGACTTGTGCCCCTTTGAGTTCAGCAAATGCATAGGGCGCCTTTTCCAGAAGAGGCTGCCAAGTTGGAAAGGCCCCTTCTTCTTCCCGGTTTTCCCTGCCTCTGTCCTCCAGGGTGCCACCTCAGGGTAGAGCATGGCCCTTGATGGTAGAGTGGTGACTTCTGGCCATCCTAACAGGTGTGAGGGTGGGACATTGGTGTGACCTCCTCAGTCTTTGTCCTTCTAGGGGCTAAAGACTCCTCTTAAGGTCTGTTCTTGGACAAACCCCTAGAAAGTAGGTATTTGGTAGTGTAATTACCCAGAGACACCCTTGCCCCTGCCAGCCAGCAAGGAGAGCAGGCTGGGTGAAGCGGAAAATCCTTCAGCCTGGGTCTGGGAGGCTGCATAAGTTGCATAACTGACAGACACGTATCTCTCCAAACAGCCTGGTTCCCAAATAAGCTGAGACAGTCACTCAGAGTACAGCAGCAGGAAGGATGTTTCTCTGAGAACCAGAGGAAGTCACTCTTTTTTCTTCGTATTGTCAGGAGAACTGGGCTGTAGACTGCTTTCCATTTTGCTCTGGCTGCTGAGAAAGACTCAGTTGGCTCACATAGGGTCCAGATGCCCCCACGTGAATGCTATTTCTCTTTCTTTCCGTTTTGCTACTTCTTGATATGCATCCACTCACTGGGGGGAAATGGGGAGTGTGGGGCATGACCAGGATGTGGGGGGTCAGACCTGCCATCTTCCAAGTAAGACCTAACTCTCGAATCTGCCAACAGCCCTATGTGCCTCGGATTCTGAATGGTTTGGCCTCCGAGAAGACGGCGTTATCCCCGCAGCAGCAGCAGACATACGGTGCCATCCGTAACATCAGTGGGACTCTTCCTGGGCAGCCTGTGGCTCAGAATCTTAGTGACAGCCTGGCCGATGCCTACCAGGAATCCTGAGAGTGGGCAAGCTGCTGGTCTGACTGGCTCAGGGCACTCAGGAGGGACTGGAGCCCAGACAGGCCCTTAAGTGCTTTCCTATCTCGTGATAGGAGGGAACCAGCCGGTCATGGGCGCTCAGGCCCATGGCTGAGGGTTTATGGTAGAGCTGCTGCTCCTAAGCGCCATCTGTAGGCTGCTTTTCTGGTTCTAATGTGGGGAACACCTGCAGCTCCCTCCCTCTTGTGGTCGTATGAGGATATGCACATTTCTTCCTCCACCCACTGCAAGGTGGGATGATGTCCCCAGTGATTTGTAGTCATGATCGTGTGTTGGAATTTTGCCCTCAGACTGATCAGGTTTAGAGATTACCGATTGATAGAGAGATGTGTCCAGGAAAGCCCGGGAATGCTGCTTAGCCTTCTGCAAGCGGATGCATAGCTAATGACCAGTGACTCTGTAGCAGTTGGGTCAGAGACAGAGCCCATGGTGGGGGATCCTACAATGCTTCCCAAGCCTGCAGCCCCTTCTCAGGGAAAAGTGGACGGCTGTAGGGACCAGGAAGCATCTTGTCCTTGCTGCCAGCAGCAGGGCAGCATGCACCTGCCCACTGGCTATGTGACCACCTCCGTACCTGCTGTACCTCTGGGTTTTTTCATCATGTTGCCTGAGATCCTGTGACTGGGGTCACCCTGAAGTAGGCAGGGACACTGAGAACCATTATTAAAGTGGCCACTCGGTTGGTGGTAAGATCCCACTCCTCATGCCTCTTCCAGGTTCATGTGTGGCTTTCCATGTCCATGCAAGCTTCATCTGGCATCTACGTGATGTGTCTGCTCTGTCTAAGATGGGAGGAGTGTTGTCAAGGGTACCCTGGAATGATGGGAGGACAGAGTGGCAGACACATAGAGAAGAGGGTGGCCCTCCATTTCTTCTGTTTTGAGCAGCTTTTTTTTTTCTAGAGTGGAATCTGGGATTGGGTTATAGGGGACAGGTGGAGGCCCAGGGCCCACATGGAGAAGAAGAGGTGTGGCAAGACACACATGGGGGTGGGTGGGACTTAGTTGTCCAAGTTTGGGTGAAGGTGTGGGCTCGGGCAGAGCTGTGGTAGATCAGAAACCGACCACTTGGGCCTGCCTCAGTTCCTTAGCACAGGGACCAGGCCGGATCTGCCCATCCCTTTTTCTGGTGGCCCTTGCCTATCAGGGCCCCTTCACTTGAGCCAGCCGGCCACACTGCCTTTTCTCCAGGGACTTGATCTCTATAAGTGCCTGGATGGTGCCAGCACTACTCTGGGGGCTGCTTGGTTTAGGGTGGCCCTGGTCAGCGGTTATTTCCAGCTGTCTTTGCTGCCTTTACCAGTCTGGACTGTTTCACATGGCCCAGTATGCACAAAAGTACACAGGCAGAAGTGTGAGCTCGCCTATGGGAGGAGGGCCCCATGTGGATTGGAGTAGAGGATTTGTTTGTAAAATCATTTGTAACCAAGGCCATATTGCTTAATACAGATCTGTAGCACACCAGGTAAATTTTAGGAAAGATGCCATAGGTGTCAACAGCAGGTGTCACAGACAGGTGTGAGAGACAAGTGTCACAGACAGGTGTGAGAGACAGGTGTCACAGACAAGTGTCACAGACAGGTGTGAGAGACAGGTGTCACAGACAGGTGTGAGAGACAAGTGTCACAGACAAGTGTCACAGACAGGTGTCATAGACAAGTGTCACAGACAGGTGTGAGAGACAGGTGTCACAGACAAGTGTCACAGACAGGTGTGAGAGACAGGTGTCATAGACAAGTGTCACAGACAGGTGTGAGAGACAGATGATGAAGTGAACTCTGTCCAGACAAGCTTTATTAGGAGTGCCGTGACCTGCAAGGGGGTCTTAAGGGGAAGGAGCAAGGAAGAGAGGCTCTGAGGGTGTGGGACAAAGGGAGTTCTTAGCAAGTGGGGAAGGCTCCACACCTGGTGATCCATCTTACCTGCTAGGAGTCAGGGGGCCAGGAAGGCACTAGGTAAGCATGAAATCACAATTCAAAGTTGCCTTGGGTCTAGGGAGCAGCAGTTGCTTGCCCACAGCTGTGAGGTGGAGGGGAGACTTGGAGGACGGAGCAGTTGTTAGCTCTCCTTCTCCCTTTTATAGCATGAGTAATAAAAACCCAAAGACAGATATTGGGGTTCAAGTTGAAGATCAGAAAAGCAAAGCAGCCAACCACTAAGAGTTCTTACCTCCACCAAGGCTGGGCGATCCTGTCCTCAGCCTAAATGCAGACTGAGACCCAGAGCTCCTGTCTCCTCCTGTCTTATATTCCACTGGGATTAAAGGCGTGCACCACCACTTCCTGGCCTCTATGGCTGACTAGTGTGGCTGCTGGGATTAAAGACATGTGCCTCCACTGCCTGGCCTGTATGGCTGATTAGTATGGCTGCTTTGCACTCTGATCTTCAGACAAACTTTATTTATTAAAGCACAAACAAAATATCACTATACCCTCCTCTGGGGGAGGCGTGGCTATATCTTCCCAGAGCTGGGGCACTTGGGGGCACCTGACTCTTAAAGTGGCCACATGTTTTAAGGTCTGTGACCTAACATGGGGTGGTGAGATGTGGAGGAGCGCACCCAGGCTCCCAGAGCCTTCAGGGCACAAAATCTTAAGCTCTTTCTTTCGAAAGGGGACGTCTTTCTTAAGGGAGCCAGGGGAGGTACCAGGGCGGCTGCTGAGGCTGTGGTTGATCCCCGAGGGCATCACTGCAGCTCAGCCAGGGACACGAACTTGCGGATGTCCTGGGCCAGAAGCTTGGGCTCTTCAAAGGCAGCAAAGTGGCCCCCACGCTCCATGTAGGAGTAGGAGATGAGCTTGGGGTACTTGACCTTCACCCACTTTTCTGGAGCATGCAGTAGCTCACAAGGGAAGGCAGCATAGCCAGTGGGCACCAAGACCTTCATCCTGTGGGGAAGAGGGGTTGCTGGGGATTAAGGCTGCTCTCATGTCCCATGGGCAAGACGAGGACCTCAGGGCTGAGGACCCATAATGGACCCATAATGACAAGGACAGACTCAGGAATCAAACAGCTATTCACTACAGCCACTGCTTCTACTTACTAAGGACGCTCTCTGCCTGGGACGACCATGTGACAGGTCATGTGAGCCTCTAAATACCCACTTTGCGAGTCTTTTTCCTCACTGTCACCTGAGGGTCTGCATATATACCTTGCAAACTGCAATACCTCTGTCCCAGCAGAGCAGGATCCAGGGAACATCAGGATCCCAAGAACATCTGCTGTCTTTCTTATCTCACCATCTTGCCTTCTTTGAATTAAAGGCCAAGTGGTTACCAGCCCCAGCCCCAGAGTCCCCTCTCCCTGCTCAGCAGGCTTACCCTTCATGCCTATGGACCATGATGCCCTGACCCAGGTTCTCCTTGTAGAAGCGCTGGGAGGAGACAATGGTTCCTGTTGTCCAGTAGATCATGATGTTGGTCAGCAGATCTTCCAGGGAGAACTTCCTGGGAAAGCACACAGGATGCCCAGGTCAGTGGCAGGGTCCTTGCCTATCTGACTTCCCTCAAATGACCGGTGTCATTTTTTTCCATAGGTCCTGCTTCTAGGTGGATAGCTAGTGCAGAGTGCAGACCATGGCAATCAAGTTATAAGTTTCTCACCTGCCTCACCACCAGGTGGCGCCCGTGCACCCAGGGGCTTTGAGCCCAGGGGTGCACACCACAGCTTCTACCTCCTCCTTCCTCCTGCGTTTTTCAGGTTGAGGCTAGCACTGCCCACCCTCCAGTGACCATTCTCCCGCCCCCAGTTCAAGATTCCAGGTTTCTCCAAATTAATTTCCCTCTCTCAGGATGCTAAGGGATTTGAAACTCCTGGCAGCAGGAAGAGGCTGGTCTTCTGGGTATTCCTCAGGAGCCAGCACACAAAGTGGTTTGAGGTGATGAACCAAGAGTCAAGGGACCCAGGTACTAGTCTTGGCCCTGGTACTAAAGAGCCCTGCGGCTGCAGTTGTTTGCTATGCCCACGTCTCAGTTTGTCCTTTGGTAAAAGTAGAATGAGTAATACTTGGAAGATGTGAGGGACATCAAAGTAAAGCATATAGAAAACATGGGTCCCTTACTTTGATTGCATGCCAATCAGTGTGATGATTCGGATAGGAAGTGCCTCACAAAAGGTCCAGAAACTGATATAAGGCTTTGGGGAAGTGATTGGATCCTGAGAACTCTGACATCATGAATAGACAGCTCTATAGATGGCTTTCCATTTTGATAACATTTGGGAGGTGATAGTCAAGAGGAGTCTGGCTGAAGCCTGCAGGGTACTGGGGGCCTGTTCTTAGCTGGTCTGCTCTGTGGCTCTGCCTTGCCTGTCTGCCCTGATGCTCTACCTCACTGTCGACCCAGAAACAAGATACCACAGCTGGAATCTCCGAAATCATGAGCCACAACGAACTCCCTTCCTTTTGAGTTCACTGCCCCTTAGTAGAGGAGAGGAAAGACAAGGACTTGGGGACATGTTTTGTCTGGGTTGGGTACCAGTCAGGGAAGACATCTCTAGGAGGTGATCTTGACACCTTGGTCTTGTCAAGACCTTGATTGTGTCTTGAAAGAAGAACAAAATGGTGGGAGGGTGTGCAGACAGGTTAGCTTGGCAAACACCACAGGGCTGGAGGTGGGGGGAACCCGAGAGCCCAAACCTTACCTCCTTGGGGATCAGGTTCTGTACTCGGTCCTGAGAGGAAAGGAGGGAGACAACAAGGGGAAGCCTATACTCCCAGGAGCTTGGAACTCAATGAGGGGCTGGCGAATCCCTGTTGTCACTGAAGGATGTAGCCTTTTGCAGGGTCACAACCCCAGAGATTCCCAGGAGCTTCCTGGAGAGCCCCTGCTCTGGTCTCAGGCTGACCACTGTGGATGCTGCCACTGCTCCCAGGATGTTCCCTGACCTTAGAGCCTTAACCCTGTGGTTTTCTGCTGTTCAGTCTTCCAGTGGTCCAAAGTCCCCGTGTGTTTTCCCTGCCCCTCCGGAAAACCCAATCCTAGCTACTGCCACTTTTGAAGTTCCCAAACTGGTTCTTCCTAGCAGGCTGGTACCCACCCTTCCGCCTTTTCTTGCTACCCTCTTTGAGGATATCTTGGCCGACCAGATAGCTGTGTTAGCAATCTGTCTTGGTTTCGAGGTCTTTTCTGGGCTTCCCCATCTGCCTTGTTGGCCCCACACTGTCAGTTATCTCCCTGGACTGTTCACATACAGTCTAGGGGCTCACGATATCGCTAGGTTACTTTGTTCCCAGCCTGGCCGACATCCATATTCTGGCCACTTGCCCGCAACCTCCTCTGAAACCTTTCTCAGTCCTGTATTCAGAAACTGTCTCTGCTGCCCAGACCCAGAGAAAGGGGCCTCTTACTGGGTTTTGTCTCCCCAATCTTCCTGCCTGTTTGTTTCTCCTTTCCCTTTTCTCCCTTCTTTGTGGTTAACAAAACTTTGCAGCTTCCCTGGGTGCTGTCCTTCAGATTTTTTCTATGTAGGTTGAACTTGGCTCTAAAGACCCCTCACCTGAGCTCTACATGTCTGGGTCCAAGCCCTGCCCCTCCCTCCACACAACCATGCCAAGAATGATCTTACTGTCTATGCTGAGACGGACCATTTGACATTCATGCCAGTACACACATGAATGCACAAACACCCATCTACCTAGTCACAGTTTTCAGGGGCCTGCACATTCACACCTATGCACACGCACACATATATGCATAGTGGTTAAGGGCTTATACACTCACATACCTGTGCTTACTAATATACTGACACACTCAGTGTTGTACACTCACCTGTGCAACATGCATATACACACCTGTGTTGGCTTTTAGGCATGCATACTCATAGCCTCACACACGTGCATGAACACTCTCGTATGCAAGCATGTGTGTTTACATGAAAAAGGCTCAGGGGTCCTCCCAGTCCTACCTACAGGTTCCTCCCTCTTACTCTCCACTCTCTAGCTGGAGATGTGCCATTTCCAGGCATTGATATCTGGACCAGAAACCCTGGTTCTGTGTCTTCCTTGTTCCCTCAACCTCAGCTGCCCTGACTCTCTCTTCCCATGGTGCCTGTCCCTGCTCCTGGCACCTGGACCACAATACCCAGGCTGCTTTCCCTACCTGGCCCTCAGCTCAGCTCCAGGTCCGGATTTAGCTGATTATCAGCAGCTATGGACTGAGAGCAGCCCTAGGAGGAGTTTGCTGCTTTCCGCGAGTTCCCACGCCCTTTTGCCCAATGATCTTTCCGTTCTCTGAAGCATGCTCTGATTTACCTCTGCCTGCTTTTGCTAATGGAGTAGGGCAGGGACATCCTGGAGTGTTGAGGGCTAAGGGGGCACTACAGAAATATTTCTATGAAATGGAAAATAGGGAGACTTTAGGTGATGAGAAGCTTCCTTGGGGGGAAGACTACCCCGAGATTAAATCAAATATGTGTCTCCTGTGGACTGGAGCTCTGCCAGGAGCTCTCTGTCTTCTGCCTGATCACAGCTGCTCATCTACCACACCGGCCACTTCCGGACTCGGTGTGAGTCTTCTTCCTGCCACAACTACCTGTCTGTCATTGCTCAGAGATCTGGGCTGCTCATGCCAGACCAGAGACTAAAGGGGGCTGCAGGCATGGTCGCAAGGAGCATACCAAGTCCCTTGCCAGGGAGCCAGGGGCATTCTCTCAGTCAGGATTCTTGCTGAGTGTGCTCTGTGGGAGACAGACTCAGGGCGAGGACTTGTCCGGGCTCTTGGTGACCTGCCCAGAGGAACGGATTGGTGACCTGTCCTTGACGGATCTGCTCAAGTCACTGGACAAATCCAAACTCAACTTGCGTTTAAATTGCTTTTCTCTCTGCCTCAGTTCCCTTCTTCCGCCCAGGAGAATCTTAGTGATCTTCAGTGAGGCATACATCCTGGCACTTCCCCTTGAGACAAAGCAGATGTCTCCTCTGGTCCTGCGCAGCCCTCCGCCCACAGGCTTGTTCTCCTACCATCAGTTTCTTTCTTTTTCAAGACAGGGTTTCTCTGTGTAGCCTTGACTGTCCTGGAACTCGCTCTGTAGATCAGGCTGACCTCGAACTCACAGAGATCCGCCTGCCTCTGCCTCTGCTGGGATTAAAGGTGTGTGCCAGCACCACCCGGCTCCCATCCATTTCTTGAAGACTCACTGTATCAGGCTGCTGTGGTGCCGAGGTGAGGGTGGGGACAGAACAGTGTTTTTGTCCCCGGGCAGATGCCATCCCATTTCATTTTCTCTTCCTGCCCACAGCTCTGGGGTGGGCACTTTGTGTGTCACTGAACAAGGAAAGAAAGGCATAGACCCTGGGGGCTGGGGACCAGAGTGAAATCCTGCACCAGGCTAAGGAACAGGACTAAAATCTGATGCATGGTGCAGCTTCCAGAACTCTGGAGATGGAATGGCTCCCCAGTCTTTTCCACAGCCTCTCTTCATTGGCCCCCACAGAATCTGTGGAGGCTCTGGGTGAGAGACCCTGCTATTCTGCAATAAGGGTTGCTCACTGTCCTGGGGACTCCTTGCCTGTAGGGGGAGCTGCTGAGTTCTGAGTCCTCTGTGTCACTAACCTATTGAACTAGACACTTGTCCTGTGGGTGTCTCCACCTCTCCATCCTCCACACAGGGTCTCTCTGGTCACGAGTGGGGTGATAGGATGTGTAGGACACCAAAGACAGGGGAGCTTGCTGGTCCTCTATGGACCTCGATCAGGGATGAATGATGGGCAGGGAGAGGCAGAGCCTCGGGACTGGGTCCTTGCAGCAGGGCCATGGGGCCTCACCTCTCCAGGCCTCCGTCTTCCAGTTCACGGTATTCTGGGTTGGTCCAGGTGGAGAACTTTTCTAAGATGTAGGCAGCCAGGCCCACGGGCGAGTCGTTCAGAGCACAGCCTGGATGGGAAGGAGCAAGGGAGGGATTCGAGCCTGGCCCCAGAGAGTATGACTCCAGGACAGAGGTGTGTGGCTGGGTCAGCGTTGTAATTGGCAGAAGCCCTGTCTCCAGCACAGCCCTGCCACATGTCCCACATCTGGGGCCTCTGGGGCCCTTGTGACGTCATCTGGTGAGTGGGTCCAATCCCCCCATGATCTCCTGGACTGGGTTTCTTGAGGTCCAAGAGAGAACTCTCTCTGTGTCTCTGTCTTTCTGTCTCTCTCTCACATACACATGCACACATACACACGGGTTCACACACACATACACACAAGCAAACACATGCATACATACACACATTTTCTGTGGTACTGAGCCTTGAATCCAGGGCTTCACAAGTGCTCAAAAGCTCCGTCATTCACCCAACTTACAATGCCGTTTCTATAAAGATGAGAATTTGATACTTAAAATGAAAAACAGGAAATATGGCTTAGTGGTTAAGAGCTCTTGCAGAGGACCTGGGTTCAGTTCCCAGAACCCACATGGCAGCTCACAACTACCTGCTACTCCAGTTCCAGGGGACTGAATACCCTTTTCTGACCTCTGAGGACTCCTACTCACACGGTGCACATGTATACACTCAGGCACATACATACATACATGCTGCATACATACACACACAAAAGAAAGATAGAAGGAAAGGAAAAGAAGAGAAACAGTCTAAAAGTACCTAAGAGGAAAAATCAATTATAAATATTGACACATGACTGACACCAAATAACATTCCAGAGATTAAAACTCTAGGGCCTTGGGGTGGAGCTCAGTGGTATGATATCTGCTCAAGACTCTTCATAGATCCTTAGCACCAAACCAACCAGACAAAACCAAAATAATAGACTCTGAACAAACCACCAGCAAAAGCCCCAGACCAAACCAAACACAAGGCTTTGACCATAGCAAGTGTTAGTATCTGGAATGTTCTGTGCCGTAGGAACTGTGAGATGCCCAAAAATGGGTCCAACAATTCTCAGGTGTCTTTAAGTGAACCAGGGGAACATCCTTCCCAGTCCTCCACACCTTTAGGGCGGTAATTCTCAACCTTCCTAGTGCTGCAACTCCTTAATACAATTCCCCATGCTGTGGTGCCCCCAACCATAAAATTATTTGTGTTGCACTCCTTAACTGCAATTTTGCTACTATCATGAACTGTAATGTAAATATTTTTTGGAGACAGAGGTTTGTCGAAGGGGCCACAACCCACAGACTGAGAGCCACTGCTTTAAGGGTTCCATCTACCCTTGTTATTAATCACTTCATGGCTCCATAGATTAAAGAAAAGCCAGAGCAGGGCAAATGATTCTCGTCTGTAGAGACGGATGAAGGCATTTTCTAGGGATCTTTATTTACCACTCTGTAGACGAGCTTTGCAGTCCTTAAAAAACTGGTTTGTAAGCTGGGCAGTGTTGGCACACGCCTTTAATCACCCAGAAGGCAGGGGCAGGCCTCTGTGAGCCTCGAGGTGAACCTCGTCTACAGAGTTCCAGGACAGTCAGGGCTACCCAGAGAAACTTTGTCTTGATAAACCAAAAAGGAAAGAAAGAAAACTGGTTTGTGCTCCTACCTGCCTTTGCTGATAACACTTTACTGGTTTCCTGTGAATAAAATGAGTTAGATGTACTGGGACCTGCTCATTGATACTGGTAAAACTGCCAGATTTTCAAGTTTTTTGTTTTGTTTGTTTTTTTTCTGGCAGGGTTTCTCCGTGTAACAGCCTTGGCTGGCTCGGAACTCATTCCGAAGACCAGGCTGACCTAGAACTTAAAAAGATCCACCTGCCTCCGAAGGGCAGTGCACCACCACTGCCTGGCAAGTAGGTTTTAAAACAAGCTGTCTGTAAATAGAACCAGGGGACAGGAATGGTTGCTAGCCCTCCTCTCAGAGTTGACTGAGACTTCTAGTCCCTGTGGCACCCATAGCTGTTGAACCCTTAGACTTCTGCCCTTAGCCCTTTCTCTTTACTCCTTGTAGAGGACTAAAAATCAGGCTGGGGGTGAGCAATCTCAGCCCCTTGAGCACACGATGAATTACATTAGTGGAGGTGTTTGAATTATTCTGGGAATCTGGAAAGCATGTGGGACCTTGGGAACCCGCCTCCATAGAGAATGCAGTCTCTGTTCTGAGGTCCTTGCTTTCGTTCCGTGAGCACTGCTCCTAGGAGGAACCGGTTTCCCTCTCCTGAGTGTACTTACCCACGGTGTCTGGCTTGGTGGCCTGGATGTGTAGGTAGCCACTCTCCCTCACGATGCTGTTGAAAACCTTTTCCTTGAAGGGGTATAGGAGCTCGATATCCCTCTCAGTGTAGCCAAGAAATCTCCCGAAGCTCTGGCCCAGGAGTGGGGTCAGGGTGTAGATATTTTTTGTCATGAAAGCTATATTCAGGTGTAGGCCTTTCACGTGGCTGTGGACCGAGAAATGGGCACAGGTGATTTTGCCTGCTATGAAGGCTTTGGGAAGGAGATGGAGGACAGGGACATGTCACAGAACTGGAGAGCACAAGTCAGCCTCCTTCATCCGTCTGTCCCAGTGAAAATGCATGGACTTGGAGGTGAGGGGCAAGAAAGGACAGTTTCTAAAGAGTTCTGACCAGGGAAACTTTAGAGTCTGCCAACCATGAAGGTCAACCAGGTGTGTCCAGCTTGCAGCCCGTGGACCACGTGTGTAACAGGAAAGGTATGAATGCCACTCAGTACACTGTGGTTAGCCTGGGTGCCTATGAAGGGCCACTACTCTCGTGTTACCCCCGGAGGAGGGTGGGACCAGTATATTCCATTCTTAGATATCCCTCTTCGGTACCACGGAGGACTTGGCTTAGAGGGAGCTCCCAGTCTCCCTCTGAGGAGGGCCTAGGGTGAACAGCCCTGTGTCCTGTGTGGATGGTGTACACACAGATCCTGGCGAGGCTGTACCATGCCTGAATGACTACATCGACTCACTTGGGAACCATCTGGGCCATGTTGGTGCAGATGAGGGACCCCCAGTCCCCGCCTTGAATGTAGAATTTCTGGAAGCCCAGCCGTGACATCAGCTTGTAGAAGATCCTGGCGGTGGCCACAGTATCAAAGCCTGAATGTGAAGGGCACAGACAGGGGAGTCATGAGGACGCCTTCAGAACACTCGGGTGCCTGCGAAGTACCCTAGACCAGCCTCCCTCCAAGCTGAGGAAACAGAGGCCCACAGAAAGCTAGAAGGAATCTTAGAGATGCAAGGACACTTTCCCCGGACACAGGGAAAGGGTGAGAGCTGCCTTCCTCAGGATAGGGCGGTGATTCAGTAGCTGCCACTCTGCCAGGCAGGAAGGTGTGTGCAGAGCTTGGCTAGTCACTGTAGGTTGCAGGATACCCTGCACAGGGACTTTATTAGCCGTGTTGGCCTAGAGCAGGGCATGGCCCAGGTATGGAGCTGCCCCTGAGCAGCAAATGCATGAGTCCACGCCTGAGCAGTGCTAGGCAGCCACATCTATCCCCTTGGCTCATGCCACTAAAGAACTGGCCATGTAGAACCTAAAATGTCTGTCAGACTCTCTAGATTCCCTGCTTCATCTTAAAAGGAGAACGCCGTGGCATCTTGGCTACATGAGGCACAGTCTGGCATGTGCCACCCTCCAGCACCCTGTACCTTTCTTGCTAGATGCCTCTGAGAAGCCATAGCCAGGAATGGAGGGGCAGATGACTTCAAACACGTGCTCGTCACTCAGGCCGTGGGCCTTGGGGTCGGTCAGCAGCGGGATGATCTTGTAGAACTCATAGAAGGAGCCAGGCCAGCCGTGCACCATCAGCAAGGGCTTTGGGGTGAGGCCTGAGGGCAGCTGGGGAGGCTTCACGTGGATGAAGTGGATGTCCAGCCCTGGGGAAGAGCACAGTCGGGGTGAGGGACGGAGGGGCCTGCTGCAGTGGAGGCTCCTGGGCACTGAGGCCACCAAATAGCTGTAGATGGTACAGAGAACCACAAACCCAGGCCTGCAGAGCATCCTGCAAACACCAGGCCCAGCAGGACCCATCCTGCAAACACCAGGCCCAGCACAGGCTGCCAGTCCTACCAGATCACACAGGATGGTCTTAGCCCGCTACTGTCCAACGTGAATCGAAGGCCAGGACTGTTCTCTTTGAGCATTTGTACCCTGAGCAGGCTTTGTGCTGCAACACTCTAGTAACCATGGTTACTAGGTAGCCAGTGAGTGGAAGTTGCATTTCCTAGCTTGCCACCACTGAAAGCGAAGTACTGCCTAGTCCCATCCTGCGCATTGCCTGACCTGCTTCCTCCTCCTCCACGGGCCACTTGTCCTGATGTCAGGTTCTGTGTATTTTACCCCAAGAGATGTGAACTTGAAAAGTTTGCACAGTGGCTCTGGTATTTCTTAAGTGTTTCCATATCTGATTGCCTTTAGGGTTTGCGAGAGCTGCTGTGAATTTTTGACTTGGTGGGATGGAGAATTGTCTAGGAGACAAGTCTCTGGGCAAATCCGCGAGGGATTGTTTAGATTAGCTTCAGGTGGGAAGACCCATCACTAATTGGGCAGCACCAGCCCCCGGACTAGGTTACTGGACTGAATGTAAAGAAGAAAGTCAGCTGAGCGCAAGAATTCATTGCTCTGTGCTCCTGACTGCAGCTGCAGGGGACTGGCTTCTTCATGCTCCTCCCACCATGACATCATCATGATGGCCTGCACCCTTGAAGTGTTAGCTGAAACAAACCCTTCTTTTCTTAAGCTTGTGTGTGTGTGTGTGTGTGTGTGTGTGTGTGTGTATACAAGTGTGTGAGTGTGTGCGCATGTGTGCTGAGGTCAGGGAGGACATCAGAAGTCCTTCTGTAATACTTTGCTTTATTCCTTTAAGACAGGGTCTACCACTGAACTTGAAACATGTTATTTTGTTTGGGCTGGGAGCCCCCAAGGATCTCCACCTCCTGACCCCACATGTCTGGGATTACAGCTGTGATCTTTATTGCCAACTTGGTTGGTTTGGGGATCACATGGGAGATCCATGTGAGGGTGTTTCCACAGAGGCTTGAGAAGTGAGAAGACCCGCCCTGAATATGGGCATCATGGGATGGCCAAAAAACAATATGGAAGACAGGAAAATGAGGAGCTCCCATTCCTTTCTGTTTCCAGTATGACATCACTTCCTTGCTGCAGGGGCTTCCCTGCCAGGATGGACTGTACCCTCAAACCACGACGAAAACAAACCAGTGATACTTCACTTATCTTTGTCAAGTTTTATGTTGAGCACTGAGGAAAATAACAATTCAACTGGGTCACTAATCTCACACAGGAAGGCTGCCCCTGTGACTCACACACCCCTAGGCCCAGCTGGGCGTCTGCAAACTCACCTTCAATCTTGGTCTTGAAGTGAGGGTACTGGTTGAGGATCTCCACCTGCTTCCTCCAGTCAAACTCATTCCTCCAGTAGGACACCACTTTCTTCAGGTAGCTGGCGTTGAAGCCATAGTGGAAGCGACTGCCCTCCAAAGGTGGAGATGCCCGGAAACTATCGATCCTGTGGTGTAAGTCCTGCAGTGAAGAAGTCAGGGTGGGTGGGCAGAGGCAGGAGAGAGCTGTGTCCACAACTCAGAGTGAACCCTGCAGCCACAGATGGACACTGTGGAGGGGCCACACAGGGCCCATGGGTGTCACTGGATCCCTGAGAGGCTTATGGGTTCTCCCTGTGGACTTCAAATTCCCTTTCATGTATTGGTGGGATGGGAGGTGCAGGGAGAGACTGGAAGACTGCTCAGGCCACACATGATCCGTTCTCCCTTCCAGCTCCCTTCCAGGCATCTTCTCATTCCTTAGGTGTGTCAACAATACTCACTTTGTTTTTTTTTTTTTTTTTTGAGGCAGGGTTTCTCTTTAGCCTTGACTGTATTGGACACACACTCTAGACCAGGCTGGCCTTGAACTCACAGAGATCCGCCTTCCTCTGTCTCCCAAGTGCTGGGATTAAACATGTGCACCACCACTGCCCAGCTCCAATACTTGCTTTTAATTCACCAAGCCTCTATAGAGCAGGCACTTTGTCAAGAGCCACAGAACAAAATTACTAGGCTTTGCAAGATGCAGGTTCTCCCTGCAGCAAAGGAGATGCCACTGATAACCCCTGCATGAGCAATAAGACCATGGCCACAGATGACCTCCACATGAGCAGTGACGCCTTTGCCACAGATGAACCGTGCATAAACAGTGAGGCCATGGCCACAGATGACCCCCACATCAGCAGTGAGGCCATGGCTCAGATGACCCGCACATAAGCAGTGAGGCCGTGGCCACAGATGACCCCCGCATGGTCAATGAGGCCGTGCTCCATCAAGTTACATCCATGACTGAAGCTCAAATGTCATACAATCATTGCATACCTCCAATTTCTAGGGTTTTTTTTTGCCTTTTGTTCACACTGATTTCAAGATTACAAAAGTCATTCTTGACAGTGGCCAGTGCAGGAAAAGGTCACAGGCTACATCTGGCCTGTGAGCCATGATGTGCCAACACCTGCTAACAGTTGAACAACTCACCCTAACCCAGGGAGATAAAATGGACTGTTGAGGAGACAAGTTCTGGGTGTGAATCAGGCTAACAATCTAGCAGTCCATCTGGGCATGCTCATTTCAGGTCATGGAAGAGCTCAGGCATTACCAGAGACTTCCCCAGGGCCCTGGCCTTTCCCAGACAGGCTTGCACACTTCAAAGCCCAGCTTCTGCCCTCAGCCTCCTAGTTCTTGGTCCCTTTCTCCTTGGAACTTTGGTGATCTTTAGTCAGTGCGTCTGATGATGCTGATTCTTACTGATCTGTGTGTCTCCAAATCTTAACACCATGTATTCCTTACTCATTCGCGGAGGCTGAGTGTGTGCGTGAAGCTGTATGGGGGAAGGGGGCATGTCTGTCTTCTCCTATGCATTTCATAGAGCGCCTGCACCTCATGGGTGCTCAACTACTTAGGATGGAAAAACGGATGGGCGAGACCACATTAGACTCCCCAGGCCCTTCCAGGATGCTCTTTCCTTTGCTCTCTGCCCCTTCTGGTTTGATTATTTTGACTTTGGGGTTGTGCAGAAGTGACCTTGGAACTGCAGCTGATTTCTGACAATTCCTCTTGTTCATTCATACAGTCTCCTGGGACCCATGGCCACTTCATTTTTATCCTCTGTGAGCTGAGATAGCGAGCCCCACTGGACAGCTTGATTAAGATCCTGACAGGCCCAGGAGTACCCAACACATAGTAAGGGTACACTTATGGCTAACCCCGTGATCTCCAAGCTGTTGCATTTCCAGGGGGCATCTTCTCCCTCTGTTGGTGAGATTACCACAAATAATTTGAAGCATCTGTTCACTTTTCCCTTCAAGCTATCTCAGGCTCCATCCTTTGGGTTGGGCAAGGGGAGCTGAATGTAGAAAACTCCTGTGACCTGTGGATGAGACGACTCCCTGGCAGTCTTCCCGACCCATCCTGGTCCTTAGGTTAAAACTGGGGAGTTACAGGAGAAGATAAACATCTAACCCTAACATCTTTCTAGGGAGTAGTCTGTATCTTGCTTGAGAAGAAGGCTGGACAGATAAAGGGTCACTGAAGGTCTGTCCCCAAGTTCTTTCCCACCCCTGCCTTCATCCACATCAGAGTGGAGCCCCAACAGGGCTACCTCTCGGCTTTTGCTACTGCCTGAGAAAGGGTGTCTCACCTCGATCTCCTTATCTGATGTTTCCACCTTGAAAGGTCGGATGCTCTCATCTTCTCTGGTTGAGGACTTCGACCCTGGGCCCCACCAGCCATCTTCAAGTGGTAAGGTTTCCTCCTTGTCCCGGGAGACAAACCGGTAGATGACAAGGCCCAGCACTGAGGCCAGGAGGAGTTCCAGCCACATGACTCCTGTAAGATTGAATGGGATCCATCAGCAAGAGGAGCGACCCAGCCAGAACCTCACGTCTAGCTTTGCAGAGACTAGCTACCAAAAGGGATCTTCCCAACGCATCCCCAGGAGAAGTTCCAGCCACAAGACTTCTGTGAGACTGAATGGGAAAAGAGAAATAACAAGCTGTAGCATTAATTAAATATGACAAAAAGAGATTCACTAATAGGCCTGCTTAGGAAGCATGAAGTTACATAGAAATAGCTAGCTGAAGGCCCCTGCCTCAAGGTTACTAGAACATAGCTGTAAAGCCCGTCCAGACATGTTCTTCCTAGACAGAGAGCAGTACAGAGAGGGATAAGTTGGAACTTAGATGTATTGAAGCTGTGCTTTTAAACTTGCTCATCAGAGGCCCCTCCTCTCATTAGAAGAGAGCAAACATTTGACAAACTGCCTTGAAGGAATGACCTTGAGAACTGCCCAAGTCTTGTTAAAGGCAGTGTAACCAAGTTCTTCAGCCCTGTGATTAACAATTGCCAAAAAAACCAAAACAAAATAAAACAAAAAACAAAAAACAAAAACACATTGCAGCATAGAGGTAACCAAAAGCTTTCATTTTCTGCCTCTGCAACATTTGCTTCATTGCTCAAAAATTCTTGTGGGGTAAGACCTTCCTGGCCGCCTGCAGATGGAAGCTTGGGTAGAATCACATCATAACATTCTACATACAAGGTGGCCAATTTGTTTCCAGGCTGAATTCCCCGAGCATTAGCCGGGCACAGTTGAAAAGGAGTTTCTGAGTGCTGGTTGGATTTCTCGTTGGGTTGGGTAAATTTCCTTTTCAAGATTATGGGTACAACAAGAGGAGACTTGGCCAGGACTTGTTTCCTGGTAGGCCAGAGACTCCAGCTGCCAGTGGGCTGCTCCCTGGCACCTGCCCCACGAACTCCTGGCTTTCACATTTTCCTGTAAGAAAAATGTCAACAATGACAGAGCAAAAGGAATTCTTTCTTTTTTTTCTTCCTTTCTGAGACAGGATTTCTCTGTGTAGCTTTGGCTATCTTGGAACTCACTCTGTAGATCAGGCTGGTCTTGAACTCACAAAGATCCACCTGCTTCTGCCTCCTGAGTGCTGGGATTAAAGGCGTGCGCCACCACGGTCCTGCTGAAAGCCATGCTTCTTGTTTCTGCTGTGTTTTGTTTTTTTCACATGAACCCGTGAGATTCTTCTGTGTGATCGTTTGGTGGTAGCTGTCACTGAAGACTGCCACCCCCTAGGCTCACACACGGCCACCCAGCCTCACACAGAAGTGCTTCTTCAAGGGATCAGTACAGTGACTATGCACCCCATCTCAGAGCGAGGCCTCTGACCCATCACCACAGTCAAGAATCATTTGTAAAAACCAGCCTCTGCCATGCGTCTTTTAGTTTCTTTTGTTTGCTTTGCTTTAATTGCTGTGGCTATGGCTACAATCCACATTCTTAACCACACTAGGCCAGAACTCTTCTTCTGTTTCTCCATTTCCACATTCCGTATTCCGCCTTTTTAAAACATCCCTTTGTTCCAGCCTCTTTGACTGTGAGCATGGTTTATGATTCGTGTGTTCCCAGTGCTGGGCTCTGTTGTTTTAAATAAACAGTAGCCTTCAGACTCTGCTTTTTGTAATTGTTCTGAGAGGAACTCTGACTATGACCCCAGGAGGTCACCGACCCTTGAGCTCCAGCCATCTTCCTGCCTCAGTTTCCCTAGGACCCAGAACAGCAGGCATGGACCACATGTTCGGTTTAATTTAGGCCAACAATCCTGAAATTGTGTATAGAAAAGTTGGAAGCCAATGAGAAGATAGGTAAATCCACCTCACTCCCACTGTGTCATGAAAACCATGAACTATCCTGGGGAAATGAGCATAGTGACTTTGACACAGCCCTGGATAGGTCCCTGGGGCACATTCTGAGGCCTGGGACCTCTGAGGAGCCTTTGGCTCCTACTAGGAAGGCTTTCTGCCCACCTAGATCCCTGGGAGATGAGGGACTACCCGCTGTATGGACCTGACAGCAGGGCCTGGGTCTGAGTGGAGCTGACTGGGCTCCTTGCTCAGTCTCTCTAGAGGGTTGTCCTTCTGGTGTGTGAAGGGGAGCAACGGGTCAAAGGTTCTGGGAGATAGAGTCCAGTTGTTGATAAAGCATTAGGAAGCCCGTCTTTGGCCCCCATATCATCTCTGTGTATTTCCAACAGCTTTATTGAAACAGCACATACCCTTTAAATGTCTAATCCAATTGGAGTAGATTCATGCCATCTGTAGCCACCTATACAGTGGCTGGTTCCTCCAAGTTCCACCCTCCTCTGGGCCCAATGCAACCACTTCTTGAATTTCTGTGGCTACTCATGGCCTATTAAAGTTCAGAAAATCAGGTTATGTGTTAATCCCCACTTGATGCCTGTTTTTTTTCCCCTTCAGAGAGAAAAAGAACTTGGTTTCTGCAGACCAACAGGAGGAAGGCTCAGCCCAGACTGTGGCTGGAACATGAACTGTGTCTTTGGGACAGTGGCAGAGGTTTCATAAGATGCAATGCGTGTAGGAGCAGTGGATGACAGAAGATAGAGGGGACCAGATGGGCGCAGGGCCACTCCAGGCAGTGGAAGTGTAGGCAGGAAAGCACCCTGTCTGTGTGTCCGGCTCTTCCTGGGTTTTGATAGAGGCTCCAGGGTACCGCTATAGAGAGTCCCTTAAAGCTGATAATCAGGCCTGTGGATGCCCTTCCTGAATACACGAGTGTGCAGAGGGTCAGCACTAGGGTTTCTGCCGCACTGTGGCTAGGTATTGGGCACCTGCTTCCTGGCGTGTATGGGAACTCACACGTGGAAACTGATTATGTCTGGACAGTGACCTTACCAACCTCCCCAAGCCCGTCATCAGCCCTGGAGTCCACCTGTTTCTTCCCTCCCACCCACCCACCACTAGGCACCTCACCGCTGCCACACAGATTCAGCCCCCTCCATGGCCAGCTCCTCTCGGCTCAGACTCCCCACTCCACCTCAGATGCCGCTGCAGCTTTCAAGATCGACACAATTCCCATTAACTAGAACCACAGGCAAATTTAGCCCTCACTCCAGCCAGCTTTCGGAGCCACGCCCTGTGATCACAGACGTGAACTTTCCCACACATTTCCCTCCTCAGTTCTGTGTGAATCAGAGTGTCTGTGACAAAGTTTCTGGGGAGCCTTACAGTACCAGAAGCAGGCTTTGCCGGTCTCGCCAGGGGCAGCATGGGGGATCCTGGGAGTGACCATGCTCAGCCTGTCTGTCTCAGGATTTCCTTTCCTCACACTCAGTGCTTGTCCCCAGGAGACACGTCTTTGATAACTATCAGTCAGGTGGCAAGACCAGCATTCCTTGAATTAAAACAGACCGGAGTGGGCATAGACAGGCCCGTCCGACTTTAGTGGATTAAGAAAAGAATGTTGAAGGAAAGAAAGGAAGAAAGAAAGAAAGAAAAAAGAAGAAAAGAAAGGAGGGAAGGAGGAAAGAAAGGGAGGAAGGAAGGGAAGGAAGGGAGGGAGGGAGGGAGGGAGGGAGGGAAGGAAGGAAGGAAGGAAGGGAAGAAAGAATAGATTGTTGCACAGGTTTCTTTCTTGTTTCCTTTTTTAAATCGAAAGCCACCTCCTCCCTGACAGAAACCTTACTCTCGGAGAAGGTGCACAGTATCCTCTGGATCCTCTTGTCATGGAAGGTAGGGTAGGTGTAGGGACTGTGGGGGACACAGGGAGTAAGTGCCCTGGCAGAGCGGGCAGGTGCATGCAGTTCCCCCAGCCCGAGGCCTGTCCCGGCTCCTGTCGCTGTTCCTAGCACCCTGCACCACAGGGGGCACAGACAGTCGCTGTTTTTTGGACCCAGCTGAGCAGGTCCTGGAAGAAATGAGCAAATTTTGCATGGCATTATCAGGAGAGCAGCAAGAAGGGGCAGCAGGAAAGATGACCGACTTGTCCAAGGAACTTGACAATCATCCCCCTACCTGACTGCAGCAGGGAGT
This sequence comes from Microtus oregoni, assembly GCF_018167655.1. NCBI lineage: Eukaryota > Metazoa > Chordata > Mammalia > Rodentia > Cricetidae > Microtus > Microtus oregoni. The sequence continues at coordinate 5,011,198 of NW_024543221.1, forward strand.
GACCAAAACACCACTGTTGCTTTTCCTGGGGACAGCAGTGCCTGATTTCCTCTTCTGGGCAGGGCTATCCCGGTGTGCCCCTGACTGTCCACAAGGACTCAGGCTCCTGATTCCTCGTCAAGCTGCAGACCTGCGGAGCTCTGCACACATCCCAAGCCCTTGGGGGAGAGGCAGGTCAGATCAAGTGTGAGCGTCTACCCACTCTCTTTTGTACACTTGCACCGCCCAATGACTCAGCTGATCTGTGTGTATCCAGGGCAGTTATGACTCTGGACTTCAGACAGCAAACTGAACTTCAATGACCCGGAGGCTGGGTACCAAGAGATCACTGCTGGCCCTCCATCTAAAGGAAGGGACTCGGGGACCTAGGGTGCAGGCTTCTTTCTTGGTGGAGTTTGGGTTATGTGTGGGGAAACGGCAACCTGAAAACGTTATATTGAAACTTCAGAAACAATTCATAATTGAAAACCGCGTGCCACTCTAGGTGGCGTGATAACAGCTCCCACTGTCCCACTCCGTCCCGCCTGCTTCCTAAGCCATGCCTTAGTCTGCTGCATCAAAACTGGATGCTCGAGGTGCCTGTTAGTTACTCAGTGGTGCTCAGCTGTCACTGCGACTGTCACAGTATGGCAGAGCTGTGTCCTGATTTCATTTCATAACAGTTCCGAGGTTCAGGTCCAGTGATACTGGCAACGCCGTACAGAATACAGGCTGCGGCTACCATTCACCTGGATTATTAGTTATTCTTGTTGGTCTCTCCCTGGGTCTAATTGCAAACAGCTTTCTCACGAGTGTGTATTCATTGGATAAACACATGCATTCTAATACTCTCCTCATTTTTCGGCTGCCACCAGGTGAAGTTTCTTGGGACATAATATCTTCCAGTAAACCCAAGTGAAGTTATAGCGGGGAACAAAGTAACAGATCTTATTTGAATTGTTCTCTTACACTCTGTTTAAGATAAGGCTATTAGTACTTTGCTCAAGAAAGGGACCTTGAGACTCCTGATCTCCGACGACAAGGCAGGTATGACTACACCAGCCTCCACTCCTTATTTTATAGCAGGTAATAAATGCTATTCTAGATTAGCCCAGTGTAGCAGCCCGCATCGACCTTCTGTAGGTTGGGTCTTGAGGGTGTGATACTCGATGGTGCCTACAGATTCATGAAGAAGACACAAGTCAGGGAACTGAATATATAGCTCGGGAAACAACAGCAGAAACTGACACGGGAGGGTGTCAAATTGCAGTTCTGTGCTGCAGAGCTAAGTGACGACCTCAGAATGGGAGGAAGCTTTTTGCTGGTGCTTCTTGCAACGGAAGATTAATATGTAGAACACACAAATAATGAAAAACAGAAGAACAAAAGATCCAGTTTATAAATGGGCCAATACTTTGAATGGACATGTCTCAAAGGAGGAACAAACGGCCAATAAACAAGGAAAAATGCCAGCCGGGCGGTGGTGGCGCAAGCCGGGCGGTGGTGGCACACGCCTTTAATCCCAGCACTCGGGAGGCAGAGGCAGGCGGATCTCTGTGAGTTCGAGACCAGCCTGGTCTACAAGAGCTAGTTCCAGGACAGGCTCCAAAACCACAGAGAAACCCTGTCTCGAAAAACCAAAAAAAAAAAAAAAAACAAGGAAAAATGCCCAATGTCCTTTGCCGTTAAGGAATGCATTGCCATCCAGTAAAAATGGTTGCTATTGAAATATCTAAAAGTAACCAGTCCAAGTGAGGGCATGGGGAACAAGGAATCTGTATACACGGTTGGTAGGAACGTGAATTTATGCAGCCACTGTGGAAATCAGTATGGAGGTTCCTTAAGAAACATAAGTTAGAACTACCATATGACCCAGCCACAGTATCAGTTATAAGCTTGGAAGAATATAAGTCAAAATATCACAGAGAGACCCTGTGTTGATTGCTGAATTATCTACAAGGCATAGAAACCAGCATAGAAACCAACAACAGATGAGTGGGTAAAGGAAACGTGGCATGCACACACAAAGGGGCTTTTCCTAAGCTATAAATATGAACGTCTTTGCAGGCAAACGGTAAAAGTTGAGGCCATCACAGTAAGCAACCGGTGCCTCAGTCTACTAAGCCATGTTGTTGGTCGTGACACAGGAAGACAAGTGTTCTAGCTGCTTTTCTGTTGCTCTGATGAAACACCATGGCCAAGCCACTTACCGAAGACTTTATTGAACTTATGGTCCCAGAGGGGTAGGAATTCATCACGGCAGGGTAGCATGGCCGCAGTGGTGGGCTCGTGGCAGGAGCAGGACATTGGGATCTCACATCCTCAACTGTGAGTGGAAAGCAGCTGGGTGAGGCCTTGAGCTCTCAAATGCCCTCAGGAACATATTTCCCCAGCAAAGCCTCCAGACAGCTCTGTCACCAACACCTTGACTGCCTGTATGCCTCATGTCTCGTCGTGATAACAATGGGATAAACCTCTGAAGCTGGAAGCCAGCCCAGTTGAAAGTTTCCTTTCATAAAAGTTGCTGTGGTCATAGTGCCTCTTCACAGCAATAGAAACCCTGGCTTAGACACTACCTTGATGGGCAGGGTAGGACACCTCCTGCCAAGGGCCAGACCGTTGGCCAAGAGGAGGTAGGTTGCATTTTTTACCTCAAAGGAAAGGCTGATAGAAGCCAGGCCATAGGTCAGGACTGGATGCTGAACAGTCAGAGTCAGGAAGGCGGTCTGTCTGCATGGTCCTGCCTACAGACCCTCCCCACCACGCAAAGAAACTGGAAAGCGCATCCCCCAGGGTGGTAGTAGCTTTATTATTGCAATCTGTAGAAAGTGGGGTCTTCACTGGGAGCCATTTTTCCCACCCAGGAGTTCTAGTTTTAACTTGAGAAACCCCATTACCAATTTCCATAATAGGTGCACCCCGGTAACATTCCCAATGCCTCCTCGTATCCTCCCTGGCATTGGCTGTCATATTTGGGACTTTGTAGATGGAAGTTTCTGTCCCGCCCAGTCCCACAACCATTCAGTCCCAAAGAGACACACAGAGGCTTATTTTAATTATAAACTGTTTGGCTTATTAGCTCAGGCTTATTATTAACTAGCTCTTACAACTTAAATTAACCCATAATTCTTATCTATGTTTAGTCATGTGGCTTGGTACCTTTTCCCAATAAGGCATTCTCATCTTGCTTTCTCTGTGTCTGACTCGTGACTGCAGACTAAGCCCTGTGTCTCTGTCTCCTCCCATTTTATATTCCCCTTTAGTGCTGGAATTAAAGGCCTGTGATTCCCTAGTACTGGGATTAAAGGTGTGTGACACCACTGCCTGGCCTCTACCGGCTTAGTTTTACCCTCTGATCTTCAGGCAAGCTTTATTTATTAAAACATAAATAAAATATCACTATAGAATATTTCTTTTCTGTGTATTCTTCGGGTCATTTGTTTTCCCTCTTTTGAGCTGCTCATTTCCCATCCATTAGCTGGATGACTTTTTGCAGGGGTGGGGGTTGTGTGGGGCATGTCATTTCTGGAGCTCAGTATAGATCACCCTCCTGTCAGATGTGTAGTTCTGTGGGCTGCCCCCTCACTCTGTTGATGGTTTTCTTTGCTGCACAGAAGGTTTTGATGTCCTGTAATTGGTTTGTGAATTCTTTAGATTTCCTGGCATCTTTAGATCCTTCCCAGAAAGTCCCTGTCTGTGGGGTCTATATCGAATCTGAGTTGTTTCCTTGATATTTTTCTCCAGCAGTTTCAGAGACTCAGGTCTTAATGAAGGTCTTTGGTCCACTTTGATTGGATTTTTGCACAGGGTGAGAGATGTGGTGTTAGTCTTCTTCTACACTCGAACATCCGGTTCTCTCGTCACCATTTGCTGATGCTTTCTATCAACGCGTTTTTTTGACACCTTGAGATTAGGTGGCTGTCATTGTATAGGTTTATATCCAGATCCTCTCCTGCTTTCCATTGGTCCATGTGTCTATATTTGTGTCAGTATCATGATGTTTCTGTCACTATAGCTCTTTAATGTAATTTGAGGCCAGGTACTGTGGTATTTCCAGCATTGTTCTTTCTGCTTAGGACTACTTTGGCTATTTGGGACTGTTTGATCCAAATACATTTTCTGAAGTAATCTTTCTTTAATGATTTGTGAAGCATATTGTTGGAATTTGGATAGGTACTGAGTTTAATCTATCGACCACTTTCACTAACATAGACATTTCCACAATATTAACTACGTATTCATGAGCATTGGACACCTTTCTTTTTTCTAGCATCTTCTAGTTCCTTCTTCAATGTTGTAAAGCTCTCTCTGTAGAGGTCTTTCACCCCCTTTACTACATAGATTCCTTTTTTAAAATTAGCTTAAAAATTTTATTTTTTTACTCCTATGGTGTTTGCCTGCATGTCTGTATACAAAATGCACGCCCGGTGCCTGCCGAGGCCAGAACAAGCACTGGATCCCCTGGAAATGGAGTTACGGATGGTTGAGTCATCATGTGGACGCTGGGAATTTGAACCTCTGGAAGAGCAGCCAGTGTTCCTAACTGCTGAGCCATCTCGCCAGCTCCCTTGAGGGTCTTTTAAGCATAGGCTCATGCATTCTAGCAATAGGTACGGTGCAGTCTCCTTTCACATTTGCATCTCCTTCTTTTAGAAATAAACTTAAGTTTCCGTGCATGCACACGTCATTCTCGGGAGATAGTTCTGTCCCGTGTGAGTCCCGTTCCCACGCATCGGCTCTGTGTTAGCTCCCTGCCCCTTACCCGCCAGTCTCGGCATAGTTAACCAGGTCAGTGGTCAGTGCTTAGGACCAGGTGCCAATATTTCACTTAGTGATGCCCTGGTAGGCAAGGGGGATCATGTGGCATTCTGAATGCCCAAGAGGGACTTCGAAGCAATTCCCTCAGGTGAAAAGTGAACGTTCTTAATGTATGAGTAAAGAAAAAGATAACACATGCTGAGACCCTGGAGGATCAATCTTTGATCCATCAACTTATGGAGAAGGAAAAGAAAATTCCTGTCATATTTCCTGTGGCCTCACACACTATCCCAGTTCCAGACAGTGTTCAGTAGTGATGGTTTTAAGGCTTCAGGGCACTTTTCATGTATTGGCTGGGAATCTTGGAAGGCCTCCCCTATAGATAAACCGGGAGCTTTGTAGGATGGATGCCAACCCCCTGGGCTGTAATGCTCTCCTCCCCTGCCCAGGCTCAGACCCACTGCCTGGAGGAGTGCAAGAGGCTCTGGATGGGTGAAGCTTTGCTATTCATGGGCGCATGTGAGCTCCTCTGATAGCCACAAGGCAAACACACGCCTCTGAATTCAGCAACCGCTTGAGGCATCTGCTCCAAAGGAATAAGATGCCAGGATCCCTTTCCTTCCTGAGTCTCCTCTTCTCTAGCCTCCAGATGTTGCTTAGCGGGAGGCTGAAGGTCGGAGTCTCAGACAGCAGAGCAGTGATGGATGCTACCCTAATGGCCAAGGACAGGAGAGCGGCCCTGGCCTTTCCAGCTGATACCACTGTGAGGTCAGGAATTCTTCTTAGAATAGTCTGTCCTTGGACAGTCTCTCCTGAGAAGATCCCCAGGGACCATCATTACTCAAGGACACCTGAGGTCCTTCCAAGCAAGAGAATAGGCCAGATGTGTGCTGGAGATCCCTCGTTCCCAGCCTATGCCGGGAGGAGGCATCGCTGACACACTCCTGTCTCCACAGACAGTCTGGCTTCCCAAATGAAGTGGGAACCTTCTAGAATTACAGTATCAGGAAGACGTGTGTCCTCTGAGGAGTGGGGGAAACATCTCTGTTGCTATCCTGAAGCAGTCAGGCCTGACATGAACTCCAGATGGGTTCCAGAGCCCAGGTGCAGCCCCATGTAGGGACTACCAGTGGGGAGGGGTGGGGACCAGGAAGGCCCCTGCTGTTGCTGATGTTTATGGTATGGGTCTCCTAGAAGCTGTACACACACCTCAACTGCTGGGTTTTTGTGTTACATTACCTGGGACTCTGGCTGGATCAGGGCAGAGGTTCTGGATCGCCACAGAAAGCACAGACAATGAGAATTATCAATAAAGTTCCCACTGGGCCAGCTGGTAAGACCCCATCTCAGCGTCTGCTGGGGTGGGGGGGCAGTGCCATAGGGCTCATGGGGAAGGATATGAAGACAGAGTGGGAGTTGGAGAGTGGGGTGCCCAGGTTGGGTGTTGGGCATGTCCTCAATCTGAAGTTGCGCCCGCAGAAGGTCAGGCAGCCCGTTTCCCCAGCGGGGTCTTGGGGCTGGACGGCTACTTTCGACAAAGAGCATCCTTCCTGTGGTTCACTGGGGGATGCCTGAAGGACAGGATCATGACAGGAGGAGATTTTTCAGGGAAGAGGAGGAAGCACTGCTGTAGCAGCACAGAGCCAAACCTGGGTGATCCTTCCCTCTACCTCAGAGGACCATGGGACCAACACAGCTCTGCAGATCTCGCCGAGCTCACCTAGTGGGGCCTGGGGTACTCAGATCTTCTCACAGATAGCCGCCAGCCACACTATTTCTGTTCCTAGGGGTTGGGTACTGTGAGCGGCTCAAGGGGTGCTTGTAGTCTTCTGGGGTCTGCCTGGTGCAGCGTGGCCTGGACTACTTACTGGTGGCCTCTAACTGCATCTCTGCCACAGTCAGCATGGCCCAGAAGGACCCTCCATGATGGGGTTCATGCACCTGGCAACTCTCTTTTGGAAGGAAAGCCCCAGGTGGGTGTCTAAGAAACACATGGAATTTGGTCCAGACACTCTTAGAAATAAAACCATTTATCATCAAAGCTTAACCCTGGTGTGCAGTGGGGTGATGCATATGGGGTGGTGAGAGGGGACTCTGGGTGGGGGTTAAGTGTGGACCCCCCAGGGTGGTCAGAGGACAGAAAGCAAATATTCATTAGAACGGGGTCATCTCTCCTCAGTGTGCCTCCAGGGGAACCAGGGCTGCTGCTAAAGCCATGGTTGGAAGCTAGTGTCATCACTGCAGCTCGGCCAGGGACACGAACTTGCGGATGTCCTGGGCCAGAAGCTTGGGCTCTTCAAAGGCAGCAAAGTGGCCCCCACGCTCCATGTAGGAGTAGGAGATGAGCTTGGGGTACTTGACCTTCACCCACTTTTCTGGAGTATGCATTATCTCAGAAGGGAAGGCAGAATAGCCGGTGGGCACAAAGACCTTCATCCTGCAGGGAAGAGGGATAAGGGTGAGGCAGAGATGCTGTGTTCTCCTGTTTCCAGAGGGGACACCTATGGCCTGGGGAGAGTTCGGCTAGATCATGGAGCCATCAAAGGCTTACACTACCCTCGCATTATAGTTCCTGCTTTTCACTTACTAAAGACGCGCTCTGCCTGGGAGGACCATGTGACAGGTCATGTGAGCCTCTAAATACCCACTTTGTGAGTCTGTTTCCTCGCTGTCGCCTGAGCGTCTCAATGTAGACCTTGCAAACCCCAATACCTCTGTCCCAGCAGAGCAGGATCCAGGGAACATCAGGATCCCAAGAACATCTGCTGTCTTTCTTATCTCACCATCTTGCCTTCTATGGATTAAAGGCCAAGTGGTTACCAGCCCCAGCCCCAGAGTCCCCTCTCCCTGCTCAGCAGGCTTACTTCTCATGCCTATGGACCATGATGCCCTGACCCAGGTTCTCCTTGTAGAAGCGCTGGGAGGAGACAATGGTTCCTGTTGTCCAGTAGATCATGATGTTGGTCAGCAGATCTTCCAGGGAGAACTTCCTGGGAAAGCACACAGGATGCTCAGGTCAGTGAAAGCTATGGCTGTTAAGAACAAAGGGGCTGCCCCTTCAGGCTGGAAACATCAGGTAAGGCTAGCTTGGGAGTGCAGGGAAGGGCTGAGGAGTTACAGTTGCCACTCATGGCTGTGGCCTTCCACAGCTCCAGCGATCCCTGGCAGCTGTCTGCCTTGTAGAAGGGCCTCTGTGTTGATGGCCCACTGCAGAGCACTGCCACCTCTCTTGTGACACCTGCTGACCCCACTGATTCAGCCCTGTGGTCTTCTGAGCCTTAACTGTGACTAAGCTATAGCCCCAAGTGGCCCCCCAACCCTGCTGACCCCCTTCGATCCCAGTTGCTGACTCCTCCAAGGGTCCCAATTGGATGTGTCCTGATGGGCCACACGTCTATCACAGCCCCACCTGCCTGGTCACCCTTTTTGAGAACATCTTAGTCTGGCAGATGCTAGTGCCCACTGTGTTTGGGCCCGGCATTTCCAGGTTTTTCTGCCCTAGAATTGTGATCTGCCAGTGTTGGTCCCTGAATCACCCATCCGCCTCCTTGGCCGTGTCAGCTTTCTCTCCTTCCTAGGCTAGCCACACTGTCACGTTACCCCTAGGCCCCTTCTTCCAGCTGCCCTCCCTGCTCCTCCAACTCCACTCCCACTCCACCCTCAACTCTATTCTCAGTTCTGCTTCCTGAACTGCTCTTACTGCTCAGGTCTGTAGAGTGAGGCTCTTATCGGCCTCTGTCCTTTCTGTCTGTCTGTCCCATCCCTCTGTCCTTTCCTTTCCCTCCTCTGTAGGGATGCTCCAGCATCTCTAGATGCTGCCATCCACATTTTCTGTGACATCTACCCCAGGACAACCAGACCACATGGGTCTGTCTCTTCCATATGATATTTTACCCTAGCTCTACCTCTGTGGATCCGGGCTCTGAATGGACACCCCTGCTTGGATGTCTTGCAGCCTGTGCCTCGATGTGACCATGCCACAAAGAGCACGGCATCAATGCTAAGCTCCGTGTCACTCAGCACTGTGTCAGAGGGACACACAAACACACCCTCACATGTATGTGTTCTCACAGCTCTGCCTCTCCCCACTGGTTTCCACAGAACCCACAGGCTACATAGGTGCCGTGAGAGAAGGTTCAGTTATCCTGCGATGAAGGGTGTTTGCGACTTTGGGGACTTCCTGGCACACATATCTTGTCTCCCCACCAACTGGAAGGCTGAACAAGTCACCAGACCTTGCTGGCCTCTACTTCCCCATCCCCATAAGGACAACACTGGCCATGGAGTAGGAGGTGCAGCGAGTCAAGGGCTGAAGATGGTTGCTGGCTTCCCCTGTGGAGCGCCTTGGGGCGGGGATGGAATGGCAAGCAGAAAGAGGCTGAGCTTGGGGACTAGGTCCTTGCAGCAGGGCCATGGGGCCTCACCTCTCCAGGCCTCCGTCCTCCAGGTCACGGTATTCTGACTTGGTCCAGGTGGAGAACTTTTCTAAGATGTAGGCAGCCAGGCCCACGGGCGAGTCGTTCAGAGCACAGCCTGGATGGGGAAGAGCAAGGGAGGGATTCGAGCCTGGCCCCAGAGAGTATGACTCCAGGACGGAGGTGTGTGGGTGCCACAGAGCGGCAGCAGGCCCAGCAATGCACCCCACTTCTGGAGCCCTGGCCTGAGTAGCCTCGTATAGCAAAGGGAGATCATACTGAGAAAAAGGAGCTAGAATACAGAGTCCATGCAGTGTGGCTCCAATCACCAGAAGGATGAGTACTGGAAACAGCACCCTAGGACACCTAGTTAGAGGAGTGAGGGGGACCCATTCAGGTCCCGAAAGAGGCCATCACCTGTGTCGGACCCATAGGGCCTGCATTTACAACATGTGTAAGGGACAAGGTTGCCAGCTCTTCTGGAGAGTGCAGCTGGAAGGCGAGAGAGCTCAAGACTGACTTCTTGTGCATGTGCAAGCGCGCGCGCGCGCGTGTGTGTGTGTGTGTGTGTGTTTTGCATTTTAAATCATATGATGAGCATCTGTTTCACAACTGAAAAGGAATTCCAACTTTGCACAGGGCTAATGTGATCAGAGGCTGTGGGTATGGGACTGCCAGGGGAACTGTGGGAGGCTCTGAAGTGAGCAAAATGATTCCCAGGTGTCCTCTGAATGGACTCGAGGACCATCCAGAGGACACCTCACAGGCCTTGGCTCTTCTAAGGCAGGGGTTCTCAACCTGTGGGATGTGACTCTCTTGGGGGTTGAATGACCCTTTCATAGGGGTCACATATTAGATATCTGAATATCAGATATTTACATTACAATTCAGAACTGTAGCAAAATTACAGTTATGAAGTAGCAATGAAAATAATTTTATGGTGGGGGGGTCATCACAACATTAGGAACTGTATTAAGGGTCACAACATTAGGAAGGTTGAGAAACACTATTCTAGGGTGTGGGGGGGGTCCCACCTTCCCTGTCTTTTAGCTACTTTACAGCTAAAAGAAAAACCAGGAAAATACAAATGGTTCTGGTCTCTCAAGAAGAAATACATACCCCCCTCCAGGCAATTTTGTTTCTATACTGGGGACTGGACCCAGGGACTTCACAGTTGCAAGGCAATTGCTCTCCCACTGAGCTGCCTCACGGACATGTTTACTGTGTTCACTCTGAGATCAGGTCTCAGACTAAGTCACCCAGGAGGCCTTGTCTTGCTGTAGCCTCCAGAGCAGCTGGGATTACAGGCTTGCAAGCATCACTAGGCCTGACTACTTGTGGGTGTTAATGAGTTCTGTATCCATTAGAAAACAAGTTTGTATTTAATACCTTTGAACAAACGACTGTTTATTTGATCATCCTATCATTTTTCTTATGAATTAAATTTTTTGTTTATTTTCATCTCTTTTCCTCCTCTTTTTTTTTGAGTCAAGAGTCTTGCTATATAGCCCAGGATGGCTTGGAACTCACTGTGTGGACTAGGTACCTAAAACTTGTGGGGGTCCCCTGGCTCTACCTCCCATGCCTGGGATTATAGCTGTACTGAGTGGCAGGTGGCTTAGCTAGCACGTGCGATGCCCTGGGTTTAATTCTCAGCATGGAAAGCAGAGTCCTGTGTACCTTGTTAGGGCTCTCTTGCTGTAAGCTGTGTTCTCAGGGTCAGTGGGATTCCCTCTGGGTCCCCCTGCCCTGGTGTGCTTACCCACGGTGTCTGGCTTGGTGGCCTGGATGTGTAGGTAGCCACTCTCCCTCATGATGCTGTTGAAAACCTTCTCCTTGAAGGGGTACAGCAGCTCGATATCCCTCTCAGTGTAGCCAAGAAATCTCCCGAAGCTCTGGCCCAGGAGAGGGGTAAGGGTGTAGATGCTTCTTGAAATGAAAGCCATGTTCAAGTGCAGGCCTTTCACGTGGCTGTGGGCAGAGGAATGGGCACAGGTGAGCTTGACTGCTATGTGAGAGGAGATGGGGGCGGAAGGGACAGGCCACGAGATTGAAGAGCCAGTGTCCAATGGCACCTGTCCGTTGGGGGCATCCACTGAGTTGAGATGAGTGGCTGGAGAGGAGGGAATTGTTCTAGAGTATTCTGGTCAGGCCTGTTCTAGATCTTGTCCAGCATGATCTAATACAGGCCTCTTCGTCTCCTTTAGACAGCCACCACAGTTACCCCAAGGAGAGGATGGGGTCAACATGCCCTCTCTCACCCAATGAGGGAAGATCTGTTTCCTCAGCCCCAGGCCCACAGCATCTGGGCCTGTGGGGATCTGGCTAAGGGGTGCTCCAATGTCTCAGACACTGCTGGAGGGGCCCTCGGGTCAACAGCCTGTGTCCTGTGTGGATTCCACCCACACAGAGATCCTGGAGAGACTGTACCATGCCTGATTGTTACATCAACTCACTTGGGAACTATCTGGGCCATGTTGGTGCAGATGAGGGACCCCCAGTCCCCGCCTTGAATGTAGAATTTCTGGAAGCCCAGCCGCAACATCAGCTTGTAGAAGATCCTGGCGGTGGCCACCGAATTGAAGCCTGAGTGAAAAGGGAACAGACAGGGTGTATTGCACAGCCTGGAGAAACATCTGAAATAGCTGGACTTTGGGGACAGGCAGGGTGTTCTGCACAGCCTGGGGTATCGTTGGCGATAGCTGGACTTTGGGCTTTGAATGAGTTTTAAGGTACAGCAGCAATAGTGGCAGCTGACAAATAACAATCATTAAATCAGAAGTTTCCAACAGACTGTAAAGATGAGCGGAGGCGCCTGCCCGAGGAAGCAAGCAATAAGGAGACCTTCCCGACATGCCGCAGAAATCAAGAGGGAAGTTGAGGCATCAGCTAGAATCCCCATGGAGAGTTTTCTCTCCATGGACGAGCTTCCCACTATGGGCATTTTTATGAGATGGGACAAACACAGCAGCACCCAAACTCTGCCTTCTAGCCGCCCTCCAGGATGCAACGCTCTTAACACTCTGTGCTGCTTGTTGGTTTTCTTTCTTCCCATTAGAGTCAGGGGGCCCAGGACTGGGTGCCCTGAAGGACACTTTGAGATAAACATGCTTGAGTCTGAAATAGGGGGTCAGGCTAGGGGTGTCAGCATTTTTGCTTCCAGAGCCAGCTTCACCGTGAGCGCAAACAGCACAAAACTGACCAGTACGGTGAGTGTTACTCAGGGAGTCATGGCTAGTGCGCAGGTGCCTGTGAAATTCCCCAGACCTTTCTTTCCCCAGCTGAGCACAAAGAGGTTCAGAGGAGACCAGAAGGAAGGAGCCTTGGCGCCCTGAGGAAGATGCAGACCACAGGGCAGTGTGCCTGGTTCTGCCACCCTTGGGGCACTCCAGGCACCGAAGTCTGTGAGCTACACAGCACAAGGTTCCGGAGGGGTGCTGCCCCTAGCAGGTACTGGTAGGAACAGACCAGTCTGGAATGTGCCACCCTCCAGCACCCTGTACCTTTCTTGCTAGATGCCTCTGAGAAGCCATAGCCAGGAATGGAGGGGCAGATGACTTCAAACACGTGCTCGTCACTCAGGCCGTGGGCCTTGGGGTCGGTCAGCAGCGGGATGATCTTGTAGAACTCATAGAAGGAGCCAGGCCAGCCGTGCACCATCAGCAAGGGCTTTGGGGTGCGGCCTGAGGGCAGCTGGGGAGGCTTCACGTGGATGAAGTGGATGTCCAGCCCTGGGGAAGAGCACAGTCAGGGTGAGGGACGGAGGGGCCTGCTGCAGTGGAGGCTGAGGTCCTGGGGGTCTTGTTTCCCTGTGTGCCATTCCTGGAGAGAGTAAACACTGTGCCCTTGGTGTCCCTAAGGTTCTGATGACAGTAATAACAAGTCTCACTGTGAGCTTACAGTGAGCTCTGGCTATGTGCATGTCCTCGCTGACCTCCCAGTCACATCAGAGTGTGCTCTCTGGAGGGCAGAGGTGGTCTGGAAGGCACTTCCAGGATTCCACAGCCCAGGACAGAGTCTGGCTTACAGCAGGCTCCATAAACACTTGTTCACTGAGAACACAGCAGGGCGGGAGAGGGCCGTATACCCAGCGACAGCGGGTTGCATTCGACAGAGCTCTGCAGTACAGTCGTGAAAAGTGACTGTCGTCCGTGTGCTCACGTAATGTACAGAAGAGCTCATAGCCATGGAATTAAATGACCATGTCCTGGCCATGGTGTAGCCCAGTTTCGCAGACAGCCTTATGCGTAGTATATTCACATACATGGGGTTATATGTATTTTAAATTTCTTTTAAAAATGGAAATATTTCTATTACTCTTCAACAATTTCATATATTATAGATGCATGTCTATATGTAAATGATTCGTGATAGTACCCACTCCCCAGGACTCTCCTCTCATATTCTTGTCTTGTTTTCTAACTCACTGAGTCCAATTAGAGCTGTCTGTATGTGCATGGACAACCTGCCATCAGCTACAACCCCGAAGAAAAATGACTTCCCCACCAACCGCCAAACAGCTTCTCATCTAGGGGAATGCCATGTTGCCGTTATCAACTAGCCTGACCTGCTTGCTCATGAGTGCAACAGCCATTATGTAGCTTATATTCTCACGAACCTGCCAGAAGCTGAAAATTTTGGAAGTTAAAAATGCCTTTGTCAGTGTAGATCACGTGCCTAGTATACACAAGGCACTGTGTTCAGTGTGAGCGCACTCACACACATATATACACATAGATGCACGCACACGTTCACAAACACACACAGATGAACATACATGCATACACACACGCACACATGCACACACATAGATGTGCACACACACACACATACACACACACAATGTACCTAACTTGTCAAACACGAAAGTCCAAAGCCCAGCCTCCTCGGTTCCCTGCAGAATAGCTTGTTTCCTCTGTGGTAATGGCCCATGTGAGAGTTGTGCCTAGACAGACTGTCACCAGCCCGGAAAAAGGACCAAATTGTGGTTTCTACAGAAGGCATATTGACTTCACATCATAGTAAAGGAGAAAAACCATGGACTAGACCCTCGGGGGCCAAGGACTTTATATAACTCTGTATGCAGAGATTTGAAGTTCTCAGGGATAAGCGCCAAAGTTATACAGAGTAATCATCTAGGAGTGGGACAGCTGAGGACTTTAGTTTTATTCTTTGTGATAAATGTGTTTAATTTTTCTATTATGAACAGATATAAAATGTACATTTTCTACATGTATTGGCTGAAGCATTTCTTATCAATTATAATTTCCCAATTATAAAACTAAACTTTTTAAAGGCCTATTCTATTGCATGGCTAAGAGTGTTTCGTCTGAACATATGTCTCTATACCACGAATGCCTGGTGCTTGATGAGGTCAAAAGAGGGCACTTGATGTCCTGGGACCTGGGGACCCTAATTCTCTGCAAGAGTGGAAAGTACTCTTAGCTGCTGAGCCCAGCTCTCCAGTCCCAGCACTAGACTGGGAAGTTCTCAAATTGTTCTTTAAAGACTTCATCCATTCACATCGTACTGCGGGGCTTGATCCCAGGTGCTGTGTGTTCTAGGCAAATGGCCGGCCATTGAGCCACACCCCTCCCCTGCAGCCCCGGTTACCATGGCTGTAAAAGGCAGGGTGGGCTCTAGAACTTATACATCTGCCTTTTCCACAACAGTCTACGCAGTCTTAGCATCTGCCCAGCCCAGTTAGTCCGCCTCTGTCAGTTTCTGTTTCAGATACCTCACTTAGGTGGAATTGTGAAGAATGCACCCTTTTGTGAAAGACACCTGTCACCCTGGACAACATAATAAATACCCTCCCTAAGGTTTATCTGCCCATGGGGTCACACTGCAGAATTTTTTTCCCTTTGAAACTGTTATCTCTGCCCCAGGTTGAGCCTCAACTTTTGATCCTCCAGCCTCTGTCTTCCAAGTGCTAGGATAAGGGATGGTGATACCAGCTTCGTTTTCTCCCTTTCAAAGCTGTGTGACATTGGTACGTAATTCAGTGCTGTGCAATTCAGGGTTTCTCGGCTTTAATCCGACCTTATTCTCGGATGAAGAAGGATGTTGATTTGAGACCTGACTTGTGTTCTAACACAAGAAACACTTCTAGAACACATTTCCTTTTAACAAAGCTAAGAAGCTGTGCTTGTTCTATTTTAGAACCTTGTTTTTCCCACCTTCCAGTACCTCCCAGGGTCCTTCTCTGCTGCTAAACTTACTGCCCTCTTCAGGTTTACTTTAGTGGGCATCTTTTTTATTTTAGTGGGTATTTTTATGATTTCTGGACTACACTGCAAGGTATGAGGTTATTTTTAATTCAAAATTTAGTACCACATCATCTGATTTTAAAATTAGAAAAAAACCCCATACATCCACATGGGCTCTCCTGAGAAGGTTATGTAAAAACAGCAGAATTTGGATCTAGACTAGGAACTCACTGCCAGGAATACTCGCCTTTATTTGTGGTCCCTTGTAACAGTTACATCACAGAAAGTCAAAGTTATTATCATCATTAATAATTCCTATTAGTATTAGATATAGAGCCCAGTGTCTTGCACAGACTGCCACTGGGCCCCATTCCAGGCAGGAGGATGCAGAAAGCAGGGTGAGGGGCTGTGGGGTCCAGGAAAGGAGCGGAAGGGAAGAACTGCGGGGTATGAGGACTGAAGTGACAGATCGCCCACAAGGCCACCAGAGCACCAGGATTCCAAGCTCAGCAGGCAGACCCCATCCTGTCAGGACCAGGCCTGGGAAAGCGCACACAACTGCTCAGGGGTGAACTCCAGGCTGGAACTGCCTTCTTGGAGCACTCGCACATGGAGGAAGCTTTGTGTTGTGACACAGAGATTGGGGCATCCAGAGGTCACTGGGGTAAAGCTGTGTTCCTAAGTTTGTCTCCAGAAAGGAAACAGCCCTTGGCACCTCCTGCTCTGCACTTTCTTATTCTGCATCCTTGGCTCACCTGTCCCTCACACTTGGCTAGCTCTATTTACCTCGGTGCAGTGGATCCTTCTTCCAAGAAGCCTTACTCACAACTGTAGGAAGCAACTTCGGGGCCTTCTCTCTGTATGCCCCTAACCATGATCCATAAGACAGGAAGACTCGAACCCTGTCCTGTCTAAGTGCCCATCCCAGGCTGAGTACAATACCTGGGATAGAGAAATACCCAGTTCATATCAGCTGCATGGACACAGAAAAGTTGAGACGGCAGAGAGATCCGTGTCTGAGCTCAAGAAGCAGTGCCATTGGCTTTAAATGACAGCCTGTGGGGACTGGTACGTCAGTCTGAACAGATGGCTTTGGGAGAGTGGCTTGGATGCTCTTGACAAAGTCATGGCTGGAGATGCCAGGTTCTGGAGAACTGATGTGGGATTCCCCTCTGTATGCTTTGGATATGATTGGCTAATTTTTTTTTTTTGATTTTTCGAGACAGGGTTTCTCCGTAGCTTTTGGTTCCTGTCCTGGAACTAGCTCTTGTAGACCAGGCTGGCCTCGAACTCACAGAGATCCGCCTGCCTCTGCCTCCCGAGTGCTGGGATTAAAGGCGTGCGCCACCACTGGCCGGCTGATTGGCTAATTAATAAAGAAAATTGGCATGGCCTGATAGGGTAGAACAGAGCTAGGTGGGGAAGACTAAACTGAATAGTGGGAGGAAGGAGGTGGAGTCAAAGAGAAGCTGTGTAGCCCTGCTGGAGACATGGCACCAGAACTTTAGCCGGTAAGCCACAGCCATGTGGCGATACACAGATTAATAGAAATGGGTTAAATTAATATGTAAGAGTTAGCCATTAAGAAGCTAGAGCTAATGGGCCAAGCAGTGATTTAATTAATACAGTTTCTGTGTGATTATTTCTGGGTTAAGTGGCCAGAAACCAACAAGCGGCCTTCTTACAACAGAGAACAGCCTAGCAGCACACGTGAAGAGTGAAACTTGACCACAGAGTAACTCCAGACTCCACCTATAGTCCCAGATATTTGGGAGGCTGAGGCAGGAGAGTCATTTATTTATGCTCCCAAATTCAGACCAGCCTGGACCATACAGTGAAACAGCATCCTAAAACAATGGACAAAAGATTTGAACACAAATTTCTCCAAAGATCTAAAAATGACTAATATGCAAAGAAAAGATGCTTGATACCATTAATCACAGTGAATAATAAGTCTGCATCACCACAAACAAACAAAATGACAATATATGTCACACAATATCAATCTATACTCTGTAGCATGGCTAGTGTCACAAATTCCAGGAATTAACAAGCCTTTGGGGAGGATATGGAGAAATGGAGAATCTGGAACACCTCTGCACTCTGGAGGGCACTTAAAATGTCCTGTTGCTGATGGTTTCTATCTGATTCAGCATTGCCATTTCTAGGTGGCAGCCCAAACAGTTGAAGAGTCTCTTTGCTTTCTTTTGTGGTTTGAAACAGGGTCTTATGTGGATGGCCTATTTTGACCTAGAACACTTATCCTCCTGCCTATACCTCTAAAGCGCTGGGATTACAGGCATGCAGCACTGTGTCTGGCCATAAGCAGGGTCTTCAGGAGGTGAGCATTATTTACAACAGCCAAAGGTGTCAGCTTGGGATGGTGGAAAGCTTCTGGAAACAGCCTGCCTGACAATGAATCATCTTCATGCCATGGGACAACACACTTCTTGCCATGGAGCTACTGAACTGTGAACTTCAAGATCACCAAGGTCAGCAAATTTTATGTTACATGCATTTTACCACAATAAAAATAAACGGGTTAAAAACTTAACAGCATGATTTAATTTTACTAAAGATTCCCTGCTTAACCAAATGTTGGCAAATTTTTGCTTTCTATTAAGGGTCTATTAATTCAGATAAAATGACCCTGGGGTCAACCTTCCTGGAAATAAAGAATTAACTTTGTGCTAACTCTTTATTTCAGGGCTAATCTTAGGGACAGTGTGAGGAGGGACTTGGTCATGAGGTTGAGGGCTATAGTTGGACAGGACAGTTTATCTCAGGGCTGACTGTTGAGCGCCCCAATGGATCGCCTAGCCCAAAACTCCAGCAGGGGCTGAGCTGATTCAGGCCATGCTCAGACCCAAGGCTTCCTTTACCGATACCGCACAAGGACCTCTAGATTCCCAACTGGGCTTTACAGGTCTCTGCTTGTAAAATCATTGATCTGCCATCAAGTCTAGTGCTACACACTGATGGTTTGTTGATTCTTGGCATTATTTGTACATCCTGGCAAGATGGTGAACCACATATCTTTGTGACCTTCCACTGGATTCCAGGGTACGGCAGCATGATTGACTTGGGGTCACTGATCTTCCTGCATCCTGGGGTACTGCAGTATGGTTGATGTTGGGTCACTCATCTCACACAGGAAGGCTTCCCCTGTGACTCACACACCCCTAGGTCCGGCTGGGCGTCTGCAAACTCACCTTCAATCTTGGTCTTGAAGTGAGGGTACTGGTTGAGGATCTCCACCTGCTTCCTCCAGTCAAACTCGTTCCTCCAGTAGGACACCACTTTCTTCATGTAGTTGGAGTTGAAGCCATAGTGGAAGCGACTGCCCTCCAAAGGTGGGGATGCCCGGAACCTATCGATCCTGTGGTGTAAGTCCTGCAGTGAAGAAGTCAGGGTGGGTGGGCAGAGGCAGGAGAGAGCTGTGTCCACAACTCAGAGTGAACCCTGCAGCCACAGATGAATACTGTGGAGGGGCCACACAGGGCCCATGGGTGTCACTGGATCCCTGAGAGGCTTATGGGTTCTCCCTGTGGACTTCAAATTCCCTTTCTCTATTGGTGGGATGGGAGGTGCAGGGAGAGACTGGAAGACTGCTCAGGCCACACATGATCCGTTCTCCCTTCCAGCTCCCTTCCAGGCATCTTCTCATTCCTTAGGTGTGTCAATAATACTCACTTTTAACACACCAAGTCATGTATAGGTCTGGAACTGGAATACTTTGCAGGGAGTCACATATCAAGGTTTTAGGCAAAATGCAAGCTCTCTCTACTCTTTCCCTGAAGTGAAGAACCAGTCACAGATGGTCCCCGCATGAGCAGTGAGGCCATGGCCACAGATGACCCCCCGCATGAGCAGCGAAGTAGCGCTCTAGTCAAACTTACACACAGGACTGAAGCTCAAACGCCAGACAATCATTGCATGACTTTAATTATTACTTTTCTTTTTTTTCCCCATGCTCCTTTAAAGACACCGAAGTTAACTCACCAGGCAGTTAAAATACAAGTGGTATGCTACACCTGGCCTTGAGCCATGGTATGCCGGTCCTTGCTGCACAGTATCAAATAACCCTAACTCAGATAAAAAGGACACAGGATCCAAATACAGAGGATTCAGTTCAAAGTTCAGCATTACAGTGGAGGGACGTGCCTGGTGCCCCATGGAGTGGCTCAGGTGTCATTATTCCCAGCAGTTTTCATGTCCCTCGGCCTCTCCCAAACAGGTTTGGAAACCTAGACTCCTTCCATGTCTTGGCTCCATTCAGGAGGATCCTCAGAGCTCAGCTTCCGCCCTCAGAAGCAAGGGCCCAGCATGCCCCACACAGGAACCTCAGCCACTTGCTCTTGGCTTCAGTCCAGTTCCCGGTCTCAATCCCTTCCTCCTGGGACCTTTTGTGACCTTTTGCTAGAGCCGATGACATTAATCTCTACAGATGTGTGGGTCAGTCTATCATTGGATACTCCCTTTTCGCGGATGGATGCTAAATGCTGAGCTGTGTGAGGGAGGGGTCTCTGTTCTCCAGGCACCCGGTGGGGCACCTGTCACAGTAGCTGCGTAAGGACTGCACGAGGAAGCAAAGGATGCGCTTTGTAAGGTGTGCCTCTTTGGGACCCCACTTGAGTCTGGCTCCTCCCTCCACCCGCTGGCCCCTCCTTTCTGACTCCAACTCTACATGGAAAGGCCAGGATACTTAGACTTAGAATCCATCACCCGGGACCCACTGCTGGACCATTCTCAGGGCCCACCTCTGAGAGCCGGTGCAACAAGTGATTATGTGGATTCCCCTCTGTATGCTGTGACTAGGTTTTCTTGTCACTGGTTAATGAATAAAGCTGTTTTGGCCAATGATGTAGCAGAGCAAAACCAGGCAGAAAATCCAACAGAAATATATAGAAAGTAGGTGAAGTCAGGAGATACTATGTAGCTGCCAAAGGAGAAGGACCTGGAAACTTTCCCGTAAGCCACAGCCTTTTGGCAATACACAGGTTAATAGAAATGGGTTAATTCAAGATGTAAGAGCTAGCTAGAAATATGCCCGAGTCATTGGCCAAATAATGTTGTAACTAATACAGTTTCTGTGTGATTATTCAGGTCTGAGCAGCTGGGAAATGAAAGAGCAATCTCTGTTTACAAGTGACAATAGACAGGCTTGCTGTAATGATATGATGGGCCCAGAAGTGGTCAACACAGTAGGGGCCGCCTACCCAAGGCTGACCTGTGGTCTCCACATGACTGTATTTCCTGAACACTACTTCCCTCTGTACTTGTGACTTCCATATCTATCCCGGGCATCTGCTCACTTTCTCCCTTCAACTCTGCAAGTGGGCATGAGGGAAGGAGGATGGAAACTTCCTTTGGTCTCTGATGAATACAGTGACATTGGGGAGCCCTCCTGGGTCTTGTGTGGGAGAGGAAAATAGCTAGAGATGGGGTTAGTAAGTAGGAAATACCATTTAGGAGCAAAATGTATCTTCCCCCAAGGGCTAGCATGGACAGACAAAACCTCAAGATGGCCCATTTCTTAAGTTCCATCTTCAACCATGTCCCCACTCTGTTCTAAGGAAACCACAGCCAGTCTGCCCCTTTGGTTCCTACCCAGGCTGGGAAAGGGTGTCTCACCTTGATCTCCTCGTCTGATGTTTCCACCTTGAAAGGTCGGATGCTCTCATCTTCTCTGGCTGAGGGCTTTGACCCTGGGCCCCACCAGCCATCTCCAAGTGGTAAAGGTTCCTCCTTGTCCCGGGAGACAAACCAGTAGATGACAAGGCCCAGCACCAAGGCCAGGAGGAGTTCCAGCCACATGACTCCTGTAAGATTGAATGGGATCCATCAGCAAGAGCAGCGACCCAGCCAGAACCTCACGTCTAGCTTTGCAGAGACTAGCTACCAAAAAGGCTCTTCCCAGTGCATCCCCCAATGTGATGATAACCTTGACTGTCAGCTTGTCCCAAAGCTAGGAGAAAACCGCCGGGCATGCCTGTGAGAGTACTTCCGGGAAAGATGGACTGAGGCGGGAAGACCCACCCTGGATTTGGTTGGTGCCATTCCACGTCGAGAGCCCCAGGCTGAACAGAGGGAGAAAGCGAGCTAAACACCAGCACCCAGCTCTCTCTGCTCCCTGATGGCACAGTGTGACCAGCGATCTGCTCCTGCCACCATGTCTGCCTGCTGTGATCGACTCTATCCTCAAGCACAGTCCAAACCAAGTCTTCCACCCATAAGTCGCTTAGCAGGTATTTTGTGACAACAACCAGGAAATAAGTCACATGTGACCCGCTCCTGGTCTTACTCATGTTTGTCCTGTGAGAGAAGTGAAGGGCGCCAGGATGAAAATGGCGTTTATTGTGTCATCCCCACAAAAAAACACTTATGAGAAAATAATTCTTCTACGTGACTGATAGTAGCTGTGGCTAAGGACTCTGTCATAACCTAAGCTTGCACAGTGGGTGCCACAGTCCTACACAGAAACACTTCTGCAAGGACAACAGTGTAGCCAATGTCTTCCGCCTCATTATGAAGTCACTTTCTTTATCAGTAACAGTGGCCAAGGCTACTGTTTCAATGTATTTGATGTCGTGCAACTTTGTTTTAATTTTGTCTGTTATTGTTGTTATTATTATAATCCCTGGTCTCGAGTATAGCAGGCAAGGGCTCTCTCTATCACTGGTGAGCTACACTGCCAGTCCTCATTTTTGCCTTTAAAAAACTCCCTTTGTTTCAATCTTTTCTAATATGGGCATAATTTACTATGACCTGTGTATTCTCTTATACTTTTGGTTGTGAGCCTAGTCTTAACAGCTGAGCCATCTCTACAGTCCTTACCTGTGTATTCTCATTGCCTTGTTTTTTGCTATTCCTAAATTAATAGTAACATTTGGAGAAACACTGGTTCTTGTTTGGTTTCAATGATTTTTGAGACGGAGTTTGGCTATAGTACTAGGCTGGCCATGAACCCCAGCCATCTTCTTCTCTCAGGCTTCCTAGTACCCAGGATTACAGGTATGCCTCATCATGTCTGGTCAGTAATTTTCTAATTTAGGCCAACAGTGCTGAAGAAATATAATATTAAATTATGTAAAATGTTAGAGAGACAAACTCACTCATAACTCCAGTAAGCAATGAGAACCGCCCGCATCCCTGGGACACATATAGGGTGGCTTCAGCACAGTGCTGGGTGGAGGCTGGGGAGGCTGCATATGGAGGCCTGGGCCTTCCGAGGGGCCTTCTGCTCCTGAGGTCATTCAGAAACTCTCTACACCCTGCATGTGTGAAAAGAGGGGCTTCTGTCCCATGTGTGGTCCTGGGAGGAGGGTTCTTCATGGGGCACAAGGGAAAGTGACAGGACAGAGTCCTGGGACACTGCACACAGCTGGTGGGGGACAATGCTAGGAAGCCTGCCTTTGGCTACGCGTGTCATCTCAGTGTGTTTTCACTAGCTTTAATGAAACAGGACGGACATGTCTGCAGTGTACTCATGGGCATGGGCGAGCAACTGCACAGCTGATGTCATCCCAACAAAGAGAAAGCTTACACCCCGAACCTGTCGCTTCTTTCGTCCCCAGGGTATCCTGGGCCCTCGGTAACCACGTCTCCGGTTTCTGTGGGCACACACTATTACATTTCAGAAAATCCAAGCTGTACTGGCACGCCCATGAGTCTGAGCCTTTTGTCTTTTCTCTCAGGAGGAAGAAGAACTTGTATCTGCAAACCAATACAGAAAGGTCCCAGCCCAGCATTGTGGCCTGGCATTTCAGCTTCCATCTTCCGAGTGCAGTGCCTTGCCTGGCACGAACATGAACTTATCCTTGGAGAAAGGGCAGAGGAGGTTTCTCTGGGCACACTATAGTCAGGACCAGTCTGGAGCGATGGAGGAGGGGCAGCAGCCTAAGGCAGGAAAACCCTTTAGAAAAACACCTGTGCGCACACCACCCGCTAATTTCAAACGGTCAGGTCTCAATCAGTGTTGAGGCCCCAGGTATAACCTGGTGAAAGTTGCCCTTTTAAGCTGAGAACTGGGCCACCCAATGCCATTTCCAGGGATACCAGGCCATACAAAGGGCCAGTCAAGAGCCTTCCACAGAAGTGGCTTGATGTAGGGGCACCTGTTTCTTGATGTGGACAGAATCTCATATGGAAACTGCTTCTGTCTGGCAGTGACCTTACTGATCTCCCCAGTGCCGCCTTCAGTCTCAGAGTCACCGCTGTTTCTTCCCTTATACCCACCCATCCCCGGAACTAGTGCCACGGCCATCCCTTCCTGAACAGAGACCTCATCACCCCACATCAGATGCTGCCAGAGATCTCAGCCGAAGTTGTCGGGATGCTGAGATCCCAGGACAGCCATCCGTGGGAGCCGTGCGCTGTAAATACAGACTCCTACTTGCACTTGTCCCCCTCTTTGGACTGGAAGGGTCTGTGTGGCTCAAAGTCTCTGTGAGAATGTTTCCTGAGAGCCTGGGTGCCGGAGAGCAAGCTTGGTCCATTCTAATGAGAGGATGCTGCGTGTGTGTATGAATTTCTATGTGAGTGTATCTCGGTCTCTCTTTCTTGCTCATTCGCGCTCTGTGCGTGCGTGCGTGCGTGTGTGTGTGTGTGTGTATTTGTGCACCTCTCTCTGTGTCTGTGTTCATGCATGTATTTCTCTTTCCCTGTGCATGTGTTTGTGTGAATCTCTCTCTGTTGGTATGCACTCCCTCATTCCGGCTCCAGACCAAGGCTCTTGTCTCTCAGCCTGAGGCTCCCTCAGCCCCTGTCCTCAGATCCCCAGTCAGTCAGGTGGTGAGAACCGCTTAAATTAAACAGGTTAGAGACAGCTGAAGTGGAGTCCCTCTGAAGCCAGACAGGGACTTTGCATGGTCTTTTTTTTTTTTTCCATTTCCAGAGACTCTGCCCTTATCAGAAGGTCCTCTTCTTTGAGAAGACAGAATGCTGTCACCTGTTGCCCCAGAACTACTGAGAGAAGACCAATTTTGCATGATGTCATCAGGAGAACTGCAAGAGTCAGCAGGAAAGAGGGCCGTCCTGCCCAGAGAACTTGACAATCAGTCCCCCCACCAGACAGGCAACAGTAAAAGGACAAAGACTCCTTATTTGCTTTCCTTGGGGACAGAAGTGCCTGCCTTTTCCTTTTCTGGGTGGAATTATCCCAGCATTCTCTGCTCTTCCCCAGGGCTCAGTGCAAGTGCCTTGACCCTTTCGTGGTCACAGCACCCAGAGCCGGGGGACAGGTGAGGGGGGCTGAATGTGAGTCCCTACCTACCCTGCCTTTTCACACATGCACAGCCCCAATGACTCAGCTGATCCACTGTGTGTGCAGGGCGGTTATGACTCTGGACTTCAGACAGCAAACAGAACCACAGTGACAGAGACCCGGAGTCCCAGAGAACAGAATCCAGGTAAAAGGGCATTCCGATGACTCATGATGGTCTTGCCCCAAATTGTCACCCCTTATGCAGGGCTTTGTTTACCCATGGGTGACAGAAGCCTGAGAATGTAAATAGAAATTTGAGAAATAATTCTTAGTTTAAAACTGAGTGCTGGGCTGGCAAGATGGCGCCATGGAATAAAGGCACTCGCTGCTAACCCTGGTGGCCTTGGCTTGACCTTGGGGATCTACAAGGTGGAGGGAAGAACTGACTCTGGTGAGCTGTGCTTCCACCCCTTCACATCCCCTCCCTCCCCCAAGACCCCAAACAAACAAAACCCCAAAGCTGAGGCTGTAAGTGGTGACGTCACCCACTGCTTTGTCCAACGTATCCATAACGTATACACTAGGTGTATCCATGACGTATACACTAGGTGTTCTTTAGCTGCATAGGAGCACCCACAGTTATCACAGAGATGGTTTCAGTGACTCCATTTCACTTGGCTGCCGTGGTGTTGGGATGTCCCACAGTACAGTGCTGTCAACGTGCAATTGAGTTATTAGCTATTGTCAACTTCCTGTTGGGTCTCATTATAAGCTCTGCTTTATAATGGGCAAGGAGGTACAGGAATGTGTGGGATGTTACAGGTTTCAGAACTGCTTTTGGCTTAAGGCATTCATGTGGTGGAGTGTCTTGGAAAGTATTGTCCTTCAAAAAGCTCAAGAATAGAGTGGTGCATGCGTGTGTGTGTATGTGTGTGTGTGTGTGTGTGTGTGTGTGTGTGTGTATGTGTGTATAAATCAACAGATCTAAAGAGCAATTTAAAGGCTCTGTCCTTTACATTAGAATCCAGGTGACAAGAGTATTAGTATTATCTATTATTGTGGTGGTTTGAAAGAAAATGGCCCCCATAGACAGTGGGACTATTAGGAGGTGTGGCTTTGTTGGAGTAGTTGTGGTCCTGTTGGAGGAAGTGTGTCACTGTGAGGGTGGGCTCTGAGGGCTCGTGTGTGTTCAAGCCATGCCCAGTGTCTCAGACCACTTTCTGTTGCTAACAGATCAAGATGTAGGACTCTTAGTTCTGTCTCCAGCACTGTGTCTCCCTCACGCCACCATGCTTCCTACCATGATGACAAAGGACTAAACCTCTGGACTGTAATCTAGACCCAGTTAAATGTTTTCCTTTATAAGAGTTGCTGTGGTCTTGGTGTCTCTTCACAGCAATAGAAACCCTAACTAAGACAATCTTATAAAACAGTAGTATGCTTTGCTCCAGTGCTTTGGAGCCCCTGGGCCTCAGACTACAAAGCAGGACCAGCTGCATTGTCTCAGTTCACCCCTGACTAACACTACTTGTTACTTAATAGCAGGTAATAATAGCACACACAGACCCGAGCCTCTGACTAGCCTCAAGTAGCTTGCATTGCCCTTCTGCAGGCTGGATTTGCTGCATTCACAGGTGAACCCACTATTTGTGGACCTTTTCTAAAAACAAAGAAACACAAAAGTCCCCCAACACTTATTTAAGATAAGAATTGGAGAAGGGCAGTGCCTAGCTACATGCTTGTGAGGGCTCCAATTCATGGCCAAAGACTGCATTCCTGCCACAGAGAATGCTGCACGTCCCCTCCCTGGCTCTCTTCCCCAGGACACGTTGACAGACTGAAGCTTTCAAACCAACCCTGGGACCTCAGAACACTGATACTTGTGCTCCCAGATACTGCGGCCCCCATGGGGTCTCCTGGACGGTGAGTCATTTCTCCTCCAACAGAAGGGATAATAAGCAATATCTTCTGCTAGACAGTGGGTAGTAGATCCTGGAAGGGGTAGAGCCTGGAGTCTGACCAATCAGAGATGGTGCCCACAGTGTCGATGGGTATCTTTGCCCGCATACCCCTCTTCCCCTGAGACTGAGCACTTGGGATGCCCACCATCTAGAGCAGGGTAGACGTGGCTCCTGCTTCTTTTGGAGACTGGACA
The DNA here is from genome assembly GCF_018167655.1 of Microtus oregoni. NCBI lineage: Eukaryota > Metazoa > Chordata > Mammalia > Rodentia > Cricetidae > Microtus > Microtus oregoni. The sequence goes on from NW_024543221.1 coordinate 5,037,919, forward strand.
AGGGACTTCAAGCACTGATGGATCCTGAAGTCCACGGGATGAAGAGTACAGGTATGTATGTAGTCCAGAAGGGTAGGAACACTGCTGCGATTCTCCGTGGTGGAGGCCACTGTAGGGAGACGCCATGATGAGCCCAGGTGGTTATGGGCACCTCACTGTGATAAGCCACTGACTTTTTCATGGACCTTCTACAAGAGGTCAGGCTCAGATGATCCAATTTCTGGAAGAGCGTGGCTCAGAGGGTAGACCTAACCTTGAGTCCTCTGGGAAGATGTGTCCTTTCATTGTCTCTAAATGTCAGGGACCATGCAATGCCTGTGGTCAGGGATGCATGTTAGCACACTTGGTTATACAGTGAGGATGCTACCTGGCTTTCCTCCAGGGCTTCTGTGCCATGACACCCCAAACAGCAGCTTTGACACATTGGCGTTAGGGACAGGAGAATCTTGGAGGTACAATAAGGGGCTTTCTAGTGTTTTCTTCGTTAGGTGGTTCCGTTTGCAGCTCTATCATTCAGCACCTGTGGGGCTCTGGAGAAATTGTGAAACCTTTGACCCTTTGTCATCTAGAGTGTGGGGATCATCAACCTATCAGGCTGCTGGTGAAGACTGAAGGGATCTGAGCAGGTGCTCCACCAAAGTGGGCGCTCTTTCATTTTCCCTAATCCACTGTGTGGGACCCTCATATCCAAGTGCTCTACAGCAGCCTAGGTGCACAGAACCAGGCTGAAGGTGAGAGGGTACATAGTGGAGACCCCCGTGTCCTGAGGCGCCCACTGTCCTGCGCATACGCCATCACCAAAGCTGTGCTGCAGGATTAAGCCCAACCCAGCTCATGGAGACCTGAGACCACCCATGTTCTGTAAGTCATGGCCATGGGGTGCCTGCTTTTGCTATTAGCTTGGAGAAGTTCTGTTTTCACCATCAAGGCTCCCACTGCTGTCTGCTGAGCCTCTACATTGTAGCAAAGAGCTACAGTGATGTCTTCTGTGTGGTTCCTTTCTGCTGCAGTAGAGAACATTCTAACCTCTTTAAACACCAGGGTTAGCCCAGCGGTGGTGGCGCACACCTTTAATCCCAGCACTCGGAAGGCAGAGGCAGGCAAGAGTTCGAGGTCAGCCTGGTCTACAAAAGCTAGTTCCAGGACAGGTACCAAAGCTACAGAGAGAAACCCTGTTTTGAAAACAACCTAAATGCCCCTCTTCTGAAGAATGGATAAGGAAAATGTGGTACATTTACACAGTGGAGTACTACACAGAGAAAAAAATAATGACATCTTGAAATTTGCAGACAAATGGATGGATCTTGAAAACATCATATTGAATGAGGTAACCCAGACCCCAAAAGACAAATATAATATGTACTCACTCATAAGTGGCTTTTAGACATAAAGCAAAGAAAAACCAGCCTACATATCACAATCCCAGAGAACCTAGACAACAAAGAGGACCTAAGAGAGACATATATGGATTTAATCTACATGGGAAGTAGAAAAAGATAATATCTGCTGAGTAAATTGGGAGCATGGGGATCATGGGAGAGAGTAGAAGGGAAGGGGAGAAGAAGGGAGGGGAGCGGAGAAAAATATATACCTCAAAAAATATTTAAAAATATCATTTTAACATGAACAATTCTAAGCTGAAATTTGATAGAATAAGCTATAAACAGCAAAACTACAACTAAGTAAGAATTTTTATGTTTTAGAAAAACATATATTTCCTAATTTAAAAAAAACACCAAAAACTCTGTCTTGAAAAACCAAAAAAAAAAAAAAAAACCAACCAAACAACAACAACAAAACCCCCAGGGTTTAGGGGATATCGGGAAAGAAGAGGGAACAAAACAAAAGCGCAGGTCCCAAGTCCTTTCCACCACGCTAGCACCTGAAACTGGGGGCTAATTTATCTGTACCAAAGGTTTCTTCCTCCCAGTAGTCTTTTTATTTGTTTTGTAACCCAATGTTCCAATGAGGAAAAACACCCGCTCAGAGTTGGAGAAGAAGCCTTTCTAAAAGAAGGCAGGGCTTGGGGTGTGGCTCTGGGCAGAAGTTCCTGGCACATGGAGATGTGTTTGGTGCCTAGTGCTACAAAAGCCAAAGGAAATTGTATTTTCTTTCTTGCAGCCATGGTATTCACCCCACGAAATGATGAGTTGCCTAGTAAAGAAGATGTGTTTTTAGTGGGTTTTTTGTTCTTTTGTTTTTGGTTTTTCAAGACAGGGTTTTTCTGTGAAACACAGTCCTGGCTGTCCTGGAACTTGCTTTATAGACCAGGCTGGTCAAATTCACAGAGATCCAGCTGCCTGTGCTTCCCTAGTGCTGGGATTAAAGGTGTGCACCATCTTGTACTGGAGAAGATGCATTTAAACAACAGAAGGCAGCTCATACATTTGTTACAACATTGTTGGGGAGGACGGGAGGGGAATGGCTCAGCGGTTAGAAGCATCAGCTACTCTTTCAGGTGATGGGGATTCCATTCCCAGTGCTCACATCCACCTGGAACTCTAGTTCCTGGTGCCCTGGCATCTGCCTGCATTGCACACACAAGGCTCACAGATATACACCCAGGCAAAACACCTAGGTGCATAAAATTAAAAAAAAAACACATAGTAAATGGAGGACAGGGGTCATTTATTGGAAATTTGAGGAGCAATCAAGTCCTTATAGGAAGGATTAAGGTTATACATATTTTAATATTAGGTGTTGGTATGCATCTCGCCTTGGTGGCAGAGTGCTTATCCAGCATAATCCATGCCACAGATTAAATATTGTACTTATTAGCTTTTGTACCATTCAGATAACTTCTAAACAAATGCACATGTTATCTACTCTATTAAATGTAAATTTTAGTTCTACATTTCTACACCTGAAAAGCTTTATCTGGGAATGCATTTCAACAGTGTCAGAGTCTTGTACAACACACCCAAGCAGGTGTGACAAGAGTGACCGGGCCACTGCTGTGCGACTTCCTTCTGTCTGTGACATCCGTGAGACAAAGATCGGTCTGGAAACCTATGTGTGCCAGCAGCCTGGTGAAAAATGTAAACCAATGCAGACAAAGTTGGCAAGGTGGGGATAGGGTAAAGATAGGTGTAGGGAGATGGGGACGAGGCCATTGGAGAACTGGTGTGTAAGAGAGGGAGACATCCATGCAGTGAACCCACTGTCACTGCAGAGACGGCCGAGGCATGTGTGTTTATTCCAGACTTCTTGTGAGTCTCACATCTTTATACCTGCCCACCAGCTTGCTTTCTCAGGTGTCTCCCAATCTCCAACACAAGTGGTACGGAACTGTCATCCTGCCTGCCCCCTGAGCCTTTCATCTTCTGGGGTTTCCACTCCCATGCTACCGCCAGGTTCCCAAACACAGATTCCCTGGCATTCCCTTATTCCACTGACATATCTGTAAGCCCCACAACTTTTCTTCCAAAGCATAGCAATCAAGTCTACCTCCGCCATCACACCCAGCCCAGGCACCTACAGGATCTCCCCAGGACTGCTGCAAGGCCCCCTCCCCACTTAACTCTCTCTCTCTCTCTCTCTCTCTCTCTCTCTCTCTCTCTCTCTCTCTCACACACACACACACACACACACACACCCTCAAGGAACTTCCCATGATTACAAGACAAAGAAAAACTTCTTAATGTGTCCTGGAAGGCCTGTGTGGGCTGATGACCCACCTCTCCCTGCCGCCCACAGTTGGACCATCTTTGTTTAGTACTTGTGTTCAGCCATCTCTGTTGTCCCAGAGCTCTGAGGGGGCTGCTAACTGCCACCTCCTTCATTTCTGTTGGTGCCTAGTCCCCGTGCCGTGGCTGGTGCCTCTCACAGCAAGCAGGCTTCTTCAGACCCCTTCTGAACTCTCAGACCTTGCACATGACAACAGAAGTTTTGAATGAAAAGGATTTTAAATTCTCCTTAAGCAATACAGCTTATCTCTCAGTCTAGTCTGAATGGCTAAAGGACTGAGGATTATTCAAAGCATGGAGAAAGACTAGAGAGTAGTGTTGGTGCCAATGGGTACTCACGGCGAGTCCCAGGGTTTGGGCTGCCAACTGCTCTCAGACAGAAGTCTGCACTCTGTAACCCAGCAAGTGCTCAGACATGCTCCCTGAAGTCACCCTAAAGTACAAGCTAATAGTGACTCAGCAGATCTGCTCTTTGCAAGTTACAGGCCTGGATACTCGGGGGCACTTTCCAGAGCCAAGGCCAACCAAGAGTCCAGTCCTGCCAGTGTTGGCAGTAGGCCCTGGGTCTGACTGGGCATGAGGCTTGCAAGAGTTCTTGGTCATGGCGTGGGCTCCTGGAAGCTCCTCCTGGGGCCATCACACTTTGGCTTGGGAATTATGAGGGCAGAGGGGTTGTGGGGAAACCGTGTTCCTGTTACCCTCAGATGTCAGGCCAGAGGAGAGGAAGGTGAGGCCTCCTCTCGGCCTAACCAGCCCTGCAATCCCATTTCCCTTCCTGGGGAGACAGGGATGCATTTGGTCCCTCCTGCACTCCAGTCAGCCTGTCACACACACAGACACTCCTGTTAGGGAGCAATGACAGACAAGCAGAGGCCTCCTCAGACCATACAGATGGCTAATGGCCAGTCTCTTCTCCCTCAGGGTCACTGTGGCTCTGCATTGGGCCTAATGTCTTGTTTCTCTCAGAACATGGCCTTGGAGCTGAGCTGAGGAAAACAGATCAGAGTTGACCAGCAGGAGAAGGTTGGAGTGTTTTTGAAGGCAAACGTGGAAGAGAGAAAGAAGGGAACGGCGGCGTTGGGTTCAGCAGAGGTGGGTGGAAAATTTAGGATCTGAAAGTGTACTCTGCTGAAGCACCCCAGGGCCCAGGGCCAGCCCAGCTGGAGGCCAGGCCCTCAGTGCTGTCCCTGTTCCCTAAGGAAAGAGACTGTCCTTGTCCAGGTCTCAATCTGACCACCGCCAGAGGGGCTGGCTGGGGAGGGCTGGGAGCACACGTGCGAGCGGGCGGGCCCTGAATGGCTTCGGAGAGGGAGTGCATACTTCCAGCACAGAAAAGCCACATGAGATTATTGGTTCAACCCTGTGTCTATAAGCCTTAAACATAAGGAGGTTGGACAATTGGCCCGCTAATTAGTTAGTTAGTTTATTTAGTCTCAAGCAAAAGTTCCATTGCAGATGTTTTTGAGATCTCATTAACTGCGGCCTCAACTCCATTTTATGGGTTCTCAAACAATCATACTCTGCTAAAAAATGTTTTTTGTTTTTTGTTTTTTTTTGTTTTTTTGTTTTTTTTTAGCCAGGCAGACATCTTTAATCCCAGCATTCAGGAGGTAGAGGCAGATGGATCAGAGTTCGAGGCCAGCCTGGTCTACAGAAGGAGTGTTCTGGAAAAGCCAGGGCTACACAGAGAAAACACCAAAATATCATCATCATCGTCATCATCATCATCATCATCATCATCCTTTTCTCCAGTGCTAGGGTGGGCCGCAGGGCCTCACTCACACAGGCACATGCTCTATCACTAAACTGTTAGTCTGCTGCACACAGGCACATGCTCAATCACTAAACTGTTAGTCTGCTGCACACAGGCACATGCTCGATCACTAAACTGTTAGTCTGCTGCACACAGGCACATGCTCGATCACTAAACTGTTAGTCTGCTGCACACAGGCACATGCTCGATCACTAAACTGTTAGTCTGCTCTGTTTTCGCTCATTTCCCCCCCTGCTGCCACACAGCTTTTACCGTCCTCTAACAACATAAGGGCATTGCCAGGTCAACGTGCTAAAGCCTGGGAGTTTCACCAGAGCCCTCTTCCAGCTCCCGCTCTGCCAACTAAAACAGGAGTGGTCACATTTTCCACTGGCTTAGATGTCTGAGGAGCAGGGCTCACCTGCTTTAAGAAGGCTGCTGCTGCGCTGGGCTGGCAGATGCCCGTGCTGGGACAGCAGGCGTGGACCATCCAGCATACATACCATTGCCTTCCTTCCCACCACACCCCACCCTCATGTGATTTTCCTCAGTGATTGTAACCTCATGGTCTGGAAGCTTCCTCACTGCAGGCAACAGGATTGCCAGGAGCCTGGGCCTTCTGAGCAATCCAGTCCACCTTCCTGGCTTCTTGGGTACCGGGTGAACTTCCTGCAGAGCCCCATGAGGCCTGGCCAGCCTCTCAGCACTGTTCCCTGGGTTGTTTGATTTTAGGCTGGGAAAGTACTGAATTTGCTTATAGCAATGTCTAGGTTGCGAAAAGAGAACCAAAAGTCTCCAAGGCCTATGAGTGTGCCAAGGGAGTTGAGTGTGGCTCAATGATAGCGCACTTGTCTAGCATTCGTGAGGCCCTGGGTTCAATTCTCAGTACTATGCTGTGGGATAATGCTCTTATACACTGCAAGCATTTGTCACTCATATTAGTTTAATAAAATGCTGGTTGGCCAGTAGCCTGGCAGGAAGTATAGGTGGGGAGACCAGACTAAGAGAATTCTGGGAAGAGGAAAGGCAGAGTCAGTCACCAGCCAGATGCAGAGGAAGCAACAAGAATGCCTTACTGAGAAAAGGCACCAAGCCATGTGGTTAAACATAGACAAGAATTGTGGGTTATTTAAGTTATAAGAGCTAGTTAATAATAAACCTGAGCTAATAGGCCAAAAATTTATAATTAATATAAACTTCTGTGTTTCTTTGGGATTGACTGCGGGACCAGGCGGGACAGCAACTTCTTTCTACAGGAAAGAAAAAAATCCCAAGGTCACCTCTGAGATAAGATGCCCGACCCTAACAGGGCATCATCTCCTCCTGAAGTACGGGCTCTCAGAGGACAGGGCTGACAAGGGCTGGGTGACCTCCACGATGGAGTGCAGGGTGAGAAGAGAACCAAGTCACCTCCCCTCACTGGGGCTGGAGGCTTCCATTTTTCTGGGTAGTTCTGTTTTCTCAGAGGGGCAAGCTGGTGGGGCAGTAGGTCTGCCAGAGACAGGCAAGCTGCAAGTGGGGAAAAGACCCCACACTCAGTGGACAGGGGAGACCAGCTCCCCTAAACTGCCTTGTCACCCTCAGGCACTCAGGTCCAGAAACCTGGGGTCTGACTTCTTTATATTTTAAAACGGTTTAAGAAACAAGCCGTCCAAGGAAAGTGGATTTGCTTATAATTTAGACAAGTGAGGGGTCTCTAAGTTTCTCCACACAACATCATCTTACACCTTATAGAAAGCCATGAAACAAGGGCAAAACACACCAGAGAGTATGTACGCTGATGACATGACTCCTCCAGGGCATGCATACAGGGAAGGTTTTTATTGTAGATATGAGGGAAAGAACCATGAGAAGCATCTGGAAGAATCCATAGAAGAGAGGGAAAGAAGTAGATTGAGCATGGCCAGCAGACTGGACCCAGCCGTGACAGAAGCAGGAATGGAACAGACAGAGCAGGAGAGAGAGATGTGTATGTGTATGTCTGTGTGTGTGTGTGTGTGTGTGTGTGTGTGTGTGTGTGTTTGCGGCGGGGGCTAGTGAGGGAATAAGAGATGAAGACAAAGAGACCAAGAGTACACATCACCAAAATAGCAGGGCTCTAAGGAGAAGGAACAGCTGTAGTGAGGGAGGCCCAGGAGATGGAGAAGTTTACGGTCGTGGAGGAGGTGAGAAGAGCTAGGTGCCTGTGATACTGAGGGAGCCTGGAGGCCAGCATGCACTTTGGTGTGCTGTTTGTTCCTTCTGCAGTGGTGAGGGAACTGGCTCCTTCGGCAGAGGGGAACAGGCTTCACAAGTTCCTGAGGAACACTGACTTTTGTCTAACCACCAGGAGTTGGGGAAATGGAGCTTCCTTTGGACCCGACAGTGAGACAAGCTTATTTGTCCTTTCCCAGGGTCAAGGGAACGTAGGCTGCCTCTGCTCTTTGTTCTAGAGATGGATTTTAATTTCAAGTCTTGGCTAAAGAATATGCAAGTCTTAAAGAGCCTCCTGCTTTTCAAAGAGGAAAGATTTACTTATTTGGGGCCTGCAGGGTTCTCTGTCCCTAAGTCTATTCTTCTGACATAAGTCTACTTAAGTAAAGAAAAAAATCAAGACAAAATGCAAACGAGACGGCAGTCTGTAGCCCACCTCAGGGAGGGGTAGAAGTATACTTCTAAATCTTTCTCACGGGGCATCAGCATGGGGCCATGGCTACACTTCTACTTCAGACACCAACCCTGTCTGCCAGAAAGGAGTTTGGGTTTGGTTCTGGAAATATGTCTGGTACTACCTAAGAGCCAGCCTTCCAAACAGTCATGGTCTCTCCTTCTGCAGGAGAGCCAGCTCTGGGTAGAGTGGACAGAAGACAAGCCAATAGCTGTGTCAGGTTCAAATCCTGGGGGTTAGTTAGATAAAGCCAGCATTCCTCAGGCACTAGTGAAGCCTGCTCCCCTCTACCAAGGGACTAATGACCCTCTCTGGTACCTATTTGCATGCCAAAGCCCATGCTGGTCTCCAGGCTCGCTGGCACCCTGACTCTTCTTATCCCTCCCCTATGCTAACTGTCCCCAGCGGGTTCCCTCCCTGCAGCTACGCATTGTTCTTATAACCCTGCTGTTTCTGCTATGCGGGAGAACATTTGTGCGCTCTCTCTCTCTCTCTCTCTCTCTCTCTCTCATTTGTTCTCTCTCTCTCTCTCTCTCTCTCTCTCCTCTTTCTTGCTCTCTCTAGGTCTCACACTCAGTTTCTCCCTCTGCTGGTTCTCTTTTGTCTTCCTCTCTCACTCGCTCCCTTTTTCTCCTCTCATGGCCAGGTCCAGCCTGCTGGCCACGTTCAGCTGACTACTTTCTCTTCCTGCTCTGATGCCTCTGACTGTACTGTCCCTCTGACTGTACTGTCCCTCACATCTACAATAGAAACCTTCTGCTCACCCAGACCCTGGAGCAGCCACGTCCTCTTTATACAAGTTGCTCCTTACCTGTGACTCTCTGATGGCCCATGGAGGCACTGGGACCCCCTACCCATGACTGTGGCACCCCATAGCCTTCCCGGGTCACAATGCAAACTGTAGCCAGCCAGGCTACAGCCAGGCAAAGGTGTCCATGGCAGGGATGCTCACATGCTCGGCACCCACGGTCTAGAGGAAGTTCACTGAGAGTCTGGATTGTGACATTGCAGTAGAAAGACAGGGAAAATAAGGGGACACTGAGAAATAAAGGAGCCCCTTTCCCCCAGGATCTCGTGAAGTATCTTGCCAAGAATTTTCAAACTGCCTACAAGAGGCTATAATCCTGAGAGAAACCCTCACAATAAGACCAAACCATGCTTAACAGTGAAACCATGTGTCTCCACTTCCTTGTGACATATGGTAAGAACTCCTTTGACCTTTTTTGGCCTGCTTTAAAAAAAAATCAATACTCCTTTCTTATCGACAAACAGGTGTACAATGAACCCCATAAACCACTTCATAATCTCAGATACTAAATAAAAGTTTTGATAAAAATAGGTATGCTAAGACATATTTAATCTAAATCCTTTGAACAGGTTGACTTCAAAACTCACCAAGAAACTAGGTGGGACTGTCTCTTGAAATGGCCCTCACACACAGACAGGTACCACCTATACTATGAGACGGGTCTCATGGTTGTCCTATGTGACAGATGGGCACCACCGTTGTTCTGCGGCGTCTTCCTCTGGGAATAACACCGCCATCCTACCTAGTGCCATCAAGGAACAGAGATCACCCTGGCCCCTTTGTGACAGGGAGAACACAGTGACAGCTAGGCCAAGAGCAACAGAGATCTTAATATATCCTGGAAGGAGGGAGAGGAAAGGCCACACTGATGAGCTGTGTCCTCGCTGCAGCCGACAGCCAGACTTTGGCATTATCACCTCATGCAATACTATAACCTAAGAAATAAAGGGGATTTCCCTCTGTTTTCAAGAGCACTTAAAATTCAGAGAGGAAGTTTGCTCCTAATAATCTAACCAGTAAGTGCCAAAGAGATGTCCACACTGCATTGCTGCTCACCAGTCTCTCCACCGCTAAAGGCAGCAAAGACTCCTGCTTCTTACTCCGTAATGAGGCGTCTTGCTTGTTGGCGGCCCAGCTAGAGAATTTTCTGTATGGCCTTTTCAATAACACAACTGGAACAACACTTTCCCCCTACAGTGAGCTCCCCAGGCCTTGGAAGAGCACGCAGGGTGTGGCTGTGTAGTGACTTGGCTCTCTGGGGAAGTGGGGGTGACCAGCGGCAGCAAAGGGAAGGCAGGCATTGGGCCATGAGAGAAGATGCCACTCCAGCCCTGTGATGGTGGCAGGGCATGCAGGCCACTCTGAGAGGGACGACAGTTGCCCTCTGCTCAGAAAGCAGGAACTGTGATGTCCCTCAAGAAAGCCAATAAATCCTGGTAGCAGGGCAAGTGCTTCTCTGACCCAGTTTGTGTAATTGATTACGTGATGGAGATGGGGACCCAGTCTCCCCGCTGCACTGGGTACCGTCATGTAGGAGAAGGTTCTGAGCAGAGGTTGGTTTCCTCTTGGGGACCTTTTCCCAGGATGATCAGCAGAGCCCACTGAAGACTCATCACTAGCTTGGCCTGATGACCACCTGCAGGTGACCCAGGAAGTGGGACTGAGTAGAGGCCCTCTTGTCTCTAATCTTGTCCTTGACTTCTATTGTCCCCCATCCTCTACAACCAGGCTGTGTTCCATGTTTTCAGGTCTCAGAACAAGAATCAAGAAATGGAATTTGGACAGCTTCTGCCCTTCAAATTCTTGAGCCTGAGCCAGAATGCTAGGGGAAAAAAAAAAAGAGTGTAGGCACCAGGTAGGTAGGAGCTATGCCTGGGCATGCCGGCACCTCTGTAATGGGAGAACAGGTAGGATGTTGCTCATAGTGACAGGCTTTTTGAAGGCACCACTTGGGCACTAGGCAGAAAATGGTCTGGTGGAGGTGCACACTTTCCCAACTTTCACTAAAAATCCCTCACTCTGCTCACCCCGTACTTCTGGGACAGCCGGGGTGTGTTAGGAACAGCCAAAAGGCAGGCACAGCCACACCAGACAACATGGAACATTAGAAACAGTGCTGAAGCTCCCACAGCTGACTTTCTGAGCAGTTAAGAGCTTAGGGGAAATCTTGTCTTGGAATCAGGACGGCAGAAAGCTCGGGGCCCTCTCTTTGACAATGGTCACTCTTCCCAGACTGCAAACGAGGACATAAAAGTCACCCACACGAGGCGTACTCTCCTGCCTCAGGACCTGGGCGTTCTTTCTTCAGTCTAGTGCAGCACCCCGCCCACACACAAAGTGACTTTCTATCTCTTCAGGAGTGATGAAATGTTGCCTCTGTGAGGCCTTCGATTTCCACTCAACAATCCTTTTCTCTTTTTAATACTTTTCTGTTTTCCACCGCACACATCATCTTCTAATACAATTTAAAGCGTACAAATATATACTTGTTTATTTTGTGGTGCTGGGTTGGATTGTGCTTGTTGTTCGTCCAAAAGCTCGTCCCATAAAAGCACGCCCCCTGCCATTCCCAGGGTGTAGGGCAGGGTATGAACAGCCGTCCGGGTCCCTAGGCAGAGCCCCACTGGAGACACTTCAACAGGGACACAGGCAGCCATCACGTGGCCCTCCTCGTGTGGGTATTTGGGAATGGAAACTGTTTGCTGAACACGCCCATGCTTTTTTTCCCTCCCTCCTTCGTCTTCTGCTACGTCAGACCAGGCACAGCCAGTGAAAGGCTCCTCTTGAGGAAGGAAGCTACTATCACACTAACAATGTTATCCTCTGGAGCACTGTGGCTTTTTTTTTTTTAAGATCACCCCGAATTCAGAGGGCCGAATTCAGAGGCAGAGAAGCAAGCAAAACACCCCAAAAGTCTAACTCAACAGTTCTCGCCAGCAGCGGCAGAATGCTAGCAAAGGCGCGATCCTAGTCTCGGGCGAGCTGCGCGTAGCTACCCGATGCTTCCACCTCCGGCCTGATCCCGCCAACTCAGCGCCGGCAAGGAGACCCCTGCTTTGGGCCGCTGGAAGTTTAAACAGCGGGAGGTGCGGAGTGGAGAAATTAAAGGGTCTCTGTAGCGCTAGCGCCCTTCGCCACCAGGGTCGGGGCTGGTGCCTGGATAAGCTCCGAGCCTGGAGCCGAAGGGACAAACCTGCACCTGTGGGGGACCGAGCGAGAGGGCTAAAGAGCGGCGCTGTCAGGCCTAACACCCACCCCTTGCTTCCGAAGCGCACCGGACGGCCCAGGGAAGGGGTGGGGAGGAATGGGGCGTCGGGCGCAGGACGAGAAGGCATGGCCTAGAGCACGCCGGGGATCAGTTTTGGGATGGGGGAAGCGCATTTAACTGCAGGAGCTAAACGCAGCCCTAGCAATTCTCAGGCTGGGGTGCCACCGCTGTCCCCGGAGCTTACGGTTAGGATCGCGCTCACGCTCCGACGGCCGCAGGTGTGCAATTCCCTCCACTCCCCAGCTCCTCTTGCAAGTCTGCCGGACTCGAGCTGCGGGGACCCCAGCAGCCCGTTAGCCCCGCCCCTATTAGCCCCACCCCTCTCTCGGCTCCACCCCCGAGTTGCCTAGGCGGCCGTGGCTTGCTGAGCACCAAGCAAAGGTTTCACCTTGCCAGGCAGTCTGCAGCCTGTGGAATCTAAACCCAAAAGCCGAACTGGTCAGGTATGACAGCCTTTCTCCCACCCTTTCTCTCACCTTTCTAGAGAGCAGTTGTAATTATTTTATAAATGAATTGGCATGTGAACAAAGTTTAAAAACAAAACCAAAATCTGGGGATAAGCTTGGGGGGTCGGGTGCTTGTCTTGCATGGACAAGGCCCTGGGGTTCATTCTCAGAACCACAGAGAAAATTCAAGTAAATAAACTAAAGAATGAAGTGTGGATATAAACACACACACACACACACACACAAAAAAAAACCTTGTCTTTAAGCACACACTGTGAGGTGTGACAGGGACGCCAAGCAAAGGCCAGCACAGCGAGGAAGGAGGCAAAGGTGCCCAAGCAGAAATGCCAACCACAGTTCCTGGCACCCTTGGGGCTAACCTGCTCTCCACTGGCCAGCCTGCCCAGACCCCCGTCGTCACCTCTGCTGCGCTCCTAAGACTAGCCAATAGCCTCTACGTGCTTCAGTGGGCACACTGACAGGATGACCAGGTACACCACTGCGAGGGAGGGCCTAGCCTGCTGGGGCCTGCTAGGAGGTTCAGGCTTATCCCTCTGCACACATTGGAGGGCAGGGTTCTAAATTTTCACCTCTCACCCTTGGCTCCAGGCTTCTGCGCTGCTCACCATGGCCCAAACCTTCCCCACTTTATGGAGGGCAGTTTCCCTCCACTGAACACAGTCAACTCATTCCCACCACCGTGGAACCCCTGGAGAGCATGTTGCCAATCCTCTCTCCAAACATGGAATCTCCTGGTACTTCAGCTCTACAGCATCCGACACATATACCTTCTCACACCTGCGGGCCTCCTCCAAAGTGCACAGTCCAGGAAGAACCTGAGCCTCCCTCCAAATTGCTCCCATAAGAGCTCTGTCTCTTGCCAATCACCAAAGCAGGCACATTTATTATTCCTAAGCCAGTGAGGACGAAAACATTCTAACTCACTGGACAGTCGTGATACATACCTTTAATTCCAGCACTGGGGAGGCAGAGGCAGACAGATCTCTGTGAGTTCAAGGCCAGCCTGGTCTACAGAGTGAGTTCCAGGACAGCCTGGACTACTCAGAGAAACCACATCTTTAAAAGCCCCCCCGAAAGAAAGAAAGAAAGAAAGAAAGAAAGAAAGAAGAAAAGCTTCCAGCACTAGTTGCAGGTGATGGCTGTACCGTCATGAGGACATGCTGAACCCACTTGTCTTAGTAGTTAGGGTTCCTATTGCTGGGATAAAACACCATGACCCAAGACAGCTTGGGGACAAAGGGGTTGGTTCAGCTTATAGCTTTTTGGTCTCATTCCAGCACTGAGGGAAGTCGGGGTAGGAACACAAGGCAAGAACCTGGGGACAGGAGCTGAAACGGAGGCCACTGTTAATAGATTGCTCAACCTGGCTTGTTCAACCTGCTTTCTTAAAGACCATGTGCCCAGAGGTGGCCCCCTCTGGGTGGGCTGGGCCCTCCCACACCAATCACTAATTAATAAAAAGCTCCACAGGCTTGCCTACAGGCCAATCTTACAGAGGCATTTATCTCAACTGTGGTCCCCTCTTCTCAGATAACTCCAGCTTGTGTCAATTGACAAAAGAAAACAAAATCCAATTAGGACACCACGGAACCGCAGTGTTGGATAAACTTAGGGGCTGGGTGTGGCTCTGTAGTAGGACACTTGCTTGGCAAGCAGAAGGCCCTAGATTGGATCCTCAGCATGGTAAAAATGAACAAATAAAGAAACAGAGTATATGTTATGATATGTGCACTACATCTGAATAAAGTCACAGTTGAAAAGCAATAAAACCAAAGCAGAGAGGTAGCCTTGACTCCCTCTTGCCTGTCACCCACAGGCCATGAACTCTAATGTGGTGCAAGAGGCTTCAAAGTCTAGTTTACATGAAGGAGGTTAACAAACAGGAGAGACAGAGAGTTCATCAGAGCGGGGAGAAGTTCAGACAGATTTCCTGTGTGTTTGCTCAGAAGCCATCCCAAAGCTCAGTGAGGGAGAGAATGGATAGTGTCACAGCTAGAATAGATTATGTTTGGAAAGGAAAGGAAGGAAGGAAGGAAGGAAGGAAGGAAGAAAGAAAGAAAGAAAGAAAGAAAGAGGCTGTTTCTTGGCATGTGCTTTAGAATACCCAGGTGCCTCCGCCTGGATCTTAAACACCCTCCCCCCCTTTCCTGTGGTGGAGGCTCTGTTACTATGCAGGTGCTATGTAAGAGGTGGGGCCTAGTGAGAGGTCAGCAGGCCATGCTCCTGAAGGGAATCATGGGACCCCCACCTTCTCATCCTCACCACCCCAATTCCCTGACTATGAGTTGAGCATTTTTTTCTCCAGTGTGTGCTCCTGCCATGATGTGTCACTCCAGGCCCCAAGCAAGGCCAACAAATCAAAATCTGAGACTTCTAAAATTCCAAATCAGAACAAATCTGCTTTCTTCATAAGCTGATTACTTCAAGCTCTTGTTTGTGGAGGGAAAGCTGACTCATGCACACTCAGGTCCAGAAGAAACTTGGAGCTGAGGGCTAACTCTGGTGTCTGTGAGCACACCAAAGTGCATGCTGGCCTCCTGGCTCCCTCAGTTTCACAAGTACCTGTTAGAGAGTCCATGTTGACATCCCGACCCTTCTCAGCTCCTCTCACCCCAATCCCGACCCGAAACTTCTCCAGCTCATGGGTTTCCCTCCCCCATTCCCTTATAACTCTGCTATTTTGGCCATGAGCTCTCTTGGTCCCTTCTCTCTTGGTTCCCTTTCTCTTGGTTCCCTTTCTCTTGTTAGATCTTTACCACCTTCCTCTCTTCTCATGGCTAAGTCCAGTCTGCTGGCCATGTCTGGCCTACTGCTTTCTCTCTCTGTTCTGGGCTTTTTCATATGCCTCTGGCTGTACTCTCCTGCATATCTACAACGAAAACCTTCTGCCTAATGATACCTTGGAGCAGGCATGTCGTCAGTTCACACATCTGTTGCTGAAACCCTAAGTTTACACAGACTCGAGAAACGTGTGGGTGACAATTTGGATAAAAATCACAGAACTCCTCCTGAGTCTTCCCGTCCCCAAAGGAAACCCAGGCCAGCTTGGCACAGTGGTATTGGCTTGAATTTCAGATGCTTGGGAAGTTGAGACAGAGAGATCACAAGTTCAAGGCCAGCCTGAGTAAAATAAGACTCAACCTTGAGAGAGAAAGAAGGGGAAAGAAAGAAAGAAAGAAAGAAAGAGAGAAAGGAAGGAAGGAAGGAAGGAAGATGATAGATAGATAGATAGATAGATAGATAGATAGATAGATAGATTTGTGCAATAGCAATATAAATCTAATCACCAGACAGGTTAAGACATTCTTGAGCTAGGCGTGGTGGTAGCCCTGCAATCCCACAGGCTCAGGTCTCAGGAGACAGTGATCTTGAGGCCAGCGTGGGCTGTTTCGCTAGATCCTGTCTCAAAAAACAAAACCAAGCAAATAAACTTAAAATTTTTATTTAAAAATTTGTGTGTGTTTTGCCTACTTGTTGGTAAGTGCACTACATGCCTGCAGTGACCACAGAGGCCAGAAGAGGGCGTTGGATCCCCTGAAACTGGAGTTACAGATGTTTGTGAACCGCCAAACTCTGGTCCCCTGCAACAGCAGTCAGCTTTCTTTTTTTTTTTTTAAATTTATTTATTTATTAAGGATTTCTACCTCGTCCCCACAACCGCTTCCCATTTCCCTCCCCCTCCCCCGATCAAGTCCCCCTCCCTCATCTGCTCGAAGAGCAATCAGGGTTCCCTGACCTGTGGGAAGCCCAAGGACTGCCCACCTCTATCCAGGTCTCGTAAGGTGAGCATTCAAACTGCCTAGGCTCCCACAAAGCCAGTACGTGCAGTAGGATCAAAAACCCACTGCAATTGTTCTTGAATTCTCAGTATTCCTCATTGTCCGCTATGTTCAGCTAGTCCGGATTTATCCCATGCTTTTTCAGACCTAGGCCAGCTGGCCTTGGTGAGATCCCAATAGAACATCCCCATTGTCTTAGTGTGTGGGTGCACCCCTTGTGGTCCTGAGTTCCTTGCTCGTGCTCCGTCTCCTTCTGCTCCTGATTTGGACCTTGAGATTTCTGTCCGGTGCTCCCGTGTGGGTCTCTGTCTCTGTCTCCTTTCATCGCCTGATGAAGGTTAATATTCCTGAGGATGCCTATGTGTTTGTCTTTGGATTCACCTTATTTAGCTTCTCTAGGAACATGAATTATAAGCTCAATGTCCTTTATTTATGGCTAGAAACCAAATATGAGTGAGTACATCCCATGTTCCTCTTTTTGGGTCTGGCTTACCTCACTCAGGATAGTGTTTTCTATTTCCATCCATTTGTATGCAAAATTCAAGAAGTCCTTGTTTTTTACTGCTGAGTAATACTCTAATATGTATATATTCCATACTTTCTTCATCCATTCTTCCGTTGAAGGGCATCTAGGTTGTTTCCAAGGCTAATCAACCCAATTATAAAATGGGGCACTGATCTGAACAGAGAATTCTCAACAGAAGAACTTCAAATGGCCAAAAGATACTTAAGGTCATGCTCAACTTCCTTAGCGATCAGGGAAATGCAAATCAAGACAACTTTAAGATACCACCTTACACCTGTCAGAATGGCTAAAATAAAAAACACCAATGATAGCCTTTGCTGGAGAGGTTGTGGAGAAAGGGGTACACTCACCCATTGCTGGTGGGAATGCAAACTTGTGCAGCCACTCTGGAAAGCAGTGTTTCGGTTTCTCAGGAAATTCGGGATCAACCTACCCCTGGATCCAGCAATACCACTCTTGGGAATATACCCAAGAGAGGCCCTATCATACAACAAAAGTATATGCTCAACTATGTTCATGGCAGCATTGTTTGCAGTCAGCTTTCTTAACCTGCGGAGCCGACTCTCCGAACAAACACATCCTAAAACCCACAACCCCCAGACACATCCAGTCTGCTGTGTTGTTCCCACTGTTCTCATGGTGACTCTTTCCCACCCAACAACTGGTAGAAGAGCCTGTCACTCATAAAGTTCAATGAAGTATAAAATGCAATGTCTGTGTGAAACTGTCATGAAAATACTTCATTTCCCAACTTCATGGTGAACAAAACAAGGTTCTATTCTGTAGTTTTGTTCATGGTAGTTTTCATAACAGACCGAAGACACTGATAGATACAGAATGCATCATTCTCCTCTTAAGCCAGACATTAAAAGATTGGCAAAAAAATGTAAAATAATGCCATGTTCTCTCTATAAGTTAAAATAATAACCTTCGATATGCTGCTAATCAGGAAAGTGCCTTAGTCAGGTGTATGGAATCCCTACGATGGAATTCTAGCCCTTGGGAGACAGAGGTAGGTGGACCTCTGTGAGGTCAAGGGCAGCCTGGTCACTCAGTGAGTTCCAGGACAGCCAGGGCTACATAGAAAGACCCTGTCTCAAAAATACAAAAAGAAAAAAGTGTCTTAGTGTTCTTAATTAGTTTTAGGTATTTAAGGGGATCCTGACCAGGCCAACTCTATGGAGTATTGTGTGAACTCATGCATCCCAGAACCCTAACTAAACATCGGACAAATGGAGCACAATGAAACCTTTCCCACCGTGTTTTCTCAAATCCATTGCTTTCCTTTCCCACCGTGTTTTCTCAAATCCATTGCTTTCCTTTCCTTTTTAAAGACAGAGTCTCAAGGTCAGGTTGGCCTCCAAGTTGTAATCCTCCTGCCTCATTCTCCTGAGTATTGGGATTCCAGGCATGTGGCACCACGCATGGCTTTCTGGATGTTTTTATTAATGTGTGTTAATTTGCATTACAATGGGTTTCATCATGACATTTTCAATCATATATAAAAAGTACTTTGGTTATAATTCTCCCACTATCTATACCTATCTCCCCTCCTTGGGGCCTAACAGAAACAATAACCCTTCCTTCATATCTCTCTCTCACTTACTCCACATGAGAGGACACATACCATACGTGTTCATCTTGATTTACTGATCATAATGATCTCCAGTTCCATTTTTCTGCAAATGACACAATTTCTTTCTCCATGGCTAAACAATTTGGCTCACATCAGCTAAAAGAGAGCTACCTCCAGCTAAGGGATCAGACCATGTCAGCTGAGAGAGCACTACCTTCAGGTGGGGGTCAGACCATGTCAGCTGAGAGAGTGCCTACTTCATTATTTTGGAGGTAAACCAAATAATTGAAGTAGCCAAGAGAGACAATTTCTTGTGTGGCATCACGTTGCCTGCATGCTGTCGTTTGGAAGAGGCTCTGCCTACACATGCTCAGAGAGCAACACCTCCTTCTGGGAAGCCAGGCCTTACATTTACTCTGTAGGCAGATACACACACCAGAAGCAGAAACAGCCAAGCAAGGCCCTATTCCAGCTGTGGCATCACACTCAGCCACCAGAGAGGTCCATCTGCCTCCCGCAGTCACAGAGAAGGTAGCATATCCTATGACCCCTAGATCTACAGACAATCTCCCTATGCCAGCTCAGAGAGTTACCAGCTATGACCTTAGACCTCCTAGGAACGGTGGGGGTGGATGTACCTCTACCATTGACGGCTGAGTCCCATCATCGTCTGGATTCTGTGACCCTTCAGGAACGGCTCCACTTGGATTCTAACACAGCCAACTTTGGCTATGGAGGAAGAGCTACCACTGGCAGAGGCTGGTGAACCAGACTCTACCCAGTGGCCTTCCATCCCCAGCTGCAGCTGAGTCCTGGCCCAGGCTCAGATCCATCCATACCCTATCATAAGATGATACACTACACTTTTTCTGGCTTCCTTCTTGGTGTTTGGTATACTGTTTTCAAGCGCTAGCGTTAATAAAATTTCTCCATTAACTAACTTTAAATTGTATAATCCAGGGTAAGACGCCTACTTACCCCCGAACTCTACTGCAGACTGAAGCTCCAAGCAGAGCATATGGGTCACAGGTCATCATAACGGAAGGGAGGGAAAGCCTCTGATTTCACTGGGATAGGTGAATTCAAGGAATATGGGCCAGAGAGGATGCTGCCCCTCACTGCCCCCAGCAGTTAGAGACCTGCACTCAGTAGTCCGGCTGACTAGGTGTCCTGGAAGGAAGTCCCCATTGAGCCGTGGACTCCTGCTATGATTTGGATGTAAATTGTCCACCATAGGTTTCTGTGTTGAATGTTTGGTCCTTAAAGAGGTTGTGGAACCTTTAGGAAATGAAGCCAAATCGAATACAGTGGGTGACTAGAGGTTCATAGCCTGGCCTTGACTCTGGGTCTCTCTTTGCTGTCTGAGCTCAGATCTGGGCAAACTCCACTGTCACAACACAAGTCCACTTCAGCGGCCATGCCTGGCCTGACTTTATGAACTGCATCCTTGACAGGGTTTCTCTGTGTAGTCCTAGCTATCCTGGAACTCACTAAGCAGGCCAGGCTAGCTTCAAACTCACAGATTGTCTGCCTGCCTCTGCCTCCCCAGTGCTGGAAGCCTGCGTGTGCCACCATGTCCGGCTTCAGACTGCGTCCCTTAAACCACACCCCCAAATAATCTTTCCTCCCTTCAGTGAGCAGTTCAGCCAGTTATTTCATCGTAGCCTAGAGAGAAGCAACTAATAAGGAAAGCTGGCTTCAAAAAATGCGGTTGTTTCTGTGATTAAGCCTCGACCATGCGGTTTTTAGCTTCAAAGCTGGTTTCTTGGAGGGATGTGGCAGAGTTATTAAGTGTAGGCCAAAGACTCTGTAAGCAGAGCTGAAGGGGCCTTTCTTATGGGAGTCCAGCAATAAGAATATAAAAATGTAGACTCCAGAAATAAAACTGTAAAAATAAAGAAATATAAAGTTGTAAGCCTAGGAGAATGAGAGCAGACTGTCAGCAGCTTTCTCAGCAGCTTAAGGGTTAACTATTAAGAGTGGGTTACTCAGTCAGGTGGTGGTGGCACACGCCTTTAATTCCAGCACTCAAGAGGCAGAAGCAGGAGGATCTCTGTGAGTTTAAGGCCAGCTGGGT
The DNA here is from genome assembly GCF_018167655.1 of Microtus oregoni. NCBI lineage: Eukaryota > Metazoa > Chordata > Mammalia > Rodentia > Cricetidae > Microtus > Microtus oregoni. Next base: position 5,058,506 of record NW_024543221.1, read on the forward strand.
CTACAAAAGCTGGTTCCAGGACAGGCAACAAAGCCAAAGCGACACAGAGAAACCCTGTATTGAAAAACAAAAAAACAAAACAAAACAAACAAACAAACAAACAAGTTGGATTACTCCGCTTTACAACCCATAGCTCTATTTGCGAGACTGAAGCGGCCCTCTGCAAACTGAGGATCAGCTTTTCGATGACCCCCTGCCCACTCATGACCAGAAACTGATGTGAGTTGGGATAACTTTTAAATGATGGAACTTACATGACTTTTGACTTTTTGGCTTTTTATTGTCCCCAGATTCTTCCCTGCTATGCGAAACTGGCAGTGCCAGGGGAGGCGCAGAGCCTTGGTAAGCGCTATCCAGGAATGCCAGGGAAAAGCCGTGGACTAAATACAAACACTAGTTTAACTGAAAAACTCTGTTAATGGAAATTGCAAAGAAGGGCAATTTGTGTCTAAGTTTCACCTCAATATTGTAAAGATTCCTTTGCTATGGCCTAATGCTTACTATAAAAAAAAGAGGGGTAAATAACTGAACAGTCGCCAAGACAAAACAGCAGCCTACAGAATAGGAAAAGATCTTTACCAACCCCACATCAGACAGAGGACTGATCTCCAAAATATACAAAGAACTCAAAGAAATTGGTCACCAAAAGAATAAATAATACAGTAAAAAAAAAATGGAGTACAGACCTAAACAGAGAACTTGCAACAGAGGAATCTAAAGTGGCTGAAAAACACTTACAGAAATGCTCAACATCCTTAGTCATCAGAGAAATGCAAATCAAAAAAACTCTGATATTCCATCGTACACCTGTAAGAATGGCCAAGATCAAAAACACTGATGACAACTTATGCTGGAGAGGTTGTGGGGTAAAGGGAACACTTCTGCATTGGTGGTGGGAGTGCAAGCTGGTACAGCCCCTTTGGATGTCAGTGTGGTGATTTCTCAGAAAATTAGGAAACAACCTTCCTCAAGATCCAGCTTTTGGGTATATAGACAAAGAATGCTCAATGATACCACAAGGACATGTGCTCAACTATGTTCAACTATATTCATAGCAGCATTGTTGCCATAGCCAGAACCTGGAAACAACCTAAATCTCCCAAAATTGAAGAATGAATAAGGAAAATGTGGTGCATTTACACAATGGAGTACTACACAGCAGAAAAAAAATAATGACATCTTGAAATTTGCGGGCAAATGGATGGATCTAGAAAACATCATATTGAATGAGATAATCCAGACCCAGAAAGACAAATATCATACGTACTCACTCATAAGTGGCTTTTAGAAATAAAAAAAGCAGCCTACATATCACAATCCCAGAGAACCTAGACAACAAAGAGGACTCTAAGAGAGACATACATGGATCTAATGTACATGGGAAGTAGAAAAAGACAAGATCTCATGAGTCAACTGGGATTATGGAGATCATGGGAGAGGGTTGAAGGGGAGGGGAGAGGAAGGGAAGGGAGCAGAGAAAAATATATAGTTCAATAAAATAAAAAAAGAAAAGAAAAATCTATTTTCCAAAAAAGAAAGAAAAATCTATTTTTTAAAAAAATTGAGTTGACACGCCTTTAATCCCAGCACTCGGAAGGCAGAGGCAGGCGGATCTGTGTGAGTTCGAGACCAGCCTGGTCTACAGAGCTAATTCCAGGACAGGCTCCAAAGCCACAGAGCAACCCTGTCTCGAAAAGCCAAAAAGAAAAAGAAAAAAAATTGAGTTGAAGATTTAAATTGAAGATCCTTTAGTGCCAAAATAAAACTTTAAACTATTAATGACGTAAATTTATATCATAAAGTTTCCACAGTCTCCTCAACTGGGAACCAAGCCTTCAGAACTCCAGTCTGCAGGGGGCATTTCATACTCAATCCATAATAGACCTTTCCTTAAATTAGGAAGGACATTTATTCCAATAGAAGCTACAGCCATCTCCTTCCAGGTTACATTTGTCTTGACTGAACCTCATGCTTATCTTGACCTGGAAGAAGGAACAGGGATAGAGCACTGGGTGTTTTCATACTTACCCCACCCGGAATAGAGGAAGAGGAAGGCTGTGGTAGGGACTTGGAGATTGCTGTTTCAGGGCACCCCAAAATGTCTACCCATCTGTTGTGGAATATTCCTTTACACTGTGTGAAGATATGTCACTGTGATTGGTTGAATAAAAAGCTTAATGGCCAATAGCTAAGCAGGAGATATAGGCCGAGCTTCTAAACTAAGAGAACTCTGGGAAGAAGAAAGATGGAGTCACCAGCCAGGGGCAGAAGAAGCAGGATGGGCAGTACAGAGTAAAGGTAACCAAGCCATGTGTAAGAATGTAGGTTAAAAGATTAACTTAAATTATAAGAACTAGTTAGAAACATGTCTAAACTAAGACTGAGATTTTATAATTAATAATAAGTCTCCATGTTGGGTTTTTTTTTGTGTGTGTGTGAGCTGGCAGTTAAAGAAAAATCTGTCTACATCCATTCTCCAAAACACAAATATGTAAATGAATTGCAAAGACTATTGGCCTCCCAACAGTTCTCTGTGTTCTTAATTACAAATATTAAATGAACTAACTATGGTAATACATTCCTACATTCCCAGCTATTTGGGACCCTGAAGTAGAAGGTTTGCCTGTTTAAGGGAAACCTACGCAGCAAAGATATGGCATTAAAACAAAATAAAAAATAAATATTAAATCATGTAAATATTAAACCAAAATTAAAAAATACTTAATGGTTCAATGACACACGCCTGTGGTGTTAGCTAACATTGAAACGGTGGTAGAAGGGCTGACATGAACTCAGGAGTTCAAGCCTGGCCTGGGCAACATGCTGAGAACCCCGTTAGGAAAAGACAAAAGTGGGGGCAGACAGCGGGAGGAGACTATCAGAGGTAATAGAGACAATGGGGGCATAACTCGGTGGTAGACTTCTCACCCAGCACGTGCAAAGCCCTGGGTTGTCTGTCAGAGGCGAAGTCTCTTTATGTAGTAGAATTAGCCACAGAAATGGGTTTCATGATCACATCTTCATTCATGCTTTGCCCTCCTGCCCCTGTTCCCAGCCTCAATCGATTATCCTGGTCCTCTTCCTAGCAGGCCCCATTCCACTTTCCCATCACAAGAATCCAACCACCTCTTATTTAAGAGCCCCGCCCCCATCAGCTCTTGAGTTTCATGAGGGTCTTATTCTTCAACTTTGCCTGTTAGAGGCACAGATCTGAGTTCAGAGAGCACCTGCTGAGACTTCTTCCAGGTTCTTTTTTTTTTTTTTAATGTATACAATATTCTGTCTGTGTGTATGCCTGCAGGCCAGAAGAGGGCACCAGACCTCATTACAGATGGTTGTGAGCCACCATGTGGTTGCTGGGAATTGAACTCAGGACCTCTGGAAGAGCAGATAATGCTCTTAACCTCTGAGCCATCTCTCCAGCCGCAACTTCCAGGTTCTTGGGACAAGAATAAATAACTGGATCATGGATACATAGGTAGTGATGGAAATAGAGACCATGTTTTAAGGAGAAAGGTATTTTCTAGAATGGAAGTTGGCTAGAGAGCCAGGGTCTGAAGCAAAGATGTGACCCAGGGTGTGCATGGCGACCCTTCATACAGCAAGGCCATACACCCAGCACTTGCCTTCTCCCCTGTAGCTCCTGCTCTTGTGTGAGCTCTGCCCCTTTCGTGCATCCCTGGTGTGGAGGGCTTTCCAGCCTTTCTGCTAACGGAGTCCTTTCATGCGTTAATTGTCTTAGTTACTTTTCTGCTGCTGTGATAAACACCATGTCCAAGGCAGCTTAGAGAAGGAAGAGTATATTTGGGGCTTACTGTTCCAGAGGCCCTGGGGAAGTGTGGCAGCAGGCAGTCTCGGTGACTGGAGCCAGAAGCTACAAGGTGAGGGATCACATCTTGAGCTGCAAACAGCAAGCAGAGAGAGTGAATTCAAAATGGCAAGTGGCTTTTGAAACCTAAAATCCTATAATTGAGTCTTTCTCTGTACTACCAGCTCCCAAATAACAACACAGAGACTTCTTTCTGTAGACCAGGTTGGCCTCAAACTCACAGAGATCCATCAGCCTTGCTTCCTGAGTGCTGGGAATAAAGGTGTGTGCCACCACCACCCAGCCACGGAGACCTATTATTAATAATAAAAGCTTGGTCTTAGCTTAGGCTTTTTTCTAACTAGCTCTTATAACTTAATTAATCCAGTTCTATTAATCTACGTTCTAGCACGTGGTTCGGTCATCTTTCCTCTGGCCCATATCCGATTTGTTCCGTTGGCTTCTCCCATGTGCATCGATTGTTTTCTCTTCCTCTCTCTGCTCAGAAATCCTTTCTATCTCTCTTGCCTCGCTATTGGCCATTCAGTTTTTTTTTTAATTACACCAATCACAGCAACACATCTTCACAGTGTACAAACATTCCACAACAGCCCTAGTAACATACTTCCTCCAACAAGAGCACACCTCCCCAGATAGGGCCACCAACTGGTGAACAAGGTTTCACATGGCTGGGAGTGTGGGGGACGTCTCATCCAAAACACCATATTCTGTCTCTTTGTGTCTTGCTCCCTCAACCTGTGTCCACATTTTACGATGAGCCTTCAGACTGACCTGGAAATCTCCAGGTCACACAAGATTCCACAAGAACGTGGCATTTTTAGGTTTTGAGTGATAAAGACACCATTAGACATTTTCCTCAGAGGTTTTGCCAAGGTCCTCTGCACCGGAGAGCACATGCCACTAATCCACTGGAGACAACCGAGTTATCCCATCCTTCAGAACAGCAGTTTCTTGTCTAATCATCAGACACCACCTTGTGGCATTGCTGCCGTCAGGAATCAAGGAGGTATAATACCAGAGCAGAGGCATTTCCCATTCTTCTTAGTCAAATGTGTAGACTGTGCCTTGGTAGCTTGGGGTCATCCTTTCTCTAGACCTGGAATTATGAAGGGTGAATCACCAGACGGGAGCTGCCAATAAAGTCAGGTCCTCTGGAAGAGCAGCCAGTGCTCTTAACTGCTGAGCCATCTCTCCAGCCCCCAGTGATACATTTTGAAAGAAGTAAAGAGAAGCTATTTATTGGGAAATAATCACTCATTATGTATGTCCAGGAATACAGAACAAAAATTATTGAGGTTAGATTTGGTTGAAGCAAATAAAGAATGTTTATAGGAATTTTTCTTCTATAAGTAAATTTTAACAAAGCTTCTTATAGGCTAGTCCTTCTCCATACCATTATTAGTTTCAGCTGAATCATTTTGAAGTGATCATAAAAAAGAAGAAAAAAACATTGACAATCTATTGTGTGGCTATTCCTGGAGATCACCCCACTTAGGGCATTAATGACAGATCAAAGAAACAACTCTACATGTCTCTCTTAGTGATCCAGTATATTTATTGGGGTGCCTTACAGGAGGATGGGCACGGGTTATTTACAAGAACATGGCGACCGCATCACGTGCAAGTCCACCCCACTACTGGTGATAGCAAATAGAAGTTGCATCCCCTGGACTGTCTGCAGAGCTTACAGGAAGCACAGCAGGTTCACACAACCCTCCCTGGGTCACACAACCCTGACTCTGAGATTCAAGGGAAGATCCAAGATGTCTGTATGGGAGGGCAGAGGCCAGGTGGAGAGCTGGGAATATAGCTACGGCACAGGCTCCAGGTCCTGTGGTTCAGGTTCACCAAAGAAGTGTAGGCAGCGGATCACAGACAGACAGTTCAAGTACCTGCCAACCCGGCCGTGCATGAAGAGATGCTAGGCCAATGAGGCAGGGTGTGGTATGTGATATTAAGACAAATTAAAACTCGTGCAACAAGATTCTGGTATACCATCGATCCTGAACCCTCTCTGAGACTCCTCTCGGGTATCCTGCTGTTGGCCCGAGTCATGAAGATCCTGCCACTATGGTTCTGTAGGACCAGTTCCTTCACACACTCCGGCAGGTCATAGATAGGGTAGATGTTGGGGTGGGCCAACTCAAAGCCCTGGATGTCAGTCTGGGTGGCAGCTGATTTGATCAGCCTGGGACACTGGGACCTCGAGGGGTAGAGCCTACTCTTGTATGCCCATGCTGTTAGGCCTGCTCCATGAGGAACAGTGCCAGCTCTTCTGCTGCAGTGGCCAGTGAGGGGCAGGGCCAGCTAAGGGAGGGGCCTGTTGTAGAATATTAATTTCAGATGCATTATATTTGCTTATAGTGGGGAATATTTTAATGATACAGCGATGTGTTATATTGTTTTATGTTGTGTTTGTTTAACTCTCTGAAGCTGTATTACTTTCCCTGTCTAAAACGCCTGATTGGTCTAGTAAAGAACTAAGCATCCAATAGTGAGGCAAGAGAAAAGATAGGCAGGGCTGGCAGACAGAAAGAATAAATAGGAGGAGAAATCTGGAAAGAGAGGAGGGAGGAGCAAGAAAAGGAGGAGAGGAGGACAGCAGGGGCCAGCCACCCAGCTACATAACCAGCAATGGAGTAAGAAGGAAACAAAGGCATATAGAATAGAGAAAGAGTAAAGCCCAGAGGCAAAAGGTAGAGGGGATAATTTCAGAAAAGATGTCTAGAAATAAGTCAAGCTAAGGCTGGGCATTCATAAGAAATAATAAGCCTCTGTGTATTTATTTGGGAGCTGTGTGTCAGGCCCCCAAAAGAGCAAAGGAATAAAAACAACCAACAACAGGTGCCGGCTCTGCCCCGGCCTCAGATTTCAACACCCATGGTTCCTGTGGCACCCTCTGTTCACATGGGCCACAGAGATCAAGACTGACCCAGGCTGCAGTAGGGCCACGGACTCAGACATGGCCCTCGGCAACAGATCGGGCCTGGATGTCTCACCATGGCCTGGAGTCAGTGCAGGGCACCCACATCAGTATGGCCCAGGTGGCAACATGGCCCTTGGATACCAACATGATCTCTGGTGGCTGACTAGACCCCAGGCCTGTGTGGCCTCTGGTGGCAACACAGGCCATGAACATCAACCTCCCATGTCCTTTTATGTGGGCTGCCACCAGAAAACTTGGCTCGGATTTCAGATGGATCTTCTAACTCAAATAATCCAACCAAGAAAAATCCATCACAGGTGTGCCCAGAGTTAGCCAAGTTGACAACCAAGACTAGCCATCACATATGTGTTCTTCGAGAAATACCTGTTCAGGCATTTTACAGTCTTTAAATTGGATTATTACTTATTTGTACACGTTTTAAAAGTTCCTTATTTATTTTATGTAAAATCTCTTATCGAATAGACCATTTCCAGATGTGATTCCCTGGGTTTTGAATAGTCTTGACTTTTTCAATAGCATCATTAGCAGAAGAAAAGATTGTTTTGGTTTTTTATTTTAAATTTATTTATTTCTTTTACATCCAAAGCACAGTTTCTGTTCCAGAAGAAAGGATTTTTATTTATTTATTTATTTTAAAGATTTATTTATTTATTTATGTATACAACATTCTGCCTCGATGTATGCCTGCAGGCCAGATGAGGGCACCAGATCTCATTACAGATGGTTGGGTTGTACGCCACCATGTGTGCTGGGAATTGAACTCAGTACCTCTGGAAGAGCAGCCAGTGCTCTTAACCTCTGAGCCATCTCTCCAGCCCAAGAAAAGATTTTAATAAGTCTACTTTTCTCCCTTTTTGCACTAATACCTTTAAGAAGGATACATAAGAAACCACAGAGGTCATGAAGATTCACCTCAATGTCTTCTTCTGAGTTTAGTGATCTTATCATTGGGTCTTCGGCGTGGTTTTACTTAGCAATTGTGTATGTTTAGAGGAAGGTGTCCCGCTTGTGAGTCTACATGTTAATGACTAGCTGCTCTGCCACCATGTCATGGAAACCTGATAGATTATGATTGTAATTACACTAATCTCCATTGATCATGCTGTTGTGTGTTCTGTTCTTACTGCAACATATCTAGAGATAAAATCCTTGGTGCAACCTGACCCCAACCTGATCTGGATCATATCCGTGATATTCCTTGCCCAGCTGGCTTAATTTTACTTAGTGAAAGACTTGGAGAGGAAATGGGTCCTATTTTGGTCCTATGTCTTTGGTAGCTCCATTAACCACTCCTCAATGACTCTGGGGATCCATGAGATTTCCCACAATTCCCCCTTTGGCCACTACAGGGTGCTGTGGAACCGCTGGTTTGGAATATTTGCTAACCTCCCTATTGGAGTTCCATATTCAGTTTCCTTTAAGAGATACCACATGGACCATCATCGATACCTCGGAGCTGATGGCATCGATGTGGATATTCCTACCGATTTTGAGGGCTGGTTCTTCTGCACTACACTCAGGAAGCTTGTCTGGATTATTTTTCAGCCTCAATTTGTGATTTTTCGTCCTCTATTTATCAACCTGAAAACAATTTCCTACCTAGAAATCATCAATACCGTGACCCAGATCACTTTTGACGTCATAGTTTACTATGTTTTCGGAATTAAATCTCTAGTCTACATGTTGGCAGCCTCCCTGCTTGGCCTGGGTTTGCACCCCATTTCTGGGCATTTCATAGCCGAACATTACATGTTCTTAAAGGGACACGAAACATACTCATATTATGGGCCTCTGAATCTGCTGACCTTCAATGTGGGCTATCATAATGAACACCATGACTTCCCCAACGTTCCTGGAAAAAACCTGCCCCTGGAAAGTGAAAGATTTTGTAAATATTTTCATTCCTAATAGTTGTATAATCCAAATCAGTCTTCACTTAATTGTTTTTAAAGAAAGCTAGCATATTTTATCAACCAAAGCTGCTCATTAAAATGAAAATCTAAGTGTAGTATACATCTAGTGCCCAACAGGCCAGTATTTACTAAGGATACACGCTTTTAGATCCTGAGGCTTAGTGGTTACATTTAAGGTCCAGAAGTACTGGGAGATGTGTAAAGTCTGTTGTCCAGTAAATGACTCTGGTTAGGCCTCTCAGCATCCATTCTAGTGCAGTGAGGAGACACCATGACCAAGGCAGCTCAGGAAAGAAAGCATTTCATTAGGGGTTTGCTCACAGTTCCAGAGGGTTAGCCCGTGATCCTCATGGCAGGGATCCAGCAGGCATGCAGGAACGGTGGTGAATGAGACTGGACCAGGCATGGAATGTGGAAATCTGGTTTATAGAGTGACAACCTGGAGGAACACTTGTTGAGATAACAAGGCATGAAATAATTCTGTTGTTACCTTTTCTGGAGCTCTTGCATGAGGTCACAACTTAGTTTCAATAGGTCCAGCAGGAGAACAAGGGTGGGCAACTGTCCCGGGGAACTGTGACACCCCTGCACCCCTGCGAAAGGCCCATGAGGGCTACTGGACTATTCTCTCCACTGTTTACCAGGCTTAACGTTTTCAGAACAAAGTATTTGAGGAAAGCAGCACCTACCTGTATGAGCACAACCTTGAACAAGGGTAATGTGATGCTAGCGCCCGATTCCTTGGTGTCAGTCTGCCCTGAATCTCTAGTGTGGCTTTTGTTGACCTCTGCTGTGTACGTGTGAGTGCCTGCAGACATGGATGTGCACGACATGTGTGTTTTGTGCTCAGGGAGACCAGAAGAGGGTGTCAGATCCCCTGGAATTGGAGTTACAGGCAGTTGTGAGCTGCCATGTGGGTGCTGGGAACTGAACTCGAGTCTTCTACAATATTGGAAGACACTCTTCTGAGCCATCTCTCTAGCCTAGAACTTTTATGTTTTTTTTTTAAGTGGGTCTTCCTTAGAGACTAAGCCAGTAGTAATCCTCTGAACACATGGGTTTTTTTTTCCCCAAAATAAGCCACATAGAAAGATATGTGTAACTTTCTGTAGCCATCCTGATACTGAAAACTTAGCTCATGTCAGGCATCTTGACTTAAGCCCCAGGGCATCCCTTTCTCTCCCTTCATGCTGTCTTCCTTCTTAATTAATTAATTAAATCCATGTTCCTTCTCCCTCTGTTCTCCCACTCCTGCTACCTCCCCTCCCTCCCCCCATCTTGTCCTCAGGGAGAGTATGGCCTCCCCTGGGAAGTAAGCTAAATCTGTCTCATCACCTCCCTGAGGTAGGACCAAGGCCCTCCCCTCCATGGCTGAGCAAGGTTTCTCTCCAGAGAGAATGGGCTCTACAAATCAGTTCATGCATTAGGGTCAGATCCTGGTCCCACTCCCAGAGGCCCCACAGACTGCCCAATCCACACCATTGTCACCTGCATTCAGGGGGCCTAGTTCAGACCCGTGCAGGTTCCCCAGTGTCAGTCCAGAGGCAGTGAGCTCCCGCCAGCTCAGGTCAGCTGATTCTGTGGGTTTCCCCATCATGGTCTTGACCCCTTTGTTCATATTATCACTCCTGCCTCTCTTGGATTGTTCTCTGGGATCTTGGCACAGGGGCAGGTTGTGGATCTCTGTGTCTGCTTCCTTCTGTTTCTGAACAAGAGTTCTAGCTTCTCTGGAGTTGTGGACTGTAGGCTGGTTATCCTTTGCTTTATATTTGATATTCACTTGTGAGTGAGTACATACTGTATTCGTCTTTCTGGGTGTGGGTTCCCTCACTCAGGATGGCTTTTTTCTAGTTCCATCCATTTGTCTGTGATTTCACGATGTCATTGCTTTTTACCACTGAGTAATATTCCACTGTGTAAATGTACCACATTTTCTTTATCCATTCTTCAGTTGATGGGCATCTAGGTTGCTTTCAGGTTCTGACTATTATGAACAATGCTGCCATGAACATAATTGAGCAAATGTCACAGAATAAAGGAGTAAAGACTATAAAATAAATATTAAAAAGTAATAGAGTAAAAACAAATAAGCCATGTAAAGATGAAATATACACAGAGAGTCTGGATTATGTATATTATTGTGTTTTTTTGAATTTTTTGACTGTGAAGGAGTTAAGTAAACAACATATATACTTTAAAGGTATCTTGACCTCAGAATTTGAGTCTAAGGATATGTTGCTTTGGAAAAGAGGTTCTTCATTTGTTTTCACAGAGGATGAGAACCTATGGAATCCTTCCAGACTAATGTGGTTTGATGCACCAAAATCCTCTAAAAGGTTGCTATGAACACCTCCCAAAATACTTTGCCCAACAAAAAGCAGGAAGCAGTTTGGAGAGAACTATGCCCATATTCCCAAATATTGTTTATAAATGTTTATTTACATTTAAAGGGGATATGATATAGAGATTTACATTGGTATAGATCTTGGTTTATTGATACAAATTTAAGATCAATTTTGCAATATGTATATTTCTGCTCTTGATTAAGGTATTGTGTTTGTGCAGCTCATTTAAAAATATAATGTATGATTAAGAAATATAGGTTAATAGATAATCATCTATAACAGTCAAGCTTGTAGTTTTGTTAGTTAGGTTTTCTAGATATATAGAGATATATTTCAGTTAGATAGGTATTCTTCAAATTTTTCAGAGACATTCAGAATATGACATTTAAAATGTTTAAGAATTTAGGACTTGCCGGGTGGTGGTGGCGCACGCCTTTAATCCCAGCACTCGGGAGGCAGAGGCAGGCGGATCTCTGTGAGTTCGAGACCAGCCTGGTCTACAGAGCTAGTTCCAGGACAGGCTCCAAAGCCACAGAGAAACCCTGTCTCGAAAAACCAAAAAAAAAAAAAAAAAAAAAAAGAATTTAGGACTTTTCATGACAGTGAGATACATCTGCTCCTGGAAGCACCAGTCTACTTCAAGAAAAAGATGGGCATCAAAGAGACTCCTCATGGAGTTTGCTAGCCATTTGGGCAAGAAACTGCTCTTGCCTAGACTGCTTTTTGATATGCTGTGTAAACTGGACATGCAGGACCCACAGAGAGATGAGTACTGAACTTGCCTAAAGGTGAGACAGTCTTTCAGAGTTCCTGCTTCATAAAAGAGTCTGCAAGACATTCTGCAGGACACAAAAGAAAATGACTGACAAACTGCCAATATAGGTGGAACTCTTTGAAATTTCCTGCTTTATGGAAAAGTCTGCTGGATACTATGGGCCTGTGGGCTGAAGATGGATGCCCCAATGGTACAGAAGAACTTTGGGTAACTGTCCAGGCAGTGAGATGTCTCTGTCAATTCTGGAAGTTGCTTCCAGCAACTTTGGAAGTTGCTTACAATGAACTTTCTGTTTGCTGAGGTAATATTATATCCTTCTGGAGTCTAATGGAGTTGCATAATAGATAGTAATAATTATAGTTTTCCTTAATCATGACAAAAATAGATATAAATATAGTAACTGTAATTCTTATTACATCTCTGGGACGAAACCTGCTTGATCATGGTGGATGATGCTCCCAATGTGATCCTGGATTCGATTTGCCAATATTTTTTTGAATCAATGTTTGTGAGAGAGTGTGGGTTCTGAAACTGAGTTGTTCATGTGATTGTGATCTGTAGTCTTTATTCATAAAGACCTGCATGGAGTCTGGAGGACCATGAGCAAAGGTGGTGCCCTTTGGCTAGCTCGGTATTTTGTCCCTCAGTCTGTCAGACACTCACCTGTTGTCTCGAGGCCTCAGTAACACCCACTCTTCACCTTGCTGTGTTTTTCACTTCCAGGAGAGGAAAATAGCAGCTGAGTACTATGATAAACTCCCCCATCACAGCTCCTGGATCAAAGTACTGTATGATTTTGTGATGGATGACATATTAAGTCCCTACTCAAGGAGGAAGAGGCTTCAAGAAGAAAGTAACTTTTGGAGAAACACTCTCAGAGCCAAAGCAAATTCTGCAAAGACTTAAAATAACTGACGATGTCTATTTATTTCCTTATTAAAATTAAGAGCAGTGATGCTCAGAAGCTGTCCAGGAAGAGTTTTAATCTCCATAATATCAAAAAGCTGTTCTGGTTCCCTGTCAGCCTGACTCTGTCACAGAACTCAACTACCATCCCCGAGAGAGTGCTCACTCTTGTCTACCATTTTGCAAGCATATTGTAAAACTGCCCGTTTCTATTATATGATTTTGTCACAATTCTACCTTAAAGATAACTAATAACTTAAGGTATTAATCGCAGTGTATCAATATCTATTGTTTCTTTGTCTTTTTCTTCCTTTATTACAATTGGTTACCTGGGTACTAAAGGAAACTTATTTTAAATTTTCTTTTCAAAAGTGGGTTTTTCCCCAGTCCATTCCTTAGTCCTTGGGAAGGAAACTGACTCTGATCTCACGGGCCTGAGGTCCTGACTCTGTGTGGGATGCCACATGCAGGTTGTGGTGGTTTGAAAGAAAGAGTTGCTCTAAGGGAGCGGCACTGTTAGGAGCTGTGGTCTTGCTGGAAGAAGAGTGTCACTGTGGGGATGGGCTTTGAGATCTTTTTCTCAAGCGTCACTCAGTGTGAAAGTCTTCTCGTCAAGATGTAGCCTACACCACGTCTGCCTGCACGCTGCCATGCTCCCCGCCATGATGGTAATGGACCGAACCTCTGAAACTGTAAGCTGCCACCTCAATTAAATGTTTTCTTTTTAAGAGTTGCCATTGCCATGGTGTCTCTCCACAGCAATAAAAACCCAAACTAAGACACAGGTTTTAGCGCCTGAACATGCAGGAGGACCTTCTTGATTGCTGTGTGGACACCATGCAGTGGCTAAGAGCACTGGCTGCTCTTCCAGAGAACCCAGGTTCCCTCTCCATTACCCACATGACTGCTTACAGTTGTTTGTAGCCCCAGTTCCAGGGAATCTCATCCCCCTCTTGTGGCCACCACTGGTACTACATCACATGGTACATACACATGAAACGCACCCATACTCATAAAATAATGGAGAAATCTTATAAAGAAGATAATGGAATCAAGTTACATCACTAGCTCAAACATGTAGACCCCAGGGAGTATTCCTGAGTCCTACAAATGTACACACAGATTCCGTGGGCTTTCCTCCAAATTCCCAACAGGCCCTCCTGGAGAAAGTGACAAGCCGCTGGCATATGTTTTGCAGAACTATAAAGAAACTTAAAACACCAAAAATATATGACCAATTCATTTCCATAAGTAAACATGCTAGTCTATGGAGGAGAGAAATGTCAAGTTAAAATTTTAATTGTTTATTTATTTATTATTTATAGTCGTGGTGTGTGTTTGAGTCGAGTGTGGCCATACCACAGTGCTCAGGTGAAGAAGGTCGGAGGGCAACTCTGAGGTTGCTTTTCTCTTTCTACTTTCTCACAAGTCCAGGGATCGAACTCAGGTCAGGAAGTTTGTGTGACAAATACTTTCACCCACCGAGCGATCTCATCAGGCAGAAAAGTCATGCCTTTTCAACAATGAGAACTATGGTAGACAGCCACAGGGGAAAAGAGCAACAACAACCCCGATCTCACCTCAAATGCACAACTTCCACTACCCTTGCTTTTGCTCAGGGTCTCTTCTGAAGATCAAACAATATTCTGGAAGACATCTGCACCTGTACTGAACATTCCTGGGCGTTTCCCCATGTACAGATGCATTATTCTGTATGTTATAATAATGAACTATTATATAGCTTTGTGAATTATTCACATAGATGTCTACACTGTGATAGCGCTGTGTATCCTCTAGCACTTGCTCTGGAGAATGAACGGGTAGTTATACACTTTTTGCAAATAATGTTGCATTTTACTTATGGGATTTGGGCAGCAATCAACTATAGTATCTGTAGCGGTGCTGAAACTAATCCCCAGCACTAGACAATTTTGGGGTTGTTAGTATAAATAGAAAATGGATAGTACACCTAAACACGAAAGCAAAATATACTTTATTTCTAAAGAGGAATAAATAGAAAACCTAGCAGACTAGGTAAATGCAAGATTTCTTATGATAAAAATACACCATGAGAAATGAGAGGATAAAATAGATATTAAAGTGTGGAACAAAACAGATTCAAAGCTGGGAAATGGTAGAACATACCTTAAATCCTAGCACTTGGGAGGCAAAGGCAGGCAGATCTCTGTGCGCTCAAGGTAGCCTGGTCTACAGAGCGAGTTCCAGGACAGCCAGTGCTCTGTTACACTGGAAAACCCTCTCTTAGAAACACAAAACAACAATAACAACAAAAGAAAACAAGCAAAACAAGGGAAAAAACAAAACCCAAACAAAAAAAAAGATTGGAAAATGTATATAGTTTTTGATATGTACAGTTTATAAAAACTTCAATTCAGGATGAGCAAAATCTCTACTTCAGCTCCAATAATAAAGTGATATCCACTCAGTTTTATTTAAGGAGCAAACAAGGCAGGGAAATAGTAAGATCTCTAATCGGCATGTGGAGGAAACCACCACACTTTAGTTATCAGTGAAGAGAAACTGACAGTCAGCACAGGTTACAAAGCCAGTGTACATTTCTGTTCAAAGAACAGAGTTACGGCCAGAGCTAGAGGAAGACGAGGCTGTGGAGTATGTATGAGCAGTTCTAAGAGACTTCCCTGGGTGATGAGGAGCAGATGGGCATCAGGGAAGGCTGGCTCTGGGTTCTTCTCCTGAACAGGAATGGACATGGGGGCCTGTGTCTGAGTACAGCAAGCACCCAGAACCTGAGCAAAGACACAGTGAGGTTAAAAGAGCTGCAAAATCCCTCTGTGTTTAACACAGATGCCGAGAACTGATGACGGTCTGAACCACAAGCTGCCAAAGGTGCTTTTAAAATCAAACATGAATAATTCCACAGCGCATGGACAGACAAGGCAGCTCTGCAGGGTCTAACACAGACCTAGGTGGACATGTCTAAGACACAGAAATGAGCGGTAGGAGCAGCCCTGTGTCCCCCCATGCTGTGCCCTGGCTTGGCCTCACAAAGCTCTTCTGGGTGCTCTTGCTCGCTCACTCTCCGGCAGCAGCTCAGTCAGGGCCCCTGTGCAGCCCTTTCTATACCAAAGCAGGTTTATGCATTTCTGACTCCAGTTCACAGGGACTTCCCCCGCCCCCATCTCCTGGGGCATGCTCTCGGGGGCTGCAGAGGAACAGCCCCCCCCCCTTGCTCAACTCCGTGTGGCCTCCCTGTGTTAGAAAATCTAAGAACATACCTGTGGAGGCAGAAATTAGTGGTTTATTTAAGGCCAGCCTGAGGAGAAGAGAGGAGACTTTGGTGTCTCAGTTTCCATGTTCATTCCGTAGCACAGGGTGTGAAGAGTTTCTACCGGGCACAAAGGGGAGCAATCTCAGGCAGCAGCTAACCAGGAGGAGGGTGCTGGGGTTGACACTTTCAGCACGCACTGTCAATACCCATAATTAGACCAGGGAAGGCCTTGCACGCCCTTGTCTGAGGCGTCGGGTCCTTGACATGGTGCTCCTGTCATTCATACAGTGTTACGCTTCCTCTGCACAACCATTAAATTAAATTTCAGGAAGTATGTGAGTTCCGGTCTCTGCTCTATCAGAGAAATACAAAACAGAGCTGTTGGGGGCTGGAGAGATGGCTCAGTGGTTAAGAGCATTGCCTGCTCTTCCAAAGGTCCTGAGTTCAATTCCCGGCAACCACATGGTGGCTCACAACCATCTGGAATGAGGTCTGGTGCCCTCTTCTGGCCTGCAGACATACACACAGACAGAATATTGTATACATAATAAATAAATTAAAAAAAACAGAGCTGTTACTCAGAATGGCTACTGTCTTCATGAGCTTTTGTCTCTCGACGTCCTTTGTTCAATCAGAGACACAGTCTTGCTGTGTACCCTGGTCTGGCCTGGAACATTCTCTCACTGCTGCGGACCTTAAACTCAAGATCTTCTTGCCACAGCCTCCAGGCTGCTGGAATTACCGGGATGCATGAGCACAGCCCACAGTGTAAACCCGCAAGGACTGAAATTGTGAAGGGACTTTCTGTTAAGTCTGAGGAGAGGCACAGCTGGTAAAGTTCCTGCTGCACAGGCAAGAGGACCTGGGTTCTATCCCCAGAATCCACATTTTAAAAAATAAAAAAAAAATAAAAACCCTCTCAGTGATAGGCACCTGTAATCCCAGCTTGGGGAGGCAGATGCAGGGGGATTCTGGAGCCCACAGCCTCATCAGTCCAAGCAATCAGTGAGCTCAGGGAACAGGGAGAGAGCCTGTCTCAAAGAATAAGGTGGGCAATAACTGAAGAGGACAAGACACCCACGAACACATCACACGTGCATGCGCACACACGCACACGAAACAGACACACACACACATACGGGGAGAGGAAGGGAGGGAGAGAGAGAATGTCAGAATTCTCTACTTGTATAAATGAATATTTACAAATGGATATGTCTGGCTAACTTCTGTGCAATTATCAGCATGAGTATGTATCATTCAGGTGAAACACAGCTAAAAGTTTGTATCTAATTGAACAGTAAACAGTAGGAGTCTCGCTCTTCTTCAGAGATGCCTGGCAAGGGCTCATACCCAAGAAAGAGTGTTGAATGCGTGTTTGCTATGATGTCAGAGGTGACGTAATGGGGCTGGCGGCCAAACCTGACAACCCAAGATGTTTCCGGGGACACAGACACAGAGAAAGGGAAAACCCAATTCCTGCAAGTTGTCTTCTGACTTCTGCATGCACACCATTGTACAAATACACGTACATACACACACACACACACACACACACACTAAAGAAAATGTAGCAAATTTTTAAAGTAAAATTGTCATACAAGATAGAAATTGTTTGCCAAGACTCATAATTTGCGAGCGATAGAAGAGGGTGACCAAGATGGTTTTTGTTGGTGTTGTTTTTTGTTTTGAGAAATGTTTCGTCAAGACTTATACACCTTCACATTCACCCAAGAGAATGCTAGCCATACATAAATAACCTCAAAGTTAAGCAATGTTCCCTTTGTAACACAGAAGTAAATGTACTAGTGCTAGAGGCGTAGTTCATAGAGTATGTACTTGGCCTGCATAAGACCCTAGATTTAGTTCTTCTGAGAGAAAGAGAGAGGGGAGAGATTATGAACATTTACTGTTCCTTTATTAATAGAAAAGCTTTCTATTCAACACACAAACACTAGATGTTGGCTGACCTGGAGATGCAGCTTAGTGGCAGAGCATGTGCCTAGCATGGACAAGGGCCTGGATTATTATTCACGGGTGTGAAGATGAACTCAGATAAGATAAAGAAGCCCTGGAGATGGATGCATGGGTCGTTTGGCTCCATGATTTAACCTGACAGAAGGATATCAGAAAGTGGTTGGAAGTTACTAATGCCTAGTAAATTTGGAACATTCCTGAGTTATTTCTATAGATAACTTAGGAACTTCTTTCTCTAGGAATACCTTTAAAATGCCTTTAAGAATCACAAGTTCTGACATACAACCTTCTTGATAGTACATATTGCTTCAGAATATGAGATCGAGTTAGGTTTTAAATTTGTACATTAATTTTATACCTAACAATGTATCGTTAAGGTACCCATGCTTCAATGTAAAAGAAGAAAATCGAGTATAGGTTCCACTTCACTTATTTATCTCAGATACAGAAGCCAGAGCCGGTGAAGCCGGAACAAGAGTGGGACAAAGGGCGATCCTCTACCTGCGCTGTCGTCTGTTCATCTGAGTCAAGGTAAATGTGCTCGTTTCAATAGTAATGAAGAAGAAGGTAACTTCACAGGCACTGGTTCCTGTGAGGCCTTAATCTTTCCTTCATCTTTTTTCTTAGCATCCAGCATGCCAATATCTGGTGAACATACAGTGTTCCCGTTGCAGCATTCTGTCCTGTGGTGCCCTACACTAGATTCTGGTTTTCCTGCCACAAAGAAACAGGTGCTTGTGATGTCTATATTTGAATGTCAGAAATAGGATATCAACAGTCATATATAAACCTTGGTGGAAAGGTGTTTTCATATCTCTAAGGCAATGGTTCTCAAACTTCCCAAAGCTGCGACTCTTTAATACAGCTCCTCATGTTGGGGTGACCCCCAACCACAAAATTACTTCATTGGTACTTCATAATTGTAGTTTTAAAGCTGTTATGAATTGTAAAGTAAATGTCTGATATGGAGGATATCAGATCTGAGACGCTCAGAGAGGTCCCGGCCCACAGATTGAGAACCGCTGCTCTAAGGACAGCAACGGGCACAGGACAGGCTGAGTCACCTCGTTAGTGTCCACTCGCTTCTCCTCATACGCCATCAGGATTCTCCTTTCCGTATTATAAATGGAGCCCAGGGCACCTCATCCTAGGTAGTACTCAACAAGGGAGCTACACTCTTCACCACCGATATCAAATACGTTTCTGAATCATGATGATCATTTTCTATTTAAAAATGAGCTAATGTGCTGTTTGTTAACTGAACGTCCGCTTCTGCCACAGCTCGTTAGGTTGAGGTCCAGTTCTCAAACTCGGATACTAGAAAGTGGAGCTTCTGTGGGGGTGATAGATGATACCCATGCCATTATAGGGGAGAACTCCTAAAGCCCCCTCCCTGCATCTGGAAGCCATGGTGAGAAGATACTCATGCCATTACAGAGGAGAACTCCCAAAGGCCCTCCCTGCATCTGGAAGCCATGTTGGGAAGGCTGTAGACTATGAGGCGGAAAGCAGCCCTCACCCAGACGCCAAGCCTACCATTGTCTGGTATTCAAATTTGTCAACTGTGAGAACTGAAGTTTGTTACTTAAAAGTAACCCACACTGGGGCAATGTGTTAGCATAATCCAAATGGACTAGGTCACTGACGGAAAAAAAACATCTCACAAATTGTATTTCTTTCCAGAATAGAATGCCTTTGCTTTGACTGAGTCTTGGGCTTTCACTGCCAGTGTGGGTGATGAAAAGGGGGCAGAGAGGAAATAAAACAATTAAAGACTGGAAAAGGAAACCCTGCTGCAATGGCTCACACCTGCATCCCCACACTGGGATGTGGAGGCAGGAGGATTAGGAGCTGAAGGCCAGTCTAGGCTACATGAGACCTTTTCTCAATAAATGAAATTAAATGAAAGCCAGAAAGAAAGGAGATGGGGTGGGGGAGGGAAGGGAAGAGGGAAGGGAAACTGATGGGTGTGTTATCATCATCTCATTAACATGATTGTGGCATTCACTCCGGCAATGACACGCCTCCGTTTTACCATCCGAGTCTTTAAACACGACAAATAGATCCCACCCTGTCTCATCACAACATCACCATATCAGGGCAGAGGATGCTGTCCTACTCATGAGGTTTGCTTTGTCATCGCCATCGACTCCCAGAGGCTCTGTGACCTCAGACAATCATGGAAGAGCTCTCCCGTCACTATTGACAAGACTCACTTTCCTACGCTCTTCGGCAAAAGGAGTCAGGTAGGCTCTCCCCTTCTATGTCTCATTTTCTTCAACCTAATATTTTTGTCAGGGTATCAGGAAAGGCCCATGAAGGGAAAACTTCTGGTCAACAGAATAGAATCTCTGGCCATGTTGGAAACCTCGTATTCCAGCTGGGGTGTGTCAATCACCTGGACAAGGATCTCCCCTAAGAAAGTGGGTTTGTCTTAAGCCATGCTAAAAAACTTAGGTAAAATTATTATTCCTTTAAAGAGATGCTGTATTTTTCCTTCCCAGAATTCCCTCTGCTTAACACAGTTCCATAAACCAAGACACCATGAGATTTAGTAGTGTCTCAGCTCGGGTCACTATTGCTGTGACGAAACACCATGACCAAAGCAACTTGGGAAGGAAAGGGTTTTTTTTTTTTTTTTTTTTTGCCTTAAACTTTCATATCACTGTTTGTCGTCAAAGGAAGACAGGACAGGAATTCCAACAGGGCAGGAACCTGGAGGCAGGAGCTGATGATGCAGAGGCCATGGTTTGGCTTGCTCCTCATGGTTGGCTCATCCTGCTTTATTAGAATCCAGAACCCTTAGCCCAGCGATGGCACCATTCACAATAGGCTGAGCCCTCCCGTCAGTCACCAATGAAGGAACTGCCCCGCAGGTCATTCTTGGAGGCATTTCTCAACTGACATTCCCTCCTCTAAGGTGACTTCAGGGTGCGTCAAATTGGTGTAAAACTCGTCAGTGCAAGAGGGATCTGCTCACTTGTTTGGGTCCTAACTCTAAAAGGGATAACTTTCCCTTTCTTTCTTTTTCTTTATTTGTAATGCTGGACAGAATCTATGCTTTTCCTGATACTTTGGGCTTTATTATCCTTTCTCTAAGGCTCCTCTACCCATCTTGGGGATGCCTGCTACCCTGTGACAGACCCCCATGCTGCGCTGACACAGCAGGGCTTTTCCCTTCCCTCCTCCTATTCCCTGAGTCGCTGCTGAGATTTAAGGCTTGACTACATGGAAATATTTTTCTTTAAAACTAAAAATACTGTCATTCAGCCGGGCGGTGGTGGCGCACGCCTTTAATCCCAGCACTCGGGAGGCAGAGGCAGGCAGATCTCTGTGAGTTCGAGACCAGCCTGGTCTACAAGAGCTAGTTCTAGGACAGGCTCCAAAGCCACAGAGAAACCCTGTCTCGAAAAACCAAAAAAAAAAAAAAAAAGAAAGAAAAAAGAAAAAAAAATACTGTCATTGAACTTCCTTTTGAGTACCAACTTAAATGCCTTCATTAATGAAGCTTAGAACCCCCACTGTGGGATTCAGCCTTCCCTAAAATCATTGTGATATTCTACTGTTGTGAGTATGTGACATCTGGAAAAAGACCATAGTCTCAATCCGGTCATCATTAAAGGACTTATTGATTAGCTGCTAGCAGGACTACAGCCTTAAAGCCCAGTCTCAGGCCTGTCGTGAAGGACGGGTGTGGGGAAGGGTTTTTAAAGGCGAAAGTCATGAGTATCCACACTATCTACACAAGAAGGCAACAAATGGTCTGTTCTGCCAAGTTAAATAATGACCCAAAACAATCTCTGGGTATCTGCATTAGCAAGTTACAGAGCTAACAAAGCAGTTAGTTATATAACAAGTAGATGGTCATGTATGTGGCTGTGTGGGGGTCACTGAGTCCAGGCCACTGGGAACTTATCTTCCAGGGATCAGAGTCAGAAAAAATGGCTGGTGGGTACCAAGGTGGATGCCTGGCATAAAAGGGGGTTTCTTTAGCCATAGCACCAACAAACACATTGCTGTAGTAGCAGTATATCATATAGATACATTACACCAGAATCTGTCTAGCCTGTCAGCTACTGATGACCAAATCATTCCTAACTTTGGGTGCACAACAGTTGTGAGATGACATAGGGATGTCATTTGAGCAAGTGTTAATTCCACTAGGGAAAAGAACGAAGAATAGAATGGCCAAGTTACTGATATGGCAACGGTATGGTTTACTTAATAACAAGTGCAAAACTGTTTTCCATAATGATGATAACATTTTTCAGTCTCCCAAGAATACATGGGCAATATATTTCTCTTACATCCTCATCAATATTTAATAATGTTACCTTTATCTCCTTGGCTGCTTAAAGACCGCAGCCATCATGAGCGATGCGGGAATTATTCCTAGCAGAAAGTTCATGACCAATCTACTTCTGTCTCCTGGCTAGTTTGGGGTGTCAACTTGACACGAGCTAGAGTCATCAGAGAGGAAGGATCCTCAGATGAGGAAACACCTCCATGAGGTCCAGCTGTAAGGCATAGTCTCTATTAGTGATCAGTGGGGGAGGGCCCAGCCCATGGTGGATGGTGCCATCCCTGGGCAGGTGGTCCTGGGTTCTATAAGAAAGCAGCCTGAGCAAGCCAGAGGGAACAAGCCAATATGCAGTTTCCCACCATGGCCTCTGCCTGAGCTCCTGCCTCCAGGATCCTGCCCTGTCTGTGGTCCTGTGCTGACTTCTGTCAGTGGTGGACAGCAATGCAGAACTGTAAGCTGAATAAACCTTTTCTCCACAACTGACTTTTTGGTCGTGGTGTTTCCTTGTAGCAATAGAAACTCTGTCTAAGACATCCTGGAGGGCTACAATATCCAAGAAAGGAAATCAGGAAAAACTTAGGCAAAATGTACAAAACCACATGGATGTCATTTTTACAACTGGATTCGGAACCCATTTTGGTGGTGGCAACACAGCTG
This sequence comes from Microtus oregoni, assembly GCF_018167655.1. NCBI lineage: Eukaryota > Metazoa > Chordata > Mammalia > Rodentia > Cricetidae > Microtus > Microtus oregoni. Next base: position 5,081,405 of record NW_024543221.1, read on the forward strand.
GCTTTGGCATGATTTGTGATTGGATTATACAAAGGGAAAATGAGCCTAAACTTATGTACTTAAAGACATGACCTGTGTGGGGGTGGGGAGGTGGGGCAAGAAGACCTTAAGAAAAGAAGGGAAGCAACCCAAAAACAGAGAAAGCTATGGGGACTGCAGGGGCCAAAGAAGACCGCATGAGAGCAAAGGGAGTAAAGATTCCAGAGAGTTCATCTGCAAGTATGGAAGGCAAAGAGCGGCTGACAAACTGTGAAACGCACATTTAACATTGCTGCGCTCTTTTCCCCAGTGAGACAATTTTTAAACACATTACTATCCGTTCTAACTCTTGCTGGTCACCGTCACTTATCTGTCCCATGGTCGTATCTAGAACGGATCATCATGTCCCTGAGTTCTTGTTCCTTTCCCACTATATCCAGTCCCTCCAGGGTCTGGAGGACCAGACAGGCCACACTCTTCCCGCGAAAGCTGATGACCCTACTGGGTATGATGCAATCTCTCTTTGTCCTTGAATCTGGGCCTTGGAGCCAACTTCAGACTGCCAGGAAGTAAGGGGGACTGGCTGTGGAAGCAACTCACAGAGGGAGCCATCTCGAGTGCCTTTTTCTCACGCGCACACACAAACATGTCCACCCTCACTCTTGGGACTTTCTGTTACTGCCAAGGATGCAATCCAGGGCCTCCCATGTGCTGATTCTCATCCTTGACATAACCGAGGGCTATAGGGGAGGAGAGTGAGTCCAGTTGTTAAGATGTCTTCTGACCCCTGAATGGTTCCTTCTTGTCTCCTTCACTGGTGTCTGGTAACCTAATGGAATCTGATTTAAGCTTCCTAATGTTAAGCCTCATCTTAGCTGCCAACTACCAAGTATCTTGTTTTGGTATGTACTCTGAGGCCTGAGTTTGCTCACAATTTGTCCTGAACAGCTTCCATTCCTTGGAAAATGTTTTAGAGCTTTGTTCTCATGACCTGTCTCTCTTTCAAAAATCCAGAGTCACTTTCCCTAGCAGAGAGGGCAGGGGCTTGTTTCCGTCTACACACATGTCTCTCTGTCAGCAGGGTTCTATGTCAGCCGTATGCCTCCGTCTGCACACACGTCTCTGTCAGCAGGGTTCTATGTCAGCTGTATGCCTCCGTCTGCACACACGTCTCTGTCAGCAGGGCTCTATGTCAGCTGTATGCCTCCATCTGCACACACGTCTCTGTCAGCAGGGTTCTGTCAGCTGTATGCTTCCGTCTGCACACACGTCTCTGTCAGCAGGGTTCTGTCAGCTGTATGCTTCCGTCTGCACACACGTCGTCTCTATCAGCAGGGCTCTATGTCAGCTGTATGCTTCCGTCTGCACACACGTCGTCTCTATCAGCAGGGCTCTATGTCAGCTGTATGCTTCTGTCTGCACACACGTCTCTGTCAGCAGGGTTCTGTCAGCTGTATGCTTCCGTCTGCACACACGTCGTCTCTATCAGCAGGGCTCTATGTCAGCCGTATGCTTCCGTCTGCACACACGTCATCTCTGTCAGCAGGACTCTATGTCAGCCGTATGCTTTTTCTCTTCTGGCCATCTCTCTTGCCTTCCCCGCTACAGAACCCCTTCCCTATAAGTGAGAGGAGTGAGGCTGCTGGCTCTGCTGCTCCTGCTTAGCCTTCTGCAGTTGGTGTAGAGACTCCACTGAGTCATGGGTGGAAGTGTGAAAGGAGCCCCTGACTGCTTGCTGCACTCTCCTATCTCTGTAACTCGGAGGAGGTGGAAGGGAGTGAGAAACTGTGGCCTCCTGCCTTCCTTGGAGGCACTGTAACCCCAGGCTGGGAACGGAGGCCAGAGAGTCAGTCTGGGATGGATCTGTTATGCCGAGCTGAGAAGAAGAGAAACAGCTGGTCATGCATGGCTCCTCTACCAGGGCACACACCCTTAGAGATATTCAGACTTTCTTGGGTGAATGTTGATGTGCTGTACACCCCTGAGACAATTTCTAGAGTTGCTAAAGGGTTATCATAATCTCGTGGAATGTTTTATCATTGCTTCGCTAGAGAGTAGATACACAGAGCTGCCCATACCTTTACTCTGGATCTGAGAGTTTCTGAATGTGTATCCTACTGTGAGCTCTAGTCACAGGTCTCTCCTAACGGGGTGGGGGGCATTTTCCACATTCACCTGGGCAGTTTACATAGCTCCTACCTGTGTATCCCCAGACTCGTTCCTTTGGGGTTTCTGCCCTGCTCTGCAGAGCAGTAGGCCCTGCAGCTGTTTCTGGGGCTCCCACATGAGTTGGATTCCAGCTCTGTGCTTAGTGAGAGGCAGGAGAAAAGGCAGAAGGGGAAGCCAAGAATCCGTCCCTTCTCTTTGCCTCAGGTCCTGCTTGCTATGGTCTGGGCCCCAGGGTCCTGTCTGACAGGCCCTGTGTGGGTCTGTCATCATTAGGTGATGTGCCAAGGTCTTGCTCCTGCCTGAGGAGGAGGCCTTCCAACTGAGGGACAGTGTCTTCCTTGTCACGTTACTCTGAACTTTTCACTATCTGTGTGACCAGTGTAGCACAATAGAATCCTTTTGTTACCAAGATTTGAAAGGGTGACTCTTAATGGGATAGTTGAGATGGAGGAAGGACAGAGATGAGAGCAAGGAAAGAGATATTTTGATTGAGGGAGCCATTATGGGGCTAGCAAGAAACCTGGCACTAGAGAATTTCCCAGGAATTCACAAGGATGACTCCAACTAAGATTCTAAGCAATAGAGGAGGGTGCCTGAACTGTCCTTGCCCTGTAGTCAGATTGATGACTATCTTAAATGTCACATAGAACCTTCATCTAGCAACTGATGAAAGCAGAGGCAGGGAGCCACATCTGGACTGAGTTCCCAAAGTTCAGTCAAACATTGGGAGGAATGAGAATATGAGCAAAGAGGTCAAGACCATGATGGGTACACCCACTGAAACAGTCTACCTGAGCTAATGGGAGCTCACCACCTCCAGTCGGACAGGGAAGGAAACAGCATAGGTCCAAACTAGTCCCTCTGAATGTGGGTGACACTGGCACCAGGATTTATCCCTACTGCTTGTACTGGCTTTTTTGGAACCCATTCTCTTTGGAGGGATACCTCGCTCAGCCTAGATTTAAAAGGGAGGGCCTTGGACCTTCCCCAAAGCAATGTGCCTTCCCTCCCTGAGGGAATAGGTGGGAATGGGGTAGGGAAGGGGAGGAGGGAAGGGGATAGGAACTGGGATTGGTATGTAAAATTAAAAAAAAAAAGATTGTTGTCTTTTTAAAATAAATAAATAGACAAAAAGAAAGGGTGACTCTTCCTCCTCATTAGGCCCTGACTGGGAAGCCACAGCGCTTCTTGTCCTGTCCTCCCCACTGAGTCCTCCTCCTATTTTCATCAGCATCCATCCTTTCTTGATCATTTGTGTTGCTTGACTGGCATCCTATTCCCTTGCCTTGACTTTCCTCACTTCTCTTGTGGCAAACAGATCTCAACCCTTCTCCTTTTTTTTTTGTTGTTGTTGTTGTTCCAGGATTGGGCCTCAAACCTCTTCAAAATAAACATATCTTGACCACTGAACTATACCATAGTGATCAATGCATTTCCATGATGGTTTATGCCTTTGGTCTTTTAATGAATTCTCCCTACATGTAATGAATTATATGTCTCCTAAGTTTAAAAGTAGCTTCGTTTCAGCCTTCATATTTTAGTCGAATCTGTCTGAACCCTGTTAGTGTACAGTGGTGTGGGTTTATCTCACTTAAACTCCATCCTCTTCCTCACTGACCGTACGGTACTTGTACTCTTAGGATTTCCTTCTGGAACCTCTATTCTGCCCAGAATTATGACCTTTCTCCATGTGTTATTATCAACATACTCCTACAGAATCAGTGTCTACTCCAAAACTCATTGGTTAGATACCAGTTTTATGGTATTTCTAGGCATGCTCTGGAGAAGTGAGGGCAGGGATTTCATATCTAGGTAGGGTTCGTGCCCGTATAAGAGAGACTCAAGGGAACTTCCTTCTCCTTCCAGCCTGAGGACACTGTGAGAAGATGCCCTCTATGAAATAGGAAAAGAGATCTCATCAGGTTTTGGAGCTGCCAGTGCCAAGGTTGTATACTTGCCTGCCTGTGAGTTAGAGGGATGGATTTTTGTTTTCAGTAACCCACCAAGTCCATGGGGATTTGTTACAGCAGCCTGAGGTAGCCATGATGTTCTATAAATTGCCTGTTAAACTGGGTTAAGAATCTATGACCTCTGGTGAAGGTCACTCCCTTCTTATGCAGCTATCTTGGTGTTTCTTGCTCTTGTTGTCACTCTTCCATGTAAATTTAAAAACCATCTGATCCATTTCCAACAAAATTCTCCGTGGAAGTCCGATTAGAATTAGTTTGGATCTGAATGTAGATCAACTAGCTGAACGGGAGAACTTCCATTTTTTAGGGAATGTGTCCTCCAAGTCTATTAGAATAGTCTTTTTCAAGCTGTGCTCACGTCCTTGGTGTCTTCCATAAGAACTAACGTTGTTGATGGAGTGTGGTCCTGGGTGGCAGTGTGTGCTTGTCACCTGTGTCCCTGGTTCACTCCCCTGCACGCTTCCCACCAGATTGTTGACGTTCAGTCTTAAAGGTCTTACGGTCTTTGCTGCAGTGTGTTTCTAGATGCTTGTGTTTTGGTAAGTGGCGTTGCTCTATTTAATGGCACCTTTGAGACAGTTGCTGTTGGTATGTAAAAGCAGAGTGATTTTGTACATTAATTTTCCACCTATTTCCCTTTTATTCTAACAAGTAAGCTCCATTGGGTTGTCTATAAAGCTGTTGCTAAGTTGGGTTTATTACATTTTCTCCTGTTTCTAGAGAGGCCATGATATAAGTTCCCCCACAGTCTGCTTTTGTTCTTGAGCTGAGCTGAGCAGTAGAGAATGAACCTGAGGAACCATCTGGCTCTCACGGGATAACCAGACAGCCTAGCGTGGCAGGCTGGCCCTGCTTGTGATGTGTCAGTTAACCAGGAGATTGGCGACTTGGAACCAACGTTTCTAAACCAGAGACTTGAGGACAACCCCCCAGAATCTCCCAGAATCCCACAGAAATGTGTAAACAACTTAGCTGGTGGAGGCCATCCCTCTGAAAGGGAAGGCTGTGTTTGGGAGAAAAGGGACACCCAGGGAGGCAGCTCAGTTGTGTAGACTCTGAGACTGGAGAGCACATGGGTCTAAAGATGCCAGAACTCGGTGGCACAAAGACCTCAATTACTGGGAAGGAACGATAATGCCAAGGAAGGCCTGAAGGCCTGGACAGACAGGTGAGCTGGAGTGCTGGAGCGGCATTAGCTCTTCTCTAGTTACAGCCACGCGTATGACTGTTTGAACTGCACAGACGTGGTCATTACTCATCCCAAAGCACAACAACAACAACAATTAATCATGTATGTACTGGCAAAAGAATTACTCACTGTCTGTTGTGCCCACCTGATATCCAGAAACAGATACACGATCAAAGTTTGTTTGACAGGAATGAGGAACGCTTACTATAATTTTTCTTCTGTGAACCAACATTGACAAAGCATCTCGCAGGCCCAAACCATGTAAAGTCATTCTAAGAGTTCAGCTGGATAATTGCTCCAATGCCTGTTCAAAAATTAAATGACATGGGGCTGGAGAGATGGCTCAGTGGTTAAGAGCACAGACTGCTCTTCCAGAGGACCCGGGTTCAATTCCCAGCACCCACATGGCAGCTCACAACTGTCTGAAGATCAGTTCCAGGGGATCTGACACTTCACACCAATGCACATAAAATAAAGTTAAATAAACCATAAAAATATTAAAAAAAAATTAAATGACAGCTGGGTGTGTTTGCGTGGACCTGTAGCCCCAGGCGGAGAAGGATGACCTCAGATCTGAGAGCAGCATGAACTACAGAGGTACACCTTACTCAAGTGCGTAAAGCAGAACAAATTAATGACTTAATTAAAGAATGGCAATGGGGAAGTTCACCCGATTAGCTCACCTGATAGCCAGCACTATCAGGGCCTATAGACTTCCAGGATGGCGACAGAACACTGGACGGATCCCTCTGACTGACCCAGGCGATTATCTCATTGAAAATCTCTTGCCTCACTCCCGAAAGCTACAAAAGCTAGATAACAGATCAGGCCATTTCAAAGCCCAAAACATTGGGTCTGTGCGTCCCTTAGTTTACTTTTCTGTTCCTATGCCAGAGTGAGAGGTGCTAAAATTGTAGACCCGGGTGTAGCTAAAACTAGGGTCCCTCTCATAATTATTCTATAACTCAAGTACTTTTCTTAGAATGTCAAACATTCGTATTTTTAAAGCAATCTGAATCATTTTTCTCCTTACCCTTCCCTAGAGTCTACGTTTACAAAATCTAAATATTACAGAAGGGGGTTGGGTCCGAATAGCTCCGCGCATCAGAAAAGGCCAGATTAGGACGTACACTAGGCTCTGGTGTTGAAAGGGAATCACGAAAACGGCCTAAGCAGTTTCTGTAAGCAGCAGGCTCCAGGGTTGGTCTCAATCAGGGGCGCTGAGAGCAAATAGAAAGTTCAGGTCTGAGTGGAGAAGCAGGGAGGGGGCGTGAGGAAAGCTGCTTCTTCATACAGTGGGCCACTAGCGTACTCAGGGTGGACACATGCCCCCACCCTCTCCAGCCAAGCGTGCACCCAACCCGGGAGGAAAATGGAGCTTTGAGGAGGGGCCTTGGAAGTACCTGAAGAAGCGCTTTTGCAGGTTTTTAAAAAACACATAAAGAAAACATTCCTGGGAAATTGCTTAAAAATTGCTGGCGCCTTGGCGATGCGGTGCGCACATCACATCACCGCGGTTCACAGCACCGCGGAGGAAGAAAGAAGAGGCCATTGTTTAGACTTAGAGGGAATTTGTTCCATTCACATCCCCTCACCTACTGGCTCAGGCACACTGCAATCACTCCTTGAATGCCTTGAGAATTTTTTCATATGCAAGAAAACAAAGTACATTTATTATGTTCACACCATTCTCTCCATACCTATTGCTGCATGTTTAACCTATGCTTGGGACCCGTTTCCTATCAATACACCAAGAACTGCAGCCTATGGTTGTAACATAGAGGACTTGGTGCTGGAGCTGTTTTATCTTAGGGCTCTTTTCCCTGGCATTTATCTGGTCCTTACTTCTAAAGGATAAGAACTCTTTTGAGAAACTGTAACTCTAATACTAATCCCCATTACACTTTATTTCCTCCTCCTCTTCTTTTTCTTTTTGGTTTTCGAGACAAACCTCTTCTTTTTCTTTTTGGTTTCTTTGTGTAGCCTTTACTGTCCTAGAACTAGCTCTATAGACCAGTTGGCATTGAACTCATAGTAATCTGCCTGCTTATGCCTTCAAAGTGCTGGGATTAAGACATAACCAGCACTGTCCAGTTCCCAGTGAACTTTTTTTTTTTTTTTTTTTTTTTTTGGTTTTTCGGACAGGGTTTCTCTGTAGCTTTGGTGCCTGTCCTGGAACTAGCTCTTGTAGACCAGGCTGGCCTCAAACTCACAGAGATCTGCCTGCCTCTGCCTCCTGAGTGCTGGGATTAAAGGCGTGCGCCACCACCACCCGGCTTCCCAGTGAACTTTTTAACATTAACTAACATCCTAACACATCTGCCTATCTAAATTAAATGCCAGGTAAGTTTTTAAAACTAGGAACCTTTGCATATGAATCTCTCTTTCTTTTTCTTTTTTAATTTTTTGAGACAGGGTTTCTCTGTAGCTTTGGAGCCTGTCCTGGAACTAGCTCTTGTAGACCAGGCTGGCCTCGAACTCACAGAGATCTGCCTGTCCTGCCTCCCTAGTGTTGGGGTTAAAGGCGTGCATCACCACTGCCCAGCAAAGCAATACTACCCAACGTGGGGGCATGAATGCTTCTGAATCTTAATAAGATGAACATATTGAAGCTGGTTGGTACATCTTTTAGAAAGCCTTTCTTTATGTTCCTTGGATTATAATTCTTGAAGATCCCAGGTCACTATAAGGTGGTGCTCCCTATAGATGGCCCAGGCTGAGAGCATCTCTGTGGTATGCCCTGGCATGATCACTGTCCTCCCTAGTTTGTAGACAGTGACAGTCTGATCCAGGGACCCGGGTATGTGGCATAGCACGGGCAGTGTATAGTTTGCTGTGCATGTGTCCTTTTATTAGGAAGCATGCTGTCTGCCCTTCCGTAATCCCAGTCCAGTTAATTGGGCACAGAAGTGGTAGTTGATTTTGAAACGAAAGGTCCCCTCATGAAGATCTTCATGACCTCGGTGAGAGACGCCAGTAAGAGAAATGCATACATTGGAAGGACAGAATCCATGTCGTCTTTCCCTCTCACAAGAATCATGTTTCCATTTTGTTTAGAGGCCTTTCAGTGCAACACAGCCTGCCTTTTCCTTCTGGGTGGGAGAAGCTTTCCAGTTGAGAAGGCAGACGTTCACGCACGCGCGCACACACGGTCTGCTGATCATTCACTTTGGAAACTAAACACAGTTCAAGTTGCTGCATGAATTAAAGAGGGGGATCCAACTGACTTGGTGAAGTTGCGGCCACCCCAGGGTTCTGGGTAGCAGCCTTGTCTACCCAGAGACATTGCTTTCCTTTTTCATCTCGTGCGGGAAGGAGGGGCTGACACTGGTCACCTGTAGGAGACCAGGAGTTGGACCCCACAGGTGCTCACGAGCTACAGAACCCCACACCTAGCAAAAACTTCTTCCTAGTCTGGCCCCAGAGCTAGGAGCTAGACAGAAAGAGGGGTGGATGAGGTGAAGGGGCGGGGCGGGCTAGGCTCCGCCCTTCTGTTACTTCTCTCAACCTGGCACAGGTACCCGCAGACCAGAGCCTGCCGCAGTCTCTATCTCCTCTGCTTTCAAGAGGTTGGACGTGGTGCAGAACCCAGAGAAGTCCGTGCCCAGCCATGGGGAGCCGCGTTTCTCGGGAAGATTTTGAGCGGGTCGACACCGATGAGCCGCATGCACAGAGGAGGCTCGAGATCCTGGGTGAGGTCTTGTGGTTATGCGCCAGAGTGTGTTGTGTGGTCTCTGCTCAGGTTCCCAATAGAAGGAGAGGCCTAGGCTAGGTTATGGGTGCTCACAGCCTTGGGGATGCATGGCAGAGGCTGGTCCCTGGGCATGGGCACCCTCAACCCAACCTGCTGATTTGGGTTAAGGATCTCCAGACTGAGACATCCCAGGCCTTATCCACTAGCTAGGAGACCCTAAGGATGTTCAGTGGGCAGTGGATTTCCTAAATAGCCTGCCACTGGAGTGTGAGGCACAGGAAGTGGTCCTGGGAAATCTTGGGGTCCCTGAAGCCAACTACATGTGAACCAATGCAGATAAGTTCCCTTGAGGGGCCCCAGGGCTTCCTGGAGAGAACAGGTCCTGGTGTGCTTGCATCTCCTGTCTTTGTGAGCCTACCACAAACCTGGGACCACAAGGGTAGCTCATAGACAATTCTCATCCTTTCTGGCTGTCAGGGTGAAGAAACTGGAGCACAGATGACAGCCAAATACAGAAATACCTGGCTCATCCTGGAAGTTGTTTAGGGCTTTAAACCAGTCTGACCAGGTCTTACAGCTCTAGAGTAGACAGGGAACCTCTGTGCTCACAGGGAATGCTCCTCCCTCCCAGCTGAGTTGGGTTCTTTCTGACATTCCCTAACCTCCCCTCGTTCCAGGGTTTTGACTTTTCTGCCTTTTAGAAGCTGCAGTGAGAAGGAAGGAGGTCAATGCTGGGGGGAGGATTCTAACCCGGTTTAGACCACCTGCAAAGAGCATGCTTTTCACCTCTTCTGTCTGTAGAAGTACACCGTGAGGACCCCACACCCTCTGCTGTCCCCAACACAGCGCTTGAACCATGAGCATGTCCCCAATGTCACAACACCCTAGAGGGCAGTGACTCTTGCTGCCTCTGTATAGTGTACACTGTGCCAAAGTCACCAGTCACAGTCACAGATGGTACAGGGAGACTGTGATGGAAATAAAGTCAGCACTACACGACAAACTGACACTTCAAGGCACACCTTCAAGAGAAAAATCACTCCCTTCCTAAGAAGTTCATGAAGCCACTAGAGTTATCTGATCTACCAGACACGCCTCCAAATCTCAAATGTACAAAATTTATATAAAACAGGGTAACGATGTCAGAAAGAGAACAAAATAACTTCTTAGCAGTAGATGCTACGTAAACTATTGTGCATGAAGTGCTTGGCAAAGAATTTGTGAGAATGGGGCTGGGGATGTAGCTGAGTGGTTGACTGTTTGTACGGCCTGTGTGAGGCCCAGCCAACACCTTACTGAAAGGGGAAAGAGCCGAAAGCATTTTTCCTCCACATTCAGGAAGAAGGCAAGGCTGCCACTCCTGCTCGGTTTGGTATTATACTAAGAAGTCCAAGAAAGAGTAAATGGGCCAAAAAGAGACAGGAAATAGAAAGCAGAAGGTGGAAGGTCAAATGTCCTATTTGCCCAGGTGACTGCACATGCAGGAAAGCCGACTCCACATAAGGCTATTAGACATGACCAGTCAGCAACACAGCAGAACACAGAGGCAGCAACACAGCAGAACACAGAGTCAGTCAGCAGCCAAGAACTAGCTAATTTGCTGGGCATGGTGGTGAACGCCTGTGTACTAGCTACTCGGGAGGCCGACGCAGGCTAGCCAACATAGCAAGAATCCATCTTTTAAAACCCTTTACCTCTGGGGCTGGAGATACGGCTCAGCAGTTAAGAGGATTTATTGCTCTGCAGACGATCCAGATTTGGTTTCCAATACTGACATGACAACTCACAAACACCTGTTACTGCTGTGCCGGGGAGCAGACACCCTTCTGAGCAGCTCACGAACACCTGTTACTGCTGTGCCGGGGAGCAGACACCCTTCTGAGCAGCTCACGAACACCTGTTACTCCTGTGCCGGGGAACAGACACCCTTCTGAGCAGCTCACGAACACCTGTTACTCCCCTGCCGGGGTATCAAGACACCTTTCTCTGGCCTCTGAGGACAATGGTACCAAGACACATTCAGGCCAAACATTCATATTGATGACAGGGTTTCTCTGTGCAGCCCTGCAGTCTAGGAACTACTGTCTAGACTGTGTAGACTAGGCTAGCTCTGAAATCAGAGATCTACAGTTCTCTCTCTCTCTCTCTCTCGTGTTCTGGGATTAAAAGTGTGCTTCACCATGCCCAGCTGGCGTAAAATAATTTTTTAAAGTTTAACTGAAAGTCCTGAGTTTCTCCATATCCAAAAAAATAAACTTGGTGGGAGAGAGATACTAAGTTCCCCTCACAATAGCCATAAATAGTTAACTAGCTCAAAGTGAAGTTTACCAATGACATAACAGACTTTGATAATGAAAATTACATCATATTCATGAGAAATTGAAGTAGACACACAAAGTAATGGAAGTATCCACATAGAGGATTTTGAAATTTTACTCCTCCCAGCATATCAAAAACTGACTCAAACTGGGCTTGGTGGCACATGCCTTTAATCCAAGCCAGTCAGGTTATGTGGGGAAACCCTGTCTCAAATCAAAACAAAACAAAACAAAACCTGAAAGTGCATCAAATACCTAAGTTAAGACCAGAAACAACAGAGAGAAATCATAGGGAAGACAGGTGAAGATCGTGTATAGACAACAATTTTCTGGATTGGAGCTCAAAGGCAAACAAACACAACAAAAATTGAAAAATAGGGTTTTACTAAAGCAAGTAGCCTCTGCAGAGCAGAGAGAGTAATCAACAGAGTGAGAGGGAAAGAATGGAAAGTATTTGCCAACTGGTCATGTGACAGAGGACTAATATCTAGAATGCATGAGGATTATTAAAAAACAACAACAAAACACCCAAGTAATCCAAGTTTAAAAGGAGTAAGTGATAAGAAGCAGCACTCCTCAAAACAAGCAAACAACAAAAACCAAAGCAACAAATGGCCAAGAAATAAATGAAAAAATTCCCAGTGTCCTTATATAAGAGAAATGTAAACAAACCTGCAATAATATCCCACTACGACTAAAATGACTGTTACTGATTAAACATCAAGAAAGATGCAGTGAGCACCAGGTTCAGTGATAGGCTCTGTCTCAAAATACAAGGTAGAGGGGCTGGAGAGATGGCTCAGTATACGAGCACCTGCTCTTGCAGAGGACCCAGACACACACCTGATGACTCACAACCACCATAACTCTAGTTCTAGGAGATCTGACGCCTTCTTCTGACCTCCATGTACACGGAGCACACGCGGTGCACATACAGACATGCAGGCAAAAGCCTTATACACATAAAATTAAAAGGTATCTTTTAAAATGTAAACTATAAGGTGGAGAGTGACTGAGGAGCAATTCCTCATTGACTTTTGCACACAGAACTATGCATATGCCATTCTGTGTAGATAATGTATGGAGGTCAGTATGTCAGATAACAGCAGACATAGAAGGGTAAGTACCACAGCTCCTTCACACGGAAAAGCCACAACAAGTTGATTTGGAAATGGAAACACTGTTGCTACAGATTAGGAAGTGTATCAAGGAGAGGCAGGAAAGGGGAAGATAGATTTGACCTGTACAAGGGTGTCTTTTGCTCAAGCACAAAGTCTGCCACCTAAATTCAAGAATATTTAGAAAATAAATAATTATGCTCCTTTATTATATCATACAGTGTTTTGCATATTATTATTAAATGCTCAGAAATACTAACTAAATGATAAATGACAAATAATTGTTTCTTCAAGGGATAGAATACTTTATTCAATCTTGATTTGTCATTACACCCTTAGAGAAAGTAAAATATTGATCTAGGTGGCTTTACTTAATCTGTATGTGTCTAAGTGTATATGTGTGCACCAGGTATGTGCTGGCTGGACGGTGAGCCCCAAGGATCCACCTGTCACTGCCTCCCTAGCATGGGGATTAAAAGATCATACTAGTACCGGGCAGTGGTGGCATATGTCTTTAATTCCAACATTTGGGGCTTAGAACCAGGAGGATCTCTGTGAGTTCAGGACCAGCCAGGGTTGTGACACAGAAAAACCCTGTCTCGAAAAACCAAAGAGAGAGAGAGAGAAGAGAGAAGAGAGAGACAGAGACAGAGAGAGGATCATGCTAGCAAACTTGGTTTTTGTTTGGGTTCTGGAGGTCAAACCCAGGTCTTCATGCTTGCATAGCAAGCGCTTTGCCAGCTGAGCTCTCTCCCCAGGCCCCATCAAAATTTCTTAGCTATGTTCACTATTTTTTTTGTAATTATAACTGTATTTTTAGCCACTTATGATTCTTGTTTTTTTTTTTTTTCTTACAGCAAAGTATCCAGAGATAAAATCCTTGATGAAGCCTGACCCCAACCTGATCTGGATCATAACTGCGATGGTTCTCACCCACATAGCTTCCTTTTACTTAGTGAAAGACTTGGAGTGGAAATGGGTCCTATTTTGGTCCTTTGTCTTTGGTAGCTCCATTAACCACTCAATGACTATGGCTATCCATGAGATTTCCCACAATTTCCCCTTTGGCCACTACAGGGCGCTGTGGAACCGCTGGTTTGGAATGTTTGCTAACCTCCCTTTTGGGATTCCATATTCGGTTTCCTATAAAATGTATCACATGGACCATCATCGGTACCTCGGAGTGGATGGCATCGATGTGGATGCTCCTTCTCATTTTGAGGGCTGGTTCTTCTGCACCACCTTCAGGAAGCTTTTCTGGGTTGTTTTCCAGCCTTTGTTTATTTTCCTTCGACCTTATTTTGTCAGTCCCAAACCAGTTACTTCTCTGGAAACTATCAATATTGTGGCCCAGATCACTTTTGACATTATAGTTTACTATGTTTGGGGAATCAAGTCTCTAGTCTACATGTTGACAGCCTCTCTATTTGGCCTGGGTTTGAATCCAATTTCTGGGCATTTTATAGCTGACCATTACATGTTCTTAAAGGGGCAAGACACCACCTCATATTATGGGCCTTTGAACTTCCTCATGTTCAATGGGGGCTATCATAATGAGCACCATGACTTCCCCAGTATTCCTGGAAGCCGCCTTCCGCAGGTAAGTGAAGCTTCAATTTATTGTTTTAGTTCTAATCATTATATGATCCAAATTAGTCTTGCTCATTTTTTCAAGAAAACTGGTTTATATTATCAAACTAAAATTCACTTTAAAAACCATAAAGCAGGGCTGGAGAGATGGCTCAGCGGTTAAGAGCATTGCCTGCTCTTCCAAAGGTCCTGAGTTCAATTCCCAGCAACCACATGGTGGCTCACAACCATCTGTAATGAGGTCTGGCGCTCTCTTCTGGCCTGCAGACATACACACAGACAGAATATTGTATACATAATAAGTAAATAAATAAATATTAAAAAACCATAAAGTATAGTGTATGCCCAGTGTCTGACAGACTAACTTTACTAAAGTTCACTTTCTTGGATTCTTACATTTGGCCATTACAGTTAGGATTCAGAAGTGTTACAAGATGCGCAAAATCTATTACTTGGTAGAATAACTCAGTGGGTTATGAAAAGGAGACATGCGATTGGAAGGAGACTTTGGCAGGGTCAGGCCTGGTAAGATCAGGGGATTGATATTATGAAATACGCTGCCCACATGTATAAAATTCCCAAAGAATGAAAGCAAAGAAACACCCATCTAAACAAAGCCCATCAGACCAGCATAACGAATGGACATACACACTACAAGGGGCTTTCATTTTTAATTGAGTTACTTTACTGTAGCGGCGTAAACAAATGCAGACAGATTGTAAGAATATATATATTTTTAATTTAGAAATAGACTTACAGAACCACCGTTCCCGCGGAGACCAGGAAAGCAGAAGAGACAGCTCTGAGCACGCTCGCCAAATTTATAGGCAGACATTAGCCCGAGGCGAACACGCCCCCTAAGGGGCGGGACTTATCCCTACATCTCCCCTTTTTGTCTAAATAAGACAGAACTAAACCAAATACAACTACATACAATAACAACAAATAATAAATATAACAAACAATATTGAGAACAAAAGCTTTGCTAAACATTCTATCTCAAGGAGTCCAAATAATGTAAAGAGCAACTACAATTATATAATCTTCAACTCAGTCAAAGATCTGAGAAGGGAATAAACACTACTCAACAAACGAGATATATCCAAAATGTGCAACAATTGACAGAGACAACTGACTACCTGGGCAATCACCCAAAGTCTCGTTTGCAACGTTGAGTCAACCAATTTTGGCTAAGGCCTAACATAACTGACATACCATTATTAAAGGCAAGGAACTTTTCAAAACTATCTTACCCTGTCTTGGCAGGATATGACAGTCCTGTTTTATCCATTGATGCACGCTCTGTATCTGTGTCAGTGGTTGAGGTATGGGCATTTCTTTGCCCAAAGGCCAGTTCTGCCAAATAGAAAGGGTCCAGGTGGAGTGTCTTTGGTGCTCAACATTCTCTCGGGAATAGAGCGGTGTTGCCAGGAGCAATTGTGTCTCACTATCACGAAACTCTGAGTTAGATTAAAGGCCATTTTCTACAGCTCTTTGAAGAGGTTGAAGATTATCTATACTGAGTATAATCTCTATATATCTAAAGAACCTGATTAGTCTGATTATAAATGACAAACTTAGATGACTATTTGTCTATATAATTCTCAATATCTATCTAACTTAAAGACTAAGACAATAAACAACTGTGTAACAAATGAGGATAATGACCTCCAAATATAAACACCGTACAAATATACATTGCAATATGGCAAATATATATCAATACACAAACATTATATAAGTATCTTAATCAGAGGTAGAAATGTACATTGCAATATGGTAAATATATACAATATATATATCAATACAATATATGTCAATACATAAAAATGTTTTAAACAGACATAGAAACATGCATGCATACAATAGTCAATATAATTTAACTTTGTTTCAATATACAAGAATTGATACCAATATATTTGTCTAAAAGCAGTAACTCACAATTATAAATCTATTATCCCATCATTCCCTCTTTTTTTTTTTTCAAAATGATCCCTGAGCTTATAAAATTCCTCCCCCAACCTCCCAACCCCTAAATGATGTCCCTAAACCCAGGGGTAAACTTTACTGGGAGAGGGGACGTCGTCCTCTAGAATTACTTCCAGCTGTCATGGGGGCGACATTCTTTTGTGGGAGATCCTGTGAAAGTAAAATGATGGTTAAATTTCAAGATCAATGTCTTTTAAAATTGCAAATAGTCTCTGAGTATTTTGTGGAGGTCTGGCCAGAATGTTGTACAAGATGTGCACCATTTCAGCTAACGAAGTTGGGATCGTCTTGTGCAGCTGGTATCCAAAACAGGTCTTGTAGTAGCGCTATCAGTATCATGACGTCATATCAACCAAGTAGAGTTGTTGTTGTGGGGCCCCATCTTCTTCCTGGAAACTTCAAATGTCACTTCAGGAAAAACTCATTGTTCACTGAGAAAAACTTAAATATTAATCATATAGACATATATAGACATACATATATATATATATTCTATGAAAGGCATGATAGATATTTTCAATGAAAAGTATGATAGATATGAAGAAAAGCAAAGATGTTTTCTAAATTCATATTTCTTTCTGTCCCACATCATGGCTCTTGACATGAGACAGAAACTCCAGAAACTCTGGGTTTTTCTCTTACTAACAGGCTTGGAATTGGAGAGGGACTGAGCCAGAGTCCAACTTCAAAACCAGCTCTATATATTTATAAAGAAATGTTTAATAAGACATAGAAATAAAAATTAATACTTACAAAATGTGTCCATCCATCAGTAATTAAATATTCAGGGTCCCTCAATTTCTTTGAAGATGAGTATTTTCCTGTGGAGATAAGAAAAGAACCCTGCCTCCAACCTATCTGTATTTCTTACCATCAGTATGTTCGCTATCCTTATGAAAGAATTGTTATTTATCTTTTCCAAGTGGCTTCTCTTCTTCAAACCGAACCTTTATTAATTTTGATGGTATCCACAATTTTTCCTCACCTGTGGAGATAAGAGCAAAACCCCTTCCCCAACGTTGCACATATCCTGGCTTCCATTGTGAGGTCAGCACATCCTTGAAATAAACTGGTTGATTTAGTTCAGTAGACTTTTCCATTATCCAGTGTCTTTCTGCAGCCGTTGTTCCCTTCTCATTAGCGTTGAGAAAATTCAAGGTTAACAAAGCATTATGTAGCCTATTTCTGGGGGTGTTTTCCACCCCTTTCTGTTTGTTCAACATATCTTTTATAGTTCGATTTGATCTTTCTATGACCACTTGACCTGTAGGATTGTATGGTATACCTGTAACATGCTTGATATTGTAATAATCAAAAAACCGTTTCATTTTCCTAGAAACATAAGCAGGACCATTGTCCGTTTTTATTTGTGTAGGTATAC
The DNA here is from genome assembly GCF_018167655.1 of Microtus oregoni. Taxonomy (NCBI): domain Eukaryota; kingdom Metazoa; phylum Chordata; class Mammalia; order Rodentia; family Cricetidae; genus Microtus; species Microtus oregoni. The sequence goes on from NW_024543221.1 coordinate 5,098,802, forward strand.
CCATGATAGCCATGACTTCTAATAAATGAGTGATTATTGAATCAGCTTTTTCTGAACTTAAAGCAGTTGCCCACTGAAAGCCTGAATAAGTGTCAATGGTTTGATGAACATATTTTAATTTGCCAAATTCTGCAAAGTGGAACACATCCATCTGCCAGATTTCATTCCTTTGGGTGCCCTTTGGATTAGCCCCTGCAGGCAGTGGCATTTGGTTATAGAAAGAGCAAGTAGGACATTTCTTTACAATCTCCTTAGCTTGTTGCCATGTAATTGAAAACTCTTTCTTCAAACCTTTGCTATTAACATGATGTTTTTTATGAAATTCAGAGGCTTGTATCACACTGCCAATCAATAATTGATCGATTTCTGCATTACCTTGTGCTAGAGGACCTGGCAGACCCGTATGGGATCGGATGTGTGTTATGTACATAGGGCAAAGCCTGTTCCTGATCAAATCTTGAACCTGGAGAAACAATGAGGTTAGTTCTGTATCATCAGGTATAAATTCAGCAGTTTCAATATGTAAAATAACTCTTTCTGTGTATTGTGAATCAGTGACTATATTAATAGGTTCTTTAAAATCCCTTAGCACCATAAGAATGGCATATAATTCCGCCTTCTGGAGAGAATTATACGGACTTTGTTCCACCTTATCCAAGTCTTCTGATTTGTAACCTGCCTTCCCTGATTTATTGGCATCAGTATAGAATGTACCGGCTCCAGTTATTGGAGCATCACGGACGATTCGAGGAAGAATCCAAGAAGTTCTCTTTATGAAGTTAAGCCGCTTACTTTTTGGATAGTTGTTATTAATGTCTCCCAAAAAATTAGCACAAGCTCTTTGCCATGGTTCATTATCTTCCCATAATTTCTTTAGTTCATCAGCAATGAAAGGCACTATAATTTCTGCTGGGTCTATGCCTGCTAGTTGACGAAGTCTCAGCTTGCCTTTTATAATTAACTCAGAGACTTTTTCCACATAAGTTTTCAGTTTCTTACTTGGTTTATGTTGTAAAAAGATCCATTCCAAAATAATATCATCTCTCTGCATTAAAATTCCTGTAGGAGAAATTTTTGATGGTAGTATGACGAGAATACAATCGAGCTCTGGATTCACCCTGTCCACATGTGCCTGTTGTAATTTTTCCTCAATCATTGTCAGTTCCTTTTCTGCTTCAGCTGTTAATTCTCTGGGACTGTTTAAATCTTTATCACCATCCAAGGTTTTGTTCAAATGAATTATTAGATCAGGTGTTATTCCAATAGCTGGTCATAGACTGGAAATGTCTCCTAACAGTCTTTGAAAGTCATTAAGAGTCCGTAGGCAATCTCTCCTAATTTGTGCTTTTTGTGTCTTAATTTTTTGCAAACCTATTTTATAACCTAAATAATTAACAGAATCTCCCTTCTGAATCTTTTCAGGAGCGATTTGCAATCCCCATTTAGGTAAAAGTATCTTTATTTCTTCAAACAGTCTGTTCAAGGTATCCATGTTTGAATCGGATAACAAGATGTCGTCCATGTAATGGTATACTATTGATTTGGGAAATTTCTTGCGTATTATTGCAATGGTTGGTTCACAAAATATTGGCACAGGGAGGGGCTATTTAACATACCCTGGGGGAGAACGGTCCAGTGGTACCTCCTCGAAGGTTGAGAATTGTTATAAGTAGGCACTGTGAAGGCAAATTTTTCTCTATCTTCTTTTTGCAAAGGTATAGTGAAAAAACAATCCTTTAAATCAATAACTATGAGAGGCCATCCTTTTGGTAATAAAGAGGGCAAAGGAATTCCAGATTGCAGAGGGCCCATAGGTTGAATAACCTTGTTGATGGCCCTGAGATCTGTCACCATTCTCCATTTACCTGATTTTTTCTTAACCACAAATACAGGAGAATTCCAAGGGCTGATAGATTCTTCTATATGTCCAGCATCTAATTGTTCTTGTACCAGCTGTTCTAAAGCCTGTAAATTTTCCTCAGCTAAAGGCCATTGCTTTGTCCATATTGGTTTCTCAGTCAACCATTTTAGAGGCAAGGCTGTTGGTATCTCTGAAGGGACATCAATTGCTTGTTCTTGTACAGCCCGAATGGCCGGTTTTCTCCGTTTGTAATATCTTTTAATATTATTCTCAGAAATATAGGCTCTAGATTTAGCAGGAATGTTAATTTCGGTATTCCATTGTTGTAATAGGTCATGACCCCATAAATTCATTGCGATATTGGCTACATATGGCTTTAATTTTCCTATTTGTCCCTCTGGCCCTATACATTCAACCCATCTCGTGCTCTGCCTTACTCGAGATAGGGTTCCAATTCCCAGGAGCTGAACATTTACATTCTGAAGAGGCCAATACGGATGCCAAGATTCTGGGGTAATGATACTTACATCAGCACCTGTGTCCAGCAGGCCAGTAATAAAAATGCCATTTACACACACTCTCAGTTTAGGTCTTTGATCATTTATAGAAGTTTGCCAAAACACACGTAACTTATCTTTCTGATCATTATTGCTTTTAACAGTAGGCATGGGGCTTCCTAATTGTCCTGATGAGGCACGTTCTCTGCAGAAACTGGATATGACTGAACCATGTTTGCCATGGGGGCCTGTGAGGCCCCCCTCTCACGTTTCCCGACTGTATCAGGTTGCCTTGTCTATCTCTTGTAGACCTGCATTCATTCGTCCAATGTCTGCCTTTTCCACATCTTCTACATAAACCTGAAGGCTGAGTCCTCCTATTTCTGTTATTTCTAGAAGATGCATTATTATTATTATTTCTGAAAGATGCATTATTATTATTATTATTTCTGAAAATCCGTTGTCTACAATTCCTTTTCATATGACCCATTTTGCCACAATTAAAACATTTGGTATTCTGGTGTCTCCTTTTACCATTGGAAATTGCTTCTTCTACCCATGCTTCAGTGCCATAATCAAATGTATCAACATTGAGTGTATGCAAGACCCATTCTTCCAAAGGCGCTGATCTGAGCTTTAAAGGCCCCAAAATCCTTTTGCATTCCACATTTGCATTTTCATAAGCCAAAGACTCAATCATTATACGTCTTGCTTCTGGGTCAGATATCCCTATTTGTACAGCCTTAGTTAATCTTTGTAAAAAGTCACTAAAGGGTTCTCTCTGACCCTGTTTAACTCTGACAAATGATTCCATTCTCTGTCCTGGGTCTTGTACCCTGTCCCAAGCCCTTAAGGCTGCTGTAGTACACATGGAGAGTGTGTTTTCACCCAAATTAGCTTGTTCCTGAGGATCGGAAAAGGGCCCTTCACCTAGAATTTGATCTAGGGAAATGTCAATTCCCTTCGCTTTTTCCTGCTGTTCTAAGAGTCTAGCCTCTTGCCTGAATAAGCATTGCCATTTCAATTGCGGTCCACTCTCGAGTACCGCAGAGCTCAGCTGGAGCCAGTCCGAGGGGGTTGCTCTGCTTGTCGTGGCCCAAGATCTTAGCATCTCTTTAACAAAAGAGGCTTGCATCCCAAAAGTCATGACAGCCTGTTTAATTTCCTTGAGGTCATTCATACGGACAGGCTCCCATGTATCCTCCTTGATGACCCTAGGGTTTTTGGAACCAATCACCTTCTCTGTTGTTATTACTGGAAAGGCAGGTAGAGCTGTAGGTAGAGCTTTGTGGAAATTGTCCCGGAGAGACTTACCCACAGATGTAGTTAAAATTTGCCTTTCTACCCTTTGCTCTTCTTCATCAGAATTTAGAAATTCCTCAATCTTTTCAATTCTATTCACCATTGCCTTCTGCAATGTCTGAATCTCCTGTCCAGAATTATGTTCCAAAGCCTTCATTGAGGATTCTAAAGTATGAAGTTTGTCCGTTAGAGATAACATCTCATCTTTGGACATAATTTTTATGGCATAAACCGTGCCTTCTTGTATTGACAATCTTTCCGTCAATCTGTCATAAGCTTTAGACAAAATCCGATTGTCACATTCAGCACTTTTGATTCTCTCAGTTAATGTTTCATTTCCTACAGAAAGGGACTGAATCTTATTGTCCAAATCAGCTGTTCCCTCTTCCATAGTAATGAATTTCTCCTTAACATCAGCCTGGAGAACTTCAAACTGGTTCTTGAGAAGATTGTTATCAGCCTGGAGAACTTCAAACTGATTCTCGAAAAGATTGTTATCAGTCTGGAGAACTTCAAACTGATTCTTGAGAAGATTGTTATCAGCCTGGAGAACTTCAAACTGATTCTTGAGAAGATTGTTATCATTCTCAATTGTTTTTAAGCGTTCAATCTCTGCCTTAAGAATCCTGGATTCGTCTCGTAAAGACTTTATCATATTTCTATTATCAAACCATTTGGTGCCAATGAAAACTATGAATCCCAGAAGGATCCATAGATGTGGGGTGATAGACACCTCTTGTAAAATCTCCCACATGGTACAATTAAAAAAACTGTTAAATTCTTGAACAGTAATGTGTTCAGACATTTTATTTATAAAAGAAAAATTTTTTACCTGCAATGATCGGTTCCTGCCAGTGGTGGTTTCTGTGTTTTTGGAGCCTGTCCTAGAACTAGCTCTTGTAGACCAGGCTGGCCTCGAACTCACAGAGAACCGCCTGTCTCTGCCTCCCAAGTGCTGGTATCAAAAGCGTGCGCTACCACTGCCCGGCCAAGTCACTTGTGGCAGCTTTTGTTGCAAAACCGCAGGTACTTGAGCTTCTGCTAATTCAGGCAGTGGGGTTCTGCTGCAAAACTTAGCCAAGGCAGGCAGAATGGGCCTGTGTGGCCGAGTATGTCTCAGACTTGGCACTGGGGCCGGAGTCACGAGTTGAAAAACAGCACCCAGGAGGGTGCTGTGTTAGCTAGCGGGCTACCCGCTTGAGTCGGGGGCAAAATAGCCCGACGTTGGACGCCAAAATGTAGCGGCATAAACGAATGCAGACAGATTGTAAGAATATATATATTTTTAATTTAGAAATAGACTTACAGAACCACCGTTCCCGCGGAGACCAGGAAAGCAGAAGAGACAGCTCTGAGCAAGCTCGCCAAATTTATAGGCAGACATTAGCCCGAGGCGAACACGCCCCCTAAGGGGCGGGACTTATCCCTACACTTTACCCAGTAATAGATTTTGCAGATCTTCTAACACTTCTGAATCCTGACTGTGCATATGATGTGTAGATTGTCCTTATTCGTGAAGAACCATGAGCAAAGGTGGTGCCCTTTGGCTGGCTCGGTATTTTGTCCCTCTGTCTGTCAGACACGCACCTGTCATCTCGTGGCCTCAGTAACACCCACTCTTGCTGTGTTTTTCACTTCCAGGTGAGGAAAATAGCAGCGGAGTACTACGATAAACTCCCCCATCACAGCTCCTGGATCAAAGTACTGTATGATTTTGTGATGGATGACACCCTGAGTCCCTACTCACGGATAAAGAGGCCTCCAAAAGGAAACGAGATTCTGGACTAAATATCACAGCCAAAGAAAATCCTCTCCGAGCTTTCTAATAGCCAACACTGTGGAACTATCTCCCCATCCTGGCTCTCTCACTGGTAATTTAACTGAGAGCAGCATACATGCCCAGCAAGAACTCTGCCAAATGAGCTATCCTCCCAGTCTGATTTTTTGCCTGATTAGTCTTGGGATCAGTGATGGACAGAATCTGTCTTGCTACAATTTAAACTCAGATCCCCATGATATTAAGAATTCACTCTGGTTTTCAGTTGGTCTGACGGTTACAGTGCTCACCTCTGCCTACAGGGCGCTTGCTTGTTGAATTAGCATTCCTGGTGGGTTCTTCACCTATGTCTACCACTTTGTAAGCACATCACGAAATGCCTACGTTACTACAGAATCTTTACCATTAAATTTTACTGTAATAAAAAAAGGCAACCAAATGTGCTGTCAATCAAAATGCATTTACCTTTTTTTGTATTTCACTGTATTTTCTCTATGTTATATGGTTACATTTGTACTTGGGGAAACTTAGCTTTAAATTCTCTTCCCATGAAAAGGACGAGGAAAGCTCAGAGACTGTGGTGTTCCAGGTCCCAGGGAGGAGACTGACTTGATGCCCTCTGCTGCACCCAGCTTTAGGTAGTTTATGGGGTTTTGGACTTGGATCTACATGCTTCTACCTTAAGCATTTTACCCATTTCCCCAGACCTATTACTTCTGTTCTCAAAAGCACAGAGAGCAGAGCGTGCACACCCTGGGAACGTGAGCATCCTGCTTCAGTTTAAAGAGAGCATCTCCTTCTACTGTGCACACTGTTAAAAGGAAAAGAAAAAGGGGGTCCCAAAATATGAAGTGACTTCTTTGAGGTTGGCCAGCTTCCTTTTACAGTGGTGGGGAACCGGAACCGGATCTAGCCACCCTCACTCTAAGTTTAAGGCCTGTCTACTGTCTGTGATGAGACACTTCAGTTACATATCCACAAGAGCCTCCTTGCTCACATATGAGAGAAGGGGTTGGGAAGGGGTGTCTTTAGTTGGGAACTGGTTATCTAAATGCCAAGATGGAATCTCAGTAGTTTGGAAGGAAATCATCCCCACTGATGGCTGCTTCCTCCACGCTTCTTCCTGTCATCTCACATTCCAAGAGGTGGAGCTGTTTCTGCCTCCAGCCTGGGGTCATAGAACTAAGGAAAGCTGAGAAGGAAAGAGAAGGCAGGCCGGCCACATAGGCATGCATTGTCCACATGCCCATGTTTGTGACGGTCAGCCTTGCAGGATCTGGCTCGTGCCTGACTCCTTACACACCATGTCCTCCCGTCCCTACCCATTGCTGTGTGCCAGCCCCAACACAGTCCTTTGTTCCATGCTCAAGACTGGCACAAATTAGGGCCTCCTCCACCCCCGCCCCCATAGTGGTTCCAATCTGGCTAACTCCTTCCCTATGCCCAGCTCTCAGCTTGTAGTAATAAGAGCGGTGGGGCTGCTTCCCCAGCACCCCAGCTGTCTGCTCAGCTAGCTTATGCCCCGAAATAATTACATGGACACTGTATTCTTTTAAACACTGCTTGGCCCATTCTCTTCTAGGTTAATTCTCACATATTAATTTAGCCCATTTCTAATCATCTGTGTGTAGCACCCCAAGGTGCGCTTACCGGGAAGATTCTAGCCTATGTACATCCTGGGTCGGAGCTTCATCCAGGGAGCGGGGCATGGCGTATCTCTCAGGCGTCTGCTCCTGAGAGGAGAGCTGTCGAGACTCTGAGCTCACTTCCTCTTCCTCCCAGCGTTCTGTTCTGTTTACTCCTCCCACCTATCCTCTAACCAATAAAATGGGCCAGGGCAGTTCCTTTATTAGCCAATGACCTTCCTCCATCATCAGCTCAGAGGCCTTCTCTTTGAAGAATCCTTTCCTACGCAATTGCTTAATTTTTTGGTTTTACTAAAACCAACCCTGAGACAAGGATCAGGGTATGAGTGGTTTCTCGGGAGAGATACCTTAGGGAAGGGCAAGGGAGTGGGAAATAGGTCAGAAAAGTGAGAGAAATGTGTGCAAAGGAAGTTGCAGAAACCATGGAACACCCAGGCTGGGGCACAGGCAGGCATGGAGAAGCCACCCAGTGGGCAAGGGAAACTGAACCCCACCCTGACTCCTGGGACAACTCCTGGACTGTCCCGCCAATGGCGATCTCTCGGGTCTACACAGATGAGTACACTCACTGTATTTTCTCCTTTCCCTGCACGTCACTTGACTTTAAAGGTCTCTCTGAGCAGCAAGGAAGCAGAGCTGCACACTGGTCAGCTTCAGCCTCTCTTCACTCAGCCTTGGTCACTCAAACTCTGTGAAATAGAAAGGGCAGAGAAAGTTCTTAGGCGCAGAGATCCGTGCCGAAGGCCTTTGCACTAAGGATCACTGGTCCTGAGCGGATGGCTAGACAGGAGAGCGGGTACCTGAGCAGAAACTGTGCTGCCCCTCTGGTGCCACGCCACCTCTTCCACACCATCCTCTAGCTCAGGTCTTAGGGGACGAATGAGGACCTCACTGGCCCAGTGTGGAAGAGGACCCTGATAGGCCTGGAAATGAGATCTGGAAAGGGATACTCAGAGTTCAAGGAACTTGCCCATAGCCAGAAAGCCCCCATAGAGTAGGCTAAGTCTTGCCGTGCTCCCAAGTCTTTTAAGGAAACAACACTATCAAAAAAATTAAAAGGCAGCTGGACATGGTGACACACACCTTTAATACCAGCACTCCAGAGGCAGAGGCAGGTGGCTCTCTGAGTTGGAGGTCACCCTGGTCCATATAATTGTGAGTTCCAGGGCAGCTAGGGTTAGGTAGAGAAACCCTGTCTCAAAACAATATACTATCAAACAAAAATTAAAGGGTGTAAAATTTGGGGCTGAAGAGATGACTAGGTGGTTGAGTATACTAGTGCTCTTCCAGAGGACCTGGGTTCGATTCCCAGGACCCACATAGTGGCTAACAGTCATCTGTAACATCAGTTCCAGGGATTCAATAACCTCCTGGAGCCTGTGTAAGCACTGCATACATGTGGTGCACAGACACATATGCAGGCAAAACACGCATACACATAAAAATCTCAAAGAAAAAAAGTTATTTTAAAAAAGAATAAGGTTTTTTTGTTGTTGGTTTTTTTGGGTTTTTTGGGGTTTTTTTTTTTTGTTGTTGTTGTTGTTTTGAGACAAGGTTTCTCTGTAGCTTTGGTGCCTGTCCTGGAACTAGCTCTTGTAGACCAAGCTGGCCAAAAATGAATAAGATTTAAGGAGCATCCAGCATTATCACAAGACATGACCACAGAGAGAGGCCTTCTGCACTCTTAATGTTGCTACTTCCTGGCTTGAGCCAGCTCAAGAAAGGAGAAAGTGCGAGGAGCCAGGCTCAGACTGGTCCACGCAGGTTCTGAAGAGCCATTTGTCACAACTCTTTACTCTGTCCTTCTGTTGCAATAGTGAGTCACAGAGAGGCAGCAAAGTCAACTGCAAACTCACTGAAAGGCCAGCTCAGCAGGGCAGCATCTGTGGCTAATGTTTCCTCTGGCCAGGTGGGTCGAGAGATTTCCTAGCAGTGGGTGTTAGAGTGTGTCCTGTTCCGTGTCTCCTAGTCCCTTGTCTCATGTGCACAACCATATTCCAAGAAGTCAAAGAAAGGGCTTTAGGTGGAGATTCCTGAGCAGGTATTCCTGCTGTGACTTGCTTCAGCTGGGCCACTGTCCCTCTGCTCTCCTACAGTGGCTTTGACAGAACCATCTGAAAACAAGACTGAACTGCCCCTCCCTGACAACCCTTCTTGAGCTCCATTCCAGGAGAGCTTGGCGGTCTTAAGATCATGGTGTTATTCTGTCTCCCCATCTCCTCTCTGTGGCAGGTGACTCCAGCAGAGAACCATGTTCTTGGCTCCTGAAGCCAGGAGAGACGGTTGAGCAGTGGGGAATATTCATGACTCTGTGTGGCAGTTGGCTTTGGAGTTCTCAGACTGGGAAAGCATAGACTAGCCCTCGGGGTCCACTGCCTTTCCTTACTGGTTTTGCTGCCATTTCTAGCAGACCCCCTGCTGAGCAGGAGCTCCTGGCACCTCTGCCATCGTCAACTCCTCTGACTGTAGACCCGCGGGGAACGGCATCTGGCAAGGTTTCCAAGGACATTCAAGGTAGCTCAGTCTGCTTGAAACCACCCACTCCTCAAGAAGGTGCCTTGACCAGATGACCTCTGAGCCCAGAGGAAACCTCCTCCTCTGAAAGCCAACCCAGCCGTTATCTAGCAAAGCTCCTCAGAGCGGCTTCTCTTCCCTTCCCTTCCTTCCAGTCATTTTCCTCAGACCCAGACTATCTGCTTCTGCTTTCATGCTTGCTTTGTTTTTTGTAATTCATTTTTTTCTGTACCTTTGTTTAAGTTGGTGACCCTCCAGCCTTGGACTTAGCAGGAATGGGATATCAGCTAGCGCTCCATGCTACCATACTTCCTTGTGACATGCATGTCCCTAAATCTAGTCCTGAGGGGCTGACTTGCGACTTGGGGCTCTCACCTCCTCACCTATGCCCCTGTGTGGTTTACCTTTTCCTGAAGCCCATGAGCAAAGTGTAGCATTCCTCCTGTGGGCCAGGCCTCGCCCAGCGATGGGATTATAACAAACATGAGTGCAAAACACCCGAGGAGAATCAGCTGAATAGAGGACACGCTGGGTCTGCACCAGAGCTCCAGAGGTCTTCAGCCCATGAGCGGTTTGCCCTGTTGCTTTCTGTTCCTGGAGGCTCACTGACTTTAGTACCATAGCAGAGTCCTTCCATTTAGCAGGTGCGAAAAAGGGAGAGGACACCCACTGTCCCCTTCAACAGTGTCCAGTGACCTCGCTCCCTTCCTATAGACCTCACTTCTCTAGTAAACAACTATAAGCTGGTCTTATGGGTCAAGCCTATTGTCCAAATTATTCAGCGCCTGAGATGGGATGATCTCATGTTCAAGGTTTCCTGTGCTGCAGAAGAAACGCAAGGGCGTCCTGGACAAAAAGAACAGGCTTCCTGAGGCTGGGAATATTGCTCAATGGTAGAACGCTTGCCAAACATCATCCAGGCCCTAGTTTTAATACCAAAACCTTAAGTAAAGGAATAAACAAATGAACAAATCTTTGTGGTATATGACTTAGAGACTTTGGGGCATTTTCCCAGGAGTGGTATCTGATCTAGGATTAAACAAGAATGTACTGTATAATTTTAGAGTGCTAAGTGCACAGCTGGCAAGGCGGAGTTCTGTTTTTAGTTGTCTTGCTTTTTAAACACACACTAATCTTCATAGTTGTTGCCCTAATTTACATTACATTCATACAGTGTGTGGGTGCCCATGGAGTCCAGAAGAGTAGCTCAGATCCCCTGGGGCTGGAGTTCCGGGGCTTGTGACCAATCCAATGTGGGTGTTGGGAACTGAACTGCTGTCCTCTGTAAGAGTAAGAGCTCTTAACCATTGAGCCGTCTCCCCAGCCCTTGTTGTTTTCTTAATGATATTCTGACTGGGGTGGGATCCCACCTCCGTGCAACCTTGACTTACAGTTTCCTGAGGTCGAGGCAGGCTGAGCCTTTATTCATATGATCTTCAGTCGTTTGTGGGTCATCTTTTGAGAACTGTCCAGTCATTCCATCAGCACATTAACCAACTGGATCCTTTGTGGGAATATTTCAATGTTTAAAAATTTAAGTACTCTAGATATTAATCCCCTATCAGATATACAGTTGATAATTTTCCTTTCCATTCTATAGGCTGTCTCTTCACTCAGTTGTTTTCTTTGTTGTATAGAGAGCTCTGCTTTCATACCTGGATGCTGGATTTAGTTCCTGTTCCTCGTTGTGATCTCTGAGTCCCCCCTTAAATAAAGAACCCTTATTATACCCTATTCAGAGCTAGTGTGAGATTACTTTACTCTCATTCCTCTTCATCTGGTGCATTCCCCTCACCTGGTACCCAACGTGGTCTCAAGGGTCTCACAAAAAAAAAAAAAAGGAAATTGAATGGGATTAATCTAAATAGGTAGATTAGTATGAGTTTACTAACGCTAATAATAATAGTGAATAATAGAATAAATATTTGTGAGCTATTCTTTATAGACAATTTACAGTGGTATAGATTCTTGTATATTGATACAAATTCAAATTATATTTGTTATATTGAAGATGCTCCTATTTTTGTTTACAATATTTGTACACCTATGCAAAGTTATTTTGTCATATTGTATGCATTCATGTTTCTACCTCTTTTTAAGAAATTTTGTATATTAATACAATTTTAGAATATATTTATCATATTGCATTGCCAAGTTCTCTGGCAGAAAGAGCGGGGTGGGGGGGACAGAGCCGGATGTACCAGACTTTCCCTGTGGCTGAGCAAGATGGTGAGCATCAAACAACCCAGCCCTCCCACCTGCCCATGGGGGAGAAACACACCCACTAAGTTGGGAGTCTGTCAAAGCAGGATCTCTCGTTAAATGGCATCAGGCAGGAACTTATATGGGGTTGTCATGGGGGTGGAAAAGCTTGGGATGGGTTGAGGTGGCAGAGTAAGGAATAAGGGTCAATAATATTCTGCCACTCTAGCAATGGCTGGGAAGTGGCGGGTCTAGGTCAGGTAGCCAGAGACAGGTCTCCAAACTTGAGCCAGGCTCAGGAAGTTACACTAGGCCTCACCAAACTCAAGTTAGGCTCAGGAAGTTAGTTACACTGCGCCTCATGTCTAGGCCTTATGAGGCCCAACATTGCATTATACATTTCTACTGCTGATCAAGATACTTACACATTGTTTACATTCTGAGGCCATTGTCCTCATTTGCTGCACAGTTGTTTAAAGATTGCTTAATATTCTAATATAAAATCTTAGTCTTTGAGCTATATAGGTATTAAGTATTATAGGTCAATAGTCACCCATGTTTGTCATACTTATAGTTAGACTAATCAAGTTATTTAGATATATAGAGATTGTATTCTGCATAGGTAGGTAGTCTTCAACCACTTCAAAGAACCGTAGAATATGGCATTTAAATAACTTAGAGTTTTGTTTGACATGAGACATGATTGCTTTTGGCAGCACCCATCTATTCCCGAAAGAATGTTGAGCACTGAAGACACTCCACTTGAAGTTTGTTTTCTTCTTGACAAAACTGGCCGTTGGGCAAGGAACTGCCCATGTCTTGACCACTGACAAAATGCATGGTTTCCACACAGGACAAGAAGGATACAAGAAAAAGACTGCCAAACCTTGCCAAAACAGGGTAAAACAGTTTTAAAAATTCCTGCCTCTAAAAATGGTCTGTCAGTTACTCTAGGCCTTAGCCAAAGTTGGTTGCTCCAATGTTACAAATGAGACTTTGGGTGATTGCCCAGGTAGTCAGTTGTCTCTCTGTCATCTACTTCATATTTTGATTGTACCTTCTGCCTACTCAAGTAATATTATCTCCCTTCTCAGGTCTTCAATGGGGTTGAAGACTAGATAGTTGTAGTTACTTTCCTCTTATGATTTAGCCAAGTCATTTCTAATAAAAGACTTTGATGCCTTAGGATAAAATAATTATTAAAATACTTAGCATATGTTTCTTGCTTAATATTGTTTATGCTGATTGTAATTCTAATTTTTATATTTGCTATCTGTTCTTCCAGTATATAGTTTTGTATTGGGTTTGGAACCCTCTTATTTAGACAAAAGGGGGAGGTGATGGGGAAAACTCCTTCAGCCAATGGCTTTTGAGAGGCTGGACAAGGTTGGACTTGGCTTTGAGTACCAAAAGGTGCATGCCCACTGTTCTCCTACTCTCTCTTTCTGTTCTCACACCTGGACTCTGGATTCCATTCCTGTTCCCCATTGTGGTCTGTGAGTCCTCCCTTAAATAAAGAACCCCTTATTATACCCTATTCAGAGCTAGTGTGGGATTACTTTATTCATGTTACCCTTCATCTGATGTGTTCCCCTTCAAAAGTTTATGCGATCCAATTTCAATGCATGCTTTTTTTTTTTTTTTTTTTTTTTTTAGATTTTTCGAGACAGGGTTTCTCTGTAGCTTTTTTGGTTCCTGTCCTGGAACTAGCTCTTCTAGACCAGGCTGGCCTTGAACTCACAGAGATCCGCCTGCCTCTGCCTCCCAAGTGCTGGGATTAAAGGTGTGCGCCACCACCGCCCAGCTTTATTTTTTGAGTTATTAGAGTTCTTTTCTGAAAGAACTCACTATGCCTATATCTTGAAGTGTTTTGCCTATGTTTTCCTCTCGTAATTTGTTTCATTTTTATTATTTACTCTAGCTAAGAGTTCTAACATCATATAAGAATGAAGAGAGGAGATACCAGGCATGTCTCAGTCCTGATTTTAGAGAAAAATGCTTGCTGTGGGATAATGCTTTCATACACTGTAAAGATTTGTCATTCATATTAGTTTAATAAAACACTGATTGACCAGTAGCCAGACAGGAAGTATAGACAGGGCAACCAGATTAGGAGAATTCTGGGAAGAGAAAAGGCAGAGATGCAGTCACCAGCCAGATGTAGAGGAAGCAAGATAAGAATGACTCACAGAAAAAAGGTACCAAGTCATGTGGCTAAACATAGACAAGAATTATGGGTGAATTTAAGTTGTAAGAGCTAGTTAGTAATAAGATTGAGCAATAGGCCAAACAGTTTATAATTAATATAAGCCTCTGTGTGCTTATTTGGGACTGAATGGCTGTGGGACTGGGTGGGACATAAATTTCTGACTACAAATGCTTTTTTGTTTTTACTTCGTTTACTGTATTTTTGACTAGAGTATTTATTTCTGACTATAAATTACCATATTATGTTGAGAGAGGTATATTACTTCTATTCTAAATTCATAATTTTTAATTATGAAGTGGATGATTATCTTTGCTACAGGCCCTTTCTGCATCTATTCAGTTGACCATAAAACTCTATTTTTTAATGCTGTATATTTCATTTTAATTTTGCATATGTTAAACCATCCTTTCATCCCTGGAATGAAACCAACTTGATCATGGTGAAAAATCATTTTAATACATTATTGGCTTCAGTTTGCAAGCATTTTATTGAGATGTTTTTTTTTTTGTCTCATTTCTGTTTTGTGGTTTTTGGGCAGGGCTTACTCTGTAGCCCTGGATGGCCTGTAACTCACTATGTAAACCAGGCTGGCCTTAAACACAGAGCTCTGACTCCTATGTGCTACATTTAAAGGCATGTGCCACACGTCTGGCTTATTGATAAGTTTTACATCCATATCATAAGGTTCATTGGTTTACAATCATCCTGATTGTACTTACCAGTTTTGGTGTCAGAGTAATACTAACTTCATAAAGTGAGCTTGGTAGTATTTCTTTGCTTTGTGTACTATTTGAAGATTAGTATTAGTTCTTCTCAAAAGACAAGACCTGGTAGAGTTAAGCAGTGACTCTATTCAGGCCTGGGTTTTTATGTGGGGAGTCTTTTTATTGTTGCTTCAGTTCTATTGCTCATTATAATTTGCTTCAGTTGATTTATTTTTCATAGCCATCTATTTCTACATATTTATCCATTTCTTCTAGATGTCCCAAATATTGGAATACATGATGTCAGGGTATTCCTTATTGACCCTCTGGGCTTAATGGGTTATATCTCTTGTAGAGTAATGTCATCCTTTCCTTTTCTAATTTTCTTGATTTGCTCCTGTCTTTCATTTGATTAAGGGCCTGTCAGTCTTATTTACCTTTTCAATAAATCAACTCTGTTTCATTGATTATCTTATTCTTTTCACTTCTATTTCATTGATTTTTATCTTTATTATTTCTTTCTACTTTATTGCGTTTATTCTGTTTTCAATCCATCTCCTAAATTGATAGCTGAGAGAGAGGAGGTGAAAAATATGAGAAAGGACAAAAATGATCTATAAAGTTAGATAGCAAAAGAAATCAAGAGGGAAGAAGAGAGAAGGCTGAATAACACAATAAAACACTATATGCATACATTTCAATTGCTCTATCTGATTTAGTCTTTGACTTAATTAGGCTCTATATATCTTAGAGTTTCTATTGCTACAATGAAACACCATGACCAGAAGTAAGTTGGGAAGGAAAGGGTTTATTTGGACCCTTTATGTTTACAACACTCTTCATCATCAAAGAAAGTTGGGACAGGGACTCAAATACGATAGGAACCTGAAGACAGAAGCTGATGCAGAGGCCATGGAGGAGTGCTGCTTACTGGCTATTTTAAGTTGGTGTCTTCTAATGAGAATGGATCCTTTATAGTATTTAGCTTTCTGGATAGATCTCTGAATTTGTTTCCTGAAACTATACAATGCAGTTTATGGGCCAGGCAGTGCCCGTTATCACTTTGGGTGCTCTTTCTGGCTCCAGGGTCCTTAGAGGACAGTTGTCAAACATTTCTCCCAAGAGGGCATAGCACCCTCACGCTTCTGTGATTGTGGCAGGGTACAGCAGCTCTGATACTTCACTCCCTTGTCTTCTATTGCTGCTCTTTCCTTTTCCTACACGTGAGCTCTGGTAGCTAGCCTCTCTATTTGGCACCAAGAGCTCCACTCCAGCCTACAGTGCACAGGTCTAAATTATGGCACTCTCCGTGGTGCTGACGCACACTTCTAGGGACTCCTCAGGCCAGCTCACAAAGCAGATACACCCCGCACTTGCTCAGGGTTTCCTAAGTGAACACTGCAAGGAGGGAATCTTTCTTAATCTGTAGAACTGCAAGCTGCAGACTCAGCAAGGATTTTCCAAAATGGCTTCCTGCAGCACGCTGGTCCAATGCTGAGATGGTTTTCCAAACACAAATATATTTGTTTGTAAACTTGCTTAGTGTTTTTAGACATGACCCCCTTCTATATCTGAGACTGGGGTGGCATTCAGTTAATATCCCAGGCTAGCCTTAAACCCAAGTGTGAGGATGACAGGAACAAATCACTATGCCAGTCAGCACCTGTATGTGTTATAGATCCCAGGATCTCTACCCAGTTAGACTGCAAACCTGCTTAGTGAGGAACCCTGTGTTGTTTTCTGATTCTGTTGAGATTTGGGGGGAGTGGCTTGTTCCTTCTCCACCCCTCTGTGTCTTGTGGCTTTTGTCCTTTGAACCACCTCTCCCTCCACTACCCTCATTCTCTTAATTCCTGATGCAGAACTCACTCTTAATTCCTGATGCATAATGTACTCTTATTTTCTGAGGCTTTCTCGGTGCCTTTCACAGTGGTTCTCTGCTCTCCTCACCTGGAGCTGAGCAAGCCCCATGTAGAAGCTTGCCTGAAAACCTGAGAGTAAAGCAGCCCCATTGGTCAGCCTTACAGACAGGTAATGGTAACACACACCTTTATTCCCAGTAGCCACACTAGTTGCCATAGAAACTGGTTGGTGCACACCTTTAATCAGTGGTGCACACCTTTAATCCCAGCCCTAGAAATGATTATAAAACCAAAGGAAACAAACAGCTCTCTACCACAGTCTCATTCTGAGATTCCCAGAGGCAGCATCACCATTTGGGACTGAGGTCAAGGTAAGAGCCAGTGGCTGGTTGCTTTGCTTTTCGGATCTTCAGGTTGAATCCTAATTTCTCTGAGTTTTATTAATTGTGCTTCATTTGGTGCCCAACAGAAACTTCTATCTACAAATGGTGCCCAAACATTTGGCAAGAATTTCCACATAAAGCCTGAGAAAGCTTAAACAATAAAAGGATTCTAGACAGACAAGAACAGAGTCAAGTGCAGCTTCTTGGTAACCCTCTCCCTCACCTCCTCTATAAGCTCTGTTTGCTATCGGCAAGCAGAGGTGTGGCTCTTTTAAGAGAGTCTTCCTGACTCAGCATTAGCGGCAAAAACCTCACAGCTGTTTTAAGAGGTTATGCCATCAAACAATTTAATGGTTTTATGAGCAGCTGGCATTAGGCTTCTTGGTGGTGGGATGCACCTAAAAACTGCACAGAGTTCTGACAATAAATGTGGCTCCTGCCAAAATCTCCACCATGAAGCTAGATTCTCAAAAAGTTAAGGAATGAGGCAGAGCCAGCCACCAAAGTAGCAACTTTAATCTTAACCATGCTGTTTAGGAAACTAAAGACTCATGTGCTCAGAAAAATATAGAAATGTAGTAGGAGCTGCGGGTTGCATTCCGCCACCCAGCTCCCGCCACCGGCTAGCTTTACCCGAAATAACAACACACAAATTGTATTCATTTAAGCACTGCTTGGCCCATTAGCTCTAGCCCTTACTGGCTAATTCTGATATCACGATCAACCCATCTCTAATAAACTGTGTAGCAACGGTCTTACCAGGAAAGATTCAGCATGTCTGACCTGGCGGCTTGCTTCATCGTGTCTGCCCGGGAGAGGGGAGCATGGCCTCTGAGCTCACTTCCTCTTCCTCCCAGCATTCTGTTCTGTTTACTCCTCCCACCTATGTTTTTACCTATGAGGCCAAGCAGTTTCTTTATTACTTAACCAATGACCTTCCTCCATCATAGGAATATATAGTAAAGACAGACTCAAATGGAAAACAAAAACAAAAACCTCTAAACTGTTTACAGTGTGTTTAAAAATATATACAGGCTTGGGAGAGAAAAGAAAAAGGATAAAGAAAGTCCTTAAAAACAGAAATAGAGTAACTGGGTGTGGTGGCACATGCTTTTAATCCCAGCATTTGGGAGGCAGAGGCAGGTGGATCCCTATGAGTTCAAGGCCAGCCTGGCCTATACAGCGAGATCCAGGACAGTCAAAGACACACAGAGAAACCCTCTTCCAAAAACAAAATTCAAAAAAATAAAAAAGTAAGAAAAAAAAAGCCATGTAAAGATGAAAAATACAGAGTCTGAATACTGTATGTTGTTGTCTTTGAATTGTTTGATTGCTGAGGAAGGAGCAACATCTGCTAAAAGACATTTGATTATAAAAGCTGATGGATTAATCCAACCTATGTGTTTTGAAAATTCCTTGGCTTCAAATTTTAAGTAAAAAGATACATTACTTTGGAGAAGAGGTTTTGCTTTTGTTTCCATAGAAAATGAGTTGCTGTGGATTCATTCTTGGCTAAGAAAAATAAGGTTTGATCAAGGAAGACCCCCTGAAAAAATCTCCAATGGGAACGGGTGGCCCAGATGATCAATGTTTCAGAGCACCTCTGTTGCAGTTTCTTCTGAGTTCTGCATCCAGAACAACCTCAAGACTGTTGGCTGAGATGATCCAGTCTCAAAGAATACTCCAGTCAGGATTTAAACATAATCCTAAATTTTCTTTAGGTCCCCATAAGATTACCAGTACCCCTAGTTAGCAGGAAGTAACCTAGAAAACTATACTCTTATTTCCAAAGATGGGTTATGGATGTTTGTCTTTGTTTAGTGTGTTGGTTACAAGTTGTTATAGTGGTCAGGAAAAAAGTTAAACAAAGATTAGATTCAGGGCCTTGTTTTGAAAAGAAAAAAAGGGGAACTGCTATGGGATAATGCTTTATATACTGTACAGATTTGTCACTTGTATTGGTTTAATAAAACACTGATTGAAAAACAAAACAATGGGAGGCGGTGGCGGGGAGGAGGCAGAAATCTTTAATAAATAAATTAATTAAAAAAAGAAAAACAAAACAAACAAACAAACAACAACAAAACATTGATTGGCTAGTAGCCACGCAGGAAGTATATATAGGTGGGGCAACCAGACTAAGAGAATTCTGGAAGAGACACAGTCACCAGCCAGATGCAGAGGAAGCAAGATGAGAATACTGCACTAAGAAAAGGTACCAAGCCACGTGTTTACACAGAGACAAGAATTATGGGTTAATTGAAGTTGTAAGAGCTAGTTAATAATAAGCCTGAGCTAATATAAACCTCTGGGTATTTCTTTGGGACTGAACCACTGCAGGACTGGGTGGGACAGAAATTTCTGTCTACACCTCCACTTGAAGCTGAGACTTAATGAATTCTGTCTCCTACTGTTCTGTTCCCAAAGCTTTTCTTCTTTCTTTGCAGATACTTCAGTGTTTGTCACCTACCTCAGGTGACTGGTTTATGTTGTGGGATATGTTGTGTACACTGTGTGAAGATGTATTGCTGTGATGTAATAAAAAGCTGAATGGTCAATAACTAGACAGAAGAGTATAGGCAGGACTTCTGGGTAGAGAAAGAACTCTGGGACGAAGAAAGGTGTGGTCGCCAGCCAGACATGGAAGAAGCAAGATGGGCAGTACGGAGACAAGGTAATGAGCCACGTGACAGAACATAGGTTAGTTTAAGTTATAAGAACTAGTTAGAAACAAGCCAAAGCTAAGGCCGAGCTTTCATGATTAATAATAAATCTGTGTACTGCTAGAGGTTTATTCCCTTGAGACGCTTGCACTCAGTGTGGATGTCTTCAGCCATCTTAAGGTTGTGAAACTTCAATGAACTAAAAGCATATGGAGCAATGCCTAGCCCCAACTAATGATGCTGTCTAAACCATGTCAGGCTTGATAGGTGATATGGGATTCCCCTCTGTATGCTGTGAATGAGTTTTGTTACCATTGGTCAATCAATAAATTAGCTTCTTTGGGCCTATGACAGGGCAGACTAGATCAAGGCAGGAATTCCAAGCAGAAATAGAGAAAAGTAGGTGGAATCAAGGAGATTCCACGTAGCTGCTAAAGGAGAAAGGCGGATGCTCACCATGGAACCTTACCGATAAACTATAAGCCTCATGGTAAAATACAAAATAATAGGGATGGGTTAATTTAAGATGAAAGAGTTAGTTAATAAGAAGCCTGAGCTAATAGGCTGAGCGGTGTTTTAATTAATATAGTTTTTGTGTGATTATTTTGGGTCTAGGTGGCCAGGAAATGAACAAGCAGCCTCTGCTAATAGAACATAGTAAGTGTTAATATGCTTAACCTGCATGGACAGGCTGTGTGTAAATGAGGTCATAGATTCTTAACCACAAGTTGCCCCTGTATGGGCAAATCATCAAATGGCAGTTTCTTGGTTTGGAAGTTAGTCATTCACAACAGACGACCATATCACACAGGCCCAAGTTGTCTTTATTCAAGGTAATCCAGGGCCTCTTTAGCTCCCTTTGTGTAGACACTGGTGGAACTGTTTCGGTGCAGCCAAGTCCTTCCCTATGCTAAGCTCTCTTGGCTCAAAGGCTATGAAGAAACAAAACAAACCACCACCTCCACCAACAACAACCCAAACCTCTACTTTTTCATTTTGCTTTACATTATTTGTTTTTTTTTTTTTCTTGTTCTGAGGCAGGGTCTCACTATGTAGCCCAGGAAGGCCTAGATGATGTAGTCCAAATTGATGTGGAACATCCTCTAGCCTCAGCCTAACAAAGGCTGGGATTACAGGCCGTTACCACTCCAGACTGCCCTACTGCTTCTTTACCTCATAATCAAAAACTCAAATCCTAGGGAGGTTAAGACTTGTGACTTGGGATTCCTACTACCTCATAGTTCTGATCCCTGCATGATTAAACTCTTTAGGAAATTCTTATCTAATGTGTGACATTCTGCAGTGGTCAGCATACCAGAGATGAATCAACTTGAAAACAGTAAAAGCTGGCTCTGAAGGATTTTACCCCAACTGTGTGATCTGGTGCTGTGGGCTTCCAGCAGCAGTTTATCTGTTATAGTCCAAAGAAGAAAGTTACAGACCACTATGTATACAAGACCAACTAAGGGTTCTTTATTTAATATAGAGAGCAGGCTCTTGTCACAAAGAACTGTTGATCCAAAGCTCAGGGATGCAGCATTTATAAAGGAAAAAACTACAATGATATCATCGTTAGGTTTTGGTCATAGTTAACTTTGTAAAAATTATATCACTTTCCCCTTCCCTTTCTCAAACATTTCCCATCAACCCCCAGTCACTTTTTTTTTTTTTTTCGTGTCAGGGTTTCTCTGTAGCTTTGGAGCCTGTCCTGGAACTCCCTTTGTAGACCAGGCTGGCCTCGAACTCACAGAGATCCGCCTGCCTCTGCCTCCCGAGTGCTGGGATTAAAGGCGTGCGCCACCACCGCCCGGCTCCCCAGTCACTCTTGAACTGCTTGCCTTTTGTTTTACACACACACACACACACACACACACACACACACACACACACACAAATACAGTCTATCAATCTGTTAAATCAGTTTAACATTTCAGGACTGGTCACTTTTTATTGGATTACGATAACCAACTAGGGAGGCTCATCCCTGGGAGAGATGAACTCTCTCAGCAGTCCTTAGCTGCCTATTGTTCAGGTCTTGTTAGGCAAGCATACTGTTAGGGTGTCACAGGTGTAGCTTCCTTGTCGTGTCTAAGAGACACAATCTCACAGCAGACTTCTGATCTTCTGGCTCTTAACAATCTTCCACTCTCTCTTCCTTGCTATTCCCTGAGCCTTGGGTCCAGGAGTTGTGCTGTAGATGTATCTGCTGGGGCTGGGAACCAAACAAGTCTTTGCACTATGGCCAGTTGTAGTTTTCTGTAATGGGCTCTGCTGCAAAGAGAAGCTTCTTGGATGTGGGGTGAGAGCTATACTTATCTGAGAGTATGCTCCAGAATGCAGTTAGAGGTTATGCTAGTCTATGTGGTGGTAGTATGCTCTCTTCTGCGACCCACAACTTCACTAACCCCGGGTTTCTAGGCTCTTCTTAACAAAAGGGAAAGGAAATTACAATGGGTATCAAGGAACAATTAGCAGTATCTGGCCCACACCAAATTAGGCAAAAAAGTTCTTCTGAGGTTGCTCCTTCATCATGTCAGCAGTGTCTGACACAAAATTTTTTTTTTGTTTTTATTTTTTTACAAAAGACAGTTTCATGATACAGTCTTTGCTGGTCTAGAACTGGGAGGTCCATCCGTCTACCTCCAAGTGCTGGGATTAAAGGCATGTGACACCATATTTGGCTACAAAATGTATTTAAGATGGCTAAATCTTTGGTGAGGACAATAGATGCAATTCCAGATGTTTCTAAACAGGATGGATCTTCTTCAGCAGTTATAGCCAGACTATTTAGGCTGTAGTATTAGAAAAATCTCAATCTTCATTTTTATAAAATGATATGAAAAAATAGGATGTCAACAGACCTCACTGAGTTGAGAACATCATAAGAACACATAGGAGTGTCAAGCAGTATATAGAGCATGTTCAAAAATGTCATTTGCAGACATGCTGGAATCTATTTTCTGCTCAGTAACTGACTTCTGTTCAACTTGTGCCACAGCCCTTATACGGTCTGCATTTATGTCCAGGCTACCACAAGTAAAATGTGCTTGGACCCAGCATTTGGTTATCAGAAGACCTCTGATATGCCAGGTGGTGTTTTCTTTTGGGCATGTAGTAAGTACAGCATCAGACTCAACTGCTCAGGTTTACTGTTTAAGGCTTTCCGGCATTTACTCCTAATTTCCCGCTCATCCTCAATTATCTACCTCTACTGATCCTGGTTTGTTTTTTCTTCTAGCCTCCGTTGGTCTCCTGGGATCTAATATCGTTCTCCTTTATGTCCTTCATTGAACAGTGTCATTTTGTTTAGTACCTGCAAACTTCTCTGAAGTCAAGAAAAAGGAGTCTTGTTGACCTTTGTAAACCTGATTTTATTTCAGTCATATTTTTCCAATTTATATATTTATATGTATGTGTGAGAGACACACCTAGAGGTCAGAGTACAACTTTCAGGACTTAGTTCTTTCTTTCTACCATGTGGGTCTCCAGGATCAAAATCAGGTTGTGTGGCTTGGTAGCAAGTGCCTTTACCTGCTGGGCCATCTTGTCAACACATTATCAATCTCATTTTTTTATAAAAAAATATATATATATATATTTTTTTAAAAAGTGTGTGTTGTGTGTGTTGGGGGGGGGTTTGCATGTACGTGAGCACAGGTGCCTATGGAAGCTGGAGGTGTAGGATCTCCTGGAGCTGGGAGTACAGGCAGTGTTGAGCTGCTTATGTAAGAGCTGGGAATCACACTTTGTCCTCTAAAAGGGCACTATGTACTCTTAATTACTAAGTCATTTCTCCAGCCCCATCAATAACATTCTTAAAAGTAATCTCAAAGACTTTGTACAATGAGATAGAATAAAAACTTAGGAAGAAAATGAAGTAATTAGACCTGTTTTAGACAGCAACAATTAAATGGTTTGACGAAATAATCATGATACAAAATCATTTACAAAACATCTTAGAAATCCACTAAAGACACAATCTGAGACAATCTGAAAATCAAATCACGAAAATGAATGATAAATTAAAAAACATTATACTCTGAATCTTGTGAGGGTGGAATGCATGTGTAAGAGGTGAAAACACCTTCCTACAAAGAAGCCTATCAGAAGCCCTTGAATCACGTGACCAGAGTGACGGTCTTCAGTGACAATGAAATTACATTACCACCCAAGACAGTGCAGTTTAATTACTCTATCTTCAAAAAGATGCAAACTAAGTGAACCCAATCACTGACCTATGAACTCCAAAAGGCTTTGGGGGCACACAGAACACGTAGGAGGCGGAGGCCAGCCTATTCTAAATATAAATTCCAGGCAAGTCAAGGATACATACAAACTGTTTCCAAACAAAAACCCAATAAGAAAAAAAAACTGTTGGAAACTATTTAAGGGAACTAAAAGACTTAACACACTGGAATAGCTAATTTAGACTAGACCCTTTTACTAGAAATGACATTAGAGCAGCTGAGAAAGACGGCTGGAAATAGATAATAGCAGCAATGTGTCAGTGTTTTTGACCAGTTGGTTATATAGGAAAATATCTTGGTTTACAGAAAACCTACATGAATGTGTATCTGGGGTGATGAGGAGTGAGGTGACCACTTCTCAGAAAAAGTTTTTTGTAACTTTACATATGATCAAGATATTTCAAAATAAAATTTTATTTGAAAAAGGCTTTATCAGTCCCCTTTTCTTTCTTTTTCTTAATGAAGAGGTAGGTAGTTTTTCCACAAAGTTGGTCAGATGGGAAACATCATCTTCTCCAGTTGGGTCTCAATAATTTGAAAATAAAATGCTTATAATGAAGTCATCTGTGTCAGGCTGAGAACAGACCCTTCAGAGGAAGGGTGATTCTTGGTGAGTTCCATGCACTGGACACCTTTATGCCAGGTACTGCAAACGTCACTGACTGAGGGACCTCTGCAGAGCTTCGTACATCATTTGATCCTGTGAGGACAGAAAACACCATATAGTGCTGACCAATCAGTTATGGGGTAAGACGTGTGACCAGCAAACTCCTATATTGAAGCCCTAGCCCCAGGACCTCAGCGTGTGGTTGTCCCTGCAGACAGGGTTTCTGCAGAGGTGGTTAGGGTAAAACCTCAGTCCCACAGGACTGGGGTTATTGTACAAGAGGAAGTTTGCACACAGAATGCACAACGAAGGACATGTGAAGACAGGACGAAGACGACACCTGCGGGACAGAAACCTCAGAACTCTGACAAGACAGCACCTTGATCTCAGATGTCTGGTTGAGACCAGGGTGAAAACACAATCTCTACTGTTTACAACTCTCATCTACGGCACTGGTTAGAGAAGCCCCAGCTGTGGGCCCAGTGATTCTGCCTTGCTCCTGCATCCTGAGTCTCCACATGCTCCCTTCTAGGATGTGCCACAATCCATCACTGTCTAGGAAGTTTGCAAACCAGGCCAGGAGACACTGATCTATAAACTACCCTGAGTCCAGAGGGAAACAGGAGACAAGAGTAAACGCTTCTAAAGTGTGTTAACACTCCAAGAAACTGCCAGAATGGTTCCCAACGTGACTGTTCCAGCTTCCAGTACAAAATATGAGACATCTAGGGGCTGGAGAGATGGCTCAGTGGTTAAGAGCATTGCCTGCTCTTCCAAAGGTCCTGAGTTCAATTCCCAGCAACCACATGGTGGCTTGCAACCATCTGTAATAAGGTCTGGTGCTAGGGAGCTGGAGAGATGGCTCAGTGGTTAAGAGCACTGCCTGCTCTTCCAAAGGTCCTGAGTTCAATTCCCAGCAACCACATGGTGGCTCACAACCATCTGTAATGAGGTCTGGTGCCCTCTTCTGGCCTGCAGGCATACACACAGAATACTGTATACATAATAAATAAATAAATGTTTAAAAAAAAAAAATAAGGTCTGGTGCCCTCTTCTGGCCTTCGGCATACACACAGATAGACTATTGTATACACAATAAATAATAAATAAATATTAAAAAAGACAGCCATAAAGCAGGCTGAAAGCATTAAACATTAAAAAAAATGTAAAAAAAAATATGAGACATCTAGCATCTCACATCCTCAACTCCCTGTCAATCCAGTAGGTATGCAGTAGGTCACTGTCACTATATTGACCTCCCCCACAGTTAGATGGCAATGCTACTCCTACCTATTTATCCCAAGGGAAAACTTACAATGTGTTCTATTTACTTCCAGCTATTTAGAATATATCCTGGGGCCAGCATGACAGTTCATAAGATGAAAGCGCTTACTGCCAGACCAACAACCCGAGTTCAATCCTACAGTCCACATGAGAGGAAGATACAACTCTTAAGACATCTGACTTTTGCTTGCATGTCGTAGTACAGGTATTACTCCCCTAGCCCCCTCAACCCCCCAACGCCAAAACACACACACAAATAAATGTAAAGAATAAAAGAAAAATCTATTTAAGAAAAGCCAATTTTGCTAGGTGGGATGGCTCGTGCCTACAATCTCACACTCAGGAGTCTCAAATAGAGGATCATCATGAGCTCACGGCAGCCCAGGCCAGAGTAAAACCCTGCCTCAAAAACCAGACACAGACTGGGAATGTAGCTCTTCTGGCAGACTGGTTGCCTGGTAGACACAAAGCTCTGGCTTTAACCTCTAACACCACATAAAGCGAAGTATGTGGTGGCATATGTCTGTAATGTGGTCACTGGGAGGTATAGACAGGAGGATCAGAAATTCAACGTTATCCTCAATTAGACAGGAAGTTCGAGATCAGCCTGGGCTGTCTCAAATACCAAAACAAACAAACGAACAAAATCAAAATAACACACAACACACACCCCAAACCTAAACAAACAACATCAAAAACCATGAGTAAACAAAGTCAATTCCATTAAATTTTCCTCTGGATAGGCAAAAAGGTCAGAAATGTTAAAAATATGCATATGAAGTGTTAGAAATATGTATACTTAGGCCAGGAAGATGGCCCAGTGGATGAAGGCAGTTGCTGCCAAGCCTGGTGACCTAAGTCCCCACGTGGTAGGCGAGAACTGACTCCAACAGGCTGGCATGAGCGCACGGGCAGACGCGTACAAAGTAAATGTACTGTAACCTCTCCTATACTGTAACCTCTCCTTCCAAACCTCTCCTTCTGGAAACATAAGCAAAACTACAACTAATTATTTCACCTTTGTAACATAAATAGCATACAGAGACACATTCCTATACTTAGCATATTGCAGACACAATTCCTAAGCTTTTTATTTAATAATAAACTTGAGAGATGTTTTGTTCAAGTAGCTATACCATTTCACAATATGACAGTTAAGGTTTTGGCTGCTATTATATGTGCCCGTGAAGGAGTCTTGTGGCACATGTCTGTAATTCTGCCACTTGGAAGGCTGAAGCAGGAGGCTCATGAGTTTGAGGCTAGCTTAGGACATAAAAAGAGACCACTGCTCAATAAAAAATAAATTAACAAAATTTCTAAGTTCCTATTCACAGATGTAATTTCCGTCCTCTTTTCAAGACACTGAGGAAAGTTTCTCACCTTTACTGATATAGATGGCTTTACTTTCCTGAAAGCTTCTTCAAAATGTTTATGGCTGACCATGAGCTCACCTGTGGAGGAAGGCACAAATACACACCTCAGTACAGCCCATTAACTAGAAAGACTGAGTTTACATATGCCCCTCCCCAGCCCTGCCTCAATGAGAATCTCTCCATTCATTTGGGGAAACAGGACTGCTAGTAACCACTCTGTCTCTTAGGGATACTGGGATGGAAGAAAAACAGTTGAAGACAAGCTGTGAAGGCTGCTCACACCATCAAAAATGGCCAGTGTGGTCTCAGGTAGAATCGATAAGGGATTTTTAAGTAGAGATGGCCAATAGAACTAGAAATAACCAGCAACCTGTATTATTACCCTAGGGTATATTCTTGAACACAAAATCACACTACTGAGAAACAAAGGCTAGATGTTCTCTAAGATAAAAATACTAAGGGTAGACATGTACATCACAAAATGGATTAGAAAGGGTTGTAATTTTTATCAGGTTAAGTGATAAAATAGCTAAATGTTAAAATATAACTTGGTTTACAATGTTAACAAGATAACTTAAGTGATAACAATTTATACTCAAAATAGTAAACAGATATTAGGATAACCGAGTTATCTAAAACAAAGTACTACATGTTGCTGAACACATCACTGATCAGTTAGATAGCAGGGTTAGATATGGTTTGGGCAAGGTTACAAAGTCTCTAAAAACCAGGTAGCTAAAAATGAAAGCCACAGCAAAGCAGAAATGGCAGAATTCGTTATATGTGCATATAAGCAACAACCAGAAAATTGAGTAGCAACTCCAATACATGAGAAAAGACCTGCTAACTTGTAGTCACCGATATACCCTAAGAAAGTGGTAAGATTCAGCTTACAAAGTAGCATATATGATTTTTGGAATTGGTGGCGTGGGAGGTGGGAGCAAGAAAGATATAACAGAGCCTTATCATGTGACCCATGAACTTAAGACCCTTCTGCTTTGGCTTCTTTAGCATTAAGATTACAGGTACAGGGCTGGAGAGATGGCTCAGTGGTTAAGAGCATTGACTGCTCTTCCAAAGGTCCTGAGTTCAATTCCCAGCAACCACATGGTGGCTCACAACCATCTGTAAAGACGTCTGGCACCCTCATCTGGCCTTCAGGCATACAGACAGAATATTGTATACATAATAAATAAATAAATATTTAAAAAAAAAAAAAAAGATTACAGGTACACAACCAAACGAAGCTCTGATTTTTGTCCATAAAATATTCTAAGTTTGCCTATCATCAATAATTTCCAAAAGGAACAGAATGTAGTTTCTAAAAAAAAGAAGTTTTGATAACTAAATCTTAGCATTATCTAGTAAACAAAAACCAAAAACACCCCCAAAAATACCCTAATAAATATATGCAAGTGTGCCAATAAATCTATGTATGCTAAGCCTACATTGCTGTAACAATATTTAGCTTTAAGATTCGTGGAAGTAGGGGCTGGAGAGATGGCTCAGTGGTTAAGAGCATTGCCTGCTCTTCCAAAGGTCCTGAGTTCAATTCCCGGCAACCACATGGTGGCTCACAACCATCTGGAATGAGGTCTGGTGCCCTCTTCTGGCCTGCAGACATACACACAGACAGAATATTGTATACATAATAAATAAATAAATATTAAAAAAAAAAAAGATTCGTGGAAGTGGGGGGCTGGAGAGATGGCTCAGCGGTTAAGAGCATTGCCTGCTCTTCCAAAGGTCCTGAGTTCAATTTCCAGCAACCACATGGTGGTTCACAACCAGATGTAATGAGATCTGGTGCCCTCTCCTGGCCTTCAGGCATACACACCAACAGAATATTGTATACATAATAAATAAATAAATATTTAAAAAAATAAAAGATTCGTGGAAGTGGAGCAGGAGAGGTGGCTCAGGACTAAGAGTGCACACTGCTCTTACAGAAGACCTGAATTCAGTTCCCAGTACCCATGTCAGGGGACTCACAACCACCTCTAACTCCAGTCCCTGTGATCTCTGAGGGTACCTGCATTCATGTGCACATTTCTCCCCCACCTGACCACCACAGACATAAACACACACGCTTAAAAGGAGACTTTTAAACTCAAGTACACACTTGAAGTTCCCATGAGAGCACATCTGTACACTACAAAGCACTCAAGAGACACCCAGGCAGAGAAAGGGCTACTTCTGTACTAGGCATTGCAGGAATACAGGTCACAAATGAATCATTTAGGCCACACATACCCAAATAGTAACACCGAAAATACTATTAAAATGTGAGGTAAACAACAAATGTGTTGAAAAGGGACCATATCATCCATAAGAGAATACATGGATTTTGTCTTTGGACTTTCTGGCTTTTGTGGTGATAGAAAAAGAATCCTGAGCCTTGCACATGCTAAGAAAATTTCTGTCACTGAGCGATAAAAGTTGTCATCTGATTTTATACTTCAAAGGAAAATCTTGATATATGAAAAATTAGGTATTTCTTAATCTTTACAATTTTGGTTGAATTTTAACAGGCAAGTGGGTTGTATTTTAGTAAAAGAATCAAGATTTTCCAAATTGTTAAGAAGCACACTCATGATAATGGCAGTGAACGATCACATTTGCCTCTATCTAATCACCTGTGTATATTGACAGAATACAATCTGCTTATTAAGAGGGACTAAATAACGACTATCACGTCGAGTGTACATAATATTCCACAGCAGTTCCTAAAGGTCTCATCCAACAGGCATCTTTATTACACACTGTTTTACGAAATGCTAGAAAAGCAACACCTGAAAGGCAGCAGGGCTGTTAAATATCCAGACTGATAAACTAGAATGGAGAGACCTCAGAGAGCCTCATACCTGTTCCAATCACACTCCTCTGTCTGGTCATTTCTTGTCTCAGGGCACAGAGAGAAGCTTCTCGTACCAAAGCAGAGAGGTCTGCACCCCTGTAATAAAAGACATGTTCTTAGGCATTCTTAGGTATTCTAAAAGATGCTCAATTATACTTAACAATGAGGAAAAAGTAATGAATGAAGGTGGGACGAACTGACTAGGAACAGCAGGAAAAAGCTTTTAGCTTTCATTTAGAGAACTTTTAACCTTTAAAAGAAAGAAATTTGTGGAAAGTATGATACAATGAAAAATAAAAAATAAAACTTAGCCATAGATATTAATGTTGATATAAAACATCTACCCAGAGGCTACGGTACAATGACCTGAATTCAATTCATGGAAACTACATTTAAAAAAAAAAAAAAAGAAAAAGAAGAAGGAAAGGAAAAAGAAAAAGAAACCCAGTCAAAGGCAGACTGGCAGATCCCTGGTGTTCACTGATGAGCTTAGTCAGCTCAGTCTAATAGGCATGGGCTCCAGTATTTAAAACAACAACAAAACCAAAACCAAAACCCACCTTGTCTCAAATAACAAGGAGGCTGAGGAACAACACCCAAGCACCTAAGGTTCTCTGACCCCCACAGGCACTTGTACACCTGGATGAATGTGTACACCCCCCAACACACACACAAAGTTTCTTTATATAATTATTCCAAGTAATAATCACAGGTTGGGTCAGCAGAGTCCTAAGAAGGCAATGAAACATCAGTGTTGCCTGGAGCTTTCCTACACTCAGCTTTAACATGATCCACAAAAATTCTTTCGAACAAAACATCATTTCCAGGTATCAAATAATCAAGTGTCTACGTTACCATTCACGACTAGCTCTTGGAAGCTAAGTTTACACTGCTGAGCAACAGCACTGAAGCCCTCAATGACGAAAACACTGATTCACCTTACTTTTTGTGGGAAGTCCAGTATTATCTGACCCTTGCTCTAGGGGCAAATACTAAGTACCAAAGATGTTAGGGACAAACAACAGGGCTTTAATATGATAGAAATATCAGGTGTCATGCTGTTGTTGCAGGCTCAATGTGCACATGTATGCAGATTAACCTCCATTGTGCAGATGTACTTAAAGAAAATGCTATCTAGTGAAAGGCACATGCTTTACATATTCTGAAAGTAGAACTAACAGTGAAAGGTAACAATGTGGCCAGGGAAGCTTGAGTACCAACAGGAACAGTCTATGTCAGGAATTTAGCATCCAAACGCACAGGTAAGCTGTCCTCTGAGAAGGAAGCAGCAAGAGCCAGACAGACACTACATAAGGTGCTACACAAGAAACCTCCTTAGTTTTTCCAACCTAAGAAATGGGCATCTTTTTCTTTCCTGTTGATGAAGAAACTATACTCCAGAGGGGTATAAGAGACCAGAGACTTAAATACTCACGTATAGCAATTGCAACGAAGGTCATTGGCAATTGCTTCCAAATTTACATCTTCATCCAGTGGAGGTTTGGTGCCATTCTGAATAAGAGAGAAAAGTGAGCTGTTTGAGGCATTAAAGATTCATGCATGCACATCACTCACTGGTTTTTAAAGAAGAGGAAAGGCTGATGACTAAGGGAGGAGAACCAACTCCACAATCAATGTAGAGAGCACTGAGTTCAATCTGGAGAACTAGGGTAAGAGGCAGGCTGACGTGCAAGAAGCTGTAAAGGCAAACCACTGATACTCATGGAGTTGGAGGAATTTGTGTTATAGGACTGACTACAAGGAGAGTAATACTGAACCCAACTTGTTGAGATCAAAAGGAGCCTGCTCTACACAGGACCCCCAAGAAGTTGTACTTATTTATTTGTTTGTTTGTATTTTCTTCTGTATACTCATGTAGAGGTCAGAAATTAGTATGACATGTCTTTTTAAACAACAACAACAAAAAAAAACAAAACAAACCAAAAAACAAAACAAAACCATGTTGCTTTTTAATCCCTTATCTAAAACCCAAGGAGCCAATTCCTCCCAGTTCATAATTACAGATGCTAAAAATGACAAGAATCAGAAAAGTTCAGAATTTCAACACGGAACATAAGCACTATACACACAAATCAGCCTTAGTAATATTCTAAGTAGATTACATGGCAGAATCAAACACTACATAGTTTTAAAAAATACTTTTGCGGAGGCTAAAGAGATGGTTTAGTGGTTAATAGCCCTGGCTGCTCTTCCAAGAGAAGCTCGGTCTGATTTCTAGTACCCACACATGGTGGTTCACAATCATCTATAATTCCAATTCTGGGAGATCTGACACCTTCTTCTGGCATCCATGGCCACAGCATGGCTAGTCAATTCATATACATGAAAGACTTTAAAATCCAAAAACTAAATTTTTAACTAAAAAGTTCTTTATGTGGCTATATGGGTGCATACATGCCACTGCATTCAGGTGGAGGCTGGAGAAATGTCTAAGAGTTGTTTCCTTCCTTCCATCATGTGGGTTCTGAGGACTGAAAACAAAGGTCCTCAGGCTTGGAGGCGGTGCCTTTACCCTCTGACCCATCTTACCAGCTCCACTATAGTGTTTTTTTTTTTTGTTGTTGTTGTGTTCTTTTATTTCCCCTGGTTTTTCAAGACTGTCTCAGGATTTCTTTTTTTTTTAATATTTATTTATTTATTATGTATACAATGTTCTGTCTGTGTGTATTCCTGAAGGCCAGAAGAGGGCACCAGACCCCATTACAGATGGTTGTGAGCTACCATGTGGTTGCTGGGAATTGAACTCAGGACCTTTGGAAGAGCAGGCAATGCTCTTAACCACTGAGCCATGTCTCCAGCCCCTCAGGATTTCTACTGCTGCAACAAAAATACCATGACCAAAAAGCAAGCGAGTAAGCAGCTCCCCTCCCTGGCCTCCGCATTAGCTCCTGCTTCAGGAATCCTGCCCCGTTTTGAGTTCCTGTCTTGACTTCCTTCAGTGGTGAACAGCAATGCTAAGTCTTAATAAACCCTTTCCTCCCCAACTTGCCTTTTGGTCATGGTATTTCATTACAGCAATATAAACCAGGGAGTGGAATATGATAGTTTGAAAGAAAATGGCCCCCAAACGGAGTGACACTATTAGGAGGTGTGTGTGGCCTTGTCGGGAATGTGTCACTATAAGGGTGGACTTTGAGGTCTCCTCTCAAGCTTCACACAGTGCAACAGTCAACTTCCTGTTGTCTCTGAGTCAAGATGTAGAACTCTCAGCCCCACCACCACACCTGCCTGCATGCTTCCACGCTCCCCATCCTGATGATAATAGACTGAACCTCTGAAACTGTAAGTGAGCCATCTCAATTAAATACTTTTATTTATGAGTTGCCGTGGTCCTGGTGCCTCTCCACAGCTATAAATAACCCTAACTAAGACAGAGATAGGGTTTCACTGTGTATCACTGGCTATCCTAGAACTTACTTTGTAGATCAAGCTGGCCGTGAATTCAGAGGGATCTGCCTGTCTCTGCCTCCAGTGACTCTTGTTTTTAAAATGTTTTAAAAAACAAATTAGTATCTCATCTACAAAAGAGTCCTATAATTCTGTGATATAATTAGAAGGACAGAGGGGAAAGTTGTTTACATAGTACTGGTGATTGTACCATAGTGATTTATTATGCAGAAGGACTGGAACATTCCAAGTGTCACCAAAGTGAGACAATCTTGTTACCCTTGTTAACACCACCATGGTAAGCACCTTCAGCCAATATTGGAGGAGATTGAGTTGGGGGTTGGGAAGCAGCCCAATGGGCAGGAGCTGCTATGAGAGGCTTTAATGTTCAAAAGAATCTTTCAATCTAACCTTGACGAGCACACAGCACATCGAACCTCCCATATATATCTCATGTGCCATTAGAGACTTCTACCCGAAATCTACTTTCTAATCAAAAACTCAATCATAAGGAACAAATTCACCAGGTATAATCTGAGGACAATTCTTATATATATTTCTCAATACCTAAATTCTATTCATGGTCAAGCTGGCATTCACAGACCCAGGATCTGCTCAGAGTGACCTTTCCTAACACTGGACTTAATGAACTGGGCTTGCGTTCTGTCCTGCAGCTGACAAGAGACAACCTGGTTTGCTCTGGCTCATTCCAACGGGCTTTTTACCATGATGGTGACAGGATGCTCTGAAGACAGAATTCAACATATCCTCTGTCTGTTCATGAGGACCCAGAATAATTTTCTTCACATATCAGCATATTTGAGCAACTATGAGTGTTCTATACCTAAGTTATCCAGCCTATAATCCCAGAACTTGGGGGCGGATGCAAGAGGATCAGAATTCAGAGTCACCTCATTACATAGTAAATTGTAACACGACATGCTACATGAGACCATCAAAAAACAAAACAAATGACAACAAATCACATTACAATTTCTACAAAGATCAATGGAGAGATTATATGACGTAGGAAAAATTATTCCCAGATAACCTATCATTGGATTATAAAGACAAAAAATAACGATTCTTAATCTGAAAATAATTTTGGGAATACAGCTGAATAAACTACCAAGAAGTAGAATAGACCCAATGATGACATAGGTATAGGATCAACCAAAATAAAGAAACTAGAAAGTGTATTTGGGAAAAACAAACAAACAAACAAACAACAAACTATGACGAAAGTGCTGCTTCGAGTTCGAGGTCTACTGGAACACAGCACGGACACCAAGCCTACCAAACAGATGCCAACGTGACAAAACTGAACAAAGATTTACAAGGAACAAACACTGGGCAGTAGGAGAGCAATACCAAGGGCTGATTGTTTCATTAATGACGTAAGTATCTAAAATGAAGTATGGCTGCTGTGATGGCACATATATATAATCTTTGTACCTAGAAAGCAGAAATGCAACAACCTGAAAGACAGCCTGGGTTACACAGTGAGGCCTCTTCAGGCTGACTTTAAAAAGCTATGACTTCCAGCTGGGCAGCAGTGGCACATGCCTTTAATCCTAGCACTCTGGAAGAAGTGGCAAGCGGATCTGTGAAGCCAGCCTGGTCTACAGAGCAAGTTCCAGGATAGCCAGGGCTATACAGAAAACCCTGTCTCAAAAAAAAAAAAAACCAAACAAAAAAACAAACAAAAACCAACCAAACAAACAAAAAACTATGAAGGCCAGGCATGGTGGTGCACACCTTTAATTCTAGCATGCAGGAGGCAGAGACAGGCAGATCTCAATGAGTTCAAGGTCAGCCTGTTCTACTTAGCAAGTTCCAGGCTAAGTATAGATCATGTGCTGAGACCAGCGTCTCAATAACAGTAACAATAACAACAACAAAGCTTCAATAACAGTAACAATAACAACAACAAAGCTAACTATGCTAACTCAGAAAACCAGAAGTCATTATGAAGACTTCAAGTCTCAATGTGTCTTTGAATGTTCCTGATGGACCTGTATTTACTTGTTTTACTTCCTCCAAAACATCCTACTCCAGACAGAATCTAATGATCAAAGATTTAAAGACACAGGAACATGACTACAGTGATATCTGATAACACTATTTAACACTAACTTTAATCCTTCATTTAGTTTACCTTCATTTTGAATAGAAAAATGAGACTGGGCATTGTGTTCAGTGATCAAAACCAGCTCACTTTGGGAGAAGGAAGACTGGCAAACATTTAAGCTATAGAAAGAGAGTAATCAATCAGCTAACCTAAATTACTACCTGGTATAACATTAAAAGTAATATGGGCAGGGCTGGAGAGATGGCTCAGTGGTTAAGAACACTTACTGCTCTTGCAGAAGACTTGGGCTCAGTTCCCAATACCTGCAGTGATTTGTATTTTCATAAAGCTTGCCTGAAGATCAGAAAGTAAAACAGCCACACTAGTTACTCATAGAACCAGGGTGGTAGTGGTGCATACCTTTAATCCCAGCACTAGAGGGGAGGAGACAGGTCTTAGGCTCAGTCTCATCCTGAGGATTCACGGAGGCAGAATAGCCATTTTGGTCTGAAGTAGAAGTAAGAGCCAGTGGCTGGCTGCTTTGCTCTTCTGATTGTCAGGTTGAACCCCAATATCTGTCTCTGGATTTTTATTATTCGTGCTACACTCACATGATGAGGTTCAGAACTGCGAGTCACTCCAGTCCCCAGGAGCTGATTCCTTCTGACCTTATTAGGCAACTGCTTATATTAGTGCACATAAATTCATGCAGACACACACATATATATAAAACAAAATAAAAACATCTTTAAAAATTCTATTTATTTATTTGTTTGATTGTTTTTGATTTTTCGAGACAGGGTTTTCCTGCAGCTATCGAGCCTGTCCTGGAACTAGCTCTAGGCAGATCTCGAACTGCCCCCCTGCCCCAGTGCTGGGGACTAAAGGCGTGTGCCACCAGCGCAAGGCCAAAATAAAAACATTTTTAAACAATATAAACATAACAAAAGAAAGCCATTTCTTTTACTCACTTTTGTGATAGTCTTTAATATGGCAACACGATCTGCTGGGGGTGGCAAACCCACAAAGAGTGTTTTGTCCAGCCGGCCTGGGCGCAGAATGGCGGGGTCAATGATATCTAGAGAAGAGAGAAATACAAAAATAAGCCAAATAGAATAGTTCTTTTTTAAAAATGTAATTAATAAAAGACAGAAAGTTCTTTTTTAAAAAAAGCTAAAATTTTTGGTTAATTGGGTATGGTTAAAGCCAAAAGGTCTGGGGCTGGGACAGTGACTTAGTTGGTAAAATGTTTACAATGCAAGAACTAAGACCTAAGTTCAAATTCCCAGAACTCATATAAAAAGCAAAGTATGGCAGCAACTGCCTATAACATCAGTACTGGGAAGGCAGAGATGAGAGGATCCTGGTCAGCTAATCGAGCCATAATGAGTTCCTCGTTTGGCAAGGAATCCTGTTTGAAATGCAGGTGAAGATTGAGGAAGACACCTTGCGCTGTTCTCCACATACATGCATGCACAAATATCCTTCCACACAAATCAAAAGCTACTACTTATCAAAACTGTCTTTTTTTTTTTTTTTTTTTTTTTTGGTTTTTCGAGACAGGGTTTCTCTGTAGCTTTGGAGCCTGTCCTGGAACTAGCTCTGTAGACCAGGCTGGTCTCGAACTCAAAACTGTCTTATGTGCCTTTGTGTTCCTGACTCTGAGTAGCTACAGCACAGGGCTGAGCTTCATACAGCCACAACACTGAGGCTAACTATAAAATTTTGACTTCTCCACCAAGAACCCATTTGTAAGCCAAATCTTTTTCAGTAGTCTTTACACCAAGACAGTGAGTGCAAGAGGTACTAAAGGCTTTAACTCGTGTTTATGCAGGCAAAGTTAAGCACACACGCGCACACACACACAGACACACGCGCACACACACAAACACACACACAGAAAACTCTCTATTGCATCCACTTACATTTCATCCTTTCTATTATTCTTCGCTGATGTTTATTTTCCACCCTTATTTCTCCTCGCAGTATAGAGCAAGCTGAGGGCCTTTTGTATGCTACATGGCAAGTGTGCTACTATAAAGTGATTAGCTATTCTTTTAGAGTATCTTGGCTCATGGCAAATTTTCTTAGTTCTTCACATAAGAAAGTATTCTGAGGCTGAGCGGGGTGGCACACGCCTTTAATTCCAGCACTAGGGAGGCAGAGGCAGGTGGATCTCTGTGAGTTCGAGGCCAGCCTGGTCTACAAGAGCTAGTTCCAGGACAGGCTCCAAAGCTACAGAGAAACCATGTCATAAAAAACCAAACACACACACACACACACACACACACACACACACACACCAAATACATGTTTATTGGACACAGAGTTCTAAGATGACAGTTTTTTCAGCTCTTGAAAAGTATTATAACACTTCTCTCTAGCCTTTATTATCTTTTGATATAAATCTGCTGTCATTTAAATTTCACAGTGTACATGAACACACATGAACAAGCACAAATGTTGGGATTTGGTGGGGAGTAACAGCACATGCCTTTAATCCTAGCACTCAGAAGACAGAGGTACATGGATCTCTGGAGGCTAGTCTGGTTTATAAAGAGAGTTCCAGGACAGCTAGGGCTATTACACAGAAAAATCCAGTCTCAAAGCAAAAAAAACAAAACAAAACAAAACAAAAAAAAAAGAGTGAGGTTTTTTTTGTAGCTCGGTAATTGATAAAGTACTTGTTTAGTATACACAAGGCTGTGCTTTCTATCGCTGTCATGACCAAAAGCAACTTAGGGAAAAAAGTATTTATTTGGCTTACACTTAATGCTGCTAATGGCTTGCTCACCTGTTCATATTGTCAGCTTTCTCTTCTTCTAAAGATTTACTTATTTTTATTTTGTATGTTTTATGAGAGTTTTTCCTGCATGTATAGATGTACACTGTGTATCTCTGGTGCCCAGAGACCAAGAGAGAGCATAGGCTGTCTTGGAACTGAAGTTATAGATGGTTGTGAGCAGATGTTAGGTGCTGGGAACTGAACCCGAGTCCTCTGCAAGAGCATCAAAAGTGGCTTTAACCTCTGATTCATCTCTCCAGCCCTGGCTTTCTTATACAGTCTTTATCCATCTGCCTAGGGAGGTTGCCTCTCAC
Organism: Microtus oregoni; assembly: GCF_018167655.1. Lineage (NCBI taxonomy): Eukaryota > Metazoa > Chordata > Mammalia > Rodentia > Cricetidae > Microtus > Microtus oregoni. The sequence goes on from NW_024543221.1 coordinate 5,137,368, forward strand.
AGTTCAACACTCAAGATAATCTCTTACAGACATGGCCAAAAACTAATATGAATAACTAACTATTCAAATGAAGTTCCCTCTTCCCAGGAGGCTCTAGGTTGTGTCAAATTGACAACAAAAACAACCAGCACAGAAGTCAATAGAAAAAAAAACATGAGGATCAGAAATTTTTTTTTAATTTAAAAAGATTATTATTATTTTATGTGTACAGTGTTTTGCCTGCAAATATATCTGTGCATCACATGCTTGCAGGGGATCCCCTGGGACTAGAGTTACACACAGTTGTTTGCAGCCTGGCGAGTGAGTGTTCACAACTACTGAGGCATCTCTCCAGCCCCAATGTTTTTTTACTGCAGCACACACAAGAGCTGTATGAGGTTTTATTTCATGTTATGAACGCATTTGTGTTCTTCTTTCTTACCTGGTCTATTAGTGGCAGCCAAAATAAAAACTTGCTGGCGTGTTTCCAATCCATCCATCTCTGTAAGCAGCTGATTCACCACACGGACACTAGCACCTGTCTACAGAAAACAAAACATCCCCTTCAACATAAAGAAAGCAGCCTCCTTCCTCCATTTTCCCTCTGCACAGAATACATGCACTAACTTGAATGAGAGTTTATGTTGAAGATTACAGTGACTGAACCCAGAAGTCTCAGGTACTCAGAGGCTAAGGCAAGAGGATCACCTAAATCTAGGAGTATGGGGTCAATACGAGCAACAAAGAGGATCTTTTTAGAAATATTATATAATATATATATATATATATATATATATATATGAGAGAGAGAGAACAAGGTATGGATGGGAGGAAGAAGTGAGGAAGAAAAGAAGGAAGAAAGACAGACTGGCAGATGGGCCCAGTGACTAATTCTTAAAGAGTCACTACATACAGATACTGTGCAAAACACAATCATCAGTGAATTCCCCAATAAAGCTGCTAGTTAGTCAGGATGAAAAAAACTGAAGCTTAGAAGAGGTCACTTGTTTAAGGTCTTAGCTCTGCTTAAGGGGAGAGATGAAACCTACCTATGAATCTTATGCTTCTGAATTATTTAGTAGTATTTAGTATAACCTCCATTTAGGCAAATCTAAACTCAGCTTCTAAGCTCTAGATTTCTCCCTATGTCAAGTGTCCCACATTTCAATGCAATACATACAGGAACATTGAGTACATTAAGAATTTTATCTTTTTCTTGAAATGAATGGTACAAAGTATGGCTATTCAGGACAACACCTAAGAGAATAGTTAGGAAGTCAAGTATAAGGTTATGGAGATATGGAAACATAGCAATAGACTACATAGACAATGAAGAAAATAAAAAAGTGGTGCTATGGATATGTTATTATTAATTGCTTTTCTTCAACATAAATTTATGCATAGACACAGCAATGTGCTTAAACCCATTGATTCTTTTAAAAGGATGTACTTGTAGAGATTTATTATTACTCTCTGGTGACATAGTACTAATAATTAAGACATCATAATCTAGACACAATAACATCAAAACTCACTCGATTTTAGCCATGTGGTGCATGCCTTTAATCCTAACACTTGAGAGGCAGAGGAAGATGGATCTCTGTGTTTGAGGTCATCCTAATCTACACGGTTGTTGAAGCATATTCCTTACACTGTGTGAACACTGTGACTGGTTTAATAAAGAGTTGAACGGCCAATTGCTAGGCAGAAAGAGGTTAGGTAGGACGTGGGAAATGGTTAATGTAATATACTGTTCTTGGTTATTACATAACTGACAGATTCTTTAAAACATGACACAGTACTTACTATGTTTCAATATCTGAGCCTAATATTAATGTATATTATCTAAATCTAATGTATATACATCTTCAACCGTGACTCATACTCTCCAAATTCTATCCCACATTGCTTGTATATGTGTACAGAGATAGCAGATACAAATGTTTGAGAAAGTTCTGCTTGTAAAAAAACACTTAGAAGAAATATAAATATCTGCAACAAGGCATTATCAAGTAAATTCTGCTATAGCTAGGCATGGAATAGTACACAACAGGTAAAAATAAGATCATCAAGATAATATCCATACTTATTTATAAACTATACAAATACTGAAAGAATTCTAAAAGGACACACATGAGGCTCACAGTGCTAGTGTCAGCAACTTGCAAGAAGAATAATCAGGTGAAAGAAAATTTCATGTTTCCACAAATGTGGCTTTTATGAATTTTTATTAAAAAAATCTTCAATACTTACTTCTCGGTCTGATCTTCGAGGACATAAAGCATCCACTTCATCAAAAAATATCACACAGGGTGCTGAGTTCTTGGCTCGCTGAAAAACCTGTCGCACCGCACGCTCGCTCTCACCAACATACTGAACAGACACAGAAAGGAGACAAAAGGAAGATTCAGTTCAATCTCGGGGCTGAATACCAAATGACAGCATGAGTAGTTTTATATTATGTAGATACGGTGTATTTATATATTTAGGAACATTAAACAACAATTAAGAAAGAGGCCAAGAATTTGAGAGAGAGCACACAGGAGAGGCACAGAGTGGTTGAATAGAGGAAATTTCAGGAAGGGATCAAATATTGTAATTAAATTTTAAAAAGTATTTAAAAATTGAAGTCATACAGATGTTAAGAGTTCTGAAAAGTATTAGATTAAACCATATGCAATTGCTAGTATTAAATCATTTTGACATATAAAAACAGGCAGTTAGCTGTCTTGAAGGTGGTAGCACACTCTTATAATCTCTGTATTTGCAGAGTGAGATGGAGTGATGATCACCAATTTCAAACCAGCCGGAACTACACAGCAAAGCCCCCTCTTAAAAAATAGACAGCCTCCTGGCAGTGGTGGTGAACGCCGGTAGGGAGGTAGTGCACTGAACAGATCTTCCGAGTTAACCTTAGCTGGTTTTACCATCTTGCTGACCCCAGACCAGACATTTTTAAAGAAAAGCTATCAGGGCTAGGGAGATAAAATGTCAATTTAAGTTAGGGAAAGATTACCTAAAGTTCCAAAGGGATGGATTTAAACTTCATTCAGTGACAGAAGTGAAGTTAAGTGTGCCAGGAAGCAAACCCAGAGACACCGCTTGCTGCACTGGTGTGTGCAGAAGAGGAATACCTGCACATACACAGTGGCAGAAGCATCAACAATGGCACAAGGAACAGAAGTGGTTCTCCTGAGCATGGACACACAGCAAACTCTAACAGACTATTATTGCAAAAGGCCAAGGACTCCTGACTGCTGTCAGACAAGAGCTTCTTCAGTCCTCTCACCATGCCTACAAAGGCCGAAAAGGACCCCAGCCAGCTGACTAGGAACAAACACCGAAGCTGAGACTGGGGCACATGATTAAGGAGGGTCTACAGCAAGCCTCAAATGTATTGTTCTCTCCCCCCAAACTGAGTGATAATGATACATTAAGGTGCATAATCTATAACTCCTTATATTCTTGACCTATTTCATATTAATTTAAAAATCTCGTCTTCAAAATGCTTTACTCTTGCTTTAATTTAATGTATCCATTAGCATCTATTCTGAACACAGCATCTAAATTCTAGCTTGGTATAAAGGCTCTTTAGTATCTAGCTGCAACCTGTTCCAACTTCATCGTCTACCAAACTACTCCCATCAAGGCTCTTTATAACACATCATACTCTAGAAATTTAAAAATAAACAACTAAATAAATGTACACAGGTACATAAAAGCCCATAAGAAATACCTAAGAATAAACTTTTATAGGAAAAGTCAAACACACCAGGAAAGACAGAGACAGACAGACAGACAGGGGCTGGGATTTTTATCTGTAATACTGGAAAAATATGAAAGATGGGAGTTGCTAATGAGAGAGCAAACTTAGCTTGCCCAGAGCCCTAGATCTGATCCTTGGCACCCAAAGAAAGAGCTTTGTTTGAACAAGCAGGATGAATATACTGTTAATCTTCATTGTCAACTTGACTGGATTTAGAATATTCTAGGAGACTGGGGAAGAGCACACCTCAGAAGATGTCTAAGGGTGTCTCCAGAGAAAATTAACTGAGTGGAACGGCTCCACCTCATGGGTTAGAATCTAAGCTGTCCCACCATGCCATCTCTACCATGGTGGCCAGAACCTTTCACAACAATGAAAATAAATTCCTTGTGTTGTTTCTGTTATTTTGTCAGGTCTAGGGTCACACCACCCTCAACAGACCTGATTTTGTTATTTTGTCAGAATGACAAGAAAATAAACTAACACAATCTATTGCTGTTGTTGCCTAAATATGTTACAAACACTGAATAACCTTTATACTGTACATATGAGTGGCAGGAAATAAGAAATTTAGTCTCTTAAATTTTTTTTAAATATTTATTTATTTATTATGTATACAATATTCTGTCTGTGTGTATGTCTGCAGTCCCGAAGAGGGCACCAGACCTCATTCCAGATGGTTGTGAGCCACCATGTGGTTGCCGGGAATTGAACTCAGGACCTTTGGAAGAGCAGGCAATGCTCTTAACCACTGAGCCATCCCTCCAGCCCCCTAGTCTCTTAAATTTGATGTAAGTGCAGAACACACAGCATTTCAACACTTCCTACTCCAATAGACAAGCCCTGCCAGCTACAAAGCTTCTCCACACTAAGCATTCCTTCGCTGTTCTGCACAAGAGGAGAAATAACTCAGAGTTGGGGATAGCTCAGTTGATAAGTGCTTCCACACAGCATGAAAACTCAAGTTCAGTTCCCAGCACTAACTGAAAAAGCTGGGCACTAGGGAGGCAGAGGAGGTTCATTAGTCAGTAGCATAGTCTCATAAGCCCCAGGTAAGAGAGCTTGTCTCAAAACACAAGGTGGAAGTGTCCCAAATAACAACACATAAGGACGACCCCTGGCCTCCATATGCATGAGTACGTATAACACACACATACACACATACACATACACGAACAATTCATATTTCACAAGGATATTCAAGAATAAAAACATCTGAAGTGTCTGATAAATAGCATGAATACATTTTAATGTTAATAACTGTAATAAATCATTTTACTTTTTAAAGGTGCAGAAACTTGCTTGTAGGTTAATAGATTTATACAGACCCTGTATATTATAGCAAACTCGGTCTTCCAGTGTCATAATTGATCTGAGAGCACCTACTCATCATGGCTTATCTTAATTAAATAGCTGCTGCCACACAACTTACCATATTTAATAACTCAGGGCCTTTGACGGATATAAAATTTAGTCCAGACTCATTTGCCACAGCCTACCCAGAAGAAACAAAAAGATACAAATAAGACAAATAGGAAAAATATTTTGTACTTATTGGATGCTAATTATTGAAAGAAATTTTAAGCCGGATGTGGTGGTATGTATACACCTTTAATCTCAGCAAGCAGGAGGCAGACGCAGGCCATACCTTTGTGAGCTGAAGGTCAGTCTGCACAATGAGTTCCAGGTCAGCTAAGCTATTTTTAAATGGCCACTGCAAACTTAAAGATGAAACCTTTAGAAAGCCACCTTGATGTACTTTAAAAACATTGCATTCTTGGGACTGGAGAGACTGCTTAGCAGTTAAGAGCACTGGTTGTTCTTCCAGAGGACCTGGGTTTGATTCCCAACATTTTGCCTATAACTGCAGTTAAAAGGGGCCAGATTCAAGAGGATTGGACACCTTCACACACACATACAAGCAGGCAAAACATGAATGCACATAAAATAAAAATAAAAATTATAAAAAAATGCATTCTAGTCACTGAAAAATGATTTAGGACTACATTTTAATAAAATTACCAGTGAACGCAAGATTATATAGTGTAATGGGACTTTGGAGTCAAGGTCTCACGTGGCCTATGCTGGTCTCAAACTCATTGTGCAGCAGAGGGACAACCTTAAACTCCTGATCCTCCTGCCTCTAGCTCCCAAGTACTGGGATTGCTGGAATGTACAACCATATCCGTATCATCATAAACTACAAAACATCTCTATGGCAAAACTAATACAGGCATTAAAAAAAACCTTTAACATTTTTATTACACTTACTTATGTTTATATATGTATGTGTGTGGTGTGTGCGTGCTTTACAGCACTCTATGGAACTCAGAGGACAATGTGGAAGAGTCAGTTCTTTCCTTCCACAATGTGGGTCCTGGGATTGAACTCAAGCAATCAGGTTTGATGCCAAGTGCCTTAACCTGCTCACTGGCCATCTCTTTAAAATACTGTATTCAAGGGCTAGACAGATCGCTCAGTGGTTAAGAGCACCGGCTGCTTTCCCATAGGATCTGTGATTCCGAACACCCACACAGCAGTAGGTATGTAACTCCAGCTCCAGGGTTTCTGATGCTTTCTTGATCTCTCTGGGCCCCCGGCATACATACTACACAGGTAATATTAAAAACAAACAAACAAAAACAAACCTAAAAATACTGTATTCAGGAAATATTACTAAGCAAGAAAAGTGTATAAAGACCTTTTATTTGAAGTTAGGTATAGTAATACACATTTACAATCCCAGCACTCTGGCGGTTAAGGTAGGAGGGTGATCTGTAAGAGTCTAAGGCCAGCCTACGTAGGATATACAGGACATACAGCAAGAAACGACTCCCTATACTTAACATAAAAATTTTCCTAAATAAAATTTTACATTTTAGAAATATGGAATATATAAATATATATATATATATTATCACTATGGTTTAGATATGCAAGATTTCCTAAAGGTTTGTATGTTAAAGGCCTGGCTTTCTGCTAGCAGTATTTTGGGAAGTATTTGGATCATAAAAGATTTGACCTAAATGATAAATTAATTGATGCATTAATAGTCCAATCTTGCTAGGCGGTAGTGGCACATACCTTTAATCCCAGCATCTAGGAAGCAGAGTCAGGCAGCATGAGTTTGAGGACAGCCTGGTCTACAGAGTTCCAGGACAGTCAAGGCTACACAAGGAAAAGAGAATTCGATCTCATTACTGTAACACCAGGGGCACATTCTGGAAAGACGATCTTATTTCCAGTCTCTTTCTCTCTCTGCTTCCCAGTTGGCACATGGTAAGCTACTTTCCTTTGTTATCCTTCTGTTATGTTCTTCTCCTCACCACAGGCACAGAAACATGGAGCCATCATCAGATACTGGACTAAAGTCTCAGAAATCACGAGGCGCAATATGTCCCCTTGTGATGTTTAGGTGTTTGATTACACCAACAGAAGCTCATAAACAAATTATCTTGCATATATTGTATCTTGATATGTATAAAGAAAAACACCTGGGACCAACTACAAAATGAAACAATGGTAGCAGAAAGGCGTAGTAGGATTATAAATGTTTTTTTTTTTCCATTTTGGTAATATATATTCTCTATTGCGAAAAGCTTTTTTTAAAAAAAAATTATAAAGAACACATTGAAAATATTCAAGTTATAATAACTGAACAAAAGCAAAAAATAAGAGCAGCTACAAAGATGAGAATGGCTCCTGAGCAAATATGACTGGCGAGTTCATGAAATGTTTCCTAACTGGGAGAGACACATAAGGCTTTCTGTCCTCAGGGGACAGACCCCTTTTCTTGCTTCTTTCCTAGGAATGAGGGTGGCACAACAAATTAAAACCATTTTGTTAGCTAGGCGATGGTGATGCAACCTTTAATCCTTGCACTTGGGAGGCAGAGGAGGAAGATCTCTTGAGTTCGAGGACAGCCTGGTCTACAGAGCAAGTTCCAGGACAGCCAGAACTGTTACACAGAGAAACCCTACCTTGAAAAAAATAAAAATAAATCAACAAATAAAACCCATTCAGTTCTAAAGAGGGATATAAGAATGTAGAAAATTTTATTTAAAAAAAAATCAGTTTTGCTAAAACAGATTTCTAACAGAAAGTATACAAAGGATGTATTTCATGTCATGATTCAAGCCTTATTATCCTCCTGAAGGCAAGAAAAGCAATGCATGCAGTTGAACTTCTACCATACCTTTGCTAGCAGAGTTTTCCCACATCCAGGAGGACCAGCTAGGAGGATGCCAGCTGGAGTCACCAAACCAAGCGTTCTGAACTGGTCTGGGTTGCGAACTGGTGCCTAGAACAAGCAATGCCAACAGCGATCCATTATAGATATCCACTTTACACTGAATATTCAAATGCATCTCATCTTTTACATTTGACCCTGTTCACAAGGGCTGAAAATGGCAGCCCCTGGCTGACTCATTTCAGACATCAGGTACATGGTGACAAATAGGAAAGGCTCTCTTTTTCTTTTTTGAAACAGGATCATTATGCAATCCTGGTTAGCCTGGATCTCGACATGTAGACCAGGCTGGTCTCAAGCTCAAAGATTCAGCTATATCTGTCTCCTAAGAAGAGGTATTTAAGGACTATACTATCACATTAAGCCAAAGTCACCGTTCTTAAGGTGTAATTTATGAGAACATATTAGGCAAAAAGATAATAATATTTCATTATTTTTGTTTTGTTTTTTGAGACAGGGTTTCTCTGTGGCTTTGGAGCCTGTCCTGGAACTAGCTCTTGTAGACCAGGCTGGCCTCGAACTCACAGAGATCCACCTGCCTCTGCCTCCTGAGTACTGGGATTAAAGGTGCACGCCACCACTGCCTGGCTTCATTATTTTTTATATTATAACGTGTGTGCCGAGGTATATAGACTGGAGGATAAACTATTGTGTGTCCTTGCCTTTCACCTTCTTTGAATCAAGGTCTCTTGCTTTTTCTGTCGTGTTTATCTAGCAGGCTGGCCATCCAGGGACGCTTCCTGTCTCTACTTCCAGTCTCCCTCTTGGAGTGTTGTGGTTATAGAATTCACTACTGCATCTGATTTAACATAGCTTCTGGGGACAAACTTAGGTCCTTATCTTACCTGATGACTGAGTTATTACCCCAGGTCAAGAAAAACTACTGCAATATTTTAAAATCAAGTTTTAGAAAATCAACCAAATTTCTAAGTTATGAAAATCCAGGTACAGCTTTCTCCAGGAAATCAACAGACCATGCACACAGTCAAATGCCACACATGCCTGTTCTCTGCAATTCTAATGTACTTTCACTTTTGATAGTACATACCCATTAAATAGATCATAATTAAATTAAAATGGTCAATAAGCAGAAAAGAAAAAGTAAACTAAAATCAAACCAAAGTTCCATGGGTGTAAAACTGCCTTGATCCTCCTGAATACAACCAAGACACAAAGGTGGTTTTCATACAAATTGGTCTTGTATGAAACCAGGATTTGTTTTCCTTGAACTCACTATATAAAAACCAAATATAACCAAAATAATGAGTATGAAATATCTCAAGAGAATGACATCTCATTGTTGGGACAGTTAGACTTAAAAAAGGTGACAACTGAGGCTGAATTTCCAATTATAAATAAAATTATATCTCAGTAAAGCTACATTTCAAAAGATGTATTTGGGAACAATAGAAATGGCTCGGTGGTTAAGAGCACTATTGCTCTTGCAGAGAACCTGAGTTCAGTTCCCAGTACCCTACCCACAAGAGGGGTTCTCAACAATCTATAACTCTAGTTCCAAAAGATCTGATACCTTCTGACGTCCGCCAGTACTAGGCATGCGCATGTACACAAATATGCACACAGGTAAAATACTCATACACATAAAATAAAAGTCTGAATTTTTTTAAATAATATAATCTGGTAGACATGCATGCAGGTCTTTTTTTTAAACTAGATCTTAACTCATGACCAGTGATACTGATAGCTGATATACCTACCAATATTGCCATAATGAGCTCTTCTCTAACATCTTCCAGGGCGCCAATATCAGCCCATGTCACATTAGGGACAGTTACAAAGCCTTCCCTTTTGGCAGAAGGCTGGACTTCCGCTAGAGCAACAATAAAATCATTTAATTCAATGCACAGTCCTTGCATCTGTTCCTGTGAGAGGGGATCTTGGTCTCTTAGCAACCTCAACAGCCTTTGCAATTCATCCTTTAAGACAAAGTTAAAAGAAAAAAGTGTGAACCACAATGTTACATGCAATTTAAATAATTATTCTAAGATTCCACATGTTAAAGTAACTTTAATGAGCTTCTATGTATTGTAATAATTTCTTTCTCCTTTATATAAGATATATTCATTTCATTCTAAGTAGATACTATATCTGGTTAAATAAAGATAAATCAACTATAATCAAGATATATAAAGCCGGGAGGTGGTGGCGCACACCTTTAATCCCAGCACTCGGGAGGCAGAGGCAGGCGGATCTCTGTGAGTTCGAGACCAGGCTGGTCTACAAGAGCTAGTTCCAGGACAGGCTCCAAAACCACAGAGAAACCCTGTCTCGAAAAACCAAAAAAAAAAAAAAAAAAAAAAAGATATATAAATATAATTTTTAGGCCAGTATTAGTGGCCCATGTCATAGTCAGAGAGAAGACAAATTGATTTGATATTAAATATGGTTCTAAATTTTAAGCTAGAGTTAAATAATGCAAACATAGGCAGTTGGATGATATCCATTTCATTTCTAAGTATTCATAAAACAGCCGACTTAAGAAAAGCTATGCTTGCCAGGTGTTGGTGGCACATACCTTTAATCCCAGCACTCAGGAGGCAGAGGCAGGCAGATCTCTCGTTAGTTTGAGGTCAGCCTGGTCTACAAAGCAAGTTCCAGGATAGCTAGTGCTGTTAAACAGCAAAACCCTGTCTCGAAAAACCAATTAAAGGAAAAAAAAGAGAGAAAAGAAAGAAAAGGAAAAAAAAAAAGTTGTGCTGGCAACAATATAAATTCATAAGGTTCTTAACGCCTTATAAATCAAATACACAGTAGGCAGCTTTCCTAGTCCAAAGGGAGATTGCTTGCTCTGTGAAGATCATGAAGGGACAGGAAAAAAAACCCATCCTCAACCCCAGCCCTGAGACAGGGTTTCTCTGTGAATCCCTTGCTGTCCTGGAACTTGATCTGTAGATCAGACAGGCCTTCAACTCAGAGATCCACCTGCCTCTGCCCCCCAAGTACTGATATTAAACGTGCATACCACTATCACCCGAAAAAATTTAATTGGTTAATTCATGTGGATAGGTGTTCTGCATACATCTAAGTGTGTACCATGTGTTATGTATGGTGCCTGCAAAGGCCAGAAGAGGGCGTTGGATCTTCGGGGACTGAAGTTAAGGACAGTTGAGAGTTGCCATATGGGCTCTGATATTTGAACCCAAATCTTCTGGAAGAGCTCTTTACCAGGGAGCCATGTCTCTAGTCTGTTTTAGCTCTTTATTCATCCTGTAACCAACATCTATATGGATTTATGATACTGATATATTTACTGTGTGCTTTGTGCTAGGAAAGGTAATACTAGCAACTAAGATTAAAATAAAAGACTCTGTGTTTGACTCAGTCAGATTATCAAAGTAGGAAGATTATGCAGCAAACTGCTGCCATTAAAACCACCACACTCAGGCTGGAGAGACGGCTAAACAATGGCTGCTATTCCAGGACCCAAGTTCAATTCAGAGCACCCACATGGCAACTCACAGCTGTTTGTTAACTCCAGTTCCACGGGATCCAATGTCATCTTCCGGTCTCCTCAGACAGCAGGAATGCATACAGTGTACACATATACATGTAGGCAAACAACCAATATCATACCTGCCGAATGTGTTATTATTCAAGAAATTCTGATATTTTTGTGCTCTCTTACTTTTCCCAATAGTCTCACTTTACCAAGATCTTTAAATGCAGACCCTGATTTTTCATTGTTGTATTGAGCACTTAGAACCTGATTTTTCATTGTTGTATCGAGCACTTAGAGGCACTCCCAATAAATACTTATTAATAACGAACAGGCCAAACCTGGATTAAAGTAAGCCCTGAATTTAAGTTAAATTCATATGAAAATTAAATTTGAACAAAATGAGCTTTAAAATACAGTTCTGGGGCAGAAGAGCTGGCTCAGTGGTTGAGAGCACTTACCACTCTTGTGGAGGACCTGGGATCGAGTCCCAGCACCACAAGTGGCTCACAACCATCTGTAACTCCAATCCCAGGGCATCAGAAGCTCTCTTCTTACTTCCATGGGCAACAGGCACACATGCCTGCTCATATACACATGTAGGCAAAACATCGATACACATAAAACAATAAATTCCAAATAAAATGAAATGAAATACAGCTCTACTTAGTAGCGCCATGCAGTAAATCTCATAAAAAGCATCCTGCACTGATAAAGTTTATAGCATTTGCTAGTTTGTGTATGAAAATATCGTTATCTACCTGGAAATTGGGAAATTTAAGTGCTTCTGCATTTTTGTGAAAATATATTTTTACAGATTAGAAAACCTGCGTTATGCCAGGCAGTGATGTCCCACACTTTTAATCCCAGCATCTGGGAGTTGTGAGGTCAACCTGGTCCGAATGGCTAGAGCTATTACACAGAGAAACCCTGTCTCAAAATAAATAAATAAATAAATAAATAAATGAAAGAAAAAAACAAAACAAAACAAAAATATCCCACACAACTAAAAAACAAAATAAAAGGGTTGGAGAGATGGCTCAGTGGTTAAGAGCACTGGATGTCCTTCCAGCAACCACAAGAGATAGCTCACAACCGTCTCTAGTGGTATCTGATGTCCTCTTCTGGCATTAAGTCATACATACAGATAGAGCACTCATACATAAATAAATAAATCTTCATTAAAAAATAAACAAATAAATACAAGAGAGAGAGAAAGAGACGGAGAGAGCACTGAAAAGCACCTGTGTTTCAGAAGTGGGGTCAGCCCCCCGCCTCTCCTCCTGGGCTCCTTTAGGGGGCAACCCTTCCATCTCAGGACTCTGCTGCTCCTGCTGCTTCATCAAGACCCTATTGACTGCACACATGGCTGCCTCTCGGCAAAGTGCCATCAGATCAGCACCAACAAAGCCCGGCGTTAGGTGTGCTAAGTGACAAAAATTGAAAGTTTCTGGAAGTCTCAGTTTTCGGCACAAAGTTTGAAGTATTCTGTAGAAATGACAGTTGAAAAAAATTTAGACCCGCCAGTCTAATAGTAAAAGCAAATTCCTAACTATATTTATTTGAAAGTTCATACTATATTAATCCTTACTGATAGTCTCATGAATAAGATGGAAAAATCATTCACTCAATAAATGCTTGGTCACTGCTACATGCCCAAGTTTATCCAGAAAAACTTTTGCTAAATATCTATTTATTGGGAACTATGCTATGCATTATAAGGAATATAATAAGTACAGCCTTTAATATATACATATATACACACATAAACACACACACACACACACTTTTAAGCGTTTTGCAATATTGTAGAGGAAATAGCTTATGGGGACACTTTCAGAGCAAACAAGACATGAACTTATCAGAAAAAACCTCTACACCCAAACCATACTTCTATTCAGCACCAAAAGCTTGTCCCCCCTTGAAACAGTGTTTTAATGTGTTGCTCTTGTTGGCCTGCAACTTGATATACACAACAGGTTAACCTTAAACTGACAGAATGCCTTTGCCACACAAAAAACCCAGGATAGCCAAAACAATTCTGTACAATAAAGGAACTTCCGGAGGCATCCCCATCCCTGACATCAAGCTCTATTACAGAGCTACAATAAGGAAAACAGCTTGGTATTGGCATAAAAACAGAGATGTTGACCAATGGGAATGAATCGAAGACCCGGATATTAATCCACACAGCTATGAAAACCTGATTTTTGACAAAGAAGCTAAAATTATACAATGGAAAAAAGAAAGCATCTTCAACAAATGGTGCTGGCATAACTGGACATCAACATGTAGAAGAATGAAAATAGATCCATATCTTTACCACGCACAAAACTCAAGTCCAAATGGATTAAAAACCTCAATATTAATCTGACCACAATGAATCTCATAGAAGAAAAAAGTGGGAGGTAGTCTTCAATGCATGGGCACAGGAGACCACTTCCTAAACACAACCCCAGTAGCACAGACACTGAGAACAACAATAAATAAATGGGACCTCCTGAAACTGAGAAGCTCTGTAAAGCAAAGGACACAGTCAATAAGACAAAAAGGCAACCTACTGAATGGGAGAGGATCTTTACCAATGCCATATTGGACAGAGGACTGATCTCCAAAATATATAAAGAATTCAAAAAAAATCAGACATTAAAATTCTAAATAACCCAATTAAAAAATGGGGTACAGAACTAAACAGAATTCTCAATAGAAGAATCTCAAATGGCCAAAGATACTTAAGGAAATGTTCAACATCCTTAGCTATCAGGGAAATACAAATCAAAACAACTCTGAGATTCCATCTTACACCTGACAGAATGGCTAAGGGCAACCATTACTTTCTATTCTACCATTTTTAACTAGCAGGGTCTCTCTACATAGCCCTGGTTGTCCTATAACTCACAGAGATCCATCTGCCTCTGCTTCCCAAGTGCTGGGATCAAATGTGCGTACCACCACCACCCGGTACCATTTTTCTGTTTTAATAAACTGCCTCTACTTCTACCACTATCCACTTTTGTGTATGGGAAGCATATACTCTGGGTTATTTAAAAAAAAAAAAAAAAAAAAAAAGGAAGAAAACATGAAGTTGAGAGAGAGGATGGGGCAGGAAGAGGTGTATATGCAAGGAGTTAGGGCAAGGACTGGGAGATAAATATGATGAAAACACATCGTATGCAGGTATGAAATTTTCAAAAATATTTTTTATAAAAAAAAATAAAACAGCTCTTCCTTCATGTATGTCGAAGATTTCTTATAAAACAAAAGTAGAGTTTGGGGGTGTGTGAGAAGATGACTCAGTGGTTTAATGCACTTGCTGCTCCTGCAGAGGACCTGGGTTTAATTCCCAGCATCCACTGGCCACTAGCAACTGTGTGTAAGTCTATTTTCGAGGAGATCTGATGCCCTCTTGCCCTCTTCTGATCTCCATGGGCAACAGGCATGCATGTGGTGCACAAACACACATGTGGGAAAAATTCTTATACACACTAAATAAACTTCGTTTGTTTTGTTTTTTCGTTTTGTTTTTTTTTTGGTTTTTCGAGACAGGGTTTCTCTGTGGTTTTGGAGCCTGTCCTGGAACTAGCTCTTGTAGACCAGGCTGGTCTCGAACTCACAGAGATCCGCCTGCCTCTGCCTCCCAAGTGCTGGGATTAAAGGCGTGCGCCACCACCGCCCGGCTTGTTTTGTTTTTTCGAAATAGGGTTTCTCTGTAGCTTTGGAGCGTGTCCTGGAACTAGTTCTTGTAGACCAGGCTGGCCTTGAACTCAGAGATCTGCCTGCCTCTGCCTCCCAAGTGCTGGGATTAAAGGTGTGAGCTACCACTGCCTGTCAGGGATGGGGGGGAAATAAACTCTTTTTAAAAATTTTTTTTTAAGGAAAAATAAATTATCATGTTACCTTAAAATTTATCTTCTAGGGCTGGGGCAAAGTTCAGTGAAAAAGAAAGCACTGGTCTAGTTTGGAGCAAACTCTGAGTGCAACCCCAGCACAGCGCTAAAACTGTTCTCTGGTCAGGACATTGTGCTAGGTTACATTAATTAACTCTCCACAGATCTTAAAGCTAAAGCACTATTAGTATTTTACACATAAAGTAAGCTACTTTTTAAATTATTATTTTCATGTAAAATTAAAGGTTGGCATAAGACACTATGAGGCAGAGCTGGGATTATTTTCTGTATTGAATCATAGCTCTGAGATTACAGGCATGGACAACCTTGCTCAACTGTTCTACAAATAAATAAATATGAGTAATATGAATATTATTATTTTGTTGGAGATATAAAAGTATTAGTAAATAAACCTTGATAATAAGCTGTTTGAAGAATACATATGAACATAATTATTATCTATACAAATAATTATGAAGTCAACATCTTAGAAACTGTTGACTAATAATTATTTTTAGAAAAACGAAGTGACATCAGACACTGGGAAGAAGGAAAGGATGGAATAGACCTGTGCTGAACCTTTTACACACAGCGCTTTCTTACCACTTCCTCCACCTTTTCTTCTTCCCGCCCCTCTAAGGCAATGATTTCCCTTCATTATTTATTACTTTTCCTAAAAGTAGCTAGTGACTATTTTAGCATCACAAAAAAACATTATAAATGTAACAGCTTCCAACATTCACTAGATTTCTACTCTACTACTCAAAACAGAACAAACAAAGCCGGGCGATGGTGGCGCACGCCTTTAATCCCAGCACTCGGGAGGCAGAGGCAGGTGGATCTCTGTGAGTTCGAGACCAGCCTGGTCTACAGAGTTAGTTCCAGGACAGGCTCCAAAGCCACAGAGAAACCCTGTCTCGAAAAAGCAAAAAAAAAAAAAAAAAAAAACAGAACAAACAAAACCCAATGAGAGAGACAGACAAGAGATAGAATGCACTACATTGTATTCTTACTATTTATTTTCAAAACCTGTTGCTTAGCTCACATAGTGGAATATAAACAACGTCATTCCATAATATACCTTTCTCTGGAAGCCTCATCTGGGATACCCAGGCATACTTCTCGGTCAAATCTTCCTGCACGTCTTAAAGCAGGATCCAAAGAGTCTGGTCGGTTAGTAGCTCCAACTACTAGAACTCGAGCTGTAGCTGCCACGTTATTCAGATCTAGTGAGGACCAACATAAAAGAGTAGAGAACAAGTCACCTGACATTTGAGGACAACAATGTTTATACAAATCATTTAAAGGTTAGAGAGAATTTGTGTACTTTAATATATAAATACTTTAAATCATTGTCTAATACAGTGAAAGTGTGAAGAAGATAAAGATTGCCTTTTGTGCTGAAATTCACAGTCTACTAAGGACTATGAAGTGCATAATTAAGGAAACAATGTGTCAGACAAGTTTCAAGAAATTTAGTAACAATCAGGATAAACCAAGCACTGTAACAGAGCAATGGAGGAGATGAGGCTTCATAGGAACAAACCCTGCAGAAAAGCCTGATGGGCAAATGTGGTATTACAAACAGAGCTAAACGTTACTGGAGTTCTAAGACAACAACAGCATGAGTGAAAACACACAGGTGCACAGGCAATGCACACACAGACAATATAAATGGCCCAGCAGTGGGAGAGAGGAAGGCAGCAATGTTGTCTCGCAAGAATAGGGGAGAACCAGACAGTGGGATAGAACATCCCAAGTTGCTCTGGCTTATTTTAGAGACAGATTTTCAGGAATAAACAGAATACGGGGTTTAACTTTTATCTTTCACAAATATTCTACCAGTTTTAGCTTTCATAAATATTCTGTCAGCTGAACCAGAATTAAACAGAGAGAGTCTAGGCTACCCTGCCTCAGGAAATAACATGTCATTCAAATGTTACGTACATTATAAATAATGTACCTATTTTATTAGCAAGAATCTATTAAAAGCTTTTCTCATACTATAGGTCTCAAAAACATGACAGAAAACTTGAGATGAAAATGAAACAGTATAGGGCACTAGTGGTGTAAATTCAATGGTAGAGAGCTTGCAGAGCTCACACCAGGACCCAGGTTCAATCCCTGGCATTGCACAAAAGGTAAAATACAACAAGTAATTTATAAATTGGCACAATAAGAAACTCGTAATACATATTATGTTATGTAGTATTTCAAATTAACTTTCCATTTGTATTTTTTTGGTTTGTTTGTTTGTTTGAGACAGGGTCTCATTCTTTAGACAAAGCTGGGCCTGAAATATACTATGTAACCCAACCTAGCCTACAACTCATGGCAATTATCCTGTCCCAGCTTTCTATGTGCTTGGATAACAGATTACAGAAATATGACATCAAAACATATTCTATTTCTTTTCTTGTTTTTGTAATATATACCTGGCTGGACTATAATTCACTATGCAGCCAGGTTAGCCTCAAACTCTATAAGGAAACATTGGTAGAAATGCTTAATTCTGCATAGTAAACTTAAAGAATATTATTACAGTTAAAAGAGGTAAACATAGGGCTGGAGAAACGGCTCAGCAATTAAGAACTCATAGTGTCCTTTCAGAAGACCCTAGTTTGGTTTCAAATAACCAGCCCTGGGTGCTCAAAATGACCTGTAACTGTAAGGGATCTTATGTTCTCTACTGGCAATGCACTCACACATAAAAACCACACATACAAACTTAAAGTACTTTTTTGTGGAAGTAAGGATAGAGACAGGGATTCACATTGTAGCTCTGGCTAACTGGAATTCACTGTATAGACAGGGCTGGCCTCAAACACACAGAGATCTGCCTGCCTCCGCCTCCGGAGAACTGGGATTAAAGGCACCTGCCACCACACAAGAGCAAAAGTAAAAATATTTTTTAAAGACAGAAATAAAAATACATTAAGATTTTATTATTTCTCTCCCAAAGATATTAAGGGACAACAGTAGGTACTATGTGACCCTGAAATTGTAGAGAGCAAAAGCAAAACAACATAATATATGCATATTTAATTACTACAGAGTTGAGGAGACAGCTTAGGTAGAAAATTATTTGGTACACAAACATGAGGTCCTGAGTTCAATTCCCAGAACCCACATTAAAGAAAAACAAACGGCATGAAACCTCGCACACCTGTAATCCCAGTGCTGGAAAGATGGGGACAGGCAGATCCCTGGGGCTCACCAGCAGTCAGTCTAGCTTATTTGGCAAGCACTAAGCCAATTCAATTAATGATGGTCCCTAAATAATGATATCTGAGATTGTTCTCTGGGTTCCCTTTTCACATACACATGTAAACACTCCTGGCACACACATGTGTACCCACATACATACACACACAGGCAGAGTACAACACAATTTGAAATGATTGGAAAATCTTCTACAAAAAAGATCCTATTATGAGATTCACTATTTAAATGGTTCGTTTTAAACGCACATACGACTTGCATTATTTTAAGAAATGTATTATCTTAAAACTAATTCATTATTTTAAACTGACCATCCATGCAGGTTAGAAGCTGGGCTACAATTCTTCGTTCCATATCTTTTGAAGCAACTTCTCTTTTGGGGGTAATAGCATCAATTTCATCAATGAAAACAATACAGGGTGCGTTTGACTAGAAATAAAAATAACACAAAGATATGACTATAAAATAAATTCTCTATATTGGTAGATAACGTTTATGTATTCTTTAGAAATTTAAAGCTCAAGGATGAGTCAAAGAATAACCATGAAAAAGGCAGTTCATAAAAATGCTTCTGGTTCTCTTAGGACAGAACAGATATTCTGAGAACGGAATGCATCATGGTTCTGAAATACCTTCTGAAATTCTTCTGTAAGTCAGATATATTTGCATGCTACATTTAAAAGCTTTAAACTAAGCACAGTGGCACATGCTATTAATTTTGGGCCTTGGAAAGACCAAGATTTCAAGGACATCCTAGGCAATGTCTCTAGTTCCAGGCCAGACTGGCTAGAGGAGATCCCATTTCACAAAACCAAAATAAAAATAAACTTCAAACTAGAAAATACAAGTTTGCTCAAATGGTATGACTTTTTCTCTAACATAAAAATGTCAAAATTTGGCCAGATGGTGGTGGCACACGCCTTTAATCCCAGCACTCAGGAGGCAGAGGAAGGAAGATCTGAGTTTGAGGCCAGTCTAGTCTACAGGAATTCTAGGACAGCAAGAACTGTTACACACAGATTCAGCTGACCTGAGCTAGGGGGAGCACAGTGACACCAGACTGACAAATGGGGATACTGCACAGGACTGAACTAGGATCCCTAATAGAAGTGACTGAGGTGTGGCTTGGGCAATATATGGGGCCACTGGCAGTGGAACCAGGATCTAACTCTAATGCATAAACTGACTATGTGGAGTACTTTCTCTATGGAGAGATATCTTGCTCAGCCGAGGCACTGGTGGTGGTGGTGAGGCTTGGCCCTACCCCAGTGAGGTGATAGGAAAGACTTAGTTAACTTCCCGTGGAAGGCCTTACACTATCTGAAGAGCAAATGCAGGGGTGGGGAAGAAGGTAGTAGAAGGGGGAACTGGGACTGGCATGCAACTAATATTTTTAAAAATTAATGTATTTTTATAATTTATATTCAATATCATTTATTACAAATGAATAATTACTTATTATTGCAGTTAAAACACATTTCTCTATTTCACATCAGCTTCTAGTAGTCATAATGGTTATGTTTATGAGCCATTATATATTTTGGATGCAAATAAAGATGCAAAATTAAACACAGTGTGGTGGTTCACAACTGTCATTTCAACACTTGCGTGGAAGCAGGAGGATCCTAAGTTCAAAGTCATCCACAGTTACACATGAATCCTGACACTAGACTGGGTTCCCTACGACCCTGTCTAAAAGGTTAGGTAGGGAAGGAAACACAACAGAAAAACTTTGCGTCACTTTTTAGTTTTCGTCACAGTGGTGACTCCTGTCTGCTCAAGCACACGTCATGATTTACAGGACCCTTGCATTATACTGGACACAGTGTTAAATGTTTTCTAAGATATCTTTCATCTGGGCATGGTGGTGCATAACTATAATCACAGCACTTAGGAGGCTGAGGTAGGAAGGTTGTGTGGCCAAGAATTTAAAACCAGGCTAGACAACATATCAACACACTGTCTGAGAAAAAATAATCTTCTGATTTAAACAATCAGAAACTCCATGAGCCGGGCGGTGGTGGCGCACGCCTTTAATCCCAGCACTTGGGAGGCAAAGGCATGCGGATCTCTGTGAGTTTGAGACCAGCCTGGTCTACAAGAGCTAGTTCCAGGCAAGCTCCAAAACCACAGAGAAACCCTGTCTCGAAAAAGCAAAAAAAAAAAAAAAAAAAAAAAAAAAAAGAAACTCCATGAGAGTTGAGTATTTTTTACCATTGCAGGTTACTCCAAGTAACAGGGTAGAGTAGATAGCCTCCTCCCTACCATGCTAGGTGATGACCCTGAGTTGTCTCCAACTTTCTTAGTCAGAATACACCCATACTATGCTGAAGATGTAACTTCAACTAGACCCAAATATCCTCTTTTAAATTTTAATAACAGAAATTGTAGTGAGCTATAATTTTTTTCCTCTGGTAAGTGAATTTCCTTTTAACCTCTAATCATATAAAGAGTAATTATCCTTGAGTTTTACAGTACTTGTATAATCCTAAATATGATAATTCTCCTATTGTTTGCAAGTTGTTTGGTCAAACATAAGCTAGAGAAACAAAGTGAATGAAATATCGTAAGGACAAGATGTTTTGGATATTAAACTCTCAGGTATGACAGCACAAAAAACATTACCTGTTTGATCTCATATGAAACAGATTACTTGCCAAGAGTCCTCATCATTAAAACCCACTTTAAATTTTTACTACTAAACCTTTTTACAAAAGGAAATCCATGAGTGGGAAAAAGCAACTAGCATTAGAAAAGCCAAACGGGCAAGAGCTGACTCACCACAGCTTGGTCAAATAAATCTCTGAGCTTTTGCTCAGATTCTCCAGAAACTCCTGACACAATCTCTGGTGCGGCCACTTTCAGAATTGGCAAGTCAAGTTCCTGTGCACAAACACGGAGAAGAGTGACTAAAGAGTAAACACAATTTAACTTCCTTACATTTTCCCTATCCAATCTGCCCTGTCAAAATTAGGTTGTTTTGTTTATTTTTAAAAAATTATTACTTACTATGCATCCATGAATGTATGTATCTGTGTGTGCCACTGTGCACACGTGGAGGTCAGAGAACCACTTGTAGAAGTTGGCTATCTCCCTCCACCTTGTTGTTTCTGGTTTCAACACAGGCTCATCAAGCATGGAGGATGTTCCTTTACCCCTTGAGCCAACTTTCTGGCCTCTACAATTTCCTAAGGAATTTCATCTTTGTGTGTGGGCACAATGACAAACACTAATAAAAGTTTAGAGAGATGGACTCAGCAGTTAAGAGCACCCACATAGCAGCTTACAACTGTCAGTAACTCCAGCTCCAGGTGATTCCACACCCTCTTCTGACTTTCATGGACACTAGCCATACACTTGGTACATAGACATACATGCAGTCAAAGCACTCAAAAATGTAATACAGTAAATAAATTGAAACAAAGTCATCCAGGTGGTGGTGGCAAACACCTTTAATCCCAGCACTCAGGAGGCAGAGGCAGGTGAATCTCTTTAAGTGTGAAGCCAGACTGATTTGCAGAGCAAGTTCCAGGACAGCCAGGGCTACACAGAGAAACACTATCTTGAACCTCCCCTACCCCAGTCAATAAAACAAAAAACCCCCCAAACACCTAAGAAAGGCTGGAGATGAGTTCAATCCCATAAGCACATGGTGGCTTACAACCAGCTATGACAGGATCTGATGCCCTCTTCTGGTGTGCAGGTGTACAAGCAAAGCACTCATACATAAAATATATATAAATAAAAATAAATCCATAAAAAAGAACGAAAATCTTTGGTTTGAACCACCAATTATAGTGGTTATACCTATAATCTCAGCACTTAGAAGACTAAAGCTTTGGGCTAACAGTGTTGAGACCCTGACTTTAAAAGAAACCTTAGGATTTACCCAAATACATAAATGCAAACACTAAGTTCCAAGGTCTGCTATGCAGTGGCCATGAAATAAATTTATTTTTAAAAAGATAAATCAAATTTCCCTTAAAAAGTGAGAGCTTGGGTGGAGAGATGGCTCACTGGTTAAGAGCACTAGTTGCTCTTCAAAGGATCTGGGCTCAAACCCCAGCACCCACACGACACTTCACAGCTGCCTGTAACCTCAGTTTCAGGGGAACCAAGACCCTCAACAAGGAATACATGCAGGCAAGACACCAATGCTTATTTAAAAAAGAAAAAATAAAGAAAAGTGAAAGTCTGCTCTATTGATGATAGAATAATATGCTATTCTGCTAGCTGAAATTCCTTGGATTACTTTGCATTTTACCATAAAGTAAGTTTCTGAAAAATTTGACATGACAAAATTAAGATTGCCAGGTTTTTACTTTGCAAAATAAATGTCTTTTTGTGGGCACAGGGGTGGATGGAGTTGATCCAAGGAAGAAGCACACAAAATTAAAGCCTAGGCTAGGTAGGTTTGCAATCCTGCCTTACCCCACACATTTCAGGTGTGTGTTAACATGCCTAAGTGATCATTTCAAACTGTTTTAGAAAGGCATTTTAACAATGGAAATCTTAAATAAATTTAACTCCAAGAAAAAAAAATACTTTAAAAATATTTTGCTGCTTTAAGAACAACTAGGATAAGAAAGAGAGGTAACTAAAATGTAAACTAAGTGTTTAAAAGAGTTTGTAATTTACAGTTATGCTATTTTGCTTTCCACCCAATTTTTGTCAAAGACACAATAATTGTATTCATTAAAAAAACAGCATAAGTAGTGTCATGAGAAAAGTTGGGGCTGGGGATGGCTCAGTCTGTAAAGTGCTTAGAGCAAGAGAACCGGAGTTTAGAGCTGCGCCACTGATATAAAAGCCGGGCAGTGGAGCTCCACATCAGGAACCCAGCACAGACAGGGAAAGATGATCTCTGGAGTTTCCTGGCCAACCAGTCTAGGCAAATTAAGTGTGATCCAGGTTCAATGAGAAGCCCTGTCTCAAAACAACAACAAAAAGACAATGAGGAAGCTGGGCGGTGGTGGTGCACGCTTTAATCCCAGCACTCAGAAGGTGAGACGCAGGTGCATCTCTGAGTTCAAGGCCAGCCTGGTTTACAGAGTGAGTTCCAGGACTAAGAAACTCTATCTCAAAAAACCAAAGACAATGAGGAAGATGATGTGAGAGGAAGAAAGAGAGGGAGAGGAGGAGGAAGGGAAATTACTTATAGATCAGATTTGCTTCCTATAAAGATACCAGGGCTAATTGGAATTGACCAAAGAGAAAAATAAACAACAACAACAAAAATCAAACTCCAGTACCAACTAGCCTTACCCCAGCAATGGCATGCGCAAGTAATGTCTTCCCACAGCCTGGTGGCCCATGCAAGAGAACTCCACGAGGAGGTACGACACCAAGGTGCTGGTATACCTCTGGGTGACGCATGTGTATCAGCATTTTGCAGACTTCCTGTCAAGAAATAAGCATAAAAGATGTCTTCCTCAGTCCAAACCAGAAATGCTGAGTCAAAGTAGAATAAAATCTTCTGTTTTTTGGAACACTAAAACATACTACATAGAACACAGGCTTTAGGCTTCCACTTGAGTTTGAATCCTGGCTTTGGTATGCTGTGTAAATAAATGATATCTCCACACTTCTGTTTCCCAAGCTGTAAAAATATCTACCTCATAAAATACCAAGAAAATTAGCTAACACAGAGACTGTAACAGAGGAGACACTAAGAAACTGTAGCCATTACTATTAGGACTGTCAGAACAGTATAACATTTAAAGCATGTACTTTACACACACTAAAACTAAGATTCTGAAAGGACAGGAAGCTTCATTTCTCTCTTGGCACCCTCAATGATCAGGTTTGCTCATCGCACCTTCCCTGTCTTCTTTTCTATATTCACTTCACACTAAAAGCCAAAGATGCAGGGCTGGAGAGATGGCCCAGTGGTTAAGAGCACTGGCTGCTCTTGCAGAGGACCTGGGTTTGTTTCCTAGCACCTACACGGTGGCTCAAACTGTAACACCAGTTCCTGGGAATCTGGCACTCCCTTGTAGCTTCTGAGAGCACCACACATGCAGAGGTGCACAAACATACATGCAAGCAGAACACCTATACACATAATTTTTTATTTAAATTAAAAACAAACAGGCTTTGTTTGTGTAAATGCAATGCCTTTTCCCAACTGGCACTAACTTTTAATGTTGCGTCATTGCCTCCAACATCTTCAAACTTCACACTGGAAATCTGCAACTCTACACTCCTTGCTTTAGCTAGTAAAAAACAAAAAAGTTGAAAAGATTAGTGATTCCTTACCAAAGCTCCATTAGATTAAAAAAAAAAGTTTTCACCTAGGCATTTCCACACACAAATTGTTCTCAAAACAACTCAAAATAGTGAAGCCCTCTCTCAAAGCAAACTCAACCCTGCCATCTACTGCTACGCACTCACCTTTCTTTTGCAGAATAGCTTCTATTTCTCCATCTACTTCCTGAAGATCCGCCGTCTTTCTTTTGTTTCCTTTCCCCTTTGGCCTACCTTTCCTTTTCTTATCACTTTCCAGAAGAGAACCTTTTAAATTCTGGGGAGAAAATATAAACTTAAATATGCTATACTTCAAATTACAATGTTAACAGATGGTTTTCAAAGGCAGCAATATATACACACACATTTGTGCTGTAGCTATTACCAATCTCTTTCATGCCTTCCTTCAGAAACCTAAAGGTACAGCTTAAATCTTAACAGTTGCTAACTTTCTTTCTAGGTTCTGCCAGCTGACCAGTTAAATTTATTTAATCTCTTCTAAAAGACTTAATACAGGGCCTGGGGAGATGGCTCAGTGGTTAAGAGCATTGCCTGCTCTTCCAAAGGTCCTGAGTTCAATTCCCAGCAACCACATGGTGGCTCACACCATCTGTAATGAGGTCTGGTGCCCTCTTCTTGCCTACAGGCATACACACAGACAGAACATTGTATACATAATAAATAAATATTTAAAAAATAAAAAAAATAAAAGACTTAAACCCTGTCTCGAAAAAAGCAAAAAAAATAAATAAATAAAAGACTTAATACAGATAAACAATATCTTACCTATGTTCTCCATAGATGAACAGTTACAGCTTAAAGCAAAGAAAGATATTTGGGGAAAGACCCAATAATAACATAAAAGGAAAACCTATTCCCCCCAATACTTTGATGATGAAAATAGAAGGATCTAATAGAAGTTAAGGGCTTTCTTAGACATAAATTTCAACAATGGACTAAGCTACAAGAGACCCTATTTCAAAATCAAACAAAGATTTTTTTAAGTCCTTATCATAAGACCATGAGAACTGAGTTCAAATTCTACCCCACGCCCATAAAAAGCTGTGTGTCATGGGGTAGTCTGTAATGCCAGTGCTGGGTAGGCAAAGACAAGAGGGTCTTTGAAGCTTGCTAGTCAACCAGTCTAACAGAATCAGAAAGCCCCAGATTTAGTATGAGACTTTGAGACCACCACATGCCCCATGTGAGTGAATGTGTGAGTGTGTGTGTGTGTGTGTTCATGCGTCTGTTTTAGACAGGGATTATCTAGGTAGCCTCGGCTGTCCTAGAACTTGCTCCATAGACCAGGAAGGCCTTGAACTCAGGCATGCATCACCACCAGCTAGCTGACTTTTCTTCCTCAAAAGGTAGACAGACTACACTTAGGAATCTATTCAACAGTTGAAGCACTAGAGGCCTGTACTAGGATAATGACAGAAGCAGTAAAAATGATAAAGCTTTCTGTGTATTTCAAAGTAGTTGCGATTCTTTAAAAAAAAAAACAAAAATAAATTATAAGTATTTGCTTGATGTTAGATTCAATAAAAAGACTGCATATACTCCAACACATGGAACTACATTGTCACTATAAAAATACCTGTATCTTAACCAGGCAGTGGTGACACACGTCTTTAATCCCAGCACTCGGGAGGCAGAGGCAGGTAGATCTCTGTGAGTTAAAGACCAGCCTGGTCAAAAGGAGCTAGTTCCTGGATAGGCTCCAAGGCTACAGAGAAACCCTGTCTCAAAAAAAACCAAAAAACAAAACCAAAACCCCAAAACCAAAAAAGCCTGTATCTTGAGCCAGGCATGGGGGTGCACAGCTATAACCCCAGCACTCAGGAGGCAGAGGCAGGCAGATCTCTGAGTTTGAGGCCAGCCTGGTCTACAGAGTGAGTTCCAGGATGGCCAAAGATATACAGAGAAAGTCTGTCTCAAACAAACAAACAAAAAACAAAAACAAAAGAAAAAGAAAATACCTGTATCTCAGAATCTGGCTTTAAGTTGCTTTGGTCATCTGATAGGTCCAAGAGATGACTGTCTTTCTTTCCACCTGGGGTTTTGTCAATAAACCATCCTCCCTCAGATTCTCTGGCAGGGGTCTTCAATGGCATGATGCTCGTTTTAGAAGTCAGCAATGGTGTTGAAGTGGTGGCTTCTCCTTGGTCCAACTTCGAAGTGTTTGAAACAGAGTCAGAGTTTCCTTTCCGATACAAAGACAGCAGGGAGTTGTTCATGTGATTTGCTGACTGGCAGAAACATGATCTCATTTAAGTTACTCAGGAAGTATTAAGCTTTAGTACCTAAACTAAGAAGCTTTGTGTATTTTACTTTAAACAACTTCTCTCACATTTACAGGCAGAATACACAGGCTATTAGTTAATTTCCAAAAAAGTTTTTACTATCCAAAACTACTATAATCACTCTAAGGTAACAGAACCAGGCCAATTCATAATTGGTGATTAAATAAAATCAAGAGGTATGAAAATGGACCAGTAATCAGTGAGTCATAACTCAATACTAGATCAAATATAATGGAGTACTGTAATCACTTTGTTAATAAATTTAAGGCCTCATTTACCAAGGAAGGATAAACTAAGAAGCAACCGTTAAGTAACTTGGCACGTTTTTGCTGTATCTTTTTATTTAGGTCTGTCATGTTGCCTCCTTGGCAGAAAGTACAGGCTGCCCTTGTACTTAGAAATCTGCCTGCCTGTGCCTCTCAAGTGCTGAGATTAAAGGTGACACAGACTGATGTATTTCTTTATTACCTGCCTTAGTATTCTAATCTGCCTTTAGTTTTGGCTATTGTTTTCTCTCCTTTTTCTTTATATATATTTTTGTATATTTATTTATTATGTATACAATGTTCTGTCTGTATGCCTACAGGCCAGAAGAGGGCACCAAACCCCATTACAGATGGTTGTGAGCCACCATGTGGTTGCTGGGAATTGAACTCAGGACCTTTGGAAGAGCAGGCAATGCTCTTAACCACTGAGCCATCTCTCCAGCCCTCCTTTTTCTTTATATAACTAATTATACAAGCGTAAGTACTGGAAGGAGGACTAAACCATTGATAATATGTACAGAAAGCATTCAATTATGTATTGATAAAGATAAACAAGGTCCTTCATTCTATTTTTTATTTTTCTTTTAAGAAAGGATCATAATGAGTAAGGAAAACAAAACTGGGGGCTAGAGTGATGGCTCAGCAGTTAAGAACACTGGCTGCTCTTTCAGAACACCCAGGTTCAGTTCCCAGGACCCACATGATGATGGCTCTTAATTCTAGTTCCAGGATATCCAATGTCCTCTTCTGAACTCAGGCACCAGATATGCATATGGTGCACATACATACATGCAGGTAAAACAGTAATATAGATATATACATATATATATATATATTAAAAACAGATGAATCTTAAAAGAAAGGAAGAAAAAAAGAAAAAAGGAGTAGGCTCACAGAATGTCTGACTTACCTGTGGGTCTGGGTAATCTTCCATGTCTGAATCATCATCAGAATAGCTTTCAGTGTACCTAAGGAATTTAAGAGAGAGAGAGAGAGAGAGAGAGAGAGAGAGAGAAAGTAAAAAAAGTTTTGAAGGCTTTTCTCTGATAACATAAAAAAATTACTATCTCAAGTAAGTTAGTATATTAAGGTAAACATGATGAGTCCAAGGGCTGGCTGGGGTGGGGGTTGGTGCAGACCTTTAATCCCAGCACTTGGGAGACAGAGGCAGGCGGATCCTTTGAGTTTGAGGCCAGTCTGATCCACATAGTGATTTCCAGGACAGCCAAGGCTACATAGAGAAACCCTGTCTTGAAAAATCAAAACACCCAAAAACTACAACAACAAAAAAAGGGAGAGCTGGATCAGCGGTTAAGAGCACTTGCTGCTCATATATAAGACCGAGGTTGGTTCCTAACACAATGACCTCTACCTCCAGCTTATAGGATATATATGATGCCCCTTGGGGCCTCCACAGGTACCCACATATACATGGCATCCCCTAACACAAGCACACTCACTTAGAATTTTTAAAACTTAAAATAATTGAAAACAAAACAATACAAATCTCAGATCAGTGTACGGGTCAACCATCATCAGAGAAGCTTATTCCATCATCATCATCATCATCATTATTATTATTATATTTTGTTGTTTTGAGACAAGAGTTTCTCTGTATAACAGCTGTGGCTGTCCTGAAACTCGTTCTGTAGACGAGGCTGGCCTCGAACTCAAACAGATCCACCTGCCTCTGCTTCTGAGTACTGGGATTGAAGAAATGCACCACCACTGCTCAGCTTGAGAAGTTTATTTGTATAGTAGATGAGAATCAGTACAGAGACCCACAACTGGATCATGTGCAGTGTAAGACTTTGAAGCACTCAGCTTTAAATGGGATGTCGTCACCAAACCCCTCCCTCAAGGCTCAGGAATCTGTGCAGAGGAGGTAGAAAGATTGCAAGAGCCAGAAGTAGTGGATAAATCCAAGGAAACAGTCTTCCAGACACAAGAGCACTGATGCACACATGAACTCACAGACACCAAGGCAGCATGCACTGGACCTGCACAGGTTCAAACTGGACAAAGTCCACCACCGAAAAGGAAATGGGGATGAGAAGTAATTCCAATTGAAAGCTACTAGGCAAGGGGATATCACTGGGGAGATTAACTACACTCCAAGGAAAGCCCCATTTTGGGAGGAGTTAGTTGGCTAACATAAAACAAACTCCAAGTTTTCTGTGAGACCTTTCTATTTTGGCTTTTTTTTCCTGTCTTACTAGTTTTTGTTTGCTTTAGTTTTCATTTTTTGTTTGAGGCAGGTAAGGGAGGTGGGGAAAATCTAGGAGGAACTAGGGAACAAAACACATTGGTGGCACACACCTTTAATCCCAGCACTTAGGAGGCAGAGGCAGGTGGATCTAGTGAGCTCCAGGATAGCTAGGACTACACAGTGAAATACTGTCTCAAAAAACCAAACAAAATAATAATAAAAATAAATCTCAGGAAAAAGAGATCAAAGGAAAGTGGGATTTGAAAATTCATTTTAAATAGCCAGGTGTGGTTGTGTATGCCTTTATTCCCAACACTTGGGAGGCAAAGAAAGGCTGATCTCTGTGAGTTGAGGCCAGCCGGATCTACCAAGAATGTTTGAAGATAACCAGGACTACACAGAGAGACGCTGTCTCAAAACTAAGCTAAATTAAAAATAAAAATTCATTTAACCACTTAGAACCCCGTGCTTAATATCATGGAATATCAGCTTCCTTATCTATCAATATAAGGACTGTCTCATATTTTTGTTTTCATGTTTACAGGTGCGTTTTGCCTGCATGTATATATGTGCACCGTATGTATATCCCCGAGAACTGCAGTTACAGACAGCTGTGAGCAGTCATGTGAGTGCTGGGAATCAAACCTGATTCTTCTGGAAGAACTGAGCCATCAATCCAGTTACAAAAACATTTGCATTTTTAACATAAGTACACCAGCCATAACAGATTTAAACACTAAAATTTCTGCCATCTTTTAGTATACCTGGCATTATATTAAAGCAAAGAATAACAATGATGACAAGACAACTGTGCTGGTAATACAAAACAGAAAACAATTCCAAAGTCATATGATATAAAGATTACAGTAAATCTCTATAATCAAGTGTTAAGAGAAAACTCACAGGGCTCTAAGAAGGCCCAAGACATCTTCACTGATGGTTGAAGGCTGAATGGGATTTGTAAGTGGAAATGAATACTCAAGTTACTGAAAGCCAGTCCAAATATCTTTAGGGATAGAGAACAAGCAATACAACTGGAGGAACAGACAATGCAAGGCAGGAAAATGTTCAGGTACAATTGCACTGTTGGCCAAAAAGAGCCGCTGAAAGTTTTCTGAATATGAATGTGGGACTTTAGAAAAAAATGCTTTGCAATACTTACTCATCTTCATCTTGTCTTGCTCTTTTTGCCAGATGTTTGTCCTCTAATTCTTTAAGATTCTTAAGTTCTTTCTCACTACAAATGATGCTAAATACTGAAACAAATAAACAATAAAATGCCATGAGTTAAAACAATTATTTCCATAAATGTTGATAATTCTGCTCAAACAGTGAAAGACTCACCTTTTTCTACTTGAATCCTAAAAGCATTTCTTTTTCTTCGGCCATAATCTACACTGGGAAAAAAAAATTTTTTTAGCACAGTTTTCAAAAATATATTCCACGAAACTTGCACACTATAGAATCCTTATTGTTCTTATTGGTTGATAAATAAAGCTGCTTTGGCCTATGGCAAAGCAGAATAGGGGCAGATGGGAAACCCAAGCAGAGGGAGTCTGGGAGACGCCAATCAGCTGATGAGGAAGCAAGACGTGTAGAAAATGAGGCAACACCACAGCTACATGGCAATATATAGATTAATAGAAAATGGTTAATTTAAGATATAAGAGCTAACTAGTAAGTCTGAGGCATCAGCCAAACATTTATAAGTAATATTAAGCCTGTGAGTGGTTCAGGAACTGGTGGGCAGGAGAAAAACAAAACAAGAAAACAAAGTACTTAATTTAAATGGAGACCTTGAAGTGGTGAGGCCTTTATTAAGCAAATGTAAGCATATTAAAATGTAAGAAATCAGAGCACAACAGCATCTCAGACAATAAGGTAAGAATAACTAAACCAAACCAGCCCAAGATTAATTCTTTCCTAAATGGTGCTTAGTTAGGACTCAGTCAAGAGAGCTACATAACATTAAAAAGATAAAGGCAGGCCTGAGAGAACACACCTGCAATCCCTGAACTCTGGAGGCTGAAGCAGGAGGACTGTGAGTTTGAAGACAGCCAGTAATACCTAACAAGACCCTTGTCTGATAAATAAAAGATAAACTAGAAAATGACTAACTAAAAGCATAAAACACAGGCACAACTATAACAAAGAGAGAGCCAGCAGATGGTTCAGCAGGTAGGGCTGTTTGCCACATAAGCCTAAACCACCTGAACTTGATCTCTGAAGCCCATAGAGGGTAGAAGGAGACAACTTCACAAAGTTGTCCTCAGACCTCCACATGCATGATGTGGCATGACATATGTACACGTGCACACGTGCATGTATACACACAGAGGGAACATGCTGGGAGATTTTTTTTGTTTTTGTTTTTCAAAACAGGATTTCTCTGTAGCTTTGGAACCTGTCCTAGAACTTGCTCTGTAGACCAGGCTGGCCTCGAACTCACAGAGATCCACCTGTCTCTGCCTCCACCACCCGATCCCACTGGCAATTTTTTTAGTTAAAAAAAAAAAAGGAGAGGTGTTTTTGCTGAAAAGCACTGAGACTCCATACTTGGACCCACGACTATTAACTAAGAATAGGATGAAAGCCAGCATCTCTGCCCTAACTTCTACTTGTTTCTGGCTCCTGCATGAGGACAGTAATCACTCCAGCAGTGTCTACCCTAATCTTTTTCATCCCCCTCTAGGCTACAAGTTTGGAAGTCAAGTTGGGCTGCAGGAAACTTGCTCTTAACAACACAAAACCCAGAGGCAGGTAGATCCCTGTAAGGGGGAGGCCAGCCTGGTCTACAAAGTGAGTCCCAGGCCAGCCAGGGATACACATTAAGACTCTCAAAAAACAAAATAAAGCAAAGCAACACAAACAAACAAAAACAACAAAAAAAGAAAGTACCACTCACACAAAATAAGGGCATTAACAGGTATAAAAAAGGAAATTGGTCAGATCAGGTTAAATAAATATGTTCTCTAAAGACATCCCTTCAATGGCTGTGGTTTTTGGGGTTTTTTTTTTTGTTGTTGTTTTTTGTTTTTTTCGAGACAGGGTTTCTCCATAGCTTTTGGTTCCTGTCCTGGAACTAGCTCTTGTAGACCAGGCTGGCCTCGAACTCACAGAGATCCACCTGCCTCTGCCTCCCAAGTGCTGGGATTAAAGGCGTGCGCCACCACCCAGCTCAATGGCTGATGTGAAGACTGGTTTTCAATGGTGGTGGAAGTGACATTCCAAGAGGGAACTGTGACCCTGTGAGGGGCATTTCCTAAGTCACAAAGACTGGAGAGCATTAAGAGAATCAGTGAGTGAGGGCACAGTTACTGGGTATTCTTGCTTAAACAACAATTCTACCTAAAAAGCCTACTGCTCCTTCAAGACTCTCAGTTGTTCAGCCATTCATTCGTGACAGTGAGAAAACCCGAGTTGAGTTACCTAAGCTGGGACCTGTCTGCTGTATACGTAAACCCATGTTGAATACTTTTAAAAGAACTGAACTTTGTAGGAATACAATTAGCTTATAAATTGAGAGATTCAACTGTTGTTTTTTAATTCAACCTGAC
Organism: Microtus oregoni; assembly: GCF_018167655.1. NCBI lineage: Eukaryota > Metazoa > Chordata > Mammalia > Rodentia > Cricetidae > Microtus > Microtus oregoni. Next base: position 5,170,509 of record NW_024543221.1, read on the forward strand.
ATCTTCCTTCCTCAGCTTCAGGTGGTGGGCTTATAGATATGGCCACCAGGCCTGACTCACATTCCTTGACAGAGTCTGAGAGCTGAGGAAGAACACGCACCAGCTTTTAATTTTCTGATGAAACAGAAATGGAAGTAATATAGCAGTATCTCTATCTCCTGGCCAACTGAAGAGAAAATAAAAGGAAAAAAGGAGCCATTTCCTCCAGGGAACGGAATCAACACTAAATATAGTAGATGATTACAGGTGTTTGGATAGCTGATTTGGGATTTAGGTTTAATGAATTGGTAAGATAACACCAGCAGATATTGAAATCAACTGAAAAATTAAATAAAATGAGATATTTAAAATGGAAGGGGAGAGGGATTTAAAAAACAAGGATTTAGAAGTACACTTCTTTACCTGTACATTTTTTGCAAATCAGACGCTAAGATCCCAGTGTCCACGTATTTGCCACATCTATTGCTGGTGAGGTACTGAAGAGAAAATATGATTTCTGTCAGTAAATTCAGAGGTTGAATTATTCCAACACATACTTCTATGCAAATTCCTCAGGAATAAAGTATACCACAAAATATAAAAACATATCACAAACATAATTTTTTAAAAAAACTATTACAATCTGTAACTGGATTGTTTTTAATTTTTTTTTTTTCCAGACAGGGTTTCTCTGTGAAGCCATGCCTGTCCTGGAACTCGCCATGTAGACCAGGCTGGCCTCGAACTCAGATCTCCCTGCCTCTGCCTCCTGAGTGCTGGGAGGGATTAAGGGCATGTGCCACCACCAACCGGCTTAGAAGATTTAATTAACATACTTAGCCACTAGAATATCTTAAGTAGTAAGGGCTTACTATACATCCTATGTTCTCAAACACACATGACCAAGCAGCAAATGTTTGACATCTGCCACTCACAAAGCTATCAGCTGAAGCTAGGGCTGGAGACAGCTACTAGTGAGCAGAGATAACTAGGAAGTCGGATATAGAGAATTCAAGATAGCTGGGTGGTGGCGGTGCAGATGCAGGCAGAAATCTGAGTTCGAGGCCAGCCTGGACTACAGAGCAAGTTCCAGGACAGCTAGGGTTACACAGAAAAACGAGAGACAGAGAGAGACAGGCAGAGAGAGAGAGAGAGAGAGAGAGAGAGAGAGAAACAGAAACACACATGCCTTTCAGGACGTGTGGTGGCAGAGCCATTAACCTGGTATTGGAGAAGCAGAGGCAGGAGACGTCTGTGAGTTCAAGCCTGGCCTGGTTTCTCTACATAGCGAATTCCAGGCCAGGCTGGGCTACACAGTACGACGCTGTCCCAATAAAACCAAAGAAAAAGAAAATTTCTCCCTCCCCTCAACTCCGTGCTGCTGAGGGCATCACTAAAGGCTAATATCACCACACAGCGCTCCCCAGCTACGAAAATAAGAAAACACTGGCAAAAAGCACCCAGGCTCCCTTTTTACTGTTCCCCTAGAGTAACCGCAAGCTCTGGAATTAACGCTGAATTGTGGGCACCGAGGGCACTGGAAGAAAAGCCATGTCCCGACTTAAGAGGAGGTCGAATCCTGGCCTCGATGAGGAGGGCAGGCCGGGGCAGGCGTCCACGGTGGGAACATCCACGCACCCTGCCGGAACCCAGCCGCGGCCTGAGGCGCCGGGCAACCGCACGAACGCCGAGCCGCGGTAGTCTGGGAAACACACGCACCTGAATGACCCGCTGCTTCAGCTTCCCGTCTATGAACACCGCAGGCCTGGGCTTCATGCTGCAGGGGCCAACCGCGGGCACTTCACCTTAGCTGCAAAGCCTGCGGCAGCCACCTTACCCGATGCACCGGAAACGGAGCGCATGCGTCGTCCCCCAGCACCGGAAGTGCCCCCGGACCTCACCCCCTACCCCCACCTCCAGCCCCGTGCGCACACCTTCTCCTCAGCCCTAGAGCTCTGGAAGTAGAGAGGATTGCACTGCTAAGAAGAACGGGAAGACCTGGCAGTGCGCGCGAGTTTCTAACCCAGTTCTTTTTTCAGGATTGCGCAACAGGGCCTAAACGGCTAGGCCCGCTTTGAAGACATTAAACTTTATTGGTTCCCAACTGAGCAAACGGACACGGACGCCAACCTTTGTGGCTGCGCAGACTCCCACAAGCGAGTAGAAAATTTGAGTTTAAAGAAGGTTTAGCGGCACGTGCGTGTAACTTAAGTATTCGGGAAGTCGAGGCGAGGAAGGTTGCTGAGAGTTCAAAGGCAGAAGGGCCAAGTAGCAAGATGCTGTCTCAAAACAAAAAAGTTTGCATTTGTCACAGTCCAGGCTAGGAGCCGCAACATGTTCGTGTTTTTGTTTTTTGTTTTGTTTTGAGACGGGTTCTCACACTGTAAACCCAGGATGTGTGGAACTCAGTCTGCAAAATGAGGAGTTTTTCCCTTAGAGACGTTTTTTCAGGCAAAACCATGAATCTTGACTTTGTTGGAGAAAAGAATTTCAGGAAGAACCAATATGAAGCAGAATTGGAGTTTATTAAAAATACTTTCAACAGCCGGGCTGTGGTGCTGCACGCCTTTAATCCTAGCACTTGGGAGGCAGAGGCAGGTGGATCTCTCTCTCAGTTCCAGGCCGGCCTGGTCTGCGGAGCGAATTCTAGGACAGCAAAGGCTGTTACGTAGAGAAACCCTGTCATGGAAAAACAAACAAAAAATACTTTTTAACAGCCTTAAGCACAGTGGTTAATAGATACTCAGGGGAAGAACAAGATGAAAACCGTGTGAGTATGGCTTTCTTTGCCCTTTCAAGGGAGGACTGTGTGCAGTAGTTTTTGCAGTGGGTTTGTGAAGGAGCCTCTGAGTTGTTACTGGTGTCTATTTTTAAGGTAAATTGTTCAAAGAGTAATTTACAATGAGGTTTAAATGGTTGTTAAGAAAGTTGGATTCAAGGCCGGGCGGTGGTGGCGCACGCCTTTAATCCCAGCACTCGGGAGGCAGAGGCAGGCGGATCTCTGTGAGTTTGAGACCAGCCTAGTCTACAAGAGCTAGTTCCAGGACAGGCTCCAAAACCACAGAGAAACCCTGTCTCGAAAAACCACAAAAAGAAAAAAAAGAAAAAAAAGAAAGAAAGAAAGAAAGAAAGTTGGATTCATTCAGGAGGCTGGAGAGATGGCTCAGTGGGTTAAGAGCACTGCTTGCTCTTCCAAAGGTCCTGAGTTCAATTCCCAGCAACCACATGGTTGCTCACAACCATCTGTAATAAGATTTGGTGCCCTCTTCTGGCCTGCAGGCATACATGCAGAATACTAAGAATACTGTATACACAATAAATAAATCTTAAAAAAGAAAGTTGGATTCATGAGGGAGAAGCTCTGAGAATACAGAATGGGTTGTCTTTTACTTTCTATTGTGAAACACACAGCCGAGTTAACTTAGAGAAGGGTTGGTTTGTGGATCATGTTCCAGAGGGATAACCGTGATGGTGGAACAGAGGGCAGCAGGCAGGCAGCAGCTGGGGCAACAGCTAAGAGCACACATATCTAATCATAAACAGAAAGCCTTGAACTAAATCAAATTGGTGGGAATCTTTTGAAACCTTAAAGCTTACACTTCAGTGACAAGGCCACACCTATGTCTTCCCTAGACAACCACAGACTAGGGACAAGTATTCGAATGTCCAAGGTTGTGAGGACTCTTCAAACCACCACAGTAACCGTGCCTGGAAATCTTTATTTTTCAGTTCTGAATATCAAACCCAGAAGCCGCATAAATGATAGGCAGTCACTCCACCAATTGAGCACATCAAGGTGAACTATATCCCTACCTCCGAATTTCATTCTACTTAATACCAGAATAATATCCCATTGTGTGTGTGTGTGTCTGTCCATCTTGGATGTTGAGGTGGGTTCCATAACTTGACTCTTGGGAATAGTGTTGTAATAAAATATGGGTATTATGTAGTTATCTCTCGTGTACCGACATTCATTTGGGAATATACATAGGAGTGGATCAACTAGATCATACGATATTTTTAGGAATCTTCCTACTGTCTTCCATAGTATCTGTGTAATGATCTGTCCAGTCCCTTTAAGAGGAAAGCCCTGTCCACTTCCCCCACCTCCACTGAGACAGATCTTCCTTCCTACTTGCAGCCTGAGTCTCTTCCTTTTCCTACTCCCTCAAGAAGAAGCAGCTTCTGTCTCTCCTTTCCCTCCCCTCCCCTCCCCTCCCCTTCCCTCCTGTCCCCTCCTTCTTCTCCTTCCCTTCCATAACCCACTAAATAAATATCCAACCGCATTCTACATGGCGTGCCTATCCATCCGTCTGTCTCTCACCTGCCGCCTGGCTCCCTGCCTGGGTCCAGCTGCCTTAGGAGACCTGCATGCACTGTCCCTGCCTGGTACCGGCTGCTCTGCTGCTCTCCAGACCCCCTGCCCGCTGCCTGCCCCCGCTCCAGGACCTGCAGCATGGTCTCATGGCGTGCTGCCCGCTCCAGCCACTTGGGAAGTGGACAGGGCTTTCCTCTTAAAGGGACAGGACAGATCATTACACAGATCTATTACAATCTGTAGTAGTTTATATTCCCATAAGTAGTACCTAAGGTGTCCTTTCTTTCCAAGTCCTTGCCAGCCATTGTTGGTAATTGTCTGTAGTAGCCTTTCTGACTGGAGTGAGATGGACTCTCAGCAAAGAAGTTATTTGCATTTCCCTGTATCATGCTGCTCTCAACAGCAGGTATAAAATGTTACATTGCCATCAAAATGTATAAGAATCCAATTATCGCCAGGTGGTGGTGGCGCACGCCTTTAATCCTAGCACTCGGGAGGCAGAGGCAGGTGGATCTCTGTGAGTTCGAGACCAGCCTGGTCTACAAGAGCTAGTTCCAGGACAGGCTCCAAAACCACAGAGAAACCCTGTCTCAAAAAACCAAACCAAACAAAAAACAAAAACAAAACAAAAAAAAAAAGAATCCAATTATCTAGCCAGGAGGTGGTGGCACATGCCTTTTAATCCCAGCTCCAGGACAAGCTCCAAAGCTACAGAGAACCCTGTCTTGAAAAAACAAAGCAAAAAAAAAAAAAGAAGAATTTCAATTATTCAAGGGGAACACCTTGGCTCATTTTGTAATCCCAGCATTCAGGAGACTGAGGCAACAGGATTGAAGTTTGAGGCTAGCCCGTTCCACTTGGTGAGTTCCAGCCATTCTTGGCTATCCTGTGAGACCCTGCCTCAACAACAACAACGGATAACAAGTATTTCATGTCTTCAGCTGTTGTGTTTGTTTTACTCTTTTGGGTTTTTTTCGAGGGGGCACCAAGCTCCCAAATAAATCACATGGAGGCCTATACTTTCTTACAAATGCCCAGACTTAGCTTGGCTTGTTTCTTGCCAGTTTTTTATCTCTTTTTTAAAATCTATTATATGTTCTGCCTGTGTGTATGCCTGCAGGCCAGAAGAGGGCACCAGATGGCTGTGAGCCACTATATGGTTGTCTGGAATTGAACTCAGTACCTTTAGATGAGCAGGCAGTGCTCTTAACCCGAGCCATCTCTCCAGCCCTCTTGTCAGCTTTTCCTCCCTTTCTTCCTTCCTTCTTTCCTTCCTTCCTTCCTTCCTTCCTTTCTTCTTTGTGGTTTTTTGAGACAGGAGACAGGGTTTCTTTGTAGCTTTGGAGCCTGCCCTGGAGCTAGCTCTTGTAGACCAGGCTGGCCTCGATCTCACAGAGATCCGCCTGCTGGGATTAAAGGTGTGTGCCACCACCACCACCCAGCTATCTTGTCAGCTTTTCTTAAATTATCCTGACTACCTTTTTTCACTGGGCTTTTATCTTTCTTATTTCTTTTTTTTTTTAAAGATTTATTTATTATATACAGTGTTCTGCTAGCATGTATGCCTGCGTGCCAGAAGAGGGCACCAGATCTCACTACAGATGGTTATGAGCCACCATGTGGTTGCTGGGAATTGAACTCAGGACCTCTGGAAGAGCAGGCAGTGCTCTTAACCTCTGAGCCATCTCTCCAGCCCCCTATCTTTCTTATTTCTGTATATCTTACTTTCACTCTCACTCCATGGCTGGCTGTGTAACAGGGTGGCTGACCCCTGATGTCCTCAGCTCCTTGTTCTCTTGCTCCTCTTTCTTCCCAGAGTTCTCTTATTTATACTCTCTGCCTGCTAGCCCCGCCTATCCTTGCTCCTGCCTCACTATTGGCCATTTAGCTCTTTATTAGTCCATCAGATGTTCATCAGCAAAGCATCAACAGCTTCACAGAGGTAAACAAATGCGACATAAACAAAAGCAACACACCTTACAGTAATATTTCCCAACATTCATCAACATGTATTTTCTGTTCTTTTCATAGTAACCATTCTAATAGATGTACCACTTCATTGTAGATTTGATTTACATTTTCTTAGTGGCTAGTAATATTGAAAGTTTTCATGTGCTTATCAGCCATTTGTATAACCTGGGGAAAATGTCCAGAGGTGTTCTTTCTCCACTGACATTTTCTTCCTTTCTTTTTTCTTTTACCTCTCTCTCTCTCTCTCTCTTTTTTTTTCTCTCTCTCTCTCTCTTTGGTACAGGGTTTCTCTGTATAACAGCCCTAGCTGTCCTGGAACTTGCTTGGTAGACCAGGTCAAACTCACAGAAATCTGCCTGCCTCTGCCTCCTGAGTGCTGGGATTAAATGCACCACCATTGCCTGTCTCTGACTCTGGGTTTTTATTACTAAAACCAATTAGAATTTGCGCTATAGTGTCTGGCTGTTGGATCCTCTGCAACTAGAGTTACAGATGAGTGTGAGCTGCTCTGTAGGTGCTGGGAACTAAACCCCAGTCCTCTACAAGAGCAGCTAGTGCTATTACCACTGAGACATCTCACTTGTCCCCGGATTTTGCTTCTTTTTATTTGTTTGTTTGTTTGTTTTTTATGTTTTGAGACAGGGTTTCTCTATGTAGCCTTGACTGTCCTGGAACTCACTCTGTAGAGCAGGCTGACCTCAAACTCACAGAGATCCTCCTGCCTCTGCCTCTCGAGTGCTGGGATTAAAGGCATGTGCCACCAGTGCCCGACAGGGTTTATTTATTTTTTTGTACATGAATAAAACTTCATTGAGATAATGTCTAGCTCTGTAGCCCTAGCTGGCCTAGAGTTCACTCTGTAGACATGAATGGTTTAGAGTACCATCTGCCTATTCCTCCTGAGTGCTAGAATTAAAGGCATGTACCACCATACCTGGCCTGCTGACATTTTAATACTAATCATTTCCTTTTTATAAATTTTGATTCCCCGTAGTTTAACATTGCAACCTTGCTCTGAGTTTTCAGGTAGAATAAGAAACAAAATTTATCATAATGGGAAATGGTAATTTAATAATTATGGTTGATTGTGGTGTGAGCTTTTACACTTTCTTAGGATAAAAAAAAAGCATATAAAGAATTCAGGACAGGCCCAATGTGGTAATGAATGTAACCCCAGGACTCAGGAGGCAGAGGGAGGTCCTGAGTTCCAGGACAGCCAGGGCTACACAGTGAAACCCTGTTTCAAACAAACAATACAGGACCTTCAGGGTTTCCTGTTCCATCTTGGGGAATGTATATGAGGTGAAGTTTATGTGGGTCATTTCTTTTTAATTTTTAAAAAAGGTTTTATTTTACTTGCATGTGTCTGTATATGTGTGCAGGTGCTTGTGGAGGCCAGAAGAGAATGTTAGATACCCTGGAACTGGAATTACAGGCAGTTGTGAGTCTTCTGATATGAAGTGTGGGTCTCTGCAAGAACAAGTGGTCTTTGCTACCAGAATATCTCCCCAGCCAGCCAGTTTTAATTGTTAAGTCCATTTGTTTATTTGTGAGTGTGTGCATGCACTCAATGCATGTGTCACTGTATGTCCCATGGCACACATAGAGAGGACAGAGGTCCTCCAGAGGTGATGGTTCTCTCCTTCCACCATGTGGCTTCACACTTATCGGTAAGTGCCTTTACCCAGTTGGTCATCTTGCCAGCCCAGGCAGGTCTTATTTTGTTTGTTTTTATTTTTAAAAACATTTATTTTTATTTTGTGTATATAGTATTTTACCTCCTAAAGTCAGACTTTCCTTGGTCTGCCAGCTCACAAATAATGAGACAGACTTCTTCTTCTTCTTCTTCTTCTTCTTCTTCTTCTTCTTCTTATTATTATTATTATTATTGGTTTTTTGAGACAGGGTTACTCTGTGTAATAGCTTTAGCTTTCCTGGAACTAGCTCTGTAGACCAGACTGGCCTTGAACTCACAGAGATCTACCCGCCTCTGCTCCCAGAATGCTGGGATTAAAGGTGTATACCACTACAGCCTGGTTTATTATTAATTATTAAGACTTGGCCTTAGCTTAGGCTTTTCCCCAACTAGCTCTTTTAACTTAAATTACCTTTTTTTAAAATCTATGTTTTGCCATATGACTCAGTTACCTGTCCTCTGTAACATGTCTGACTTTTTTTTAATCTTGCTGACATCTCTTCTGTGAACCTAGATTCATCCCAAGTTCCTCTCTTTGCCCGGAAGTCATGCCTATTTTCTCTTGCTTTGCTGTTGACCAATCAGCTCTTTATTAAACCAATCAGAAGGTGCCTTGGCAAAGATACATCTTCACAGTGTACAATATACCACAACACTATAGTTACAGTTTTCTTTAGTTATGATAGAAACTAAATTGGGTATAAAACTTTGGACTCACCAAGAAAAAATAAATTAAAGTATTTTCTCTGAATTTGCCAAATACAAATGGACTGGACATTGTGAATATAGTTTTTACCTGATACTTGTTCTTATTGCATGTAGTTTCCTATGTTAGAGTTAAAATCTTTCTTTTTTGATTAGACAAAAAGTGGGAAACGTTGTGGAATATTTGTTTGCATTGTGAAGATGTGTCTCTGCCTAAGGCACCTTCTGGTTGGTTTAATAAATAGCTGAATGACCAATAGCTAGGCAGGAGAGACTAGGTGGGAAAAAGAGGATCTCAGGGTTAGAATCCAAACCTGCAGGAGATGCCGTTGAGACCAGGAACAAGTCAGACATACAGTACAGAGGAGAGGTAACCATGCCATATGACAACATAGATTAATAGAAACAGGTTAAGTTATAAGAGCTAGTTGGGAAAAAGCCTAAGCTAAGGCTATGCTTTCATAATTAATAATAGTCTCTGTGTTGTTATTTGTGAACTGGCCACCCAAGGGAAAGTCCAACTACAGCCTGCATGTATGTCTGTGTGCCATGCATGCTGCAGTGCTCCCAGAGTCCAGAAGTCATCAAATCCCCTGGAACTCTAGTTACAGATACTTGTTAGCTACCATGTAGGTGCTGGCAGTCAACCCCCGGTCCTCTGGAAGAACAGCACATACACTTAAGCTCTGAGCCATCTCTTCAGCCCCGGTTTGTTTTTAATGAAATCTCTTCTGATGTTCATTTGTAGTTATTTTATTAAGCACTAGTTATTTACAGTGAAGGTACTAGGAGTACAAAACCCAACAAGATATGCTGCCTTTTATCATTTGTGGGGAATGACTGGCTAAGCATGCATATTTGACTGCCTTTGACTTCTCCAAACCTATTTTTTAAATTTTTTTAGTTTTTTTAAGTGTGTGGGTGATTGGCCTGCAAGTCTGTATGAGCACCATATGCATGCAGTGCCTGAGGAGACAAGAGGAAGGCATCAGATCCCCTGGAACTGGGGTTACAGATGGTTGTGAGCCTCCATGCTGGGAATGGAACCCAGGTCCTCCAGGCCCCGCCCATTTTGATTCTTTTTTTCTTTTTTGGTTTTTCAAGACAGGGTTTCTCTGTGTAGTGACTGCCCTACAACTCACTGCATAGACCAGCCAGGCTGGCCTCAAACTCACAGAGATCCACCTGCCTCTGCCTTCTGAATGCTGGGATTAAAGGCGTGCGCCAGGACTGCCTGGCCTCCTTTGATTAAACTCAATTACTCAATTTCTTAAACTTTTTCCATCCCTTGCAAATCTCCAATGCTATTTTCAATGCTGTGTGAGTTCCTCAGCCTGGTCTCTGCTGGCGTTCAGGTGTATACTCATGCCCTTCATACAGTGCTTAGAAGTGCATTAAATCTACACTGTTTACCTTCTGTCTCCCCCAACACTTCCCATGCAAGGTACAGTCTTGTGAGCACCTTCCATTTCTGTTCCGTGCATCTCTAAGGCCTAGAACAGTGCCTCGCAGACACTAACACACACGTTAGAGAGCTGATTTGATAGAGGCATGGGCAAGGTACAGTGGGAGCATAGTGATAATCTGGTACAGAAATCTTAACTGTACTTGTAGCTTTGACCTATGAACCCTTAATGAGTCTATGGATTTGCGACATTGTGAGGCAAATCCAGTTTGTTTTGGCTTCCTTATAATGCTCTTATCAAGCTTCTCTCTTAAGTCACCTTCTTACTGATAAACTTGCTCTGCTTTTTCGCACATTTAATACACCAAATGGCCATAACAATATATTTTTAAAGGAAATCTGATCAAGGTACTTCTCTTAAAGCTCTTGGGTGGTTTTTCAGGTAAAAGTTAAGTTGCTGAGAAGATGGCTCAGAAAGCAAAGGGGCTTGCAGCCAAGCCTGACAGTGCGAGCTCTGTCCCTAGAATCTACGTGGGAGAGGGAGAGAACTAACTCCTACAGGTGTTAGTAGTTCTGGCCTCCACGTGTGCACCTCCCGAGTCATAAATACACTAAATTAAGAAATGTAAAAAAAATTACAGAAAGCTAATCGCCCCCCCCCCCCACACACACACACAAAAAAAGTTTTCAAGGTGCATGTGACCTTGTCCTGCTTTTGTTTGTTTGTTTGTTTGTTTGTTTTTGAGACAGGGTTTCTCTGTAGCTTTGAGCTTGTCCTGGAACTAGCTCTTGTAAACCAGGCCATACCTCCAGAGTGCTGGGATTAAAAGCGTGCACCACCACTGCCCGGCTTCCTTTGATTTCTTAAAACTCAATTTCTTAAACTTTTTTGATCCCTTGCAAATCTCCCAATGCTATTGTTTTCAGTGCTGTGTGAGTTCCTCAGCCTGGTCTCGGCTGGTGTTCAGGTGTTTCCTCATGCCCTTCACAGTGCTTAGAAGTGCTTTCAATCTATACTGTTTACCTTCTGTCTCCCCCACCCTTCCCATGCAAGCTGCAGTCTTGGTGGCACACTCAGTCTCTGTTCCTTGTACCTCTGAGGCCTAGAGCAGTGCAGTGCCTCGTAGACTGTTCATAAAACACAAGTTAAATAAATGGATGCGTAATTGGCTTCTAAAGGCTTGTCACCCACTGAAGTACTTTTTCAGTATTTAATTGCTACCTTTTTGCCTTATTACCCCCCAGAGCACTTGTTTGTTCCGTTCATTTCTGCACTTGAAGTGTAAGACAGCTCTCGGTCTACAGTAGGGGTGTCGTCAGAACTATTTGCTAAGAGAATGAACAGTTGAGTAAAACCCCGGATCCTTGTGAAGATTTTAAGATTCAGAGATGAAAAAGCTTGTTGTAACCGAGAATAGGCAAGCAGCTGGGCAGGCTCTGGGGGAACAACAGGTCAGGGACTGAAGCCAGCAGTGGTAAGACTGGATTTGTATTTGAGATGAGACGTTGTAGGATGCAGGTGAGTAGCGAGCAGACACTAAAGCGGCCCTGTGTGGAGGCTCATGCCTGTAAACCCAAATTAGAGGTCAGCCTGGGCTACAGGGTGAGCCCGTACCACCGGGGGAAGAAAAAAAAAGCCCATTCCTCCCGAAACCAACAATGGTGGATGGATGGAAAGTAAAAGAAACACAAATTTCACACACGGTGAGTAACTCCTTATTAGTGTCCGCGGGTTACCAGCTCGGTGTCAGTAGCTTTTCACTAAGGTTGTGGCCAGCCTCCCCTTCCCCTCGGCGGGGAATTGGGGGGGGGGGGGGGGGGGAGAGGAGAATAGCGAACTGCATTTCCCATCATGCATCGCGCCGGGAGGAGCCTTTCCTGGACCACAACTCCCGGCATGCCGCCTGTCCCGGCGGCGCGGCCCGAAGCTGGTTTGACGGGAGGAGCGGCGGCGGAGGATGGAGGCGGTGGTGTTCCTCTTCTCGCTCCTCGACTGTTGCGCGCTTATCTTCCTCTCTGTCTACTTCGTATCCTTGCTTGAGACGGGCTAGGGCTGTCGCTCATCCCCAGGGCTGCCGCCGGGGCAATGGGCGGAGGGCGGGCCGGGCGGGCGCTGGCAGGTGTGGGGTGAGGGGGCGGCGGCGCGGGCCCGGGTCGCGAGCGGAGGAGCCGAGCTCGGTCTTTAGCCGGCCTAAGCCAGCTTCCTTCAGCCGCCCCTCCGTCTGCTCTCGCCCGCAGGTGCCCCCCGGGAGATCGAGGCATCCCGGGGCCGGTGCTGGCGGGCGGAAGGTTTTGCCGCCTTCTCTCGTCCCCGGTAGCACCCTTGCCCCTTTGTCCTCTCGGGTGTCTGTGCTTCTGGGGACTCCCCACACCCAGGAGATGACTCATTCCAAGAACCGGCGATGTGCTTCCTTCACGTGCCGCCCTTTAGAGAGTTTTTAAAAAGGAGTTTCTTCAGAAGCATCCACAAAGTGTTTCTGGTTGTCCTCGGTAGTGTGAGATCTGTAAATTAAGTAACTATATTTGACTTAGTCCCCCGTTTTGAAACAAAAACAAACAAAAGAAAAGGCTTGCTCGTGTTAAAAGTCAGTATTTTCTATAGTACTTTCTGTGAAGGTTTCAAACAATATTTTCCGGACCGGCAAATTATGTTCAGCAACCTAGCACTGTAGTAGCTGTGTGGCTACATCTCTTCCAGGTCTTCGGGGATCATAGTGCTTGTAGCACAGTGTTGTAGTGCTGTAGTGTAATACACAGTACAGTTTTTTTTTTTTTCTCGAGATAGGGTTTCTTTGGAGCCTGTCTTGGAACTAGTTCTGTGGACCAGTCTGGCCTCGAACTCGCAGAGATCCTCCTGCCTCTGCCTTCCAAGTGCTGGGATTAAAGGCGTGCACCACCACTGCCCAGCCCACAGTCCAGTTTTAAGTAATTAATTGTGATTAGAAAAGTGCACTAGGATTTTTGCATGTTACCCTTTTTCCTTCAAAATCACGTCCCTTTTTCTGATCAAATTTAACCTCTTTTTTAGCCTTATGCAACTTTAGGATAGCAGCACAGAGTATATTTTCCAGTTTGTTGTGAACTGACAGTTTGTTTTAATAGGAAGGGGCAAAATTTGGAATTAGAAATCATTGCTCTTCACTGTCTCTTACCCGCTTCTTTAGGATTGGAGATGTTTGTTTCCTAGATACACACAATGAGAACTTGTGTTAAACACCCAGCAGTGTCTGCCCTATTGCAGTTATTTAGCATCAGTTTTTACTTTGATGATTTCTAATAAAAAGAGCCCTGTGTTTTATTACCTTTGAGGAACTGACTAAAAGGGCAAACATCTCTTGCTGAAGTTCTGATGACCATTGCTTAGCTTGTGATAAAAGGAACCAGAGTTGTTGGACAATCTGAAATGCTTTTTTTTTTTTTTTTTTTTTTTTTTTTTTTTGGTTTTTTGAGACAGGGTCTCTCTGTAGCTTTGGAGCCTGTCCTGGAACTAGCTCTTGTAGACCAGGAGGCTGGCCTTGAACTCACAGAGATCCACCTGCCTCTGCCTCCCAAGTGCTGGCATTAAAGGCGTGAGCCACCACCGCCCGGCTGAAATGCTTATTATTATTATTATTATTATTATTGTTGCAGTTTGGAAAACTAGATTTGATCATCTAAAACAGTCTTGGTCTATACCAGATCATGTATGTATGTATATGTTAACTGGAATGTTTATTGGTTACACATTCAGGGTGCATTTTGGTGAAAACACATTACTACTGTGTTGTAGGATAGTTAGTTGCAGTAATAGTGTGACAGAGAATAGTTGGAGAACGGTCAGAATAGACTTCATGGAGACTATAGGAGTGTGGGGAGTTTGAGTAGTCAAGAAACCTGCAGGTAAAGGGGGACAGATATTTACAGTCACTGGCCAGAGCAAGGTGCAGGGCAGGCATGTTCATTTCTGGGTGATGGTTATAGAGCACCAGGAGTTCATGGTTGCTTTAGGCTGTAGCAAGAAATCAGGTAGGGAAGGAAGTTAGATCAGATAAATGAGGAGGGCAGTAGTGAGTCACTGCAAACTTTTGACTTAAGGAAGTACTTTAGGTCAAGGATACACAATTTCTGCTAGAAATAAGTTCCAGCGATCTCTTGTTGATCTGGGGGTGTGGCTCAATGGTGGAGCACCTCCATAGAACAGATAAGGTGCTGGACCAAGAGAGTAGGGGAAATACATTCATATGGTGACCACAGTTAACAATGTATCCTGTTTGTGAAAAATTGGAAGACTGAAAGTTGCATGCTTTTTACCACAGAAGTAACCATGTGAGATAATGCATCCTGCCTGGCTAGGTTGTATCATTCTACAATGTATATATTGTTTGAAACATTTATATATGATAAACACATGCTATTCTGTTACTTTAGAAGCTCAAAACACAACAGTTTATTAGGAAGCTGAATCTGCAGAGTAAATTCAAGCTAGGAGAGTTTGGGAGATAAACCTATTGGGAAGAGGTTCTTCTGAATTTGAACTATAGTGTTAATTGTGGTATTGGCATTGTCTGGTTATGAATTTGTGGGGAAAGTGATGAAGAGGTGATACTTGGTTGAGAACATTTTACTTTTTACTAAATTTTACCTTTTTTTTTTTTTGAGAGAGTGTTAATTGTATCCTGTAATGCCCTTGATATCCAAATTCACTATGTAGGTGAGGGTGGCCTTGAACTTCTAATCCACTAGTCTCCTGAGTGCTGGAATTGCTTTCTGAAACATATATAATGCTTGGTTGTTAAACAGGAAGTCTGTGTGCTGTTGTGAAAGGACCTAGTTCTGCTCCCCAGCACTGGGGAAAGTGGAAGCAGAAAGGTCCCAGGGGCTTATTGGCCAGTCTAGTCAAACAACAAGTTTCAGGTTTAGACAGAGAATAAAACGAAGGTGGAAAGAAGTAGAAGATTGCCAGCACCAACCTCTGGTGCATACATGTGCACATACATAGACTGTACAAACACAAGAATTATGTATATAATTCCTTATCTTAACCATCAGATCATAACATTGTCTGATTTAGAATGTGATTACATTAATGCTAGATCATGTTGCTCAAAATTAAACAAGGTAAGACATTGCTTATTTTTGGTTGAAGTCAATTCTTTTCATTATTAAGTTTTATAGATCATCAGAATTTGCATTTTTTTTCTTTTAGATTCCTAGCTATTCATTGTAATGTTGTAGCTAGAACTGCTGTGTTTTACAGTATTTTAGATCATGAAATTATGCTAGATCTGATTTTAAATATTGTTTCTTACTATACATGTTTCTGGTCTTCTTGTCTACATGAGGCTGATTGTTCTGCTTTCTTTGCTCATACTGCCACCTCCCACTCATGGAACAAATGTTCAGTCTGCCTTTTGTTGAGTGAAAGATCTTTCTTGTGTGGTTTGTAGGGAAAAATGGACTTGGTTAGTTAGTTTGTTTTAAGGCCATTTCATATTTAATATAATAACTTTATATTGACATAAGTCCTCTAAGTGGGGAGTTTATCTAGATAGGGGAAAACCATTTGTCCCTGATCCATTTTACGAGCTGGACAAAGAAGCTTTCTGGATAAAAATTCATGTAAAAATATATTGAGGGGCACTTTTTGCTTGACTTAAAAAACGGTACCATTGTTACTTCGTATCTTAAGTCTACTGAAAAAACAAGGTTCAAAGGAGTTGGTTGTTAGTTAGTCCCTAACTGGAAACACCTGCGTCCTCATTTTTATTGCTGTTGTGCCATACCTGGCGTGTTGTACCATCTTTTTTTCTTTTCGGAGTAAGTTGATGTTTCAGTATTTGTGTCATTACGATCTACTCTTGTAAAAATATAAGTCTTCATTGCTGAGTCTCAGAGTAGACAGTGATAATATGTCCCTTAGACTCCCACCTCCCACCCCTGTAGTGGTGCACATCTTTAATCCCAGCACTCAGCAGGCAGAGGCAGGCAGAGTTTGAGGTCAACCTGGGTTGCAGAGTGTATTCAGGATAGCCAGGGCTACACAGAGAAACCCTGTCTCAAAAACAAACAGACGAACAAAGGGAAAAAAAGAGAAAAAAGGTGTGTGTGTGTGTGTGTGTGTGTGTGTGTAGGGGGGAATAATTGTCACATTTCTTATTTACTTAGTTTTCTGTTTACCGCCCTTTGATACTATTTTCTACACGGTATCATGCTGGTTGTGGTAGTCAGTACCTGTAATGGCAGTATTTAAGAGGCTGAGGCCAGAATTCTGTCATGATTTTGAGGCCATCCTGGGCTTCATAGCAAAACCCCTTCTACTTTCTTTCCCCCAAAATGAATTAGTAAAAGATTAAAAGAATGTACCAGTCCCCTATTCCCCCCTCCCTGCCCCGCCCTGAACCATTTCTTTTTCAGGCCAGCATGTCATTCTGCCCTCTAATTGGCTGTTCTGAGGCTGTTTCATAGTTCTCATTTGGTTGTGGAGCCCCTGATTCTTTTTTTTTTTTTTTTTATTTTTTTTTTTTTTTTATTTTTCGAGACAGGGTTTCTCCGTAGCTTTTGGTTCCTGTCCTGGAACTAGCTCTTGTAGACCAGGCTGGCCTCGAACTCACAGAGATCCGCCTGCCTCTGCCTCCCAAGTGCTGGGATTAAAGGCGTGCGCCACCACCGCCCGGCGAGCCCCTGATTCTTGAATCTTGTGTCTTCCTTCTTGGCTACAACTTCATTTTGGGGGAGTAGCTTCTTGAGGTACAGCCAACATGTAGGAATTGGAGTTCTGAAATGTTTGAACATATCTTACTTAAATCCTTCATTCTCTATCTGAGTACGGGGTTATAGTGTGGCAAGATTTTTTCTTTCTGACTTTTAAAGACATTGCTTAGTAATCTTCTGTCATCCATTGCTATTCAAGTTAATACCCTTTTATTTTTAGTTATGTTTATGTGTATGTCCGTATGTGGTAGTGGAGTACAGGTGCCTGCTGAGGCTAGAGATGTCAGTTCCCACTGGGGTTTGAGTTATATGGGGTTGTGATCTACCTGATGTGAGTACCGGCCACCTGCTGGTAAGGATGAACTCTTAGTCACTGTGCCATCTCTCCAGCCCTAGTTTTTTTTTTTTAATAATTTAAAAAAAGGTTTATATACAACCTGCCAGGGGAGATACCATGATCATGAAGGTGGTATTCCAGGGCAAGGCTTATCCATTGCACTCTGGTTGTGCTGACCCCTGAGATTTCTCCAAATGTAGGAAATTCGACTGCATAATTTGTGGTAGTGAAGGAACACGTTCGCCCTCTCCCCTGATTTAAAAAAAAAAAATTATGTTTTTATTTATGTGTCTGTGTGAGTCCATGCCACATGTGTGCAGGTGCCAGAGGAGGCCAGAAGAGGCGTCCCTTCAGAGTTAAAGGCAGCTGTGGGCATTCCCTATGGCTGCTAGGAAACAGACTCAGGCCCTCTAAGAGCGGCCAGCGCACTAACCATTGAACCATCTCACCAACCTCCTATTTAAAACTTCTGTTCTTGTTTTGGAGGAAGCACCTCACTAGGTAGCCCTGGCTGGCCCAGAATTTGCAGTGATTTCCCCTGCCTTCCTAGTGCTGGGATCACAGGCACTTATCATTACACCTGCTAATTATTTTAATGTTATCTTTCTGAATGGCATTTGCTTCCTTGGGAAAATGGAGATGAGGAATTTTTCTGCAGGGTGGGGGTGAGGAATGGGGAAATATTTGAAGATGAACATTCTAACTGAAAAGGCATGTATATGGATATGAACCACACTAATTTAGAGCAGGAGACGTTAGCATATTGGCATAGATGCTGGAATAGAAGGTGAGTATTACTCTGCTTCTTCCTGAGGTGTTCAGACTGGCTTATGGACGAGGCTGAGACTTTGCTTAGGGTGAAATAGAACTGAGACGTAAAGATTTCATTTTAAAGCTGTTAACTGACGTATTTGCCTAGGGTAGGAAGTTATAGCCCTGTCTGGGGTTTCTGAGTCTAATGTAAAAATTCTCTGCACGTTCATCAGTTTAGCCTCCGTGTCATGTTCAGACAGGAAAGGTGGGTCAGAGGTGTAATGCCTTGTTCTTCACTCGCAGTGGGTGATGCCAGAGGTGATTGGCCACGCCCTTGTCACTGTGCTCATGCTGGTTTCATGGCACTGGTTCATCTTCCTTCTCAACTTACCTGTTGCCATTTGGAATATATATAGGTAAGTATAGTTTGTTTACCATTTTGTGACAGTAGTTCTTAAGAAACTAACAGCTGGGCCTGGTGGTGCGTGTCTGGTAGTAATCCAACATTTGGGAAGTAGAATTAGGAGGATCAGGAGTTTGGAGTCTAGCTTTGCCATTTAGTGAGTTTGAAGACATCCTAGACTACATGAAATCCTAGATAAAAGAAAATAATTAAGAGCATTTCCCCCACAAAATATCCCAGTGAATAAAATAAAGAACAACAAAGTACTTATGAAATCAGAATAAATCATTGTTTAATCTGGTATATTGGACAGATAGTAGTTTGCATGACTCAGTCACGTGTTTAAGAGCAATCTGTTGCTAACTTTGGGGGGCAGTTCCCAGTTAGCACCAGGGTATGTGGGAAAATCCACCAAGGCGGCATGGGCTAGATTTTTCTATCTGGGGGTAAATAAGGAAACATGCTTTCTGCTGGTAACCTAAGAAAAAAGGAACAAACACACACTTTCCTGATGGTAGCTAATCTCTTTTACTTAATCTGTTGATAATCTCTCTTACATGCATACATCTCTCTTCTGCTCGGTTATGTATTTCAGTATTCAGTTACAATATCTCTATCACATGACTGCATATCTTTTACTCATGGAAAAATGACCTTGTGTATATGTCTCTAGGGTCAACCAGCCTGCTTTGAATCTGCTCTAAAGTTAGCTTGTCTATGTAAAAGACTGTCTTTGTGACTGAGAATCCTTTGTCAGTGTGAGTAATGTAAAGTATCCTAGTATTATTTCTATTCATCAGGATTATCTTCCTGACCATTCATAGCTATGTGTGCCCAATAAATATAAAACACACCACCAAAGGGCTGTGGAAAGAACCCCACAACTGTTCTTATTAGGGAGGCAGAGCAGTGGTACCCAAGAAAACCACGGACAGGAACAACTAGTTATCCACTGTCAACAACCCTACAGTTTGCCAAGTGGGGTTCCCTAAGTGAGTTGACTTGTTAAACACAGTTGTCACTGCTGTATATTTCCACAGCAGTCTAGTTGAGTGGTGTAGCACACGCCTTTAATCCCAGCATTTGGGAGGCAGAGGCGGGTTATCTCTGAGTTTGAGGCCAATCTGGTCTACAGAGTGAGTTCTAGGACAACCAGGGTTACACAGAGAAACCCTGTCTCAAATCCTTTTCTTCTAAGAATAGTCGAAGGCTTGAGAAAACAAGGCCTTTTATTTGTCTTTATAATACTGGAAATAAAGAAAATTGCATTTTAGTACCTGCAAAGTACACAATTTGTGTTTGGGATTTTTTTGTTTGTTTATCTTGAGGTTTTTGTTTGTTTTTGCAGTACAGATTAAATAATATAGAAAAGAATTACAAAGACTGGCCAACTTTTCCATAGCTGAGGCAGGAACTAATGGAGAAGTCAGGGAGGAGTGCTGTCTACTGGCTTGCTTTCCCTGGACCAGCCTCCCACCTCATCATTAGTCAAGAAAATGCACCACAGGCCAATCTGGTGGGGCCAATTCTCAATTGACGTTCCTTCTTCCGAAATGACTATCTTGTATCAGTGTACCATCTAGTTTTATGCTAACTTGACACGAGCTAAAGTCATCTGAGAGGACAGAACCTCAACTGAAAAAAATTCGTCAGCCAGGTAATTGGGACACACACCTTTAATCCCAGCACTCTGGAGACAGAAGCAGGCAGATCTCTGTGAGTTTGAGGCCAGCCTTGTCTACAGAGTTAGTTCCAGACATCCAGGACTACACAGAGAAACCCTGTCTCAGAGGGGGAAAAATGTCTTCGTAAGATCAGGCCAAAGGCAGGCAAGCCTGTGGGCCATCTTTTAAAATTAGTGATTTGTGGGGGAGGGTCCATTGTGGATGGGTACACCGCTGGACTGGTGGTCCTGAGTTCTATAAGAAAGCAAGTTGAGCAAGCCAGAAAGTGGCACTCCTTCATGGCCTCTGCATCAGCTTCTGCCTCCAGGTTCCTGCTCAGCTTGAGTTCCTTCCCTGACTCACTTCATTGATGAACTGTGATATGGAAGTATAAGCCAAATAAACTCTTTTCTTCTCCAAGTTGCTTTTGTTTTTTTTTTTTAAAGATTTTATTTATTTATTATGTATACAACATTCTGCCTGCATGAAGAGGGTGCCAGATCTCATTACAGATGGTTGTGAGCCACCATGTGGTTGCTGGGAATTGAACTCAGGACCTCCGGAAGAGCAGCCAGTGCTCTTAACCACTGAGCCATTTCTCCAGCCCCTCCAAGTTGCTTTTGGTTATGGTGTTTCATCAGCACTAGCAATCCTGAGACAATCATGTTGACATAAAACTAGCTGCACAGTAGATGAGGGATGTCCTTGAATCTCTCTCACCTCTACCTCCCAAGTGGTGAGATATCAGGCATGTACTAGTGCTGGGGACCAAACCCAGAGCTTTGTGCAACCTAGGCAAGCACTCTGCCAACCGAATTTCATCCACAGTCCTATCTACTTGACTGCTACATTCACAGATTCTGGAAAGACACATATAAAGAGGAGTGCACAGTCTTTTCTGACTGGCCTCTTAACATGTCAAAGTTTATTTGTAGCTTGTATAAGCACTCTTTTTCCCCCAATCTGGGATTGAAGGTATGCCCACCACAACCAGCTAAACTCAGGATTTTGTGTATGATGGGAAAAAGCTGTTCCACTGAGTCACATGTGCACCCCACATTTTATGTTTTTAAGTAACTTGAGGGAGACTTTTCATAAGCAGTATGTATTGAATAGAGAAGTTTCACGAGTATAGAGTAGAGAAGGGCCAGGATACTGAGAATTCAGTTCAAAGAACGGAGAAGAGAACATTTTGTTGGAAAAGGGTTGTATTAGTGGGAATGAAAAAGCGATATCTTATAAAGGGTAACAAAAGACAGGAATTCAGTATGCTGGCTGTATAAGATGAGAGAGCAAGAACTGGGGTTGGAAAAAACCTTAAGGATCACCAAGGAACTAGGTAATGGAATTCTAAATTGTAATCTTTTGGAAGCTTTTTGTAGGTATTTATTCAGGTATGGTTAGGCCAGTAGGATTTAGGGGAGAGTTTAAATCTTGTGAAGCTCAGAGAGGCTTTTACATTTCACAGAAATGACATTGAGAAACTGTATGTGGCAAGACCAACAGAATCAAGAAGCCTGGACGTGCAAGCAGGAGGAGGCTGTTTATGGGGCTGGGTTCAGACGTGTGTTGTACACGTGGCACGGTCTGGATGAAGTGTAGGCATAAGCGTCTGCTCTCGCATAGTTTTCCTTCTCAGTTTACGTAACAAGTTTCTGAGAGCCAGGTGTGATACATACCTGGAATCTCGGCACTCAAGAAGCTGGGAAAGAATAATCCTCGGGTTCAAAGCTAGACTGATTGTATAGTGAGTTAGAGGCCAGTTTGAGCAACAGAGTGGGGACCCTGTCTGTAAAACAGGGGCTAGGGAGATGACTCTGTGGTCAAAATGCAAGCATGACGGCTGAAATTGAGATCCCAGCACTCAAATGAATAACAGGTGGGCATGTTGGCCTGGGCCTGCCTGTAATCCTGACTCTCAGATGGAGGCACGTGATCCCTGGAACAAGCTGGCTATCTAACCGCTGAATTAGAGAGTTCTAGGTTCAGGCAAGAAACCCTACTTTGGGCTGGAGAGATGGCTTAGCTGTTAAGAGCATTACCTGCTCTTCCAGAGGTCCTGAGTTCAATTCCTAGCAACCACATGGTGGCTCACAACCATCTGTAATGAGGTCTGGTGCCCTCTTCAAGCCTTCAGGCATGCATGCAGAAAGAATATTGTATACATAATAAATAAATATATATATATAAAAAAAGAAACCCTACTTTGATACAGAATGTGGAGAGCAATTGAAGAAAGCACCTGATATCAACCTTTGGCCTCCACATGTACATTACACACACAAACACAAAAAAACCCTAAGAAGCTTCTGAGAACTTTAAAACATTAATTTGGTTTTGGAACCTCTTTTAACTTATATCTAATGAGAAAGAGCTAAAGAGAGACAGACGATGTGTTAAAAGTTCTCAGAATTTACTAGATATTATTACTACATTTGTTTTAGTGGGTAGAAAATTAGATAAAAAAAGGAAAACCAAATGGTAGCCCAAGATGTCATTGTACTGCTCTATTTTGTTTGAATTTAAGGCTGCAAGGACTGGTCTACATTTGCAGGTTGATTACTGTTTTTCAGTATTCACGCTGAGATTTAATTTCCTTCTAATGTATGTATCTTTTATCAGGTTCATTATGGTGCCAAGTGGTAATATGGGAGTGTTTGATCCAACAGAAATACACAATCGGGGGCAGTTAAAGTCACACATGAAAGAAGCCATGATCAAGCTTGGTTTCTACCTGCTCTGTTTCTTCATGTATCTCTACAGGTAAGTTTAGAGTCCTTTTTACAGCATACTGGATGCTGTTTGGTTCATGAGGTATTACTGTACTGTAAGATTTTGTACTGGCATTGTAAAACTTTGGGGGGATTATGTGAATTTATTGTGTCTGTGGAGATTTTTTTATGTATGTCATTAATTTAGTGTTCTATCTAACCTAAAAGAGGTTTCTATAATACCTAAGCTATTCCTTCACTGTTGAGGCTATTAACAGGTTCTAAAACTGCCATTGCTATTCATCTTCTGTCTTAGAATCTAGCTAAGAGTTTTCACTGTTTCATTACAAAAAGCTATGGAAGTGTGTGTGTGTGTGTGTGTGTGTGTGTGTGTTCCTAATGATTAGAAACTCTTGTTCTGCCAGGCATAGTATTAGCATGGTGTTATATGCTTTTAACTTCAGCACTCAGAAGGCAAAGGCAGGCAGATCTCTGAGTTGGCCTACATAGTGAGTTCAGGCCAGCCAGGACAACATGGTACGATCCTCTCTCAACAAAAAGGGGGGGGGAGGGGAATAATAGAAAAAGGGAGTTGGAGAGATGGCTCAGTGGTTAAGAGCACTGGCTCTTTCAGAGGATCCAGGTTCGAGTCCCAGCAGCCCCATGGTGGCTTATCTCCATCTCTGGCTTTGGTTTCACCTCTGTGGGTACCAGGCATGCACATGGTGCACAGACATAGATGCAGTCAAAAAAAAAAAAAACTCATTAAGTAAAACATTTTAAAGTGTTTGTTTGTAGGTTTTTGTTTGTTTTGTTTTGGTTAAGATCGGATCTTGCTATGTAACCCTGGCTATCCCAGAACTCACTATGTGGTCCAGTCAGGCCTAGAACTTAAGGCAATCCTCTTATCTCATCTCTGCAGTGCTGGTATTATAGGTGTGAACCTCTATTTCTGGGAAGATAATAGTTTGGTTTTGGTTTTCAGTTATTGTAGTTTTATGTGTGTGGTGTTTTGCCTGCTTTTATGCTTGAGTAGCACATTTGTGCCTGGTGCTCTAGAGCTCAGAAGAAGGCTTCAGATCCCCTAGAACTTGAGTTACAGTTAGGAGCTGCCATATAGGTGTTGGGAACTGAAACTGGGTTCTCTGCAAGAGCAAGAAGTGCTCTTAAGCACTGAACCATGTCTCCAGCTCCAAGATACTGGTTTTTAAAAACCATTATTTTAGCCAGGAATAGTGTTGCACATCTATAATCCTTGCCTTTGAGAGGCTGAGACAGCAGAATCACAAATTCAGGACCATCCAGGACTACTTAGTAAGTTATAGCAAGGTACTATTTCAAAAACAAGAAAACAAGGGCAGTGGCGGCTCACAACTCTAATCCCAGCACTCGGGAGGCAGAGGAAGGTGATGTCTATGAATTCGTCCTCACATCAAGTTCCAGAACAGCCAGGGCTGTTACACAGAGAAACCCTGAACTGAAAAGAAAAACAGGGCCGAGCGGTGGTGGCGCACGCCTTTAATCCCAGCACTCGGGAGGCAGAGGCAGGCGGATCTCTGTGAGTTCGAGGCCAGCCTGGTCTACAAGAGCTAGTTCCAGGACAGGAACCAAAAGCTACGGAGAAACCCTGTCTCGAAAAACCAAAAAAAAGAAAAGAAAAAGAAAAGACAAAAAGAAAAGAAAAAGAAAAACAAACAAATGAGAAAACAAAAAAGTGGAAGTAGTATTTTGGGGCAGGGTTAAGACGCAATTCTTTTTTTTTTTTTTTTTTGGTTTTTCGAGTCAGGGTTTCTCTGTGGTTTTGGAGCCTGTCCTGGAACTAGCTCTGTAGACCAGGCTGGTCTCGAACTCACAGAGATCCGCCTGCCTCTGCCTCCCGAGTGCTGGGATTAAAGGCGTGCGCCACCACTGCCCGGCTTAAGACGCAATTCTTTAGAGCCTGTGTGACTCTTGTCCAGAGTGCTCTCCCCTTTTCTACCCTTCCTTTCCCCTTGTTAGCTTAAAAGCTTGTCATTTTTAGCCACGTCGTTGTTGCTTTACCTCTGAATGTCATTCATAGTTGAAAAGGTTGGAATGGATGCTTTTGTTCAAAAGTGATTGTATTACCAGTTAATCAGCTTTTATTTCAGGGGTTTTATGCTTCTCTCCCATCTGCTTCAGTAGCAGGCATTCAGGGATTGTTAAATGGAATTGAAGTTTTGGAAAAAAATATTCCCATGTTTAAAGAATGGTGGAGCCCAATGGGCCTTTGGCTTGTAGGTCAAGGTGCTCACCTAGTGGGATCTGGGCTCTACTACCTAGTGTGAGATTTGGTAAGTGCTTCTTAGCCTCTGTGTGCTTTGGGTTTTCATCTGAAATGGGCTGTTACTAATTTACCTAATGGATTATAGCATGAACGAAGTGCATGTAAAGTGCCTAAGTTTATTACCTATAGTAAATTCAAAAATATTTTCAAATATTAGTGACTACCTTTAATCTGCACTGTATACTGAGTAAGTTTGATATGCCTATTTGTTAGTAACACCAAGGTTATTTCCGAGCATTGCAGTAGTTTTGGTCTGTTGATCAAGATTGATCTTGATCAGTTGTTCAAGAGTGAGATTGATCCCTGTCATTGAAGGGAAGGATTATATTTCATTGTGATTTTCTTGAGTATTTCCTGTCTTTATGTCACATAGATCCTGTGTGAAAGCATTGAGGTTGGCAGTTACAGTCTGGAGTAGTATACAGAGTGAAAGAGGGGAGCCTGGGTCTTACTGTCCTCACAGCTCACTCATCACTACTAGCTTGCAAGCCAGACCACACAGGAGCATGAACAAGGTCAGCTTCCCAAAGGAGGTGCTTCCAAGGCTCCTTGTGAATAGAAGCTACTGGGTTAATAGCAGACTGCTGGGACTCTGCACAAGGCAGACATCTGGATAGGGAGTTAACGTGTGTGGTTGTTGGTGGTGGTTTTTGACTGGCCTTAGCTTTTATTTTATTTATTTATTTATTTATTTATTTTTTATTTTATTTTTATTGTTTTTTAGAAACAGGGTTTCTCTGTATAGTCTTGACTGTCCTGGAACTCGCTTTGTAGGCAAGGCTGGCTTCTAACTCAGAGATCGCCTTCTTCTGCCTCCTCAGAGCTGGGATTAAAGGCATGTGCCCGGCCATATTTTATTTGTAAAGAGTTTATTGTTATTTTTAGTGTGTGTGAGTGCTTGTGCATGTGGATAAGTGCATGTGAGTGCAGGTGCCCTTGGAGGCCAGAGGCACTGGGTCCCCTGGAACTGGAGTTACAAGTAGCTGTTGTGAGCCACCTGACATGGGTCCTCTGAAGAGCAGAGTGTTCTTAGCTGCTGAGCCGTCTCTCTAGCCCCTACTTATTTATTTATTTTTTTTTCGAGACAGGGTTTCTCTGTGGCTTTGGAGCCTATCCTGGAACTAGCTCTGTAGACCAGGCTGGTCTCGACCTCACAGAGATCCGCCTGCCTCTGCCTCCCGAGTGCTGGGATTAAAGGTGTGCGCCACCACCGCCCGGCTTCCCTACTTATTTTTTAATGACAATACCAAATTGGTTTTAGATTTTACTTTCTTCCTCTTATCTCAGTTTGTTTACTATTTTAGTGAAAACATTAGAAGCTTTTATCCGAGTATTGCTATTAGGTTTAAGTGACTGCAGTGAGTGAGCCTGGGGGAAGCAGGGCTGAATAGACTGGATTCCAGGAGAGTCCTAAGGAAACGTTAGTAATTCCAGTTCTTCTTTCCACAGTATGATTCTAGCTTTGATAAATGACTGAAGCTGGAGAAGTCGGGGTTGAAGCCGGCCTACACTACACTGCACAGTCGAGGAGCCAGAGACGACTTAACCATGACCATAGCAGTAGATATTTTGGTCTTTGAACAAAAAACTATTTTTGCTGTATTTTTACCACATAAAGTATTTACAAAAAATGAATTGAGTTTTTGTAGATTTCTGATCCATGAAGGTGTTTCGTGTCCTTTGTGGCTGTTTGGTAGAGGTAGGAATGTGTGCCAGTTTTGCATGCCAAAGAGATAAAGGACACACCTAAAAGAGCCCTTACTAAATGAGCTGGGTTGTCTTGAAGTCTGAAAAGCCAGAGCAGAGAGCAATACAAACCTGGAGAAAAGAAGAAAGTTAATTACCCCTTCTTTATATTGTGGCAACTTCATGTTAATGTGGCTTAAGGATTTTGAGGACTTTTCAGCTAAGCCTTTTAACAGAAAATGACATTTTAAAATATATTTCTTTGCAGTATTTGAAACCTTATAAGGCATGTGCCCAGGTACAATGTAATTCCTGCATATAAAGGAAAAATAAATTTTAAAATCAAGATTTTATCAAGAGCTTTCATTTTAAAGCTTGTATCTCCATGATTCCCTCCCCACCCCACCCTCAGACATCATAATTGTTCCATTTGTATTTCATCTCTAGTAATATGTTTTAATGGGCTTGGAGAGGTGATTTGGTAGAAGCCACTCAGAATTAGGAAACTGGTTGGTCATTGTTAGTGAAACAACCTGTGAGTGCTCACTTGGTGCAGAATTAATCTCACCTCCTTTTCTTCTGCCTGATCACTGTGTGGATTGGGAAACCCAGTACAAGCCACTGCATGTACACGGCAGTACCTAAGCCCTCTTTAAACTCTGGCTCAGGCAGAAGCAATTAACTTCCTACTCTGTTTATCATATCTTGCAGTGTGGCGTGAATCTGGCAGCTCTTCCTCAGTCCTATTTGCACTTTAATGTTGGTATCTTAAGCACTGATATTTAAGAAAACATGACTGTTAACTTTGGCATGATGAACCTTGGTGGTAAAACAGTGTGTGGTTTCCCAGAAGATTAAATGTTGCCTGTCTTACTGAGAATTGGTAGAAGCAAGACAGCCAGGAAGTGAGATTCCCTGTCAGAATGGGAGAGGTGCTCTGGACAAAAGGATTTGGGATGGCATGCAAAATAAATTTGGATCTTTGGGACTTTGAAATCATGGGAATTCTCCCAACAGTAATCTTGTGTTTCAGCCTGGGAACAGGCTAAGAAGCTGTAACATTGTTACAGTTACTTTTATTTACCTTTTTCTTACTTCTCTCCCTGGGATACCTTCTGCTTAACAGCCCACCTGCCATTGCCTGTCAGTGTTACTCAAGCTTCCCAAGCAGAACTGTTGGAGAATTCATAGAACTGAGACAGGCTGTCATACTTCAAGTGGCTCCAAGGTAGTAAAGGACTTTGGGCTAAAATGTTTCATCTTCTCCAAGTATTCTTCACCCAAACTGAAAGCAATTAGTGGAGCACCCTTGGGCTGTCACTTGTCTGCCAGGCACAAGCTGCCTAGTCTTTAGTAACCAAACTTTGTTCTCAAACACTAGTTACAGACAAAACCCCTTTGTTTCTCATATTGCTTGTGTATATCAAAGCCAGGAAGGGGTTGGGAGAGTCATTCCTCTGGAATTTTTGGAGAGGGGTGTTTTCTGTAAACCCTGAAAATGAGGATGCAAGCACTGGCCCTAAGTGGTTGTGCCTGCAGTGCTGCTGTACAGTGATGAGCGTTGCAGGGGACTGGTGAGGCTCTACATTCTAGCACTCTCATCTCCAAGATGGAGACAGAGGTCTCAGAGTGTGGACATCTGAACTCCAGTTCAGTTCCTGTCTTCCTGTGCCCGCTGTAAAAGCTTTAGTGTCGAGGGCCTGGCCAGTGCAGACTACCATTGGGTCCTTCTATGCTGGGTCATATCCCTTTTCATGACTGCTACTCAAGAGGAGAATGTAGCAAGAACCCAGAGGCCTCCTTCTGATGTGGTCTGTACTGTCTCCTGGGAAAAAGTGCTCACAGCTTTCCATATGCTGTCACTTGTATGCAATTGGTCTCTTTCTAGATTGTGCGCTCCTGGAGAGCAGAGTCCACTCTGATCATGTTTGTGTTGTCTTCCTTTCTCTCCTGGCGCCTAATACAGTGCCTTGCACACAGAAACAATAAATGGCTGTTGAATAACAAGCTAATCTGATTGTGTTGTTCTATTGCTCTTTCATCAAGAAGTCTGATTGATGTCCTTTAATTCAGAGAAGCAGCAATGGAACAGCAGAATCAAAGCCCACCACTATCTTTCTCTTTTTTCAAGGCAGTTAACTTTAGAAGTATTCTTTTTCTAAAATGACATTTTTATTTTAACCATATTGATTGTCTAGCTTGTATGTATGTCTTTGAGAGGGTATCAGGTCCCCTGCAACTGGAGTTACAGACAGTTTCAAGCTGCCATGTAAGTACTGGGAATTTTCTCTGGTTCTCTTGAAGTGCTCTTAACTACTAAGCCATGTCACCAGCCCAATAATGTGCTGCACACTAGAAGTATTGTAAGATCTTCTGGGCTTATAAGAGAAACTGTTGTATTGGATTTACTTCAGTCTGCTGAAATTAATTTTGCTTACAAGTAATATTTTTTCAGATTATGCATTATCACATACTAGGTGTAACTATCTCTCCCCAATATCTAGATAAACTTGTTTTAATAATGCAGAAGTAGCCGGGCAGTGGTGGTGCATGCTTTTAATCCAAGCACTCTGGAGTGAGAAGCAGGTGGATTTCTGAGTTTAAAGCCAGTCTGGTCTACAGAGTGAGTTCCAGGATAAACAGGACTACACAGAGAAACCCTGTCTTGAAAAAACAATAATAATGATGATAGTAACATAGAAATAGGCTGAATTGGGGTGTGGCTTGGTGTTCGTGTAATTTTCCAGCATGAGCATGGTTATAGGTTTCATCTCCAATACCACAGAAGGATAGAATTTGAAATTATGTTTGCCATCTAGGATCAGCAATCGGAGATTTTCTCTTTTTTTAAGTGTTTTTATATGTATAGGTGTTTGGCCTGATTGCATGTCTGTGCCCCTAGAAGCCAGAAGAGGACATCAGATCCCCTGGAACTGGAGTAACAGCTTGTTAGTTACCCATGTCCTCCAGAACAGCCAATTCTTAACTGGAGAGTCATCTCCCTAGACCATTCATTCATTTTTAAAAATAGGATCTCCTGTGTCCTAGACTGGTCTAGAACTCAGTATCAACCAAGCTACATCCCACACTTTGTCCTTTAAACCAGGCATAGCCTGTAATAGAATAGATTGAAATATTTTTGATGTAGTAAAGTTGGTTAGGAAGGCTGTTCAAAAATGTCTGTCCTTGAAGACTTCCAGTGAAGCCTTTGGATTTAGCCTACTTTTCTCAAATATCTTAAAAGGCAGGAAGCTAGCTAATGACTTGGTCATTCAAAGCCTCAACTGTAGTTACCACATAAGTCACAGCACTAACTTGGTACTACACTCAGGATGCTTTTCAGAAAGATCATTTCAGTTTAGAAAGACAGCTTTTCATTTGCTCCCTGTGAGGCTGGGTGGAGAAGAGGGTGTGATAGGTGGGTGATTACAGTCCACTTACTGAAGCAGAGGTTTGGCTTCCTGTTGTCAATCTCTGCCATATCTGTTAAAATGCCATTTTTGTATCTTGGGTCCCACTTATGTATCAGTTTCCACTAAATATTAGAACCTAGTCAAAATGTGTGCTGATTTAAAAGCTAGTGGAGGAGGTGGACACCTGTAATCTCAGCACTCCAGAGGCGGAGGCAGCACTGCTTCAAGGCCTGCTTAAGCTACACTGCTCAAATATGCTAAGTTCCTGTTTTCTTTAACTTTATTTTATGTGCATCTGGTATGGTGTTAGATTCCCCGGAACTGGAGTTACAGACAGGTGTGAGTGCTGGAAATTGAACCCAGGTCCTCTGGGAGAGCAGTCAGTGCTCTCAACCACTAACCATCTCTCCAACCTTAGGTTCCTCTATCAGATTGGAAGGTTAAGTTTTTGTTTCTGCATTGGTAGGCAATGAACCCAGGGCCTTGCACATGTAAGGTAAGTAAGTATTCTACCACTGAGCTATACACCCCAGGACTGGTATGTAAGATTGAGCTACTATTCCATGACTCTCCTGACATCTCTTCCACACAGCCCACTCCCTGGGATCTGTGTTGTCAACTGAGGGGACTTGACCTCACCTTACATCCATTACCCCCTAACCATTTACTTGTGGTTGGCACTTGAACAAAGGCGTTTTGTCCATTCCCAAAGCTAGCTTCACACTGCTCATTCTGAGGAAAGAACATGGATCCAACTGCGAGAAGTTCCTTGAAATCTCTGGATCTGATCTACCTCTGGGCCTGCTTATTCCACAGACTGGACTGAACCTTATTTAATTGAGGGCTATGACAGACAACAGAGATCTGTGGAACAAGGCAAGTCCTCTAGCAAATCTGCATATTCTTTTTCTGGGGCAAAGGGATATGGATGTCAATGGACAACTCTGGATCAGTTCTCACCATCCATCTTGTTGAAATGGAGTTGTCTCTCTGTGCCACCGCACAGCATACTCCAGGATAGCTGGCCTGCTACCTTCCGGATGATTATTGTCTCTGCTTCCCAGTCTTCCCAAGATTACAGATCCACACCACCATATCCGGTTTCTTATGTGAGTGCTGAGGACTGAAGTCAGGCTTATAAAGGAAGTGCTTTTATCTGCTGAGCTATTGCCTTCAGAATGTTTTAGTGCTGGGAACTGAGATTGACTTCACAAACACTTGTAGGCAAGTACTGAAATCACCAAGCTCCATCTCCAGCCGCTATAGATGACCCCAGGTTTCTTAGGTGATATTTTCTACCAGTTGTAATAACCAGTGCATTGTACTGATAACCTACCTCCTTCCTGCCTACCACGCTCTGAAGCAAGTTCAAGATCACTTTAGATTTAGAATCTTAAAGCATACACAAATATAGTGCCAATACACTCTATATAAACTATCATGGGGAGGAGGGAGAGCCTTATGTAGCTCAGGCAGGTTCAAATCCACAAACCTCTTGCTTTTTCTTCTAGAGTTAGACTGTTTACCATTTCTTTATATTAAATAACTCATGAGGGCTCAAAAGTTCTGTAGTTGGCTTGTTAACATAGGCATCTAAACAAGGTCTATACATTTGGAGAATGTCTATAAGCCTTTCATTTCACTGCAGAAGTCAAAAGGACTGGAGTTACAGACACTTGTGAGCTGCCATGTGAGTGCTGAGAATTTGAACCTGGATCTTCTGGAAGAGCAGCCAGTGTTCTAACCTCTGAACCATCTCTCCAGCCTAGAACTTGCTATGAAGACTACTAGGATGACCTTGAAGTCTTAAATCACTCTTCAAAAACATTTTTTTTTCCCAATTCTTGGTTCAATGTCTGGTGGGATACTATTAGTTCCCTTCTAAGATTAGTGACACAGCTTTAACATACTAAGTAACTTGACTGGAGACTCTAGAAAACTGAAGTATTTAATTATATAGATAACTCCTGAAATCTTATGTCATTTAATTTTAATGACACTAACAAATTGATTTTTTCCAAAGTGGCCACCTGCAGACTAAAGGGCGACTATGGCATGACTGAAAGCGTGAGCTCTGAACTAGTTCTCAGTTAAACCCTCATCTGTAAGCTGGGAATTACCATCTCCTCACAGACCTGGGCTTATTCTAGGGGCTGGAATACACCAAGCACTGGGTATATTAGCAGTTTATCAGTACCATACATGCACACACAAACAGATTTTCTCCTCTTATTTATTTCTGGGGGTGGGAGGGAGGCGGGCACATATTGTTGCAGGAGTTGGCTGTCTTCATGTGCGTCCTTAGTAACTCAGGTCACCAGGCTTGGAAAAAGCCCTGCTGAGCTATCTCAATGGCTTTTCTAAGTACAGGTTCTGGGATCTAACCTTACCTATGACTAGCTGCATAATGGCCTTCTTCAAGAACACTAACAATTGTTTCCTTATGCTCCACTCACAAACTCTAGTCAAGATATGGCTACCAGTTCAGCAAACTAATACAACAAGAATCAATTATTCATTCTGTTTATTGAATTGAGAGAAGGGAATACAAAGGACTGGGCAAGTGCTGTGCACTGACATGGAAAAGGTGTAATTAAAATAAAATTTAAAAATCCCAATAAACCAAATCTAAGTTACTGTAATTTCAACCAAACAAAAAAATTTAAAGACATTTAATATACCACACATTTATAAAATAAATGTCAACCAAAAGGTGTTTTGTAAATAATTAGTAGAACAAGTGAAAATAAATATGAGACCTGAAGTTTTTATACTTTAATGAAATAATAAAGAAATTTAAACTACTAAATATAATCTGAGAGGCAGTTAAAAAAGCAAACCCCAAAGTTTAAGAACACAATCCTCTGGAAACATCTGTCAGTTCATAGTAACTGTTAGTCCACACCAACAGCTGTGTGAGCTACATCACACAATGCCACATCACTCTCCATAGCTCAGAAATCTCCAGAGCAACACTGAGTTCTTCATGTGATCTCTACAGCTTGGTTTGTAAGCACTACATGCTTCTGTGATCTCCTCCCCTCAACACGTCACCCACACACCCACACACACTCTCGCTCTTTTACTTTCAAGGGACCAATTAACATTCCCCCCTCGGAGCCTAAGAATGTTATGATTAATTTTTGCATATTGATCCTGATAACGTAAATGTCTAAGCCAAAGATGGGACACAATTTCATTCTTATAAAAATAGACAAGTATTAACCAAGTCTTAAAGAGCGCACTTTACAACCTAGTTGTTTCTAGGATATTTTATGAATCAAGTTCTTTCTCAAACACACAAAATTTTATACGATTAATCTCATTAACCCAGGCTGTCTGGATTAAATAGATAGGGGATGGGTTTATACAGCTTGTTTTTTTTCAATTCTAGAGCAGCTACTGTAACAACAGCTCAACACTGCAAAGTTTAGATTAAATTCACCCTGTTTTTAGAAAGTGTCGAAGTGTAAGTTAGCAGTTTAAGTGAAATCAGTTATGGTTTCGAAAATGGAGGGAATGCTTTGGCCAGCAAACAAAGGGAGATTTGCTGAAGTCTGAGTCATTAAAGTAAAATTACTAATATATATATATTTGAAAACTGGGACACAAAGGATATTAAGACAGATTATCTTCTTTCCTCCCCATTCTTCTGCCGTAAAGTAAATGACATGGATATGTTCCCTTTCAAGAGATGTGCGATATACATTTACCCAATGGGAGGCAGAGGGTCAGTTCTTGTTTGCAGGAACCAATGTCCTAAAAAAGATTTCAAGGTGGGGAGGGGTGGGGAAGAAGAATTTTCTATTAATGCCACAGAATGCCAGTTGAGGCAGAGCACTCCTAACCACTGACTGACCTTGCAGAATTACTGTTTGCATTTTCTCAGACTAAGGAAATAGTGATAAAATTGCTCTTGGTTTATTTAACAGGTTATTTTAATTACTTATAGTTAGAGAATTCCTTTTTTGTTCTCCCACCCAATAAATTGGGCCAATATATGGGGACATTGTAAACAAAATTTCCTGTCTTCAACTACTTACCTGGATTACTAGACTATCTGGCCAGCAAGAGCAATGAAACACAGCTGGCATGAATACTAAGAAAATAGAAACTCGAGTCTGAAGCTGTCATCTCCCAACTCCCACTCTTAATTCATTTGCTCTCCACCCACACACCAACCTCAGTGATTCCCAAATCCAACACTTCACCACTAAAAACCAGTTATTTAGAGGAAAAAGACATTTAATTTCATTCTTGCTCTAGCCCTTAATCAATGCATTAACAACAACAAAAACATTTTTAAGCACATGGAATTGAGCCTACTAACCTGATTTTTGGAGCCAAAATTCTCCACTATTTTGATCTATGTGCAAAAAGTATTGGTACTTTTCAGTTTATACATTGGTTAGTATCTTGTGACAGAATGTTCCCTCTTAAGCCTTTGTGTTGTTTATCACATTGTCAGAAAATTTCAGTTAATAGCTAAGGGTTAGAAAAATCCTGCCACTAGGTTCTTCCATCATAAAAGCTAAGGTTTCTTCACCATCTTTCTCACATGTTCACTTCAGGGTAAACATAGGAAGCAGATGCTTACAGCAAATTGGCACAGTGAAGTACCAGTATATATAGGAAACTGCCAGTTAGGGCAGACCTGGCAACCAAATTCACCTAGCTGCTATGAACACCTTTGCATAGTTGCAACTCCACTTTAACAGGAGTTATGGTCTTGTAAAATGTCCCTCCCTTTCAGTCCACGTTTTTACTTCTAGGTGTTTTGAACTGTACTTCAGAAGTACTGTGAGAACTCAAGACAGATAGATCTAGGTGTGGCTTGGTATAGAATCTGAGTGGGCACAGATCTCAGGGAATATTCCGAAAGTACCATGTAGGACGATGTAACCACATTTGTAAACAGCTGTGGAGTTGTTTGCCACATTTTGTTAGTGATTGTTACTGTAGAGACTGGGGTGTATGTATTAATGGCTTCAGGGTATATCAATCAAAATACGGTTTTAACTGCACTGAGGTAAAGAGGAGTTGCCACTTAATTATATACATTAACAAATCAAAGTTTTTATTCAAGCTTAAAGTAAAAAGTAACTTCAGTCAGGAAATGAAGTACCAGATAAAGGGTAACATACTATTTTAACTTGGAAGTATCAAAACAGGATTTCTCTGATTTTCTAAAGTGGTGGTCTCTGCAAAATGAAGTTTAAAGAAACCTTTTTACACATCAATTTGATAAAATAGTCGCCGACTACGATCTGCCATTTCCTTACTGTGGGCTTTGGGAGAATGAACACTATTTTAAGGCCAAATGTGTTTTCTTCTCCCTTTTCCTGACTTTCTCCTCCCTGCTACCACCCCTCATGACCTCTACCATCCAAGCCTCTCTCCTCTTAGGGCTATGAAGGGTATGATCATGATGAGAATGCCATAGATTTGGCTCAGCCTCAAGGGCAACTTGGTACAAGATGTTTTTTCTTCACCAGGATCTTACTTTGGGAGTGATTCCACTTCTCCTAATAATAGCTGTGGTCACCCTTATTATCCTCTACTGACAACAGGGCATTTCAAGGGAGACTGTTAGAGCCAGTGGCTGTGGGTTCAAAAACACCGTGAACATCAGACGTTGGATGTAGTCTTCAAAATGAGTAGTCTTTGTTCCCATAAGGAAACCGTCCCTTAAACTACAAGGGGGAGGAGAGGGAAAGACTGTCCACAGCACCAGTTTGAATGAGGTTCAGTATGGCAACATCTGAAAAGCTGAGAAGGAATCTTCTTTAAATTCCAGTGTCCCTATATGTTGGGCATTAAGGGCAACTAGAAGAAATGACTGAGGTTTTAATCCCAGTTTATTTATGTTTGTAACCTGCTGAATTCTTCTAAGTCTCAACTACACTATAAATTCCCAAAGTAGCCTATCTTCTGATCTCTACTTTTACTAGATCACACCAAGACCAGAAGAACATGGAACAAGCTTTCTTGAAAACCTAGACTGATGGCTGATTTTTATGTTGGTGTATTTATAAAATTCTCCTTTTGAATCTTGAATTTCTTCAACATCAGGTACTGATGTCCCTTCGGGAACAAAATAAAAGGGGGGAACCTTCCAAGTATCTCTCTGCTCTCCTGTGCCATGTCCTTCTGAGCAGTCTCTGACCATCTCAGGTGGTACTCCAGAAGAGCATCAGCCACACTGCATATCTGAGTCACAGAAGAAACTCTTTTTAAGCTGGTTTAGATTCCAAATGTATACAAATGAAGTCACTTTAATCCTATAAATACTTCTTAATTTATTTTTAAAAAATTGTGCTGTTAACCCTTTTACGGGGCAACAAGCTATGTGAAAAGTACAAAACTTTTTGTCAAATGTAATATTGAGAGTGCTTTTGACATAGTTCACTGTTTATCATCTGATCAGTATATACTGCGCAACGGGCAAGGCTAGAATCCATGAACCAAGCTGCAAAGATCTCAAGCTAAATAAGGCGGAAAGATTTGAAGAAACAAAAGGAAGTTCTTTCCTGTCCAATGTATACTCTTCAGACTAATGAACTCTTCCTATCAAGCCTTCTAAACTGTTAAATAAAGTTTCCAAACGAGCATTTGAACTTCATTACACAGAAGAGCAACAAGAATGGTATCCCACCAGACAAAAGGCAGGAGGGAAAAATATATATATACTGAGTTCAATGGGTAAGCCTGAATGTAGCACAGTTCTTCACAACCGATGGGGAATAATTCAACATGGTGTCCAACAACGTTCTAACGACGTGCTTCATCAACTGGTTACTATGAAGCAAGGTGTAAATGTTTGGCCCCAATCGGGCTTCAGAAATGGTTCTTTTTTTCATGACGAGCATGTCTGTCCAGCTATCAATCATGTTTGTTTGCACCAAATCCCAAGCCATTAAAATACGACTAATTTTAAGTTAAACAGAAGTCGTCTGCTCCAATTCGCCATCAACTATCCATGCTACTGCATTCCTCTGAATGAAGACAAGATGAAAACGTGCAGAGAGAAAAAGAAAAAAAAAGATACCAGTTAGAAAGTTTCAAAATCTGCATTAGTATATAAACAGCAGAATAAATAACATACATAAAAATTCTTGATATTTTCGTAGTCCTTAATGTATCTCCCTCAGGTTTTAGGTTATATCTTATAATGTAACCTCATGCTTATTTGAAATAATACAGAAAAGGGATGAACATAATATTAGAATTTTATAATTTTATGCTACTTTTTGACAATCTCACTGTGTAGCTTTAGCTGGCTTTGAACTTTGAGTTCTACCTGCCTTTGCCTCCAGATTAAAGGTGTGCATGACCATGCCTGACAGGATTCCTTATTTCATTTATTAATTTATTTTATTTTATTTTTTTTTTCTTTTCTTAAGACAGGATTTCTCTATGTAACAGCCCTGGCTGTTCTGGAACTCACTTTGTAGATCAGGCTGGCCTTGAGCTCAAGAG
Source organism: Microtus oregoni (assembly GCF_018167655.1). Taxonomy (NCBI): domain Eukaryota; kingdom Metazoa; phylum Chordata; class Mammalia; order Rodentia; family Cricetidae; genus Microtus; species Microtus oregoni. The sequence goes on from NW_024543221.1 coordinate 5,208,024, forward strand.
ATCACCTGCCTCTGCCTCCTGAGTGCTGGGATTAAAGGCGTGGGCAGAATTCCCTATTTTTAAAATTAACCTTGAAATAGATAATTGGGATAAGAAAATTTTGCTAGTTTACAACAAGAACAATGAAAGAAAACTGATAATACAAGGCAGAGCTGCACACTCTATGTATTCAATCCCTTTAGCTGCTAAAGCCTGAGGTCTCTGGCATCACCCAGCTCCATTTGGGAGTAGTGTATATATGACCTGTATTAAGATAGAGTTCACATACCATAACAATATACTCATTTAAGTACTTAATAGTTTATATTAAATATATATATATATTTAGGTTTTTCGAGACAGGGTTTCGCTGTGGCTTTGGTTCCTGTCTTGGAACTAGCTCTGTAGACCAGGCTGGTCTCGAACTCACAGAGATCCACCTGCCTCTGCCTCCCGAGTGCTGGGATTAAAGGCGTGCACCACCATCGCCTGGCTAGTTTTAATATATTGATAACTTATAAAACAGAAGTACACAATTTTAGACCAACTTTACCATCTTGTAGCAATGACACAAATCCCCATCTAAAACAAAACAACAAACAAAAAACCCCAAATATTCCTCTAGTCTCTGTGGATTGGCCTATTTTTAAACCACTTCAATATAAAATGCAATCACAGCATATTGTGTGTCTGTATGTTTTTGTTTCTGGTGTGTTTCATTTACTATACATTTTCAAGGTTCATGTACCTTATATAGCATGTATAAATATTTCATCCTATTTCATTTTATACACCCTCCACACAAACAAAACCCAGAAAGTAACTAAGGCAATCAATCTTGTAACTCCTCACAAAAGATTAGAAATTAAGCCAGGAGGTAAAAAACAATGTCCGTCCTTTCAGAGGGCCCTGGTTCGATTCCCACAACACACACAATGGGATTTTAAAAGTTTCTAACTCCAGTCCTGGGGAATCAGACAGCCTCTTCTGGCCTCTGTGGGCACCACACATGTGGTTCAGATTCACATTCAGGCAAAAAATCCGTAACACATAAAGACAAATTTAAAAACAAATAAGATGGCACCACAGGTAAAAGCTCTTGCTGGTAAACTTGAAGACCTGAGCTCAATCAACAGAACCCATCTCGGGGAAGGATACCAATTCCAGAAAGCAGTCCCACTGATTCAACATAGACGTGTACCCACCACCTTCCTGTACCCAACAAACGTACAAACTTTTTATATCATAGATATATGGTTTTGAGTTAGTATTTAAATGACATATAACCTTAGACTACATTCTTTGAATGTTATTTTTTAAGCCACTTATACTTCCAAATTCCTATTCTAAAAAGGTATAGAAAAATGTTTCGTTTGTATGTGGAAAAAGACCACAAGGGATATTCTCAAAAAGTACTTCTTTTATTTGAAATGAGAATGACCATATCTGTAGGGTCAGACCTATGTGGTGTAGCATAATGAAGATCGCTGAATTGGTCCTGATCTGGGAACTGAGCCAGTATCTGGCACACCCACTGAAGTCACAAAGTACAAAGTGCAACTCTTATCCCACTGTGCTGCCAGCACTGCTTATGAGATGAAGCTGCTGTGTAGACAACTCCTGTCCTATTTCTTCCAATCACATTCTGACTGACTAATAAAATACAGAAGTACAGATAACTGCAGATGCAGATGTCCAAAGATCATAATTTGTTCTGTAGACCAGCTAGCATCACTCAAACTTAAGAGGCCTGTCTGCCTCTGCCGCCTCCCAAGTGCTGGGATTAAAGGCGTGCGCTGACTTCATCTGTCATTAAAAAAAAAAAAAATAAAAAAAGCTAACTTCCCTCCAATGAAAATCATCAGTTGAAACTGTTAAATGTTTTTCTTCCTAAATCGTTTAGGTGGGAGGTTGGAAGAGCTAGATGGCTTTAGCAGTTAAAAGCATTTGTTGCTCTTGCAGAGGACTGTCATTCTGTTCAACATGCACATCAGGTAGCATGGGCACACAGCACAGGCACACACATGAGAAAAACAAAACAATAACAACCATTTGGTGGAACATACTGAACAAAACAATCTCTAAGTGTTTCCCTCTAAATGAGACAGTTCACTTGTTCTCTTTGAGTGAAAAAAGGACATTTACATAAAATATCTTATTCTCTCTGGTATTATTATATTTCATCAAGAATTGATCCTCATCTGTTAGCTTTATGGCTTTCTTCATCAAGTATCAAGGTGGTGGGAAAAACCTTCCAGACCTAGACTTGCCAAAATGCAGCATTCAACAAATTAACGAGATCTGCCATATTTTGGTTCCTTCCCTATAAAATGAAAGTAAAAATGTTCCTCTTACAAGACCATGAACACACAGACAGCAAATATACACTGAACATGCTACTTGGCACATGGGCAGCACAGAAATTTTAGTTCCTTCTTTCCTTCGCCATAAGACATAGTTAATGTTAGTATGCTATACGGTGCTAACATATTAGTAAAACCCAAAAATGATGATCAATAAAATGAAAGTTTCTCAGAATTTATAATTGTTTAGTTCAAGTACATAAAACATTTCATATAATATCACATTTACACAGTAAGATGAAACATCACTTTAATAAAATCTGTATGTGCATGCAAGTGTATACCTGCAGGTGCAAGATGTGTGGATGTCAGAGGACAACCTTGGGTGTCAGTCCTTGCCTTCCACCGAGAAACAATCTCCCTTGTTCTCTGCTGTACATGTCTGCCTAGCTGGCCTAGCAGCTTCTGGCGATTCTCCTATGTGTCCACCTACCATGTTCCATAAAAGCAAAGGGATTATAGACTCACACTACTATACACCAGCATTACATGGGTTTGGGGATCCAAACTTAAGTCCCCACACTTATGGGGCTAACACTTAGCATGTTCCCATCTCTTAACCCCCCAAATTCTAAAGTATACTACAGCTAACTTGATGCAAACGAGGAAGTACATTGTAGCTTACTTTCTTCGTTGTCTAGCCAAAAACAAATAAAACTTACTTAGATTTTTCAAATTCTTTTTATAAAGTGAGAAGGTGAAATAAAAAAAAAGTCATATTCTACATTTAAGCTACTATTTAAAAGTACTGTCACTCAGAGCAGTATTTGGAGAACACAAGGACTGTGTGTGCCTTACCTTCAATATTCTGGTGGTCTAGAAAAGGTGCTGGTCCCCATATTCTAACAGTGCCATCATCTGATGCACTGGCCATCATAGATGGAATCTGTGGGTTCCAGCTAACACAATTAACTGTGCGCGTGTGCCCTGTCAGTTCTGCAATTGGCAGTTCACTTCGTTTGTGCCAGATGTAAACCTTGTGATCTAAATGTAGAGCAATTCAGAGAAGTGTTAGAGAGCCACGTCATCAACAGAATTACCATTTACCACACACACAACATGATTCTACAATATTATATCTTAAAGGGAGGAAAAAATAAAATAGTTTAATAACTTCTGTGAAAAGCCATGTTAATACATTATAATTTTTTTCTTCCTATTCAAGGTACCTAGCTCTGAAGCCACAAAAATAGCTACTTGCAGTAGTCTGTTCATTTGTGACTATTGCTAATCACAACCTGGAGCAAGATGGCTCAGCAGTTAATGCTTGCTGCTCTTGTAGAGAGGACTAGAGTTCAGTTCCCAAGCACCCGTGTAAGGTGGCTCCCAACCTCCCAACTGTCCAGACCTATACATGACATTTGTTAACAAAACAACTCCAGATACAAATAAGGTATGTGAGCATAAACCAGCCCAGAATAGAGATGATGATGTACTCTGTGGAGGTAACAGAGAAACGAGATATCCAAACTGGAAAACTGCAACCATTAGAGGAAAACCTTTATTGGGAGCTTACAAAGTACTTTATGTGTGTAATGAAATCTTCCTCATGCTAGGAGGTGGGTACTCTGCTTCTCCCACACTGTAGAGACAGTAACTGAAGTAATCTGAAATAATGGAAAACTAATCTCTCTACTTTGCTGTTCAGGCACATGTTTATCTAAAACACAGGTATTTGTCATCTACAAACCAAGTTTACTAGAAATAAAATTGTAATTTGAGTTTTTCTGAAACCATAACAACTATCAGCATAAATGTGTTGCTCAGACACACATATTATCTTTTAAAAAGAAATCATTATTATTTTCCATTGCCTTGATAGAAATAATTATTCTGTTGAAATATAGGTAAATCATAATAACCAACTTGTGGTTTTTGGAGACAGGATCTCTCTGTATTGTCCTGGCTGTCCTGAAACTCACTATGTAGACTTGGCTGGCCTCAAACTCACAGAAATCCACTTGTTTCTTTCTGCCTCCATCTCTCTTGAGTGCAAGGGTTAAAGGCGTGTGCCGCTATGACCAGCAAGCCTGACTTTTCCGACCTTTGAAAACCAATTATTATAAAGGTATAATGATTTAAGTAAATTTTGACTTGATTCAAACATCAAATGCATGTCTAAAATGTGATTAGGACAGGTTCCACTAATCTGTAACAGGCACAGAACACTAGCAGCTTAAGGCCCTGGGTTCCATCACCAGCAACATAAGGGAAAATGAACAATCAAAACCAAACCAAAACATCAAGGATTCAAGCCATTCCCCAAAAGGTAACATTAAGAATATAGTCGATAATCTACTAAAAACCTTAATCTTCTGACACCTGCTGATAAACTGGGAGAACCACAGACATTAAATTCACCTACGCAGTAAGCGAACAGCGACACCAACCTTACCTTCACTGCCACTAGCGATGAAGTCTTCATTATGGCCTCCAAAACATGAATGGATTGTATAAAACCCTTGGGTAACACCTTGGTATTTCCTTACTAAAACTCTGTCTTGCAAGTCCCATAAATGAACTCCCTGCAGGGAAAAAGAAAGAAAAAAAGAAGTTTTTGTTGCTTTTTTTTTTTTTAAAATAGGGCTAGTTCTGCCTCCGGTCTGTGACTTTATTTATTTATATTTATTTATTTGTTTATTTTTTTAAAAAGACAATCCCACCAAATACTCTAGGGCAGCCTGGAGCTGATAGATCCTCCTAGGTTTGTACGCTGTGCTTTTTTGTTTTTGAGACCAGGTTCCTCTGTGTAGCTCTGGCTGTCCTAGAACTTGCTCTGTAAACCAGGCTGGCCTCAAATTCAGAGATCTGCCTGCTCTGCCTCCTGTACGCTAGGACAAAAAGTATTCCCCACTATATCCCACCCTCAAGTTTTTATTTTTAGGAGTTCAGACATGTATGATATCATGAAGCTTAGTAGTTTTTTTTTTGTTTTATTTATTAAAAGGCAGACAATCTAGCCTAGGGTCTTCTAATATAGTGCCTTATGTTGTGGTGACCCTAACCATAAAATTATTTTCATTGCTACTTCATAACTGTAATTTTGTTACTGTTATGAATCGCAATATAAATATCTGATATGCAGGATATCTAATAAGTGACCCTTGTGAAGGATCATTCAACCCCCAAAGGGTCTTGACCCATAGGTAAGAAACACTGAGCTAGTCCAATGGCTTGGAAGCACTCTTAAATTCAGAGATTGACTATTCTATTCTGCTTTCTGAGCGCTGGGATTAATGGTGCGGGCTCTACACCCAGCCTCAATAGACTAGACTCTTTAACAATAATTTGTGAATATTCCTTTGCCCACTGGAACCTTTTTATTTTCTATTTGTGCAAAATGCTATTATTTCAATAAACTTATAGCTTATTCCTACATATTTAAGCATTAAACACATACATTACCAGCTAGACTAAAAACAACAAAAGCACATTTTCACTAAGTTAAATTTTTCTGAAAGTTGTAGAAAAAAAAAATACAAAAAAAACCATACCTGAGTTGCTACATTTAACAAAGCTAATCGGCCATTTTTTGAAATAGTAAATGACATAATAGGATGATCTTCTTGTACTCTGTAATCAGAAATAATTTTTCAGGAAAAGCAAATGAAGAGTCAAGAACTTCAAATTATGAGACTATAAACTATTTTAGCTTAAATGACACTTTTGTCTTACATACGTGTCAATAAGAATGAGTTAATAAGTACCCCATAACACCATTCAAATCACCAATAAAAACTATAAACAAAATCCCAACTATATACACATTTTCGTATAAATTAGACTATTCTTCCCGCTTTTTTTCCGAGGGTGGGGAGGTTCAAGACAGGGTTTCTCTGTGTAGCCCTGACTATCCTGGAAACTTGCTCTGTTGACCAGGTTGGCCTTGACCTCAACAGACTGGCTGGCCTCTGCCTCCTGAGTGACGGGATTAAAGGTGTGCCTAGCACTGCACCCTGCTAAATTAGACCATTTCTACTGGAAACAAAATAATAGTTACATGTTCCTATCTGTAAGGTCCTCAAAGTTGTAGCCCCGGATTCTCTGGTGGGTGTCAGAAGCCAGTACAGTCTTGCCGTCACTCAAGCACCACAGGCATTGCACTCTCACCCCCTCCCAGGAGTCCAACAGATTTCCATCCAGGTCCTAAGCAGGGAAACAAAACAAAAAAACACCACCACTCAGAAAGCAAACCAAATGTAAATACTTGACAATGACTTATGAAAATAGCCTTGTTTTTTTGTCTGAGGCTGATCTAGTCAAACTACTCTACAAGTATTTTAACTTAGGAGAGTTTGACTACATACAGACCTGCAAACACTGTACTCTGACAAAGCTGGGATATGAAAAAAAGAGAACTAGGAATAGCTTATAACCTATTAGAATAAACCACAATGAATTCCATAAGGTTCATTTTACTAAAAAGGGGCAGTTTGTAATACCTACCCAGGGAGGTATTAAATTGTCAGTGAGCTGCCCTGAAAGTAGTTTAAATGACCTACCCAGAAGAAATGAAGCCTACTCCACAGCCTAGTAAAATGTGTTTTATTCCGTAGAGGTCAACTACAGACAGTTTATCTAAATAAACACCCAACTGAAGTGATGCATTGGGGGAAAAGATCTGAAAACATCTACTAGGACCCCATGAGAAGAGACATGTGGGTGTGACATGTGGGCCCTAGACAAAGCTTAGGGACACTGCATTTGTATGTCATAGGGCCATTTACCTTAATTTAATCAAATAATTTGCAATTGCCAGGTGTGGTGGCACACGCCTTTAATCCCAGCATCTGTAGGCATGTGTAGGAGGAACTTTGTGAGTTTGGGGTTAGTCTGGTCTACTCGGAATGATTGGATAGCCAGGGCTACATGGTGACCCAGACTCAAAACTGATATCAAAATCTCAATCAACACAGCAGCTATTGACCATAAGATTCTTTAAATCACTGAAAAATTGTCAGTACCCATCACTTTTTTAAAAAAGGGTTTATTTTTTAAAATTAAGTGTGTCTATGTGAGGTGCAAATGTGTATAGCTACCCACAGAAGCCAGAAAGGGGGGCATTGGATCCTCTGACAGCAGCAAGAGTGGTTGTGAACCACTCAACATGGGTGCTGGGAACCCAACTTGACTCCTGTAAGAGCACTGCATGCTCAGCAGCTGAGCCATCCATCTCTTCAGCCGCAACACTGATTACTTCTATTCCTCAGATACTTCGGCTTGGGCGATTCATGAAATTCAACCTTCTTGTGGGTTTGCTGTTGTTCCACACTGGGTCTCCTATATCCAGGGCTGATCACAAAGCCAAGGAGGACCTTGGACTTATGATCCTATAGTTTCTACCTCCCAAGTGCCACAATTAGTGTATGCCACCATGCCCCGTTTGTGATGAGCTACATCCTCAACTCTACAGCACTGTTAACTGTTTCTGGAGACAGTGGTCTCACTTTCCAGTCCAGGCTGGTCTCTAACTCACTAGAACCCAGGCTACTTATTTTTCATTTTTCTTTTGGTTTTTCGAGACAGAGTTTCTATGTAGTGTTGGAGCCTGTCCTGAAACTTGCTCTGCAGACTAGGCTGGCCTTGAACTCACAGAGATACACCTGTCTGGCCTCCCAAGTGCTGGGATTAAAGGCGTGTGCCACCACTGCCCAGCTCCCAGGATACTTGCTAATTCTTTTTTTTTTTTTTTTTTTTTTTTGGTTTTTCGAGACAGGGTTTCTCTGTGGCTTTGGAGCCTGTCCTGGAACTAGCTCTTGTAGACCAGGCTGGTCTCGAACTTACAGAGATCCGCTTGTTAATTCTTGACAATATTCCCACCTCAGCTTCCCATACCATGCTTGGCTAGCACCGTTTTTCTTACAAAGGCCTAACCTCACTCAAAAGTAATTGCTGAATTTTTCAGTCCTATAAATTAGTACATTTTTTTTTTTTTTCTGTGACACAGTCTCACTATATAGTCCTGGTTGGCCAAAAACTCAAGAGATCCACCTGCCACTGCCTCCCAAGTGCTAGGACAACAGCCAGCATGCCCAGGTAATTTTACACTTTTTATGAGTACCAGAAATGGTTTTAAAAGTAGAGAGAAGTAATAAAAATTCTACTAAATACTCGTAAGAGGATGGTAAGTAGGTTTTCATATTCTATGTGTCAAGTGAACCTTCATTTTATTTAATCTTTTTGTTTTTGTTTTTTTTGAGATGGGTCTTACTATGTAACCTTGGCTAGCCTGTAGAACTTAAGAGATCTGCCTGCCTCTACTATGTAATTTAAAGTATGTCCCATCATGCCCAGCAACTGTAAATTTTAAAAATCATTAAGCAAACAGTTCAATTGACTTTTAAAATAGGCATACCCTGGTGAGGAGGCACTCAATACTTACACACTGATAGAACTGCCCGCGCTGACCTCCAGTCACAAAGCGTTTCCCATCTGGATTCCAGGCTACACTGGTCAAACTGTCTTCATGAGATTGGCTCATTTTTGTTCTTAATTCTCCCGTCTATAAGGAAATAAAACTGTGGATAAGATGCTCAAGACGTCTCTCTAAGGGGTATATGCAAAGAAAGAAGACTTGAAAGGAAAGGAGGGGAAGAAAAGGAAGGAAAAAGAAAGGGATTCTAAGGATTCTTAGAAGGGAGCCAGAAGAACGGAAGGTGACTGGGTATATTGCTAAGGTACCAGTCCTATTCAGAAAGACGGCTATTTTTAATGGCCTCACCAAAAAATAAGACTACAACACTCAAATAAAAATTAAAAGTTCAGAGGCAATAAGCTTTAATAATCTTCTTAATCTTAATAATCTTCTTAATCTTAAAAGAATTAAACATGCCGGGTGGTAGTGGCGCACGCCTTTAATCCCAGCAGAGGCAGGCGGATCTCTGGGAGTTCAAGCCAGCTTGGTCTACAAGAGCTGGTTCTGGGACCGGCACCAAAGCTACAGAGAAACCCTGTCTCGAACCCCCCCACGGCCCCCCCCAAAAAGAATTAAACATGTAATTTTCCACAATCAGGACAATGAAAAGCCCAAAGCCACAAAGCTAATTCTTCTGAGCTTCTCAGTCCAAAATTCTTTATGAATTTTATTTTAAAACTAAAGTTAATGCAATTAATAATTCTTTAAGAACACAATTAATAGGTAGTAAGACTATGCCCTCAAAACCACAAAGGGCAATTATAATTTTGATAAATATCATACTCAAATGCTCATAATAATGCAGGGAAAATGGAAAAAACTTTTTTCTAATATGTAATTTTACTTCAATTAAAAGCAGAGCACAGGGCTGGAGATATGGCTCAGTGGTTAGGAGCAGTGACTGCTCTTCCAGAGGACCCGGGTTCAATTCCCAGCACCCACATGGCAGCTCACAACTGTCTGATGATCCAGTTGCAGGGGATCTGACACCTTCACACCAATGCACATAAAATAAAGTTAAATAAAGCATAAAAATATTAAAAAAAAATAAAAGCAGAGCACAGAAATAATCTCTGTACTGTTCAGCATAGATTCTACAGTGCTTCCAACTCATCAAGCTTGTTTAGTGCCGAAACCTCAGCCATCCTCCTGTTACACATTCTAAGTTATTCAACTTAGGTGACATGACACATACCATTTAATCTAGTCTTGTTCCGTTTTGTTGAGGGATTAGAAACAGGATCTGAGAGGTAAAGCTGCCCTTGGTATAAAAAAAGTACATGGGCATAATTTTCCTGTGAGAAATGGGCAATCAAAAGTAAAAATCAAAGAGTGAAAACAAAGGGTATAATTAGGAACCTGGGGCCAAGTGAAAAAGGCACAAGAGGCACAAAATAGAAAGCTGGATGTCTCCCTTACGTGAGGAACAAAAAAACAATTCAACATCTAAATCCTTCCCCAAACTCTTCACTAAGTCTCAGCTATTTAATTACCGTTTTAGTCACTTCACCTGTACAGCTAAAAGTTTAAATTGGGTGTTTACTTTTAACAAATATGTTAACACAGTAAGTTTTTTTTTTTTTTTTTTTTTTCGAGACAGGGTTTCCCTGTGGCTTTGGAGCCTGTCCTGGAACTAGCTCTGTAGACCAGGCTGGTCTCGAACTCACAGAGATCCGCCTGCCACAGTAAGTTCTGAAGCAGCAATGTTTTTCTTCTATTTTGCACAGAATTGTGAGTATGAGGTCATTAGATTAGAAATCTATCTGAATTTCAACAGAAATAGCTTTTGGACTTCTTAAAAGACAACCCTACTAGAAAAGGCCTCAACTTACCAAGTAGTGCATAATGGCAGTTAAACATAAACATGATTTAACACCCAGGAACTAAAATCTGACTCAAGACCACACAAGTATTAGTCACTGTGTCTCTAGTAAGGTTGTATATGCTTAGGAGGAAGAAAAAGCTTTAATAGAAAAAAAGAAGAAAAAAGTCTTTTAGATCAGATTCACTTTAATCTATCTTTTATTCCTATTTAATTCCATGCTTTGCCATTTTCCTAAACCCAGTTACAAATACAACAGTGGTTAATCGCTAGCTTGATAATAAAAGACACTGTTGGAACAAAATGAGATGTGCGTTAGGTATGAAATAAAAAGTAAGGGCTGGAGAGATGGCTCAGCAGTTGAGAGAGCTTATTGCTCTTCCAGAGGATCAGGATTTGATTCTTAGCACCCTCATCGTGATTCCCTACATCAATCTGATGCCTTCTCCAACCTCACAGGCACCAGTCACACAAGTAATGCACATACATTCATGCAAGCAAAACATTTACACACATAAAATAATGTTATGAAGGATATCATGTTATTTTTGAGGATACATACTTGAATATTTAAGAATTAAACATGTCTGTAATTTACATTCAAATACTTTGGCTCTGATGTTTAAGTGTTTCTGTTTGTGTATTTATGTTCATTGTGTACACAAATATCACAAACATACAACAACTACCATATCCAGGGTGGTGGGCATATATGACCCACCATTTCCTTTCTCTGCTTTTGGGAAACATACTGGTCTCTAACTTGCTACGTAGCTGAGGATGACTTTGAACTCTCAATCCCCTACCTTTCTCTCAAATAACAGGATTACAGGCAAGTAATATTACACGCAGCTATACCATTTCTCAACTTTTCTGATTCTCACTCTATAGGTCACCCGGGACTCACCTTACCTTGGTATTTTCTGCCTTAGCCTCCTAATAGATGAAGGATTATAGGTTTGAGACACTATGTTTGGCTTCACCATTTCTCTCTTTTTTTTTCTTTTTTAAGATTTTTATTTCCCAGAGCTGGAGTTATAGGTATTTATATGGTGCTTGATTTTGGTGCTGGGAACCAAACTCTGGTCTCCTGAAAGAGCAGTATGTGCTCTTAACCACTGAGCTATCCCTTCAGCCTCTCAAATTTTCAACATTTGAAATTTCTCTTCAAAAGTTAGGGCAAAGCCGAGCATGGTGGTACACGCCTTTTTGGTCCCAGCACTCAGTGAGTTCAAGGCCAGCATTGTCTACAAAGCAAGTAAATTTATAAATCTTAACAGCTGAGTTCTAAACATTTGAAGCACTATAACTTACAAGAGACATGTTACAGTAATTTAGCTTAAATGGTTCTGTTGTAAAAATATTTTTAATTTCTAATACTGTTTTTTATTTTTCTTCCCCCTTTCTGAGACAAAGAGTTTCTCTGTGTAGCCCTGGTTGCCCTGGAATTTGCTTTGTTGACCACGTTGTCTTGATCTCAGAGATCCACCTGCTCCTGCCTCCCAAGTGCTGAGATTAAAGCTGTGTGCCACCACTGCCTGGCTAAGAATAAAGTTTTAACAAATGCCTGTTAAGATTATGCTGGACTTAAACCAAGGATAGAACTTGCTCACTTGTACATTCCAAAGCCAAAGCTCAGAGCAGTCATCTGGTCCACAAGCAACAAGATAGTTGTCATCTGGACTCCATGCAATATAAGAAACACCATATGCATGTCCTTCTAATGTTTTAAGCAGCTTTAGCAGGTGTGTATCCTATAAAAAAGAAAAAAAAAGACAACTTAGTTAACTAAAAGCTACCGTTTGCTAGCACAAGAATTTAAAGTATAAAGAGCTACACTGATAGTATTGTTTATTCTGTGAAGTTTCTGTGTCAATACGGATTAACTACGCTCAGGCAGCTTGCTTCATAGAGATTCGTTTACACCGATTAATTACCTACTATACAGAGCATATTATATACTAGATAGAAACATTAAACTGTCACAGGAATTGTCCTTAGGGAACTTGAAAGAAACTGAAAGTAGATGTGCACACCAAAGCTATCTCAAATAACTTCACAGACACATAACAGCACAGAATAAACATTTTCAGGCTATACAGTTCAACAGTTGATGTAAATCCACAGACTTGTGGAACAGCGTGTAAGAGGTTATAAACTTTAAAGTTTATAGCCTAAGGTTCTAATTCTGTAATGTTTTTATCACCCCCCCCCAAAGAAATTCCCTATCTATTGGTAATCAATTCTCTCCCTGCAGTTCCCAGAAACCACTACTTTATTTTTACTGATTTGTATAGTCTGGGCATTCCATATAAATGAAATTAAATATAATACAGCCTCTTGTAGTTGGTTTATTTCATTCATTCCAAAGTCTCTATGCTTCATGCATGACACAGTATATATTTTCTCTATTTGGTTTCTATCTTTTTGAATATTAAGAATAAAACGGCAGACAGGTGCTGGTGGTACATGCCTTTAATCCCAGCACTTGGGAGGAAGAGGCAGGTGGATCTCTGTGAGTTCGAGCCAATCTGGTCTACAAAGCGAGTTCCAGGACAGCTAGAACTGTTACATAGAGAAACTCTGTCTCAAACAAACAAAACAAACAAATAAAAGCAAAACAACAAAAAGCCCACTAAAAATATGTATGTGCTTTTCTGTGGATATGTTAATATTACTCTTAAATATATACATAGCAGAAGAATTCCTAGGCCATTTGCTGTCTAATATTATTTTAAAAACTGACTGTATCATAATATGTTTCCACTAACAAACCAATATCAATACTACTTACGGATATTCACTGAATGCTTATTAAGTCTTTTATAATATGATAGCAACACAATATTATTAAGAACGATCTATCCCAGGGAGCAAACTAAGTTTTAGTAACATTAAAAAAATCTGTCTGTGGGGCTGGAGAGATGGCTCAGCAGTTAAGAGCACTGGCTGTTCTTCCAGAGGCTCTGAGTTCAATTCCCAATAACCACATGGTGATTCACAACCATCAGTAATGAGATCTGGTGCCCTCTTCTGGCCTGAAAAATACATGCAGGCAGAACACTGTATACACGATAAATAAATGAAATCTATACGGGAAGAATTTTCATTTGGGCTTCCTGACTCAAAGGACTATGCTCCAAGGCCTGAACTATATAGTGCAAATATGTAAGAGACAAGACTGGAAGAGGTGACATAGTACTTCACGCTAATGATTTGGTTTATCCAGAGGGAAATGTCAAGCCAGTCTAGGGAATATCTAATAAAATATTAAGTTTAGCAAGAGATGGGAACAACAATGCTGAAGATGAATCAGAAGGAAGACTCAAGAAACATGTAACAAGCAAAAAAATCCACCTATCAGAACTAAAGACACTTTAGAGATAAAAATGCAAGTTAAAATTCCAGCTAGCATGTATACTAGGTCCAATCCCCAGCACTTAGGGGTGGGGTAGAGGACAAACTCCAGATTTCTGGTTTAAGTGAAAAGCAGAGAAATTTTGAAAAACCTAATTACCAGGCAGTGGGAGTGCGCGCCTTTAATCCCAGCACTCAGGGAGCAGAAGCAGGAGGATCTCTGTGAGTCTGGGGCCAGTCTGGTCTATAAAGCAAGTTCCAGGACAGTCAGGGCTGTTATACACAGAAACCTTGTCTTGAAAAACCAAAAATCTAATAATATGTTTTAGATATTCAACTAGAGATGTACTGAGCATAACTTAAAAAGTCTTATTATTTATGTGTTTGTATGTGTGTAGGGGGTTGGGTATGTTCCTGCAGAGGCCTTGAGAGAGTAGGTCCCCTGGAGCTGGAGTTATGTGTAGTTTGGAGTGGCCGGAATAGCCTGGATATTAGGGCTGAGAGCAGAACTGAGGTCCTCTGGAAGAACAGGAAGTGTTCTTACATACTGAGTAGCCTCTCTAGCCCCTTGAGCCTAAATTTAAGCCTGGGGGTAGATAAAGTCCACTAGCGATGACCTCTAAGAACCTATAAACAGGTCTTAAACTAGTCTGATAAAATTGAAACCTCCTGGCTTCAGAAACGTAACTATGGCTTGTTTATTATGCTATTTATTCATAGGACTAAAACCTTTTATGACAGTACATTAACAATGCAACTACTGATACCTCTTTGTTGAGTACCTGTATCAGATCAACAATAAAAGGTCAAAATGGCTTGCATAATTTTGTATCTTTTTTGACTAGCTTAACATTGCCAGAGAACAAAATTTTAACAAAACAATACTCCAGAGGAAAACAAAGATTTTCTTCTAAATTGACAATAAATTCCGTTAGAAATACTTATCCAGAAAACTGATTGTCTGAGCAAGACTGCTTTCTCCATACTGGAGAGCTTAGATATAGAAGACCATAAGTAAAAGGTCTGCTGGGCTATACAGCAAGATCCTGTCTCGAAAAAACTACAGGAGGGTGGGGGAAAGAGAGACAGAAGAGGGAGGAAGGGGGACTGGGGAGATGGCTCAGATGTTAAGAGCATTGCCTGCTCTTCCAAAGGTCCTGAGTTCAATTTCCAGCAACCACATGGTGGCTCACAACCATCTGTAATGGGGTCTGATGCCTTCTTCTGGCCTGCAGGCATACACACAGGCAGAATATTGTGTACATAATAAATAAAATATTTAAAAAAAAAAGAGGGAGGAAAAAAACCCCAATTATTTTATATACCTCAATAAGAATGAACTCCATACATCATAAAGATACTGCTCTTCCACAGGACTCCTGTTAGGGAATATTATTTTAAGGTGTGTTGCTTTTGTTTCTGCTGCATTTGAGTGACTGTGAAGCTGTGATTCTTTGCCTATCTAAAACACCTGACAGTCATAATAAAGAGATGAACGGCCAATAGCAAGGGAGAAGCAAGGATAGGCAGGGCTGGCAGGCAGAGAGTATAAAAGGAGAGGAGCAACAAGAGAACAAGGAGAGGAGGACATCTGGAGCCAGGCACCCACCTAGCCAGTCACAGAGTAAGAAGGAAAGAAAGGTATACAGAAAGAAAGATAAAAGCCCAGAGGCAAAAGGTAATTGTGATAAGTTAAGAAAAGTTGGCAAGAAACAAGCCAAACTAACAAGCCTAACTAAGAATAAGCCTCCATGTGTGATTTATTTGGGAGCTGGGTGGCGGGCCCCACAAAAATACAAGAGAGTAAAACAACACACAACAGACTTTGTTTGATTCCCAGCACCAATAGGGCAACTCACAACTATCTAACTCTAGCTCCATGGGACCCAACGCCCTTTTCTGGTCTCCACAGGTGCCAGGGGCACAGACACACACACTGGGCAAAATATTCATATATTAAAAACAACAGCAACGAAATCTTAAATTCTTTTTTTCTACACACTAATACCAGCATTGTGGAAGCAGAGCAGAATGATCATGAATTCTAATTCACCCTGGAATCCAGTTTAAACAAAACAAATAACAAAAATGGGCATTAAAAAAAATACATATTCAAGCCGGGAGGTGGTGGCGCACCCCTTTGATCCCAGCACTCAGGAGGCAGAGACAGGAGATCTGTTAGTTCAGGGCCACTCTGGGTTACACAAGATTGAATCTGTCTAAAAGAGAAACACAGTTCACACAAAGGTGATCCCAGCACTTGGGATCACAGGTCTTTAACCCCAGAACTAGGGAGGTGAAGACAGGAGTGATGGACAGAGAGAAATAAGGGAAGGAGTGCAGTCCAGTCGGAGATTTGCTGGAGACGGATGCAGTCTGGAGAAGCAGTCTGAGGACAGGATCACCCCCTCCCCCTGGGTCTGACCATTTGTAGAGGTAAAAGAAGAACTCTCTAGTTGCTGGTCACTGTGCTTCTCTGATCTTCAGCATTAACTCCTATATCTGACTAGGGTTTTTTTTTTTTTTTAAGACCAATTATGTAACACAAATAGGGCTTAAATAAAACTATTGTCTTAAGGAAGGAAGGAAGGAAAGACAAAGAGGGGGAAAAAAGTGCAGTCAACTTTTCTTAAATAGTATTTGACATAACGAAAGCACCATTATGTCAAGAGTTCACCAGTCTCATTTCAGATTAGAATCTAAATCTTAATTCTGAATTCCTAAATTAATAGGGCCAAGAAAAAAATTCCTTTTACCAAAAAAAATAAAAAAAAAAAGAAAGAAAGAAAGAAAATAAGAAAGACAGACAGACAGAAAGAAAACTCTATTATATTTTGCACACTCAGTATTCAAGAAAACCCATTCTGGAAACACTGACATCAAGTCTAACCCCCCCAGCAAGAGATACAGAAGATCTGCCTCACTGGTTCACCTCCTGAACTTCCACTCTTCTCCCAGATGGCCTTAGGATATTCTGAATCAGTTTCACCTAAGCAGTTCTTGGATCTTTCACCTAAATTCTTTTCTTACTTTCCTTAGCTTTCTAGATGTAGCGAGATCTCTTCTGAGCTCCCACAGCGTCCGTTACAGAATCATCAGGGTTTATTATCATATGCTTAGTTGCCTAGATTAAAAAAATTAACACACAATAGGCATTTTATACTGGCTAAAAATAAAGTGGGAATCTCACCCACAACTCCTAACAAACTTAACAAAACCCCACAAAATTCAAAGGTCATGTGTACATTCCACACTCTTTCTAGTGTAATTTGTGACTCTTTGCCATCACTAAAAATATGTCTATTTTATTTAACGAAGGGGTCAAGTCACACTCCTTTTCTACCATAATGTCTTTCTTGTGTCCCCATTTGTATGCTATACCATAGTGCTAATAAGGTTCCTTTATGTCCTCATACTTCAACTGAAAATAAACATAGTAACATTATTTAATTGCATCTTAATGTCCTTTCTAACCTGTACAATCCTTTGATGGGCTTCTTAACCTGACATCTACAAGAAAGGGTCCATGGATAGAAGCAGGGTCTTGGAACACAAATGATTAAAGGTCACTTATGATTGAAGACTGCTGCTCTACTGTGTACTCAGCTCATGTGTTTAAGAGAACAATGTTACCAGGCACGGTGGCCTAAATCGTTTAATCCCAGTGTTCCTGAGGCAGAGGCAGGTGGAGCTGAGTTTGATGCCAGCCAAGACTACATAGAGACCCCTTCCAAAAACAACGAGACAGAGAGCCATGTAAATAATCAAACTTACTGGCCTCGCCATGGAATCGACTTTCACAGCCTAAGCTGACATTTTTTTTTTAAATATTTATTATGTACACAATATTCTGTCTGTGTGTATGCCTGCAGGCCAGAAGAGGGCACCAGACCCCATTACAGATGGTTGTGAGCCACCATGTGGTTGCTGGAAATTGAACTCAGGACCTTTGGAAGAGCAGGCAATGCTCTTAACCTCTGAGCCATCTCTCTAGCCCCCTAAGCTGACATTTTAAGTGGCAGTTTTTAGTTATGTATTCTTCCATACTCAGACCCAAAGTAACACCTGTGGACATATGCTACGATAATCATTTGCTGAAAATATGAAAGTGGCCTTATAAAATAAATATCTACACCATAGATGTTGATTACAGCATACAGATATTATTGCTTGATAGCCTTTGATATCTGTGATGCCTTTGTTAGGGACAGAGTCACAAAACAGCATTAAAGCAAACAGATCAGACTCATACAGCAGACAGATGGGGGGAGAGATAGGCAGAGAATTCAAATCTGGGCTCATTGTTGGTTAAATTACTCCAGAGAAGTGTTTATTATTTCTTTTCGTTAATGGATGCTGTGGTAGTGGTCTGAAAGAAAATGGTCCCCAAAGGGAAAGGCACTGGTAGGAGGTGTGGCCTTATTGGAGTAGTGTGTCACTATGGGGTGAGCTTGGAGGCCTCCTACGCTCAAGCTATGCCCAGTGTGGATAGAGATTCCTGCTGCCGCCTACTGATCAAGATGTAGAACTCGCAGCTACTTTTCCGGCACCATGTCTGTCTGCATGCTGCCATATCCCCCCCACGATGGTAATGAACTAAACCTGTGAACTGTAAGTCACCCCAATTAAATGTTTTCTTTTATAAGGGTTGCTGTAGTCACAGTGTCTCTTCACAGAAATAGAAACCCTGACTAATACAGAAGCCAATGAACTATTTGTGACTTAATCTATCACTAATGCATTTAATCTGATGCAACATACATAGAAATATTAGGTAACAGTAAATTCAGTATTAACAATAGAGAAATTTCAAATACTCTTATTTCATATTGAAATTGTTGCAGATATCTTACAATATTATTTAAGTTTAGTAATTCAGAATACTGGTAATCATCTGCCACTAAAATTGTTTAGGGTTAATGAAGGAGTATTATATATTATACCTTTTTATTCTAGGTGGAGAGCCCACATTTCAATATAATTAGGTTCCTTAAATAATTAGTGCATAGTTTATAATTAAATCATATATGGAATTATATGTGTGTGTATATTTGTCACACACACACCCGAGTCCCACTATGTGTACTTAACAGTATTATTTTAAGATAACCAGTAAGTCTGTCAGACTGCTAACTAGGTATTACGGCACAAAAAGGTAAGAGCTTTTTTTTTTTAAGAAAATTATTTATTTATTTTGTGTGCATTGGTTTTTGCCTACACGTATGTCTATGAGAGGATGTTGTATCCTGGAGTGATAGACAGTTGTGAGCTGCCATGTGGGTGCTGGGAAGTGAATCTGGGTCCTCTGGAAGATCAGTCAGTGCTCCTATCTGCTGAGCCATCTCTCCAGCCCCTAAAACCTCATTCTTCATAGTGAAGAATGCTGTTCTTTCCTGTCGCCAGTTACAACATATCACAGGAAGGTATTCAAGAAGTACCTGTCTCAAATTTGTATTTTCCCTTCTATGGTGCCTTTAAATTATTTGCTACATGTTGTATGTGCATGATACTTGTATGTGGGCTGACATGCCATGGCCCATATGTCAGGACAATTTTGTGGAGTCATTACTTTCCACCTTATGGAGGTCCCAGGGAACAAAATCAGGTCTCCAGGCTGGCAAAGCACATGCCTTCTTCAGCCGCTGAGCCATCATATTGGCTTCTAAGACTAATCTGTTGTTGTCTTACTCAAAATAAATTTGGGGCCAATATATTTATCCAAAGGCAAAAGCCTCGTTTTAGTCCTAAACCAAGTTTTATTTACTTTAGATCTTAGGTGAATGGCTCCTAAAACAAGTGTAGTTCCTTAACCTATTTGGATTCATGCTTTTTGACTAGTAGATAAATGTTCAATTGGTTAAAAGAAATGAACATGCTTATTTCTACATATCTGTAGGTTATCTAGTGATAAAGACACTTCTGATTAGAGAAAACTTAGTTCTTAAAATCCATATACAATAATTTTCAAATATTATCATTGGGGAAAACCAGGTTAAGACTCCACATGAGATCTGAAAATTATACTGGGGACTTTAACACTTCTACCCCAGTTTCCTCATCTCAACACAAGAAGTTTAGTACCTCAGAGTCTTTCAGAGGATGAAAGAATACACAATGACTTAGCACAATCTCTAGCATAAACCTTGAACAACTAGGGTAATATTAACCTACAAACATATATATATGAACATATACATAAATATAAACATAAACATATATATAAACACAAAGAAAAAAATATATAGAAAAAAGTGATCAACATAGACAGATATGATGATACATCTCTATCTGCCTAGTGTTCAGGAATACTGGCTGGGGCTGGAGAGTTCCACACCAGCCTGGGAAACTAAGTAAAAACTTGCCCCCAAAAATAAGTAAATAAAGCCGGGCGGTGGTGGCGATCGGAGCACGCAGGAGGCAGAGGCAGGAGGATCTCTGTGAGTTCGAGGCCAGCCTGGTCTAGAAGAGCTAGTTCCAGGACAGGAACCAAAAAGCTACAGAGAAACCCTGTCTCAAAAAACCAAAAAAAAAAAAAAAAAAAAAAAAAAGTAAATAAATAAATACAAATCAAGTGACAAACAACCAAAAAAAAGCACTTGCTGAAGTCAACTACTTCTACATATGTATATTAAAAATAGGTAAGCGGTTGGGTGTGGTGGCACACACCTTTAGTCCTAGTACTCAGGAGGCAGAGGTAGGCAGATCTGTAGTTTATCTACACAGCAAGTTCCATGACAGCCAGAGCTACAGAGAAACCCTGTCCCGAAAAACAAAAACAAACAAGTGACCAGTGAGTTAAGATGCAAAAGTAAAATGATCTGGGTTTGACTGCTATCGTCTATATCATGGCTCACAACCAACTATAGAGCTCTGTATCAGAAGCACTCCAGTCCTGTGCAAGAGAGGCACACATGTGATACACACACACTTACGCTGGCAACACACATAAAATAAATGTAAACAAATAAGTACCCCTTTTTGCGGTCTAAGAACTCATACAGGAATACATACCGGATCAACTTGCCATATGATAACTGTGGTGTCCTTTGATCCTGTTGCTAGTTTAGTGCCATCATTAGAGAATTTACAGAACCACACTTCATTACAATGCTCCGTGAGTATCTGCTGAGTGTAACAGGGGAATTGCCTCCTAAAACAAACAAATCCACACATAATTACACTTTCACAGCATTTTCAGCAATATTGAGAAGGGCATTTAGCAACAGGCAGAACTCCTTTTGGAGTTCTCAAGTATAAAATATAAATGAATGTATTTACAATTCTCAAGAATCAAATTTATTTTGGTATGCTGAAATACTATGATATCAGGCACTTTTTGTTCAAGTCAACTTTAGTTAAAATATGTAATATAGAATCTACTTCAACCTAAAGTTTACTTTTTTGCTGCCTTCTGAAAGCTACCAGGTCTGATTAAGACAATTCGTATAAGTAATTATTATTCAGGAATTATGTTTACCACTTTATAGATAAATGGCATTAGTTGGTTGTTCTACAAGGAGTAAGAAATAATGTAGCATCTTTAAGCATATAAATCAGTTAAGCTATTATTAAAAGCTTTGGTATGACGTAAAGAAAATGGGGCCAGTGAGACAGCTCACAGGGTAAAAGTGCTTGTTGATCAGCAGACAATCCATCTTTAGAACCCACACAGCGCAGAGAACTGACTCCTGAAGTTGCCCTCTGCCTCCACAAATGCACTGTGAATCACATGCACACACTTATTAATAAATAGAGAACTGGCAAGATGGCTCAATGGGTGAAAGTGCCTGCTGCCAAGTCTGATGACCTAAGTTCAATTCCGGGGACAAACATGATGATGGAAGGAGTAAAACAACTCCTGCAAAGAATGTGTCACGAGCGTTTTACCTACACGTGTGCATGTGCACCATATGTGCGCCTCATGTAGCATGACAGCCAAGAGAGGGTGGTAGACAGTTACGATACACCATGTGAGTACTAGGAACCAAACTCAGGATCTCTGCAAAAATACCAAGTGCTCTCTTAACCACTGGGCCATCTCTCCAGCCCTCCTACCCATTTTGACACTGGTTCTTACTATTGTAGCCCAGGCTTGCCTGAAACTCTGCATCTTCCTGCCCCGAGTCTTCCAAGTACTGGATTAATAAACAGGCAGGTATGATCTTGCTCAAGTCGTACTTTTAAATTTATCTTCAAAAGTTCTTTTTAAGTTTATCTTCCAAAGACTTCTCTATTTTTCCCCAACCACAGTCCTCAGAGCCCAGCAGAGTGAAATGAGCCTACAGTCCCAACACTTGTGGAGCTCCAGCAGGAAGACTGACTGAGTCCGAGAATTTGAGACCAGCATGGGCAACACAGCAAGATCCTGTCTCAGAAAACAAAACTAGTGTGCACCAGTATGCACACAAGGAAGAGAATACTGTCAACTGGCCAGCCTGACAGGTGGCAGGCAATTAACCTTAGCAGGTAATACTTGGCAACTTTAAATTTTTAGATTACTTAACTAAGAACTGCTTTAGTATTAAACTGTTATTTTACTCTGAACGAAAATAATGCATAATTATATTTTATTAAGCACTTTACTAGGTGCCAAGTATTGCATGTGACACTTTCTATAAGACAGTCTTCTATTTTTTATGTATATGGGTATTTTGCCTGCATTTGTCTGTGGACCTTGTGTGCAGTGTATTCACACAAGCCAGAAGAGGGAGCTGGAAGCCTGGAAATGGAGTTATAAACAGCTGCTAACCATGCAGGTGCTGGGAACCAAATCTGGGTCCTCATCAAGAACAACTACTCTTAACTGCTGAGCCATTACTCCAGAATACTAATTCTTGAAACTAATTTGACAAGAGAAATTTTATCACCCCCATTTTTACAAGGCTCAAGAAGCCATTATCTTACCAGATTTTCACAAAACTAGCTGAAATAAATTTTGAACCTATAATTGACTGAATTATCTTTCCCAATGTCAACTTTAAACACTATTTTTTTCAAAGACTAATAAAATTGTAATAAAAATTCTTTTGCCTAAAGTTGATTTGATCACAGTAGAAAGATTCATTTAGATTAACAAATAACCTGTAAGTAAGAACTGATTCAAAATTACAGGGCATTAAGTCACTTAGTCTCTTGACAGCTGTCAGTCAATTTAAAATTATCATTTTATCTTCTGTGTTGTTTCCCTCTCCCTCCAAGATAAAAGTTTCTAAACAAAAAAAAAAAAACAAAAACAAAAAAGGCCGGGCGGTGGTGGCGCACGCCTTTAATCCCAGCACTCGGGAGGCAGAGGCAGGTGGATCTCTGTGAGTTCGAGGCCAGCCTGGTCTACAGAGCTAGTGCCAGGACAGGCTCCAAAGCTACAGAGAAACGCTGTCTCGGAAAAAACAAACAAAAAACAAACAAACAAACAAACAAACAAACAAAAAAAGATAAAAGTTTCTTTGTGTAGCTTTGGAGTCTGTACTGGAACTAGCTCTTGTAGAACAAGCTGGCCTTGAACTCAGAGATCCACCTGCTTCTGCATCCCCAGTGCTGTGATTAAAGGTGTGTGCCTCCACCCCCCAGCTATCATTTAGTCTTTTACTAAGACTAAGGGGGCTGGAGAGATGGCTCGGTGGTTAAGAGCACTTGCTGCTCCTGTAGGTCTGAGTTTGGTTCCCAGCACCCATATAGCAGCTCACAGCTGTCTCTAACTCCAGCTCCAGGAGAGCCAGGCATCTCTTTAGTCTCTGTGGACAGCAGGCACACACACAATGCACAAAGGCAGAACACTCATACACAGAAAATAAAATCTAGAGAGAAAATTAAAAATAAAGGCTACAGTAACCTGCAAATTTATTAACAACCTTTTCAGATAAATAAGTGATGGTTGATGGCCTTGCTTTCAAATAAATTCAAAACTTTAAATGGTATTAAAAACCAGTACTGTATGAAAAAAAAACAGTAAATGTAGCATTTTGACCAAATTCAATCTTTAACTTGTGTCTACAAATATTTTATAAAAATCCTGCACTAAAAAATTTGTACTTATAAAAGTAGCATATAAAAACATACTTCCATTAGTTATCAGTGTGAAAAAGTCCAGAAAAATACTTTCTTTAAAAAAAGTTCCTTACTGGTCACATTTAAACAGAAAATATGTGCAAACTAGTTAATAAAAAAATTGTGTACAATCTAATAAAAACTCTTCCGTGTTTACATGGGTTTTTCAAAGTCATAATCAGTTACTCATAATCAATTCTCTATTCTCCAGAGAGGAAAGAATGGATAGTATGTTCATATTTTATTTCAAAAATTTCTAACTCTAATGCTAAAATGTAGTTTCTAGAAGAAAATAAAGTAGATGGTTAAAAATGATCAACTTTTCTTTTGAAGACCTCTAGCTAAACTTAAGGAATTAAATTCAGGCTCTACTTTCCAGTCTGGCAATGAAGGGACAACTTACTGAGTTAATGCCTGGTGTTACTCTCTTAGTCTCCTTAAAATCTACCTCTAGAATGAACAGCTGGGGATGGCTCCTGGTTTCCGGCTTGGTGAACTGGGTAGGCAGATCCTCCCTGAGATAGAAAATGCAGGGGAAGACGGCTTGGCAGCTGAAGTTCTTGCAAGCAAGCAAGAGGATGGGAAGTTCAGATGCCCCGAACCCCATGTAAATGCCAGGTTGACATGGTAACCCGCCTGTAATTCCAGCCTCTGAAGGTGGAGGCAGGGGAATCTCTGGAGCAAACTGGCTAGAGACTTGCTGGGATTGGTGAGCTCCAGGTTCAGCCAGAGACCCTGTCTTAAAAGAATAAAGTGGAAGAACAACTGAGGAAGATTTCCAGTATCAACCTTGGTCCTCCACACAGATGCATCCATATGTACGCGTGTACCCACACACATGTGAAAACACATGTCATACATGTGACAAAAATATAGAACTCAAATATAAAAAAAACAAAAACAAAAAACAAACAAACAACCAGACTTAGCAGGCCTGAATAAGAGGCAGAGTAAAATCTATTTGGATCTGCTGTGTTTAACTAGAGCAACAGCCAAACTGTACTCAGATCTAAGGCTCAGGAGAGAAAAACTGTAGCTCTGGCCTATTTCCAGGAGACCCTAGATTCGTGGAAGTATTACCTATGGAAGGAAGATGAGGAAAGAGGCAACCCTGGGACAAACTGTTAAAGGGACAGACAGAGAAGAAGAGCCCTTGGAGGGGTTACAGTATCAATCTAGAGCCTGGAATATTAATAGAAAGCTATAATGCTGTAATACTGTAGAAAGCTTGAGAAAACCTGGAAGGCAGCTGCTGAATCAGACAGACTATCCTCACCAACATCAGCAGTGACACTACAGGAACTTGGTGAAGAAAAACAAGGACAGACCAAAGAACTGTACAGCAAGCAGGGAACGATTTGAGAAGTTACCCTTGAAGGAGGGAAGTGGTAAACAGAAGGCACAATGCTGTTTTTAATTTAAATTGTTATATGTATGGGTGTTTTGCCTGCAAAAGTAAGTCCATGTACCAGGTGTGTGAATTTTTTTAATCATAAAGAAGATCTAAGGAACACTTTTGAAAAGCAAGAGTTTCAGTTTTAGTAAAATGTCAGTGCTTTACACATGGTCTGATGAGCACCCCACCCAAGGTGAAGGACAGAAAAAGGACTAAGTATTTGTCATATATTAGTCTACAAATAGTGACATCAGGAACCAAGGTGCATACAGGGGTGGAAAATCCTCCTGTCATGGGTTTCTGTTTCCATGCATGAAGGAAAGGCTCTTATTTTCTGACACTTCTGGCACTATCAGGTCTACTTGTTACCTTTCATTCCCTCAGCAGAAATAAGTTTATGAGCTACAAAGAGACCTTGGTCTACAGGTGACTTAATTTTAAACAACCTAAAGGAGCTATAAAACAAGGCACAGACTATATAGTCTTTAATCTATCCCCTACCCACCCACTCATCCAATTTAAACAAAAAGCTCTAAAAGTTCTCCCCAAGAAGTCAAAGAACAGTGCCAAGGAGTGAGCTTTGCTAAGGGAAAAGGATCACTATCACGTCCTACGCTAGCACAACAGTAACTCACACCAAAGCACGATCCAGTACTTCAGCAAGAACATCATTTCTAAGGCCAATAGCTCAGACAAGTGCAGTCAGCGATGACACAACTACACACAGGCAAATTATAGGGCTGGGGACAGGGCTCAGTGGTAGAACTTTTGACTAGCATTTGAAAAGACCTATGTTCTGTTTCTAGTACTGATGAAAGAGAAAAAAAAAAAAACAAAAAAAAAGCAAAGTAAATCACTTGGTTTAAACACACCTCAAGGGACTGGAGAGATGGCTTGGCAGTAAGAGCACTGGCTGCTCTTTCAGAGGTCCTGAGTTCAATTCCCAACAACCACGTGGTGGCTCACAACCATCTGCAATAGCATCTGATGCCCCCTGCTGGCATGCAAGTGTACATGCAGAGCACTCATACATAAGATATAAATTTTTAAAATAAATAAATAATAAATACTCCTGAATATTATTTTAAAGCAGTATCTACATGTATGCATAGTATTTCTGGTTATTCAAAAGCTCCTTATTGATTAACATATACACTCTGTCTTTCCCCACCGAAATACATTTTTTTGTTACTTCTTCAATGAATGTGAGCAGAAGGAACGGAGTTATGTGCACTACAGCAGCCTGCTTTCAATGTTTGATCAGAACCAAACCATTTTCCTCAAGTTTGGAAGGGTTCACAATTTTTATCTTGGTATTTTAAATTTAAAGTTATAATTTTGGAGAGCATCATTAAAATAGAAGAGAAATTTTTACTAAAAAGTACACTCAACACCAAAAGACAAGCTTGAATTCTTCCAACTTCAATTATGTGCATGGTTTGGTAAACATAAACACAAAGTTAATGTCTATTATTCTAGCCATTTTTGAAGCCATTCTACAAAAAGCAGAACTTTAACTTAAGAAAAAAGCATTTCAATGATTTATATATGTAGAAAATAACTTTGTACATAGTTAAAATGTTGAACACCGGAAATAACTAACCAAACCCACGGATAAGAAAATTTAAAATTGGCTTTTGGGCTTCAGGTCCAACTGTGGCTTACCACATAAACATAAACATAGGCTTACATGGTAGAAGCTAATTTTCTATTTTTTTTCTAATAAGTTTCAATTTTAGTAGTTCTGGGTTTTACTGTGAATAAATAGTACATCAGATATGAACTGTTATACAGCTACACAAAGAAACCTTAGAAAATGTTTGCATAAAGTTCGTAATTCCATCTGTAATACACTAACATTTGAAAATGTAAGAAATTTTTCTCTTACCTACTACAAACATGATCTATAAGTAGAGACACAGAATCTAGATTATTGTCAAGTTTGGTATTGTGATATAGGCACCGATCCCTTTGTAGCTCCACCGCCTGCCGCAGAAGAGTCTGTAAACGCCGTGGGGGAAGCATCACTGATGGTGGTAAATAGGCTTTAATAAAAGATATTTTAAAAAAAGAGAAATAAAAATAATAATAATCTGTAAACTTTTATTTAAGACATTCAGTTCTCTTCTGCTGCACCTTTTACCTCAGTATTACTGTTTCTGCTACACAGACAAAAGCTCCAGGGACATGACATAAGGGAAGTTGTAGGAACATTTTCAAAAACTACAGTGATATTACCACTAGAAAGGAGTAATTGGGCTATATCCTGTAGGTGGAGTTTCTGCGAGGAATAATACCACATACAAAACACACTACAAAAGTAAAAAGAGATGGGACAGAAAATACAATGATGATTATGTGTCAGTAGATGATTATGTATCTCAGGATGAGATAAATCTTCACTTAACAAAGAGTAAGTCAAAACTCTGAGGCTACTAATGCCAAAGGTACCATGGTAATTCAGAGAATAGAATCCATACAAACTTATTCTAATTTTCTTATGCTTTACATTTCTCCCAGGTATATGGAGTATGTATTTTCTGATTCTTGAGATTTCTACTCTGTATAATTTGAATAGAAAAGAGGCATTTTACATAACGATATGGTAAAAAATGATCCCCTCAAAAAACTAGAAAGCAAGCTAACACAGCTGGGAGAAGCATAAAACAATTTACCTAAAGAACAAAAATTGTAAAATGTGTAGGACTTGAAGCTGTGGTTCACTTTTTTTTTTTCTCTATCCTTAGTACTTTTCATCCAAAGAAAAGAACTTAAGAACATCACTAAAGGGGCTGGAGATATGGCTCAGTGGTTAAGAGCACTGACTGCTCTTCCAGAGGTCCTGAGTTCAACTCCCAGTGACCACATGGTGGCTCACAACCATCTGTAATGGTATCTGGTGCCCTCTTCTGGCATGTGGGCATACATGGAGGCAGAATGTTGTATACATAGTAAATAAATAAATCTTTAAAAAAAAAAAAAAAAAGAACATCACTAAACATGCTAGGCATTGGTGGTGCACGCCTTTAATCCCAGCACTTGAGAGGAAGAGACAGGTGGATCTAAGAGAGTTCGAGGCCAGAGCAGGCTCGAGGCCAGAGCAGGCTCCAAAGCTACACAGAAACAAGGTAAGACGAAACAAAGCACTCAAACATAGGGGAGCTGATTTTAAAAAGTTATTTTAAAAAGAGAAAACAAACATAAGGGGTTGGAGAGAGTGCTGGCTGCTCTCTGAGAGGATCCGAATTCAATTCCCAGCACCCACATGGCAGCTCACAACTGTCTGTAAATCTAGTTTCAGGGGATCTGACACCTTCACACCAATGCACATAAAATAAAGTTAAATAAACTGTAAAAAAAAATATTAAAAAAAAGATTACAAACATAAGGAAAATGCGGAGTCCAGCACCTTACACTGACTCTAGGTCCCATCTGGTGAGTGTGAGACTCTTTGGTGTAAAGGGCTTTTTAATGGACTCCTTCTTCCACAAAAACTCAGTGAAAGTGTGTCTAAGTACAAACTTCCTATTTGATCTTTATTACCTACTTCCAGTCTAAAAGGAAATAAACATCAAAAACTCTTACTCTGAAGCTTGTCCAGCAGTTTGGACCGAGAAGCTGTCCCCTTGCCTTCCCATTCAGCTTTTGCCCTTAGGTCTTCCGCATGGCTACACATTAGATACCTATAATAAAGAAAGCACCAAATCTCAAACCCTTTTGAAATATAGTTGATTATATTTTTTTCACAATCAAGTTCTTGCTCATGCAAATCAAGAAAAACATTTTTACAGTGAATTCAATTTATTAATACAAACTGGTACCTTCATAAATTATTAGAAGGCAATAGACTATTATCAAAATACACAATGTTATCACTGCAATTACAAGCTCCCTTCTGCTATACATAATATATGTAGTTTACTTTATGTCAGGTTATTCCAAATCTTCAGCACATGCTTTACTGAATGCCACAACTACCCCGTATGAAGCAATCACTATTATTCTAATTACATAAATGAAGAAATTGAGACACAAAAAGCTTGGGAAATAGTTGTGGGAAGTTAAGCAGTGCAGGAACAGACTGCACCTTGTTCTTCACAACTGAGCCAACTTCACTGATTCTCTGTGATATAAGTACTAAAAATTACAAGTCAAAACAACATAGGGCTGAGAAAGTGTTTTAGTGGGTAAGAATGCTTGTTTGGCATGAGGACCTGAGTTCAAGTACCCAGCAACCACAAGGGAGGGCTACCTATGCCTGGAATCCAGCACTATTCCTCACTATGTATAAATGTGGTATAAATGCTCAACTTCCTCAGCTCTGGGGAATATATAACGACCTCCTATAGGGAGGATACCTCCAACCTGGCTTTTCTCAGGGAAAAGAACTATATAAAAGGCCATATTCAACTCGGAAGTGAAATCTGATGAGTAAGTCTCCTGGGTGCTCTGCCAAATATACCTTCCTTGTCACTTATATAAAAAAAACAAAGCCGGCTGGTGGTGGCACACACCTTTAATCCCAGCACTCGGGAGGCAGAGACAGGCGATATCTGAGTTTGAGGCCAGTCTGTTCTACAAAGTGAGTTCCAGGACAGGCTCCAAAGCTATACAGAAAAACCCTGACTTGAAAAAAACAAAAACAATAAAACAAAATAAATAACAGACAATTAGGCAATGAGGGTGAAATAAAACCACGTACTCACTCTGCTTCCTGATACACAAGTAAGGCAGTGACACCTCTCAAATACCAGGGTCAACGCCCCTCCTTTCCTCAACTGAAAAAGTAACAGTCTACACAAACAGCCTTCTTGCTTTAAGTATGGACGTAGCATTTTGGTTAATGGGAAAGCGTTTATACTTAACAAGCCTCCGAAGAAACTGGTTTATCAAAATTTTGTCTCTAAAATAATTTTGGGGAACTAGTGAGTCAAGGCTGCACAAGCCTGCCTGCCTGCCAGCCTGAGTCTGATCCTTAGAGCCCACGGCTGGAAGAACGGACTCATGAGTTGTCCACTGACCTCCACATATCCATGTGCACAACACAAGAACAAGTGGAAATGCTAGGTGGTGGCGGTGCACACATTTAATCACAGCATTCGGGAGGCAGAGGCAGATGGATCATGCTCTACAGAGAGTTTCAGGACCACCAGGACTATTATGTAGAGAAACCCTGGGGGTGGGGGGTGAGGTGGATAATGAAAAAAAGGGAATATTGTGGGAGAATTAACATCAGTAGCTAGGTGGGAAAATTGTTCACTTTTTTAATTTTGCAAAATTGACATGTGGTGTCACAGGCACACAACCCAGACTGCTCCAGAAGCTGAACTACTGCGGAATATTTGTTTCCACTGTGAAAATGTTAGGTGAGACTTCTGGGGACAGAGGACTCTGGGAAGAAAAAGGGAGCAGAAGTGAGGAGAGGCAGAACACACGATACGCAGGAGGAAAGGTAACAGTCACAAGCCATGGGGCAGAATTTAGATGAATATAAATGGGTTAATTTAAGTTATAAGAGTTAATTAGAAACAAGTCTAAGCTATAGGCTGAGCTTTCATAATTAATAAGTCTCTGTGTCATTATTTGGGAGCTAGCAGGACAGAGAAAGACTTGTTACACTGAACCAGCCAGGGAAGCTTAAGGAGATTGTCTACAAATAAAAAGGAAGAGGGCTGGAGACATTTACCTCAGTGATAGATGCTTACATGCTTACTCATCACACATAAAAATCCTAGGTGGTGCACACCTTTAATCCCAGCACTATAGAGGTAGTGATCTCTGTGAGTTCAAGGGCAATGTGGTACACAGAGCAAGTTACAAGACAGGTTCCAAAGCTAAACAGAAAAACCCTGCCTCACAAAACAAAAGCCCCAAAACTAACAAAGTCCTTGGTTTAATCCCAGCATAGCAAATAAATAAATAAATAAATAAAATAAAAATAAAAAAGAGGACCCACGGTTATTTCTGTGCCCTTTATAGGAATATGGGTTTAGACAAATGTGCTTATGCGAAGTGACATGGTAGAACGGAAAAGATACAGCACGAGCAGGAATTCTTTCTTCTTTCAAGATCACTTTAAAGAAAAAAACTATGCGTTAAATCGTATGTTCTGACCCTGTGTGGTGGCATGTACCTTTAATCCCAACACTTGTAAAGCAGAGTTATGTAGACACCCCCCCCCCCCCGCCATGCCCCCCACCAGGGTTTCTCTGTGTAGCTGACTATCCTAGAACTCACTCTGTACATCAGGCTGGCTTTGAACTCAGATCCACCTGCCTCCACCTCTTGAATGCTGGGACTACAGGCGTGCACCACCACTGCCCAATTGTTCATTCCTTATGAATTTTAGGTCATCTATGTAGGGATATGTGATAAGACCATGTTTCTATATAAACAAACAGATAAATAAATGTAGCAGATAAAGGCCATGCTAACAGTTAAGCAAATAATAGTTTTGTATGCAGAACACTTGTATGCTGTTCATTGCTTGCTGTGATCCAAAGCCATGAAGTTTTCTTTCTTTCTTTCTTGTTTGTTTATTTATAGTTTTTCGGGACAGAGTTTCTCTGTGTAGCTTTGGAGCCTGTCCTAGAACTTGCTCTGTAGACCAGGCTGGCCTTGCCCTCACAGAGATCTCTACCTGCCTCTGCCTCCTTAGTGCTGGGATAAGAGTGTGCACCATCACCGCCTAACTGCTTTTTTAATTTTGAGCAGATTTTGAAATAGTATCTCAGCCGGGCGATGGTGGCGCACGCCTTTAATCCCAGCACTTGGGAGGCAGAGGCAGGCGGATCTCTGTGAGTTCGAGACCAGCCTGGTCTACAAGAGCTAGTTCCAGGACAGGCTCCAAAACCAGAGAAACCCTGTCTCGAAAAAACAAAAAGAAATAGTATCTCACTGGCTATATGGATTTCTTCTCCTTTTCACCTATTAAGTATCTCAAATCGTTTTTTGTTTTGTTTTTTAAATTTGTTTGTTTGAGACAGGGTTTCCTGGCTGACCTGGAACTCCGTCCGTAGACCAAACTCAGAAATACACCTGTCTCTGACTCCGAGTGCTGGGATTAAAAGTGTGCCACCACTGCCCAGCTCTTAAAACTTAATACAGACAGCTAAATAGCTTTGTGCATACATAAGTGAATTTATCCAGAACTAAGAGTTCAGCAAAATCCAGTACTTTCTCAGTAAGAAAGTTAATTAATGAAATATAACTTTGATCATTAGTTAACTTCTATAAAAATAACAGACCCTTCATTAATCTGAAGTCTTAAGAACTCCACTTCCTTACCCACTAAGAACATGAATGCGTTCTGTATTGTATTTCAGCGGCGTTAGTTCACAGCGTAGAACTTGAAGCGCCTCCAGGACCTTGCCATCCTCCAGGTATTCCAGGTACTTCTGCTGCAGCAGCAAAAACTTCATCCTCTGACATGACAGAAAGCAGCAGTCAGGGGAAAAAGGTTGATGGAAGGTTCAGAAAATGTTTGTGCCTAAACAGAACAGTAGAAACCATTCTACTATGCCTTTTGAAAATAATTTTATAAAGCTTCAAGATGACTCAAAATAATTTGTTTTACGAGTCATAGTAGATTAAATGAATGTTCAAGTCTACATATTAATAAAACTCTTTGAAAAATCTCCAGTTAGGATCATTAGTGACCAAGGCATTATCAACTTAAGAAAAAACCAAAAAACAAATTCTGCTCCTAATTTCCTTAGAATTTTATGTGTCAACATTTAAAACTATGACAAGAATTCCTTATTTGCTCTCAAAATTTCTGACTATCTTAATAGGGCAGTAAGAGCATGCAGCAAGTTTTAAAAACACTGGTGAAAACAGTTCCAGTTTGTGGACGTTATTTTGAAGCTATGATGTAGTAGGCATACAGCTCAGTTGTATAGGACTTGTGTAGTATGTAGAGATCTGGATTTGATTCTAGCATCACAAAAACAATTAAAAAAAATCAACAAAAACACCAAACAAAACAAATCAAAAAGTCACAATGTGGAAGAGAAACTAAAGTGACTGGAAGGCAGAATTACAGTCATTAGGCAGAAGTCTGAAAGTACCCAAATTTGGCTTATCTGAAGTAAAACTGGCTTTCTAGCAGATGCATACTGCAGGCTACGACCCTGTGACTAAACTGGGAGAGCACAAGCTCCTTCTCTCTGCAGTTATGAAGAGACACCCACATGAGAAGGTTGGATTTAAGGGTCTTTAGAAGATTCAGTATCTACTATTTCTGTATATTTGTAATAATCTGCTCATTGATGTGTTTAGCAACAAAGCACAGATAAATATTATTACTTGCCCACAAGGATAAAGCACTTTTCAGTTATGAGACACTCCCATTTATTCCTACAGAAATGTTTGGTTTTAACATTTTTAATGTTACATTACCATCTTACTCTAAACTTGAAAATGAAGATCACAACCCTAGCAGTTTTTCCACCAGGCAAGCAGTATCTATGAACTACTCTATCTATGATGTCTTCTAAACTTGAAGCTTAACTGAGGACCACTGACTAGAGGACCCGCTCACATTTGTTACTTGTGCTTCAGCGATCATGACAAAAATGCTGATCACATTTAGAAGCTCCATTGAATGTGGATTTAATATCCATTAAAAAAAAAGTAAATTATCCTGTAGCAACAGAATTAAGAGTGTGATGAATTGCTTTGATTTTATATTAAGTAATATCTATACTGGGGCTGGAGAGATTGGATGGCCTTCTGATCCCAGCACCCACGTGGAAGTTCACAACTGTCTATGACTCCAGCTCCAGGAGATCACATACCCTCACATAGACACACATGTAGACAGAATACCAACGCATGTAAGAGAAACATAATTAAAAACTAAAAATTTTTTAAAAAGTAGTATAAGATATAAACTATTGGCTTATTCTTATTGTGACTCAATACAACAGTATATTTAAACCCTCTTATATAGAGCAGGACAACTATTTAAATGTATCTGTTGTAAGACCTGTTACACTTCTGTTTAATAATCTAATCTTAAAGCTTTAAGTAAGACAAAAACAAAAGCAAAAAAACCCAACAACAAACTTTAGAAACTGAGACATACTCCTGTAACTAGGAAAACTGCACTCACCAATTTTACACATAAGGCTAGGCTAGTTGGTTTCAGAAACAGACTAATCAACAAGACACTTTGAAAAGTACTTTGTATAGGTATACTTAAGTTTATTTTTTATAAGCCAAGTAAAAACACTTTCAAGTGACGAAAGTCCCAAAGTTAAATTTAAGTCTTAAAAAATGGGAGGAATTGGGCCTTATATGTGAAGTTATTATGCTATTGTCACCATCTTCTCAAAAAAACTGTTTAATTTTACAAAATGAATCTTCTATGTTATCAACTCTGTTGGGTTCATTAATTTATTGTATTTCTAAGTCAAACTTAAACAATGTCACATGCAACCAGTCAGTATGGATTTCATTTCCTCACTAAAGTTTCTCAGCAATTGGGAATTTGGGAAATATTTTTTCCTTTAATTCCAGGCAAGTCTTGTTCATTTACTATTCATCATAAGGCCCCATACCCTGCCTCTCCTTCAACCTAGTGTGTAAAGGGACATTGCTAACCTCTCCCTCCCTCGATCCAATGTACAGAGTGGCAGTGCCCAATGCTATTTCTCTCTTACTTTCTCACCAAGACCCTGGCAGAACATTATTACTGTGTTCTATGGGCAAAGATGGGGCAGGAGAAAAAAAGAAGGCAGACTAAACCTTTGAGCAAAGACAATACAAACTCATATTCCTGTATATACAGGGAATGCTATAAAAGCAACACAAGAATATTTTTCTGTGTCATTTTATCTCAACTAAGACAATGAACACCCTCAATGGGTGTGAAAGCTTGGCCTAGAGCACTGCAGCTAACATGCTGCTGGACAGTTTAAGCTGGAGAGTTGACAACAAAGGTTTATCCATCTAAAGCTCAGCTCAAGTATCTGACACACGGTAACAATAAAAATATATTTTACCTTCCTAAATTTAAAGCTCAAAATTAATATAATCTCGGGGCTGGAGAGATGGCTCAGTGGTTAAGAGCATTGCCTGCTCTTCCAAGGGTCCTGAGTTCAATTCCCAGCA
This sequence comes from Microtus oregoni, assembly GCF_018167655.1. Lineage (NCBI taxonomy): Eukaryota > Metazoa > Chordata > Mammalia > Rodentia > Cricetidae > Microtus > Microtus oregoni. Next base: position 5,243,516 of record NW_024543221.1, read on the forward strand.
ACCACATGGTGGCTCACAACCATCTGTAATGAGGTCTGGTGCCCTCTTCTGGCTTGCAGGAAGAATATTGTATACATAATAAATAAATAATTTAAAAAAAATTAATATAATCTCAAGAAAGTAAAGATCTTTTAGTGCATAAATGATGTCCATTCCTGAGAAAGTTAAAAATCAGGCAATACTGAGGCTTGTTTAGACAGGGGTCTTCTTCTTTTCTCTCTTTTAAAGATCAGAAACTTCTGAAAGAAGCCAGAGGGCGAGAAGAGGGTTTCCAGTTAGACCTCTATCAGACTATTTCAATGACTTCGGTCCTAGCAATATTTTCTTTCTTTTAAAATCTAATAAAAACCTGAAGCTGAAATCTCTTCTTGGACCCCTCCCCACACCTTACCCAGTATCTGAATCACTGTTCTTTTCCCACATTGTCAGACTGAATTTCAACACTGAAGAAAAACTTTGAAATAATAGTATTCATAGAGCCTAGTTATTGAAGGCAATCTCCTAATTTTGCAATGGCTTTAATACTAAAATAATGTTATAAGCAAATTTTGCTATTAAATCCTGATTCCAAGGAAAGGAGAAATATAAATTATATTTACGGTAAAGATCTCAGAGCTCTTATTTGACTTTATGAGTTAATTTTTGTCAAGTCCATATTTGCCCTTTTTGATAAAATTATTTCTATTACATTAAAAAAAACAAATTGCAATATGTTTACAAAGTCTCGTTCTTGCAATTTTTCTGTTGTTGGTCTCAAATGTCTATCCAGATTCTCAGGCATGGCATTATCAACTCAAACTGAAAAATGTTGATTCATGAGTTTAGCATCCAAAAACCTCACAACATCTGCTATTCTGAGTATCATTTGACTAGAAACCATTTTAAAGTGTGGGGGGGGGGGAGTGAGGGATGTAAACTACATCAATAAAAGCGTTCAGACTGTCTTCAGGGCAGGGATGCTGCTCAGTGGCAGGGCACTAGCTAACCCAGCCAGGCTCTGGCCTTAGTCCCCACCACTGGGAATAGCAATCGTGTGCACTTTGAGATTGTACTGTCATCAAGGGTCTGAGTAAATAAGTAATTATGTTAAAAACCCACAAGGTTGGTATCCAAGATATTACAAATTTCAACTTTTATGATGATCTTCTAGCAATGAAATCAGGAAGGAATAAATGATATTAGAAAGGTGAAGAATGGCTTCAAAAAATGTTGAACTGAATCTTTTAAAGCAATTGATTCATCAGTGCTTATGGGAGACAAAAGTGGGCCCCCTTTCTTTGTATAAATACCTAAACAGTTTGATGGTGTGAGGCTCAGCCAGATTTAATCTTCATCTTTTATTAGATCCTAGAATGTTCTACAGACTGAACAGGCTGTAAAAAGAAAGGATTCCTCCTTATTATCTATAACTACCTTTTTCCAAAATACTTGTTGCTTCTATTGAAGTTTCTAATGAATCATAATCTAAATCCAAGTCTCAAATTACTACCAATAAATTTTTAAAGGAAGTGAATCATTGAAATTTTACTATTAGAGTACAGATACAATTTGGATAAACTTAAAATTTCTTTATAACCACCAATAAACCTCAATTCTTATTTTGGCCATTTTATTTTCTTTGTTTTTGCTCATCCAGACTGAGCCAAAAATTTGTGAAAAACTGCTCAGTTAAAATATACTCAAGTTTTAAACCCCAGACATACCAATTGAGAATACTCTATTTCCTGGAAATAATTGAATTCCTTCAAATATGGATGCTAACTTTATTTTTATTTTTAAATTATCCTATGGAATTGTTTATTTCGTAAGTTAAATCATTTGACTTTATACTCATTTAAATTTTTTAATACTTTGGGTATTGATTGAAAGAACAGAACCATGAATTTAACTACGCCTTTGTTGTACTTCTTTAGACCTTTACTTTTCCTGAAGTCCACTTTCTAAGATTATATTATTGTACAGAATTATATAAAGAATTTGAAACTATTTTGTAATAAGATTATTTTTAAAGATTAAAAAAAAAACCAGCTCTATTCAGCTTATAGACAAAGGTAAAAAAAAGTTAATGTTTGACCCAATTAAAAAAAAAAAAGAACCAAAATACTAATGGTCACTTACTAATAGTTAACAAACTACTACCTCTATCCTACTTCCTATTCTCCTTCTCTCCCTTCCCCCAGCAGACAGGAAACTGCTTTTGACAATAAATGAATCAGCTAGTTTATAAGCCAGCAGCTGATTCTTCATGCTTTCCAATCAGTAGTGCTTAAAAAACAAACAAACAAACAAAAAAACCCGATGTATTCCCTTCCTAAAGAATTAAAACCCATCAGCATGAGAAACCAAACCAAACCCATAAAGGCTAACGAAGGTTAACAGGGTAAACTACTAAACTGATTTTGACAAGGAAATAAGGGCGGCCAGCAGGGCCCAATGGCCAAACTTGCACCTAAACTCCTCAAAGTGACACATATTATGCAGACTCTGACGCTTGTCAATTCACATAACTCGAAAGAAAGAAAATGGGGAGCACAACAACAGTAATAATTTGGCTTAACTATGTATTTCCAATGTTCAAAAAAATAATGTACCAGCTTCTTCAGGCTATATGGTATACACATACCCAAACATATTTTCTCTTCAAGCATATTCAGTATTTTGAGTAATATAAAAGTATAATTTATCCTTGATCCTAACAATATAAGGCTCCTATTAACAGCACTAAAAGCAGGAAGATGTTTAAGTTTTTAGAGCTTAAATTACAGTTTTAAACGACACATTTACTAAGTAGGATATAAAACATTTAAAGTTCATAGCTTACAACCATAAACAACTCATCCTTATTTATAAATTATATAAAATTTACTTTCAAGCCTCTTAAGATCAGATGCCTATAGTTATCAATAACCTAAAATAAGCATAAATGTGAAACTAAGAACAAAAGTGTATTTACCACAATTATTCCCAACAAGGTTTGAGAGATTTCAAGTGCGCCTCTTACCACAATCGCATGAGGAGAATGCACTAAAGGCTTTAGTTCATTCAGGTCATTTTCTGCCTGCAAAAATTGGCATAAAAGAAAAACAAAGCTGTCACAACATTTCCACCAAACGCTTAATTTTAGCAGCAGTCACACAGCTCTATGTGCCCTACGTTACCTTATCCCAGTCTCCTTCCATGACATGATTTCGGAATTTGGTAGCAGAAGGATGTTCTAAACGACATCCTGACTCTTGCATGAGGAGATCAACAGTCTGGCTGCAGGAGAGATACAGTGTAAAAAAGACCTGACCAACTTTAGGGATCCATGCTTCCTAATAAACTAGTATCTACAACTTCATGAAGAAGAAAAAAAAAGCTTTGAAACACTTGGTTAAGTAAATGATTTCAAATGCCACCTACATTTAAAGTTGAAAACCTTTCTTGAAACCATAATGAAGTTCTTCCTACTTCTGACAGACATCTAATGTTTCAGAAGTTTACAGGAGTACACAATTTCTAAAAATGCTCTCTAACCAACTGGTCAAAAAAAAAGTAGGGTCCAGAAACTCTCTATGGCACTGCATTTCAGAGGATAAAATGCAAGGTGACAGATGGCCTGTGTTAGGTAGAGCTTTCCTTCCAGATATTTTGCTTGTATGGAAATTCTGCTAGGTCAATCTTTAAAATTAAAACAAATCTAGCATCAGAAACCATTTCCTTTCTCTCCACACTAAAAATAGCCAATTTACTATGGTGTAGATTCCAAACAGTCACGGGTTATTTCCGCCTGCTGCTGTCAGCTTGCTGCTTCTCTCAGTAATATGTTGTTAGCATTCACGAGATTTATTTTCACGCTTACCCTTTTCCTTTAGGGAATAAAGTGAAATCTTTCTAGATTTTTCTTTGGGAGCTTACTCATCAAACGAGGTTTCATTTACCAGATATTTTGGCATCTAAGAACCTTCATTCAGCAGTCGTGTGTTTGTGTTCATGGCTTTACTTATGCGGTTTTTTTTTTTTAGTGCTCCTCATTTTTCAGCTCAACAGTGCAATGCTCAGCTTGAGGATTAAAATACTTCTGTCCCTCTGCGTAAGAGCAGTTCTTCCCATTTTCCAAGTACACGCGCGTGCATACATGCACACGCATGTGCACACACACCCAACAACAACAATCCCAGCACTTCAGCCTAAGAGTTTATTTTAAATTTGGCTTTGGGGCTAGGAAACTGCTGTGTGTTTACTCCCATCAGCTCCTTCTGGCTCTGGCCCTTCATTCAGCTCCAGGACACTCCCACCAACCCTACTTCAACTCCCTTAGTTTTTCTTTTGTGTGTGTACAAAACAGTGAGTTTTGGTTAAACCCGCTGCCTACCTTCACCCAAAGTTAAAGGCCACCCAAACTGTGTTTGAAAACAAATGATTCACCAGACCAGACATCACTTTTTCAGAGGCAATCTTCTTGGTTTTGAAGTGGGATTTCACTAGTGCTAGGCCTTTAGTACACACACAGCCTCGGCGTGACTTCAACTCGTATCTTTCTTCATTATTCCCATCAGATTTACTTTGACAGTCTCTTTCCAAATTACCCCAGCCCCTTAGTTCCCATAAACACTTGTAGTCGACTGTCCTTCCTGATTGGTAGTTTGCCTGGGCTGTTGTCGGTCATGGGTGGGGGTGGGGAGGTGTCCCACAAAGATGCCTCTGAGACACACTTGAAAAACAAATCCTCCAAGGTTCATTATTTCCACCGCTCTGATCCACCCCTCCCCCAGATAAACACCCTCGGTGTCCGCCTCCTCGGACCGACGACCTAGCTCTGGAGGTGCGAGGGGAGGGGTCGCTCTGGGCTTCCACCACCCTTCCCCAGCCCAGACGGTCCGGCTGGTCTCACGACACCAAGCCGATTCGTTTCCCTCGACCTCCCTTCCGTTCCTGCCGGGGCTGTCTGTCCGCGGCCTCCTGCGCACTGGGCCCCCGGGCCCCCCACAACCCTCCCGGCGGCTCGGCCCCGGCCTGGCCCTCACTGGTTGTCGGACGGACACTTACTTGAGCCCTAAGCCATTGAGGTGCTGTCCTATGAGTCTAATGACATCCTCATCCGACTGCGAGAGCCGCTTCTTCTTCTTGAGGCTGCTGCCCAGCTCGGGGGTGGCCAGGGCGGCGGCGGTGGCGGAGGCCGCGGCGGCCCCGCCGGGAACCCCGTTATTGACACTCAGGCTGTTGCTATTGTTGCCAGCGGCGGAGGGGGCGGCAGGCAGGAGCCCGTTGGCGTGGGCCAGGTCCCCCGCGGACGCCGCCGAGGGGGACGACTCCCCGTTCTGTGCCGACAGGCAGGCGAGCTCCGGGGTCTGGCCCTGGCCCCCGCCGCCCCCGCCGCCGCCTCCTCCCGCCCCGTTGGCCTGCATGCTGCCGCCGCTGACCAGGCTGTGGCCGCTGCTCCGCTGAGGGGCGGCGGGGGCGGCCGGAGGCAGTCCCACCACCACCACCACGGAGGAGGAGGCGGCGGCCGGCGAGGGCGAGGGCGGGGGGGGGAGGCCTGCTCGGCCGGCCGAGGCCCCGGGCTCTCCTGCTCCCTCCGCCGCCGAGGCTCGGGGCTTCTTCCGCGGGGGCGGGGAGGCTCCGCCGGCGTCCGAGTCGGAGGAGGAGGAAGCGGAGGCCAGAGTTTCCTCGCCGAGAGAGGCCGTGGTGGGAGGCCGGCGGGGCGCGGCGGGGGTCGGTGGGGCGGGAGGAGGGGGAGAAGGAGGACCGGGCCCTTCCCCCCCCCTCCGGAGGCGCTCGCGGCTCGGCCCGGGGACTCGCGGGCACTGGGGGGCGCAGGCCCGAAGCTGGAACCCCGGCGGCGGCGGCGAAGGCGGTGAAGGAGGCAGCAGCCGCCTCGGTGCTCGGTCCGTGCCGCTCCGCTCCCTGGTGTGTTGATTCTTCCCCCAGCTGCTGCCTAATGGAGTCCGGGCGCTGGCGTCACAGGAAATGCCTATACTGCCCTCCTCGCTCACTTCCGGCAGCAGGTATGGAACCTATAGGGGGCTGTCACCCAGCACGTGTGTGTCCGGCAGCCGGGGTAAGGCCGTGAGTGTGAAGGCGAGGGCCGCCAGGGGTCCGGCCCCGGGTGGATGTGACCCAGCACGACCTGGCCCGGTTGTGCGAGGGCCGCCCTGTTGCCCGGGCCTGGCGTGCGAGCTCGGCCCGCAGTGAGTTCGCAGCCAACCTCCGAGGCCCTGCGGGGTGGGAGGTAGAGTTCGTGTCCCCGCCGCGCACTCGGAGTGACCCCGAGAGGAGCGACCAGCTGGCCTGGAGGGGACCGCAGACGCACTGGCACGGGCCAGGGTGTGGCCGGCCGGCGACCTGCTTTTGCAGCTGCAACTTCAAGCACAAGGGTGTGCTAGGCCCCTACACTGGCTTCAGGCTCGGCACCCGGGATTAACCACTGCCTCGTTTTAGGGCGGAAACACTTGAACTTCCCCTAGCCAAGCACTACCCACACTTGTACCCGTGTCACCAAAGGACAGGGGAGGTGACGAGCCGAGGAGACCGTGCTCCACCCCGAGAAGGCGAAGTCGTCTGTCACTGCCTGTCTGGTGGAGCAAGAAGTTACAGACTGAGGGTGTGTAGAGGAATGGAGGCACTTTGCTGGGGAGTTTTACTGTTTTTGTGCTGTTTTTCTTTTAAGCATTCACTCAGATGCCTTAGTCCTGGTTCCTGCTCCTTCTCAGCCGGGGAGGATTCAGGCATTGATGCAGATCCTGGCTTGACATTTTCAAGTGGCTGGTGTTTTACTGTTCCAGTGCTGTATGCGGCTTTCTGGTTGGAGAAATACAGCAGCAGAGAACTGAGCTGAACGGTCCGCAGGACCCCTCATCAGTTACTTGTATATGGGTGGTAGCATGTAGACCTGCTGCGTACAAATGTTTTCTCTGAAGTTTAGGAAATCCTTGATGACTTCCCTTTGGGAGGAAAAAAAAAAAAAACCAGCCTCGAGCAATACATCCTAGGTCCCTAAAATTTACAACACTCACAGCGTGGTAATTTTGAGGCCTTTGGAGGCAGCCCTTTTCAATTTAGAAGTGCAATAAAAATTATCCTATGATTTGTCAAGAATCCTGAGCTCTATTCATCCTGAGACAGGGAAGAGAGACAGGAAGCTACGAGGGCCGAGTCTTCCAGTGTTTCTGACGCTTTAAATATGCTTTCAGGTGTCAGCCGTAATTGCAAGGTGACTCATACCGCGTTTGTATTAACCTGAGACAGACCTTCGTTCTAGCTGAGGTTCAGAGGGCAAAGACGGTAGGTATATCCAGCAGAGCCAGAATTTCTAGGTAGTTGATGCCTTCACAGAGTCTTGTACAGTACCTTCAGAAATCTCATTACCATACAGGTTGTTTTTGTTTAGGCAAATTTGCGTTGTGCAAAATGGTTTATAGTAATCTAGTAGCAATCATGAAGATGGATCAGGTCTGCAGCCTAGTTTAAATAAAGTCTATAGCTTTTATAATGAGAAAAACCATTTAACACCAGACCAGGCTCACGCTCAGTAACAAAAGGAACAGGATGAGCCCGGCGATGGTGGCTCACGCCTTTAATCCCAGCACTTGGGAGGCAGAGGCAGGCGGATCTCTGTGAATTCGAGACCAGCCTGGTCTACAGAGCTAGTTCCAGGACAGGCTCGAAAGCCACAGAGAAACTCTGCCTCGAAAAACCAAATAATAATAATAATAAAAAAAGGAACAGGATGAAAGGAATGATGAATAGGATCTCATTGCCACTGACACTCAATATGTATATCTCTGCTTTTCTTCCTTTTGGGGAACCAAAACTGCTAAAAATGTTTGAATTTCTGAAGTTCATATATATGTACACATTTTTATTTATAGTAAAACAGAGGTTGGGAGCATGTTGTCTAAACTCTGGTCCTTGCTCCACTTACCCATGAATAATTTTGAAATACTATTCTGCACATTCACAAACCTGTTACCCACAGGGTTTAAAGATCTATGCTTTCCATAGATCTCTTTTTTTTTTGGTTTTTCTAGACAGGGTTTCTCTGTGGTTTTGGTTCCTGTCCTGGAACTAGCTCTTGTAGACCAGGCTGGTCTCGAACTCACAGAGATCTTCCTGCCTCTGCCTCCCGAGTGCTGGGATTAAAGGCGTGCGCCACCACCGCCCGGCACCAACTCTCTTCTTAAAAGCTTCTTATTTTTATCTTATTTTTAGTTACCTCATAAATTATGTGCTACATATTGTACACTGTGCATATTATTTATAGAAAGGTTTTATCTCTTCCCATCTCTGTGAACCCTTCTTCACTGTCACTGAATGTGCTGTCCTTGTTTCTTCTGAAGACCTCCCATCTTCTCTGGCAGTCTGATTGTATGGAGCTTCTCTGTCAGACTCAGCTCCTTTTGAGCCTCCTTAGTGGAGCAGTTCCTGGCTTCCAGCCTTTACTGTGAGTATGACCTGTTGGTTTTCCCCAATACTGAAGAGTGCGTATAGTCTCATTCATTGACAATCCTTGAGGTCACTAAGGAGACCTTTTTGAGACGTCTTGTCTCCTGGCTTTTCTTTCTATTCTCCTACAAAAGACTAAGCTGTGTCTAGGATTAAATCCAAATTATCCCTCAGGAAAAAGTTACATGTTTGTTTAGGTGCTTGATTAACTTCTGCACTATTGCATAGGACTCTATGTAAGGTAAGTACCAAATGAAAGGTAACTTCTTGTCCTGTTTGTGCTAAGCAGTGTTCTGTCTCTGTGCTTTACTCCCGCCCCTGGAAAGCAAAAGCTGTGGGGTGTGTCGCCCTGTAAGAGATGCTACGGAATCTGCCACACAGTAGGTTAGGGAATTAATTGACACTAAGACCTTTCCAAGTCTTGAGGTTGTCGAGGGGCTGTGTATATTTGAGACTTCCAGCAAATACACAAATACTTCCGGGAAGGAACATGTGTGTACTCATCATTTCAGAAATCAATGTGCTGAGCCATAATTAGTGGGTTTTTTTGAAGTAAAGTAGAAAATTATACAAGCATAAATATTCAAGTAAATCACCTGAGGTGAGGTGGTTATTTTGTGAACCTTTTGTTTCAGTGATGAATACGTGTAAAATAAATGCATTTATTTTCTCAGAAAGGTTTGAGGGTTGGAGAGATGGCTCAGCAGAACACTTTGTGCTCTTGCCGAAGACCCAAGTTTGATTCCAAACACCCGAAACATCTGTGACCCTAGTTCCAGGGGACCCAACAGGCATGTGCGTATGCACATACATGCATGCAGACAAAACATTCATACACATTTAAAGGGAAAATAAGTAAATAAACCTAAAAAATGTTTTTCTGAAGAGTTTGAAAAATAGTCGATGGGTGGTGGTGTACGCCTTTAATCCCAGCACTCTTAGTAGGCAGAGACAGGAGAATCTCTGTGAGTTTGATATCAGCTTGATCTGCATAGTGAGTTCCAGAACAGCCAGGATCCTGTTTGAAAAAACCAAAAGTGTGAAAGAAAACGACAACAACAAACCCATCTGTATTAGTCCTGATTGGCCAGAAAGCAACCCAGGAAATAGAAATGACAAAGGACTGCTGTATTCCAAGGCAGCATCTCTCATTCTTAAATCTAAAGAAGATATAAAAACTTTGAAAGTTGAGATGGGTTGAATATGTAGGTATTTATAATAAGACACAAAAGTAAATTTTCACAGATGTTGGTAAAACTGGTAATAATTACGTTTCTTTCAAGATTTAAATTTTGGAGTTGGAAGTAGAGAAACTTCTGTTTGGCGTACAGAAGCCTGGTCTAGGTCTAGCATAGAAGTCCTGTCCCTGCCTCACCTTCCTGAGTGCAGGAATTCCAAGCATGCACCAGCACACACCTATAAAGTGGCCAGCAGGACTTGTTAGACTAGGGTAGGCTGGGGAGAATCTGGAGTGAATGTGGCAGTGTCCTGGAGTCCAAACACTTGTCTTCAAGACAGGTGGTGGCGGCGCACGCCTGTAATCCCAGCACTCGGGAGGCAGAGGCAGGCGGATCTCTGTGAGTTCAAGGCCAGCCTGGTCTAGAAGAGCTAGTTCCAGGACAGAAACCAAAAAGCTACAGAGAAACCCTGTCTCGAAAATCAAAATAAAAAAAAAAAAAAGACTTGACTTCACTGTCCCTCAGACACAACGTCATTGCTTTACATTTATTTTTATATTATGTGTACAAGTGTTTTTGCTGCGTGGATGTCTGTATGAGGGTGTCCAATCTCCTGGAACTGGAGTTACAGAGAGTTATGAGCTGCCGTGTGGGTGCTGGGAATTGAACCTGAGTCCTCTGGAAGAGGACTCTTAACTAGTTGGTCTTAACCACTGGGTCAGCTCCTCAGCCCACAATGTCGTTTTTTTTAAGTAAATAATAACCCCAATCAGTTTGTTGATGGAGTTGGTGGATGGGTGAATGAGATTGGAAAAAGCAGACAAACAAAAAAAGTTAAAATGTTTCAAGATAAATTTAAACCTTCCATCATTTAAGGATTTGAGGGCACTAAGTACAAAGATATCAGATCACTTTATTATTGACCTAAGGACTTGAGCCCCTTTCCTACCCAGTTCTGCCTTTCAGCCATGGTCATGTGCAGCTACATGCAAGCCGTCTGTCTGTTACACTTCCTGTCAGCCTTTGTGAGAGGAGAAGGATCCAGTCACTAAGTCAGCTCGTCCGCTGTCCATACACTGCTCTCCAGCCCTTGCTTATGTCCCTCCTCTCTGTCCATGCAGTGAGCAGTTAGTAAGCAGGGGCTGAGGACACCAGGAGTGTCAACCTGATTGGGAGCTCACAAGTGAACATGCATCCTCCTTTGTCCCGAAGAAAAGTAACCTTTTCCTCAGAAGTTGTCTCCAGCTGTTGAGAGCCATTTGCTATAAACAGAAATGCCTGGGGAAGTTTTCTGAAGGCTATGAACTACACTAACAAGTACTTTTGTTTGTTTGTTTGTTTTTTTTTTTTTGATTTTCGAGACAGGGTTTCTCTGTATCTTTTTGGTTCCCATCCTGGAACTAGCTCTTGTAGACCAGGATGGCCTCGAACTCACAGAGATCCGCCTGTCTCTGCCTCCCGAGTGCTGGGATTAAAGGCGTGCGCCACCACCGCCCAGCACTAACAAGTACTTTCCCCTACCTCACAGCTCTGAGGGATGGCTTGGAGTAGTTTTATAATTACTACTCCATCCTTGTGGGTTTCTGTGAGTTCGAGGCCAGCCTGGTCTACAGAGCAAGTTCCAGGACAGCCAGGGCTACACAGGGAAACTGTTTTGAAAAAACAACAAACAAACAAAATCCAAAACCTAACAATAGCTTTTTTAAAAGAGTACTCAAAAACAATCAGAATATGAGAAGTTAGTCTGATAAAAACATGACAGATAAAGCAGTGTTGTGTATTCTACATTTGTTTTAAGAATCTCCTCTCCATAACCCCACTCTCCTATATCCTCAGGCTGCTGTCTCCCAAATACACACTGTCATGGACACACACTTTGTCACACAGACACACTCCATCACATACATACCATCACATGTGGCTAAATTCATCCTGGGGATAAAGAGCAGAAGGACATTTCTATTTATTAATTTGAGAAGTAGATAATAATTAATAGCCCTGGGAGTCCCTTCATAGATTCTTAGGCAGCAGGCCCTTTGGGCAGCCTTCCTTACTCACAGTTCAGATGTATTCTTTATCTCTCTGGCATTATCACAACTCATAATAATCATGGGATAATTATAACTTAAATTCTGGTTATTAAAAATATACACAGTTTGTATAGAGATACTAGACTAGTAGATGTTTAAAATTGAAAATTTTTGAAGTAGTTGTTTATAAAGTTTTTAAGAGTTGGATGGTGTGGTGGTGGCGCACGCCTTTAATCCCAGCACTCGGGAGGCAGAGGCAGAAGGGTCTCTGTGAGAGACTAGCTTGGTCTGCGTCATTCTAGACTACCCAAGGCTACCTAGTGAAACCTATCAAAAAAAAAAAGCATTGAAAGGATATCTAGACTTCCTGGTTCATTATTTTTATTTTAAAATTGTGTAAGGGTCTGGGGGGATGGCTCAGCAGCTTAGAGCACTTGTTCTTACAAAGGAACCTGCTTCCATTCCCAGCACCCATGTGGTGGTTCACAGCTATCTGTAATTGCAGTTCCTGGGGATCTGAGTTCCTTTTCTGAAGTCTGAGGCTACCAGGCATACATACATGCAGCAAAACATTCACAAAACATTCACACATATGAGATAAATAAGTTGTAATAGTGTAAGATGGTTGCTGGAGCTGTAAATCAGTGGTCCAGCATGTATGAGGCCTTGAGTTCAATCCCAGCACCAAATAAAATGTTAGAACCGTACTCTTCAATATTAAGTGTGCTCTTTAATAATGTTAAACATATAGGCAAATGTGAAATGGATTTTTTTTTCGAGACAGGGTTTCTCTGTGGTTTTAGAGCCTGTCCTGGAACTAGCTCTTGTAGACCAGGCTGGTCTTGAACTCACAGAGATCTTCCTGCCTCTGCCTCCCGAGTGCTGGGATTAAAGGTGTGCACCACCACCGCCCGGCCCAAATGTGAAATGGAATAGGCTAAATTTAAAAAGATAGTTTGTTGAATGAGAGGCCATCGAATCATTTCTTTGACCCTGGTCTAGTCTTAGCATTTGGGAGCAGGAGGCAGAGAGGGTGAAAGGCTAAGAGTCATCCTCAGCTGCAGAATGAGAATCCCTGTATGAGACATAGTACTGAGTGGTTTGCATGGGTTCCCTATCTTAATCTTCTTGGGTCTTTTTTTAATGGAGAAGAGAGGCCATAATGCCAGTGATTGTAGACCATATCCGGGCTCTTCTTGAGGCTAGTGTAAAACACCCATTGCTAGGTTGGACTAGGACTTACAGGTCCTATTTAACAATGATGGGAGTTGCTTCTGAGCACAGACTTTCTATATGCATTTCTGAAAGGTGAGAATGCCTAGTTTCCTGATACCCCTTTGAGCCCTTATAATGTCTGCTTCTAATGTTAGGTTATTGTCAAATACTATGGCATAGGAACAAATGTGTTGGTAAGGTTTAGCCAGAATTGGAACAATACCGTTCTTGTTTCCTGGTATCTGCAGGCTCTGCTCTTTTTTAGCAGTATGTTTTGTTTATTTGTGTGTGATGGGGCCGTTGTACTTGTGTGGAGGTAACTACAACCTTGGAGCCAGGCCTGGCGGTGGTGGCGCAAGCCTTCAATCCAAGCACTCGGGAGGCAGAGGCAGGCGGATCTCTGTGAGTTCGAGACCGGCCTGGTCTACAAGAGCTAGTTCCAGGACAGGCTCTAAAACCACAGAGAAACCCTGTCTCGAAAAACAAAACAAAAACCTTGGAGCCAGCTCTCTCCTACCACGTGGGTGGGTGAGGATCGTTTTTGTTTGTTTGTTTTGTTTTGTTTTTGTTTTCCTTAAGAGAGGGTTTCTCCAGAGCTTTGGGGCCTGTCCTGGAACTAGCTCTTGTAGACCAGATTGGCCTTGAACTCACAGAGATCCACCTGCCTCCAGAGTGCTGAGATTAAAGGTGTGCCACCACCGCCGGACTTGGGTACCCGGGATCGAACTCAGGTCCTCAGGCTTGCCAGCAAGTGCCTTTATCCCCTGAGCCATCCTGCCAGTTCTTTGTTTCCTGTGATGGAAGATGTCCACTACATTGCTTCCATAAATAAGCAGAACAGAGCTTCACTAAATAAGGTTAAACACCAACACTGTTAGCCAGACATTGTTCTAAGCAGCTTACATATATTCTGTTTTGCTTTTCCCATCAGCCTTACGAAATAGTTGGCCCCATTTTAGAGGTGGTAAACTGAAGCCCAGAAAATTTGAGGCCACACAGCTTGTGTATGGCAGAGTAGGGTACTCTACCCCACAATATGCTACTTTTCAGAGCTGGCTGCTGGTAGAATGGGACTGGAAGTCATTGTTTATTTCCTTCAAGGTTAACAGAAAAAATGGAGCAAGTCCTATAAATTAATTTTTGTGCCTGGCCGTTTTTGTGTATTTGAAGCCTTGGATGTCCATACCATTTTACCAGACTGATGAAGTAAATAAGGGGACCATGGAGGGACACTACGAGGATTTTCTCCTTCAGAGGCTGCCACAGGGCACCTGAGGCACCTCTTTGGAGATGCAGCTCACGTCTCCAAGAAATCCTGGTTGGAATGCAGCTGTTCTGCTGGGCAGAGACTATTCACGAAGTCAGGTGTAACCCATTGACTCAACCAACTCTGGACACCAGAAAGTGACAAATGAAAGCAGGAAGAAATGCCCTTTCCCTGTAAGTAGGAAGGCTCTTACAGCTGAAGTCTTCCTGAGAAACACTAAATTAAGAGGCCCCTACCAAGTCTGTTTGTGTTTGCATCTGTCTCTAGACCTCGTGGCTTGGGCCTAGGATTCTGGAGCTGCAAACAAGCCAGACTAGATTCTTTGAGGAACTCGTTCTCTCTCTGTCTCTCTCTCTGTCTCTCTGTCTCTCTCTCTGTCTCTCTCTGTCTCTCTCTCTCTCTCTCTCTCTCTCTCTCTCTCTCTCTCTCCAAGGGTTTGTCTGTGTAGCCACAGAACTCAGCTCTGTAGACCAGGCTGGCCTTGAACTCAGAGATCCACACCCCTCTGCCTCCAGAGCAGAATGCTGGAATGAAAGGTGTGTGCCCTCCCTCAATTTCCCCCACCCCTGCTCGCTCATACTTGTTCTCTTAGCACCTTGGCCAGGTCAGCTTGCAGAGGAGGTCACAGACACTTGACTGAGATGATGCTGCTTAGTCTTAAGTTTGGTGTGTAGTCGCAATGTGTAGGCTAGGTCAGTTCCAGAAGCTGTGGGTGCTCTGAGCTTTTAGAATGGCACATACTCCAAGGAAAGTAACTGTCTTAGTTTGGCTTTTTATTGCTTTGATAAAGACCATGACCAAAAATCCTCTTGAGGAAGAGAGGATTTAGTTCATCTTACAGCCCACAGTCCATTATTAAGGGAAGGCTGAGCAGGAACTCAAGGCAGGAATCAGAGCAAAAACCATAGAGGAACACTGTTTACTGACTTGCTCAGCCCTGGCTTGCTCAGTTTGCTTTCTTATATACCTTAGGACCATTTGTCCAGGGGTGGCACTGCCCACAGAAGGCTGGGCCCTTCCACATCAATCATCAAACAAGAAAACACACTGAGTAGGCTTGCTTACGCTCCAGCCCGATGGGGACGTTTTCTCAGTTGGGGTTGTTCTTGTGACTGTCTAGTTGTGTCAGGTTATCAGAAACGAACAAATCGTAAGCGGCACAGGGTCGTGGTCTTTCTGTCATGACTGGATGCGCTCTCTAAGAGTAGGCTCTGTGCCATGCTGTGCAGGTCAGTGTGCAGCTTGCTTTATGCCTTCTATTTCAGACGGTCTGAAAGTAAAAATGCCTTCTAAATGTTTATTTTTAATTTATGTGTATGAGTGTTTGCGTGAAAGTATGCATGTGCACTGTGTGTGTGTATGTGCGCGCGCGCGTGCAGTACCCACAGAAGACACTGTATAATCCCATAGAACTGAAGTTATAGGCAGTTGTGAACTGCCTTGTGGGTGCTGGGAACCAAATCCTGGTCCTCTACAAGATCAACTAGTGCTCTCAACTGTGAGCAATCTCTCAAGTCCCCAGAATACTCTTTCTTTTCTTTCTTTTTTGTTTTATTTTGTTTTTCAAGACAGGGTTTCTTTGTGTAGCCCTGGCTGTCCTGGAGCTCACTCTGTAGACCAGGCTGGCCTCATAGATCTGCCTGCCTCTACCTCCGGAGTGCAGAGAATAAAGGTGTTAATTATTATTTATTAAAACCTGAATTGGCTTTTGTTGTTGTTATTGTTTTGTTTTGTTTTCCCTTTTGAGACAGGCTAACACTACATAGCCCTGGCTGGTTTGCAGCTTGCTTTGTTGTCTGGGCTGGCCTCAAACCACAGAGTCAGAGCTACCTCTGCTTCTGCTTCCCCAGTCCTGGTTTAAACAGTCTTGCACATGCCAGGGAAGGATCCACCACTGAAATCTGTCCCTCAGAATGCTTTATTTTTCATTTTGAGACAGGGTCTCTCCAGTGTACACAGACTGACTCTGAATTCACTTTGTGACCCAGTCAAGCCTTGAACTTAAGATCCTTCTGCTTCATCCTCCTGAGTAGCCTGATTTTGTAGAATGCTGGAAGCTGTAGGTTTAATTCCCAGTACTGTCATAAGCAAAAAAAAAAAAAGAATAAAGAAAGAAACCATTGCTGTAGTACCCTTATGACACCTAAACAGTTAATAGCCCCTTAATTATCATCAAATGTGCAGTTAGTGTTCAGAATTCCCCCAACGGCCATAATTCTTTAAACAGTTGGCTTGTTTGAAACAAGATCCAAACAAGGCCCACACATCACATTTCTTTGAAGTAGTAAGTCTCTGTCTTTTTTAGTAATGATTTTAATTAAAGTACCATATATAGAGAGGAGTATATAAATCTTTAAGTGTACAACTTAGCTTTTTTTCTTCCAGTGAGTATGTGTGCAGCCATCAGCCAGGCTGTGAAGTAGAACACTACCCAGATGCTGGTGGTAAACAGTTGTAGTTTTAGTGGCAGTTAGTTCTCTTAGGGCTGGTGCTACTGCATACACATGCGTGTATATGCTTGCTTTGCTGTTAGCATATTTTCATTTTCTCTTGTGAAATCTTTTATTTTTTTACTACCCACCCCTGCCTTTTTTTTCTTTTCCTATTTTTATTTTTCATTTATTTTTTTGAAGCGGTATTTCACTACCTATCCCTGGCTAGCGTAGGGCTCGATTTATAGTCTATGACATGAACTCACAGAGACCCTTGGACCCCTGCCTCCCAAGTGCTGGGTTTAAAAGGGTGTCACTATAACCAGTCCTTACTCCAACCCTTTAAAAACTGTTACCTCACTGATTTTTATTATTTTATGGAATTTTAAAAATGTTAGCTTTATTTTGCACATCTGAGTGCTTATCTTCATGATGTACACATATGTACCCTTGGTACAAAGGGCAGAAGAGGTGTTGGGTCGCCTAGAACTGGTTATAACAGCCAACATAGCAGTCCTGGGATTGGATGCACGTCATCTAGAAGAGCAGTCATGCTCTTAACAGAGGGACCATCTCTCCAGCCCCTGAGTTGTTGAGTTGTGTAATTTTGTTTTAAAGCAAGGTCTTTTTTGTTTTGTTTTGTTTTGTTTTTTTGAGACAGGGTTTCTCTGTGGTTTTGGAGCCTGTCCTGGAACTAGCTCTTGTAGACCAGGCTGGTCTCAGACTCACAGAGATCCTCCTGCCTCTGCCTCCCCAAGTGTTGGGATTAAAGGCGTGCGCCACCACCGCCAGGCTTTAAAGCAAGGTCTTATGTAGCATGTAGCCACGTTGGTCTTGAACTTCCTGTGTAGCTGAGGATGACTTTGAATTCCTGATCCTCCTGCCTCCACTTCTTGAATACTAGGGAGTATAGTGCTGCAGTTACAGATGTGAGCCACCACTTCTGTTTTTTTGTGGTGCTGGGATGGAACCCAGAACTTACTGCATGCTAGATGAGACTGAACTACATCCCCAGCCCTGACTTGTGGAATTCTTTGCATATTCTGGTTTTGAATCCTTTTGTAGATTTCCTCTCCTATAGTGTGATTTGCTTTCACTTGTAATGGTGTCTTGATGAACTTGCCCCCCCCCCCCCCCCCCCCCCCGGCGCCTTTGGTTTTTCGAGATGGGGCTTCTTGTGTATTCCTACCTGTCCTAGAACTCACTCTGTAGACCAGGCTGGCCTGGAACTCAGAGATCTGCCTGCCTCTGCCTCCTGAGGCTGGGATTAAAGGCATGCGCCACCACTGCCTAGCCGGTTTGTGGTTTTTTTTTTATGGTCTATTTTAGAAGCCATCCTGTCCTCAAGGACATGGATAGTCTACTACATTGTCCTCTAGGTTCAGTGTTTGTCCTTCTGTTTCTGCAGTCTTTGTGGACTAACTTTTTGGCAGGTGTAAGATAGGAACCTCATCTATTGCTTTTCCACATGGGTGCCCAGCTGAACATACCATATTTTTTTTAAAAGAAATAAAAAGCCCTCTTTCCCCCATGCCTTTCAGTGCAGATGTTATGATAAACAGAAGGACAGCATGCACTGAGCAGGTTTCTAAAAGAGCTTCACAGGTGTGCTTGTGTATCTGTGGTCATTGACAAAATGCTCTGCCATCCTGTCTCACACCTGGTAGTGGGGGGTCTCTCACTGGTTGTCCTTTAAGATCATCTTGGCTATTCTTAGCCTTTTGTGTTTTATATAAAATATAAAATCATCTTGTTAATCATCACAAAAACATGCTTAGATTTCATTGTGGTTGCAATAAACCTGTAGATCAATTTGCGATAAAGTTTCTTTGTAATGTTGAATCTTTATTTAAGAACATGGAAAAGCCACCCTGGTGGTGGTGTATACCCTTAATTCCAGCACTAGAGAGGCAGAGGCAGGCAAATCTCCGAGTTTGAGGCCAGCCTGATCAACAGAGTAAGTTCTAGGACAGCCAGGGCTACATAGAAAACCCTGTCTCAACCCCCTTCCTCCAAAAAAGAAGAAGATGGAATGTTTTTCTGCTTTTATAGCTCTTCTTCCCCTTTTGTTTTTCTTTCTCATTTCTCTTCTTTATTGTTTTTTGACTGAGTATTACTGTAAGGTTATGCTCCCAGGGGCTGGGATTTCAGGTGTGTGCCCCATAGATATCTATTTTTCTTTTATTTATTGTTTGTATAGGGAAGGGGCATATACATGCTAAGGTGTACATGTGGAGGTCAGAGGACAGCTTGTATGAACGGATTCTCTGTGGGTTCCCAGGCAAACATGTTCATCTCTTGAGCCATCTCAGTGGTCCTAACTCTCTCCTCCTCTCTTTTCCTTAATGATGCTTTATGGTTTTCTTTCTCTTCTTTCTTTCCTTTGGTTTTACAAGACAGGGTTTCTCTGTGTAACAGTCTAGCTGTCCTAGAACTAGCTCTTGTAGGCTGACCCTGAATTCACAGAGATTGCCTGCCTCTGCCTCCTGAGTGCTGAGATTAAAGGTGTGCTCCACCACTGCCCGGCTCTTTATGGTTTGCTATATAGGAATCTCACATCTTTTATTGGAGTTATTTCTAGGTACTAGTTAAATATATCACATTCGAATTTTCATTTTCTTTTCCCTGTCTTAGTGCTAGGTTATGGACAGGTACATACTTCATCATCAAGGATAATTTAAAAGCCTGTATCAGTACTGTTCTGTAGTCTTGGATTCAGTGTGTCTCAACAGTTTATAATTGTCTTCCACTGCCAAACTTCAGTACAGGTGGTGCTGGTTCTTCTCAAAGCTCCAGCATCCTTTGAGGAGATTGATAAGAGGGACTCTGGAGTCTGCTGAGGATGAAGGAGTTACTGATGGACCAAGTGCATCCTGAGGGAGCTGGAGCCAGGCTGAACCCACTTGACCCCTTAGCAAAGCTCTGGGAAAGGGAGGACTGCACAGTGCCTGTCACTCTTGCTTGTCTAGCCTAGGTGAGAGTGGACTTCTGTCTTTCTCAGGTCTTCTGGAAGTGGGTGTCAGGAGAAGGATTAGGGGTGCAGCAGGTGAAAGGTCAGCTGTTGATAAATTCAGAACACAGGGTGTAAACTGTGGTGTTTTCTTATCCCCTTAGCTTCATATTACAGAAGGAAGTACATTGACTCTTACTTCATGATAAACTCCTAGAGCTTTGGTACTTTATGACAGGGCCTGCCAGAGGCATCCTAGGGCCATCAGGTACCATGGCAGGAACACAGTAGCTTATATTTATTGGGTTCTTGCTATGTGCCAGGTGCTTTATTAGCTACATTATAAATATTAATAATTTTAGTCATCACAGTTACCTGCAGCTAACACTGATATATATATATATATATATATATATATATATATATATATATATGGATGTGGATGTGGGTGTGGGTGTGTCTGTGTCTGTGAGTGTATGTCACCTGTGTTGGGATGCCCAGAAGTTGGGTTTTCTGGGGGCTGAAGTTATAGGCCTCCATGAGCTGCCTGCATGGGTCCTGGGACCTGAGCTCAGATCTTCTGCAAAAGCAGCAAGAACTCTTAACCACTGAGTCGTCTGTCCATCACCACCATTCCTCCTCCTCTTTTTCTTCCTTTTTTAAACAAGGGCAGAAGCTGCACCTTAGAAAGGCTAATGACCTGCCCCCCAGTCACATAACTCATAAACGGCAATGTCAGTATTCAGACCCAAGGTGGCAGGTCCCAGTGCCCGTGGTGTTCAAGTTAGATGACCTTGCAGTAGCAGCTACAGATGAAGCCAGAGGAGGACTTAGGAGAATTTGAGGATCCCTGAGTGTGTCTTCCCAGACAGACTACTGCACTCGCTCTGAACTTGGTTACCACCAGTGAGGTATCCCATGAGGATTGCCAGGAATATCTCCCAGTGGGTTGAGGCCATAAGAAGGCGAAGAGTGACTTTAGCCACCAAGGTCAAGAGAAATGAAACATAATGGAGGTAATCCTAACTTAATCCTTAGATCAAATTGACAGATGGGAGAAGTAGTCATTGATTTATCAATTCTATCACCTTAAAATTTCCTTGAAGTAACTGGAAGCCTGACTTCTGCTCTTTTGTTTCTCCGAGGCTACAAGTACATCTATATTTAGACCAATAGTCACGCTTCTGTGGTGATGGACCAGTGTGTTCCTCCAGAAATGGCTGTGAGCTGAAACCACATGTGTGTCCTTAGCAGAGGAGTCGTCAACATTGTAGGTCTGGCCTATCCATGCCAGAGGGACTGCAGTACAAATTTATTCCGTAAACAGATAAGCAGCTTCGTGAGGCCAGCAGAGCACAGATCTGTCACAAACAGGACAGACTCGGAGCTTCAGAGCCTTTTATGTTGAAGAAAACGTCAGATTTCTCCCACTGACACCGACAGACCCTGGGAGTCTTTTTAGCCCCATTTTCTCTCCCTCCCACATCTCAGGAGTCGCTGAGCTCTCTTTACGCCCTCAGATTTGAAATCCGACTCTTGTCATCATTGCCGTTAAGAGTTTGCATTCTTTGCAGTTTTTGCTCATCTGAATTAGACGACAGCCTCCTAAATGCTTTGTCTTTTCTCCTAATTAGTTGCCTTTACTACAACTGAGGTCATCACAATATGAAACCATCCTGTCACTTGGAACTCTTTGGGTGGCCCTTTGTTCATACAGGTCACAGTTCAGTCAGTGCTCAGAGACTTCTAAGGTTAGTTCACACCTATTTTTTTGTGACCTTCTGTCTCCCACAACAGTCATATCAGATCTCCTGGGACTTTGTGCTTAGCACCTCTGTTGTGATTGCCCTCACCGGCTAATTCTTAACTTTTCATGGATATTGTTCTAGAGTTATCTTGGGAAGAAGGGCTGTGAGGCCTTTGAGAAAGCCCCTGCTCCTATTGCAGCCCCAGTCCACCATGGGCACCTTGCAGGGACCTGCCAAATGGATTCTTCTGTCTCCCCAGCCTTCTATCCATTCTGTCGACCAGTTTTTAAAGCGCTCGCTATATATCTAAGGCAGTAGTCTAGATCCTGGAAATATGCAGTGAACAAGACACAGACTCCAAATTCCTGTGTAGCTTATGTTTGTATGAGCTCATATCAGTTCATATCAGAATCTTGTATTTAATTCTATCTTCTAAGGAAAACTCAAAACAAAAATGAAATAGGAAATCCATCAGGCATATGGTGTGAGGTGCTAAGCTGTGAGTTAAAGGTTGGATCCCATGACAGATGCTTTATGTTGGAGGATGGGAGGGGCTGTGCTAGGGGTACCCTGAAGGCTAGATCTGCATCAAAGGCTCCTAAGAACATCACGTAAAGACCATTCCAGGCAGAAGGGGACAACTATAGAGGCTTTAGAGCAAGCACCCCAGCTACCAAAAGGCAGGTGGGAGCAGAGCACTGTGAGGAAAATGGCTCCAGGGCATTGAGAACTGAACGCGTGGATCACAGCTAGTCTGGGGACCAAACACAATTGTTCTTAAAACGCTGGATTCTAGCTGGCAGCTGCTAATAACAAAAGAAAAAGGCCCTGTTGTTGTTCCTAACTGATGTACAAAACCTCCTAGTAATGTAGGTTCCATATACCCTTTAATTCATGTCAGAAAGGCCCGTGTGAAGAAGGTATCTGGTTATAGTTCACACAGGTTTCCATCATTCCATTCCTTGGGCCTTTATTCTGCCTAACATACATGATTACTATGACCACGAGAAAGTGAATGCCTCCGTTTGTTTGGCTTATTGTAACTGCTGCAGTGAGTGGTTTCCAGTTTAGTGTTTTTGTTTCCTTCCTGTGCACTTTGTAAAACAAGGTACCATCTCCTCCATCTGATTCCCTGGTGTCAGGCCACACCACCTACTTACACATACGTGGGCTTCGTCTGAGTCTCAAATCACATGAGCCTCTCCTAGTGTAATTGGTCCCTGCCAGAAATCCCAGAGTGACAACACTTATCACAGGTGGCTGGCATGAGTTGCCAAGCAGGAGGCCCAGCAGGAGATTTGTTCTGATTGGGAATTTTCCTTTGAATCCTTGGAGCTGGCTTCACAAGACCAAGCGGGTCTGTCACAGAGAAGGATTTCCACTCAGTGATGGCAGTCCCTGATGGCTGGTGGGTATCCTCCGGGAGATCTGCTCTCATGAACACGTGTCTATCCCTGTGGTCCTATTAACCAAGTGTTTGCCACACCCAGGCCGTGTCTCTACTGCATGTAGAAGCCGCTGTGGTGCAGGAGCCAGTTTTGTTTGTTTTCCCTACTACCTTGTTCTGAGATTTACTTGTGGGACTGGCCTCCTAAAAAAGTTGTTCAGTCCAACACTATAGCAATATAGGAATTTCGAGCTTCTAAGCATTTGAGACATGGCAGCTGAGGCACAAAACAATGAATGAGGTGTCTTGCTCAGGTGAAGCGTGGGCTGGTATCAGAGCTGGATCTACCAGTCTTGGGTTCTTGGTTTCCAGGGTGGTGGTTCTGTCTCCACTCATCCTGCCGCCAGCCAGTAGACACATGGGTAAGCCTGGTGGAAACAGTAAAGCCAGGAGTCCGCAGGTCAACATTTAGAGAGGAGTGCACGTGGGAGTCTGGTTCTGACAGGTGTGTGGTTCACACTTAGTCCAACACCTGGGAGACAGACACGGGAGGATAAAGAGTTCTAGGTTATTCTTGACTATATAGTCAGTTTGAGGCCAGCTCGGGCTATTTGAAACACCCTCTCAAAAATAAAAGAGAGAGAGAGAATTCAAATTTCTGGTTTCTCTTCAAAGACTTGCGTACAAATATTTGCAAGATAAATGATTGATGTGAGCAGTGGCTTCTGCCCCTAACAAGTGATGCAGGCTCCTGCTCACCTGTGTCCACTACTCCCTGCCGCCTTCCAAACCTCAGATTGGCTGGGTGGTGGCGCATGCCTTTAATCATAGCACTTGGGAGGCAGAGGCAGGCGGATCTACAAGAGCTAGTTCCGGGACAGACTCCAAAGCTACAGAGAAACCCTGTCTTGAAAAACCAAAAAACCAAAAAGCAAAAAAACCCTTCCGATTGACAGTCAAGTCAGATCTGTATACTTGCACTGGCCAGAGTCAGAAGAAAGTGATCGATTTCCTATTCTTGTGTCTGTTAAACGTGGGCTGTATTTCAAGAAGAAATGGGTACTTTAGAAAGCACGGTGTTTGGGGCCAGAAGAACACAGGTACTTAGGATAGTGGTGTGAGGACGTCTGCAGGCACCGGGAGGTGCTGAAGGTCACCACTGTCTTAACCTACAGCACCAAGATCTGAAGACGGCATCTGAGTCTATGACTTATTTATTTTTACTGCGAGGCCTTTGACGAGTGTTGGAAGTGGGTTTTCATAGCATGAGAGGAAGAGGAGGAATGGAGCAAGGAAGAAATGGGACACTTCTCTTGCCTTTCAAGACAAGAGAATTGGGACCTGAGATCTGTTTATTTAGACCCTGGGTAACACTGACCAAAAGATGGTGCAGTGAGAATTTCTTAATTTCAATGGGATTGTCTGGAACTGTACTATTGTGATTCAGCCAAAGTCCAAGAGGAAGTGTCAGGAGGAATTGCACTGTATGACTCTGAGAAGCAGAGGGTACCTGGAGTGGCCCATTGAGTAAAAGATGCCTTGCTCTGCCCAACCACGTTATATTCTGTGTAAACAGAATAGTGCTGTTTATTGGCCTGTTTTATTGGCAAGCCCCGCCTCCGCTTCTGTCTATCCTTCAACTCCCCCAATTTTCAAAAAGCCATAAGGCTCTATAAGGTTAAAAATAATCCAGCTGTATTATATTGAGTGTAATTGAAATGTCACAAGGCACCCAGCGAGCACGGGGACCCATTCTCTCCGTTTCCAGTGGTGTTGTCGGTTTGCTTTTCTCGCTGGCAGCTGGCACGCTGGCGCGACAGCAGAGCCTGAGCTGAGACCTGCTGAGGAATGCTTCCTTCCTCATTGTTGTGCATGTCAACAGGCACAGCTATTTGTCACCACCTCAGAAGCTGTGACTGTAGCTGAGGAAGGCCACCTGCCCGTGTGGGAGGGATGCTCGTGACCAGAACCTGCCTGAGCATTTAGCCTGACCTTGTGTGCCAGGCTGGCGTTGGATGCAGGAAGTGCTGTTTTTGTTCCTTCACCTCAGCAATTTCCTGACTCACTCTCTAGAAGGGACACACCCCATGGTCCTGACTAGGAAACTTTGGAGGTGGTGATGCTGGCCTTTGCCTGGCTGACCATGGGATTTGTAGATGGAGCCACTTAGGAAGAAGGACTGGCAGAGGATGGAGCTGTTGTCATTAGGATGCCACACGTGACAAAGTCAACATGACTGCCCCACCTCTGGATGACTCACAGGCCTAAAGCATGATTAACTTGGAGGGGGGGCAAGCAGGTATTTGATTCAGCAGGGTGGGGCTCGATTCCTTCCTCTCCTTTCAGCACCCACTGCTTCTCCAAAGAGTTGAGGTCCATGCGGACCTGTGAAGTGTCTGTTGGCCCGTGGAACCCTTGTCGTTTGAATGGCTCAATGAAGTGGCACTTGTGACTGAAAGCAAGGCTTTTCAGATGTCTGAGGCTCTTCGGCTTTCCAGGGAACTGTCTGGTTCAGTGTCATCCAGGGGTCACCAAGCAGTTGATACATAGCCAGCAAGGGGGACAGCTGGATTGGCTCGGCCTCCCTCTCTTCGTGGAGCACATTCTTGGCACCGTCATCAGGGCTCGAGTGTGGGTGATATTACAAGAGGTTCTTTCTCCCACACTTCATGCCTCACATGGGATAGGATGATGGGGGGGGGGGGTCCTAGTTGCCATTCCTTTGTAGGCCACATCAAAGCAACAGCCATGGGAGAAGTTAGTGTCCATCCCAATGTAAGCATTGTTCTATCCCCTTTATATTATTACATGAAGCACTTGGCTCGTACATTATGTATGGGGCATCAAACATCCTGTGTAATCTTATTTCAGTGTGAATAGAGCCTATGTTTTAATAATAACCAGAATTTTTACTATGTGTATGGCATCACAGATGTGTCATTGTAAATTATGGATATAGCTTTTAAAGTGTAGTGACTAAAATAATTACAGTGCTTCCTGTGGCTATATAGGATATGTCAGTTAGGCAGATATGGACATTCAACTCACATAAAAAGGTCACCCGTCATGCCTGTCAGAAAGCATGTGGTCACATCTTAAGTAGAGCTAGGATGATCATCGCCTGTAAGGAGGACTTCTCTTCCGTCCTCCTCGTGCACTCCGCCAGCCCTGTCCTTCCACAGGCATATGGTTTTGCTCTCCCTCAGTATTAGTGGGTCTGAGTTCTGTGCCCATCATCTAAGGTCCAGAAGTGGGATGTAGTCCAGGGAACCCCCTAGACAAAAGCTCACTGGGACAGCACATAAAAGTTTGCCTGCCTCGCCCGCTGTGGTGGCACATGCTAGTAGGATTTGCTGAAGGAGGCAGAGGCAGGAGGTTCACAAGTTTGAGGTCAGCCTGTGCTACACATTTTAAAGCTGAGAGGTGGTGGCGCACGCCTTTAATCCCAGCACTCAGGAGGCAGAGGTAGATGGATCTTTGTGAGTTTGAGAGGCCAGCCTGGTCTACAGAGAGAGTTCCAGGACGGCTAGGGCTACACAGAGAAATCCTGTCTCGGAAAAAAAAAAAAAGTCTTCCTCTTCAAGACATTTCTGTTGTTCCCCCAGGGCCACTGTACCCTCCCAGGATGAGGTCTCTCATGCTGGAGCCCCTCTTTGGATGCTGGCAGTCCGGGGAGGTGCAGGAGAAAGCTTGCTTCCAGGAGTCACTGTTCCCCACAACGGGTCAGCTCTACAGAGGGGCCAGTCAGGGGCTCAGCAGAGGAGGACAGACAGCAGGCTGGGAGTTGAGTGGGGTGCCCCTGTGCTGCCTGTGGGAGTTGGGCACTCTTCTACCAGCATCTGGAGATGGCAGCCTGGGCCTGGACAGGAAACTTGTGCTGAGTCAACTAGGAAGTGGCAAGAACTTCTGTTCTGCTTACACAGACAGAGCTCTGCCTACCCAGAACGGGATGTCCCTCCTGAAACAGGCTGGCTGTGGGTGAGCCCCTCCTGTTCCCCAACTTTGGGCAGGAAAGATGCCTTGACTTCAAAAGGCAGCCTTGCAGTGACAGGAGGTCTGAACCTGGGCACGTCACAGAGATTTGACAGTTTTGAGCAGCTTCTCTGGAGAGCAGGGAGGCCAGCTGAGTGTGAGCGCATGGCCTGACAACCTGGTTTTTTTCCGGAGCTTTCCTTTGCTAGAGCACCCTAGGCCAGTGGCTGAGACACTGGGCCAAAGGGCCCAAGCAGCTGCCTAGGGAGGCGTCGCCCACGGTTTTGGTGGATGCTTTCCCTCTTGTAACTTTCCAGTCGACGGGGATTCCTACCAGCAGTTCTGACGCCTGGTGCTCACTTCAAAAACTGCACTCTGGGAGAATTGTCCACTTTTACTGTTTTTAACGGTTTTAGTTTTCTACTTCCAAGTTCAATATAAATAAGCTGCATCTTATACATTATCAGTCATTATTGTTACTAAGTGAGCCATTTATCAGAAATATTCTTGCAAATGTAGCCAACAGAATTCACGTTTGTAGAAGATTCTAGAAAGCTATGCCAGAATCTTTGTGACGAGCCCCAGGGAGCATTGCTGTGGGAAGGAGAAAGATTTATTTTGCTTTATACCTGTGCTTCTCTCTAAAATGTATTTCATTTTTCATTTTTTAAAAATTTCCTTTTAGATTTAATATTTCATGCATGTGGGTGTTTTGTCTGCATATATGTACGTGTACCGTGTGCCTGCCTGGTGCTCATAGAAATCAGAAGAGGGCATCAGATCCCCTGAACTGGAGTTGCAGATGGTTGTGACTGACCATGTGGGTGCTGGGAATTGACTCATGGTCTTCTCCAAGAGCAGCCAGTGCTCTTACCTGCTGAGCCATCTCTCCAGCCCCCATTCTCTCTCTCTGTCTCTCTGTCTCTGTCTCTCTCTCTCTGAGGCAGAATCTCTTTTTTTTGTTTTTGTTTTTTTTGTTTTTGTTTTTTCGAGACAGGGTTTCTCTGTGGTTTTGGAGCCTGTCCTGGAACTAGCGCTGTAGACCAGGCTGGTCTCGAACTCACAGAGATCCGCCTGCCTCTGCCTCCCAAGTGCTGGGATTAAAGGCGTGCGCCACCACCGCCCGGCCAGAATCTCTTTATGTAGCCCTAGCTGCCATTGAACTCACTATGTAGACCAGCCTGGGCTCAGATCCACAGAGATCTACCTGCCTCTGCTTTCTGAGTGTTAGGATAGAAGGTGTGAGCCACCATCCCCTGCTAACATTATTTTAGACAAAGGCAATATGCTACTTCAGCATCACAGTTAAGTGCTGGATCGGGCAGGCCCGAAGTCTAGGGCTGTCCCTTCCAGGTCTCCAGGTTTTGTGCTCAGGAGCCTCTGGAGTGTTAAGGGAATGAAGCGTAGCTGGATTCTCTAGTCTCTTTTACTAACAGCAACAGAATAGCTCACAGCTGAAGAGGACAAAGTAGCTTTGGGGAATACTAGGACCAGAGAGCCAAAACCAAGAAAACCTTCACTATTGAATAGATTCTCCCATCCGTTTCTCCAGCATCACTCTTCATGACTGCCCCACCTTATGAACTTGTGGACCCATTAACACTTTTTGAGACTATGAATGGGTTGGGGACTTAGCTCAGTGGTAGAGCACTTGCCTAGCAAGTGCAAGGCCCTGGGTTTGGTCCCCAGCTCCGGAGTGGCGGTAAGGTGGGGAGTTTTTTGAAAACAAACAAAAAGAATATGATCATAGACAAGAAACCCTTCTTCTGTTTCTGCCCCATAGCCTAGAAGCCCTGTGTGGCTTTGTGTGCTCACAGCCTAAAGGCAGCATGTGTTCAGAGGAGGTGAAGGCAATTGGGACCGCACATCAGTATAGGCATCCAAGGCCAGTTTTCACTGCAGTCCTGAAGGCTGGTCCACAGCATGGCAGAGGTGCTGGGCTGTTTCAGAACCTACCTCTTCTGAGTCTGCCCTGTCTCAGACTCCAGTCATTAGACACCTGCCCTTCTGATGGACTGGTACCCTAATTCCTCATTTTCTACAACCTGGCAGTGTCTGCCAAGATGATCAGGCACTTCCCTTAGCCACTCCCTTCCCCCCAGCTCCCTACTGCCACTCAGAGCAGAACCTCAGCAGCCATCATGTGACCTTGAAGATGGAAGTCAAATGCCAGAGAAGACAGAAGGCAGAGACTCATATAACTTCAAAGAGCCAACTAATAGCGCCTGACTCCTGGTGTTTGTAAAGTGTAAAGAATAAATCCTCGTATGTAAACGACTGGATTTTCCATCGCACGCAGCTGAACCTGATTATAGCAGATAAGGTGATAGCCAAGTGTTTTCCTGTTCTCATCTACACTTGCAGAAGAGCAGAAATAACATGACTTATGACTTCAATCTCTGGTGGGGCCTCCCCTCTGGCAGAGCTCTGTAAACACTGTAAAACTGGTCTGTCTGTGCTAGCTTTCGTACAGTTGTTGAATCTGATGCCTTTCTCAGAGTAGGGGTGGGGTGAAGCTGGGCTTTCCTAAGAACATGCCGTCTCCTAGCTGTCTAAACATGGGGACAGGATGAGGAGGGGTGATAAGGATTCAGGGCAGGCAGACAGGCTGCTCTGATGGCCTTTGTGAAGTGCACATTCGGGATCTGCAAGGCCCTTGCACAGAGCTCAGAGGAAGCAGGGCAGGACCAAGCTCCTGGTTCAGCTTTCTAAGCACAGGCTGGACGGCAAGAGGAGGTGAAGTCAGAATCACTAACGCACGTCTTTCTTGATTGTGGAACCATCCTTTAAAAGTAGCTTTATTGGGGGATAACTGAGAGACAACAAACTAAATACTAAAGTAGTAAAAGTAGATAATCTGACATTTTTTTATGTATTTGGGAAGGTTATTTATTACAGCCAGTAAGTGTTCATAACCATTAGTCCTGAAAGTTTACTGAAGCCTCTTGTAATCCATCACCCTTCCATTGACAACTAATAAGCCACTTGCTCTCTATGACTATGAATTAAATTGCATTTTCTAGCCGGGTGGTGGTGGCACACGCCTTTAATCCCAGCACTTGGGAGGCAGAGGCAGGCGGATCTCTGTGAGTTCGAGACCAGCCTGGTCTACAAGAGCTAGTTCCAGGACAGGCTCCGAAACCACAGAGAAACCCTGTCTCGAAAAACCAAAAAAAAAAAAAAAAATTGCATTTTCTTTTGTAAGTTTTTGAGATTATAATATAATTACATCATTTCTTCCTTTCCTTTTCTCCCTTCAAACCTTCCAATACCCCCACCTCGCTTCACTCTCCTTCAAATTCATGTCCTCTTTTTCTTTAGCTGTAGTTACATACTGTGTGTGTGTGTGTGTGTGTGTGTGTGTGTGTGTGTGTGTGTGATGGAGGAAGGTCATTGGTTAATTACAATAAAGAAACTGCTTGGCCCTCATAGGTTAAAACATAGGTGGGAGGAGTAAACAGAACAGAATGCTGGGAGGAAGAGGAAGTGAGCTCAGGGCCATGCTCCCCTCTCCTGGGCAGACACCATGAAACCAAGCTGCCAGGTCAGACATGCTGAATCTTTCCCAGTAAGACTGATGCTACACAGATTATTAGAGATGGGTTGATCGGGATATGAGAATTAGCCAGTAAGGGCTAGAGCTAATGGGCCAAGCAGTGTTTAAAGAATACAATTTGTGTGTTGTTATTTCAGGGCATAAGCTAGCCAGGCGACCAGGAGCTGGGGTGGCAGGAACACAGCCAGCAGCTCCATACTACATGTGTGTGTTTATATTTATTCCTAACTACAACCTGCTCAGTCTCTCTGATATTTACTTGTATGTTCTGCTTTCAGGGTCATTGTAGTATCATACAGAATAGTTCACTTCCCTGAAAATCCATTATGCTATGCTTAACTTATTTGTTTGTCTGTTTGTTTTCGAGACAGGGCTCTCTCTCTGTAGACCTGGTTGTCCTGGAGCTAGCTCTGTAGACCCAGGCTGGTCTCAAACTCACAGAGATCTGCCTGCCTCAGTTTCCTGAGTACTGGGATTAAAGCACAGGCCTGTGCTTAACTTTTAAAAAAACTTCTTAAATGTTTTGTAAAGTGGCTGTGTTATTTTACATTCCTGTCAACTCTGCAAGAGCCTAGCATTCTTTTTTATTTGCTTGCTTTCTTTCTGAGGTACTGGGGATCAGCCCCAGGCCTTTTGCATGCTAAGTAAATGCTCTGCCACTGAGCTGTACTGCCAGCTCTCCTCTATATCATTTGACAACATTAGTGATAGCGAGACTTTTTTAATGTTAGTTGTATAATGTGATCTTGTTGCAGTCTGAGTATCTTCTTTGGTGAAGTGTTTGAAGTATATGCTAAGAAGGGTTTTTTAAAAAAATCCTTGGCGCATCTTTATACACAAGCCCTTTCTCAGGTATTTGCTGCACAATGACTTTCTCCTAGCTTGTCTGTTGTCTTCATTCTGTCAGCAGTGTAATGGTCTGTCCTGTCCCTTTAAGAGACAAGCCCCGCCCACTCCTTCCTCATCCACTGTTGAGGCAGGCAGATCTTCCTTCTGCTTCCAGTCCAACCTCTTTCATTTTGTGCCCCCCCCCCAGGTAGCTGCTGCTGTGGCTCCTCTCCTTCCCCCCTCTGGTTCTCTCTCTCTCTCTCTCTCTCTCTCTCTCTCTCTCTCTCTCTCTCCCTGCTCTTCTCCCTCCTCCCCTTCCCTTCTTTCCCCTCCATAACCTACTAAATAAATATCCACCCTCACTCTGCATGGCATGCCTATCCATCTCGGTCTCTCACCTGCCAGGCGGCTCCCTGCTTGGGATCTGCTGCTCCTCATGGCCTTTGGGCCATAACAAGCAGTATCTGTTTTTTCTTTTCTGTTGTTTGTTGGCTTTAGTTTTTTTTTTTTTTTTGAGACAGATTCTTGCAATGTAGCCTAAGCTGGTCAGACTAGGACTTCTGTCACAGCCTCACAGATGTAAGATGTACTACCATGCATGGCTAGTTTTAAATTTTGATGACTTGCTTTATAATATCTTTCGTGTGTGTGTGTGTGTGTGTGTGTGTGTGTGTATGTGTGTGTGTGTGTGTAGGAGATAGGGCATGGGTGTGCCACAGTGCCTTTGTGGAGGTCAGAGGACAACATTCTTTCCACTATGTGAGTTCTTGGGGGCATAAGCTCACATCAGCAGGGGCTACTTTACCAGCTAAGCTATCCTGTCCTCCCCCTACCCTTTCTGGATGGTGGTAAGGGATTGGATCCAGGACTTCACACATGCTAGGCAAGCCCTGTACTCTGAGAAATGCCCCATCCCTACACTAAGCACTGTTTTGATTTCTTTAGCTTTTTAATAAATCTGGAAATCAGGCAGTGGTGCTCTTCAAGGCTGTGTGACTACTCTGTAAATTCCTTGCTTTATCATATAAATGTTAAAACTAGATTGCCAATTTTCATACAGAAACCTACTAGAAGCCTAGGTGTGGTGGCACAGGCCTCTAATCCCAGCACTTGGGAGGCACATGGGAGAATTGCCAATTCTAGTGCGAAGTCATGGACCACACATGGAGGCCTTGTTTTAAAACAAGAAAAACAAACCAACCAACCAAGAAAGCCTTCTCTGAGACTTAGGGTGTCCAGCCATGGCCAGCTGACCTTGATGTTTTGAACAATGCAGTACATCATGGTACAAGTGCATGATGGGACAGAACACTCCATGGCCTGAAATAGAAAGAGGGTGATGAAGGGGCCAGGGGCTCCCAGTCCCTTTCAAGGGCATTCTCAGTCACTGAAAGTCTCTCACCAGGCCTTCCCCCATCCCAGCAGCAGCATGCTGGGAACCAGTCCTCTAAGACTTGAAGAGGCCTTTAGCAGAGTCCTCGTTTTCCCTCCCCCTCCCTCTTAAAGTATTTTATGAATCCATTTTTATGTCACTTATTAGGTTGTTAGCTGTAATGTCTTGTTATTTTAGTGGTTATTTCAAGGCATGCAGCCTCAAGTTTGGCTCATCACAGCCTGTCTTTGTAGGCCCCAGCCATGACAAACTCAATAGAGGCCCTAGTCTCAGTAGTTTACACTAAGGCAGTACCTGGTTCCCAGAGAGACCACAAACTGAGACCACCCAGGCACCACCCAGGAACAGACCGTCCAAAGGAAATTCCTAATGTTCCAACCATTGTAGACAGGATCACCTGCCAGCACACACCCATCGCTTTTCACCAGGACGCCCCTAGACAAATGTCAGCCAATCAGGGGTCCTGAACCTTAGAAATCCCTCACCCCTACCTTTGCTACTATAAAAACCCAATCCCAACTGACTTGGGGCTCTCCAACCATGCCAACACGTTGACACCTGGAGAGTCTGAGTTCACTAACTTGTGTAAGAACAAAGGCTCTTTACTGTTACAGATTTTTTCAAAGTCAATCTCCTAGTTGGTTTTTGGGTGACTCCATGATCTGGGCATACCACTGTCAGATAATATTACACTTTGTATATTGTAACCTCAAAGGGATGCACCCTCATTTCTCCTTAAGTTTGTTGCAGTTGCGGCCACATAGATACTTAAGTATTTGTTGTAACTCTATATTGTCATTTTTCTAGGCGGAAAGATAACTTTTCCATATACATTTTGGAACAATATTGTTTATGTCTACAAAAAGCCTTGCTGGATTTTTTTGTTTGTTTTGTTTTGTTTTTCAAGACAGAGTTTCTCTGTTGCTCTGGAGCCTGTCCTAGAACTAGCTCTTATCATCCAGGCTGGCCTCAAACTCACAGAGATCCACTTGCCTCTGCATCCCGAGTGCTGGGATTAAAGGTGTGAGCCACAACTGCCTTGTTTTTTAGAGAAGGGTGGGTTTGAGACCGAGTTCCCTTCTATATAGCTCAGGCTGGCCTCAACTTGTAATTCTCTGGTCTAGGTCTCTGCATGCTGGAGTTTGCAGGCCTACGCTGTCATGCTGGAGGAGTTTGCGGGTCTACTCTGCCATGCTGGGCTCCGCTCTGCTATAAAGCTCGTTCTAGTTCCTCCCTGCATCTTCTGCTCTTGAAATGATTAATTATTCTTTCAGTGTTTCTCCTTTGTTCTCAGGTATTTCCCATCCTAGGTAGATCCCCATTCTTCTTTCTTTCTCCTTTACTCTTTTAAAACTTTCATTATGGAAAAGTTGAGGCATGCGCCAAGCCAACTGGTACGATAAACTCCTCTGTACCTTCCAGCAATTAGGAACTTGTGAAACTGCAGTTTTCTAATGCTTCTACAAGGGAATTGTGTAGAGGGGAACACACAACCCTTTCCATCTTGGGTAGCTGAGGATTGTTGTCCCTTTGAGGCCATTTATTATCTATGTTAAGATGCATTCAGTATGAAAATTTAAGAGTCTCCAGGGATTTCAGTAGTCACCACAAGCTTTCAAATTCTCTCTTCATGTTTTATGTAGTCTTTAAGTGTAGCCTTTAGCTCTCCCTCTGCATGTTTAGTCTCTGGTTGATCTGAGCGTACTGCAATATTCATTGAGCTTTATGCTTTCTCAGTGCAGTTCCTATATTATACACACACAGAAATTTATCTGTCATCTGTCTACTGACTTATCATCTGTCTATCATCTAACTACCTACCTATCAAGTCTATCTACCTATTGTCTATTTTCTATATCATCTATTTATCATCTATTTATCTATCCGTCCGTCTGTCTGTCTGTCTATCTATCTATCTATCTTCTATCACACTTTCTCTTTTTTGGTTTTTTTGAGACAGGTTTTCTCTGTATAACATGTCTAGCTGTCCTAGAACTCGCTCTGTAGACCAGGCTGGCCTCGAACTCACTGAGATCCTCTTGCTTCTGCCTCCCCAGTGCTGGGATTAAAGGCGTGCGCCTCCATCGTCCAGCCTGTCACACATAGCTCAACCACGCTCAATGACTAAAAGCAAACTAGCCTAGTCAGTGAGCGGCCGCCGACAGATCACAGCTCCACCACCTACTAGCTGATCTTGTTGCTCAAACTCAGATCCAGAGTCACCATCTGGAAATTGAGCAACACCCACTTCCAGATGGTTGTTAGGATTAGAGACAATCAGGTGAGGTGCATGATGGAGCCCAGTGTGACGTAGTAACTCAGTAAGTGACAGCCTGAGGAGTCTAGGGATGAGGAGCTGCTGTGATGTGGACAGCAAAGTGCCACCCCCGAATGGGCTGATTACACATGCACCAGGGAGACTGAAGAAGCCACTTAAAGAGTCTGTGACAGATTCAAAGCCAAGCTCATAAATGCTACTTCCTGGATGTTGAGGCTCCTGTAAACATACCCAAATCTAATTTCTGCTTATATCTTTATGACTCAATTCTATTTTGTAACAGAAGCAGACATTCCCAGCAGCTCATTTCTGAGAGATTGGCAAAATTTATGGACCAGGCATTAAGTCTCAGTCTCTGTGCCTGGGTCCAAGAGCTTACACTAGGATGAGTGTTTCAGATCAGCGCATCCCTGTCTGGCTGTGTTGTGGAGTTCCTCTGTAGACAGGTGTGTTTTCAGGGTCATAGCATCTTATGGACAGTCTGGAAACTGACTGATAGATGACCGGGGTCTACACAGAAAAAGGAACGTTAGGAGTTTCTTTCTGTGTGAGTCTCTGTTCCGTTTTCTCTCTCTGCCCACCCCACCTCATGGATAGCTATATAGCCTAGGAGTTGCTTTTCTTTGCTGTGTTCTATCATATTTTACTGACTTATAAAAAAATCATTTGGGAAGTGAAGGCAGGAAGATCAGGAGTTCAAGGTCATCCTTAGCCACATAGCAAGTTCAGGACCAGCTTGAGTTTATATGAAACCCCCCCTCACACGCACACACCTGGGATGATGGCTCAGTGGATAAAGTTCCTGCTGCATAAGCTTGAGGACCTAAGTTCAGATCCCTAAAATCCTTGTGTCTGTGATCCCAGCACTTCTATGGTGGGGTAAGAGGCAGAGACAGAAAACTTGTGGACAGAAAACTTGGCCCAGCTAGCCTTGGTGCACATATCTTTAAACAGCGTCTTTAATCCCAGTACGTGGGAGGCAGAGGCAGGCTGATCTCTGTGAGTTCGAGGCCAGCCTGGTCTACAAGAGCTAGTTCCAGGACAGGAACCAAAAGCTACAGAGAAACCCTGTTTCGAAAAATTAAAAAAAAAAAAAAACAAAAACAAAAACATATCTTTAAACAGTCCCCCAAAAAGGTTAAAGGTGAAAACCAACACCTGAGGTCGATGTGGCAGTTTGAATGTAATTGGCCCCCATAATCTCATAGGGAGTGGCACTATAAGGAGGTGTAGCTTTGCTGGTGTGAGTATGGCCTTGTTGGAGGAAGTGTGTCACCGTGGGGGCGAGTTTTGAGGTTTCCTATGTGCTCAGGATATTATCCAGTGTTTCAGTCAACTTCCTGTTGCCTGCAAGATGTAGGACTCTCAGCTACTACTCCAGCCTCATGTCTGCCTACAGGCCGTCAAGCTCCCCGCCATGATAATCGTGGACTGAACCTCTGAAACTGTCAGCTGTCAGCTGTCAGCTCAACTAAATGTTTTCCTTTCTAAGATTGCTGTGCTCATGGCTTCTCCACAGCAGTAGAAACCCTGACTAAGACAGTTGTCCTCTGAATTGTACACATGCACCATGGCACAGAGGCACCCACAGTGGCACATACAAAAAATGCACACATGTGAACCTGCACACACAGATTTAAAATAAGTAGAAAACCTACTAAAAATTTTAGTTTATCACCTCTAGATATCTGAAAGCCATGGTTTTGCCTGAAAGGTGACAGCAATATCAGGTAAAAATAATGAAGCTGGGGCCCGGAGCCTGGGTTCTGATCTCCATTGCCTACAGAAAAGCCATGTCCAGTGGAATGCTCCTATAACCGAGTGCTGGGAGCAGGTGGGGTGGAGACAGGTAATCCTTTGGACATGTTGGCTATCCATCCCAGGTGACACAGTCAGCTTCAAGTTCAGTGGAATATCTGTCTAAAAAAAAAATGAGGCAGGGGGCTGGAGAGATGGCTCAGTGGTTAAGAGTACTGACTGCTCTTCCAGAGGTCCTGAGTTCAATTCCCAGCACCCACATAGTGGCTCACAACCATCTGTAATGAGATCTGGTGCTCTCTTCCGGCAGGTAGGTATACATGGAGGCAGAATGTTGTATACATAATAAATAAATAAATCTTTAAAAAATATGAGGCAGCCGGGCGGTGGTGGCGCACGCCTTTAATCCCAGCACTCGGGAAGCAGAGGCAGGCGGATCTCTGTGAGTTCGAGACCAGCCTGGTCTACAAGAGCTAGTTCCAGGACAGGCTCCAAAACCACAGAGAAACCCTTTCTCGAAAAACCAAAAAAAAAAAAAAAATAATAATAAAAAATATGAGGCAGAGAGCAATTGAGAAAGACACTTGGTGTTGGCTTTTGTTTTCACATGCACACCTGGGGAGTACACCATGTGTGTACACGTGCATGCGGCAGGGCACACACACACTCGTATAAAGGTGTACAGAGAAGGCTCCCCTTCTGCTTTAAGTGAACACGGCTGGGGAGAGAAGGACCATTTCATCGGAGGGCCAGGACAGTTGTCCCTGTGACTGTGGCCTGCTGATGTGGGAGCCCTTCATACTCTGAACTCGATTTGACATTATTTTATTAGGGACCACCATACAAGTGCAATTAAATAATGATGAGTTACCCAGAGGCTGCTGGATATATTTTCTCCTCAGAAGCGTGAAGGCGACTGCCTTTAAGTCCCGTTCCTTCACTATCGCACCCCCACCGCGGTCAGTGGTCTATCCCTTCCTCATTTCTGGTCCTCAGCAAATACTTATTCTGATGCGGAATGTATGAATAGGTATAACTGGTAGTCCCCTGTGTGGTCCAACTTTTCTGGCTGCTTCCCCAGCTATTACAGAAGCATGAGTCAGAATTACTGGCTTTCCTTGTGTTTACAAGCTGGTGGCAACATGGCAGTTTGTGTAAATGTTTGATTATTATTTTCTCAAGCATTTTGACTGTCCCTTTATGTCCTTTTCTTTGGACACATGGCAAAAGGCTGACTCTTCTGACAAGGGTCTGGAAAGATGGCTCAGCAGTTAAGAGCGCTTGCTGGTCTTTTGGAGCCCCTGGGCTCATTCCCAGCATTGACAGGGCAGCTCACAACCGCCAACCACCTGTAACTCCCGCTCTAGGATCTGATGCCCTTTTCTGGATTCTCAGGCCACCTGCACTCATATGCATATGTCTACACAGAGGCACAGATGTGCATGCACATACAAAATTATAATTAATTTTTTAGACAGGGTCTCACTATGTGGCCTCAAACTCAGAGAAATTCTGCCTGTGCTTCTTGTGTGCTGAGATGAAAGAAGTGTGCCCCTAGGCCCATCAGTAGAAATCTTTTGATGAGGTTGAGTAGGTTCCTGAAACATTTGTTATTTTTACTTTACGTGTGTGTTTGCTTGCAGGTGAGTCTGTGTACCATGAGCACAAGGTGCCCTCAGAGACCAGAGCAACAGGTGTTCTCCATCATGGAGCCAACTTTTAGCCCCAACATTGATATTTTTTTTTAAGTTTTTATGTATTCTATGCGTCCTATATCTTGGTCCCATTCATTTCCCTGTTCTGTTGAATTATCTCAGGTTGAGAAATACTAGGAGAGAGGGAGAGAGAGAGAGAGAGAGAGAGAGAGAGACAGAGAGAGAGAGACAGAGAGAGAACACACCCTGGGCAGCCAGGAGGTGTTTTCTCCAGGTACCCAAAAGGTTATGCTCCTAACTTGGTCCCACCTCTTAAAGTTCATTGGCTGACAGAGATTCCTCATCACTGTCCCCTTGCATCCACCCTCCACCCCTGTACCTTCCCCAAAATAAAACAAAATTTAAGAGAAAAACGGAAAAAAAATAAAAAATCTTGTCATAGAAGCTGCAGTGAAACACTATGAGTCACGCAGTAGACCCTTTTGTTCCTGCATCTTTACTTGCAAGTGTTCATTGCATAGAGTCATTGTTCTGGTTTGAGGCCTCTGGTTTCTACTACACTGTGGATGCTGGGCCCTCATAGAACTCTTGATTATCCTGTTGTTGCCCCTATATTGTGGAGATCCTGCATCTTTGAGTCTTCTGGTCAGGCGTGTTCACGAGCTCCAGCAGATCATAGATGGGGCAGATGTTGGGATGGGCCAAATCATAACCCTGGTTCTGGGCCTGGGCAGCTGTAAGGCCGGTCCACCAACATTGTTCATTCTTAAACTGTCTTTTCTTCCATGCTTTTCAGATTAGGTTAGTAATCTATTAATCCAAGTTCACCAACTCTCCTCTTTCGCTGTTATAATCATTGAATAATTTTTATATATTTAAAGTATTTTTGTATTTTTTGTATTTTATGTATATGAGTGTTTTGCCTGCCTGTACACATGTGTGCCATGTGTGTGTGGTGCTTGCAGAGGCCAGAAGAGGTATCTGATATCCTGGAACTGGGGTTACAGACCCTGGGTCCTCTGCAAAAGCAGCCAGTGCTCTTAGCTACTAAGCCATCTCTCCAGCCCCAAACCTGATTTTCTAGAGAAAAAGTAATTAACTTTGTGCTTTATTTTTCCTTTCGGTGTGCAATGGTCTCCCCGCCCCCACTATTGATGACCTGCAGCATAGGGAGTTACATTTCCATAGCGTTTTCCCCTTATGGTTATAGTCGCATTCTCTCTGTCTTGCAGACTTGATTTCATAAATTCTGGGATTTTCTGACTCAATATAACTTGTTTATACTTTTGTCTTACTTACCTGGCTGCTTTTATTTATACAATGTATAAAAGAAATGAACACAAAAAGACATCCTTGTTATAGATTAATAAAGCCATAGCCTTCTGGCTTGAGACTTAACTGGCAAGTCTTCTGCAGTCCTGTACACTTCTACGTATTGGGCCGCCTGCTGAGTGGAAGGGAAGAAACCCTCAGCATGTCGTCAGCTCGTCCTTCCTGCAAAGTTCTGCCTGCATTTTCCTAAAGGACACAGTTTGTCTGACACCCTCAGCTTTATCACTTTCCTGAGACACTAGGGGATTTGATTAACTTTGTTTTTGACAGCCTCTTCTGTAGCTCAGACTGACCTTGAACTCAATAGGTAGCCAGGAATGACCTTGGATCTCTGATCCTCCTGCCTGCACCTCCCAAGTGCTGGGATCATAGATGAGTGTGACCAGGCACAGGTCAAGGATATTGTTTCCTACCTGTAAAGCTGATTTCGAGAAGATCCAAAAAGTGGTCAGCAAGATGGCTTAGCAGGTAAGGGTGCTTGTCATAGAGCTTCAGGTCTTGAGCTTGATTCCTCAAACCTACTTGATAGGAGAGAGCTGTGACTTCTAAACTCCACACCAGTGTGTATGTGTGTGTGTGTGTGAGAGAGAGAGAGAGAGAGAGAGACTCATACTTTCTCTGTCTCTGTCTCTCTGTCTCTGTCTCTCTCTCTCTCTCTCTCTCTCACACACACACACACACACACACACAAAGTTAAATTAATAGGCTTCAGAGTAGCTTGCTGATGAGTGCTGGCTTGCAAGAACTGATTTTATAAGCAGCTTATTAAACATGATCACTATTAAATATTGGACCCGATAGCTTACAATTAGATTATTTTGAAAACACGGCAGTATGTCCTCAACACACACCACTTAGCACGGGTTGTCAGCATTTCCCTTTCCCTCTGCTCCAGGATTTTGAAAGGATCATGTCTTTCTGGTGGACAGACTTTCTGGTGGTGTGGCATGGCTTATCTCTTCCTGCTTCCACAGCCAGCTGTTCCTGTTGGGATTGGCCACCCAGGAGAATTTACACCACAGAAGCTGGATGTGCTACAAAACATCTTGTCCTCTTTGGTAGAGCCACTTAACCCTCACCAATCAGTCACTACCATGAGAGACAGTTCCCCCATGGCCTACAAAGCACAATTGTTTCTTGGTAGTAGCTTGTTATAGTTAATTAAGCAAGGGTTGTGTCTTGATTATTGTTGCAAATTTGATTAATCCAGTTGAATTATTAGAAGAATGTATTTCTGCTAAGCCCAAGTAAGCTTGATTGTAAAAAAGAAAAATAATTTAGAATATAAAAGCACTTGAAGAATTGTTGGGCACATGGTGCAGGCCTGTAATTTCAGAACTTAGAAGGCAAAGGTGAGAAGGTGATAAGTTCAAGGCCAACCCAGGCTACCGGGTAACGCTGGGCTACACAATGAGGTGGTCTCTTCCTCCTCAAAAGAAATCCCTTTGAATAACATCTAATAGTTGCTTTTGGGTAGTTTGTAGCTAGTCTATTAATACAGGATATTAATATCTTGAAAGTGTTTTTTGGTTTCCTAATTTAAAATATATACCAAGAATTTTCCCAAGAAGCCTCCCTCGCTCCATTTCTGGGTAGAGATGTTGGGGTCGTGACCATCAGAGCGTGTTTCATTCCTGTTTGCATAAGTGTATCCTGTAAAATCTATAATCAGAAATAAAAGGACTGTTCCCCAGGAAACAACGAGAAATAGAACGCTAGCCACATGGAAGTCCATTTCCTTCACACTCAGATGTCCACTTTGTTTCTCTCTACTTGGGCTGAGCCATTTGTGTTCATGAAATCACTTGTTCCGCCTGGAGTTGAAGGTCCTCGCCCAGGCACGGCTAGAGACCGACAGGTGTGTGGTCCGGCACCAGTTCTCGCTGGCAGGCGTGTGCTGAGGCTGTCAATACACTCGCTACAGCTTCTCCTGCTTCTCCTTTCGGGTCTTCTTTCAAAGGTTGCTATTCTTTTCTGAGTTTGCAATCTTCGGTCAAGCAGGATGGAAAAG
The DNA here is from genome assembly GCF_018167655.1 of Microtus oregoni. NCBI lineage: Eukaryota > Metazoa > Chordata > Mammalia > Rodentia > Cricetidae > Microtus > Microtus oregoni. Next base: position 5,284,930 of record NW_024543221.1, read on the forward strand.
CAGACATCTATTGACAGTGAAACTGAATTGTTTCTGCTATTTTCATACGATAATCAACAGGGGCAGGATGGTGATTGGCCATCTAATGGCTACAGAGCCAGGTCCTTGCGTCCAGAGGCGCACAGCCAGGGTGTTTATAGGACCCCTGTGGTGGTCATAGGCCACCCAGAGCGGGCAGAGAGCAGGTGAGCTGAGGCCTTCAGTCAGATTACACAGGAGTGCGTGCTCCTGCTCGTGTCTGCGCTCATTTGTGGGGCGGATCTCTGCTCACTGCTGTGGGAAAGCAGCTTTCCAAGAGGCGGACTCTTGCCCCCCTCCATCTGTGTGAGTAGAACATGTTTACAGCTGCTCTATTTTTAACTTGAGGCTGCATGTGAGTCCGGGGTCTCCGTTTATGCCTGTCTGACTTTGTGGTGAAACCGCAAAACAGGTATGGTCCCTGTGGGGCCCCTTCTCAGCCTCTGGGTGGTCCCAGGCTTTCCCATAATACAGGGTTTTAGTTTAATGACTTCCCTGGGGAGTGAGGGCGCTGACCCCAGGCCCTTAATCATCTCATAAATCTTGTTTACTTGTTAACAGCTGACAAAGATATTTTAAGCCTAGAAATAAAATCCTCCCACTTTTACATTTTTTATTTTTGGCATGACTGACTATCTAACCCAGTACACATCCAGGCAAAGCATGTACTCTGTTATTGAGGTACATCTCCAGCCCTTAATTTTTATTTTATTTTTAAAATTAATTGATTTACTTTTTTTATGCATAATATGTCTTTTGTCTGAATGTATGTGTATATCATGTGTATGCCTGGCTCCCAAGGAGGCCAGAAGATGGTGTTGGATCCTCTGGAACTGAGTTATGGATGGTTGTAGGCCACCATGTGGGTGTTGGGAATCAAACCCAAAGGACTCACGTCCTTTGAAAGAGCAACAAGTGCTCTCAACCACAGACTCAACTCTCCAGTCCTCTTAATTTTTTTTTTTTTTTGGTGTTTTGTTTTTCAAGACAGGATTTCTCTGTGTAACCCTGGCTGTCCTGGAACTCATTCTGTAGACCAGACTGACCTCAAAGAGATCCTCCTGCCTCTGCCTCCCATGTACTGGGATGAAAGATGTATGCCAACACTTTCCAGGCAATTTTTATTTGGAGACAGGTTCTTTTTATGCAGCCTTGGCTCTGTAGACCAGTTTGGACTTGACTCATAGAGATCCCCCTGCCTCTGCCTCCCATGATGGATTAAAGACATGTGCCATTACACCAGCCTCCTTAATTTTTTAAAGGAATCATCTTACTGAAAGTTATTTATTTTGCTTTTGTTTATATTTGATGTGGTAAGTGATAAAGAGGTTATCAGATAGGCAGCTGATTTATGTGATCAACATTCTGAGTCTTTTTAGTTGTTGGAAATATAAAGATTTACAAGCCACCTATACTGTCAGTAATGGTCTTGTCTGTTCACTTCTGGAAGCAGTCATATTGCTGTCATTTCTGCACCCAAGCCAGTAATCGTCAGACTTTTTTTTTAATTTATTTATTTTACATATATAGTGTTCTGGGCACCAGATCTCATTATAGATGGGTGTGAGCCATCATGTGGTTGCTGGGAATTGAACTCAGGACCTCTAGAACAGCAGTCAGTTCTTTTAACCTCTGAGCCATCTCTCCAGCCCTCGTCAGACTTTTAAAATAGAACTTATTACAGACTTATAATTTACATTTTAGCTTTAAAGATTAATTTATAGACTGTGCTTCACTCTGTAAAATTATGTGTATATATGTGTGTGCCTGTGTGAATTTATATGCACCATGATTGTGCATTTGCCTGAGGAAACCAGAGGAGGGCTTGGGTTCTCTGGATCTGTAGTTACAGGTGGCTGTATGGATTCGGCAAACAGGACCTTGGTCCTCTGCAAGAGCAGTAAGCTTTCTTAACTCTGAGCTATCCCTCCAGCTCCATCACTTAATAAAGTTTGGATTTATGAGATATAAATTACTTGTATTCTATTCCCTTGTGTAGCTATTGCCACTTTTATTAAATTCTACTCTAAAATTTTATCATATGTGCATTATGTTTTTTGTTTATTTTATTTTTTAGTTGTTGCAAAAAAAAATTTGCTTCTTTTCGGGACAGAGGAAAGGAGGATTCATTTGCTCGCTGACTGTTGCCCTGAAGATGTCAATCCAGGTGCTGCAGTCACACAGTCACGCAGGGGGAGCGCCGAAGAGAGGCACGCACAGTACGTGACATCATATGTAAGGAAGGACTCGGCACGATCATAAATGGGCCCCTTCACTCCCTGTATGTTACTATGACAGAATGCCTGAAATGAGTATTTTATAAAGAAAAGAAGTTTGCTCTAATCTCAGATTTAGAAGTTGAAATCCAACAGCATGCATCCTCAACTGCTTGGCTCTAGGGAAGCCTTTGGCTCCATCACACTGTGGTGGGTGTCGCAATGGAAGAATTGGGAGCACAGTCTGAGGGAGGCCTGAACTAGGTTTGCTTTATTTTTTTATTTTTTACTTTGTTTTATTTCTTATTGTTGTTGTGGGTTCACCCCCTTAAATAATGGTCTTCTTTTAACAGAACTGGTTAAGGTCCCAGAAAACTGTGTTAACCTCCTCAGAGGGTGTCACCCTCGATAACCTGACCACCTCTTGTGTGGTGGTTTCTCCCAGGTTGGATGTGGTCATTGCCATCTTGAATTAGCACAACTTGGACCACTCACATGAAGCCCCTATAAAGCAGGACCTAACATTCCCATATGGAAGGCAGGAAGGACTCAGAGGTGAATGAGGTTCACAAGGTGCATAGGCTGTCTCCCCACGCTGAGGATACAGGAATGGTTACCTTGCTGCAGGGAGGGAGGCTCTTCCTCGGTGGTGTACCTGCTTGAGAGTCATCCATGTGAGTAATCCTAATAAACTCATTGGTTCACCAAACTAGACTTGGTGGGATTGTTTCTTTGGTCTGACATTGTCGTCTCTGGGGTGACTAGAAACGGATTCATCAGATAGAGTCATATGACAGCCTTCCATAAAACCCATGACCCTTAAAGTTTCTGCCACACCTCCACATTGGGGATCTAGCTGCCAGCATAGGCATTTGGGGGACAGTCCATATCAGTGGCAGTCCTTCTCTCAAAGAGCACTCAGGGCAACAGTGGATGCAGATAACTCAGGATGCTGGGCTGCAATACAGGTGGAACAGGATTCAGTGGTGAGGGACCGACCACCAAATCTTACTGAGCAGAGGCCTGCCCTAAACACACTGTAATGACTACGGCGTCATAGCAGATATCATTGCGTTCTATAGATTTGCCTGTATTTCCAGTATATAAAAATCATAGAGATTTCAAGACCATTGAAAATAGACAACAACACAAATACATGAACGCATTCATAGCAGTGTTCATAAAAGCTAAAGGGGAACCAGCTCAAGTGGGCACTAACAGATGCCAGATAGAATATGGTGCAGTTGGAACACTATCCAGCCATAAAGAGGAATGAGCGCTGTTTTATGCTCCAGTATGGGTGGACCTTAAGAAGATCCACAGAAACACAAAGTAGATTTGTGATTGTCGAGGGAGGAATTGAAAGGCTGTGCACAGGTACAGTGTTTCCCTTTGAGGAATGTATAGTGGAGATGAAAACTTCTTCTCAGTGGTGAATTTCAAGTTATGAGAATAATATTTTAATTTTTTCTTTGCTTTTCGAGACAGGGTTTCTCTGTAGCTTTGGACCCTGTACTGGAACTAGCTCTTGTAGACTAGGTTGGCCTTGAGCTCACCTGCCTCTGCCTCCTGAGTGCTGGGATTAATGGCATGTGCCACCACCGCCTGGCTAATATTTTAATTTTTTAAAGCCTAGCAATTACATATGCTATAATAGAATGTAATATCTTAACTCATAAAACTTGGATCAGAATTTCTCGTGGGTCCTGTCTGCAGAATCAGAAGCTGTGCTTGCTACAGCTTTCTTGAGAAAGACTGTGTTGCTATGTCCTGCAGTGCTTGGGTCTTGATGTGGGTTGGGGGTTGTGGCTGACTAGGGGTAGTGAGGGTGTGAAGAAGGAACACACATTTGTACAGTGAAGCTAGAATCTGGTGGGGTTCTCTAACACTCCGGTTACCCCCACACCCTAGAACCTTGGCGTGTTTATTAGGTACAGCTGGGGATTGCTAGTCTTCCTAGGAGGACTCTGTAGGCAAGCAGTGTCAGGTGGTAAACATCCCAGGGGCAGAAGCTGCAGTTCCTAGCCTGCACACCCTGATTAATCATTTATCAATACTTAGACTCTGTCATGGCTACTCTTGGTTGTCAACTTGACTTCATCTGGAATTAACTAAATCCCAAATGGCTGGGCACACTTGTGAGGGATTTTTGTCAATTAAATCATTTGAAGTGGGAAGAACCACCTTTAATCTGCATCTTTTGAAGTGGGAAGATCCACTTTAAACAGGACCACACTTTGCTGGCAGCCTGTATAAAGGAAGATAGAAGCATGCTGTGGGATAATGCTTTTGTATTCTGCAAAGATTTGTCACTTGTATTGGTTTAATAAACCACTGATTGGCCAGTAGTCAGGCAGGAAGTATAGGCCGGGCAGTCAGACTAGGAGAATTCTGGAAAGAAGAAAGGCAGAGAGTCAGTCACCAGCCAGATGCAGAGAAAGCGAGATGAGAATGCCTCAATGAGAAAAGGTACCAAGCCATGTGGCTAAACATAGACAAACATTATGGGTTTATTTATTTATTTATTTATTTGTTTTTTCGAGACAGGGTTTCTCTGTAGCTTTTGGTGCCCGTCCTAGAACTAGCTCTTATAGACCAGACTGGCCTCGAACTCACAGAGATCCACCTGCCTCTGCCTCCTGAGTGCTGGGATTAAAGGTGTGAGCCACCACCGCCAGGCTGGGTTAATTTAAATTGTAAGCGCTTGTTAATAATAAGCCTGAGCTAATAGACCAAACAGTTTATAATTAATATAAGCCTCTGTGTGTTTCTTTGGGACTGGACAGCTGCAGAACCGGGTAGGACAGAAACTTCCATCTACAGAAGTGCTTGCTCTTTGCCTACTTCCTGACACTCTCACTGGCAAGACCACTCCTTCCCAGGCATCAGAGCCTACTTCTTTGGGATTCTGGCATGTACTGAAGACCAACTGAGACATCCAGCCTCATAGACTGAACTTCTGGGTTCTTGAACTTTCTTTTGGTAGACAGTCATTGTACTAGCCTGTAAGCCACTCTAGTAAGTTTGTCTATCTATCTATCTATCTATCTATCTACATACCTACCTACTTATCTATATTTTATCAGTTCTATTTCTTTAGAGAACCTCAACTGATGCAAACTGCCAAGAAAAGCCTTGCTATTTCTCTTGAGCCTGGTTCATATGGGTAATGTCTTTGCCATTTGGTCTTAGAGTCCTTGACAGGCCATGCCATGTCAAAATACACATTTAATCCAGATCTTTGAGGAGGAAAGATACACCTTAAATCACATAAAGTCCATACTTTCTTAGGACTTGCTCACTCGGAGTCTCCACTCCCTACAGTGCCTGTGAGAGACATGGGGATATTCTTTGTCATGATTGTGACATGGCTGGAGACCCCTCTGCCAACCCTGGAAGCGTCTACAGAGAAGCTTTGGCATGGATGCTCACCAGGACCACCACAGGGATCTTGGAATTAGAAGACATCTGTAAGATAGCCTCGTGCCAAGGAGGAAAGAACTCCCCACTGACTCTGCAGCCATTCCTGGGCCTGGGCAGAAGGTGGCTGCTTGGCTCTGGCCTTGCGGTCTTTGGGACTGTGCCTTAGCCTCTCATTCTCTCCTGTCTCTCAACTGATAAGCATTTTCCCGAATGGCTTCATCACATCCCCGTTCTAGGGCACATGTGGCCCTTCTGACTCTATTACTGTCTGATGCAAAGACTAAAGTCTGCTAGTGAAGGTGTTCTGTCCAGACAGCGGAGGTTCCCCTGGAACTCTTGACTTCTAGCTTGGTCTCCTGCCCTCAAGGTCAACCTGTTGTGTCCCGTGCTCCCAGCTGCCCATCTGGGTGGCTCCGGCTAACCTGGAGACTAGCACAGCCCAGCAGCAGCCTTGGTGGTAGCAATGGCAAGGGTGTCAAGACACTAATGAGTCACTGCTGGGCCTGGTTGTCTGTGACTCAGACAGGAAGCCAGTAACTAGTGAAACCAGAAGCTTCTATGGATCTCTCTGGGTTGGAAACCCCTGAGTGTGTTTTAAGCTTCTATTTCTAGAAGCCAAAAGGGAAATAAGCCTCAGAATGACTGATTTACCCATATTCGGCGGTGCGGAGAGACTGGTCTGGTAGAGAGCTGTGGGGCCAGGGCTCTTGTTTCGTAGGAAACTAAAATGTATCCTTTAGTAGTTTACAGCTGGAGCCCAGAGAGGGAGCAACTGCAATTGTGCAAAGGAACAGTTCTGCTAGCAAGTGGGAGGCTGTCCTGGAATAAGCGAATGAGTCAGGCTGAGAAGAGTAGGCCCCATGGTTCCGCAGCAGCACAGGAAGAGAGAGAGAGAGAGAGGGTAGTGATGCCCCAGGGTGCAGCCTCACAGAACAGATAGGGGGAGAGTTGTCCTCGTTGAGGGATTGTCTCTTTAGAGGCCTTGCTATTCCTGGCATCCAAGGTGACTGACTGTAGTTTCAGATAGTGATTTATCTCTGTGCCTTCGGCCTCCTCGAGGGGACAGGACAGGTCAGATAGACACTTCCGGGGTGACTAGCACGCCAAGCAGAAGAGCCAAGCAGGTGACTCAAGGGAGACAGGTGCAGATGAAGGCAGGGATACCAGGCTCCCATCTTGCTTTCAGTTGCCTTGTGAGCCCAAGTGAGTCCATGTTCTGCAGCAGCAGCAGCAGCAGCAGCAGCTTCTAAGTGCCCGTTCTCTGAGGAGCAGCAGTGTGGGGTTTGACCTCTCTACTGTGCACTACAAACTCTCAAGGAGAAGAGGGAAAGGCCCTCGGCACTGATAAGGTGTTGCTAAAGGAGCTGCCTGCTGGCTGACTCCCAGCCATCCACATCTGGGGTGGTTTGATAAAACGCCTGGGCTCATTACCACTCCAAACAAGTTTTTGGCCAGGAATGGTGGTGCAGGCCTTTACTCAAGCACTCAAAGGGGCAGAGGCAAGTGGATGTTTGTGAGTTGGAGCTCAGTCTGCTTTCCATAGCAAGCTCCAGGCCGGTTGGGCTCCATGGTGAGACCCTGTCTCAAACCAGAATCAGCAGCCAGCTCTTTGCTCCAAGTCCCCTTCCTATCTGTCATGCACTGGCCGTCAGAGCTAACTTCCTAAGAGTTTCAGCCATGCCATTTTCTCTCCTCAGCCATTTTGAGCAGGGCTTCCTGTTGCTACATGAAGCTCAATATTTTGGCTTGGAGCAAGGGAAAGCTTGAGGATTTAGCCCCTCTAGCCTGTAGTTTCACCATTGTGTGCAACACCGAACATTCTTGTTATACTGTGACCCCGGTCCTGGGTCATTTCTTCAACATTGAGAAATTGAAAAAGTCAAAGCTCAGACTGATTTATGATAATATACAGGAATTTGTTCATTCTTGGGCTGGGAAAAAAGCCTACCATCAAATGAGACTTCGGGCAAGGCTCAATCCAGCAGCTTAACAGTTTTCCCAGAAACTAAGTCCCTTTGTATCTGATTTGGTCCCCAAACATTGCCAGCAGCTACTGGGACTTAGCTGCTTTGTCTCTGAAGAAAGAATGACGTTGCACAGCATTCCTAGCCGATCTTCATTCTGATTACATAGAGGTGTCACGGCTACCCCAGGTACCCCAATCCCTGTGGCCAGCGGAAAAGGTGCACTGCCTTAAGCAAGGCTTTTCCCCCTGGAGTTTCTCCAGGTGGAGAGGATACCTAGTGTCTTAGTTAGGGCTTTTTATTGCTGTGAAGAGACACCATGACCATGGCAACTCTTATAAAGAAACATTTAATTGGTGTGGCTTGCTTCCAGTTTCAGAGGTTCAGTCTATCATCATGATGACAGGAGTATAGTTGTGTAGGCAGACCTGGTGCTGGAGCTGAGAGTCCTACAGCTTGAACAGAAGGCAGCAGGAAGTTGACTGAAGGTCACACTGAGGGAAGCTTGAGAAAAGAGACCTCAAAGCCTACCCCACAGCGACACACTTCCTCCAACAAGGCCACAGTCCTAATAGTGCCACTCCCTTTGGGAGCCATTTTTTTTTTTCAAACTACCACATTCTACTCCCTAGCCCCCAAGGCTTAAAGCTGTATCATAATACAAAAAAATTTTATTCAACCCAACTTCAAAAGTCCCCATAGTCTATATATAACAGTCTTAAACTTACTTCAAGTTCAAGATCCAAAGTCTCTTCTGAGACACATGACAAACTATAACTTTTAGTTTTTATCACCTATAAAAATCAAAATCAAAAAGCAGATCACATACTTTCAACATATAATGTCACAGGATGTACATTACCATTCTAAAACACAGGGAAGGGAACATAGTAAGGAAATACTGTACTATAGCAAGACCAAGAACCAGCTGACCAAACTTTATACTCTGCATCTCTGCGTCTGATGTTAAGACACTCTTCAGGTCTTCAACTCTGTTTATCTTTGTTGACTGCAACACACTTGTTTCTCTTGGGCTGGTTCCACTCCCTGTTAGCAGCTCTGCTTGGCAGGTATCCCACGACTCTGGCATCTCTAATGTCTTGGGAACTCCAAGGTTCAACCAGAAGTTTAAATTCATAGCTTCATGCAATGGCCTCTCTATGAGGCCTCCATTCAGGGACACTCCTGACACGTGTCTGACCTCAGCAGCTTTCTTTAGACATGAAGGTAAATTCCATAACCCATTTCTTCTGTCCTTAACGCTAAAGCCAGAACCACATGGCCAAAGCTGCCAAGTTCTGCTGCTTGCTGAGGTGGAACATGGCCCTCTTATTTAACTACATCTTCACCAGCTGTTTTCCTTCACTGCGTGAGCTTGGCTGTCCTTGAACTTGCTCTGTAGACCAGCCTGGCCTCAAACTCAGAGATTTGCCACCCTCTGCCTTCCCAATGTTGGGATTAAAGGTGTGTTCCACCACACCTGGCTGTAAACTTTTCTTTAGTTCCTTTTCACAAATTGGCCATTTAGCTGGGTGGGATCTTGCCCTGAGGTCACCACTCCCTTTATTCCATTTCTTAATATTTATTTATTTATGCATGCAATATTCTTTCTGTGTGTATGCCTGAAGGCCAGACGAGGGCACATGTGAGCCACCATGTGGTTGCTGGGAATTGAACTCAGGACCTTTGGAAGAGCAGGCAATGCTCTTAACCACTGAGCCATCTCTCCAGCCCCTTTATTCCATTTCTTAATCCATTTATCTCCTTGAATTTAGGATTTAGCTCCATTCACTTCCTGGTGCTCCTTTTCTCCTCAAACTTTACATTTTGTAATTTATCCTGTTCAGCTTGCTCCCTTATTATAGATCTTCATTAGAGTTACCACTAATAATCACATGACAGAGTCTATACTAGGTTGTTTTGAGATTTCTTCTGCTAATGGAATTAATCCAAAACTCTTTTCTTTGGCCTCAGGCAGAGTCTTTGGACAAAGGCAAAAAGCAGCCACATCCTTCACCAAAATATCACAAGAATGATTCCTAGGCAACATACTAAAATTCTTTCATGAACCCTCTTGAGCCACCTTCTGACATTTCAAATAATTATCAGCACCATTGTCTTCCATGCTCCTACTAGTCTGTCCCATTATGTAGTGCTTAAAGCATTCCACTGCTTTTTTAACCCAAAGTCCATATTACTCCAAACAAAAGCATGGCCAGGCCTATCATAGCAATATTACAGTCCCTGGTACCAACTTCTTTCTCAGGGTTTGTAGCGAGCTGCGTAAAATCACACCTGATGGAGATGTATAATCAACTCCTGAGATGGCTAAGGCCTGACCTATGCTATGATCACGCAATGATTATCAGCTGCCTGCATATGCGTGAACCTATGGGCAGTGCCCACCTGGCAATCCAGGATTGGCAGCCCATGCCTACTTAAGGGCTGGAAGAGGTTTGCCAGGAGGAGAGAGAAAGAGAGAGGAAAAAAGAGAGGAAAAGGAGAGAGGAGAGAGAGGAAGGAAGAGAGAGAAAGTGAATAAAGTCCTGGAATAAACTGCAGCAAGAAGAGCTCCAGTGGTCGCGTCATTCCTTGCGGGACGAGGGTGGCCACGACAGGGATTTTCTATTGCTGTGAAGAGACACCTTGACCATGGCAACTCTTATAAAGAAACATTTAATTGGGGGTGGCTCGCTTACAGTTTCAGAGATTCAGAATCATCATCATCATCATGGTGGGGAATATCATGGTGTGCAGGTAGACATGGTGCTGATTATATCTTACCAGAAGGCAGCAGGAAGTCAACTGACTGAGAAAGGAGACCTCAAAGCTCCTTTCAGTGACACACTTACAGTGACACACTTCCTCCAACAAGGCCATACCTCCTAGAAGTGCCACACCCTTTGGGGGGCATTTTTTTTCAAGCTGTTACACCCAGATGAACTGGGGTATTAGGAAAGAGTGGGAAGCTAAGGAAGCATCCAGGTGTGATATACTAGTTAAAGATGTATTATTTTCGGCCGGGCGGTGGTGGCGCACGCCTTTAATCCCAGCACTAGGGAGGCAGAGGCAGGCGGATCTCTGTGAATTCGAGTTCTGTCCTGGAACTAGCTCTTGTAGACCAAGCTGGTCTCGAACTCACAGAGATCCGCCTGCCTCTGCCTCCCGAGTGCTGGGATTAAAGGCGTGCGCCACCACTGCCCGGCTGATGTATTATATTCTTGAGTGCTGCGGAATATTGGTTTAATGATGCACAGATGTTTTGCATTCTTTTATGTTGCATTTGTTTAACTTGGTGAAGTTATATTACTTTGCCTGCCTAAAATACCTGATTGGGCTAATAAAGAGCTGAATGGCCAAAAACTAGGCAGGAGAGAGAAATAGGTGGGGTTTCCAGCAGGGAGAGTAAATAATAGAGAAATCCAGGCTAGAGGAGTGAGAAAAGGAGGAGAGGAGCTTGCCAGGAGCCAGCCACACAGCCAATCACAAAATATGAAGGAAAGAAAAGATATATAGAAGTAGAAAAAGGTAAAAGCTCAGAGGCAAAAGGTAGATGGGATAATTTGAGAAAAGCTGGCTAGCCAGGTGGTGGTGCTGCACAATTTTAATCCCAGCACTTGGGAGGCAGAGGCAGGAGGATCTCTGTGAGTTTGAGGCCAGCCTTGTGTACAAAGTGAGTTTCAGGACAGCCAGGACTGTTACACAGACTGTTACTGTCTTGAAAAAAGAAAAAAGGCAAAAGAAAAAAGAAAAGCTGGCTAGAAACAAGCCAAGCTAAGGATGGTTATTTATAAGTAATAATAAGCGTTTATGTGATTATTTGGGAACTGGGTGTTAGGCCCTCAAAGAGTAAAGAATAAAACAAACAACAAAAACACCCAACTACTACATGTAGGCTTGACTCACTGCGTAATCTCTTCCTTCCTGTGGCTGACTGACAACATTCTAAGTGTCTATTTCATGAGGTCACATTAAGCACAGATGAAGGGGGGCAGTGACCTGCTCCTCCATGCTAGTGATGCCAGGGACTAGCAGGACTCAGTGAGCTCTTCGAAAAGAATTCCAGGTGCTAAAGACTCCAGGTTTTTATGCCCTGGTACTAGAAATTGGCCAGAGTCATGTGGGCACCAAGAATTTGGGAAAGAATACATTACCACAGGTGGAAGTGGGTTGGAGAAGAAAGAAGTTCAGAGGCACCAAGCCATGACAGGAGGGAGGGGTGGTCTTTGTGTCACATCTCATGAGCTTTCCGTCATTTTCATAGCACAGGCTTTTCAGTGCACTCTGTATCTGCTCCATGTGGGTCTACATGCAGTCTCCACCCAGATGTGTGCATTGTAGGAATATACTAGACCATAGGTTCTTTTTTTTTTTTTTTTGGTTTTTCGAGACAGGGTTTCTCTGTGGCTTTGGAGCCTGTCCTGGAACTAGCTCTTGTAGACCAGGCTGGTCTCGAACTCACAGAGATCCGCCTGCCTCTGCCTCCCGAGTGCTGGGATTAAAGGCGTGCGCCACTACTCACTTTGTATGAAGATATTAAATGGCAGTGACCCATGCTTCAGCCCTTAGTGGGCGTGCCCCCCCCCCCCCCCCCCCCCGCTGTAAACCTGCAGTTTTCTAGGAATCTCACCAGAAACCCCATTTATAGTAAAGGGCATTGTCTTAACCCCCTTGGGCAACTCTTGTGCCTTATGGTTTTATCATCTTTTTCAGATAGCAATCTTATCCAAGGGGCCTCTGGAACCACACTTCTTGAAAAAAGGGGAGAAAGGAGAAAAAAGGTTTCTTAGTGACGCTTTAAGAAATAACTTCAGTGCTCCCAAAACTGTATCTAAAGCTACCACTAAAACATTTTGGGGAGACTCCCCCTTGAAAAGCCCACACACCTGGAGTTGGGTGTGCTCTCAGACCTGACCCCTCTTTTTCACTTCTTTTTTTTTTTTTTTTTTTTTTTTGAGACGGTTACTCTGTGTAGCCCTGGCTGTCCTGGAACTTGGGCTCCATCTGCAATAGAGAAGAACTGTACGTACAGAGTTGCGTTTACTCTCTCTTAATATGGGCAGTAGGCACAGGTAATGATATATCCAGTTTATAGGCGAGGAACTTGGAATTTAGTAAGTGACTTGCCCAAGCTCACATCATTAGCAGGCAGTAGCTTAGAGGCTTGAACATATGTCTCCTCTGGCATTGTGATGTTTTAATGCAGACGTCTTTCTCAGGCTGATGTCTTCCTGGAGTATAGTCCTGCTTCAGGGGATTCTCTAGACACAAGATTGGAAGGAAGTAGGGAAGAGGCATGGGGGAGCTTGAGTCTCCCTGAGGACAGGCAGTGTGAGTTAAAGCACACATGGCTCTCTCCTTGTTCTGAATGGTTGCTTGATGGGGACTGCGGACCACCAGACCCTGAATTTCTTGTAAACAACTTGTTTTCCTCTGCTCTGAGACAGCCTGCAGCTGCTCTGAGCACGAGACCCTGATGGCAAGCTGGTGGGTCTGCACCTGAAAGAACCCGAGAGTTTTGGCGTGGCCAGAGCCCTATATAAGCTGCCCTTGAGCGTAATAAAGTGGGCATTCTTGGCATTCTTCTCTCAAGGATGCCCCCGTGGTCCCATCTGTCTGTCTGTCTGTCTCTGTCCGTGTGTGTATGTTTTTAAATTTTCAGCCTCGTTCCCGTAGCGCATAGTGAGTAGAGTACAGAACAGAACCGGTGGAGTTTTACAGTTGCCCAGGTAGTTAAGAAGGGACTTCCCTAGGTGGCCAGCTGGACAGATTCCAGGTGCACCGCTGAGAATGGCCTCAGGGACAAAGGGCTCTTGTCATCTTGGGACCTCAGAAGTTGGAATCATGCAATTTTATTTGCTGGAGGAAATGGAAATTAGGGGCTTGCTCAGACTCTGCTGGAATATACAGGTGGCATGAGCTAGCCGCTGAAGCTGCCTGAAGGGAACAAAGTTGATTCAGGAAGGGTCGGCAGTGGACAGGGATGGGGGCGGGGCAAAAGCTCAGCCCTCCAAGTAAACCGTCCTGATCTCTGGGTAGGCACATGGGAGCTATGACCCTCTGCTAGCCCCCTGAGCCTTCTAGCTGAGAGAGAGGATGGACCAGCCTTCCAGCTGGCCTAGACAGCCTGCCTGCCCAGAGAGGTGAGGGGGAAGGGAACAGGGTTAAGACCCGGGTGCCTTCTACCCTGAAGACAGCTGGTGGGCGTGAGGCTGGTGGGTGGAGGTTACCGGGCCACCCCTCCCCCTTCTCTGCAGAAGCAGTGGAAGAAACTGTCCCTTTTTTATTGTCTTTGCCACTGGGTGTTTTCGGAGGTAATTTAAACACTGGCAAACACAAGCCTTTCGTTCTTTCTTTGGCCACTGAAAGGAAGCGGTGGACTTAAGAATTATCTGAGTGGCGAGGCCAGGGCCAGGAAGACGGGAAGGGTGGAGGAAAGGGTGAGACGGTGGTGAAAGTATGTGGTTTGGCGGGTGGGACCAGGCTCGGGTGCTGGGCTGAGACCTGCGGCGAGCAAGGGAGGAGGGCCCAGGCTTTGCTGGGCGGCGACCTTAGCCCGCAGGAGGCTCTGGGGAGGGCTCAGGGCGGGGACAGGAGGTCTGCCAAGGCCCAGTCATCCCCCTCTGCGGGAGAGTGACAGGAAGGAGGGCGGCTTTTATTCTGTATTAAAATCCTACGCTCTACCTAGGACACGGTGTACCAGCTGTGCAATCAGTCTGCACTTGTCAGGCAGAGTTTGGGGCTCGGGGCCTCGTGAATGTAGCTGCTTGTGCAGCGAGGGTGTAGACCAATGAACCGCCCTTCTCCTCCCATCGTCCCCCCTTTCCTCCCCTCCCCCCGTGCCCCGTGCTGGCTTTTAGCCTTCTACCTCTCTGCTTTTTCTTCCTTTTGACACCATCCCACCTTTCCATTTCCTTCCTTGGGTTTGGACCCCAGGAGCTTGGATCCCGCCTCCCTCCCTTAGTCCCAGATCCTGGGTGAGGAGGTGTTACCAGCCTTAGCCAGTACCACCCGGAGGGTGTCGCACAGGGCGGGTCTTCCCCAATCTTGCTTCTGCACAACCCTGATGATTGTACTGGGCAGCGGGTGCTGTGTCTGGGAGTCTGGAGTATTCCTCCCCAAAAGTGTCCCAGTGGGTAGCGCAGCTGCGGAGTGGAGATAGAGAGCCCGCCTTCTGCAGGCTCTCAGTACCTCTGGAGTTTGCGAGCAGGGACACGGTGCCAGGAAACTTGGTTTAATCATGAGCAAAGTGAACCTGCCAGAGTGTCCATATCCTCCCCCTCTCTCTCTGTCTCTCTCTCTCTCTGTCTCTCTCTCTCTCTGTCTCTCTGTCTCTCTGTCTCTCTCTCTCTCTCTCTCTCTCTCTCTCTCTCACTCTCTCTCTCACCTCTGCCTCTCCACCTGCAAAGCTTGAACAATAACTTGCTTGCTTCTTAATCAGGTTGTTTGGGGGCTGCGGTTAAGCGAGTCCTTCCCAAATTAGTTCTGGGTCCAACCCTACTGTTGGCACATGACAACTGACCTTGGCCTCTGTTTTCCAGTCTGGGAGGGACAGTAACAGAACCACACTCATTGGGCCCAGCAGTGAACTCAGCTGCTGAGGATTTGTAAGTTGCCCAACAGAGGTCGCCTGTCGTCATAGTCAAATGGGACATTTTTGTGCAAGTAATTTGTAAACTGTGGTGTATTCTTTAGAAATGTTGGCGGTCACTCGGGTACAGACTAGGTGAAATTCTGGGCTCTGTCTCATTTTCTACGGGAAACCCATCCTTAGCACCCTGAAAGTTCCCCCTGCTCAGTACTATTCATTCTCTCTCTCTCTCTCTCTCTCTCTCACACACACACACACACACACATACACAAAGGAGAGATGTTAATTAGCGTGAATTCTAATTGGTCTTAATAATAACCCGGGGGGGGGGGGGCTGGAGAGCTGGCTCAGAGGTTAAGAGCACTCACTGGCTGCTCTTCCATAGGTCCTGAGTTCAATTCCCAGTAACCACACGGTGGCTCACAACCATCTGTAATGAGATCTGGTGTCCTCTTCTGGCCTGAGGCATACATGCAGGAAGAACACTGTATACATAATAAGTCTTTAAAAAATAATAATAATAAAACCCCGGCTGGGGTAAATGCTGAAAGATCAGAGAAGTAAAGGAGCAAGTCACTAGACTTTTTATCTCTACCAAATCCTCAGACCAAAGGGGGCAAGATCCTGTCTCCATGAATCCTCAGACTGAGTGGGCTCTCCTGTCTCTACAAGTCCTCAGATTGAATGCAATGCCTTGAGCTCATGTCTCCTCCGGCCTTGTGTTCCTCTCTCCACCCAGCCATTTCTCTTCCTGTCTCCACTTCCCTAGTGTTGGGATTCAAGGTGTGTGACTCCCAAGTACTGGAATTAAAAATATGAGCCACCGCTGCCTGGTTCTGTTTCTCTTTGAGACTAGATCAATCTAGTGTAGCTCAGGGTGCCTTGAACTCACTGAGATCTGTCTGCCTCTGCCTCCAGTGCTGGGATTAAAGGTATGCGCCACCACTGTCTGACCTCTGTGGCCAACTAATGGCTTAGCTCTGCACTCTGATCCTTAGGCAAGCTTTGTTATAGAACAAACAAGATATCACCGCAGAGAGAGTCTGTGTATCTCTGCTCTATCATATTTCTCTCTCTCTCTCTCTCTCTCTCTCTCTCTCTCTCACACACACACACACACACACACACACACATACATGAGAGATAGAGGTTGCTCCTATATTTCTACTCTATCACATCACACATGGAAACATATACACACATGTACACACATGCACACACATGTATATGTTAGTCCACATCCTTCCCTTGGTCTCTCCATAGCTCTGGCAGGCTTTAACCTTGGAATCCTGCCTCAGCCCCTCTTAAAACAGACAGAATTGCAGGCTTGGACCACTGGTCCCACTCCTGCTTTTCCTAGTGAGCCCAACTCAATTCTTCCAAGAAGTTGGGTATCCCCAGTCCATCCCATGTTAGTCCTCCTCTGGGTCCTCCTGTGGTAAGCAGTAACTAGTCCTCTGTGCCAAATCACACTTGCTTGAATTCAAAGCCTACTTAGAAGCTAGGGAAACAGAGGAGGATCACAAATTCCAGACCAGGTTGTATTACCTGAGTTTCAGGCCAATGTAAGACCAACATACTGAGACCCTATCTCAAAGCAAAACAAACAGCAAGAAAACTAAATAAAGATCGAAGTCTGTTTGGACCTTTGTGGCTTTAGGTTGCAACCTTATCAAGCCTCAGTCTAATCATCTGGAAAATGGGAAGCAGCAGTGACTGTCTTACTGTGTTGTCAGGAGCATTAGAGGGGGCTCTGCATCTGAGGAGGTGGCAGGAGGGGTGAGGAGGGGGTGGTAGCAGTACACTGCCTGGCACCGTGTGTCTGCAAGTTAGAGACAGTTTGTGTGCAGCCAGTGCCTTCTGAGCATCCTGCCTCCCCTTCATCTATCCCGGTGCTCATGCCTTGGATGCTCAGTAAGACTGTGACCTCACCCCCTCATCATGGCTCTCTGCAAACATGCAGAGTGTTGCTTAGCAATGACGGCTTTTCTCACATTTATGCAGGAGCAAGATTTACTGAACACAGGCTTTTGCAGGTGCCAGGCACTTTCCCTGTTCTCCCCTGATCAATGAGGAAACTGGAGATCACAGAGATTGACGAGATCAGGGCCCCGAAAGAATTGGGGTTCTAACTCAAGGTCGGTCTGGCTCTAAGATTTTGATCTTTTTATCTTTATATTGTCTTGCCTTTCAAAACAGAGTTTAAACTTTTATTGTATTTGCTGCTTACAGTGACACCACGTGGATCTTTGCTGGTCAGTAAAGTGGATGAGCTGACGATTGATTTTTTTAAAAAAGTCTGCAGGTACAAAGCACTTTGAAGACTCTAGGCTTTAACCGTAAGCTCTTGATCCTGTGATCTAGAAGTCTGGCTCTCTCTCGTGAAATGATTGGCATTACGGTTTAATCTCACTAGTTACTTTGAAAGCAACACTCTCCTTTACTTCCAGTAGGTTTGTGGTAAAGGCCCACAGGCAGCTGATTACAGAATTTTGATCTTTCGGGAATGCTAGTGAATCTTTAGGGGATGGAATTCCTGTATAACAAAGGCAGCTGGTGGGCGCTACAGGAAACCAGAAAATGGCCCTGTGAGGTGGTGTGATCATCAGACAGAGGCCACGCTCTGCTGGCCACGCGCGCGCGCGCGCGCACACACACACACACACACACACACACACACTCACTTGGATTCGTAGTCACACCTCTGTGCTCACAACCCCGGGCAGTGAGGAAGCAGCACTGCCCCTGCTGGTCTCCTGCCTCAGCCAGATCTTGCTCTGCCAGCCCCCAGCCTCTGCTCTGTGATGTCCCTTTAGGCCCCAGCAACGCGGGGCTGCCCTGAGTTGTCACCTCTGCTATCTGGAGGAACGGGCTTCAGTGCTGAGTGTGGTCCTGTGGAGCACTTGCAGGTGGGGAATGGCGGGAGAATGAAGAGAGCGTTGTTCCTGATTAGCTCTGATTAATCCTTTCAGGGGACCCAAGATCAGAAGAAAATCAGCAGCCTGTGTCCAGCGCCATCCATAGCAAATGAACTTGGTTGGTTTTTTTTTTTTTTTTTTTTTTACAAAGTAAGATCCTTTTCTACAGTGAACATTCACATGGGTTTACCAATCAGATTTTTCCCATCAGTGGACCAGAGAGAAAAATGATCACAACTGAATTCTCATGTAGCTCATTATCTAAATAGGGAGTCCTCTTTTGCATAAACAAGGGAAGTACCAGGTATCAAAAATATAACAAGCAAATATGCTGCCACCAGGTCAAACAGAGACTCAGTGTAGCAACCCAGAACACATGTGTCTACGAGGCTAGACGGATCAGGTGCAAATCTTGGGTCTGTTGCTCGATGACTGTGACCTCAGGCAAATCAAGCACTTTGTGCTCCAGTCTTCTCAGTCACAAGGGAGGGTTGTATGAATATCAGTGGGGTCTTGCCATGAACACTGAGCCGATTAAAATGGTGCCTAGGCCATAATAAGTTCTCTGGTACATTATACATATATCAGTATATCATGGCTCAGTATATAGCTCAGAGGTTGATGTTGAGGTCTTCCTCTGTTGCTCTCCTATGGTTCTGTGAAGTCCTGAGTGAATGTGTATTGTTGACCTGGGCATGGCGATGTCAAAGACCCCAGTGCCTCAGACCTGTGGGAATTGGCAAAGCCCTTCTAGTCTGCATTGTGGATATTGACAGTGTATGTGGGGGTGCTGAGGTTGTGGGGGACTAGCGTCCTTTGAACCTTCCTCCTCCCTGATGATGGCAGTCTGAGATTTCCCTCCCCTACAGAGACCTCCCACCACAACTAGCTAACCTTCCCTTGAGTTTCGGGATTGTGACGTGGTAGGCGCCCTCCTTCAGAGTGAGCACAGAACATGCGGATCCCAGCTCTTCTGCCCTTTCTCCAGTGTCTATCATCTCTTCATCCCCTGCTGCCCCACTCGGGTGTCCAGGACCAAGCTGTGCTGGACCCAGTGCTTTTCACCTGAGTTTTGGGACAGCGTCTCTCACTGAACCTGAAGCTCACTGTTTCAGCTAGACTGGGTGACGGGTGAGCGCCAGGGATCTTCCTGTCTCTGCTTCCCCAGTGCCAGAATCCCAGATGTAAACCATCAGGCCTGGCTTTTCACATGGGTGCTGGGGATCCTAACTCAGGCCCTCGTGTTTGTGCAGTAAGCACTTTATCTATGGAGCGACCTCCCCAACTCTCATCCCTGTTCTGTTAGCAGGGCAGCTGCCAAAAGGTGTCCCTGCTATCTTATGCTGTGGTAGGGCCTGCTGAGCTGCGGATACCCCCTAGAATTACCACCGAGGGAGACCAATTTATAGATTTATACCTTATACTTCTATACACCTGTAATGCTGGCACTCTAGGAAGCTGAAGTAGGAGGGTTATGAGTTCAAAGCTGGTCTGGGCCTCATTGTGAGCTCTATTTCTAAATAAACAAACCCAAACCAACACCAAACAAAAGAACAAAGAGTGAGTTACGGTTTCCCATGAGGCTGATTGTGAGCATTTCCAGTCAGAAGAATAACTCCCTGCACGGCACTACGGTGACCTGCGCCAGAACCAGTCCCTGTTCAGGAATGCTGCCTGTGTTCCACAGTGAGTAGGATGCTGCCTGCCAGGGGTTAAGCATGGCTGCAGAACCCGGGTGACTCCTTGCTTTACAGGCCTTTCTCCCTGAAAGCCAAGTCTGTTCCCCGACCGCCAGGAGAGGGCCCTCTGGCACACAGCAGTGAGTGAGTGGCATCTCCGTCCTCAGCTCCATTCCCAGGTCCTTTGGGAAGCCAGGCCTGGAGTGTGCTTGGCAGTGAGGAGGTTTATTGAACAGAAAAGCTCCACGGCTGGAGATAAAACCTATCCCTCTCCTCGTTCCGTCAAGCAGAGACTTCTCTTTCTCTCTGATTCGGCAGACATGTTGTTTCAGATGATTGTCATTAAAGCCAGATGTGAGCCTCTGTAAACCCACAACCTGGCAGAACTGTGAGTGCTCTTGGCTTTTCCACGAGAGAGCTTTTCGAGTGAAGATGAAAGTATTTGAGCTGGCACAGTTGGATTCTCATGCTGTGTTTGCATATGTGTCTTAACTGGAATTCCTAAGTATTCTTTTTTCTTTGAGATAAGGTTTCCGTGTGAAGACCCAGCTTGATTGGAACTCTTTATATAGACCAGGCTGGTCTCAAAACTCACAGAGCTCTGCCTGCCTCTGCCTCCCGAGTGCTGGGATTAAAGGCGTGTGTACTACTTTGCCCTGCTTCTGTGGTACATTTTAAAGTTAAGGGTCCAGGCTGAGAATAGGGTCATGGGCATTATACTATGTACCAGAACCCTTTAGAAGAGATTTTTTGCCATTGCTTACTAATCTTATTTCCAGATCCTCCCAGCCACGATTCACTCAACCCCTGTAGCTGGCTTAGTTTTCCTAAGCATATCTCTGATCAGATTTCTCTTTTTTTCTGCAAAACTTCAACAACTCCCCATTCCTTCAGTGTCCTCCAGAGCATGGCTTGATTTCTTCCGCTGTCATCTATGCTTAATCAAATCAGATATGTTTCTGTATTTTAGCCAGTGAGGCCTCATTTATTAAAAACATGGTATGTGTTTGTTTTGTTTTTGAGACAAGGTCTCCTTATGTAATCCCTGGCTGGCCTAGTTCTTGCTATGTAGACCAGGATGGCCTCTAACTTACATTTCTGCTAAGATTACAAGCCTGGATATAGATTAGATTCTTATTGTGGAATGATTTATAGTTTCTTAGTGGAATTCGTCATTAGAGCAAAAGACGGAGACAAAAATGTGCTCTCTCATAGAGGAAGAATTCTGTACTATCTAATGTAGAACAAACTTCCTGGTAAATAAAAGCCCTGGGACTGTTGGTCATGAGCATCTGTAAGTGGGGTTTTCCTGTTCTGTCAACCAGTTTCCAAATAGCCACACAGAAACTTAATACTAGTTATAAATACTCGTCTGCTAGCCCCTGCTTATTACTATCTAGCTCTTACAACTTAACCATTTATATTAACCTACATTCTGCCACATGACATTACTTCACTTTCATCCTGCACCTCCTGGTTCCTTTCTGTGTCTTGCTGGTGACTCCTCTGATTCCCCCCTTTTTCCCAGTGTCCTTAGTCTAGTTCTCCTGCCTAACCCTATCCTGCCCAGTTTTTGGCCTGTCAACTTCTTTACTAAATCAATCACAGTGACGTATAGTCACACAGTGTAAAGGAGCAGTCCACAAGCATCCTTCCTCCTGATTGTTCCATTCTCCCTCTACCTCACTGACTGCCACCCGACCTGAGACTCAGTCCTGACTCCCATGCCCAGTCCCTCTGTTACCCTTTCTTCCCATGACAGACTCCCACTAATGCTTTGGATTCTTGTTCTCTCTGAGTAATTTTTCCATCTCAAACAGTGGCCAGAAGGATCCTCCTTCAACTCCACTTGGATCCTGTAATGGCAACCATGAAGCTGTTGCCATAGGGCCAGGCAGTGGTGGCACACACCTTTAATGCCAGCACTTGGGAGGCAGAGGCAGGTGGATCTCTGAGTTTGAGACCAGCCTGGTCTACAAGAGTTAGTTCCAGGACAGTCAGGACTGTTATACAGAAAAACCCTGTCTTGAAAAAACAAGCAAGCAAGCAAACAATCAAACAGAGATTTGTCTATATCGGACAGTATGTTACTGCTGTGCCAGGCCTGTCGCTACCACAGCCTGCTTTGATTCTGGTGCCCCTGTGTCCCTTCACCCTGGATTTTGGCAGTGTCTCATCTTGGCCTGCTGGGGTGTAGCCAGCCTGAGGAGCCATATTGGTATCTCCCTTAGGCCATGCAGTGGTCCAGAGAAGGTGGAGGTTTCTCTGGAGCCCTGCTGTACTTAGCCCAGGAAACACAAAGGAAGTCAGCTCCAGGGTTGACTATGGGTTTTCGTGCCTGGCTTTTCCTAGTTCTTTTCTGGGGTCTTTTTTTTTTTTTTCCGGTTTGGGACCCTCTCCTTGTCACTTGGCCCAGCTTATCTACCTTGTTTAAACTCGACAATGGAGCACCTGACATGCCCTTTCAGCTGTCTGCAGGTGTTGCACCAGGAAGTGCCCATGAAGCACAGTTTGAATACGGGTCCTTCTCCATAAAATCCATAAGGCTTTAGGAAGTAGCAAGAGGCAGGAACTTCTGGAGTAAATTAATCTACACATGCAATGAACAGGTTAATGGACTACCGAGGCTGTGAGTTGCTAGGCTCCCTGGATGTGTCTTGCTATGGATGCTCCATACCTCCTCCCAACCCTGCAGCAAGTGAGCCACCACCAGATGTGGTCCTTAACCTGGACCAACCAACTACCAAAGTTGGTCTCTCTCCTTTGCAACTTGCCTAGCCTGTGCTACTGTGTCGTCAGCAACAGAGAACAGACCAAGGCAGAGAGAATCATAGCCTCTTGCTACATGCAAAAGAGCTTAGACTTTATCCCCAGCCATGAGGTTTAGGGTGGAGAGGTGCAGGTGGGCAGGAGGGGAGCAGTATTTTGGTGGGGGATGTAAAAAAAACAATTAGGTTTGTCAGAAGCTGTGGGTGTGAGACTGAGGACCGAGGTGAGGGAGGGCAGTCGGAACTGAGTCCGTGACCTTCGCGTCACAGGTGAGCAGAGCTGAGTCCTGGCCTTCAAGTCACAGGTGGGCAGATAAGAGATGTAAGAAGATCCAGGGCCGGAGAGACGGCTCAGTGGTTAAGAGCACTGACTGCTCTTCCAGAAGTCCTGAGTTCAATTCCCAGAAACCACACAGTGGCTCACAACCATCTGTATGAGATCTGGTGCCCTCTTCTGGCCTGCAGGCATCCATGCAGATAGAACACTGTATACATAATAAATGAGTCTTAAAAAAAAGAAGAAGATTGGGTTTTGGGACTACACAACCAAAGCTCACCGACACTTGTGGGACTGTGGACTGGGGGGGGGTGTGTGTGTCTCAAACCTGGCTCCCCACAAATCCCCAGCAGTGGCCTCATGCAAATAGGTGTCCTTCTCTTCCCGTTCTCATCCTGAGGTGGCCATGGAGAGAGCACTGTTTTGTGCTGCCTTAAGCCCAGCATTTTCATAAGCCCGGCTGCGTATGTAAAATAAAAGGCCAGAGGACATGGCCGTTCCTGAAGAAGGTCGCCATTTATCTGTGGAAGGAGCTGTCTTCAGATAATGTGCGGCTGGAGAGGCTGACATCACACCTCGCCGCATCCTGAAGCAGACACAGCCCAGCACACAGGGAGACGCTGCCTTAGCTTTGCTCACACTGGAACCTGTCGGCCTCTGAGCTGCAGCCTGTAGCTCTGCCGGTGCGAGGTCAGGCCAGGCACTTTCTCTGCCAGTCTGGAGAGTGCTCTTCCATCTTTTAGGAGGTGACAGGAAGTGCAGTTAATTGGTGTTTGTGGAGTGCTAGGAAGCCCCCAGACAAAAGCCGCTGCAAGCTAAGGGTTGCTCGTTCAGAGTGGGGCCTGGGGGAGCTGGAGAGATGGCTCAGAGGTTAAGAGCATTGCCTGCTCTTCCAAAGGTCCTGAGTTCAATTCCCAGCAACCACATGGTGGCTCACAACCATCTGGAATGAGATCTGGTGCCCTCTTCTGGCCTGCAGTCACAGAGTGGGGCCTGATGGCTGAGTGCGAGTGCTCTGTCGCAAAGCCACATGAAGATGCTCCTCTCCTGCCAGTTTCTTCTCTGGAAATATCATTTAGGAAAAGTTTAAAATATAGAGCTACACAGAGAATAAAACAATGAACAGTCATGGTACCTTCAACCAAAAATGAACAAATACCAACAATTTCATAATTAACATCTTACTAGAATTTTAGAGAGAAAGAGAAGGGAGTGCGGAGAGAGTGAGCAGTGGGTTAAACCCAGGGCCCTGCAACTTTTGGGCAAAGGCTCCAACCCTGGCTCTTAAAATATCTTAAAATATCTTCTCCATTCCACCTATGTGTTTGGATTTAAAAGCTAATTCTTTTTTTCTTTTCTTTTTATTGATAATTTTTTTTTAAAAAAAGCATTTATTTACTTATTTACTGGTTTTTCGAGACAGAATTTCTCTGTGGCTTTGGATCCTGTCCTGGAACTAGCTCTGTAGTCCAGGCTGGTCTCGAACTCACAGAGATCTGCCTGCCTCTGCCTCCCGAGTGCTGGGATTAAAGGCGTGCGCCACCATCGCCCGGAGGATTTATTTATTTTATGTGTATTTTATGTACATGCTCTATCTGCATGTACACCTTTATGCCAGAAGAGGGCATCAAATTTCACTAGAGATGGTTGTGAGCCACCCTATGGTTGCTGGGAATTGAAGCAACCTAAGGACCTCTGGAAAAACAGCCAGTGTGCTCTTAACTACTGAGCCATCTCTCCAGCACCCTAAAAAGTAATTCTTTTTATGATTAAATTTCAGTGTGTGTGTGTGTGTGTGTGTGTGTGTGTGTGTGTGTGTGTGTGCTGGTACCTGCACAGGCTAAAGGAGAATGTGGGATTCCCTGGAAATGTAGGTACAGGAGGCTGTGAGCCAGCCAGTGTGGGAGAAGCCCATTCTGGTCTTCTGAAAGACTAGCAAGCCACTCTCAGTGGCTGAACCATTTCTCCAGCCCTGACCCTTGTTTGTTTTTTTAAAGAAAAGAGACAAAGCATTTGCACATTCCTATCCTGCTCTCCCCTGCTACCCACCTATCCCATTCTACCCTGCTACCCATCTGGTCCACTCACCAGCCAGCCCCTCACCCTCAGGGTGACCACTGTCATAGCTGTGTATCCCCTGTGTCCACCTTCCATGTGTATAACAGGATAATGTGAGTGGATGGTGCAGGGTTGGAGTCAGTTAGCCAGGTCTGGAGACCCGGGGGCTTCTGCTTTTAGCTGTGTTCTTTGGTCTCTGTGAACCTAGGTCTTCCCCATCTTTCCTGGGGCAGTTTTGGGCCAATAACATTGCTGTTCTTCTTGGAGATACTGGCAAATTGCTGGGCTCAATAAATGTTAGCATTTCCCTTCTCTCTTTTTTTCCTATATGGAAAGGTCGTGGAGAACTTTCTGTAACCTGTAGTTCCAGGGGTTCCCAGGCTACTGCAAGGCTGAGTGACTGTCCCTTAAGGAATGTTTGGACACCTCCATGCTTCAGGTCAGGCTCACCTAGGTTTAGCGCAGAAGCTAATTCTGCTTTGGGGGCACCCCTAGAACGGTTGGGGTGTCCTGAGAGGAGTGGCTGCCATGAGAAGAGGTTTGGAGTCTTCCTCCCTCCCAGGTCCTGCTCCGTTTCAAGCATCAGGTGAGCTGTGCCGTGGCATGGGAGGCAGAGAGTCAGAGCTACGTCGTTCACTTTGCTTTCCTGAATTCTACTGTTGAGGGTTCAGGTGCTTTTCTGGAGCTTGCTCTAACCTGGCAGCCTCCAGCCCTGAACCTCCAGGGAACGGATGTCTGTCTCCAGAAAGAGACAGTAGGGGGCGCCAAACCCGCACAATTTGGCCCGCGGACCATGCCTGGCAGTGGCTGGGCCCCAAGGCACCCCGTTTTCTTTCCGATATCTGGACACTCGTCATAGATTCCCACAGCGGCGCAGCAGAGAACACACTTTGTGCCAGCGACAAACAGCCCTCTTGTCCCAGCCGTTGCCTTACAGAGTCACAGAGGCCTTCACCCCACAGACAGAACCATCATTGTTAGCTCTTAGGGCAGGTCCAGCGCCCAGGACCACGGGGATGATGAACCAGAACGCGGGCATGCTTGTCCAACCCCTACAGTTGTTTCAAAGGCTTTGCAATGTTTTCATTTGTACACAAGCTGGGAAAAGCTGTGGAGTTTTGGCCCCAAGCGTTTAAGGCCATCTAGTCCAGGCTGTCCTTGGTCAAACACATTTCCAGTTCATCTCCCCAGGAGTTGACACACAAATCTACTTGCCAACCATACTATGTTTGCTTAGTAATTTATCTCCCAGGCTTGCAAAAGTTATATAAAGACGCCCACTACCCCGGGTGAGACTTTTATGTTTTTGGAAAAAAATATATATATATAAAATATTTTTTATTAGCATTGGGACAGAAGAGACGGTTTAGCTTTAAGTGCCAGCATTTAAGAGTTCTTGCAAGCATAGGACCCAGTACTCACAAGGGGAGTTCACAGCTGCCTGTAACTCCAGCTTTGGGGTTATCTGAATTCCTTTGATCGTCACAGGCACCTGAGCTCATATGCACGTGCCTACCCCTCTCTACACATAATGTAAACAAATCTTTAAGAAAAGAATCAGCATCAACATAGAAGCCCCCACCTCATCCCCCTCCTCTGTACTGCTTTCTACAGCTTTGCTTTTCTCCTGTGGGGCAGAGGCCGGAGGACTGAGGCGGAGGACTGAGGCGGAGGACGGAGGCGGAGGACGGAGGTGGAGGACTGATGTGTCTCTAGTTCTCTCATGGTTCACATTTCAGTGAGTCACAGATCTGAGATCTGGCTGGAGTCCTTATGACTCCAGCAGGATCAAAGTCCAGTTGGACAGGCAGGGTTTTGACAGTTCTGAAGTAGCCATTGCCCAGACTTTGCCCCCTTTTGCAGTGTTGGCGGTAACTGTTTGGACAGATAATAATTGTTCCTCTTTATGGGAAGAGTTTGATCTCCCAGGATATTTATGTTCCTTATGATATCCATTCTTTTTTTTTGATATCCATTCTTTTTGTGAAAAGAAATTCAAAATATCTCTAGCTATTTTGAATCCTATAGTAGAATACTGCTCTCCTGCCATGTGTGACTCGATTCCAGAACCTTTTTCTTTTTCTTCTGCATTCTCGGCTCATGCTGTATTGCTAAAAACACATCCGTACAGGTGCAGAAACTCTCACATCAGGTTTCTTTCCCAAAGAGTCAGATTTCTTCCAAACTCCCAAGAATGCAGAGATTAAGAAGCTGCCTTTTGCAGCGCTTCAAACACTCAGTGCGGCTCTTTTCACATTGCCTCACACTCCAGGGGAACGGAAGGTTCATGGAAAAGCGGGTGAACAGCAGCAACTGTGCTTGAAGGGCAGAGGAACCACTTTCTGGTAGATCACTTGCGTATTCTTAGTCCTTTTTAATTATAGGGATGGGTGGGTTTAAGGTTAATGCCCAGACTAGTCATGTTTAAAGACTGATAACGTGCTGACGAAGAATCAGTCTGACCCTCGGGACAGGGTATCAGTGCTGAGGACTGGCCCCAGGGCCTAACTACATGTTCAAGAGCTATATCCAAAGGAAAATAAAACATTTAAATTAAGTACACAGCACACCATTACCAAAGGTATCAAAATGTTTTGGAAATCATCAGTAATCATAACCATATCCTGACTTTAAAGGTGTTTATAAGTCTGAGCTCTACCAAATACATATTTAATTTTCCTGTGTGATGTTTTAATTGACTTCAGGAGACTATTAGGAAGAGTGTGAGGATGAAGAACTCTGACCTTACGTCTTTATTGGCCAGCAGAGATGTCGGTAAGTGGCAAAGAATGTTTCTATTTGGGACACATCACAACCTTTTTCTTTTCTTTTATGGGGCTGAGACTGTATCCACTAGCCAGTCTCTTTTTATCTCCCCCAGTCCCTTCCTGACCTCTGGACCACTATTCTGTTTTCTGCTTCTGTGAGCTCAGCGCTTTCAGAGGTGTGAAGAATGCAGCATTTATCTTTTCGTACTTGGCTTAGTTCACTGAATATTATGATCTCCAGGTCCACCTGTAGCCCGGGTCACAGGATTTTATTCCTTTATTACAGCTGGATAGTTATCCCTTCCTGTGCGTGTATGCAGATGTGTGCATGTGGGCCTTGTTGTTCATTGATTTGTTATTAGACAATTCAGTTGATTCCAGGCCTTTGCTGTTGCGAATAGAGTTACGGTAATGCAGGTGTTTCAGGTATTTTTCTAGAGCGATTCATAGCTCTCAGCTATAAATCTTATCGTGGAAATGCTGCACCATGCGGTACTTCTATTATTAATATTTTTTTTTAAGCAGGATCTCACTGTGTAGCCATGGGTGGTTTGTAACTCACTATGTAGACCAGGTTGGTCCCAAACTCACAGAGATATGCCTGTCTCTGCCTCCCGAGTGCTGGGGTGTTTTTAATATTTTGAGCAACCTCCTTGTTTTTGTAGTGGCTGTACTGGTTTATCTCTTTCTCCACATTTTTACTAACATTTGTTGCCTGATTAGATCCATTCTAAGTGGGGGGAATGATATCTTATTGTAGTTTCAATTTGTATTTCTATGATGATTAATGGTAAATTTTTTAAAAATCTTGGCCATTTGCATGTTTTCTTTGAGAAATTTCCATTCAGATAATTATCTATCTATCTATCTATCTATCTATCTATCTATCTATCTATCTATCTATCTGGTGGTATTAGGGATTGAACCCAGGCCTTGTGAGTGTTAGGCAAGCAGTCTGCCACAGAGCGCTATTCCCAGCTCTTGGGCCCACTTTTATTGATTGATCGTGCTTTGTGACTGTTTTTGAATCTTTGCACTCTGGTGCGGTCTGGATAGCTCACAGATCTCCGTCTCCAAGTTGCCTCTTCACTCTGTCTATTGTCTCTTTGCTGTGCAGACGCTTTCACTGTGATGATGTCATCCCATTCGTCTATTTTGTTTTTTGTTGCCTGCACTTTTATTTTCCTGCCTAACAAAAATACTTGCCCAGACTACTGCCATGGGGCCTTTGCCATTTTTTTTTTTTTTTTTCGAGACAGGGCTTCTCTGTGGTTTTGGAGCCTGTCCTGGAACTAGCTCTTGTAGACCAGGCTGGTCTCGAACTCACAGAGATCCGCCTGCCTCTGCCTCCTAAGTGCTGGGATTAAAGGCATGCGCCACCACCGCCCAGCTGCCATATTTTTTTTTTATTGGTTTCTATGATTTGGGGGTTTTTACATTTAAGCCTTGACAACACTTTAAGTTCTTCTATCTTATGCTGGGGGGTGGAACCCAGGGCTTTGCCCATGTTAGGCAAACATTTTACCACTGAGCTACACCCCCAGCCTATTGGTTAGATTTTTGTATGTAGGGGTCTAGTTTCATCTTTGTAGCACTATTAATAAAAACCCAGAGACAGATATTGGGGTTCAACCTGAAGGTCAGAAAAGCAAAACAGTTGGTCACTGGCTCTTACCTCTACCTCAGTCCCAAATGGTGATCCCGCCTCCAGGAATCTCAGATGAGACTGTGTGAGCTGTCTCCTCCCATTTTATATTCCTCTCTAGGGCTGAGATTACTACAGGCATGCACCACTACCACCCTGTTTCTATGGCAAACTAGTGTGGCTACTGGGATTAAAGGTGTGTGTCACCATTGCCTGGTTTTTAAGGCAGCTGTTTCATTCTCTGATCTTCAGGCAAGCTGTATCTATTAAAATACGAATGAAATATCACTACAATCATGGCACCATTTATTTAAATATGTTATTGCGAAGGGAGTGTCTGGGCACCTTTGTTTTGTTTTTTTTTTTTTTTTTTTTTTTTTTGGTTTTTTGAGACAGGGTTTCTCTGTGGTTTTGGAGCCTGTCCTGGAACTAGCTCTTGTAGACCAGGCTGGCCTCGAACTCACAGAGATCCGCCTGCTTCTGCCTCCCGAGTGCTAGGATTAAAGGCGTGCGCCACCACCGCCCGGCTTTCTGGGCACCTTTGTTAGAAATATTTGGCTGTGTGTTTTTTCTTTCTGGGTCCTCCCTTACATTTCATTTGACAGTGTATGGATATACTAATGTCAGGATGTTTAGATCACTGTAGTTTAGGAATTCAGGTCATAAAATTCCTCTATCTGTATGTTGCTTTGCAAGCTCCTCCTTTTTTTCCAACTTCCAAAGCTTTTTTTTTTTTTTTTTTTTTTTTAAATAACAGTAAGATCCAGGGTTAGTTTTTGTAGTTGCAGCTGGCCCTTCTGCCTCTGGCACGTTCAAACTTCAGGCCATTGGAGCAGACATAGAGTTTGTTATGGCTGCGTAGAGTTCCTGGGGCCTTGCCAAAATCCGGTACACAAAATCCGCTACACATCTCGGGGGCTCTTCCAAGGTCCAGACAGTAGCATAGTGCCAAGGCCCTTAGGAGACTCGAAGGTCAGCTGGTCAAAGGTGAGGATCTTACCCCTAGCCTTGAGGATGTGACTTTGGGCCCGGCTGCTCACCCGCAATGCACACACCTTCTGTTTGGGCACTTCAAGAATCCTCATATCATCTGTGACCGTCCCCACAACCACATCTCTCTTGTTTCCTTGGCCAGGAAGCTTCATCTTTCGGATTATCCGGGATAGGGACAGAGATGGCCAGTTAATACACTCATAAATAACCTTTTCAGCACAATCTGATTGAAGATGGAGTTGGTTCGCCTGGCCAGAAACCTGTATAGCTTGGCTAGCAGATGCAGGTAGATGTCTTGGCTCTTGGGCTCCTTGCGCCGAACCTTTTGGTCCTTGTTGTGGCGAATGTCAAAACCCATGATGGCGTCACCTGCCCAGCCAGTCCGGAAAGACAGAACTCCGCTGGAGTGGGCAGGGAAAGGGCTCTCAGCGAGACTCACTTGTGACACAACACTGCAAGCTCCTCTTTTAAATAATTTTCTTCCTGTTGCTCAAGATGGCAAAAAGGTTCCTGGCAAGAATGGGAGGGTTTGGCTGGGCAGTGGTGGTGTGTGCCTTTAATCCTAGCACTGGTAAGGAAGAGGCAGGCGGATCTCTTTGAGTTCAAGGGCAATCTGGTTTTCGTTTAGGGGTGGCCCCATGAGATTTCCCCCTTCCGTGTGAACACGTGTTGTCATTGTTTGGATCTTGTTTAGGAGGCCATATTGTTATGGTGTCATAGATGTAGCTGCCCTGTCATTTCTAGGAGGCAAGATCAGCTAACAGACTCCCCGTTCCTCTGGGCCTTACAATCTTTCTGCTCCCTCTTCCTTGATGTGCGCTGAGCCTTAGGTGTAGGAGTTAGCTGTGCTGTAGGCGTACCTGTTGGGTTGGACACTCTGTGACTGATTGTTCTCTGTGTTTTGACCAGTGTGGCTTTCTGAGATGGTCTCTATCTCTTGCAAAGAGAAGCTTTTTGGATGAGCTGTGAGAGCTACATCAATCAAGAAAAGGAGGCTCATAGACAAGAAGAAATCTTTTAGGATTTCCCCGTTAGTATAATTTGGCTTTAGTTTCCTGGTATACAGTCCTACCATGTTGAGGTCTGTTCTTTGTATCCCTAGTTTCTATCATGAAGGGATAATGAACTTTGTCAAGAACCTTTTCTCTGTTCATAGAGATGATTTTGTGATTTCTGCCCTTGAGTTTATATATGTGCTAGATTACATTTATTGATTGTGCACAAACTGAAATGAAACCAACTTGGCCATGGTATATTATCTTTTTAATAAGTAGCTGAATTCATTTTGCCAGCATTTTATTGATTTTTTTATTTATATGTGTGCTCATCAGGGGAATTGGTTTATAGTTTTCTAATTTTTTTTTGTGTGCTATATCCTTATCCAATTTTGTTATCAGGTAATATTGATTTCATGAGGTGGGTTTTGTGTTGTTCTTATCCTTTCTGTTTAGTCTGGCAGCAAGTCCATGTGATCCGGGCTTTTTTTTGCTGGGTGACTGGTTACTGCAGATTTGTTCTTGTTGCTCACTGTAGGCCTTAGGTTGTTAACGTCCTCTTGATTTACTTTTGGTTGGTCATAATGTATAGAGGAGCTTACCTGTTTCTTCTGAATTTTTTTTTTTTTTTTTTTTTTTTTTTGGTTTTTCGAGACAGGGTTTCTCTGTAGCTTTAGAGGCAGTCCTGGAACTAGCTCTTGTAGACCAGGCTGGCCTTGAACTCACAGAGATCCACCTACCTCTGCCTCCTGCATGCTGGGATTAAAGGCATGCGCCATCACCTCCTGGCCTCTTCTGAATCTTCAGCTTTTTAGAACACACAGTTTTGATCTTCTGGATTTCAATGGTATTTACTGTAACACAACTCCTAATTTATTAAATTGGTTTTTCCTCTCTTTTATTTGGTTAGAATGGTTAAGACTTCATTAATCTTGTGTATTGTCACCAAGAGTTACCTATTTCGTTTTATTTTGATTCTTTGTATTATTGTTTTAGTCTTCATTTAACGAATTTTTGCCCTGATCTTCATTATCTCTTTACAGTCACTGAGTTTGGGTTTGACTCATTCCTGTTTTTCTCAGACCTTGAGTTGCATCTTTCAGTTACTCACTTGCGTTTCCTCTGATTTTCTTCAGTGTTAGTATTCCTATCCATGAACCCTCCCCTCAGAACTGCCTTTATTGCATCCCAGACATTCTAGCTACACTTTCATTTCCATTTGGTTCTAGGAATTTTTAATTTCCTCCCGATTTCTTCAATGACCCATTGATCATTTAAGAGTGTTTGTTCAATTTATATGTGTATTAGTCAGGGCTCTCTAGAGGAACAGAACCAATAGGATGAATTTATGTAAAAGGAGATTTATTAAATTGGCTTATACAGAGTGATCTGGGTAGATAAGTAATGGCGGTCTCACCCTGGAGAAGTTGAGAACATAGCACTTGCTCAGTCCACAAGGCTGGATGTCTCTGCAGTTCCAATCTCAAACCAAAGACCTCTAGGGTTCCTGGAAGAGATTCTGGGTTTGAGTCTATGCTGCAAACTTAAACACGCTGTTTCTAATGTCAGAGAAGGAACAGTGACAGAAACAATAAACTTGCCAGCAAGAGTGTGAGCAATCAGGAAGAAAACAGCTTTCCTTCTGCGTCCTTTTAGCTGGACTGTCAGCAGAAAGTGCTACCCACGCTTGGGCTGGGTCTTTCCACTTCAAATAGCATGACAGAGAAAGTCTCTTATAGGAGTGCCCAACAGCTTGGTTGTATCGATCCCAGATGCACTCAAATTGACTAACATTAGCCATCACATTGTGTGTTTGTACAGTTTCTTCTGCTATTAGTTTATCCCACCGTGATCTATTTGATAAGATACAAGAAGCGATTTTGTCAGGCTTAGTGGTCACACCTTTAGTCTTATGCTTGGGAGGCTGAGGCAGGCAAAGTTTCTCGACTTTGAGGGCAGCCTGAGCTATGTAGTGAGTTTCAGCCCAGTCAAGCTACACAGTGAGACCCTGTGTCAAAAAGAAAAGAAAAAATGTTGAGTCTTTTGTATTTGTTAAGATTTGCTAGCTTGATTTAGAGGCCCAGAAATTAGTCCTAGTTACTTGGGAGGCTGAGAAAAGAGGCTTGCAAGTGCACACCTTTCTGGGCTACAAAGAGAGTTCAAGGCTAACCTGGGAAAGTTAGTAAGGACTTGTCTCAAAATGAACAGTAAAAAATGCTCTGTGGAGTTGGGCGGTGGTGGCACACTCCTTTAATTCTAGCACTCAGGAGGCAGAGGCAGGTGGATATCTGTGAGTTCGAGGCTAGCCTGGTTCTATAGAGTGAGTTCCAGGACAGCCTGGGCTGTTGCACAGAGAAACCTGTCTCTAAAAACCAAAAAAAGAAAAAAGAAAATTCTGTGGGTATAGCTGAGGTCTACAGTGTCTTCACACACACACACACACACACACACACACACACACACACACACACTGAGTGAAGTGAGAAAGAGAGAGGAGAGAGAGAGAGAGAGAGAGAGAGAGAGAGAGAGAGACTCGTGGCTCAAGGTGTGGCCTGTTTTAAAGAAGCTCAGTGGGCTTCTGGGAAGGATGTGCTGTCCAGCTGTCGATGGGCATGTTTTACAGATTCCTGTTGTCTGTTTGGTCTCTGTTGTAGTCAAACTCCGAAGCTTGTAGATTCTTTGGTTTGGATGATCTAGCTGTTGATGAATGTGGTTTATTTATTTAATATTCTTGAAGGCGTAAGTCATAAACAATGCCACACCAGTTTGGAATTATGATTAATAGGGTGGTATTTATTTAAAGGGGAAAAAACTTACAGATCACCGTCAGCCCTCTGAGCAACCAGGAAGGGAGTCTAGTCGCCGGTGGAGCAGGAAGTGAAGAGAGAGAGGAGAGGGAAGTGGCCGCTTTTTTAAAGAGAGAGACCACGCCCCAGTGGGCTGGTATCTCTGCAGCTATAGGGTGGAGGAACGGGAGGACCTCCCACAACATATTCTGAAGGTAGAGTTTATTGATCTAGTATTAGTTAATGAAGATAAGCATGAAATTTAATATAATTTCTTCCAGACCCAAGGCTTATTTCCTACCTTCCATGCTTAGAAAGATACAAAATGAAATTCTGAAGGCACAGAAGGGGGGAAGAGCATCCCTGACACCTGTGTGCTACAGCAGATCAGGCTGATTCTGTGGTGTGGCGCTTTCTCCTGGGAAGAGGAGTTTTTATTTATTTTTATTAAAAACATTTATTTTTAGTTTTTGCATTTAGATGCTTTGCCTGAATATATGTCTATATGCAGTGCCTGAGGAGGCCAGAAAAGGGTGTTAGATCCTCTGCAACTGGAGTTACAGATGAATGTGAGCTGCTCTGTGGGTGCTGGGAACTAAACCCCAGTCCTCTACAAGGGCTGGAGAGATGGCTCAGCGGTTAAGAGCATTGCCTGTTCTTCCAAAGGTCCTGAGTTCAATACCCAGCAACCACATGGTGTCTCACAACCATCTGTAACGAGATCTGATGCCCTCTTCTGGCCTGCAGGCAGACACACAGACAGAATATTGTATACATAATTAATAAACAAACAATTAAAAAAAGAGCAGCTAGTGCTCTTACCACTGAGACATCTCATTTGTTCCCAGATTTTGCTTCTTTTTATTTTATTTTAAAAAATTTTTTGAGACAGTGTTTCCCGTGTAGCCTTGGTTGTCCTGAAACTCACTTTATAGACCGGGCTGGCCCTGACCTCATAGAGATCTGTCTACTGCTGCCTCCCAAGTGCTGGGATTAAAGGCGAGCACCATTACCGCCTGGCAGGTTTTGCTTCTTAATCTAGTCAGATAGTATCTTTTAGCTGGTGTACTAACCCTATTTACATGTAGGGCTGTGATTGACAAGGGCTTGCTGATCCTGGAATTTTGGTTAGTTATTTCCTGATTCATATATGGTTATTTTATTTCTCTTTTATTCATATTATGAATTTTATTTACTGAGTTAGACATAATTATTCCTGTCTAGTTCTTATTTATTCACATATTCCTTTCATGACATTTATTCTTTCCTGTGCTCTCATAATTGAGACGTTTCTTTCCTCCTCTGTGTGTAGGATTCCTCCTAGTATCTTCTGTAATGCTGGTTTGGTGGCCATGAATTCCTTTAGTTTATTCTGTCTTGATATGTCTTTGCTTTTCAATATATATATTTTTTATGGCTAGTCTTTCTGTGTATCCCTGAATGGCTTCTATCTCAATATGATGCCCAGAAGGAAGTGCTTTTAATCACTGAGCCATCTCTCCAACCCTAAAGTCTTTGATCATTTTTAAAGTAGTCTTTTGAATTCTTTGTTTGGCATGCCATCCCCTTCAGTATATCTGTTTCAGTATTTGGGGATCTGAGCTTTGTAAGGTATAGTGTTGGGGTCTGAGCTTCGGAAGGCATAGTGTTGGGATCTGAGCTTCGGAAGGTATAGTGTTGGGGTCTGAGCTTTGTAAGGTATAGTGTTGGGGTCTGAGCTTTGTAAGGTATAGTGTTGGGGTCTGAGCTTCGGAAGGCATAGTGTTGGGATCTGAGCTTCGGAAGGTATAGTGTTGGGGTCTGAGCTTTGTAAGGTATAGTGTTGGGGTCTGAGCTTTGTAAGGTATAGTGTTGGGGTCTGAGCTTTGTAAGGTATAGTGTTGGGGTCTGAGTTTGTAAGGTATAGTGTTGGGGTCTGAGCTTTGTAAGGTATAGTGTTGGGGTCTGAGCTTTGTAAGGTATAGTGTTGGGGTCTGAGCTTTGTAAGGTATAGTGTTGGGGTCTGAGCTTTGTAAGGTATAGTGTTGGCATCTGAGCTTCGGAAGGCATAGTGTTGCCTTATTCTTTCATGTTTCTTCAGTTTCTGTTTGTGATTTGTGTATCTGTTGGCATAGCCATTTTTTTCTAGTTTATTTGAGGATATTTTCAGTGGGAAGACTTCTCGTTTTTGTTTAGAACTAAGTTAAATTCTTTTTTAAATTAATTTTTAAATTCTCTCATACATGACACCCCATCACAGTTTCCCCTCCCTCCGCTCTTCTCAGCTCCTCCCCCACCTTCTTCCTCCCCCAGATCTGCTCTTTCCATTTCCCTTAAAGAAAAAAGCAGGCCTCCAGGGATAGCCACTAAATGTAGCATACCACATTACGATAAGACTAGGCACAAACTCTCATATCAAGGCTAGATGAGGCAACCAGTAGGAGGAAAACTGTCCCTAGTGCAGGCAAAGAGTCAGAGACATGTCCCACTCCTATTGTTGGGAGTCCCACAAGAATACCAAGCTACACAACCATAAGTATATACAGAGGATGAGCAGGCTTTTCTTGGGGGTCAACTCATAATACAAGTTATAAAGAAGAAAACA
Organism: Microtus oregoni; assembly: GCF_018167655.1. NCBI lineage: Eukaryota > Metazoa > Chordata > Mammalia > Rodentia > Cricetidae > Microtus > Microtus oregoni. Next base: position 5,321,613 of record NW_024543221.1, read on the forward strand.
GCTCATCCAGCTGAGCATGATGCTCCAAGGAAAGAAGGTCAAGGGGAAAAGGTCCCCGCCATTGTGAAGAAACAGGAGGCCAAAAAGGTGGTAAATCCTTTGTTTGAGAAAAGGCCTAAGAACTTTGGCATTGGGGAGGACATTCAGCGCCAAAGAGATCTCATGTGCTTTGTCAGATGACCCTGCTACATTAGGCTGCAGCGGCAAAGGGCCATCCTCTATAAGCGGCTCAAAGTTCCTCCTGCCACTAACCAGTTCACCCAGGCCCTGGACTGGCAAACAGCTACTCAGCTGCTTAAGCCTGCCCGCAAGTACAGGCCAGAGACAAAGCAGGGGAGGCAGAGGCTGCTGGCAAAGGGGATGTCCCAACTAGGAGACCACTTGTCCTTCAAGTGGGGGTCAATACAATCACCATCTTGGTGGAGAACAAGAAGGCTCAGTTGGTGGCGATTGCCCACAATGCAGACCCCATTGAGCCGGTGGTCTTCCTGCCTGGTCTGTGTCAGAAGAGGGGGTTCCCCTAGTGCATAATCAAGGGGAAGGCCAGGCTGGGCAGCTGGTCCACAGGAAGACCTGCAGTGCTGCTGCCTTCACAAAGGTTGACTTGGAAGACAAGGGTGTGGCTGCCTAAGCTGGTGGAAACTGTTTTAGGACCAATTACAAGGGCAGATATGATGAGATCCACCCAGCTAGGCAACGTCCTGGATCCTAAATCTGCGGCTCAAAATGCCAAGCTGAAAAAGGCAAAAGTCAAAAGACTCACCACTAAACCGCTAAGTTTTCTGTACATTAATTATAATTACAAACTTGAAAAAAAAAGAAAGAAGAAAGATAAGCAGTGGTTACAGCAATAACACCAAATAGATAAAAAGTTCTGATGGTGCAATAAAGAAGAAAAATACACAAACATTAGATAAAATTTAAGATGATTAAAAGCAAAGTCTTTTAAAAAAGCAAATAAAAATAACAACCAAAGTTTACTAAAGGGGAAAGGGGGAAACACAAAGGCAAAAAAAAAAAAAAAAGGAAAATAAAAATAAGACAGAGTATCTTCTTAGGTCTTCCAGGTGGATGGGGAGTGGGCTTCAGTGGAAGTTGAAGTCTCTTGTCTTTCCTACCATTTAGGTTGGTGCTCAGCCAAGCTTGGCTAAGTACCAAAAGTCCTTAAGGGCTGTGTTTCCTCTAGCGACTTCCCTTCTTTTCACCCCAGGAGCCTCTGTTGGCCACACTTAGCTTTGCATCCTATGATGAGGTGGGTTCTCCCATGCTCCCATGCTCTAGAGTCACCCCCCCACATCAGTTCATATGCACCAGGTTGGCTAATGGTGTCTCTGAGTGCTTTGGGGACCGGGGAAATGAACTAAAGTGTTGAGATCCATACAGGAGAACTAACTGCAAGTGATTTCCAACCCCAGGCATCGTTAGGCATCCATGGGAGGAAGAAGACTGCAGAAGTCAAGGGCTCTGGGGGAGTGTCAGGTTCTCAGTCTAGCTGGAAGTGAGCCGCAGTGGGCGGTGGCTCCAAGTGTGGAGTACCTGCTAAGCTCATGCTGGGGCTTACCAGGTTACCCAGCCACAAAGGGCAAGGTTTCTGGTCAGCAGCCTTCTGTCTACGTGTAACCTGCTACCTGAACTTCTTGGCATGTTTGCATCCAGCCTTCCTCTCCACAATTGTCTGCTCAGCTGTCTCACCCAGAGGCTGTGTCAGTTTGTTCCTAGGCCCCCAGGTTTATGATTGATTAGATCTTCTGATCCATTAGATCTTGTGATCCATTAGATTTTGTGATCAGGCCCCCTCTCAGGATGTTCTCTAAGTATAGCTACCTGAGACACCGCAGGTGGAAAGCGACCTCGCAGGAGGTGCTCTGTCTCCCCAAATCCCTCCATGGAATTAGAGGGTTGTGAGAGCCATGGCTTTGTCCTATGAGTAGGACTGCCAGTTTCTGTTCACCAGGGACTCTTGGTTTGCTTTTATTCCTGCTGGGGAGCCATGGCCGGGGCGGATGCTGTCCACTCCTCTGCTGCACCTGTGTGTTCATCCTTCCACACTCCCCAGCTGTCTTACCAGCTCCTTTGTGGTTTCCGATGCTCTTCCAGTCTTGCATAGGAACAACCTAAGCTCTCTGCAACACATGAAGCAACTTCCAATCTGCACATCAGCCTGGAATTTCCTAGACTGAACTGTCTAATTTGTTTTTTTCCTCTTAAAAGAGTTTTTCCTTAATGAAACAAAACACAAAAATATGGAACGCTTCATGAATTTCCGTGTTATCCTCGTGCAGGGGCCACGTTAATCTCTGTGTCATTCTAATTTTAGTATATGTGCTGCTGAAGTGAGCACTGAACTATCTAATTTGTTACGCATTTAGTTGCATAGAAATACATAATTTTTAAAAAAAAATTATCTAGGGCTGGAGAGATGGCTCAGAGGTTAAGAGAACTGACTGCTGTTCTGGAGGTCCTGAGTTCAATTCCCAGCAACCACATAATGGCTCACACCGATCTATAATGAGATCTGGTGCCCAAAATGCTATATACATAATAAATAAAATTAAAAAAATTATTTATTTTTATCTTATGTGCATGGGTGTCAGGTCCCCTGGAACTGGAGTCACAGACAGCTGTGAGCCACTATGTGGGTGCTGGGTATTGAACTCAGATCCTTTGGAAGCACAATCAGTGCTCTTAACCACTGAGCCGTCTCTCCAGCCCAGAAATACAGAAATTTTAATGTTTTCTTCCTATGTGTCTGGATCAAGTGTAACCATCAAAATAGAAGCCATGGATGAAGAGATCTGTCCTAAGCCCTTTGGCTTGGTGTGCGAGGCCCTTCACAGTCTAGCCTCAGTTTGCCTTTCTAACTTCATAGTCAACTACATTTGGTCAATCTGTGGGCTTCCCATGAGACTGTGAACTTGGGGAGCACAGGACTGGAGACTGGAACCCTGAGATCTCAGCATGAAAGTGCTAACGTGTAGGTCAACGGGCATTCTGCCTTTGGGTTGGATTGTGCCAGGTCAGTGAGACCCCAGACAGCGAGACTGACCCTCCTTCTATCTATAGACTTTTCCAGACAGCCTGGTCTCCACATGGGTCTGTTTGGCAAGGGCAGACAAGCCGTTCAGTACTTGCACGGATGGAGCAGCACAGAGCAGATGGGGGCGGATTGCAAACTTTGCGGTACGTTTCCCTACCCTCTGCACTGTGTCTTCACTGCCAGACACTCTGTCTCCAGGCGGTGCCATCACGAGGCCTCCCTGGGCCTTGTCTCATTTACTCAGGAGTCATTGGCATAAAACAGAATGGCGCTCTCCCCGCCCCCAGCCGTGCTTCTTCCTCATTGTTGAGAGAGTGAAGGATAATTTCGGGTGGTGTGGGGATGCTTCAGAGGACCTGTGTGTAGTGACAGCCAGGCTGTACTGGCTGCAGGATGTTTGATTTCTCTATTTCATAGTCTCTAATGCTGCCCCCCATCTCTGTCTAGTCTGCTCTCCTGACCTGATGGAGGTTGGTGTGCTGGTGGAACATCCATGAGCCCTGCAGACATGAGCTGCTGTGGAGAAGTGTGCTGCTGTGTGGATCTCAGAGAAAGGCTGCCCGCAGGGTGTTGGCTCTGGTACAGGAGTTGTGGACTTGGGTGCAGGAGTCGTGGACTTGGGAGCTTCGTGCTGAGTGGTCTCATAAACCAGGCCACTTCTACATAGTGTGTGCAGTGTTTCTGTGGACAAACCAGGGCTTGTCTTGTCTCACCAGGCTTATTTACCCCTCCCTGTAGACTGACATTCAGTGCCTTGTCTCTCTCAACCGTTTTCTCTAAGGGAAAGTGGATGTCTGCTCAGCAAGTCTTTGCTGTGGATGATGAACACTGTGGACATCACTGAGAAGATAAACCTGGACCATGGGTCTGGGGAGTGGGTTCAGAGAAAAGCGCTGCTTAGTTGTTACTATGAGAATGGGCTGGTCAGCTTGATTACGGATCCCTACTGCACTTGCAGTCTGGACAGCTCAGGGATGCTTGCTTGTGAGCGGTACTTGGGGGTGTAAGGTTTGTTCACCCAGGAAATGAATGCACAAGCTAGCTGTGGGGAGCTTTACAGCAGAGTTGGCTCTGACCATCACCTCCCCTGGCCCTTGGGGCTTCTCAGCCTCCACAATCATTGTTTCGTGTTACCAGTCTAACGGTGAGCGACAAGGGTGACAGAGTCCGAAGCGGGAAGACCATCCAGGTTTGTGCCCTTTCTTAGGCCTGTGGGACGGTGGAGGGTCAGATGTGCTTGCCTTAGCAAAGGAAGATGGACAGAGCGCAGACTGTTTCTCGCTTGCTGCTCTCTGTGAGGAGACGTGTGTTTGTGGAGAACGGCTGTCGAAGAGGTAGGGTGTGTCCAGATGAAAGAAACAGACATCCAGTGGATAAGCAAGGGCAGAGCTGCTTGTGTTGTTTGATTTTGCCAGAATTCTAAGCTAACGTCTTTTGCCGTTATCTCGGCTTTCCCCACACTGCTCATAAAATGGCGGCAGCTCCAACCTTTGCATCGCATACGTCTAAACCCAGGCACAAGAACTGGGAGCGAGTTCAGAGTTGTCTGGGCAGCAGCAGGCTTTGTACACTTTCCTTGCTCTTAGTAAAGAAAATCACCTCCCCAGACTTCTCCTCCATCTAATAGCCTGGGACCTGTTATGAATCTACCAAGGAAATAATCTGGAGGATGGAAAGGATGACTGGGTGAGATAAGTAAGGACCAGGTAAGCAGCTAAGCACACAAAGGTGAGATTCTGTCAAGAGTCACGAGGAGGAGAAAGGGATGGGCAGAGAGTGGTGTACAAATTCTTGAGATGCTTCTGAGTCATCAATGACTGTTGAGACATCTTTGGTTTCTACCTGCCCACCTGCCATACCTTCTTCAGAAGTAGACTTTGTGTTCCTTTGGGCGTGGAGGGGACTCTATCTTCATCGTTCCAAGGTAGACAAATGACATGAGTCAGACCCATGGGATCAATTTCAGGGCTCCTGTTTGAAATACCGGGAATAAGTTCTCCTTACTCCATGGTGTCTGAGGAGATGACTGGCCAGCCTGGAGCTCTGGTGCTCTAGTTTGCCTGCCTGGATGAATAAATGATCAGATGAAACCAGCAGAAAGGAAAGAACCACGAGCGAATGAGAAACATGGGTCCAGATGAAGACCCAGGAGCCCGAAGGCAGCGGTGGCAGACAGACTCATGCCAGGTGGTCCAGTGGTCTGATGTGGCGTAGCTGCAGCCTCTTTGCTTCCTGCTAGGAATCAGAAACAAGTAGGGAGATGTAACAGATTCTAAAATCGGAACTGGTTGACTCAAGGAATTCCATCCTGGGCTAAGAAGACCGCAGCCATGTTATATTCTTATAAAGCAGCTAGTTAAGTCATTTCCTGTCCCATCCTGGGCTCTTCAGCCAGGGTAGACTAAGGTAGGATTGCTGAAGTGCTTGGTGGAACTTTCCAGGCTGTGCAGAACACGAGCTACTTCCTGAAACTCAGGTTCTGGGGGCAAGAGTCTAGCTTCTGTCAAAACGGGGCTACCTGGAAAAATGTTTGCATGTAAGAGGCCCACCCCCTTTGCCTTTGGGTGCTGAAGTCAGGTGATGCTGTGCCTTGAAGGGCTAGAGCACATGAGTTCCTTGTCAGGTGATGTGACTGGTAAGAAAGATTGGAGTGAAATCAGAGAGGGGTGTGGGTTAGACTTGCATTCCTGCAGGGTGGGAGGTAGCAAGCTTCTTCTGGGCAAGGAAGGTATTCCTGCAGCAGAATAAGATCACTAGGCCGGGTGGTGGTGGTGCACACCTTTAATCCTAGCAGAGGCAGAGGCAGGCAGATCTCTGTGAGTTCAAGGTCAGTCTGGTCTACAAGAGCTAGTTCCAGGACAGGCTCCAAAACCACAGAGAAACCCTGTCTCAAAAAAAAAAAAAAAAAAGATCATTAGCCACCGGTGGAGATACATAGACACACAGCACCTATGCACAAGGACTGGCTCGGAACCAGATGATGCAAAGAATTATAGGTAATAAGTCATAACTAAAAGACAGTGGATCTGGTTGAAGGCAGCATGATAATATTGCTCTGTCTTCTCACTCTCGTGTGCCAGGTGTGTTGGTGACGCTCACATTCATCATTTAGCGTGTAGGCTGTCCAGCTATGAAGTTGTATACATAGAGCTCACTGAGAGGTCCCTCATCTTGGGACTGGGTGTAAAACAAGACATCGTTATGGGCTACCTGTGACTGAAGAGGAAAGGAACAGACTCTGAGATGTGTGTGTGTGTGTGTGTGTGTGTTATATGGTGGCGGAGGCCACGGAGATTGTGTGGCTCAAAAGAAGGAGGTATGCAGAAGAGACACTGCAGCGCCCGGCTTTGGGGGCACAATTGTTATCTTCCCCTTTGCCAGTCAGCATCTTCCTCTTTGGAAACAGCACCCTTGTTATCATTTGAGGGAACAGCTTCTCACTGACTAAGCTCAGACTCTGAGGTGAGGCCTTTCCCGCAGGCACGGGAGCCAGTTCACAGCAGGCAAAAAGCCCAAGCCCAGCATCTATGTAAATGGATTTCAGTTCCTGAAGGATTGAAACCCGCTGAGAGAGAAAAACCTTGTTCTCTAGATACTGTTGTCATGAGGCATGGGGTAGGGTCACTGGGACTTCCTTCCCAGTGTGGGGGAAGTGAGGAGCTGCAGGGAAGCATTTGCCTATGTTTAGCCAAGAAAAGTGGAAATGGGGAGAGGGATGGAAAGAGGTGAAGTGGGGTGCCTCATTCAAGCTCTGGAGATGACGATACCCCTGAACTTGTTAGTTACATGAGCCAAAAAACTTCATATATATATATATATATATATATATATATATATATATATACACACATATATATGTATATATATATATATTCTGCGAGCATCTGGGATTTGTAATTGAGAACCCCGTGGCCACAGGTAAATATGATTCCTTGTGCTTGAGTCTGTTGGACACTCTGTGGTTCTCCAACAAGCAACCAATCAAGGAAAGATGGATTCCTTCACGTGTGATAGGAGGAACCAAAGCAAGAAAGTGTAAAACTCAGAGTCAGGAGACAGAGAAGCTTGCAGGAGGCCCTGGGGAGCCTGCCAAATCTCCTGGGAGGGGCGTGTGCTGTTCAAGGCTATTTTGAAGGATTGTCCAAGCCACCTTCTGCCCTAAAGCAGCACCCAGTGTCTGGGGAGTGCTATATTCTCCGTCTTCTGCTCCTACATGGTCTGGGTTTGACACACACAGGGCTGTGGGTCAGAGACCAGGGTGGGCATAGTAGATTGATATAGCTGCAGCTGTGTTTATCGCTGTGGTTTTGCTATGAGGAATTGTATGCTGTCTTAGGGTTTCCATTGCTGTGAAGAGACACCATGGCCAGGGCAACTCTTTTAAAAGAAAACATTTAATTGAGGGCTTGCTTGCTTGCAGTTTCAGAGGTTAGTCCATTATCCTCAGGGTAGGGAGCGTGGCAGTAGGCAGGCATGGTGCTGGAGAAATAGCTGAGAGCTACATCCTGATCTGCAGGACTAGAAAGACTCTGGACTTGGCATTGGCTTTTGAAGCCGCAAAGCCCACCCCCTGTGACCCACTTCCTCCAACAAGGCCACACCTCCTAACTCTTCTAATCCTTTCAAATAGTGCCACTCCCTGGTGACTAACTAAGCATTTGAAAATATGAGCCTCGGGGGGCCGTTCTGATTCAAACCACCACACATGCTTTTTATCTTCCCATAATATTTGATTTCGGAACTCCTGAGCAGGTGTCACATATAGACAGACCCAGAGTAGGTGCTAGTTATGGTTTTGTGTCTTCAAAATTGATGTGTTGAAACAATCCCCAGTGTGATGGTATTACTAGCTTATGGTGGGGCCATTTCACAAGAGAGCTCTATCTTCATGAATAGACTAATGTCCAAATGAGGTTGGAGGAAGTGGGCTTCCCCTTCCATCAAATGGGAACATCAAGAAGGCACCATCTTTGAAGCAGGGTGCCTCACGAGACACTGCATCTCCTGACACTGTGGCTTGGTCTTCCAAGAACCATGGGTGATATATTTTTGGTGTTTGTAAGCTCACTCTGGTTATGGTCTTTGGTTGTATCAGCACAAATGGGCCAAGACAGTGCTAAAAAGGGTCAATGAACTTGGGTACTCACTGAAGGCACAGACATACGGGGGCTGATACCTGCTGGACAGAAAGATGAAATCTGCAGATCTCATTGGTGGCTTCTACTGCTCAGGAAAGGCACAGCAGGGAGGAATCTGAATTTGAATAGCACTAGCCTGCTGTCATTCCTGTCTGAATGACACTGTAAACAACCATGTTTATTTATCAACCATCTGTTCAAGGAATGGCATAAACCACCAAGAAAATTCTAATCTCAAACAAGAAAGATGTTTCTTTCCACAGGAGCCCATACCTTCTGCATTTTACAGAAGCCCCAGCGAAGTGCCTGTTGGATCCATTGGGAACTTTGCCTGGGGGTTGTCACTGAGGCAGCAAAGGCTGAAATGGGCTGGCACATGCTCATGCCAGGCCCTGTTTAAGGAACACACTGTTACCAGGAGCCCCATTCTGTATTTATAGCACAGGACTTTACTAAAAGCCTAGGATGAAACATTATGCAGAATTTCATGCAAAATGTTTCTAAAAGGACTTAGTTATGGAAACTTGACACTGATAAAATGACAGGCAATAAAAACAGGCTGCAACACATAGAAATATTTTCACACAAACATGTACACATGTCTGTGTTTGTGTCTTTACACGCAAGACTAAAAGTCTGGCAACTTTTGGATCATAGACTTGTAGGTAACTTGGTGTTCAGGACTCTAAGTCTGGCTCCCAGGAAAGTTGGACATGCAACACCTAGGAAGCTTCTGGAAGCAGTAGCCCAGACCATTACTCTGACATTCCACATGTCTTTCTCTTTTTAAAGATTTCTTTATTATGTATACAGTGTTTTGACTGCATGTATGCCTGCATGCCAGAAGAGGGCACCAGATCTCATTACTGATGGTTGTAAGCCACCATGTGGTTGCTGGGAATTGAACTCAGGACCTCTGGAAGAGCAGCCAGTCTTAACTGCTGAGCCATCTCTCCAGTCCCATCCCATGTCTTTTGAGTCTTGATCTGTCATTCTTCTTCCAAGACCCTGCCTCAAGCACAGGTCACCATGTCTCTTTCTCTCAGTTTGCCCCACACCTGACTCTCCAACGCGCCTTTACTTCCTTTATTTCCCAACAGTCTCCACTTCCACTTCCTCCGGGAAGTTTCTGGCGCTGCTGCTTTTTGCACCCAGGCTTTTTATTCATTTGTATTTCATACTTTTTTACCATGATCATGTAGTGGTTCTCTGTGTCACTGTATCTTATAATCAGAATATAAAGGCATAATCACCTTTAAAATGACTTCTTTCTGTCCCCAACTTACTGCGGGATCATAGTAAGGTGCCACTGTGCCTGCCTATGCTGTATCTGATCATATGTCACCTGTGGGGTTTGTCACAAAAATGCCACCTTTTAGAGATTATCCAGTTTGTTAGTGGTCACCCAGAGACCTGATTGTAGAACTAAGAACCAGACTTTTGGTTTGAAAGGGGAAGGTGGGTGAGCGTGGTAGTCAGAGGGCCTTCTGGATTTGGGGTGCCAGTGTGTCTTGGTTCTGAGCAGTTCTGCTTTGTTCTGGCTTCCTTTGTGGTACCCTGCGATCCTCCAGGCACTAGCAGAGAAGCCCTCCTTTTGATGCAATCGAGTCAACCCGGCAGTGTGCTTATTTATCAGGACGCTGTCAAGAAAGGGTGGAGCCAGGAGTGAGAAGTGGGGAAAAGCATAGCATAATTATTTTTCTTTTTCTTTTTTTTTTTTTTTTTTTTGGATTTTCAAGACAGGGTTTCTCCGTAGCTTTTTGGTTCCTGTCCTGGAACTAGCTCTTGTAGACTAGGCTGGCCTCGAACTCACAGAGATCCACCTGTCTCTGCCTCCCAAGTGCTGGGATTAAAGGCGTGCACCACCACCGCCCGGCTGCATAATTATTTTTCTTGTGCCATACTGGCTAGAGTGGGATCAAAGGGTACATACCAGCAAGAAGCAAAGGTTGTCCGAGGGACAGGAAAAGACGGAGTTTCCGTCAGGTTCACACAGAGCCTCTACTGACATAGTCAGTCTAAGTGAGGCTCGCATACTACACAGAGTGCAATTCCTGGGGGACGGTAGACGGCACTAGAGGTCACAGGTGGGAGGGAGGCAGAGAAGAGAGATCCCTTTTCAGCGCTCACATCAGTGGGACCAATAGGGTCTCCATAGCAAAGGAAAGGCACACTTTGCTTAGTTCTTTGAACTCTGCAGTTTGGCCTCCCCAGCTGAAGGTAGGATATTCTTTCTGATGTTGGACTATCTTCATGGCAAAGGCATTGGGAAGATTAGAAGGCATCATGGCAAACAGGAAGTCCTCCCCCAGCCTCATGGGTTTGCTCATTTGGTCCTAGCCAGTGGCACAGTTGTGGGGCCTCTAGGGTGGGAGGCATAGCTGGTGGAGTGGTGGAGGGAGATCACAAGGGGTGAGCCTGAGAGGGTTAGAGCTTGGCCTGCTTCCTGGCCAGGCTGGCTATTTCCTAATCAACACCATGTGAGAACCTGCTGCTGGAGACTCAGTGACTATAGCCACCATGCTTTCTACACCATATTGGATCATATCATTTGAAGCCTGAGCCCAAAACAATGTCTCATTCTTTAAGAAATAATGGGCTGGAGAGATGGCTCAGTGGTTAAGAGCACTGGCTGCTCTTCCAGAGGTCCTGAGTTCGATGATGGCTCACAACCATCTGTAATAAGATCTGGAACCCTCCTTTGGCATGCAAACATACGTGAAAGCAGAACACTATATATAATAAATAAATAAATTTCTAAAAAAGAAAAAAACAAAACCAAACAAACCAAGAACTAACAAGAAAATCTAACACAGGCACGTCATCCTAAATCCCTAGAGGATGATATAGGTATGGCAACCAAGACTGCTTCAGGTAAAGTAGACATCCACTGGCCATATTGTGCCATATGGAAAGACATGGAAAGCAGTCTGTCTTCTGGGGTGGGAAAGGGTTATACTTCACTAAGGGTAAGTTGGGGTAAGTAAGTCCTTTTAAGGATGCATCCCCCAAAGTTTTCCAGAGCCAAGAGTAAGGCTCCTTGTAGGCCAGAGGATAGGTTAGAAGGTCATGTTTGGGTAACTTAATTATGCAACAGTATGTTTTGATTGTTATGATTCTATGTGATTTTTTTTCCTGAAGTGATTATTCAGTTACTTATTGTTTATTGAGTAAATGAGTTTTCACAGGTCAAGTTTCAAATTGCTTTTGACTGTTTAAATGTAACTATTATAAAAAATTGTTATTGCTGGGTGGTGGTGGTGCCTAGGAGAGGCAGGCGGATCTCTGTGAGTTCGAGGCCAGCCTGGTCTACAGAGTGAATTCCAGGACAGCCAGAGATACACAAAGAAACCCTATCTCAATGCCCCCCCCCCAAAAAAAAGAAAAAAATTGTTATCAATATCAGTTAGCATTCTTATGTTACAGCTATTGAGCACTCGGGCCATTTTCACTGTAAGGATCACATTTACTGTGATATCAGAATTTTCTCCCCATACTGACGGATGACAAGAATGAGGTGAGACACATCCAAAGCTACACAGCCACCAAGGTGCAGGACTGGGACCTTTTTTTATTTGAAAGTTAATTTTCTTAGCATGCAAAATAATGGGGTTTATTAGGACATTTACACACATAGACCGTTCTAGCGTATTCCTGTTTGCACCCCACTATCCTCGCCCACATGTCTTTGCTCTGGGCCGGCACCCTCCTCTCACGGCCGCTCCTCCTTTTGCTCTCTTGTCACATGTGTTCTAATCCAGTGTCTGTCCGTGGATGAAAACCAAGATGCTTTGTCTCTTGTGGAATTAGACTTTTAAAAATGTGCATTTAATTAATAACTCATTTAGTATGTATGTTGTTTGTGTGAGTCTATGTGTACCGTGTGCATGCAGGGGCCCTTGGAGGCTGGAAGAGGTTATCAGGTCTCCCGGAACTGGTAGTTGTGGGCTATTGTGTGGATGCTGAGAGCCAGTCAGGTCCTCTATGAGAGCAGCCAGTGTTCTTAACCCCTGGACCACCTTTTCTCCCTGGGGTGGTTTGAATAAGAATGGCCCCAATATGAGGAAAGGAGACAGAGACAGAGACCCACATGGGAGCACCGGACAGAAATCTCAAGGTCCAAATCAGGAGCAGAAGGAGAGAGAGCACGAGCAAGGAACTCAGGACTGCGAGGGGTGCACCCACACACTGAGACAATGGGGATGTTCTATTGGGAACTCACCAAGGCCAGCTGGCCTGGGTCTTAAAAAGCCTGGGATAAAACCGGACTCGCTGAACATAGCGGACAATGAGGACTACTGAGAACTCAAGAACAATGGCAGTGGGTTTTTGATCCTACTGCACGTACTGGCTTTGTGGGAGCCTAGGCAGTTTGGATGCTCACCTTACTAGACCTGGATGGAGGTGGGTGGTCCTTAGACTTCCCACAGGGCAGGGAACCCTGATTGCTCTTTGGGCTGACGAGGGAGGGGGACTTGATTGGGGGAAGGGGAGGGAAAGGAGAGGCGGTGGAGAGGCGGTGGCGGGGAAGAGACAGAAATCTTAAATAAATAAATAAATAAATAAATAGGGGGAAAAAAGAATGGCCCCAATAGGCTGATATATTTGAATGCTTGGTTCCTAGTTAGTGGAACTGTTTATGAAGGATTAGGAGGTGTGGCCTTGTTGGAGGAGTTATGTCAGTGGAGTTGGACTTGGAGGTTTCGAAAGAGCACACCTGGCCCAGACTCTCTCTAACTTAGGGATCAGATGTGAGTTCTCATCTGCTTCTCTAACTTAGGGATCAGATGTGAGTTCTCATCTGCTTCTCTAGTACCATACTTGCCTGCCTGCCTGCTGCCACGTTCCCTGCCTGCATGCTGCCATGCTCCCTGCCTGCATGCTGCCACATTCCCTGCCTGCATGCTGCCACGCTCCCTGCCTGCATGCTGCCACGCTCCCTGCCTGCATGCTGCCACGCTCCCTGCCATGATAATAGACTCACCCTCTGAAACTGTAAGCACGCCCTCAGTTAAATACTTTCTCATCTGCCGGGCGGTGGTGGCTCACGCCTTTAGTCCCAGCACTCGGGAGGCAGAGGCAGGCGGATCTCTGTGAGTTCGAGGCCAGCCTGGTCTACAAGAGCTAGTTCCAGGACAGGAACCAAAAGCTACGGAGAAACCCTGTCTCGAAAAATCCAAAAAAAAAAAAAATACTTTCTCATCAAAGTTTGCTTGGCTGTGGTATTTCCTCAGAGCAACAGAACAGTAACTAAGGCTTTTTTTATTCACTTCTTTTACTCCTTGGGATGAAATGGTTTCCTCCCTGGGGAGCCAGAGAGGGCAAAACTTCTACTGATGGAGTCAACACGGAGTTTACAGTATCTGTGCAGATTCTACTTCCTCCTTCTTATCACTGATTCTTAATGACCCTAAAGGGCAAGATCCAGGACTGCATGAATGGAGCCTTGAGCACAGTGTTCCCTGCCTGAAGACACATTGGTCTCTTCATTCATTTAATAGATGCTTACTACATACCTGCTGCGTGCTGAGTGTGAGCCAGGCACTGGGGTCCAGGGGACCATGAGATTGGAGTGGACCCTGTTGTCACAAAGCCCATAGAGGAGACAGGTCGGGGGTCAGTGAGTCATGACTGATTTCGGTGATGAGGTTTGGTGTGTACCTTTAGACAACATGAACATCTAAACCAGAAACTCAACCTGGGGGATTCTGGAGTTGTTTTCTGGAGAGAGTCATGTTAGGACCGAGAGTAGAATAAGCCAAGCGAGCTTTAAGTCCCATGAAACATGAACTTCCGGAGAGCTAAGAGGCCTGGATACCCTGCATGAATGAAAGGGAGGAGGCTGCACTGATGAAAGTGATTGGGGATGGATGATGCAGGGAAGATGAGGGCTTCTATCTTTAGACTAAGAGTGAGAAAAACACCAACTGAAAAAGGAGGTAAATGATGTCATTTATAGAACAATATTATAATAAATATATTGGTCTGTTCAGGAGAGGTTACGTGGGCTGGAGTCTTTCAGGGAATGTGAAGGAACAGAAGCCCCATTTAGCCTGTGAGCAAAGGCTAGATTTGGCTGATTCATACAAACAGAAGGGACTGAAGAGGGCATTCCAAATAGGAAAAGGTAGCGTTCCAGCCAGAACTCGCACAGAAGTGAGCTGAGACATTTTGCCCTACAGACCCAAAGCAGCCGCACTAGGAAGCCTCACCCAGAATGAGGTGATGGCTTCTCACAGCTGCATAGCTGAAGGTCTCTGTCTCCCACTTCTCTCTAGTTACTCTTCCCTAGCCTGTGGATGCTAGCACCCTCAGAGACCGTGTGCGTTTTCTTCGTCATGTGACATGTCTTTCCATGTGATATTGGCCAGATAGTTTTGCTTTCTCAAAACCTCTGGCCAATGTACCTGGTCCACTTCCTTGTTCTGACTTTAAGGCTCTCTAGGACTTGGTCCTAAGCACCTTTCGCCTTTCTCATGCGCAGTGCCCATTTCTGCTCACACATTTTCTACATCCTCCCCTGATCAGGCCACCTCTAAGGCCATCTGTGGAAAGTAATCCTGACGGCTCAGCCCACCTCTTCTTCTGGCTTCTCTGACCCATTCCCACTTCAACCATTCTACTTACTTCTCCACTACAATGGTTCTCCCCACTCACCAGTCGATGGCCTTCATCAGGGCGACCACTGGATGCTGTCCCCTCCCACATCCCTGCCTTGCAGCCTCCGCCACACAGGGTTTCTTTCATAGTAGCCTCTGGATTGCTGTCTGCAAATGAGTGGAGACTATTCAGATCACACAGTGTGGGTAATTTGGAAGTTGGCTGGGAAGTCTGCGGTAAGAGTTCCAGAACATCTGATCTTTTTCACTGCCACAAGTTCAAACCAAGGTGATCGGGAGGCTGGGGAAGCAGTCTGCGGGAAGTCTGAACAGAAATACAGCATCTCTCTCTCTCTCTCTCTCTCTCTCTCTCTCTCTCTCTCGTTCCCTTTTGTGCCTGTGATTTTTGTCTCATGGCCTTGAGTTGAAATTTCTCGGAGACTTGAAACACAACCAAAATAGCTTCTTCTGTGCCGCCCAGTAATAAGGCTTTCCAAACCCTTCATTTTCCTGCAAACGTCTCCCTTGAAAGTCAGCTCCGTGCAAAGTGGGGCTAATTCAGCTGCCACCCATGCGGATGCCGTTGTGAGCAGGAGTTTAAATGGGACATTTTTAGCCTTTCCAATATGTCAACAAGCTAAGAGTTTCATTCATTTAAAAAATGTAAATAAATGCAGCTGCATCTGGCCGCGTGGACGATAAAAGCGAGGCAGCAGCGCTAAGCTAAGTACGAAGGGCGTACCCCGACAGAAGTGCCTGGCTTTGTGGAGACCTAGGGAACATTAGGGCGTACCCCGACAGAAGCGCCTGGCTTTGTGGAGACCTAAGGAACATTAATAAATATATTCAGAAAACTCACGTGGTAAAACGCATATCTCTAGCTCATCTTTTCATTCGCGGTGGGAGCTAGCAGAGTTCATAATGCTTGCTTAAGAAAAACAAAGAGTTGGCCACTTACCAAAACCAAGGAACAGCGACAAAAGGAAACTCCTATATATCAAACTGGCACATTCTAAGTCTCCATCACTATGCTCGAAATAAATAAATAATCTCGAGTTTCTCATTGGAATACTTTTATTAAGTGTATTAGCTCGAAATAAATAAATAATCGCAAGTTTCTCATTGGAATACTTTTATTAAGTGTATTAGTTAAAGTTCTTGAGAGTAAAAGAACTTATAGACAAATCTATACATATAGAAAGGGGATTTATTAGAATGGTTTACAGACTGGTCCAACTAATCCAGAAATGGCTATGAATGGAAAGCCCAAGAATCCAGTAGTTTCTCAGACCTCAAGGTTAGATGTCTCAGGAGACGACACTGGGATCCTGAAGAGGTAGGCTGTAATGCCAGGGAAGGAATGGGCATGCTCGCAAGGTGAGGGCAGGCAGGCAGGCAAAGAGAGCAAGCTTCCTTCTTCCATGTCCCTATATAGGCTTTCAGCAGAGGGTGTGGCCCAGATTGGAGCTGTATCTTCCTACCTCAGGATCTATATTAAATGTGTCTTTTCTCAGCTCAAAAGACCCAGATTAAAGGTATGTCTTCCTGCCTCAAAGACCCGCATTAGAGGTGGCTCTTCCTATTTCAAATTAAGCAAAACCCCTCACAGGTATGCTCTCCATGTTTGGGTTTTAGTTTCACACGTAGTCAAGCTGACAACCAAGAATAGCGAATGCACTAAGTTAAGCAGTGTTTGAGTTTCAAAAACTAGATTACCAGAAATCAGCTTCAAAGTCTGTTTGTTTGAAGACATAATACAATTTTTCATAAAAGTGTCGTTGGACTAGAAAGATGCCTTTGGCTGGGCGGTGGTGGCGCACGCCTTTAATCCCAGCACTCGGGAGGCAGAGGCAGGCGGATCTCTGTGAGTTCGAGACCAGCCTGGTCTACAAGAGCTAGTTCCAGGACAGGCTCCAAAACCACAGAGAAACCCTGTCTCGAAAAACCAAAAAAAAAAAAAAAGAAAAAAAAAAGAAAGAAAGAAAGAATGATGCCTTTGTAGGTAGAGGTACCTGCCATCCTGATTACCTGAGTTCCATCCCTCGGAACCACATGGCAAGAAGAGAAAACCAACTCCTGCAAGCTGTCCTCTGATCTCCATGCATAAGCCCGCCACAATAAATAGGTAAACAAACAAACAAATAATAAGGTGTTTTTTTTTAATTATTTATTATGTACACAGTTTTCAGCCTCCATGCCTGCAGGCCAGAAGAGGGCACCAGATCTCATTACAGATGGTTGTGAGCCACCATGTGGTTGCCGGGAATTGAACTCAGGACCTTTGGAAGAGCAGGCAATGCTCTTAACCACTGAGCCATCTCTCCAGCCCCAATAAGGTGTTTTTTAAAGAATGCTGTGTAGCCGTGTAGAGCTGACCCACTACAATTGTTTATACTCATAATATTAATTCCATATTGTGTATTTACAGTAAGAGAACATTTTCATTGGCATATTTGCATTTATATAAGTAATTTGATCTCCTGTTGCTGAAATATATTGACAAAGGTTTTTATTTTTACTGAAAGATAGTATCTGTGGAAAAGTAGACTTATTAAAGGCTGAGACACACGTGGGTATGGTGGTGGAAATTTTAAGGGAAAATTTATGCCCTTTCCAAGTCTTGCTAATATGTTGTTATATCTTCCTGTTTGTTTTTTATGACCAATACTAAGTCACACTTCGAAATATAAAGTATCCCTTTCCTTCTACGGATGTGTCATTGAAACTACTTTATACATATCATTCGTGATAAGGTCATTTTTTGCTTTGGCTTGTAAGTAGGGGAGATCAGGGATAAAAAGGTGGGACAGTGTACTGAAATAATTGAGCAAAAATGAGATGAGAGGAAAGAGGCCTTAAAAGGGGCAGGCAGCACAGGAAGATTCCAGAATTGCCTGGAAACTGAGCCGGGTCAGCAAAAATGCATGAAGAAACAGCTTTTGGTTAGATCCCAGAGACTCCTGCAGACACAGCCCACACCGTTGCCCCGACGGGCATGGTCGACAGAGGAACAAGTATGGACAGCCCGCAGGTGGTGCAGACTCACAAGCTGGGTGTTTCCAGATTGCTGACTCCGTGGCATCCTCACCAAGAAGTTTGAATTTTGTGAGTGTAATTTTGATTTTTTTTCTTTTTCATCTTCACACTCACTGCTCATCCTATCCAGGAAACCTTTTTAGGTTTTCCTAACCTTCTCCCTACTTCGTGCTCTAAAATGCTTGGCACCTTCCTTCTGACTTGATGCCTTTGTTTGATGAAAGATCATCAGAACTTGCCCACCATCAAAACCCAGTGGTTCCCAGTTTCTCTACACATGGAAGCTTCCTTCCTGTGTTTGGGACTTCCTAGTCCATTCCCCTACTTCCTGCCAATCCTTCACCTCTTTCCCCAGGGGCTGCCTAGAACCCTTCCGAGGGTCCAGAACACCATAGCCACCTCAGGGTCTGTGCATCCTCAGCTAATGTTTGCCTTCTTGGCAACCGTGGTTTTCCTTCCTGCGTGTTTAATTCCATTTATTTGTGGGGGACAACTTTTGAGGATTCTATTTTTAAATTGTCTTAGATTTGTGCAGCCCTGGCCACCACACTATGGTTCAGTGTCATTGTCCCAGATACATGGTGTTGGACTGACAGAGGGTGTGCAGCACCAAGTGGGAAGATGAGATTTTTTCTTTCTTTCTTGGGAATTCAGAAATGGAACTGAAAACCAGTGTGGGCTGAATACATCACTTAGGAACTCAGGTCAGCCACAATCCATTTTATGGAAACTAAGGGATACAAAGGAAATAAGAAAGCAAGCCAGTTCTTGGTAGAAAACAGAGAAACCAATTCTAGATAACTTAAACAAAAAAGAAAACCCAAAAACAATAGCAAAGACAAAAATAACATTGTCCAGCCTTGATATAAGTTTTGTGTCTACTTTTACTGCATCTTGCTATGCCATGTTTGTTTGATATCTCCAGGAGGCCTGCTCTTTTCTGAAGGGAAATGGAGGCGCAGTGGTTCTGGGGGAGAGGGGATGCAGTGGGGTGGGGGGTGGCACTGGGAGAAGTGAAGGGAGGGGAGGCCAAGATAGGAATGTATTGTATGAAAGAAGAGAAACAACAACAACAACAACAACATATTTTACAGCAAAACCAGACTCGGAAAAGGCAGAGACCAGATTTAGGAAAGGGACCAGGGGAGAGGAGGCAGGAAGGCTTTAGTCAAGGCTTCTATCTCCCTAGCGGCGGTTCACTAGGAGACACCTAAGGTGGCATCCGTGGGTCCTCCTGTGGCCACCTCTCCATAGAGTAGCTCCAGCAATCCTCTGGCCGCTGTGTTGTAAAGAACCCAGTCTTGTCTTGGGGTCCTGGCGTGAAGTTTGTGAAACTACTGCAGTTTTCCCAGAGATCCCCAACCCTGCCGTGTATGCTAATGAGATGACTAAGCACTTAAATCCAAAGAGAGCCATCTGTGATTGGAGGGCTGGGGCGAGTTGACCTCAGGGAAGGGGAAATTTATCTTCCCTGAGGTCAGTCAGCAGAAGCCTGGGTGCCGACTACCCGACTGTGTCTGAGGCTGTAACGCCCACTGTCCTCCAGTGGTTCTCACAGATGAGTTAAATCCGGCACAGGGCACAGCAGGGTTCTGGATAGAGAACATATTTTTAGCAAAAAGCCCGTGACAATCATATTTGAGAAATGAGACATTCAAGCACTTAATGAGAACTTTGGAAGCAGCGGCAGGAAGACCAGGGAATCGCCAGCGGGTCCACCTGCATTCCGGCCTGCCAGCTTGTCTCCACACTGGACTCTAAGTGAATGAAAGGACTTTGGTCCCTGAGGGTGAAAGATTTTCTAATGACGGGAGAGGTTTGAGAAATGACTGGGAGAGAACAGAAAGGGCCTCACCACCCTGGGCTTGTCTAGAAGCAATGGCCGCTTTTTCCGATGTTAAGAAGCTCTGTCCTCTTCCTTCCCTTGCTTTGCCTGCTAGCTTTATCATAAATGCAACTTGGCAAAGTATTCTAAAGGAATTGATGCTGAGAGCAAAACAACTCTATAATCCAGAGGGGTTTCAGGGCACAGCGAGCGGGGTCCCTTAGCCTGAATTTCATACTGAATTTTTGGGGGTTTAGATTAGTTGTTCATGGTCATTTTTAATTTTGATTTCCATTGATCTCTTATTAATTACTGGTTATTCAGAGCTCCCATTCACCCTGTGTATATTGTTAGCACTCTTAGAAGGCAAAAATCCTTTGTTGGTACATGCCAGTGGTTACCAGAAGTCCCTTAGTTCTTTCTCAGAATACCTTAGCAAGATTCAATGGAGCTTCATCCATCTATTTGCCCATATGTTCGTTCGTCCGTCCATCCATCCATCCATCCATCCATCCATCCGTCCGTCCATCCAGGATTATGTTCTAAGATCTGTTCACTCACTTAATCTGTCCAGAGAACTGTGATAGGCACTGTGCCAGAATAGGAAGATAGTCATTTAAAAGAAGACAGATGGGATGTCTGTAGATAGTGCTACGGTAGTTTGAATGTAATTGGCCCCCATAATCTCATAGGGAGTGACGCTATTAGGAGGTGTGGCTTTGTTGGAGGAAGTGTGTCACTGAGGGGGGCGGGTTTTGAGATTTCCTATGTTCAGGATACCTAACCCAGTGAGTCAGTCGACTTCCTGTTGTCTGTAAGATGTGGCACTCTCAGCTCCAGCACCACCCCTGTCTTCATGTCACATGGCACCATGTTTCCATCACGATAATGAACCTCTGACACTGGAAGCGTGCCACCCCAATTAAATGTTTTCTTTGTATGGGTGGCCATGGTCATGGTGTCTCTTCACAGCAATAAAAACTTAAACTAAGACAAGAGCAATCAATGCATTGATGGGAGCTGATGAAGGCTAGAGGTGATTAATCACCAATTAAAAGCCAAGGGTAAAGCTGCAGCCAGATGGCAGGAAGACTGGAGGATCAGACCCAGAATGTAATTACAAGAATAGCTATGTCCCAGAGGAGGCTGATCCTCAGTTTGAGTGAGTTTTGCTGTTTTGAGGTCAAGGCCTTGAGTCGGGCAGAATTGAATCTTGAGATTTCCAGACTGCTGGCATCATTTGAGTAAACAGAGAATTTCTCAATCTCTCCAAGTCCTCACAGGCCTGTTGGAGGCTCCTAGGAGAGGCTGGTAGCCTCTCTTGCTTTGAGACAAGGTCACTGGGCCAGTGAGTAGGATTGAACCGTAATACTGTGATCTGGCTGGGAAGTTCTCGGGCTGCTACTGGGGGAAAGGGAATGGGGAGGGGGCAGAATCAACAACTTGCCAATGGAGCTGGGAGAGAACACACAACAGGATTCTGAGGGAGCCACATCAAGAGAGCGCACAAAGTTGGATAACTGAAGTTTATCAGTAGGGACTGCTTTGCCACAGTGTAGAATTAACAACTTGGCAGAGACTCTGGCAAGTGGATCTACTATGTATGGTGTAGAAACAAAATGGCTCATTTTAAGTGAGGTAGAAATGTCAGAAATGCTGTTGCCAAGAGTGGAAGAATATCAAAGCACCCAGGGAAGTTGGACATGCAAGAGGGAAGACTGTCCAGAGCTGGGATGCTCACCAAGCACTACATTTGTGGCAAGTCTGTGATTATATTTAGTGGTAGATCTATGGCCATATTCAATGGCAGTTATGTGTCTATATTTGGTGGCAGGTCTGTGGTTATATTTGGTGGCAGGTCTGTGGTTATATTTGGTAGCAGGTCTGTAGCTGTGTTTGGTGTAAGTCTGTGGACAGATTTGGTAATCAAGTCCATGACTATTTCTTCCTTACTATGTTTGGAGGGCAGATCTCCATCTGCTTACCAAACTAATATAGAGTATGCTAGAGAGGGGAGTCATCGAGAAGCTCAGTGTGACTTTACTCTCCAGGTTGGGCTGAGGTTAGGTGCTAGCTTAGAACTGGGTTTTCTTATAGCCATGATACGATGAGACCCCACAGTCATAGGGGCCAGATGCTGGCACCTAACAGAAGCCAGATGGAACAAAATTATTACTATAATGAGAAAGTCGGAGTGGTACCCATGGAAACCTGATGTTTATGGGATGTGGATGGTTAAAGGAGCATACTGTTTCTAGAGACATTTGGCTCAGGTTATACAGAGAGAATCAAAGCTGAAGGCTACTGTCCTTATATATAAAGTCACAATGTTTTGGCTCTGGGGAGACAGCTCAATGTTAAGAACACTGGCTGCTTTTCTAGAGGACTTGGATTCGATTCCTAGCACCTATACAGTGTCTAAACAATCATCTATAACTCCAGTTCCAGGGGATTCAGCACCCTCTCTAGCTTCAGAGGGCATTGCATGTGGACAGTGCACAGACACACATGAAAACAAAATACCTATACACCCAAAATAAAAATAAATACCCCCCCCATCAGAATCTTGTCCAGTTTTCTAGATGAGCCAGTTTTCAGACGTAAACTTGAGTAAAGGAAAGGCAAGGTACCCACGGTCTGTGTCAGGGAAAGACCCCGAAGTGCCATGGCAACAGGAGATGGTTGCAATTCTCACAGTTCCTCAAGAGACCCGATTTCATGTACTTACTTGGGCTCCTGTTTCCTGGGAAAGGAATCCTGACATTTCAAGGAACACTTCATGTTATGTTTAAATGTAAATGTTTCTCACTGGCTCACCCATTTGAACACATGGTCCCCAGCTGGTGGCACAGTTCTTGAGGGTTGTGGAATCTTTAAGAAGTCATGGTTCGTGGAAACAGATCTCTGGTGGTGGCCTGTGTGTATTATTGTCTGGTTTGGGCTCCTACCTGAGTCTTTTTCTGCTTCCTGTCTGTTGACATGATGTGACCAGCTGCAATGCTAAGGCCAGAGCCCCAGCTGCCACACCTCCCACCTTGGCACTGTGCACAGAAGAAATCCTTCCCTCTTGAGTTACTTCCTGTCAAACATTTGGTCACAGAGTCAAGCAAAGTAACTAATGCATTCTGCATATGGGAGAGCAGACATTTGTTCTTGGGAATCCAAAGTGTAATCAGGGCTCTGTGTTAGGTCAAGGGTCACTTGTTAGGTCAGCGGGTCAAATGGGAGCCAGCAGCATCTACTGTAGGAGAGGCACTAAGTACCATGTTGAGTAGGGTGATTGGCAGGTGACTTAAGCTAGCCTCTTTGACTGACTTCCCCAGTGCTGGCACAGTGGAGTAGCCGCGATGGCATGATGAAGACCTATTAGAGCAATAGGATGGCTTTTTAGAGGTAGCTGGGACATACTGCCATGGAGATGACACACTGGGAGGGCAGGATGCCCTGCTACAAGGAATATACCCTAAACGAGTACGTGATCTAGCACCTTGTAGGACACATGGCCTTGGGAACTGTGAGTCAGGCAGGACTGGCACCATTTATGTCTCAGGCTGTGCTTTCAGACCATCTGCAGTGAACATAGCACCATTAAATGCTTGTTTTTAAATTGCATAGCTCTTCTCTGAATATTTGTGATGATTTCATCACTATTTTAAAACATGATTTTATTATTATATTTATTTATCTGTATGTGTGTGTCTGTCGGTCTCATGTGTGGGTGACCATGCAAGCCAGGAGATGGTGTCCGCTCCTCTGGAACTCTAATTACAGGCAGTTGTAAACAGCCATATGGGTCCTGGGAATTAAACTCGGTCCCTCTGGAAGAGCAGCAAATGCTCTTAACCACCGAGCCATCTCTTCAGCCTCAATTTCATCATGTTTTATATTACAATTACCAGTTAAGTTTTTTTTGTTGAATTAAATTTGTATTAATAACCATCTTAAAAACCTATGCCCCAGGGGCTGGAGACGGCTGAAGGGTAAGAGCACTTGTTGCCCTGGCAGAGGACCAGGCTTGGCTCCCAGAACTCACACAGTAGCTCACAACCCAGCACCCCCATAGTCTCACAACCCAGCACCCCATAGTCTCACAACCCAGCACCCCATAGTCTCACAACTCAGCACCTCCATAGTCTCACAACTCAGCACCTCCATAGTCTCACAACCCAGCACCCCATAGTCTCACAACCCAGCACCCCATAGTCTCACAACCCAGCACCCCATAGTCTCACAACCCAGCACCCCATAGTCTCACAACCCAGTACCCCATATTCTCACAACCCAGCACCCCCACAGTGGTCCACAACTGTCTGCGGCTTGCTCCAGGGGATCTGATATCCTCTTCTGGGTGCTCCACGCATGTTGTGTACGACAAACAAGCAGGCATATGCACATGCACATATACAGACATAAGAATCAATAATTAAAAAGCAAAAGCCATGCCTCAGCTTCTCTATCCATGATCTGATGAATTTTCTTCTTTTCATTGCACCATCCACTGTCGAGGTCAGTATGGCCTTGGTGAGCTTGACTTACCCCATAACCGCAGCTTCCTAGGCGCAGCCCACCCAGAAACAGTTTCTCCAGTGCCTCACTTTTGGGGAATTTCTAAGGACTACACGTTGCTATTTAGTTAATATATCATGAAAAAATGTGACCACCTTCAAGGCCAAATACTTACATTTTCTAGTTAGCATGTGGTGTCCGTAAAGGGAAATCTACACGTGTAGCTGACAGCTTCTGTTCTTGAGAGCTCACAACAAGCTAGGCGACATTCCCCAGATCTGTGAAGATGCCAGTGCAGCCTCATCCCCTGGTAGAGCCGCCCCTGTGCTGTGCCACAGGGTCCTTTCTGCCCCTTCCTGGACATCCCAGGTAGATCCTGTGTCACAGGGTCTGTGCCACCCCTTCCTGGACATCCCGAGTAGATGCTGCCCATAGTTTCCAATTGTTTCGTATTTGCATTCTAAACTGGATCCTCCCTATGTCAATGCAGAATCTTACCCACTTCAGCATTGGGTTTGTGACAACAGAGCCAGGACTTTTTGTTTGCCTAGTGTTTGGCCCTAGAAATGTTTATTTTTCATTTTTTTGTGAGGGAGGGGAGACTGAAGGGGTTGAACCTAGGGCTTCATACATGCTAGGTAAGCACTGTATCTACACACGCACACACACACACAGGTGCATGCGCACGCATGCACACATGCGTACACACACACACACACACACACACACACACACACACATTCTTTTGAGATCTAGTCTCACTAAGTTGCCCAGGTTGGCCCTGAGCATATCCTGTGTTATCAGACCCGGCTGTCTTTGATCTTTTATGCATGTCAGACTCACCATTTCAAAGATAGCTTTACTCCTTCAGTGTAGGAGGGACTTTGCAGTCACCCCCTGACATGGATCCCTCCTGTCTCAGCCTTGCTCTGCTTGCTTCTTTTTGTAGGAGTGGCCTCATTGTCTCTCACTGCTGGTATTGTGAGATGTCCCAGGTACAGGTACATTCTACTTGGTGTTCATCAAAGCACTTTATACATGCAGTAGGTACTTGCTAACGGACACAAATCTCTGTTCTCCTTTGTCACCTAGCTGCCAGGACCCAAGCTCCTGCCTGTGTATTGTCAAAAAGAAGGGTTTAGGAGCCCGTTTGAGTCTGCTCAGCATCAGGAAGTATGAATGGCTCAAGCTACTGCAAAGGGCATCGGTGGGAAAGGAATGGCTGTGTTAAAGGAGAAAGATCCGTTTCAGGACATGTTTAATGAGTGGATCAAATATGATGGCTGTTTTAGAGCCTAGCTGAGCACTAGTTTTCATGACAAATGAAGACTCACAGACAGCAGAACTCTGCTAGTTTGGCTGCCTGTAGCTTCTCAGAAGAGCTGGACGGCAGCCACTATCAGAGACTAATCGTTTGCGCCCGAGTCCCCATCACAGATTTCTGTGCCGAAGCATTGTGAGGTCATGTCCATCCTTGTGTATGATAGAGAGATTGGTCCTCAGGAGTAGTGGCTACAGGACCGTCGGGTGTGTGGACATTTATCTGGGCTCATCCATCCAGCCCAGCTGTTCCCCTCCTCAACCATTTTCAGCTTACAGCTCCGCTCAGAGCTATTGCCCTTGATTCTCCTTCTCTGCTTCCTTTAGCTGGAGGCTGGAACCTATAGAATAGTGACTGTCTTTCCGTCTTTGTCCCTCCCAAGATCAGTGAGCCCCTCAAGGGTAGAGATTCTGTGTCTTCAAACATGGTATTGAAGGCTCGATGCACGCATGCGCGCGCGCGCACACACACACACACACACACACACACGACTGGGACAGACAGTGGCATGTGACCCTGATTGCCTGGCGGCACATCGCTGACTCCATCTTGGTGACAGGATGCTTTAGGGCTTTATCTGGCCCTCAGATGTGTCACAGCAGGTCACAGCTGGTTGGCGTGCAGACTTCGCTGACATTTTTGCCACCGCAGCTACTCAGGCAGAGAGAAATATGAAGGCATGTTTGCCTCCCAGGAACTCTCATAAATTGGCATGGTCTCTAGCAACTGACTTATTTCTGGACCTCTTTGCTTGGCGATGCTACTAAATGTGTAGGATGCAGACCAGTTCTCTTCTTCCCAGTGAGAATTCCTTGCTGCTCGCTCTCATGACCCAGTGTGTTTGAGAGGCCTTGAGGGGAGCAGTCCCTGGTTATGGCATTTCTCCAGGCTGTTAATACCCTCTGCCTCCTACTGCCCTGCTTTGGCTCCTTACACAAACCCGCTGTCCCATTAGAGGCAGGTGTCAATCCCTTGATGACCACCTTCCTTCTTATGAATTTACACATGTAAACATGTGATAGCAGACATGGGGTTTTCTTACTTTTTTTATTCAAATAAGATTTTATTCCAGAGTCTTTGTCTCTGCATTTCTTCCTTCCATCCCTTTCTTCCTTCCTTTACTATGCACACTCCACCAACATCTTTATAAAGAGACCTTGGTCCTCTGAGCCTGTGAACCTCTAGGTTTCCGTTCAAGTACTTCACTCATTCCTAGGAAGTGTACACTTGCCGCAGCTCGACAATTCAGTTTGTGGAGGAATTAATCATCCAGTTTTACAAACATTCTCTATGTCTATATCTATGGGCATCAACCGTCTAGAGCAGTGGTTCTCAACCTTCCTAATGATGCGACCCTTTCATACCGTTCCTCAGGTTGTAGCGATCCCCAACCATAAAATGATTTCACTTCTATCTCATAACCATAATTTTGCTAGTTATGAATCATGATGTAACTATCTGATATGTAGTATATCTGACATATGACCCCTGGAAAAGAGTCCTTAAAAAGGACTCATAGGGTCATGGCCCACAGGTTGAGAACCACTGGTCTACAGAAAGCCGTGCTAGACCACTATTTTAGGACTTACACAGACAAGAAACTTCTCTCTGATAGTGCTTTTGCCCATGCCCAGCATGCCCAGCTCTTTACCTACTATTGCCTGTGCAGTGATATTTCATTTGTATTTTGATAAATATAAATTTTACATATTTTAATAAATACAAATCAGAGAGTAAAACAGCCGCACTGGTCAACCTTACAGACCAGGCGGTGGTGACACAAACCTTTAATCCCAGTAGCCACACTAGTTGCCATAGAAACCAAGCAGTAGTGGTGCATGCCTTTAATCTCAGCACTAGAGAGGAATATAAGACAGGAGGAGACAGCTCTCACACACAGTCTCTTTCTGAGATTCCTGGAGGCAGGGTCTCCAGTTCGGACTGAGGTAGAGGTAAGAGCCAGTGGCCGGCTGTTTGTTTTTCTGACCTTCAGGTTGAACCCCAATATCTGTCTCTGGGTTTTTAATTAATCGAGCTACATGCCTGCCTCTCACTTTACACCCTTCTCATGAGTCTTTTGCCTGGCAGATGCACCTTAGCCATGATCCAGGGAGGGCTGGTTGAAGCAATACCTCTGTTTCTGTACACACTCGCATTAGAAAGATGAAACTAGTGATGATGGCCCAGTAGTGAGGGTGTGGGATGATGTTCACTTGGCAGATCTGTTTCCACAAACATGCTAATGTCATCCTCTGTACCAGACACCGTGTATGAGCCTTAGATGTATCAGTTTGGTTAATTCTCTCAAGCTTCTCACGTGGCTTCGGTTAATGTTTTCATGTTACAGATGTTGAAAACAAGGTTCAGAAAGGTTGGGACACTTGCTTCAGAACACATAGTTAAGTATAGGATAGGCCTTGAGTGGGGTGGTCCTACCCTGTATCCTCTGCTCATGGGCACAAAAAGCTTCCTTCTCAAAGTAGTTAAGAGTTGGTAAGGACCAAAATTCCAGTGCGTGCCTGCGCGCGTGTGTGCGTGTGTGTGTGTGTGTGTGTGTGTGTGTGTGTGTGTGTGTACTAGGAATCAAACTCAGGGCCTTGAGCTTGCTAGTCAAGTGCTCTACCCCTAAGCCACATCTCTGGCATGTTCAACAGGGCATCGTTCATGACCTTGGATGCATCAGTACTTTTCACCCCCTCTCCCTCCTTTGCTTATTCAACATTAGCTGGTCTGTTCACAGATTCTAGGAGCAGTTCTTTTTGAAAGCCCCCACCCTATCTGGCTAAAAAAAAGTTCCACATTAAATATAACTTTCTTTACTGTAAATATTTTGGAAGACTTTTTAAAAATAATCTTGCCTTTGCAGTGATCTAGCTATGAAGAACTTATTTAATTCACAATTTACTGTGATTTCTCATTCACACTTGGAAATTCTTGTGAAGTAATTACAAAACCTAAAATACAGATTGTTTCCAAATGTAATGGAATTCCTGTGAGTAATAATTTAACAAATGAGGTTGTCACGTCACTTTGTAGGCATTTAATTAAACATTTATTGATTACGAATTTGCCATATTCTTTTTATAGTTTTGAGCTAGACATACACACAGATGCACACACAGCTTCTCTCTCTCTCTCTCTCTCTCTCTCTCTCTCTCTCTCTCTCTCTCTCCAAGTCTCAAACCCTTCCCTTTCTCTTGAATGACTTTTGGTGCATGGCTGGGCTTTGTAGGGACTTACTGGAACGGCCATGTAGCTATATGGAGTCACAGTTGATTCTCTAGAAGCAGAATGTGGACTCTCTCACTAGGTAGGAGGTTGTGAGACTCCTCTTGCCCCAGATGACTTTATTCATTGGTTTCTGTGGGTGTTAACTGGAATCAGTTGAGTAGGTGTGATGTGTTAGGGCTATGGTGAGGGGTCCCCTATTCAGAGGCTGTCCTCTGAATACTGCCTGTCCTCATGGGCTGTCAACTTCCTTCCTGGGATGAGGGAGACCCTGACATGTCTCCTTCCCTCACTGTTGTATGTTTTTAATGTTTTCTTCCTCTTTATCCTTTCGACAGTACCTTGCTATATACCCAAGATTGGCCTTAAACCTGCAATCCTCCTGCCTCCACTTCCTGAGTTCTGGGATAACAGATATAAGCTACACTGCCTGGCTTATACGTTAGCATTTTGGCCTCTGTGTCATCTGGTCTCCATCTTGTGTGGCTGTTTGTGTCTTTCACTATGCAGGCTACCAGCAACCGGAAAGAACCTGGAGGTGAAGAATCCATCTGGGAGTCACCCGTGTTGGCGTTCTCATCCCAACTGGGGCGCTTAGTGCAGTTTGACTTTAGGCAAACCAGTCAAGCTCCCCGGGTGTTCGTTTCTAGTCTGTAAATGATAATAGCAGCATCCACCTCACGGGTACTAGTCTGGGCTGGCTGGCTTTGTGCTCTGTGGAGCCTACAGCTATTTAAACCCATTTTTTATGATATTCCCTCAAATGCCCCTTGGGAGGCAGGATCTCTGGTGTGGAGCAGCTCTCTCTCAGGACCTCCAGCTGCCATAGGCCCCATTCCTTACTTCTGGGGTATCCTTTCCACCTGGAGATGAAGTCACCTTCCTTATACTGGGCAGAAGCTGAAACAATTCCAGGCCAGCCGTCATTGTCTTCACACGCTTTCTGCTTCATTTAGAGAGGACGGGCTTTAAGGCCCAGTACAGCCCCGCCCTCTGCTACCCTTGCTGGCTTTCTTAGGCACCAGTGAGATGTAGGGACAACCTGGAGTGTGCACACTGGTGCTGAGAAGGTCTGGCCCCAGCAGGTGTGAGGAGAGAGGGATCACTGCCCCTCCCCTGCACAGTGAAGTTCAGGCAGTGCTTTTGTGTGAGACATCTCTTCATAGAAACTCTTCTCTCCACCCTTTGGGTAGTGTAGAAGGAGCTGCGGGCAGGCCTGCTTTTCGTCCCACCCGGCTCCCACATGGTTAGCTTATGCCCCGAAATAACAACACACAAAGTGTTCTTTTAAACACTGCCTGGCCCATTATATCTAGCCTCTTCTTGGCTAACTCTCATATCTTGACTAACTAACCCATTTCTAATAATCTGTGTAGCACCACGAGGTGGTGGCTTACCGGGAAGATTCTAGTGTACGTCCATCTTGGGCTGGAGCTTCATCGCGTCTGCCTTGGAGAGGAGAGGCATGGCATCTGCCTCACTTCCTTTCTTCCCAGCATTCTGTTCTGTCTACTCCACACCTAAGGGCTGTCCTATCAAATGGGCCAAGGCAGTTTCTTTATTAACCAATGAAATCACCTACATCAGGGTCGGGTCCTCAACCAATTCTCAGCTGTCTACTGGAGTTTAGCAGGACTGGTATCTTTCCATCTGAACAGTTGTATCCCATACATGGTGGCCATAATCCCACCCAATCCTTGCCGTAGTCAGCATGGAAAAGTGCTGCCATGATCCCCACTCTTTATCTTAGGAAAGGGACTCAGGACTGGATGGTCTCACCGCAAAGCGGCAGGGTTAGAATGAGAACTGCTCATATGGATGAAGTCATCTGACGGTCACCCATGTCTGGTAGCAGCTGCTGATGGTCAGGGGAACCCTCTCTGTGTGTTCTTCCATCTTCTAGGAGCCTGGGCGAGCTTCCCAGTGTGATAGTCACAGATTCTGAAAGCACCAGGGCAAAGCCCACAAGCTCTAGGACTGGAAGCCCCCAGTTCTCCTTTTACATCGTAGTGGTTGGAGCAACGGACAGGCACACCCAGATTCTAGAAGGGGCACAGCTCCAGTTAACGGAAAGTATCACGTGGTTGGGAAACCTAAACCATGCTCTGAAGTGCTTGTCCCTGATGGAGTGTGCTCTCCCCCTGGAAAGGCCCTGGTGAGAATGACACCCCTCTCTTATGACAGTGGCAGGTGGAGAGAGGTTGAACTATGACAGCGCTCTGATGTCCTTACTAACTTACTGGCTGTTGCAGTTTCTCCAGGAGGCTGGTATCATTTTCAGCTGTTAAAAGTCAGTTAATTATACTGCTGCGAACGAGTAAAATAATTAATAAATGTTAACATTTGCATGTTGTTTTAATTAAGAAATAAATGTCTCTGAATGAAAAAGTGCCTGCTGGCTTACCCGGTAATTATCAGCGTGCTAAAAGCACCCTTTAGAAGGCAGTCTCGAAAGAGCCCTGGCACCAAGGCCGCTGCCTAGGTGAGTCACAGTGACACCTTTCTTTGTAATCCCCAGTGCCCAGCAGGTGAGGAGGTGGGGTGGGGGTGGGGAGGAGAGGCAGCCTTCACCTCCCCTCTTGGGGCAGTAATGTTACCATTATGTAAGATGGAGTTCTAGGTAGACAGTTCTGCTTCAAAGCCTGTCTCTAACAATTCTTTAGATGTCTAGTTCATTTTAAAAAAGATAAACATGGCTTTCATGTTATGAAATTAACCTGTTTGTGACTGACCACCTATTATCTGTGTTGGAACGTGAACTCTTATGGCCAGGAGCCAAATCTTCTGTCTGCCTACCTCCCCCTCTGGTTTCCTTGTTCTCTCTCTCCCTCCCTCCCTCCCTTCCTCCCTCCCTCCTCTCTTCCCTTTCCCCCTTAAAGTTGTAAAACATATCACAGTTGAGAAAAGTGTACCAAGTATAATGAGAAGGTTTTTGACATTATTGTAAGATAAACAGAACAAAACCAGACTCTTGGACTCGGTAACAGAGCATATGACTATAGTGCCTGAGGCCCTGGCTTCAGTCCCCAGCACCACAGACACCCAGACTCTGCCAGCATCCTGAGCATCGCCCCCCTAAAATTCGCAAATATCCTATCTTAAATGATCACCATATGGTTATGATTTTCCCCAGTAGTCCCACCACTTAAGTGCACCTCCCTAAACATCACAGTTTTTGTTCCATCTGGTTTTGAACTTTGGTTACAGTACTGTAGGGTATTGTGAAATCCAACCACCTGTCAGGTCACCCTTAGTTCACCCATTGTCACTGTTGTGTGCCAGGGAAGGAACACACAAGTGTCTCTCTCGGTTGTCCTCTTAAGAGCGGTGATGGATCACCGATGGTGGCGTTCTTGCACACATCTTTCCTGGCTGTTAGAGGTTACATACCTCTCAGTACCGCCACACCCAGGAGGAGGATTTTCCGCTACAGGCGGGGAGGAGGTATTCAGCTTAGTAGCTGATACTGCGAGCAGTTTCCTGACTCTTGGCACACTCTTCATTTGCACGTGGAAACTACTGTTGCGCTCTTGAGGCATTTTGTGGCATGGGTGTTTGATGTCAGCCCTGCAGGGAGTGTGCAGTGCACTCTCACTGTGGCTTGAGTGTGTGTCTTCCCAGCCACAGATGGCGCTCAGCTCCTCCTTATGTTTAGTGGTCATTTGTGTGTGTTCTCCTGAGGAACATCTCTTCAACTCTCTTGCCATTTTTGATATTGGGTTCCCTCTCGTTTCAAAGTTTTAACTGGCATCTATTGGATTTTTAAATGTGGGCTTGTTGTGAGCCTCTTTGAGTTATATGTCTTAAAATCAGCTCTTGAACTTTTAATTATCTTTTTCTCTCCCTTATGCTGATTGAAATAGGTTTTTCTAAAATAAAATATTTATTTTTATTTTGTCTATGAGTATGTGTGTGTCTGTGCCTTGTATACGCTGGTTCCCAGCAAGGCCAGGAGAGAGCATCAGATCTTTCAAACTCAGAGTTTCGGGCAGTTGTAAACCACTTGTGGGTGCAGGGGATTGAACTCAGGTCCTCTGGAAGAACAGCAGCTACTCTTAACCACTGAGTCGACTCTCCAGTTCCCAAACAGAGGTTCTTAATGTTGTTCAATAAAAAAAACCTTAATTTGAATATATTCTAGAACATTTCTCTCTTCTTTGTGGCAGTAGGATTTGTTTTCCATCATGAACTCTCCTGTGTTGTCGGAAGACTTTACAGTCTTTGGCTCTCACTTTTGGGCTATAGTCTAGCTGGATCTGGTTTTGGGGAATGGCATGGGCAGGAGCCAAGCTTTGATTTCTTCCTTTGTCTCTTTGACCCAGGATCTATGTTGCAAAATCTGTTTCTCCATTATTCTGGAGGCTATGCTTCCCCCAGACTGTCTCTGTCCCACCCACTTCTGCAGGCCATGGGACTCTCTTGGATCCTTCCCATCAACCCACCGACTGCCCAGAATGGAGAGTGGCCCCAGGCTCTTCGGAACCAGCATCTCTCCTTTCCTTCCACAGGGCACACCAGTGAGGTCTGAGGACTCCCCCTGCCTTCTCAGGCTCTCCTCCCCATGTCTTCATGTCATAGCACCCAAAGAGCACCAGGCAT
This sequence comes from Microtus oregoni, assembly GCF_018167655.1. Classification (NCBI taxonomy): domain Eukaryota; kingdom Metazoa; phylum Chordata; class Mammalia; order Rodentia; family Cricetidae; genus Microtus; species Microtus oregoni. The sequence goes on from NW_024543221.1 coordinate 5,354,902, forward strand.
GTCTGATCCTATCTGGCTCCAGAGTGACAGAGTGGGCAGGTCTTAGGATGAGAGAGCGACAAAGGGTTGAGCTGACTTCATGGCAGGCATAAGGGAACCCATGAAGAGAATGGCTGAAGGATGCTCTTAAAGGAGAGGAGCAGACACTTGTGTTGAACATGGTGGGGGCAGGTGGTGACTCCAAGACTAGACTTAGTGGCTGTGCCAGTGGGGTTCCTCATTTGGCAGCATCACTGGGGACATTATTTCTATGAATCTAGGGTGTACACTTACTTGGTAGAGACACTATTTTGTAACGCTTAGGTGACTGCATAGGGTGAATGATTGATATTTTATGGATCACAGATGATTGTGTCAGTGTCAGAGCGAGAGAAGGGAGGCTGCTGGTCAGTGGGGAGATGTAGGACATTTTAGAACATGCGTATGGCATGTGTGTATGCTCCTGCATGTGTGGTATCCCCAGACTTCAAACAGAGTGAGGAGAAGAACAACAAGAGACGAGTCAGAACGAAAGGGTTGCCAAGACCTCTGAGACCTTTGGGAACTATTGGTGTGGATTCTTAACCATTGCTAAGCCCCTCCTCGGCCACAGGGCACTAAGGATGGCCCAGATGCTGCACTTGGCGGGGAGAGGAGCCAGACTCTAAGTCCCTCCCCTTCTGGGATTGGACAGACAGGTGTTTATGTTAAAAAACCAGATGGTTCAAGAGAATTTCTAAATTTACACCGTCGGGCACCAGGTTTCAAACTAAATTTGGTCTCTGCCTTCCAGCCTTCCTGTTGCCCTGGTTGAGAATAGTCTCCATTTCACCAGCCATATGCTCCCTTCACGTCTCTGAGACAAGCGGCATCTCCAGTGTCTTCCCACAGATCGGACAGAATCTTTAACAAAGCCTGTGGCGTGACTGCGTGCCTTCTGGCTAGGGGCTCCCAGGTGGACCCCAACGTGAAGAAAGTAGTCATATTTACACTTGGTCTGATAGAATGGGAGCCCCAGACACTCATATGTTGAGCTGTGCCTTCTTCTGGACCGGCCAGGCCTGTGCATCTAGGGATTTGACTTCTTGGAACTCCCTTTCCAAACAAGCAAGCTCTGATGATAGTCAGCTGTGCCTCACCATCAATCAAGGCTTCCAAAGCACTCTGTGCCCTAGCTACAACTGGCAGAGTGTGGTAGAAGAAACCATCTTGACCATGTAGAGATATGTCTTTGCTAGTCATCTTTCTTACTGTAATGAATATCCAATTTATGAAGAAGGAAGAGAGGGAAGGTTAATTTTGCCTCACAGCTTTAGCGGGGGCTCAGTCGGTGGTTGTTGGCTCTTGAACCTGTGGTAATGTAACACATTGTGGCAAAGAAAGCTTTTTAGAGCAAAGTTGCTCGCCTATAGTCAGGGTATGAAAAAAAGAAAGGAAAAGAAAAAAAAATAAAGGGCTAGGGTTCCCCTCCCCATCTTTTTCAAAGACATGCCCTTAGTGATCTGAAGGCCTCCCACAGGGCCCTCCTCTTAAAGACTCCAGCTCTTGCTACCCTGGAGCCAAACCTTAGAACATGGGTCTTTGAGTGACATCCCAGACTCCACATCATAGCAGTATCTCTTATTGTTTTTGTTTTTGAGATAGAGTCTCATATTGTCTAGATTAGCCTTGGATTGACCATCCCTGCTTCAGCTTCCCAAGTGCTTGGATTACTCTGTCTCATACAGCATCTTATAAATCTCTCTTTCTCTCTCTCTCTCTCTCTCTCTCTCTCTCCCTCCCTCCCTTCTCTCCCTCCCTCCCTCTCTCTCCCTCTCTCTCTCTGCATGTGTGTACATACATATTCACAGATGTATGTGAGTGTGTAGGTGTGTACACATATAGCAAGCTCATAGAGACTAGGGGACAACCATGAATTTAAGTTCTCATTTTCCACCTTATTTGAGACAGGGCCTCTTATTGTTTGCCTGACTCACACCTTCCAGGGTGACTCACACCTTCCCGCTCTGCCTGCCTCCCATCTCCTGCGGGCGGGTTGGGGTTGCGATGGCGCTAGTCCTCCTGCTTGGATGGGAAGAGTCTTTTCCACCGGGTGTTTCTCTGGACCTCTTTTTCTTTCTCTAAAGACGACAAAAATAGAGAATGAGTCTGCTGCAGCTGCAGCTTTGGTACTAGTCTTTTGATGAAAAGACTCCATTATTGTTTCTGCAGCACTGCCCCTGAGCCGGATAGGTGAGGTTGAGACCATCACCAGGGCTTGTCGAGGCCCCGAGGCAAATCACTCTGTACACTTTCTTGGCTTCCCACTCCTCGCTTCCCTTTGACAGCCCAGCATTTTTATCCTGGTGAGATCAGGTTAGAAGAGAACTTTAAGACCAATTTGAAGAGAGGAAGAAGGCACACAATGGACCCACGTGACCAGAGGCGCTGAATAGAGTTGTGTAGGCGTTGCCATTTGGTTTGCCTTGGTAAAGTCATATTCAAGGTTGGAGGGTATATTGTGAGTCCCAAGCCTTGTGTCTAAGCAGCAGATGGCAGGGCCACCTCACTGTTCCCCACTAGCCGCTTAGCTCGTGTGCTAGGTGGGATTGCCCTACTTTGCTTGACACCAGCCTGGGTTCTGGCTGCATGAAGGAATAATTATAGTTGAAATGAATGTGTAACAATGCCTAGATAGATGCAGTTCTGTTGGCTCCCGACAGATTCTGTTAAGAGAGCCAGAGCAGCCGTCACAGGAGCAGACACCCCTCTGCCAGCCCTGTCCCCGTCCCTCTAGCCTTATGTTATAAATGACCCTGAGACCCCGTGTGAGCAGATTTGGAAATCTAAAAAGTCCAGCTGATTCATCTCATCAGAGGTTTTCTCCATAATGGTCAGGCAATAAAACAGGCCATGTTTCCCCAAAATAGTCTGCCACGCTTGGGGGTACTCCTTAATCTGTCATAGTGGGTTTGTAGGGGTGGAAATATGGGATGTGGAGCAGGTCTTTCCCTGGTGTATTTCTTCTTGTAAGGAATATTGTAATGGGGGTTTAAGTTTTTGCTGTCTGATTGTGTGCCCAGAGCCACCACCCTATTAGTGCCAGACCTCACAACCTGAACGGCACTGGAAGGGTGCAATGCACTATGGAAAATGATTGAGGTGGGTACATCTTTAATTTTGTTTCAAAGGAAGGAGGCTGCACATTTATTGGGTTTGTTCGCTGGGCCTTAAGTCAGGCAGCTATGAATCCCAAACTGACTGTTTTTGCAATCTGTGTGTCGGGCCTTCTGTTCTAGCTGTCTTCCTAGGACTGTGAGCACCAAGCCTCTGAATCTGCCATTGTCAAGTCTAGATTTTCTCCCCTTGCTGTCAACACTTCCTAGTGTGGGGTAGACAATGCTTCCCTTGGAAGGTTTTCTTGAGCTCTTGTGGCAGCTCCTGCTTCTCTCTCACATCAGGCAGCACCAGGGTGCACTTTGCTTTTCCTTATTAAGATGCATTTCTCCAAGCCTGACACACAGTAGCTGCTTATTCACTGAGCTGTAGAAGGTGCTGTCCTGTGCCTCATCCTCCTGCGCCACTGCCACCGTCACCGGGGTCAAGCCAGCACCTTTCCTTTCTCTTCTTTCTCTTGTCATTCATCAGTTTAGCAGAATGCCAGCAGCAACCTAGTGCTTGCCTAACCTTCTGCCTTTAAGAAAAGAAAGTAATTTCAACTGACTTAGGAATTGACTGACTGCCACTTCTCTGAAGTCTTCTCAGGTGAAATAATACAACTCTGGATGGTTTGCTTATCCTTCTGTCTTCCAAGCATCTTCAAGAAAGAGAGAGAAACACTGCAGATAGATCAGAGCCAGACCCCCATGGCCACAGTGCCAGCCCTGCCGTGATACTCTTTGGTTTGTGACTCTTTTTGTGACAGATGTTTTCAAGTTGGTTTGGGGTTGTATTTTATCGGACCCAGCACATCCTCTAAGAGTGGACACTGAGACGATCCCGTCTCGCTCCTTTCTTGCCTGCTATGTGGCATAGTCGGTTACGCGTTATATGCACAACCATGACCAGGCAGAATATGCTACATTGCAAAACCCACCCCTGCCCCTGCCCCATTGCTAGTCCTTTCTGCATAGACTTCCATTTGTCCCAAGGTTTTCACAAAACTTTCTAGTTAGAGGCAGAATCCCACAAGTGATCTGTCGGAGGGAGGGAGCAACATCCAGAAGTCTCTTTTTAGCTGTGTTGGTCTAATGAACCTGGTAGCAACCAGGAGTGGGGACCTTGCCTGTCCTTGACCTTGAACAGACCTTGAATCCTATCCTGTGGTGATATTCTCCAGCCTATCAACTATCATTTGATTTGCAAGAAAACCACGACTAGCTTTTGCTCAAATTTATTTTAAAATATTTATAGGGAAACAAGAGTTAGAAGAACGAGCAGCTGAGGCATGCCAGTCACCATATGTGTTTCCCTTAGTCACCATCCCTTTTAACCGCTTTGATGAGATATTCACAAAGAACAGTCATAAAATGCAGTATGTGTGGATTTCAAACGGAGGAGACCAGCGCTGGGCTTTCCCCTCTGTCCCCGTGTCCTTCAGAACTCTGTCTTCTTCTCAGATACTGCCAGTCTCCTGAATTTTGACTTCACTGTTCACTCCCTTCCCAAACACCACTTTTTTTTTGCTATATTCCTGAAATAATCTGTGACTTGGCTTTGTGTGTCTTTGGACTGTGCAAGGTAGAATCATAAGGTCTGTGCTTTCTGTGACTTACCTTTTCCACTCAAATGTTCTACCTTGGGATTTATCTGGTTGTTGTGTGTCACTGTCACAAATTCCTGTTCATCACGATGTGGTCTTAGAGCATGTGAATATACCATAGTGTTTTTATTCATTTCTGTATTATTTCTATTGAAAAATAATTACAGATAAGACTTTTGTGGCTGTTTTATATGTGCCCTCTCCTTAACATGTACTAAAATTATATTGGTTTTTTGGGGGGTACATTCTAGTAGCATGTTTGACAATATTATTAGTCTCTCTCTGGGATTCATGATTGGGAACAGCTAGCCTGTGGGTTCCTGGCCATGGCAAAAGGAATCACCACTTTGTTCTTTAGAAACAGAGTGATTTCTGATCTCCTGACTTTCCAAGTCTAAATCAGATAGGAATCCCTTTCATTGTATTAGTATCTTGAAGTTGTGATTAGAAACCAGTCATTTCTATAGCCAGAACTGTCTAATATCATAACGCTGTCCAAGGAGTTTCTGAGGAAAATTATGGGTATATAATAGGGTAGCGTATGGAACAGGGGTGGGACCTGCCACCAATCTTATCTCTACTGTTTTACAAGTGTACAAATACGGAACTTTGTGGAAAGCACACATCTTCCACAGGGCATGTTTGCTAGTTAAGTTAGTGCACACAAAAGGTACCTAATCAGAAGAATATTAGTTACTTTTCTATTGTTGTGAAGAGAGGCCATGGTCAAGGCACCAGATAGAAGAGAGAGTTTAATGGGGCTTACTGTTGTAATATGAGCGGCGGGGCTGTGTCCCCAGCACCCTGGCCGCCTGCTAGCTTATGCCGCGAAATGATTACACAGACGCTGTATTCTTTTAAACACTGCTTGGCCCATTCTGCTTGGCCCATTAGCTCTAGCCCTTACTGGCTAATTCTGATATCCTGATCAACCCATCTCTAATAAACTGTGTAGCACCGGTCTTACTGGGAAAGATTCAGCATGTCTGACCTGGCGGCTTGCTTCATCGTGCGTGTCTGCCTGGGAGAGCAGAGCATGGCTTCTCTGAGCTCACTTCCTCTTCCTCCCAGCATTCTGTTTTGTTTACTCCACCCACCTATGTTCTAACCTATGAGGGCCAGCCAAGCAGTTTCTTTATTACTTAACCAATGAAACAACAGATAGAAAGATGACCCTCCTCCATCAGCTTACAGTTCCAAGGGTTAGCATTTAGGGTCATCATGGCAGGGAGTATGGCAGCAGGCAGACAGTAGCTGAGATCCTGAGAACTTACATATTATCTGCAGGTAGAGGAGAGGGAGGAAAGGAGGGAGGGAGGGAGGGAGGGAGGGAGGGAGAGAGAGAGAGAGCGAGCGAGCTGGAGTTAACTCAGAATTGGGGTTTTCCACAATGATAACTATGCAAACTTGACTAAAGCCTTAAAATCACTTCCCCAGGGATTGGGAAGTTATTTATTTATTTATTTTTTTTGAGACAGGGTTTCTCTGTAGCTTTGGTGCCTGTTCTGGAACTAGCTCTTGTAGACCAGGCTGGCCTGGAACTCACAGAGATCTGCCTGCTTCTGCCTCTCAAGTGCTGGGATTAAAGGTGTGCCTGGTGATTGAGAAGTTATTAGACATTATGATCCCTAGTTTAGTCACATAATTTTTTTCCTTTCGAAGTTAATGTTTGCCTTTTCTGTTTGGTTGGTTTTCTATCTTCCTTCCTTCCTTGCTTTCTTTCAAAAACACATTATTCTTTCATTTATTTTTTATTACTAATTATGGGTATGCATGTGTGTCTGTGTAGGTATGGGCTCATGAGTGTAGGTACTTATAGAATCCAGAAGAGGGCATCAGATCCCCAGAGCTGGAGTTACAGGTAGCTGTGAGCCACTGAGATGGATGCTGGGAACTGCATTTATCTCTCCAGCCCTACGATTAGCTTTTTTTCTTTGTTTTTGATTTTGTTTTTCGATACAAGGTTTCTCTTTGGGGCTTATCCTGCAAATTGCTCTGTAGACCAGGATGGTCTTGAACTCCCAGAGATCCAACTGCCTCTGCCTCCCAAGTGCTGAGATTAAAGACACACACCACCACCACCCAGCAAGATTTATTTATTATAAATACAGTGTTTCTGTCCGAATACATGCCTGTATGACAGAAGAGGGCACCAGATCTCATTATAAATGGCTGTGAGCCACCATGTGGTTGCTGGGAATTGAACTCAGGTCCTCTGGAAGAACAGTCAGTGCTCTTAACCCCTGAGCCATCTCTCCAGCCCCATGATTGCCTCCCTCCCTCCCTCCTTCTCTCCCTCCTTCCCTCCCTCCCTCCCTCCCTTCCTCCCTCCCTTCTTTCTTCTCTCTTTTCCCCCTCTCTCTCCCCCCTCACTCCCTCCCTCCTCCTTCCCCCTCCCTCCCTCTCTCCTTTCTCTTTCTTTCTTTTTCATGATTAGCTTTCTTTATGCTTTCCACTAATTCACCCCTTAATGCCTGTCTTGGTTTGGGTTTTTACTGAGGAGGAAAGGGTTTATTTTTGTTTACATGTTCTAGTTCATTACTGGGAGGCAAGGGAGGGAGGCAGAAACTCAAAACACGGACATGGCTAGTTTAACCTTCTTTCTTATATCATCTAAGATCCCCTGCCCAGGGGTAACACACCATTGCCAGTAGGTAGGCTTTCCCACCAATTATTAATCAAGGAAATGTCCCATAGACCTTCCTACAGGCCTGTCTTATGGAAGCCTTTTCTCAGTTAAGATTCCCTCTTCTGGGCTGGAGAGATGGCTCAGTGGTGGGCTGGAGAGATGGCTCAGTGGTTAAGAGCATTGCCTGCTCTTCCAAAGGTCCTGAGTTCAATTCCCAGCAACCACATGGTGGCTCACAACCATCTGGAATGAGGTCTGGTGCCCTCTTCTGGCCTGCAGGCATACACACAAACAGAATATTGTATACATAATAAGTAAATAAATAAATATTAAAAAAAAAGATTCCCTCTTCTGAGAAGTGTCTAGGTTTGTGTCAAAGGTGACGAAAGCCAACCAGGACCCTGTCTGAACTGCTCTTAGTGCCGAAACGCATTGCACATTTCTATTAATTTTATCTTAATGATCCCAGAGCCTCTTGACCAGCTCTAGCCTGGGCAAGTGACAGAGCACTGTGTTAGTCAACTTTCCATCTCCGTAGAAACCACGCAGGGCGATCAGCCTCTGCTGGGAAAGAGCTTACTTGGGCTCACAGTTTTGGTGGTTCTAGTTCACGTGTGCATGGACTTGTTGTTTCTAGACCTCTGGTCTGGGGCGGATCATGGTGAGCGTGTGTGACAGAGCAAAACTGTTCAGATCATGTGTGAAACCCGGAGGAGGAAGGGGCTGGGGTCCCGCTATCCCTCTGAGGGCCCCCAATGACCTGCAGACCTCTCCTTAGGCCCCACCTCTTAGAACCTCTACCATCTCCCAATAGCACTGACCTGAGGAACAAAACTTTGGCATGGGGGCCTTTAAGAACATTCTAGACCTAGGCTCCAGTAAGCTTCCCCCACCATCCCTCAGTCAGTCCCTTCCTCCCTCTTGTGCTCGGCTCCCTGTCTCCTGGATTCAGAATCTTTTTCGTTGCCAGTTCTCTTATTTTGGTGGGACACATCCTTTAATACTTAGCACCGCCTTCAGAGAGGTTGCATAGGAAGTGTTTTGAGATCTTACATGTCTATAAATGTCTTTGTTCTACCCACACACTTTATTTTAGTTTGACTATATAAAGTTCGGATTACAAAACATTTTTCATGCTTCATTATTTTCTAGTCCCCAGTGCTGCAATTGAGAAATCCCAGTGTTTCTGATTTGTTTGTTTTGAGGTAGGGTTTTGCTATGTTGTTCAGGCTAGTCCAGGCTTCTGGACTCAAGGGGTCTTTAGCCCCACCCTCTCAAGATTCTGGGTCACAGGTCGGTGCCACCAGACATTGCTCTTCTCTCTGGGTTGAAGCTTGCTGACCCCCCCCCCCCCCCTCTGTGGCGTTCTCCCTTGTTCACAGTGGAGTAGAATTTCACAGTATATGTTTCTATTTTCATCGCTGTGCTGGGTTCTCACGGGGCTCACCCAGTGTTCAACCCCATGTCTGCTATCCCGGGACCTCTCAGCGATGCCTTTTCTGCACAAAATGAGGAGGGGAACAAACCCACTATTCCAAGTCTTCAGATGGCGGAGTTTGGGAACAGTTTTGTTTTTGTTTTCTTGTCTTTTTTCCCCTTCTCCAGTTTTCCATAAATTCTTTGGCTGTGTTTTTGAGAGTTTTTTTTTAATGTTAACTTGTTACTATTGAGATTTTCTGTCTGCCATCTTATTTTAAATTCCTAAGCACATGGGATTGTTTTAGAATGTATTTTTATCTTCCCATGAGTCCTGTTCCCTCTTGGTTGCTGTTTTCTGCTTGTTTGTTTTAACCATTATTTCCCTCACCTTACCCAGCGATCCCGGCCTCTTTTGACATGTCTGAGAAGGGGTTTTGACATGTACAGTTAGTGGGGATTTTTTTTTTTTGAGACAAGATTTCTCTGTAGCTTTGGAGCCTGTCCTGGAACTAGCTCTCAGAGATCCGCCTGCCTCTGCCTACTGAATACTGGAATTAAAGGCATGTGCCACTACCGCCCGGCAGTTAGTGGGGATTCATGTGCGTTGGAGGAGGCTTGTTGAAGGTGACCTCACTGAGGTGATCTGGTGGCAGCAGCTCTGTGGGGACCTTCTGTTGTCAGTATCCTTAGGTCATTTTCCCCCTTTGGACAAGCTTCTATGGTGAATATGTTTCCCATGGCCCACAGGATACTATCTAACAGTGTGTCAAAATGAGTGGGAGTAGGAAAGGTAGTGGGCTCTCGGGGGTCGCCTGTGGCCCCCTAGTAACCTCCCTAATAGACCTGATTTGCATGTTTTAATATGCTGTCCCTCTCTATCACACCAAGTGCCCCGATGTCTTACCCCCAGATCAGCAGCTAGCCTTCAGCAGAGGCAACTGAGGGGCGGTCCTGAGAAAAGGAAGGACTGGGATCCAGCTGTAGCTTAGGCTTCCACCTGCACCCCCGTGCTTGTCCTGCGTTCAGCCTCCTCCCAGGACCTTGCTGAGGTTTCAGCTTTCTTAGGTCATCCTCCTGCCTCCCAGTCTGTCTCTGCCCTGTTCTAGCTTCTTCATGGTTGTGTGGGGCTTACAGGGAGGAAAGGAGCTGATTTTAGTCTGCCTTTGCTTGTTGGGTCTTTCTATAAACCCAAAGGGGGTTTGAGACTCACAGTCCTCCTATCTCAGCACTGGAGTTACAGATAAACTAGTAAACATAAAAACATACCACTAGTATGTCATCTTCAACCATACCCCCAAATTTCCTTTGTTCTCCATTTAAAAATGAAGGTAGCATATGAAGTAATAGATTTCATTGTGACATTTCATACATATATATTATTTTACTTTGCTCATCTCTACTCCCCACTTTCTTCCCCATCCCTCCTCCTGCTTCCGATGATCCCCTCATCCCCAAATGGTCCTCCTTCTGTTTTCATGAATGCAAGAGAAAATGTGATATTTGGCCTTTCTGACACCACGATCCCCACTTTACCCCACCTCCAGCTCTCCTAATACCCTTCCCCTCTTCTCTACTTCCACATCATATCCAGATTTGTTGACATTAAAAAAAAGCTTTTTAAAATGTATTCATGATGGAGAAAATACCACAAACCATCACTCCCTTCAGCCCCCACTTTTTGCTCTGCTGCATGGGTCTCTTTTTCTGCCAATTAGCCTGGCTGTGTATTTAGACTAACTGACTGGTCACACCCTACCCAAACACATACGAGCTCAGTGCTCTTGAGAAGGGATATGAAGAGCCACACTCACATGCTCCCTTTAAGGCAAGAAAATGATGGCTCTTTGGAAGGTGGTGTTATGGCTTACATCATGGTGGAACAAAGGAACTGTCGTTCTGTGTGTTCAGTATCTTTTGTTGTCCGGCTGGCTTTCTCGAGGCGGCAGACATCGTTTTTCTCGGGGGATGATTTGGGAAGGCCGTGGTTAGTGAGTGCATTTGCTAAGGACTTCTAGGGTGGCATCTAGGTCACCCATACGTTGAGAATTTGAGGCATGGAATGTTCGTATCCAGTTTTGAATAGGTTGAGGAGGACTCTGGGAAACTGAAAGGAGCTGGCTGAAGATGCTTTTCCTGGGTCCCTTTTCACATGTTTGGACTCAGGTAGCAGTGTGTGCCTGTAATATTAAATATTTATCTCTATAAAGGATGGATGAACATGCATCATATAGAGTCGATGACCAAAAACAGTAAATATAAAAAAAATCAGAATACTGTGGAGGCCAGGGAAGGCAGTTTTTATTTCAGGCATCTTTGCTTTATCATTCTAAAGTTAACCAAATTTGACCATTTGGTTTTGGCATTCTGAGACCTTGAGATACCCACTGTCCTGTCTGTGAACCTCTTCTACCTGATCCCAAGTTTATTTACTTCTTTTAACTTCCAGGAGGCCAGGCCTTCAAGTCTTTTAGTGTATTAAGGAGTTTACAGTGAACATTTTCTTATAATGTGTAGACAGTGGTGGTGGTGAACATTGTCTTATAATGTGTAGACAGATGTGGTTGGGATTGTTCTTTTGCAGGGTTTGTTTATGGCAAGCATATTGTATAAAGACGGAGAACAACAGAAGCAGCAGCAGCAGCAGTAATCTCTCTCTCTCTCTCTCTCTCTCTCTCACACACACACACACACACACACACATACACACACACACTTTCTATTCCTAATATACCAACTTGTTTTTAATCCATCTCTAATGAGTCTTCTCTTGATGTCACACAGTCATGTGACTTCAACTGATGTGTTTCTGAGGTTTGCAAGTGTTAAAGGTGACAGCTTCAGACCCCACACGGCACACCTCCCTGGAGCATCCGTGGGCTCTATAAACAGATTATAGAGAATCAAAATCCATTTTTAAAAGCCTTACACTCTATAGAAATTACTCAAACCACTTGAGTGAGTCCATGCAGGCATTCTCTATATCTTCATGTTACATATGTAGCATCAGTATTGTTTTTCTCTATATCTTCATCTTACATATTTAGCATGGGTATTGTTTTTCTCTATGTCTTCATGTTACATATGTAGCATCGGTATTGTTTTTCTCTATGTCTTCAGGTTACATATTTACTATCGATATTGTTTTTTTGCTGTGATAAAATATGTTGACCAGAAGCCACTTATGGAAGGATTTATTTTGGCTTAAAGTTCTAGATCCTGAGAATCCACCATGGTGAGCAGCAGGCCTGGTGACAGGAGCAGGAAACTGAGAGCTCACATCCTCAGCTGTAAGCATGAGGCAGAAAGAGTAGGCCGGAAGTGGTATAAGGCTTCTTATCTCAGAGCCTGCTCCCAGGGACAGTACTTCCTCCAGAAAGGCCATACCATCTAAACATTCCCAAACAGTACCACAGCTGGGGAACCAAGGGTTTGAGTCTTGAGACTCTAGGGGACAGTTTCCGTTCAATTTGCCACACCATCCCAGGTACCCAACTCAGAGTTTGGGAAACACTTCTGGCAGTGACCAGAGTCACAGTTGACCAGAGAAGGCAGGGTATGAGCAGGATATGAGTTTTAGAAGATCTCAAGTGTATGTCACAGAGGAATATGTGTTTGGGGAGGTTCCGGGGGAGAAGATGACATCAAGCCTGGCTGGTGGATGATTGAGGACTAGAGGGTCAGCTAGAGAATGGGCCAAGGATGCAGACTTTGGTGGAGGTTGAGCTTAGAGACTGGGTTGTTTGGTTCAGGGATGCCTGATAAGAGCGTTTTTAAGCTACCTTTGTTGGGATTCCACCTCTGGAGATTCTGGCTCAAGAAGTCTGGTGTGGTGTCTAAGGATTCTGTGCTTGGGAAAAGCTCTTCAGCTAATTTCATTGCTTTCAGTGCTTAAATCCCCCAGAAATAGGAGGCGATCACAACAGCTCATTTTGAAAGTGATGGAACTGGGATAAAAAGAGTTAAGCGTGAGAGAGATTATGTAAAGCAAGAACAGAAGAACATCAATAGGGCACAGCTCTCTACTCCAGCATGCCTTCAGACTGGACATGCTGGGTGTCCACCCTACTGGCAGCCGCATCTGCTTCTCTTCCCAGTCCACCCCAGGAAACAGTATCACTCACTCCATGTTTCTTTGAGAAACTTGTAATAGTTTTTGAAAAGAGATGTTTTATGCACATTATTATTGCTGATGTTATTTTTGTTTGCAATGCTAGAAAAGCTATTATAATTTATCTTCTTTATCTATATTCAATTATTCCCTTTAAGAGAGAGTTATAATACACAGAGAAAAGACATTAGGAAAAGAATCTTCAAGTTTCTGTTGCATAGAGATGGACAATCCCCATAAACAACACAGCTCTAACTTGTCCTTGAACGTCTTCAGAGTAATGGGAGATTCAGAGATATTATTATGCTCATCATATTTAAGACAGCTAGGTACTTCTTAAGTGCATTTAAGTCTTGTTTGGAGACTAGAAAAAAAATAATGGGTTCCATCACAAATCCTTTATGTCGCAGCACAATGTTTCATTAAAGGCAGAGAAAAGAGCTGATGTAGGGCCTTCCTTTTTGGGGAGGCTGATTCTTTTTGTGATTCTTTTTGTCAGTTTAACAAAGACTGACTTGTGGAAATATTCACATATGCAGCCATCAGGATAGCAAAACTTGAATTTGATGAACAAACATATTTATCATTTGCTATATTTTATTTTGTCTCCATGACTCAGCATCAGTAATTTTCCTTGAAAAACTGAAAACAAAGTTTTCTTCCTTGTGAAATACTTTGTTCTTTGGAACAGTCCTAGTATGTGGCTTGTTGAGTTACTTTTCTATTGCCCTGAAGAGACACCATGAGCAAGACAACTTATAAGACAAAGTATTTAATTGGGGGCTTGCTTACAGTTTCAGAGGGTTAGAGTCCATGTTCACCATAGTGGGGAGCATGGCAGGCAGGCAGGCAGGCATGGCAGGCAGGCAGGCATGGCGCTATAGAAGGAGTTGAGATTACATCTGATCTACAAATAAAAGGCAGAGGTGGGTGGTGGTGGTGGTGGTGGTGGTGGTGGTGGTAGTGGTGGTGACTGGTAGTAGCTTGGGCTTCTGAAACCTCAAAACCCACCCTCCAGTGACATCCCTCCTTCAATAAGGCCACACCTCCTAATCCTTCCCAAACAGTCCACCAGCTGTGGTCTAAGCATTCAAATATATGGGCTAGTGGGGGTCATTCTTGTTCAATCCACCATATGGCATAATTAACTCTGTGACATTTTCTTCACTTAGTGTAAGACCATGGAGGTCTCAGAAATGCCATGTAGCCTGGCTCTGTACTGGTCCTATGAAGCTAGGGTCAAGGAATGTCACAGAGAACATGGCTTATGGGCTGTAAGATACAAGACAATTAGGAAGCCCACAGAAGACTTGTCTTTCAAATACGCTTGGTTTATTCACACAAACATTCCTTATAATATCGTGTTAGCATACAAGTTAAACAGCCATCTTACCAAGTGGGGAACAGCTGCTTGTTGTTCTTCAGTGAGGACTTTGGAAGTGTTCAGGCTCAGCCCACATCCACCGTGAAGTCCTTTAGCTATGGCAAGCCTGGGAGGACGGTACTGATTGAGGTGCCAGGGGACCCTTGAGAATTAGACGGACAGCTAGGTTAACGCTGACAGGTGGCCCCGTGTGGGCTCAGCCACAGTGCCATTGAAGCCAGGGCCACCCGCACAGCCTCAAGTCCTCTTGTAGATCGGTATCAACACCAAGGCCACAGAAGCCCTGTCTCAGGAGCTTGGCAGCATGATCCTAGAGACCATTACCAAAGTTTCAGTTTTCCTGTCATTTTACTGGGCGGTAGCTTTGCCTATCAGGACTGACAGCTTGGTGCTGGCTCACTGATCAGCTTCGCCTAGGGGTTAGCTCATTAGCATATCAAGGCCTGTCCTGGCTAGGCTCCTAGCTGCACTGCCAGGTGGCCTGCCAGGGGCTTGCTTCTGAGGCCCATCTCTTATCAGAGCTACTTGGTGGTTATTTCAAGTCACACAAAATGGCCTTTGAGATATAGAAAATGATTTTTAAGTTCTGTTCCTAATCGGTGTGTTTAGGAGTGGGAGTGTTACCAATCAGATGGCTGGTGTCCTTATTCTCCACCGGGCTAAGAATCGCCAGGAAACAAGGAACAGCTAGCTCTTCAAGGACCTGGCTTTGGGGGTTTCTGTATTCTCTGGCATTTGGCAGCAGAGAACATGGCGGCAGGCCAGCAAGAGCTGCAGCAGGTGGCGCCCTCTAGTGTCACAGCCCTCGGGCTGACCTAGGGTACTGGGACCCTGAGCTCTCCAAATTTTACTGCACAGGGCCAGGCCTGGGAAACTGGGATTCCTCAGCTCTCAGCAGAGTCTGGTGTTAGAGCTTCAGGTGGGCCCGTGATGACAGCTCTCGTGGTGGGGTGTCCATGGTCCTTGATCTCAGAGATCTGACAGCTCTTTAGGGTTCTCCTGGTGACTGGGGTATGCAATTTCTCTTCTCTGGCCCCTTGCAACTTCCCATCCCTCTTACGCCTCTGTCTGCTTCTGCGATCCTTGTTTCTTTCCCGGCACTCTCTCAGAATGTCCGGTTGTCTCTTGTTGCTATGGCTGCTCTCTTGGTTGGTGCCATTTGGGAAGCTGCTACCAACACTCCTTTTGCCGCTGTGAAGTCTGCTATTCTTAGCAGCTGGTCTTGTGGCTCCCTCTCTTTTACATCTGCCCAGGAAGCCGGCTGACTGTTCTGCCACTTTTGCAGCTTGATTTGCTGTCCACTCAATGCTCCCTCTGCTCGGATGTCAAGCCGTGGGCTGCTCCACTGCCACAGGCATGCTGACTGCTCTGGCATTGCGGCCACACCACAGTTTCTGCTGATTTTGCCGTGTGCGGTCCTCTAATGTTACAGCTCTTATACCCGGCGGCTGTTAAGAGGCCACTCATTAGAGAAACCATTGATTCGGCCCATTATGGCAATGCTAAGGAATGCCACACAGGAGGGTGCTCCCCAGTGAGGATAGAGAGGGGGTATTTGGATCAATAATAGGAAACTCTCATGCGAAAGAAAGTTTGTATTTCTGTCAATCACACTATTGTCTCTTCTGCATCAGTCACAGCTGTCTCTCTCTCAGAAGTATTCCTCCCCTCTGGCCTGGGTGGAAATGGATAGAGCTTGGGATAGAGGAAGGTCGGGTACAAACTGTCAGTCCTGGCTGGGGCTACATCTCCAGCTAGAGCAAGCAGCTGTAGTTGTTGTGTGGCTTCCTTAAGACACTCATGGAGTGATCAGAATGGCTGGTGCTGGCATAGGGATACTCCATTGACTCCTTGGCTGACAATCCTTTTGTTCAAGGCAGCCAGGGCACCAAGGGAGAATCTTACAGCTGACAGAGGTCAAATTGCTCCATCCCTCATCCCTCAGAGTTTTTATTTATTTACGGGCATATTTACCGTAAGAGCTTAAAGAACTTATCCTTATCACTGGGGGTGAGTTTATCAGTGTGCTAACAGTCTGCTCAGGACCCAGGGGAGAGATGGGGCTTCCTTATCTGGCACAGGAAGTCTGCCACTAGCCTCCAGAGGGCAGGTGTGAGCCCTAGACATGCTGTCCTCTATCGTGACAGAGAATAAAGCATGCATTTACGTGAGGCACTCTTGAGGCATTTTGTGTTTTAGTCTGAATCACAGCGTTCCCTTTCTCTTCCACGGAGATCCTGGAGGATCTCTCACAGCCTTTAGGGATTACTCAGCTCCTGCTCCCACTGTTGCCCAGCACTTAACTCCTCAGCAGTTTTGAAATTCGTGTCTCTTTCCCCTTCACTCCCTTCCTAGCTCAGGACGGCCTCAAACTTGATATCCTCAGGCTTCCACTGCTCCGGTGCCAGAATTATAGGCATTCTGCCACACCTCCCCCGCTTTAAATCACACTTGTTTGGCCCACTTCCCTTAGTTACTGTTCTATTGCTGTGAAGAGACCACATGACCAAGGCAACACTTTGAAAACATTTAATAGGGGGCATGCTTACAATTTCAGAGGTTAGTCCATAATCATCATAGTAGGAAGTATGGCATCAGACAGATAGGCATGGCACTGAAACAGCAGCTGAGAGTTTTATATCGAGAGAGAGAGAGAGAGAGAGAGAGAGAGAGAGAGAGAGAGACTAGGTTTTGAAACCTCAAAGCACACCCCCAGATATCACCTTATCCAACAAGGACACACCTCCTAATTCTTCCAAACAGTTCATCAGCTGTTGGCCAAACAAACAAATCCATTCTCATTCAAACCATCACGCCCCTTTATCAAAATCCCAGACATTTATTTTTCAAAGATTCATCATGAAGGCTGACAGATACCTAGCCATTCAACAATCGTGTAATGAACATCGACTCTATGTTGTATTGAAGCCATGACTCAAGATAGTCAGAACACAGTGCCTGAGGGGTCACACACGCACTTCCATAGTCCACATATAAGTATCCCCGGCAGTGTTCAACTACAACCCATTCCTTTACTCTGAACCCCCAGTTCTTGGTTGTTCTGCAGCTGTGCAGCTGCGTAGGGAAGGTGGAGATAGCCTGGGTCATTCAAGCTAGATTAGATTGAAAAAAAAAAAAAAACAGGCTATCTTAGTCTTGAAAGACAGTCTTTCCAGAGACTTGCGGCTTACATAATAAGAGCAGAGCTGGGTCTTCACAGTTTATAGAATTTCTACTGTGTGTATAAGTGGTAACTCTGGGTATGACGCAGGAAAAAAGAGAGCCACCTTCTCCAAGAACTGGGGGAGAAAGAGGCAGAAAGGGACATCTTCAAGGGGATGACCTATCTTTTCAGTGGCATCTGGGTGCCAAATGAAGCATGATTAATAAAAGCGCAGATCTCTACAGGGTCCAGTAGCATTGCTGAGGATGCTGGGAACTCTAGGGTGTACTCTCTGCTTCCCTGGGAAGAAAGTGACAGCAAGTGTGTGCTGTGGGTTAAATAGAGACTCTCAGCACACATTCACCTGGAGCTCTGAATGTGGTCTTCTTTGGGAGCAGTTAACACTTGGTTAAGGATCTTGAGTTGTATTCACCCTGGATTTTGGGTAGATCTAAACCCAGTGATAGTGCATTCATTTGAAAAGAGGGGAAGCAGAGACACTGGAAAGGGGCCATATACGGATGGTGACAGAGATTGGCTCGATGCTACTGAGGAAAGCTAAGAGCTTGAAAAACAGAAAGAGTCCCAGAATGACCACCACTATAGACTCTGGCAAAGGTGTGCCCCTCCTAACCTTGACTTTGGATTTCTAGCTACCAGAACAACGAGAGAATAAGCATTTGTCAGGTGGCACCGTGTTTGCAGCACTGGCATGAGAACGCGGTGTGGGAACAAAGGCCATGCTTTTGGTGGTCTAGGCCTAGGACTGTGTATAGAATCTACACAACCCTCCTAGGAATGTGCGTGTCGAAGGGATGAATTCTGGAGAAGAGTCTGAGACTGGATAAGACCAGCAAAAGCCATGAAGGAGGGCCAGAAACCCAGGATTTCAGCCCCAGGGGCCAACACAGTATCACAGACATTAAGGGGCAGCACACACCGGTGTGCAGATGTGATCATGAGTATCTCAGAAAGATCCTCAGACAAGCTTTATCTGTTAAAATGCAAATGAAATGCTACTACATCCCCCCTTTTTGTATAAAATAAAAAAGAAGGCTATAACTAATATAAGAAAAACTATATACAATAAGTACAATAACTATATACAATATATACAGGCAATAAATGCATCAACAGCCGGGCGGTGGTGGCGCACGCCTTTAATCCCAGCACTTGGGAGGCAGAGGCAGGCGGATCTCTGTGAGTTCGAGACCAGGCTGGTCTACAAGAGCTAGTTCCAGGACAGGCTCCAAAACCACAGAGAAACCCTGTCTCGAAAAACCAAAAAAAAAAAAATGCATCAACAATGTCGAGTCCATTTGCATTTGATAAATTCAGAGAAGATAATCTATATCTGTCGTACCTTGGTGACTCCAAAGTCTTGTACCTGACTTGGAGTGTGGTTCCAGGGCTCATGCTCAGTGCCGGCAGCATGGGAAGGCCCCTGCCAGAGGTGCCGTCTCGAGAAGTAAGAGTTGTGGCCACAGAAGCTCTGAAAAAAGAAGCAGAAAAAAAAAGAAAGTAGGAGATTTACATTAAAAAAAAATGGGTCTAGCTTAGTAGAGCCTGCTTTTTAAAAAAATAAAACTCTTTAAGCTTTGTGTGTGTGTTTTCAAGATAAGAATAGTTACAGAAAAAATATAGTTTTTGTCCACATCAATTATCATATATAAATTCCGTGCCATTCCCGTATTTCCTATGCTCAGCTGGGGACTTCTGTAGATAGGGATGATGGCATCCGTCTTGAGCACATCTTTGGATATTGGTGTCCCCAAGATCTGGTGGGGTGGCCCTGACTCAGCCTGTGGTCTCACTGAGTGTTTTCTGGGAGAGTGAAAAGCCTTAAATGTTTAACTAATATTATTTTTTGTTTTTTTTCTTTTTGTAAAAATATTTTTTAGTGGGGCTTGGGAGATGGCTAGGTGGTTGGGAGCACTGACTGCTCTTCCAGAGGACTGGGGCTCAGTTCCCAGCACCCACATGGCAGCTCACAACTGTCTGTAACTCCAGTTTCAGCAGATCTGACATCTTCATACACACACACACACACACACACACACACACACACACATATACAAAACCACTAATGCACATGAAGTAAAAATAAATAAATTAAAAACTGTTTTTAGCTGAAATAGAATTACATTACTTTGTTCTTCCTTTTCTCTCTCCAGCTCCTCCCAGCTATTCTCCCTTGAGTATCTCCCATGCTCCTCCACTCTTGAGTTGATAGCCTCTTTTGCTTTGATTATATTTGTTACATGGTGTGTGTGTGTGTGTGTGTGTGTGTGTGTGTGTATGCACAAATATATACAAATAGAATCTTCTGAGTCCAGTTTCTGTTGTCTGTGTATATGGTCTCAAGGATGCCCACTCTGGGCAACCTGTAAAATGACTCATCCCTAGAAGGGGCTAATTCTCCTCCTGGCAGTCAGAAGTTTCCTGTAGTGTTTTGTCTATAGGTGGGACCTCACGCAATTTTCCTCCTTCTACACGAACACGGCTCTGGGATGGAGAAATTGGAAGAGCCAGGAAGTCTTTCTCAGAAATGGTTGAAGAGCTGAACAACGACAAGATCAATGACATGTTAATGTGGAAGGGGGAATATTCTTGGGATCCCACTCCTAGATAAAGAATTATAGGCAGCCTTTTGTTTTTTCCTTGGGTATCTTTATTTCAAGTTTGATAGAGTCCTGGATTTTTCTTTTTAGGGCTTCTGTCGCAGACTAGTACGCTGCGAGGATGTAGGCAAAAGGCAGGTTCATTGTGGTTCACTGTGGGGAGCCAGGAGGTGGCAGTGGCCCCAGTTATGAGTCTAGTGCAAATTCCCAGTCCCAGTTAAGAACTTTCTAAGTTCAAGTATTCTGGCTCCATGACAAAGTCTCCTTCCTGAGCCTGTGAAGATATGAGAGGTTAAGGCGTGATGCTTAGGAAACAATATAATATTTGCTAGGATCTTTGCTTCTCTTTAAGACAAAAAAAAAAAAAATTCAGACACCCACAGTGTAAATTAATTCAGTTGTAAATAACCCTCGAGACGCCCAGGAATCTGACGCAGAGGTGTCTGACAGCACGTCCTGAGTAATTAGCCAGGTTTCTGCACAGTTTTTGGTCTGTAGCAACACAAGGCGACACGCTCTTATTTCTTCTCTCTGACTTCATGGTGCTGAGTTGTGGAGCTGGAAAACAGCTTTGGACTTGGGCGGCCAAGGTGTTGAGCTTTCGACACCTACAGCAGGAGGAGGGATAGTCCTGGAGGACCCCTGCTCTCTGCTTCAAAGGTGACTTAGCATCCAGCGTGAGATAAGACACAAGCTGAGCTCTGACCCTTTAAATAGTTAGATTCATTTTTTACCAGGGATCATAATATCCAATGATTTTCCAATGCCTGGGGAACTGATTTTAAGAATTGAGCCAAGTTTGCATAGTTTTTGCTGTGATGAAAATCCCAGATGTGAGAGTTGGTTGCTGAGTTTGAGCCTGTTGGAAGAGCTCACCATACCCCAGCACCCCCTTGATCAGTTTCCAAACCCATGTTATGTGTGCATTGCTGTGATGAGTGCCTGACACAATTTAAGGGAGGAAAGACTTATTTTGGTCCACGGCTTCAGCCCACCATGGCGGGAAAGGTTCAGTCTGTGGCAGCAGCAATGTGTGTGGAGGCTGTTCACATTGGAGTGGACCAGGAAGAGAAAGGGGCGAGGCCAGCACCAGGGTCTGAATTCTAATCTTCTAAAGCTTCCCATTGAATGACCTACTTCCACAGGTTAGCCCTATCCCCTTAAATTCCTGTTTCCCCGAATTGTTCACCAACTGGAAAATGGGTATTCAGAACACCTGCCTATGGGAGACATTTCAGGTTCAAGGCATAACTCCGTGGGGATGATGTAACCCACTATAGGAACACAGGTATCACTGTTGTAAGTATATGAGCTGAAACAACAACACTTGAATCTCTTTGGTGATGTTAACTATCTGGGGTTAGATGAAGGCAAGCCACACATCTTTCTCTGGGCAAGCAAACCAGTTCTGTTCTGTGTGAGCTGTGAGCTTCAGCCTCTTTCAGGGCCAGTTTCTGGGGTATTTGGTCAGGGCTGCTTGCCAGGTCATTGACAGCATCTGGACACCTTTGTCTCTAATCACTGCTTTGTGTTGGAGTCTTTTTGTGCTATTCTGTTTTCTTTTTAATTTTTCCTGTTGTAACTGAATGTCTGAGAGCAGGTAATTTATTTTTTATTTTTAGATTTTATTGCTGGTGACCAGCAAGATGGCTCAGCAGTAAAGGTATTTGTCACCAAGCCAGATGATGTTGGGTCCCTGGGACCCACATGGTGGAGGAAGAACCGACTGATTCCTGCACGCTGTCCTCTGGCCTCCACACATGGTGGAGGAAGAACCGACTGATTCCTGCATGCTGTCCTCTGACCGACTGGTTCCTGCACGCTGTCCTCTGGCCTCCGCACATGGTGGAGGAAGAGAACCGACTGATTCCTGCACACTGTCCTCTGGCCTACTGATTCCTGCACGCTGTCCTCTGACCGACTGATTCCTGCACGCTGTCCTCTGACCTACTGATTCCTGCACGCTGTCCTCTGACCGACTGGTTCCTGCACGCTGTCCTCTGACATACTGGTTCCTGCATGCTATCCTCTGACCTACTGGTTCCTGCACGCTGTCCTCTGACCTACTGATTCCTGCACGCTGTCCTCTGACCGACTGATTCCTGCACGCTGTCCTCTGACTGACTGATTCCTGCACGCTGTCCTCTGACCTACTGATTCCTGCACGCTGTCCTCTGACCTACTGATTCCTGCACGCTGTCCTCTGACCTACTGATTCCTGCACGCTGTCCTCTGACCTACTGGTTCCTGCACGCTGTCCTCTGACTGACTGATTCCTGCACGCTGTCCTCTGGCCTCCACACATATATGCATGTGCACGCACACATGCAAAATAAACAAAATGTAATGAACTTTACTTATTTGTGTATTTTAAAATTAGAATGAGAAATGGCAGGTTTCCTTATTGCTGCTCATGCACCCACGGTTTTGGCTGACTCTCCCACCTCCTCTTTCACACTGCCCTGTCCTCCCAATCCTACTGTACACCTCCATCCCCAATATCCCTCCTTCCAGTTTCATATCATATGCATTCTATTACCCTCTCTGCTTCCCTCCCTAGGAGTCTCCCCACCATGAGCCCCTTTCTAGATTTTTTTAGCCTGTACCCACACTCTCTTCAGCATACTTATAAATACATATATGTGACAATTAGAATCCAGCATCTGCCTATGAGAGAGAACATGTGGCATTTGTTATTCGCCTGGGTTACTCAGTTAATACAATTTCATTTTTTGTTATGGCTGAAAAATATCCCATTGTGTACCTGTACCACAATTTCATCATCTGTTGATTCAATTTCCTTCCGACACGAAGAGTATCAATAAACATGAATGGCCAAGCGTCTTGGTGGTGGAGATAGAGCTCTTGGGGTGTGCCCTGGAGTGGTGTGGTGAGGTCGTACATAGTCCTAGCTCTAGCTTTTCGTGATGCCTCCGTACCAATTTCTGTAGCGGTTGCCCTAGTTCTCATTCTTACCAACGGTGGATGAGAAGAGCCAGAATTAGGTGCTGTTTATTTCCTTGATGATGACCACTCTGCCAGGGCTGAGATGGAATCTCAGGGCAGTTTTCATTTCCCCATGGGCTAAGGGTATTCATGCTTTTTAAAAAATAACTTATCAGCTGCCTGTCTTTCTTCTTTTGAGAAATATTTATTCAGTTCATCCATTTATTCACTTCTTGGCAGCTTTGTGTTTTGGGTAGGTATATCCCATCCCAGGTAACCCTCTCTGGAAATGCTCTCTCTCTCTCTCTCTCTCTCTCTCTCTCTCTCTCTCTCTTTCTCTCTCTCTCTCTCTCTCTCTCTCTCTCTCTCTCTCTCACACACACACACACACACACAGAGCTGTGTCTCCTAGGTTATTCCAGTTGTAGTCAAGTTCACCATGATGATGGATCATCAGAGTTCAAGGGCAGCTACTTCAGGGGTCTTGGAAAGGGGCTATCATACTCCTGGGCTCTAGACACAAGGGGACTGTTACAAAGGGCCACAGGGCAAAGCACCAATACCAGCAGGCAGAAGGAGTTGGGGGGAGGGGAGTCTGCATTTAATGGAGTTTGCAGGGTTAGTCTGAATGATACATGGGGCTTTGGATGGATTGGTTCCTGACTGGCCTGTGATCACGTCTGTGAGAGCTTGTCTTGATTGACGATTGATGTGGGAGGTGCCACTATGGGTGGTACTAGCCCAAGGAAGGTGGGTCTGGGCTGTCTGAGAGAGATGACCATGAGCCAGAGAGCGAGCCGGTGTGAGCAGCCATCTTCCATTGCTTCTGCTTCGGTTCCTGCTTGAGTCCCCACTCCGACTTCCCTCAGTGATGGGTTGTGACTTGGAAGAGTAAGAGAAAATAAACCCCTTTCTCCCCATGTTGTTTTTGGTCTTGGTGTTGATACAGCAGCAGAAAGAAAAGTAGAAGCCCGAGTGAGGGAACCCAGGCCCAGAAAGATAAGTGTCACAAGTTCTCACTCACTCGTGGATCCTAGCACTGAATCTTGGGATTGGTGTAGTTAACTGGGAGTAACAGTAGAACTGAGGAAACTAGAAAGGGACCCTTGGTTTGGAGGGGAACGAAAGACTTTAAGGGTGTGGAAAGCTCCACCTGAGCCCCACTTCTTTCATTCCAGACCCTGCCCCTGAGATAGCCCGCCATTAGCGGCTCCACCTCTTAGGGTATTTAGAGCCCCTCTTGTGGCTCACCGTCGTGGTTTCACTTCTTCACTGGGACTGCCCAGGAATGCTTTGATCAGATTAAACCTAGGCTTATTAATTGGGCTTGGTTTGATTGGTTGTGTTGGTGGAGAGGCCTAATATTGGGTACAGAAATTTTCAAAGAGGGAGGTAGACCACAGGTGATATGAAGAGGGGAAGGGAGTAGTGGAGAGAGAGGTCTAGGTAGGAAGAGTGATGGGGGTAGGGTAGCGGAGCAAAGGGAGGCTAACTAATATGGACCATGTTTGAGACAGTCATCTGGATGCCTACTACTTCATAACCCTCACATCTATTTAGCATAGTTTATTTGGGGTTACCTTACATGGGGGTAATACTCCTCCAACATGCCATAGGTTGCTAAATAAAAAGCCTAGTGCCACATGAAGGATATCTCACTTGATTGTTTGGTTGGGTGTCCCGGAGACCTCCTCACCAATGCAGGTAATTGCTATTGCTCCTGGTTGCCCTCCAGAACACAGTGATAAGACCTGATTGTTGAAGACACCACACAATTTGGTCACAGAACATGGAGAAATTAAATTGGTCCTGACCAGAAAGCTCCCCACCTCCTGGCTAGCTTTCATAGTACAGAAGGTGCTATGTAGGCAGCTGGTGGGGGTGGGGTGGGGAGGTCATTAATAGTCAGTCCTACCCAGCTGTGAACCCTGTCATATATACACACACATATATATACATATGATGTAGAGTTATAGTTAAATTTATATATTATAGTGACCCACTTCCTCCAACTAGGGTCCACACTTCAAGGGTTTCACAGTCTCCAAAAACAGCACAGTGAATTCAAGACTAAGTGTCCAAATGCTGAGCCTGTGGGGGCTACTTCTCTCTCACGCTGTAGCTGTGGATTTCTGGTTGACCAGATGGCTTTGGTCTAAGAGCTGACTTATTTCTGGCTCACTGTGACTCATACAGGACAGTCTTGTCTAACCCATGCCAAAGAAGGGGCTTCCAGAGCACTAAGTCTGGTGATTCGAGGGTTCAGATTTGGCCCTCAACCCTGTTTCTAGTTCACGCCTGCTCCAGCCCAGGCTCACACACGTCAGGGAAATGGCCAGTGCATAAAGGGGAATGTTTTGAATACATGGCAGCTTAGTTCAGTGGGGGTGTATGTCTCCTTCCCCCATTAGAAACCCCATTCCATGCACAGGGAAACCTGACCAGACACATCCTTTAGCTTGGAATGCAAGCCTGTTCCCTGAGTGGCATTAACTCAGTTTTTGGTGCAGATCAGATACGTTCAATTCTTCCCTTGCTTCCCTGTCAAGCCTCGTGGGAGTGCCAGCAACTCTCTAGCCTTCAGCTTAAATCCACACACTACATTCTCCAGTTCCACCACTACTGGTTCTCAGCAGCCATCCAACCATTCCCCGAGTCCCAACCGTAGACTCTGTCTAGGTAAGACCTTCCCGAAGTCTGTTTCTCTCTCCTGGTGAGTTCAGATATGTGGAGTGTCTTAAGAACTGAGCCTTTAAAAGTGACTATTCATAAAAATTCAAGCAATGCAAAACAGCATCAGAGTTTTGCAGACGTTCCTCTGTTCCTTATCAGACTCAACAGCAGGTAGTGTCTTGCCATGAGTGCTTTCCAGTTGTTCTTATTTGATAACTGCTTCCTAACAGCCTGGATTTACAGGTTTCCCCCTTCATCCCTTGATGCTCTACAGGACACTTTATCCCCTTCTCTTGCACACAGTTGATTCAATAATAACTTTTCTAAAGTTGGGAGCCTGACACCTCCAGCTCCATGCAGAGCTGGTGCCTTTAATTCACTATAACCTGAGTGCTCTGCTTGCTCTCTTCTGCCAGGCTGGCATTGGTTGGGTTCGGATACTGTTTCTTTAGCCTGCTCAGCCCCCATTCATATGTGGAAAGTCTGCAAAGTGCTGGTTCACATGAGCCATACACATAACCTCATGACTTTCTTTAAAAGACTTTAAATCTGAGTCCGAGCCCCCTTGATGCTCGACTGAAAGGAAGTTTGTTATTGGGAATGCAGGAGGATCCTCACAACTTTGGGCAAAGATTCTGGGGGATGGTACCACACTGAAGCACCAGGAGCTTCTGCTTCTGCCGCTGGGTACAGGTCCTCACAGGGTCTTCCCAGTCTTGATCCTTTTACTTCTGAACTTCTCTTTGCTAGCTGGAGATCCTTGGATGCTTAGGCCTGGCCTCTGCCTCCCTGGCATCACACAGCCACAGCTGTATCTTCTACAGCACTGGCTTGATGTAATATGTACATCCTCTTTTTTCTAAACTCTTGGCCTTAGCCTCTCCAGGCTGTAGAAAATTGCTTCTTGCTTCCCCCTGGATGTTGACAGAATCATTTTGTCTCCTCTCCCAACTCCAGGCACCCCCCGATGTCTTCAGAGAGACAAACCTTTCCACCTGATACTTTATTCAGCCACCATTCATTAGCATAACTGCCTCAGCTCTTAACTAATGAAAGATTTCTGTTCTGATTGGTAAACAGTATGGTGGCAGAACATGGTAGAAAAAGAATCAATTAATAATTAAATTCTAAATTAAACCCATCAATTCAGGCTAACCATGATAGGATGTCACAAGGGCCATTGATAGATGGGCCTCCCATGTACTTATTTATTACAAAGCTCCCCCTGCAGTGTGCCTCTCAGTGATACCACTATATTGAAATCGTGATTGTCCCCTGATGCTAATAATCACTACTTTAGATGTATTGCATATACACTGAAATTCTTGCATACATTGTAAACACAGTGTTTCACTACTTACAAGTTTAAGAATTTTTCAATAAAGCAGGAAAATCTACACTTATTAGCATTCTATTAACAGCCGTATACCTGTGTCATCTGCATCTGTGGAGGACACAGCGATGATGTGGGATTCCCCTCTGTATGCTGTGAATACCATCGACTAATAAAGAAACTGTCTTAGGCCTGTGCAAGGCAGAACTTGGGTAGGTGGGAAAAACTAAACTGAATGCTGGGAGAAAGGAGACAGAATCAAGGAGAAGCCATGTAGCCCTGCCAGAGACAGACGCTGGAACTTTACCTGATAAGCCACAGTCTCATGGCAATACACAGATTAGTAGAGTAAGAGTTAGCCAATAAGAAGCTAGAGCTAATGGACCAAGAAGTGATTTAAATAATATAGTTTCTGAGTGATTATTTCCAGGCTGAGCAGCCGGGAACAAACAAGCAGCCTCCTACAACAAATTGGTGTGCCAATGTGGGGCTGACTATATCCACATAAAACCCGAGAAAGGTTGGAAAGGAATTCTAGACACAGAAAAACAAAGTTTAGCCACATTTTTTTTTTTGTGTGTGTGGGGGGCTGGTAGTGTGTGGCAGCTCCCTTAAGAGAATTTTTCTGATTCAGCAGTAGCAGAAAAAAAAAAAGCTGTGTGGTTTTGAAACGGGCCATGTTGCCAGTGTGAACTCTGGCTCTTTCAGGAGGCTGAGCATTTAAATGGGGTTTCTGTCCAGAGTGCTACAAGTTACTTGTTAGCAGCATGGGCCAATTTTTTTTTTTTATCAGAATTGAGGTAGTAAGGATGGCTCCCACCCAGCAGTCTCAGAGTCAGTGAACAGACTTCCACCATGTTGGACTTGGCAGAGCAAGCAGGCAGGGCCGTATTTACTCTAGTAATGCTGCCGCTTGGGTTTTTAAGAAGTGCTTAGCATATTAAGAAGTCAGCCTGGTCAGAAAAGGATTACAGATGTACAATAAAGACAGACTCAGATAAAGAAGACCTCTAAATGAGTCACAATGTTGGATAAATGTATGTAGGCTTGGGAGAGAAAAGAAAAAGAATATAGACAGTTATAGAAAGAAGCAAATGGGCCGGGCGGTGGTAGCACACACCCTTAATCTCAGCACTTGGGAGGCAGAGGCAGGAAGATCTCTGTGAGTTCGAAGCCAGCCTGGTCTAGAAGAGCTAGTTCCAGGACAGGAACCAAAAAGCTACAGAGAAACCCTGTCTCGAAAATCAAAAAAAAAAAAGAAAAAAAAAGAAGCAAATGGTTTTTTTTTTAAAAAAAGTAAAGTTTTTGTTTTAAAGTGACTGAGTACAGACAGTTATAGATTAAAAGGAATAAAGAAAAATAAGCCACATAAAGATGGAATATACACAGAGAGTCTGGATTATGTATACTATTGTGTTTTCTTTGAATTTTTTTGACTGCAGAGAGACATTCGATTCTGGGAACTTCTAAGCTAAGCCAAGCCAACATATATACTTTAAATGTATCTTGATTTCAAAATATGGGTCTAAGGATATGTTGCTTTGGAAAAGAGGTGCTTTCTTTGTTTCCACAGAGGATGAGGACCTGTGGAATCCTTCCAGACTAACATGGTTTGATGGACCAAGACCCCTCCCTGAAAGGTCACCGTGAACACCCCCCAAAATACTTTGCCCAACAAAAAGCAGGAAGCAGTTTGAAGAGAACTATGCCCAAATTCCCAAATACTGTTTATAAATGTTTTTTTCACATTTAAAGGGAGATATGCTATAGATGCTTGCTTTGGTATGGATCTTGCTTTATTGATACAAATTTAAGGTCAATTTTGTTATATGTATATTTTTACTCTTGATTAAGATATTGTGATTTGTGCAGCTCATTTAAAAATGTAATGTATAATTAAGAAATATAGGTTAACAGATAATCATCTATAAAAGTCAAGCATGTAGTCATGTTAGTTAGATTTTCTAGATATACAGAGATGTATTTCAGATGAGTAGGATTCTTCAAACCTTTCAAAGACTACAGAATATGGCATTTAAAATGTTTTAATAACTTAGGACTTTTCATGACAGTGAGACACATCTGTTCCCATAAGAACCAATTACTTTAAGAGGAAGATGGGCATTGAAGAGGCTCCTTATGGAGTCTGTAAGCCATTTGGGCAAGAAATTGCTCTTGCATGGACTGCTTGATGTTATGCTGTGTGAGCTGGACATGCAGGATCCATAGAGAGATAACTGCTAAACTTGCCTAAGGGTGAGATGGTCCTTTGGGGTTCCTGCTTCATAAAAGAATCTGCCAGACATTCTATAGGACACAGAAAAAAAGTGACTGACAAACTGCCAAGATAGGCAGACTGTCTTTGAGATTTCCTGATTTATGGGAAAGTCTTCTGGATTCTATGGACCAGTAGGCTGAAGATGGGTTCCCCAATGATACAGAAGAACTTTGGGTGAATGTCTAGGCAGCAAGATGTCTGTCATTTCTAGAGTTTTGGAAGTTGCTTACAATGCACTTTTTGTTTACTTAGGTAATATTATATCCTTCTGGAGTCTTTGATGAAGTTGAAGAATAGATAGTTATAATTAGTTTTCCATAGTTATGATAAAAGATAAAGTAGATATAAATATTGTAACTTTAATTCTTCCTTGATACCTGTTTTGTTATATGTAATTTTACTATGTTAAAGTTAAAGCCTTTTTATTTAAACAGAAAAGGGGAGGTGATGTGGGATTTCCCTCTGTATGCTGTGAATACCATTGGTTAATAAAGAAACTGGCTTGGCCTGATAGCATTGAGTAGAGCTAGGTGGGGAAAACTAAACTGAATGCTGGGAGAAAGGAGGCAGAGTCAAAGAGAAGCCATGTAGCCCTGCCAGAGACAGATTCCGGAACTTGACCTGGTAAGCCACAGCCTCGTGGCTGTGCACAGATTAATGGAGATGGGTTAATTTAAGATATGAGTTAGCCAGATATACACTTAAGCTATGGGCCAAGCAGTGATTTAATTAATACAGTTTCTGTGTGGTTATTTTTGGGAGTCTGGGCGACCAGGAAATGAACAAGCAGCCAAGCAGCCTCCTACAACACAATGAAGTTTATAATACACTGCATCAGGGAGGGTCTGTCACATGCCCCGAATGCCCTCTGAGGCATTACACCGAGAGAACAAGGACAGGAAAACACACTTCCCATGTCTTCAATACAAAATAATTTGATGATTTTTTACAAAAACATGGTTTTCCCGCCATTGCTACTGACATAAATGCATGACACTTGAAATTAATTCTTAAAAGTTTGTGTGGGAGACCCAAATATGTCACCCCCAAACAAATGATTGCTGAGCCAAAAGCAGTGAAGATGGGGTACATGCAGGAGAGCTCTGCCCTCCCTCCACCTGCCTAAAGACAGGATACACTCAGAAAGACAGAAGACTCCCCCCCAACCAACGTGAACAAGCTCACATTCTCCTATCATGAGAACAGGTTGACCACATATTGCAAGTTTGGACCTTAGGCCCATCTACCCAAACTGCCTCATTCTGCCTGTTATTTGCTCTCCTTCAAGTCACCACACCTGGATACTCCTCCTCCATTGCCTAGCCACTTCTCAAGATGTGATTCAAAGCTGGAATTCAAAGCCACTTTTTTTTTTTTTTTTTTGGTTTTTCGAGACAGGGTTTCATTGTGGTTTTGGAGCCTGTCCTGGAACTAGCTCTTGTAGACCAGGCTGGTCTCGAACTCACAGAGATCCGCCTGCCTCTGCCTCCCGAGTGCTGGGATTAAAGGCATGTGCCACCACCGCCCGGCTCAAAGCCACTTTTTTGAGAGCTCCTCATTCTCTGTGTGTCTCCCATGAGTATATGAGATATACATGTTAGTAAATTTCTATTTGTCTTTGCTTGTAAATCTCTCTTTTGTCATACGTGTCTCTTGCAAACTAAGAATCTACAATGGTTGAGAAAACGCTATTAATCCTTATAACTCACATACACATTCACCAACATGTCAAGCACAGTATATCGAAGCTTAGGGTTTAATTTCTTAAATTATAATTATTAATCAAAAGATAGATTAAAAATCAGAGGATAAATTTTTATACAATAACACCCTTGAAAAAAATTCTGAATTAAGATGTTGATATAAAACAATTTAAAATTCTAAGAAAATATACTTCAAATGTTAAAACTGCCCAACATGTACTTAAGCATAATCAAGCATTTTCAGACATGAAGTATTCAATAGTCATTAAAAAAATAATGGTATCTACATAAGCATACATTCATCCTAAATTCATGGTTTTGCTTATTGGAAAACATTCCTACTTAAGTGAGAAAGCAGCTTATTTGACAAGTTATAAATCAAGACAGTAAAATATTTATTTTCTAGGGAACTTTCACATACAGCTTCTTAATAATTTATTTAAAATGAGAAATCTAAGCCTTTTTGATCTTGTTCAGTTGAGAATAACACCTTAGCCAATAGACTAGCTTTATTGTTCATACTTTAGAAAAATGGTATCAGTGAGAAACATGTCATAGAAATCCCCTCTGCAGACTGTCCTTACATCTACTAGAAAGTCCGGCATTGCAGCCAAAACTTTAAAAACATCTGGAAATGCTTTCTGTTTTTTGTTTTTTCTTTCTTGTGTGTGTGTGTGTGTGTGTGTGTGTGTGTCTGTGCGCGTGCGCGCGCATGTGTGTATTAAGTGTTTAGAGTAAGGGGTTTCCAGACACAGAAAGACAAACATTGCATGTTTGCACTCCTAGCGAGTCCTAATATTTTTAGATTTCTGTGTCTAACTTGGAGGGTCTGTGGAATTTAGGGGTGTCTCAAAGAATCCCAAAGAAATGTAGGATACTGTCTTTTGCTCTTGGTTGCCTACTGGAACTTGATGATAAGACTCTGTTGCTGAAGAATCTTGGGTCACAAGACATGGAGAAATCAAGTAGGCACTGACTAGGGAGGTTCCTCCTTGCTGCCTGTCTTTCATAATGCTAGA
This sequence comes from Microtus oregoni, assembly GCF_018167655.1. Classification (NCBI taxonomy): domain Eukaryota; kingdom Metazoa; phylum Chordata; class Mammalia; order Rodentia; family Cricetidae; genus Microtus; species Microtus oregoni. The sequence goes on from NW_024543221.1 coordinate 5,386,898, forward strand.
AGTTGCTATGCAGGCTTCTGGGGTGTCTGTCACTCATCAACAGCAGTGAACCCAGTGAGCTACTGTATCGAGTGCCACGGTGAGATGTGCCCACGGATGCAACAGCAGCATGAAGGTTTTGGGAGCAACCAGCTGCTTTCTGCTTTGTTTTAAGGCTTGAAACAGGAGAAAACTCATGCCTGCTACAGTAAACCTGGCTAAGAATCCATGGTTGGGGAATTGTTAATGCCCAGAGGACGACTTACTACAATCATTTTGCTAAATGGAAATAGTATCAGATTGCCCTCTAACTTTGTATCTCTATACCTAGATTAGTGCAGTTCTTAGATCTCCTGAGGAAAGTTTCTTTGTGCAGTGGAGGACAGCTAATGAGGAAACACACAACCTGTCAGTGTGCAGTGGAGTGTTCAACCAGCCCCAGGTGTGACAACTATTATCACACCCTTGCCAGTCATCTTCCAGGACATTTCTTTTTGCCTTCTGGACTGACTCACCTGAAATTCAAGTTCTATCTGCAGGATTGGAACATTTTTCATTGAGTGATTATGATACAAACGTTTAAGATGCTTAAGCCCTGTGGTGGAGTGTGCAGTCCCTACAGTTTACGGATTGACTGGGTACCAAGTGCTCCCTGCTAGGTCCTGTTTAGTTTGAAGGTACTCATTGCTACTTTTCTGATAAGGAAAGCAGGTTTTATTTGAGGCTAAGAAAGTTGGAGGTATGAGGGAGTCTGCCTCCAACAGTACAAGCTCGAGACAATGCCATAGAGCAACATGGAAACACTTGCTACTGCCTTATCTATGGCACCAGGTTCCTTCAACCCCAAAGTCAGCTGGAATGAGATCGTGTAGCATGCCAGGGGTGGGCTCTAATGCAGGATTCTGCCCGGTGGGGGAAATGCGGGGGGGGGGGGTAGGGGGTACGGTGCTCAGGTTGGGTTGAAAAGGCACTTCCAGATCAAGAGTACCTTACAATCTGAGAAATCTGCCATGGCTGGACCCATCCAACAGGAGCCAAGCCACTCCCGTGTCTAAGTCCCCTCACTTCCCGCTCTAAATGTGCACAAAACTGCTGGAAGCCTAGGGGCGGCGGGCGCGTCATCGCCATAGCCTTCCGCCTTCCCACTCGCTCTGGGCGCACGTGCTTAAAGAGTCCCTGCCCCTCCCGCCTCCGCGCGCGGGGCCGCAAGTTTCCTCCGAGAGGCGGGCGCGCACCGCGTCTCTTCGCCACCGCCTCCCCGGCCCCCAGCGCTGCAGTCTCCGCCCGCGGGGAGGGCGCGCTCCGGAGCCGGCAGGGTGGGGCGCCTCGAGGGAGGGGTCCCAGCGCCGCAGTCTTCGCGGCGCCCGCGACAGCAGCAGCAGGTGGAGCCCCGCTCAGTCGCGAGCAGCACTTGGCCGGAAACCCGCGCCACGGCCGCCCGGCCGGGAGCTGGCCCGCTAGGCTAGAGCCCACGCCGCCCCGGTCCGACCCAGTTTCCCAGGCACCGGGTTACGGAAGCCGGCGGCCGGGGGACCGCGGTTGGGGCCGGGGCCGGATGCATCTCCGTGCGCACAGCTGCGTTGGAAGACCCCAGCCCAGGGTGCAGGACTAACGGGACCTGGCTCACCTCGGCCGCCACCTAAAGACTTGTGTTGGGGGACAGATCGGCTGTGGGATTGAGGACCTTGGAGCCCCCGCATCTGGTCGGACGCTCCCGGAGTCTGGGTGGTGCGCTCGCTTCACCGCTCTAGAGCGGACAGAGAGGCTCTTTCCAGGGGACCGGACCTCCTTGACTGGTCCTCTCTGAAGTCCTCGCACCCGATGCCTGTTGGTCTCAAGAGCCTCCCTAGTTGACACAGGTCTGCAGGTGTTCTCTACTGGTTAGATTTCCTCTTTGGCTAGGGGAACAGTTGCCGCCAGCGACATTCTGTGCCAGTGGCCGCTCCACGTCCTGGGTCTCCCGTCCTGCCCGTATCTTGCCGGCTTCACTGACCCTCAACTCTGCCTTTGCTTGTTGTGCGTGCTCCTAGCCTTTGGTTTTACTGGGAGTGTGCAGACGTTTTCCTGGCTCCCATTTGGGAGGGCACTGGTCTCCAGGGATCGGCTTTGTGTGTGGTGGGATCGGGGTCCTCAATCATGGCCTTCACTTTCGCTGCTTTCTGCTACATGCTGTCCCTGGTGCTCTGCGCTGCGCTCATCTTCTTCGCTATCTGGCACGTGAGTAACCTGCTACCGGCTTTTAACTCTTTTGCCCCAAAGACCCCCTCAACCCCACCCAGGCCCACTTCGGTTCCTCATTTCACCTGCCTTCTACACATCGCAGGCGTGGGCGGACTGTGAGGCCAGATAGAAGCATTTGTTGAGCAGACCTGTCTATCTCCCTTGTCCCGGGGCAGGAGACACAATTCTTGGCATCCCCGAGGCCAGGCAGTACAGGTACTGGGCGGGCGCACCTTTGCCCTGGCTGGAGCTTGTGACTTGCGGATCCTCTGCTCGGGGCACTCTCCTGGGCGTGGCAAGGTGTCCCGGGCCGGTTCCAAGTAGTGGCTTAAAACCCTATCTGCCGGGCTGCCCCCTCCCCACCCCCTCCTGCAGAAAAGAAGAAGCGCTGCTGGTGGCCCAGGCAATTAGTCAAGTAACTATAACAACTAAACATTTAAAATGTCAGCATCTGTGGTGGGTTGCGTTCAGACATAATTGGAGACAAAGTGGAAACACAACCAGAGTGCCTTGTAAGAGGAAGGAGGGAGAAGCCAGGCGGGAGGGGAGGGAAATCAAGAGGGATGGGAGTTAAGAAGAGAGAGGGAGGAAGACCAGGATAAATAAGGTTCCAGTGTGATCTGGTCAGGCCCATCATCCCTGGGACCCTGGCTTCCTTCCAGTATGGAGAGCAGATGGGTCGTAGGTCATCAAGTGTGGTGTGGCGTAGAGCCCAGGACTCCGGAAGAGGAGTAGGTCTCCTGTGGACTGAGCCACATTTCACAAGCCCTTGACCCCTTAGCTTCCTTCTGAGGCTGGTTAAGGTCCCCATTCTCATCCTGGGGAGGATGATCAGAAGGGGCCAAGGTCCTAGTGACTGATAACCGCTGTTGGCAGCCTTGCCCTTCCAGCAAGGTGGGGCAATAGGAGGGACCCTGAGACCAACTCCTGGAGGCTCTGGGGAACCTTGGAGAGCTTGTGTACAATAGATGACCCAGAAGGGAGAAGACTGGGGAGTAGTTGAGATGCTGGTGTTTTGTCTGAGTGGTTTCTAGTGTGAGAGGGTTTGTCTTAAAATAGAACCCTGCATCTCCTGCCATAAGGGCTGTGGCAAGGAACAGAAAGAGAGTGTCTGGGGAGGAGGAAGGGGCTTCTAACCCCTGGACTCTGAGAAGACCCTGAAGAGCACATCTAAATGTCCACCTCTTTCTAAGATTGTGTAATCACTTATCAGTGGTTTAGGAATGGATTCCGATGCAGGAACTTGGGGGCTGATATAAAAAGTCCTGTTAGATGTAATAGGATTTGTCCTTTCTGCCCTGGAATGCTGGGTCTATTCTACTGCAGACAGGGGGATTTGAGGCTGTTGGCAATTGCTAAGAAAAAAATGAAACCGTATCAGGTTTAGGATAAAAAGGGGTTCAGGGTAGCAAGTGCCTAAGTGTGCAGCAGAGATCTGCTTCCATGTTCTAAAGGAACTTCCTCGGCTTCTTTGGATATGGAGAGGGAGCCACTTTCTTGAAGGCTAATACTTAATTTGCTGTTTCTTTCTGGTTTTGCTTTGTCTGGAGGGTAGCAGATCCTGAGAGCATCCCAAACTCCTTCAGACTTGGCACTCACTGCTTTGGCCCCTGAAGCAGGGTGGGTCCCAAGAAAGAATTCTCTCCTCTCCCTCAGGGTGCATGTGGGTGAGGTTGGGGAGGGGAACAAACACTTCAAGAACAAGTTAATTAAGTGGATGATTTGTGCAGCTAAGTTGACCAAGTGACGTCTGAATGTCCTAGCGATCCTGCGCTGGCCTCTACCCCCAACCCTCATGGCCCAAACTGAGGGAGTACAATGTAGTCAAATCCCAAGTCAGGTCCTGTTGGCACAGTTAGAGGAAGTGACATGGTGACAACAGGCACAGTCCCTATTCCCTAGTCCTTTCCTTCTCTCTCTGAGTCAAGCAATCCCATCCCCACCGGTGATTTGATTCCTGAACACCGAAAGGAGCACTCAGATATGGTCTGATTTCCTCATGCACACACTGTGTGTTTGTGGGTATTGGTTGAATGGTGGTAACTATATCAACCTAATATTTAGGAGAGTTAGTAGATGGTGCATTTGCCTTCTTTCCAGCATCTTATATTTCTATACATTTCCTGGTCTGATGAGTCATATTGATTGCTTAGCATATATTGGCATCCCAAACAATGAATCCGCATTTAATACGCAGTGGTTAAGATGCCTGCACCCCCTGGGCCAGAAGAGATGCAGGCTGTAGGTTTTCCCCCTTCTGTTTATCTGTACACGCACATGCCTATTTAAGGGAAATAACGGAAGTTCCTGTTTACCCAGTAGGTAGTCCTCCACCCTCGGACCTGTGTAGTTTGGAGAAGACCTCTCAGGAGTACCTCCAGTTACCCCCACCTCCCCTCCTCGGCCTCCCTGGATATCTAGAAGCAAAGATGGATGTGGCTCGTCATAAGCACATTTAAACATTGATTTTTGCCTTGGAAATCTCTCTGCACTGTTTTCACATGAAACTATTTCCCATCAGCCACTGCATTTGGGTACATTTGTCATGGTTTGCAGAAGCCGAGTGAGACTGAGCTCTTTGTTCGTTTGTTGGAAACCATGGCTTTGTGTTCTTCGTGGATATTGCCTCTCACATGCCAGGGCATCGTTTAGTCCCCACAGATGACTTTTTTGCACGGGAAGAAACTATAGTTCTGAAACTTCCCAAGCGTGTGCAACTTGGCTTGTGTTGGACCTGGGATTTGATTTGAGTCTGTGAGCGTCTTACGCCCAAGCCCTTTCCCCAACTGTAATCACTGGCTTTGAATTATTGATTTAATAGTCATTTCTACCCAAAACATTACCTTCTATGTCAGTAAGATATTTAGAATTGGAACTTCTGATTGGAGTACAGTAAAGTTCAAAACAGTACACATCTTCCCCGTCCCTTCTCCCTTTTGTTTTGCTTTGTTTGCAGTCAGAGTATTGATATGTAGTCCAGGTTGGCCCAGAATTCACCCTCATCCCACCTCTGTCCCCGAAGTGCTAGGATTACAATTGTCTACTACACACCCAGCTCTGTGCATTCTTCTTTAAAAGAAGAAATTCTACTCCACCTTCTTAAAAAGTAGACTTGCTTATGAAAGTCAAAGGGTAGAGGTTCAATTCCAGAAAGTTTGAAAATACAGCCATATGCAAGGGAACAATAGTCAAGTCACCCGCACCTTTCCATCCAGAGAAGACTGGGTGTTTTTAAATGCATTTAAAAGGCTGCATGTGGATGCAGCCCACAAGAGTCTTGAAAGGTTTGCTCCATGGAGCGATGTCTGTTTCCAGCCAGCCTGAGATGAACAGTGTTTACTCACAATTCAGAATCTTCTCTGCTCCAGCTTGGCCGAGCCTGTTTGCAGACGGTCTCATTACATAAACACAGATGAAGCTGTTCTGTGAAAAGATCAAAGATGCATTACCGCTTATTTCAGGCTTTTAGTTTTCCAGGTTTTTAATGTCTAGAGTCCCCCTGAACTTCCGCAGTTAACAAATAAAATTAGTCCCCAGTGACGCTCTCTAGAAAGGCTTGATGTATCGCCCCGTTTCGAAATGGCTTTGGGCTTATGCCGGCATTTACCCTTAGAGTTTGAGTATGCCTCACGGGTGATAATGAGTTCTAGTCGGCTGAAGGGAAGTTTTACTAGACAGTCTTCATGGCTGGACCTTTCGGCCAGTTCTAACCTGTCAGACCCGGCCACTAGGAACACGTCTCACTTTCCCCAGTTATCCATCTATAAGAAGAAAGGCGGGAGTGTTTTGTGGGACTCATTGTAACCTTTTTCTTGGACATCTTTTTTGACCTGCTCTGAGCCAGGGGCAGCACAGCCCCTGCCAGCCCTTCCCTGGCCTCCACTGCTGGTCTGTTTAGATCAAGCCATCCTCTAGTGTTCAGAGCCAGCCACCTGCAGCTGCTGCCTGTCCACTCTGTCCCCGGCCACCCCACAGACTCTCTCCACCCACATAGAAAGAGAAGGGCCTTTACTGCCCATCCCTGTTGTCTGCAGCTGAGGATGATCCCGGGGCACGGAGGAGCTTCATAAGCTTTATACTGGATTCTCCTGCCCTTCTGCCTGGCCCATTTCTGACTGCCCTTGGGGACCACACCCTAGGTAGCCAGGGGCACACATCCTATTCTGGACTTTGGTGCTTTGGAACCTGGAGAACTACAACTGATGCCAAAAATGACCAACCATTCCGGGAGACTCAGAGTCCTTGATACCAGTGGCAGTTCTCCTGCAAGGGCAGTGGAGGAGGGGGGAAGGGAGAAGACAATGGTGAATCTGGTGGGCTCCCTCTGTCCAATGTGATGTTTCCTCTTGCCAGGGGCTTGGGAGCACTGGTGAACCCGGAGGGCTCCCCCTGTCGGTTGTGATATTCACTTCTCATTTCAGCTTGTGTTGAGTGTTGGCTGGCCACCTCCCAAAGCCAGTCTTGTCATCATCGTATCTCCATCAGTCATGCTGTAAGAGCAGCGGAGGGAATAGAACTCAGAGGCTCTGGAAACAAGCCAGTGCTGGCTGGCAGAGCCTCATCAGTTACTGATGTTTCTAGGCTTCCTAAGCTTGGATGTGGCAGAGGCCCCAAGGCAGGTTTTCTCTAACTCTCCCGTCTCCAAACAAAGGCAGGTGAAGCCGTGTGGCCTTGCCATGCAGGTTTCTACCTGTCCCAACCCTGAGAGCACATCTGACTTCACTTTCCTCCTGTCCCCTCCACTCACTGCTCTCTGTTGTCTGCTGTGTGTTCATGTGACTCTGCCCTTCATTCTCGGGGCCAGTTTTCTGCTATTGACTTTCTTCCCACAAGGTGAGAAGTGCCTAATGTCCCCGTCAACGTGCTGTCTGATGGTGCCTTCTCTATTCTTTTCTGTCACTGTCTTTTACCTCTGTGGGCCACTCCCTGCAAGATCCACCAAGGATTTGGGTCTAGTTGTGGTCACATCCTCACGGACCTGTGTAGTGCCTGGTACTGAACTGACCTAATGCCCTCAGTGAATACTGAGCACTCGCTGCCCTGCACTGATCAGGAGTACTCACTGCCCCGCACTGATCAGGAGCACTCACTGCCCTGCACTGATCAGGAGCACTCACTGCCCTGCATTTATCAGGAGCACTCACTGCCCCACATTGATCAGGAGCACTCACTGTCCCGCACTGATCAGTAGCACTCACTGCCCCACATTGATCAGGAGCACTCACTGCCCCGCACTGATCAGGAGCACTGACTGCCCCGCACTGATCAGGAGCACTCACTGCCCCCCACTGATCAGGAGCACTCACTGCTCCGCACTGATCAGGAGCACTCACTGCCCCGCACTGATCAGGAGCACTCACTGCCCTGCACTGATGTGACAGAGGCCGTTGTCAGGAGCACTCACTGCCCTGCTGTCTTGGTCTTTCCTGTTGCTGTAACAGAACATGGTGCATCATTTAGCAGGAACAAGAGAAATTTATTTGACTCACAGTTAAGGGTTCTCACAGGTCCCGGATCTAAGGGCTACACCTGGCAAGGCCTTTCTTATTGCTTCACAACATGATGGAAGGCACCACACGGCATGAGAGCGTGTGTTCCGGAGAGGGAAGGGAGGCTCCACACCCCACCTTTAGAGCTAATTCTTCCTATGATAACAGCTTTAATCCATTCATAAAGGTGGTATCCCGTGACCTCGTTGTCTCTTAAAGGCAGTTTTTCTCTTCATACTATCACAATTGCAATTAAATTTCAACATGGTTTTTGATGAGACAGTCAGACCATAGTACCCGCCCTCCATGAGTTTCTCCACGTATGCTCTGGCAAATCCATTTCTTCCCTGGCTCAGGTCATGATCTCCCTTTTGTTGAAGCTGATTTCTTCCTTGAATATTGATTAGATGTGTTTCCCTGTATCCTTAGTGCCTCACCCCACAACCATGTCTCAGGTCTCCAAGTCTCTTCTCTTTGCAGACTGGTTTTGCCCCCTTTCTCTTTAAGTTCTTCTCTCAGACACATAGTATGCCAAACGCTCTGCATCCGTTATCTAGGCCTGGACAAGGTCGGTGTTCTCCAGAGGCATTTCTTCCCTGATTTTAAGATATTTGTTGACCGCCTTTGACCCATGCTCTATGCCCACAGTGCTTCTTCGCTCAGTGCCTGCCAAGGACACTGGCAGACCTCTGCTGGGCCATCTCTGGGTACCAGTTAGTGCTATGGAGGCCTTTCTGTGGTCTTGCCATCGCTGCGCATGTCTTCCTTGTGGCTGTATTCTCGTTATTCCTTGGACCTTTTAATTTTTTTTTCTCTTTCTACCCTGGATGCTTTCCCATGTTTCTAGCTGGTTGTTTTCTTTCTGCCTCTTAGTCCTGCCCTTAGGCCAGGCCTGCATCTGCCCCTGTGGACTGCCTGCCTCATGCCCATTTGGTTCCACACTGAACCCATGTGCCTTCATCACTCAAGGCTTCAGCGGACCTGGTCCCCACCTAGGGACCGTTCCACTCCCCCTTTTTTAGTTACCGTTAGGTGTTAGTTTTCTGTCACGAAGAGAGTGAACTATAAAAGATTCTCTTGGGCTCATAGATCTGAAGTTCTAGTTCATGATCCTGCGGCCTGATGGTGTTGGGTCTCTACTGAGGTAGTCCATCATGGGTATGAAGCAGAGAAAAATCATAAATCATATGAACCAGGAAGCAACAAGAAAAGAGAATGAAGAGATTGGGGTCCCTTAATCTCCTGTAAGGGCACACCTTAAGTGATGGAATTATGTCCTAAAGGTACTGCCTCCAACTGTGTGGCTCCAAGACTAAGCCTTTCATCTGTGCCCCTGGGAACATGCACCCTCCCAACCTGGTCACACACACACCTGCACCAGCTACCTTGCCTCATGACCCTGCTTTGGGCCAGGCTTCATTTGTTCTTCCTTAGAGTATAATATCCCTTCCATGTTGTAATATGAGCAGCGGTGCTGCTTCCCTGGTCTTCCTCCATCACTTCCATATTGGCCTCCTGAGTTTTCATCTCACTTGAATGAATCCACCTGCTGCAACCCCCACTCCCCCAGAAAGGTAGTTCCAGCATCGGAAAGAATCTCTGCATGTCATCCGCATACTAAAACCCCTTCTGGCTTTTACTTACATACCTTAGAGGACTTCCATGACTAGGTCCAGTTAGCAGTTTCCTCTCACTTGACACCTTCTGTGCTTCAGCTAGTTCCCACGTGGGCCCTCCTACATCCGTGAAATGCTGTCTGCTCCCCTCCGTTCCTTATTGGGCTGGCTGAGTTCCAGCCTCTGCCCACCCTATCCATTTCTCCCGTCCCTTGCCTTACATCCCATGGTTCCACTGGTCATGCAGCCCTAGGCTCCTGGTTCACGGGGATTGGAACTGCTGCTGTCTGCTTTGTCCTCCGTATCCAGTGCATGGTGGTGCAATGATTAGAGCCGCTACAGCAGAATAAGTCCAGCATCCGGCTAATGTGCTGGATCAACCAAGCTTGACAAATTCTTCCTTGATGAATAGCTTTCTAGACTTACAATTGTCATAGGGAGGGTTTCTAAAATTAGACATTTCTGGATCTGCAGGAGGCCTGCAGCATCCCAGACATGGTGGCTCTGTGAGGGAAGGTTGTCCACTGTTCTATTCTGTGAAGAGACACTATGACCAAGGCAGCTCATAAATGAAGGTGTTTAATTGGGGGCTGGCTTACAGTTTCAGAGGGTTAGTGCACGTACATCATGTCAGGAAGCATGGCAGCAGCAGGCTCTGTGCCGGGGCAATAACTGAGAGCTTGCGTCTGGTCCACAAGTACATAGGAAGTGAGTAGAGAGTGACACTGGGCCTGGCAGGAGACCTTGAAATCTCAAAGCCACCCCAGTGACACACCTCCTCCAACAAGGACCAAACATTCAAATACATGAGCCTATGGGGTCATGCTTGTTCAAACCACCACAGCAGTGAGTTTTATAGTCCAGCATCTCTAGGCAGAGGGGAGATGCTCAAAGGGACAAGTCAAGGGGGGAGGTCCTTGTACTTGCAGAACAAACATTCTTACTCATTGAGCCATCTCATCAGCATCTGTGATACCCATGAGAATTTTATTACATTTATTATGTGTGTTTCTGTGTCTGTGTGTGAGCACACGCGCACACTCATGCACAGCCATGGTGCAGGTGTGGAGGTCATTGTTCTCTCCACCGTGTGGGTCCGGGAGATCATGCTCATGCAGTCAGGCTTGGTGGCCAGTGCCTTTTCCTGCTAAGCCATCTCCCCAGGCCCCGTGAGACCCATTTTTTGGTCATAATTGTGAAATACACCATTCTCTCACACCACTTGGCAACCATGTAGATAGTCTCCTTGTGGCTCAGAAGACACAAAATATTAAATTCTAGCTCATATGTTTGCAATTCAGGTCGCTTCTTCTTACGGTGACTGAAGGGACCTCAGAAAGGAAGCTGAATTGTGCAGCTTGGAGGAGAGGCACCAAGTGAGTCCTGCTACAGACAGGGAAGCTGTGCCTATGCATTCCAACCTCAGATCTGGGGGGCTAGGGTGGCTGCTGCTGGGGGGGTCATTTATGTCCGGTGTCTGAATCTTCATGGGTGACTGAGATTTTGTATGCTTGATAGCGCTGGGATTCTGATTAAATCTCTTAAAGGTCATGAAGACTCCCAAGTGCACAATTAAGTCCTGAGTTGGTCTGTGAATAAGTAATGTAGAACTTAATAATGAGGCTGGCAAATATTTTTAATTTAGCATAGGGTGAGAGGCAAACATGAGACTTTCTTACATATGCCAAAATAAAGCCAAACAAAGAGAAAGGTGTCTAAACCGAGGGTAGGCTCGAGTGGAGCCACTGGCATTTCTGTGTACACCGTATGGTACCTGGGATAGGGAGCTTAAAGCCGACTTGGTGAGAACTAGAATTACCTAAGTGTGTTGTCAACCTTGGGTTGGCCTGTGGGCGTGTCTGTGAGGGCTTGTCTTAATTCAGTTAAAGAATGTGGGAAGATCCCACCCACTGTGGGCAGCACTATTCTTTAGCCAAGGTTCCTGAACTGTTAAGAGTGGAGAAGTAGAACCTACCACAAGCAAGCAAGCAAGCAAGCAAGCAAGCAAGGGACAGGCAAGCTTTATTTGTTAAAACACAGACAGAATATCACTGCAGTGAGCATGAATACATACATACAGTTTCTCACTATAGTGGAAGTAATGTGACTGGCTGTTTGAAATTCTTGCCTTGACTTCCTCACGAGGAATGGTCAACTGGAGTTGTAAGTTGTCACAAACACTTTCCCCTGCAAGTTGCTTCACGTCAGGGTGTTTGATCACAGCCACAGAGATGAAACTCAGCACCCTAGACACTAAAGCATGTGACAGGCTTGAGGAGTTGCCCCTACAGCAGGGTGGAAGACTAAAGACTCTGCTTAGGATCCCGGGGTGGATGAAGATGCTGTAGGAAGATGTTCGAAGTCCTGCCTGCCTTTGCACCCCGTCTCCCACCAGCCACCATCTCAGGCCCCCAGCACCACACTTAGACTGCATCGGCCTTTGGGTGTGTTTGTTCGTTACTCTGGCCACAAAGGAAAAATGTCTCTCCCGAATCTAAATTCCCCGTGTTCTTTCCCACGGGAGGCCTCTGTTCTTATCTCAGCTCTTCTGTGCTTCAGTCTGTTGCCAGCTCCCACGACACTGACAGACTCAGGTGGTTCATTGGGACCTCTGTGTCCATGCGCACGCCCATGTCCTCACACACTTTAACATGTGAACACATGCTGTGGCTGGTGGGTGGTGGCTCTCCGACTATTGACAGGGATAAGTCATCTCTGGCAGCTTCATTTGGTCTGTGAAGCCAGAAGTTTACATGTTTCATCATTGGGAGAAGAGGGAGTCTGTGGCTTTGGGGATAGTGGTGACCCCTGTAGAGCGGGGTCTAGCAATTGGCCCTGCTGGGTGGCGTACTGCAGATGCTGAGCACAGCATCCACTAGGATGCTTCTGTGTCTTCTCTGTGGCTACAAGAAGGACCAGTGTGGTATAAAGGCCTGTTTGGTACAAGGTTCAAGTGCCCAGGAAAGTGTAGTCTCGGTAGAGTGCCTCTGTGGCATTTGCCAGGCCCTGAGTTCAACTCTGGGCACCAGAGAGCAATCACAAACACAACACAACTGTGCCTCTGTAGCTGCTATGGCCTTCCTTGCAGGCACAGGAAGGGCAGGCGCTGGCTGCTTCCGTCTGTCTCCAGAACTTGTGCAGATGCTAATCAAGTGTGTGTGGAACTGGATTGTTTTCTGTCCAGCTGTCAGCTAATTGGTCTCGTGCACAACTAAACTTAGACTGGCTCCCCTGTTGCCTGGTTCCTCTAGTTTGGTCCTGCTCCTAGCCTTAGCTACATCTCCTCCGACTACCTGGGAGCTACTACTCTGGGGGTCTGTGTAGGTTCTCTAACATTTTTTAAAATTTGATTTTTTTAAAAAAATATACAGAAGATATTGTCTTAACTATTTTAATTCCCCTTTAAACACACCATGGGTACATTGAGTGTGTTCATGTTTTTGCATCCATCCACCACCTATCTCCAGAGCTTCACCTCTAAACTGAAATCCACCCTATCAAATAGTAACTTCCTGATCCCTTTAGTCCTGGCATCTGCTCTTCTACTTTCTATGAATTTCACAATTCTAGGTACTTTATTTATATAAATCGAGAAAACAGCATTTTTTTTTTCTTTCTTCCTGGCTTGTTTCACTTGATGTCATGCCTGCAAGTTTCACCCATGTGATGGCATAGATGACAGTTGGGTTCCTTGTTAAACTGAGTACCGTTCTATTAGGTGTTTATGCCACGTGCCACATAGCCACCCGTCTGTCAATGAGTGCGCAGTCGGATGCCGAATCTTGGTTGTTGATTGGATTGGGAGATGCCTAGTGAACTGTCAAGGTGCGTTCTGGGTGTGGCTGTGAGGTCATTTCCAGAGATGACTCATTCACGGGTAGGCAAACCCTAAAGACTCACCCTGAATGTGTGTGGCCTCATCGAGTAGCATGGGACATGGATGGAACTAAAAGCAAGAGGAAGAGGAAAGAGGGAAAGAGTGTACACCTGCGTTCTCGATTCTTCTAGAGTGAGCATATATCCCATTTGTTTTTTTCTGTGGTCCCGATCTTGGCTCAGCACTAAGATGATTCCGGGGCCTTTGAATATCAACTTACAGTGAGTCTCTAGGGCATTTTATGCCTCTAACCTCGGTCTCTAGGGCATTTCATGGTTGGTTTTTCTTACTGAATACTGCCAGCCTCTTGGATGGAGAAGCTGCTGGCTTTCCCAGCTGGTGTAGAAGGTCCTTCTGTATTTGTGTTGCTTTCATTGGTTATTAAAGAAACTGTCTTGGCCTAGTTGATAGGGCGGAATTCAGGTAGGTGGGGAAGACAGAACAGAATTCTGGGAAGAAGGGCAGAGTGGCAGACACCATGAATCTCCGGCCTGAGATGGACTTAAGTTAGAATCTTGCTGGTAAGCCACAGTCACGTGGTGATACACAGATTTAATAGAAATGGGTTAATCAAGATGTGAGAGTTAGCCAATAAGAGCCTAGAGCTAATGGGCCAGGCAGTAATTTAATTAAAACAATTTCTATGTTGATGGAGGAAGGTCATTGGCTAATAAAGGAACTGCCCTGGCCCATTTTATTGGTTAGAAGATAGGTGGGAGGAGAAAACAGGACAGAACACTGGGAGGAAGAGGAAGTGAGGTCAGAGTCTCGACAGCTTTCCTCTCAGGAGCAGACGCCTGAGAGAGACGCCATGCCCCACTCCCGGGATGAAGCTCCGACCCAGGATGGACTAGGCTAGAATCTCCCCGGTAAGCGCACCTTGGGGTGCTACACACAGATGATTAGGAATGGGCTAAATTAATATGTGAGAATTAGCCTAGAAGAGAATGGGCCAAACGGTGTTTAAAAGAATACAGTGTCCGTGTAATTATTTCGGGGCATAAGCTAGCTGGGCAGGCGGCTGGGGTGTTGGGGACGCAGCCCCGCCGCCACCCTTATTACTTCACTATGTGGTTATTTTAGGGGTTAAACTAGCAGGGTGGCCGGATGTGGCCCGAGCCTCATACTACACCCAGCTCTCTGAGCCGCTGAGGCCATTGTGGGGCTAATCAGCCTCTGATTGTGTGAGTCAACCTAATGAATGCCCTCTTGTAATTATGCATATTCTCTTGGTTTAGGTCCTCTGGAGAACCCCGACTAATCCTCTTGACTTATTTCTGTCTTGTCATTGTGAATGACACTACAGTGAGCACCATACACAAATGCCTACCCAAGACCAGCTACCAGTTCTGTGAAAATAGTAAAAGTAGAATACCCAGATCACATGATCATTTTGTGACTCCTCTAATCTTACACAGAGAAACTCTCTGGGTCTCTCATCTCTCTTCTCTGTCTGCTCTTCCTTGTCCCTTTGGCCCCTGGCAGGTACCGTTCAAATTAACCATACTTCTCTTTCTGTGATCAAATGACCGAGAGAAATAGTTTAAGGAAGCAAAGCATTATTGCCCCCTTTCAGCCTGCCATGGCACAGGGGGTGTGGTGGAGCAGAATGGCTCACATCGTGGCAGCCAGGGAAGCATGAAGAAGGGAGAGGGACCCAACACAAGCATATCTCATAAGAAGCAACTTCCTTCTGCTAGGCCCCAACTTCCTAGAGTTTCCAGAACTTTCCAGAATAGTATCACTAGGGATCAGGCTTCCAATAGCAGACCTCTGGGACATCCCAGATATGTGCACTGAAATACCTGGCACGCTGGGTGGTGGTGGTGGCACAACCTTTAATCCCAGGACTCTGGAGGCTGAGACAAGCAGATCTCTGAGTTCGAGGCCAGCCTCATCTACAGAGAGAGAGTTCCAGGGCTGCACAGGGAAACCCTGTCTCAGAGGCTGAAGGGGGTGGTGGTGAAGAAGAAGAAATTCCTGGCCAGGTTTATTGCATTATTTCTATTCTATAAACAATTATAAGATCCTTACTTAAATCTTATTAAGCTTTAGTTGCCAGAAATTATAAATGGTCCCATAATTTTAGGGTGGAGAAAGTTCAAGGCTGTCTGTGAACTGACAATTGCACCTGCTATTAGGAGATAAAAAGGGTATCTTGCCAAAAACATTTTGTACTTCATTAAAACCTGATTTGCATTTCTCATCTCAAGTCAGTGGAGAGGTGCAGGAGACCCTTAGGCAGTCCTGGGGTGAGAGGAGGGGGAGGGGTGGGCCAGGCAGGCAGCCTTGCATGTTTTCTAATGGGGGGGGGGCAGAGACAGGACTCGCACACTCACTGCTGCGCTATGTTGGGCGCTGCTGTGGGCACAGACATGGAACATCTGCCAGTTCACTGGGAGATAATTTGGAGGCTTACTTCATTTTTTTATTCGTTTTAATCCTGCCTTGAGTCATTTGAGTCATGAAAGTTGGTGTGTGTGTGTTTTCAGTCAGATTCTTTAAAAGATAAAATTATGGGCTGGAGAGATGGCTCAGTGGTTAAGAGCGCTTGCTGCTCTTGCAGGGGACGTGGGTTTAATTCTAGGCACCTACATGGTGGCTTGCAGCATCTATTATTCCAGTTCCCAGGGATCTGACACCTGACCTGTAGGCATCAGGCATTCATGTGGTGCACAGACATACATGCGGGCAAAGCATCCATTCAGATGAGAGAGAGAGAGAGAGAGAGAGAGAGAGAGAGAGAGAGAGAGGAAAAAGAAATGGTAAGACCAATCGCTGACCACCACTACTAAAAATGTCATAGCAATGTAAGCCTGTGCTTACCCAGACACCTGTCTTGTGTGGATAGTTTGTTCTTTCCTCCTGTGGCAGAGTGAGGTGAGGAGCAGGTGGAGAGACTTATGTACCCTCTGGTGTAACTGGTAGAGTATGGGTCGAATGTCCCAGTGGAACAGCAGCATCGTGATGCCGGGGTGGAGGACTCCCATCCTTGTATGCTTACTCTCCTCCAGGGTGTGAGCAGCTTCACTTCCCTGAGACTGTCTGACCAGAGGGAGCAGAGCTGATTATCTATCCTTTGAATATCCACACTATCCACAGATAGTGTGCTTAAGATGGGCTTTCATTGACCCATTGGTTCCCATTCTCTGTGTCTTTTTCCCTCTCACAAGGCAAAACCACAGACAGGTACTACACATGTCTCCTCTCTCATTTCACCAGCTATCCATTCCTAGCCTTTCCAGGCATAGCTCCCACTTACATTGTTTACATTGTATCCAGTGATAGATTAGGTAGAATTCATATTGTTTACATTGTATCCAGTGGCAGATGAGGTAGAATTTAGCTCTCTACCACTGTCCTGGAGCAGCTCTGGGCTGGCTGATTTAGCTGTCTGTGGTTGTTGTATGGTCCTAGAATTAGGGACTCTGGTTCCCTCCCCCTCTTCCTTTCCTTTCTTGTTTTATTTGTTCTGTCTGCTTCCCTCTCTGCTCCTTTCTCCATTGCTCCCAGGCTCCTTTTATTTCTTCTCTGTGTGTGTCTCCGATCTATTGGAGGCTGCACAGTATCACTTAGCCCAGCTGGTAGGTTCCAGGGCTGGGAAGTAAGCTGCCACCACCTCCCACCGCCATGATGTCTAGAACCGTGGGCTGACATTTCCAGCGCATCAGTTTTCAGCATCTGTGTTCACATGGTCCATTTGGACTCTGGGATCAGCTTCTCCTGCTGGGGAAAAGTGCAGGGGAGGAGATGGAGTCTTGGCACCAGCTCTTTTTTTCTTCCTTATTGGCAACTGATTCATGAACTCTAAAAAAAGAGTTGATAGCAACATGGCTGGCTAGCCGTGGCAGCCCAGATGGCCCCCTATATAATAGAGACATTTGTATCTTGGATTAAAAACTATTTAAATGTGTTCTGCAAACCTTATCAGGAAAAGGAATTAGTAGCTTCTCTGAAGGAGTGTCAGTATGGAAAGGGTTAAATGATGAGCTAGTTCTTTGGGGTGGTAAGATGAAAATAGGATTGGGAAGTTTAGAGCCTGGATATGGGGTGGATTCTGAGGGTACTACTCTAGTTCATGGGGAGCCTTAGATATAAGAAGAGAGGTCCAATACAAACCTTGCATATATGGACTTTGTGCTACATGTTTGGCTGTTGTGCCTGTAAGCAGAAATTTCTGTCCTGCCTAGTCCTGCAGCCATTCAGTCCCACATAAACACACAGATGCTTATAATAATTATAAACTGTTTGGCCTATTAGCTTAGGCTTATTATTAACTAGCTCTTACAACTTAAATTAACCCATAATTCTCTTCTATGTTTAGCCATGTGACTTGGTACCTTTTTTTGTGCAGCATTTTCATCTTGCTTCCTCTGCATCTGGGTAGCGACTATAGACTGAGCCTTTCTTCTTCCCAGAATCCTTCTAGTCTGGTCACACTGCATATACTTCTTGCCTGGCTACTGGCCAATCAGCATTTTGTTAAACCAGTAAGAGTGACAAATCTTTACAGGGTACAAGAGCATTTTTCCACAGCAGTGCCTGTGTTGCAAACTGCTTCACACTGTTCACAGACAGACCAGGACCCAAAAGGACCAGTTTGGGAGTTGATGTGTCCATTCCCCAGCTCTGTGTCACTGGGAAACAACCATGATGGCCATTCTATTACAGTGATTCTGTGGGACTGCCTGAAATCTGGAACAGACTTTCATTGTCCTTATTGTCATGGGTCATTGGTAGGACACTGGGTGGAGCAGGGAACCTTCATTTGATGGGGATTCTAGATTGCCAGGGCAACAAACTGTTTCTGTGGACTCACAAGGGTTGGAGTGGAAGGTAAGGCTGGAAACAATTTTTTTTTCTGTTTTCTTTCTGTCTGTCTTTCTTTCCTTTTTTTTTTTTTTATTTTCGAGACAGGGTTTCTCCGTAGCTTTTGGTTCCTGTCCTGGAACTAGCTCTTCTAGACCAGGCTAGCCTCGAACTCACAGAGATCCACCTGCCTCTGCCTCCCAAGTGCTGGGATTAAAGGCATGCACCACCACTACCCGGCATCTTTCCTTCTTTTTAAAGAAGGTATTAGTACTGTAGCCCTGGCTGTCCTGGAACTTGCTCTGTAGACCAGGCTGGCCCCATACTCATAGAGAACCACCTGCCTCTGCTCTCTGAGTCCTGGGATTAAAGGCGTGTGTCACCACTCCCAGTTTGGGAACAAATTCTTTTTTTTTTTTTTTTTTTTTTGGTTTTTTTCGAGACAGGGTTTCTCTGTGGCTTTGGAGCCTGTCCTGGAACTAGCTCTTGTAGACCAGGCTGGTCTCGAACTCACAGAGATCTGCCTGCCTCTGCCTCCCGAGTGCTGGGATTAAAGGCGTGCGCCACCACCGCCCGGCTTGGGAACAAATTCTTAAGAGCTATGGAGATGAAGTGTGTTGAATGGTGGATGGGGAGAGATGGTCTCTTAGAGTATGGAACCATTATCTGAAGACAGGACAGGACTTGAAGCAGATATCGTGTCCCCCGAATTCACTCCATCATCGCTGGACTGAACCATTATCTGAAGACAGGACAGGACTTGAAGCAGATGTAGTGTCCCCCGAATTCACTCCATCATCGCTGGACTGAACCATTATCTGAAGACAGGACAGGACTTGAAGCAGATGTAGTGTCCCCTGAATTCACTCCATCATCGCTGGACTGAACCATTATCTGAAGACAGGACAGGATTTGAAGCAGATATGGTGTTCCCTGAATTCACTCCATCATTGCTGGACTGAGACTGAGCCTGGAATACTTTTTCTCAGAGGTGACAGGAGGCTCTAGAGACCAACTGGGAAGTGAGCAGAAGCCAGCACCACATATGTGCTGACTGGAGAAAATTCTGCTGTTTGGTCCTGACACGGTTCTCTCCCATTGGTTGGCAGTTTTAAACATATAAAATCGTGGCCTAGAAAGGGACCGGCAGCTGACAGACTGTGCACTCTCAGCAAACCTCCTCCTGACCTTAGGCAGGCCCTGCACCCCCAGAGTTTCTATTTCTTTGTATGTGGGGTGCAGGTCCTGGAGGAAGCAGCCTGAGACCTGGTTCTGGGTCCCACACGCTGCCTGCTTCCTTTCTTTTCTCCTCTTCAGTTTTCCTTCTCCCTTTTATAGCCTCAGTTCTCTGTCGGGTGTGGATCATTACGGTTCTAGGAAGTCAGTCTAAAGAGGGATTTCTGGAAAGGAGCCAGATTACTGAATGGAGGAAGAATAAGGAAAACCAGCTTTTGCTCTCTGCTCCACAGTCACTCTCTCTCTAGGATATTGTGAGCATGGTTACCTTAGGCCAAGTGTGACAGGTTCTCAGGCATAGGGGAAGGACCAGGGTCACCGTCCCACCAGGACTGCGCTAAGGGGGCAGAAACAGAGAATTCTGCAAAGTTCAGACTGTAGGACAGTGGTGTAAGTGTGGGTGACCAGAAAATGCCAACGTTCACTGCCTGGTCACCTAGGTTTTGTCTTTCAGCCTGTCATATTACCCATATTTGAGAAAAGCAAACATTTCTCTAAAACAAGGGATCCACAGATCCCTGAATGTGTTGCCTTCCCATGGAGCTGTGGGCAAAGAGCATATTTAGCTTCATTTTCAGCTTGATGAGTCTGGGGTCTGGCTAGCAGGACTGATTTCCTGGGCTGATAGCCCTGAATGTATTCCTCCCCCAGGTGATGACTGTCCACTGGCTCTTAGCAAAGGGCTTAGCTTCTCATCATCAACACTTCCAAGGCCTTGGAGGCAGCAGCATGCTTCTGTGACAGGCATCATCCCCCACCCCTGCAGCTCCCCAGCAGCACAGCTCATAGCTACCTAGATGGGAAGAACAGCCATTGTGTAAATCAAGAGTAAGAGTAAGATCTGGGCTTAGAGAGATCTACTCAAGCGCAAGGACCGGAGATGGATTCCCACAGCCCACATAAAACAGTTAGGTATGGTGTCACGTGTTTGTAACCCCGGAGCAGTGGAGGCAGAGGCAGGCAGATCCCTGGGGCTCATTGGCCATGACCTCATCCACCTGTGCTGAGAAGTACCCTGCTACACACAGCCAGGCAGGAAGGATCTCTTCAGCCCTGTCTGTGCCACTTACTATGACCCCCACATCTCCGCCGGCCCACTGGCTTGCAGAATTGCAGAGTCAGCCACTTTTGTCATTGTCTGGAGTTAAGTGATTTTACTTCGTGAATGGGAAGGAGGCAACCTCATTTACCTCTTAAGGGGGGCTGTGATATTGTGCCCCAGAGCTTTGGATTGCCTGGCTCTTCTGATAAAACCAGTTCTGCTCTCCATTCTGGGATGGTTGCCTAGAGGTCAGAGGAAGTTAAAGCCACAAGAGAATAGGCTCTGGATGCACGGTGCTGATTAGAAGTAAATTCTACAAGGAAGAGAGTGAGTTCAGGGGTCTGGAATGCACATTGATTCAGATGCCTTGGGGCAGCCCAGCTGGCTATTGTTCGCACTCATGAGTGCCCCACTCAAGCCTGTTCACACCCCACCCAAACCTGCTCACACCTATGAGTGCCCCACCCCAAACCTGTTCACACCCCACCCAAACCTGATCACACCCATGAGTGCCCCACACAAGCCTGTTCACACCCACGAGTGCCCCACCCCAAGCCTGTTCACATCCCACCCAAACCTGATCACACCCATGAGTGCTGTACCCAAGCATGTTCACCCCCATGAGTGCCCCACCCAATCCTGTTCACACCTACTAGTACCCCACCCAAGCTCATTCACACCCATGAGCTCCCCACCCACCCAAGTCACGTGAAAAGCTGAGCTGCAGAGTCCGGCTTCTTGATCCGTTTCCTTATTTAAATTTTCCCTTCTCCTATCAACACACTAATCAGCGCTTCTGTGTTAGGGGAGAAAACATAACCTCCAAACCCCAGGTAGTGAGAGGCTTGGGGTTGGGGCTGAGCCAGGAGCAGGGTGAGTGTGCTGCTGCTGGACGTGCAGAGCCCTGCGGGCACTCCATCCCGGCTGTGTCCTGTGTTGGGCATTGTTGGGTAACTAGGGTGTCTTCTCCACTGCTCTGAATCTAGCCTTCTGGAACCATCTGGTATGGTCTTCTCATTTGAAACAGAGTCCTTTAACCCGAGTGGCCAGGTGATGTGGTTGAAGCCACAGTTATGGGAAACAGCCTTGTGGGAGCTCAGAGTTTCCTATGTGCCAGATTCCTGTTCCTTTTTCATACATGCTTTGTAGCTATGCAAGTCAAGAGTATGGACACGTGTCTTTGGTCCTTTCAGTTGTATGTGCCAAGTAGTCACACCTCCTTCACTACTCACAACTGGATTCGGTAAGTTAGGTTGTTTTCTAGATGGGATAATGAGAAATGTGTTAATTAGATTAAGACGTACATAGTGGTGTGCACCTGTAATCCCAGAACTCAAGATTATGGTCAATTCATGTAACATGGAGGGCTGGCTTGCTGGGGTTTCTGTCCCTCCCGGTATCCCACAGCCGGCAAGTCCCAAAGAAAACCACACAGAGATCTTCATAAGTTATAAAACTGATTGGCCCATTAGCTCAGGTTACTTATTAGCTCTTGTAGCTTATATTAACCCATTATTCTTATCTACCTTAGCCACGTGGCTCAGTACCTTTCAGCTAGGCAGGTTACATCTTGCTTCTTGGTGGTCTGGGCTGGAATGGGAGGAATGGGCTTCCTCCTTCCCAGCATTCTCCTGTTCTCATCGCCCCGCCTCTACTTCCTGTCTGGTTGACTCACCTATACTTTCTGCCTGGCCAATCAGCATTTATTTAAAACATGATTGACAGAATACAGACAATTCTCCCGCACCAAATTCAAGGCTGGCCTGAACTACATAGTAAGACCCTGTCTCCAAACAAAAACAGAACCCAAAAGACAAAAAACAGAACAAGGGCGGGGGCGGGTGGTGCTGGGGAGATGACTTTGTGGGCAAAGTGCTTGCTGTGTAAACGTTAGGAACTGAGTTCAGATCCTCAGAGTCCATGTGAAAATCTGGGTACGGTGGTGCACACCTGTAATCCCAGTGCTGGTGGTAGAGACAGGTGGATCCGTAAGGCTTCCTGGGCAGCCAGGCCACCAGGCTAGCGAGCTCGCTCCAGGTTTAGTGAGATGTCCTGTCTCAAAAAATGGAGTGGAGAACAACGACAGAGAAAGATACCTGACGTTGACCTCTTGTCTAAACACACACACACACACACACACACACACACACACACACACGCATGCACACACACACACAGATACTATATAACAAATATAATATTAAGCTAATCCCCATATTTAAGAGATTACGTAGCCAAGAGGAAGATGTTAGAGGGTTTTGAATATTTCATTTATATATCATCATCTCCCTTTATCAACCCTTGACCTATCAATCAGCCTGTTAAAAATCACATATCTATCATCTATTCATCTATCCATCTTTCTATCATCTATCATTCATTTATCTTCATCAGTCTACCTCTCTATCCACCTTTTAGCTACCTAGCCACCTACTAACTTTTCACCTGTCCTTAGGTGAGATCTTCTCCCCTGAGGAGCAGGCTTGCAATCAAGAGGCAGATGTATGATCTCCAACTCTAACCCAGTCATGCCGCAGCTGGGGGCCTGGCTCAGAACCACTCCTGAAAAGCAGCCCCCCTCCCTCTGGCTTGTTTGGTCTTTAATAATCAAAGACAAGACGATTGCTTCGGTTTCCTGTGTTCTGAGCTGGTTCTCATCTGCTTCTCTGCTTTGTGTGTGGTGTAGAAACTGTGTTTTCAGGAGTGGGTCACCCTGGTGTGAAGGCCATGTGTTTTCAGGAGTGGGTCGTCCCTGGCCCTATACACCATCAAAGAAGCCACACCCTTTTCCTCTTTGGCAGTGTCATTTGATTTCATATAACCTTACATGCTACAAGGCTGAGCCAGGTTGTGACAGAGTGTCCGCAAGTGGTAACTGAGGTGTCATTGCTCACACTGTCAGCTTACCATCTCTGCCATCTCACACAATAGGGACAAAACACCATGATGTTGTGTTGTGATCTCTGAGGCCCCTCCTCACCTCTCTGTCGTCCTGATACCTGCCCTGTGTCCCTTCAGCTGTCCCCACTTTGCCAGTGGTAGCTGCCACCCTTGCCTGCAGATGGATGAGTAAGAAAGAAATAAAAATTAAGCTAGCAGCATTTCCTGTTTAAAGTCTCCAGGATGGAAACCCTGCTTAGCTTGTTTTCAACGTAACGATACAGGAGAGAAAAGTCTCACAGCGTGAGGTTCAGAAACATGGCCATGGGAAGGCATGGTCAGCCTGCAGAGGGCAGGGAATCCTGCACTTTAGACCCCACACTTCTGAGTGTCAGAGCAGACTTTGAGGGGCTTAACAGCCTGTATGGCCCCCGAGAGACCTCCCAGGTGAGATGCTGCAGTGGGTAGGCAAAGGATTCTGGTCAAGAGTTAAGAACAGTCAGAGATCCCCAGGCTCAGAGGACTTGGGCAGACTTTGACACAGGCCCTGTCCCCCGCCCCAATCCTCCCCTGATTTGTCTTTTCTGACTCTGCTAGATTATCCCCATCTGACTGAGTCTCAGTTTCCTGCTCTGTAAGGGTGAGGTTGCAGGGTTAGTGGTTTGCTCTTCCCCTTCTCCCGCCCCTAGCATCCTTTCTCAGAAGGCTTTGGTGTGTTCAGGACTCCAAGTCTGGCTCTCAGGAAAAGTCAGACGTGTAGCACTTAGGTAGCTTCTGGAAACACTAGGCCAGAACATCACTCTGACAACCCATGTCTCTTTGAGTCTTTCTTATTCTGTCATTCTCCTTCCAAGGCCCCCGCATCAAGCACAGGTCACCATGCCCCTTCCTCTCAGTTTGCCCCCACACCTGACCTCCAATATGCCATTATTTCCTTTATTTCCCAACAGTCTCCACTTCTACTTTCCTTCCTCCAAGAAGTCTCTGACGCTGCTGCTTCTTGCGTCTAGGATTCCTGTTTGCCTTGGGGTCCACAGAAGGTGCTGTGTACCCCTCTCAACAGGCAGGGAGCCTTTCTGATCAGCTGATCGGTGAATTCTTTCTTCTTTAAGGAGGGGACTTCTGTATAGTTCCTCACATCCCTTTCCCAGCAGGAGTGCAGGGGGCTGGGGGCTCCTGAGGCCTGCCCTTCCAGTAGTCCTGCTTGGGAACTTGGCAGCTGCTGCCCTGACGGTTCCATTTAAGCTTCCTCCATGATGATGATGATGAGGAGGAGGAGGAGGAGGAGGGGGAGGAAGAGCAGGAGATGATTTAAGGATCCCCATCTTCCTTCTGCAGCAACGTCCAGTGCCTGTCCCAGGACCTTTCATTCGCTCCTCCTGCACTTGAGCGTGCAAGTGTGTGAGCAAACCCTAGGCTCATTGCAGTGTGTACTCTCTGCCCAGCTTCCTGCACTTGTCTAGACCAGGCCATCCTCTTCTAGAAGGCAGGGCTGAGAAGCCCAGACTTCCTGGGAGCTCTGAGTTGAAGAGTGCTCCTTAGAAAGTCCTTTCTTTGCAAAGGATGCTGGTGTCATTTGTCGGGAGAAGCCACGTGTACTCCAGGGTGACTCAGAGCTCCCTAGACTCTATGTCTCCCCTGATCCTGTGATCACTGAATAATTTATTTACCCCTCAGCAGCCCCCACTTGCCTTTCTAGCCATTCTCTGCTCATTAGTGCCGCACCCAGAGTGGGCAGGGGAGGAAGAGACCTGATGGTAGGGGTCCATGCTGAACTCTGGCACAAGGAGCTGGGTGGTGCTGGGGGACTTTGCCACCATCGGCTGAGATAGCTTTGTGTGTGTCACCACCCTGCAAGTGGCTGAGTGATTGGATGATATGGGTCGGGGCAGTTTGAGGTTGCTGAACGCAGCCACTGGTCCTTTCCTAAACAGCAGATCTGAAGGTGAAGGGGGAAGGAGCATTTGACCAGGAGCAAGAGTGAAGGTGCTTGCAATTCTGGGGAAGAGCTGACATTCAACAAAGATGAGTTTTTTTTTTTAAAAATCATGTTTATAAATACTTATTATGTATATGCATGTACATAAAATAATATGTATTTATAGATACATATTCCCTAATGGGGCATATGGTATTCTCTAGGACACTGAATTTTATTTTCTGTATAATTGGTGTGTGAAGATGCTGTGGTCAGTCTCCCAGGCTTCATGTGTAGAAGTGTGGGTGTTGCAGAGATAAAAAGGGAAGGCAGCTAGGCTGAGCCTCCCAGGCAGTGCATCCATTGGGTGGCAAGTGGTCCAGCCCTAGCACAGGAGGCAGGAGCCCAGAGCGGGGACTCTCTGATGAGATGTGCATCTCTTCACCCACTGATTATCTCCCTGGCTGTGCCTAGTAGAACTGGGAGCCCTTCTCATCTTCCCTGCTGAGCCCTCTGGACTCTCTGCTTGCGTCCATGACTGCTTTCCTGTCCCCTACACCCTGGTACGATGTTCTGGGCATTTCCAGAGAGCTCTTCTGGTGCAGAGTCAGCTCTTGTCTTTGCCTTCCTTCCTACCTTTGCTTCCCAGTCCTGCCATGAGCCCAGGCTCTGAAGGAAGCTGTGATTAATCACTACTGTCCTTATCAGTGTCATGATAAGTAGCAGGGACTGTTGCTGAGAACACAAATTCTGCAGGCAGGAAGAAACTCTTCTCAGCACCAAGTACCTTCCATCAGAGAAGAACAGCAAACTCTTCCCCTCCCTCCCTGGCTTTCCCCATGACACACATGCTTTTCTTCCTGTTCTTTATCAAGGCCCTGCTCCTCATCCTCTCCTGTCATTGGATGGGGATGAAAGCCGCATTCCTGAGTCCTCTCAATTACCCAGTCATCCATCTTCCCATTGGCTGTTAGCAGAGAAGGAAACTGGTTGTCTATCAGAAGACTGATTCTTGGGTCAAGAAAGATGAGACTTGATGTGTCAAGAATGATAAAGAAAATGTGATGTCTGAGTCCCTTGTGTATCACATATGACAAAAATGTGACCTTCTCTCCATTATTCCTCTCCTTTCTGGTGCTGGTATCACTACTGGTGAGTGACAGACACGTGGGTTGCCTTTGTGAAGTTGGTGAAAGCTGAAGTTTTCTTCCTTGCTAATCTTAAAACTCCTTGCAGGAATTCATCGGCTGGATGCTTGCTCATTTCAGTGCGCATGAGAACGATGAGGAATCAGTTGCAGCATCGGGGTTACTGGTCCTACCTTGGATCTCTTGCTTAGAAGGTCTGGCAGGCACAGTGTTGGTGTGGAGAGAGCTGCTAGCCAATACTGCCTCATTTACACTGATGCTCTCTTTGGAGGCACGAGGAACTGGCACCCTCATAGCGACGGCTGGTGTCGGCAGATCACAGACTCCAGCAAGCTCTGTTCTAATGAGAGCAACTCACCAAATCTTAGCCTAATCTGCTGATGCCAATTCCAGGGTTATGCCCATCTTTCAGAAAGGGAAGCACAGACAGGGAGTGATCGAACCTGGCGTCATGCCTGGTGAATCAAAGAATGGCACCAACCACAGGTCGACCTTACTCTGCCAGGCTCCCTTCCTTCTGTGGAATCCCCAGAGCTTTTTTCCAGGATCTGTTCAGTAGTCATGATTTCTCAGTCTTAGGACCATGTTTATCAGTGTAGTTCTGATGACAGAAGAAAGCCTGTGATGACTGGGTCTGCCATTTGGGGGTAGGAAGCCCCACCATCCTGATGTCGGAGACTAGTGATCTGGACAGAAGGAAGAGATGGGCCACTGTGAGCCGATGACATCTGAGCTGGGAGCACCCCACGAGCTCCTTAGTGAAGCCTATAGTATTGTGGAAGTCTGTTATGCTTAAGAAAATGGAAGGAAACCCATTGAAAACCTAACCAGAACCACACTGGTCCTGTGTAGACCATGAAGGTCAGTTAGCTTGACTGGAATGACCTGGTGGGTGGGGCACCTAGGGTGGCTTGGTGAGTGAGTGCTTGCCATAGCGAAGGCTGGCATCTCCGTATAGTGGCCCTGGAATCTAGGAGAGAGACTGGTGCAGGCGGGGGCTCTGGTGAAGTTCCTGGGGCATCTGAGTGAAGCTGGCATCCCTTCAGACTGAGGGGTTCACGAAGCAGGCATTCAACAATGCCAAAGAGATTTGAGGTATCTCTGGTGGATGGGCTAGCACTTAAGGTGGTCGCTATGGAAATGGGCTATAGAGTGTCAGAGAGCGTGGCAGCACTAGATCGTGTGTGAGGGGTCTTTCTGTTCTCAGGAAAAGCACCTGCCAGGAATGCTCACCTTGCTTTGCCCTCACGCATCTTACTGCTGTAATGAGTGTCTTGTATCTGGCTATGCAGCCTTCTTTCTCTTTGGGATAGTTTTCTCCTCCAGAATACTGTAATGCTCATCCCTTGCCACTAGAGGGCTGAGGTTTTTGCACAATGACAGGACACTTTCAAGTTCACGGGTCTTCAGAGGATGGAAGAGACCAAGCAAGGAAGACTCTGAAAATCGACTTAAGCAATAGATACGGTAGCAAGATGTCTGAGTAGGGGTGTGGGAGGAAGATGGCTTCTGTTGCTTCCACACCCCTCTGTGGACAGTGGCTGAGGTCTGTGCGGCTTATGCGGGCAGTGGAAGTGTTAGATCATGGCAGGGTGGTTGTAGTTGGTGGTGGAGCAGGAGGCATATAAACCTGCACTCTTTTTTCTCTTTTCAGGAATGGCTTGCTTAATTTTAGTTTTAAAAGCAGACATTGTTAGGGAGAGAGAGGTCTCCACCAAGGAAAATTGGTTTCTCTTTCCCTGCTCCATCTTTCTCCTGTCTTCACCCCCAGCTTCCCTTTGGGCTGTTTGTTTGGGTCTTGCTTGGCATCTGGTCACTTCTTGATGTTGCAGTGGGTTCTCAGGATCCCAAGGTAGACAGCCCACTTCTAGAAGGCCAATCCGAAAGAGTGACAGAGAGGCTTGTGTTGTGCCTCCTCAGGCCATGCTCTTGTCCAGCACTGTACTGGGTCATGTCCTGCTGCAGAGCCTGCTGTGACAGACAAAGATGGAATTTCCATGGTCCAGGACCCTGTAGTTTCCCCATGATGGCGTGGTCTTAGTGTCCCTCAGTGTATGGAGGCTGATGAGATTTAGGTCCCGTTCTGGTTTAAGGTATGTGTTAGCTGACTCTCCTTCACTGTGACAAAGGACCTAGGACAACTGGCTTAAGGAGGAAGAGGTTAATGGGGTTATGGTTTCAGAACTTTCAGTCCATTGCCACTTGGTCCTCGTGCTTTTGGGTCTGGGTGGCAGAGAACACTGTGGTGGGAGCATGTGGCAGAAGAAACCCATGTGCCTCATGGAACAAGAAGTGCAGGTGGACACAGGAAAGAACTGGGGTCTCAGTATCCCCTTCAAGGGTGTGTCTCCAGTGACCTAAGTCCACTGTCGTGAGATGTGCAGAGAGGTGAGGGTGGGGGATGGAGGGGATGGAGGGGATGGAGGGGATGGGGGGATGGGGGGATGGAGGGGATGGGGGATGGAGGGGATGGAGGGGATGGAGGGGATGTTGGATGGAGGGGATGGGGGGATGGAGGGGATGGAGGGGATGGGGATGGAGGGGATGGGGGATGGAGGGGATGGGGGGATGGAGGGGATGGGGGGATGGAGGGGATGGGGGATGGAGGGGATGGAGGGGATGGGGGGATGGGGGGATGGAGGGGATGGAGGGGATGGGGGATGGGGGGATGGGGGGATGGAGGGGATGGGGGGATGGAGGGGATGGGGGATGGAGGGGATGGAGGGGATGGAGGGGATGGAGGGGATGGAGGGGATGGGGGGATGGAGGGGATGGGGGGATGGAGGGGATGGAGGGGATGGGGGATGGGGGGATGGAGGGGATGGAGGGGATGGGGGGATGGAGGGGATGGAGGGGATGGGGGATGGGGGATGGAGGGGATGGAGGGGATGGAGGGGATGGAGGGGATGGGGGGATGGAGGGGATGGAGGGGATGAAGGGGAAGGAGGAGATGGAGGGGATGGAGGGGATGGAGGGGATGGAGGGGATGGGGGATGGAGGGGATGAGGGGATGGAGGGGATGGCTTTATGGAATAAAAATAAACTCGCAGCCTTTGAACTCACAAAGCACAGCCAGTCTCACTTAGCAGTCACGGTCAGGGGCACTCACAGGCTGTTTTACCCCCATATTAATTATTCTCAGGTCATCCATCACACTTTACACAATGATATATACGCGTGGGTTACAGAATGGCCAGGAAAGAATTAAAAGACTCTGGCAGATTCAAAGAGGCTGCAGTGAAGGCACAGGCAGAGAGCTGGTTTAGACCGGGAAGGATCTCCATGGGGATTCAATAGTTTCATGAACCTTAGGAGTGGAGCTGCTCAGGCACCAAGTTGTCAAATGGAGGTTGGGATGAGGGCAGTTCCAGTAGACTGTGTCGAGCAGGGAACCGAGCCGAGCCCCTGGGCTCAGAGTCAGGGGTTTATCGCCTGTTGGTTCCGTGACACAGGTCCTGATGATCTGATGCCAGGCTGCTGACTGTGCTCCCATGTGAGGTGTTGCTCCTCACACCTAATTCACTTGAGGGCGTTGCGTTTTTTTCCTTGGT
The DNA here is from genome assembly GCF_018167655.1 of Microtus oregoni. Classification (NCBI taxonomy): domain Eukaryota; kingdom Metazoa; phylum Chordata; class Mammalia; order Rodentia; family Cricetidae; genus Microtus; species Microtus oregoni. The sequence continues at coordinate 5,416,663 of NW_024543221.1, forward strand.
TTGGTGTGTCTGATAAGTTCATGAGTCAGGTTTTTTAAAATACAGTTTGGATATGCCCATGTGTTCCCAATTTAATACTTCTGTTATATAAATAAGTTATTAGTCTGTGTCTCACAGACAGGGGACGGCTGTTTCCTCCCATAAACACGGTGCAGAGCGGATCATCTCGGCATTTGCATGCAGAGTGGAGCTCTGGTGAGGCTCTTCCATGGAATGGGGAGTCAGTCTGAGCAGGCCACAACCTGGTCTCCACACCCCTAAAGTTTCCAGCGCCTCCCAACACTTCACAGACTAGGGCCAAGTGTCTAACAGATGGGCATCGAGACTCACCCGGATCCCAACCCCAGCTGAGTGGAACGTGTGAAGCGAGCGCAGGCTTGGAAGGCATGCGTGGTGGCAGGCACAGCTGTCTCTGTGGCTAGTGCAGGTTTCCATCTGTCGTCGTCTAGAAAGCTAAAGACAAGCATGTCTCAAACACAGTCACTTTCCCCAGTCCCCCACACCAGGTTCCCGGCCCCAGTGGGGGAGTCTAGGCTGCAGAAAGTTCTCTCTGTAGCCTCCTTTCCCCGGAGGAATGAATCAGGACTGAAATGGCCAAAGGGCAAGAAGCGCCAGGGAGAATGAGAAAGGAAGCATGGGCCATGTTTAATTCATAAATCAAATGATCTCTCACCTTGGCAGTGTGCAGGATTCTTCTCAGCCTGTGCTCGGCAGCCCTTTGGGGAAAACAAACTGTGTTTAATTGCATCTATATTTACTGAGCACCCATTTGTCAGCCACTGTGTTGGGGATTATAGAGCCTATAAAGACTAAGATAAAGGCCTAACCTTCAGGGATCTTACAGTATAAGATGCTCTTGAATATAAGACAGCAGGGCCCAGCAGCGCAGGTTCAAAGCAAGGTCACTTTTTTTTTCATTGTTGGGGATATAGGCATTCCACTACTGAGCTGCATCTCCAGCCCCAAGGACACATTTGAGGGGGGCAACCCACCAGGGGGCTTAGGCTTGTCTGTGGAGTGTGAACTTTAGGAAATGTGAAGGTTTTCTGAGCTCCGAGGCTAGCCCCCTGCTTGGGCTGACAGGGGACTTTCTCAGGTGAATACTGAGAAAGCTGTTGCTGGTAGGGACTGGGGTCTTCGTGTCCCAGGGAGTGGCAGGAAATCCTCACCCAAGACCAGAGATTATGATATGAGTTGAAACAGTGAAGTAACTGGGCCTGCGCCCCGAGGAGAAAGTGATCACACAACTCGCGTAAATATGTTTAATCCTACTCACGGGGACAGAGCCGGAGCGGGGAAGGACTGGAGGAGCAGGAATCAGTATCTAGGCGGCACAGAGGTGAAAACAGAAGTGGATTGGGAACAACTGAGGTGCTAGAGAGAAGAGGACGTGCCCCAAGTGTGTCAGAATAGCCTGTGGCTCCATGTTTGCGTAACAAGTGGCAAAACCGGGATGTGGCTTCACAGGTTGGCTGCGCGGAGGCGGGGCAGAGGTCACAGCTAAGAGGGCGTTGGGTTCTGCAGGTGGAGGTGTTTGTGGGAGTCTGTTGATAGGTTCTGCTCTGAGTGTCTGAGATTGAGCCTATGCAGGGACTGGGGAGGGGGCCATAGGTGCAGCGGGTTGGAAGAGGAGAGCATGGGGGCTTAGCCTATTACCAGACTTCCTGTCCACAGGAAGGTTGGCCCAGCATGCCCCCAGCCCTCTCTTCTCTAATGTGCCTAAGGCAGTGTGGGTGGGAGAGGGTCTCGTCAGCCTTGTTATATGGGTACTGAGAAGGCTAAGACGGTGGGAAGGAGGTAGAAATTGGGCTCCCCTGAAATTTCAATATTTCTCTAATAAATCTCTCACACACATATACATATATATACATATATATACATATATATACGTATATACATATATATATATATATATATATATATATATATATATATACACACATACTGTGTGTGTAAGTTCTTATATGTGAATCTGTGTGCCAGAGGTCAACCTTGGGTGTCATTCCTCAGTTTTTTGATACTGGGTCTCTCACTAGGACCTGGGTTTTGTTGATTAGGCTGGGTTAGGCTCACAAACCCCTCTGCCTCTCCAGTGCTGGGATAACTAGCATTTGCCGCCATTCCTGGCTTTTTGTGTAAGTACCCGCGGATCAAATTCAGTCCTTTCTCTGTATTGATGAATCACCTTTCCCCATTCTTTCAGGAGCGAATCTTTTAAGGAAGCATGGCTTTGCCATCTCGCTCCTATTCGCCCTATAGGCTGTGGGGCTTCCCAGTGACTGATGCCTAGGATCCAGCTCACACTGGGTACCACACTGATGATCTGCACCCAGTCCTGGCTGCTGTCCTCTGACATTCCTGCTAGAACCAGTCTGCTGTCCCAGTGGGTCAGCTGTGCTGCCCTGACAAATGAGGGCAGAGGTGTCGCCTTTCAAACCCAAGCTTTCAGATTCCAAATGACTTTGGGATGATGCCTGAGAGTTTATTTTGGTTTGGTCTGATTTGAATAAGCTGGTTTTATTTTTTTTATACATTGACTATACAGGGTTCTTTCCTTTTTATCTTAAAAGAAGGAGGAGCCTCAAGAGACAGTTATTTTAGACTCTGTGTGAAACCTGGTTCTAAAATAAGAATCCGCCAATGTCCTGCAAAATTTAATTGGTTAAGCCCAATAACTCTATCCAGCACGGCAGGCCACTTCCTGTAGTTACACTTGGGGTCTCTCGTCAGACAATTCATTCTGCAGAATTCATTAGTAAGCACTGTTGTTCAAACCTAGATATTCTGCAGGTGCATTGCTGAGATTTATTTTTCTGTTAATACCTCTGCCAAACGACCATGTTGCAACAAAAAGCATTGTTTGGAAGTTTTCTAGGCCAAGCTAATTCCATTCGTGCGGTCAGTCAAACACCGAGACTTGATCCACCAGCCATCTCTCTTCATGGGCTAGGTTGTATCCACAGTATTTAGGGATGGTAACTTGAGCCCAGCCTTTAGTCCCTTATGGGCTTGGGACCTAGGAGAAAATGGGTACCACACACAGAGGAGTAACTGGGGATTGCGTGGTGATGGACTATTTAGAAAAGAGCTAGGAAACTGTTGTCATCCTGGTTGCCTTCGTCTAGGAACAAATACCCTATAATCTCAGGGAGGAAGGATTCCTTTCGTTCACAGCTTTAGAGGGTTCAGTCCATTGTCACAGGGAAGCCAGGGTGACTCAGAGTGATTCACATCATGGTGGTCAGGAAACAGAGAGAAAGGTTTTCTGTGTGGTGGCACCTTCTGTTTCCAAGCTTAGGGAATGGTGCTGCCCACATTCAGGATGGGTCTTAGTGGATCTTCTCTGGAAAGGTAGCCATAGACACACCTAGCATCTGTTTTCATTACTTGTCTCATTGCTATGACAAAATGCCCAATAAATGCAGCCTAAGGAAGCGAGGGTTTGTTTGGGCTCCCAGTTTGAGTGTGCAGTCTGTCATGGTGGAGGGGTCAAGGTCTCAGTAGCTTGAGGTGGCCGTCATGTGGTTCACAGTCAGGAAGCAGAGGAAGGTGAGTGCTAGTTTGCTTTCTTCTTTTTATTCAGGTCGTACCCTGGCTGGTGGGAAGAGCTGATCACACTTAGAATGGGTCTTCTCACCTCGATTAACCTAGTCTAGAAATCCCTCACCGGCATGCCTAGAGATTTGTCTTTTAGGTGACCTCAGATTCAAACTGACAGTAGTAGTCATCACAGAGTCTTAACCCAGTCATTCTGACAATCAGGGTTAGCTGACATACCCTCATAGGTGAAAGAGTTGTCACAGAACTAATTTAGTGTGTGTTGTGTAGGGGAGTCATCTCCTGAAGGAGCCATAACTTCATCTGAGGGGCAGATACTGGAGTCCACAGCCCAGAAACAGGCCACCTCAGGAGACCCTCCTGTCCACTGACCTAACCTGATGAGATGCACAGGGCATGAATGGCCACTGGGTGCATTCTCAGCAGTGGTGAACAGGGACCTCGAGGTCCCAGAGGGGAGATTTTTCACATCTGAAGGATTTTTGCATTGAATGTTTATTCCACATTTGGGTTTGATGATCCCAGTGTTATAGCCAAAAAACTGAAGCCCTTGTACAAACTCTAGACTGGAAGGGAAGCATTCGGAGGATGACATCTGGGCCCTTGGGCTGCCCTAAAGCTTGCACCATGCCTACTGAGATACTTTCCATGGAGAACTTCATTCCTTACACCCCAGGCTGCCCTTTCCCAACTCCTATTACCCCAGACACAGAGTCCTTGCTCTACTCCCCTCACCACCCAGGAGCTTTGTCTTATCACGGCCGCTCTGAGCAGCGAGCCAGCACATGTAAGTGCTCACTCAGCACACAGAGGAACAAGTGACGTCTGGAGGTGACATAGCGTGGCTGCGATGCCTACATTTGAGGACAGGGAGGGCTAAGTGATGTCTTCCAACTTCAAAGCAAAGTAGAAACTCGTGTGTAAGAGGGTCTCTTCATGACCCAGGGCCGAGGAAGCCAAATTTACCCAGAATGTACAGAACATGAGGCAAAATGAAAGAGTCTGATTTTTGTTCTGTGAAAGACACCCAGGTGACAGGTGAGAGAAGGCATTTAAAATGTCCAAGACTGAAACCGGACCCACACCCACAACACACAGCCCTGAAACACAAACAGAGAAAAGGGGCGGCCATTGCAGAATGTCCTAGTGTAACTGTTATCACCGTCTTCTCTGAGATGCTGTGACGGCTCATGAGAGACCCTGAGGTTGGCCTGTTGACATCCCCTCATAAAAAGGAAGGGGTAGGAAGGTCATCAGACCCTCACCTGAGATCTCAGTCACTCTCTCCCATGTCCCCCTCCCCAAGTTCTACATAATTTTTGCCTTAAGTATATGTGATCTTGTGGTCCCCAGAGGTGCCAGAGTCGTGTTGAGTGTGGAAGATTAACAGAAGTGGAAGCTATGGAAAGTTATTGTTCATGTTGAAGAGAGACTTTCCAGTGATGAAACTGTTTTGGGGTTGCCCACACTCCTCTCAGTGACCCCTCACCTGTGTTCTGAAGGTCCAATAAGCTTGTCAGTTCACCAGGTTGGACCTGTGTGGGATGGTTTGCGGTCTGTTGGTGATGCCATATCTGGGGTGAGTAAGCACTGGTTCACAACTTCCTGGGAGAGCACTTGCAACTGCAGTCTTCCTGTTGGAAACCTACAGAGGGTCTGAGCAGGAAGTTTATGGAGAAGATCCCCAAAGGCTAGCTGCTGCCCCAAGGAGCTACAGACTAAAGCAGCAAATGGTTAGGGGGACTGTGGTAGGGGAACTGGTCAGTGTTGATAGAGACATGGACACAGGTCCTGTGGAGAAGGCAGCTGGCCACCATGTGTGGCAGCTAAGGACTTTTTGTAGTCAGAGGCCAACAGCTCCATTCCTAGATAGATGTCCCAAAGAGATTGCCAGCATATCCTTCTGTGGGACAATGGTCTTGTATCCTGTAAAGATTTGTCATTTGTATTGGTTTAATATAATGCTGGTTGGCCAATAGCCAGGCAGGAAGTAGAGGTGGGGCAACCAGAACAGGAGAATTCTGGGAAGAGGGAAGACACAATCTGCAGTCATCACCCAGACATAGAGGAAGCAAGATGAGAATGTCTTGCTGATTAAAGGTACCAAGCCATGTGGCTAACACAGAATTATGGGTTAATGTAAGTTATAAGAGTTAATAAGAAGCCTGAGCTAATAGGCCAACCAGTTTATGATTAATGTAGACATCTGTGTGTTTCCTTGGGACTGAACGACTGTGGGACCAGACAGGATAGAAACTTCTGTAAACAGTATCTCTCAGGTGGCATCTAAAGTGACAAATGTTGAGTATTTTTCTTGTTGGGAGCATGGATAGTGTAGCATTCACTCCTAGGATAGCTCTGCTACTAAGGACAATGAGTAAGAAAGGGTGAGAAGCAAGGATAGATATGGATGCAGACACACAGTGCTTAAGAACACCCTGAGCAAAAATGTTAATCACTGATTGCCTGGATTGCCAGGGAGAGCTAGCAGCATGAAAAGCATTGAATGGGCACTCACATAAAGAATGTAAAAGAGAGCCTTGCTCAGATCAGTGATGATAATGTGTTGTGAACACAGGACAGTAGTAATGCCTTGTCAACCAGGGTCTCAGATCAGCCCAAAGCAATCCACTACCAATGGCTTGCAAATGGCAGTCCTGGCCACAGTGGGCTGTACACTCTCTGCCACACCTCATCTTCAATTTTGATGGAAGACTCCTATTCAGGTGGTGAACTGAAGCCTGGAGCAGTGGGTTCCCACCCCCAGAGGTCACTGTCGTTCCAGGTCACTGCAGAATGATTAGGTCAGTAAAGGTTGGCTTCTGTCCACCTTGCTTCTAGCACTGTCCCTGGTGCATGGTCACGGCTCAGCAAGTACCTGCAGGAGTAAACAGTGCAGATTCTTCATGGATGACTGGTGCTACAGGTTGGGGTATTGGAGAGGGACTTGCTTAGCCAAATAACAGAGCCCGCAGAAACCAAGAGAGGAGCAGATATTTGCCCTTCTCCAGTGGAGAGAGCTCTAGGTACCAGAAAATGCATGAGCCCGATTAGACAGAGGGTCATCTGGGTTGGGGACAGTTACCCAGAGCCCAGCCTCTGGCTGTAGTGTTGGGGTTGGATGGAGAGAGGCTTCTTAGCCTGGCAGCATGGTAGAGAGGCTCAGAGTGCTACAGGATGTTGTCCCTTCCCCCACTCCTGCTGTGCAGTGACCAAGTCACCTCTATTAACAAGTCAGTGTGCACAGCTACTCTCATTATCTGCATCTCTCTGGACTTTCTCTGACCTGGTTGCTGCTGGCTGGAGGCAGGACAGCTCTGCAGAATGTCAGCAAATCAGCCAGGCTGGGCACAGGCCATGGTCCTGCTCCCTTGGCGTCTATCCTGGACATGTAGGCTATGAGCTGTCATTGTCTGCTAGTCCCTGGATGACCAGAACACAGCCTTAGAACTAGCTGCACCTGCAGATTCTGGCCCGGACAGTGCTTGAAGATGCCAATGTGTTCTGTTTGCGGTTTATGTTCGCCATGTGGGTCCAGGACAGGGCAGCTCAGGCCGCCTTTGCAAGTGTGCCTGCTGATTCCAGTCCTCACCTGTGACAGGGTGGGCAGTCTCTCTCGCTCACTTGCTTTCCATCCATGCCTTTGCCACAGAGACCTCTTCTACTGAATTCATATTAAATAGCTGATGACTCTGCCCAAGACCAGGGAGGAAGGAGACATGGTCAGGGGCATGGAACAAACATCTGTGTGACAGTAACTAGTTAAAAAAGTGGCATCATTACCTACTGAGCACAGGCCCTGGGTCTCTTGCTTTATGTAATTCTTTTTTCCCGTGTGTGTGTGTGTGTGTGTGTGTTATCATGTATATATGTGTGTATATGTGGGTGGGTGTGCATGGGTGCACATGTAGACATTTTAAGTGTGCCCTCAGGCTTGCACGCAAGCACTTCAGTATGGCAAGCACTTCAATATGGCGAGCACGTTATTGACCCAACCATCTCTCTAGGCCCCACTGTTTCTTTTACTGTTTGCAATGGTCGTGAAGTAGGAACCATTATTGTCCTTTCTTTATATTTGAGGTAACAGAGGTCTGGAAAGGTTAATAAAACTTGTCTGCGGGGTCACACAGATCAGGGAGGCAGAGATTGATTTCCAGCAGGGACCCTGTGACTCACATAGTGTGCCTGAGCTCCCTGTGGAGTTGTCCCTCAGTGTGGTCGCAGTGGGAGTCTGCGCTCCCGTCCTGCTGAGTCCTCCTTTCTACACTCTGTGCCACAGGCTATGCCACCTCATCACACTCCCCACAGCCAGTTGAGGGGGGAGCATCAACCGTCCTAGTTTATAAAGAGAGAAGTCACAGTCTGGGGAGGTGAAGGGTGTTTCAAGGTCACAGAGCTAGTGAAGGGCAGGTGGAGACGTAAGGAGGACACTTCTTTGGGCCGGCAGTGCCTGTGGAAATGGGAGACACAGGGGTTGAGTGTAGCTCAGCTTGTAATGACACGAGGGGCGAGAGGGGCGTTTGGGAGGTGTGTCTGAGAGAATGGTAGATGAGGGGACCGTAGGATGACGGTGGCTGTGGCAGCTGTCTTTTGCTGTGATACGATGCTTGGCAAGGTTGGCTTCAAGGAGGCGAGTTTTTGACACACAGTTTGGAAGTTTCAGTCAGTGGTTAGTGGCGTTGTTGTTCGGGACCTGAGGATGTACGAGGTCATTATAGGGAGGGTGTGGGAAAGCAAAGCTGCTTGCCTTGTAGGAAAAGAGAGGAAGAAGAAGAGGGATAGGGCGAGAGAGGGAGGAAAGAGAGAATATAAAGGGTTGGAGTCCCAACCAATATATTCATAATGACTTTAACTTCCTCTCACTAGGCCCCACCTCCTCAAGGTCTACCACCTTCCAATGGCACCACAGCCTTTAACAAAGGGGCCTTTGGGGCCATTTAAAATCTATACTGTTTTGGTAGCATAAGGAGATCAGGGGATCATGGGCTGAATAAGGGGTATTGGTGGGGGTCTGATATAGAGGAACAAGAGATAGAAGTGTGGGTTCCATTTTCTTCCCAATCATTGCCCCATTCCTGCCATGTCCAAGTGCCCCCACCTCTTCAGAGTCTGCAATGGAATTGACCTGGCCCCATCTTCTTGGCAGGCCACAGCACAGGGATCCCTGGTCATGATGAGAGTGGGTGCTGCACCGTGACAGTAGTAATAAGATGTCCCATGTGCGCTGCCCAGGAGACACAACTCTTGATTTTGCTGTTCCAAAGGGCCCCAACTAGATGAGATCCAGTGGAGTTAGGATAAGACTCAGCTCCCTGTGTTGGTTCTCAGCTGCCTTCTTTGGTATCATTTGTTCTCGGTCATGTAGGGCTAAGCAGACACATTGTTTGGGAATCCTTAGATGACAGTGCTGGAGTCCAGCCTGCTGGGTCAGCCCCTTGGTGATGCCCAAGGGTGTATTATGAAGTATTCCTTGTTCCCTCTATAATGGGAAGGGAAACCCACTAGCAAAGGTCAAAGATGACAAAGGGAGAGGGTTAATTCTGGACTCCAGATCTGCCTCTTCCATGGGTGGCCCTGGGCATTCTGACTGACCTCTAGTTCTTCTCCGTGCTTCTTGTAGGAAAAAAGGTACCACATCTGTTACCTGTCGATCTGAAGCACCGGCTTCCCGGTGATGGTAGGAAAGGTGTGAGCTGCGTCCAGGCATGAGAGAGAGCTGCTTTGATATGTTTCATTGTCCTTGATGGCTGAGCGAGAACCTGGAAAAATGCTCTGCACCCGCATACAGCCCCAAAGCAGCCGAGTTTGGAGCGGCTGCTCCACTCTTCCCAGGAACGCATGAGACACTCCCAGAGCAGTTTAGAACCAGTGAAGAAAGAGATGGTGCGTGCAAGCTGCGCTCATTTCAGACAGAAAACTCTGTACCCTAATCAACCAAAAGCTTCCACAGCCCACCTTCCTCCAAAATGTTGGAAATCTTGCATCTGACCCAAAGTTTAGGGTTTTCTTGAAGGAACTGATTTTGCATGGAGAGGAAACGAGGCACTGCGGTCTGTGTCTGGATTGTCTGTGCACAGGTGTGGGAACTTACCAGAAGAAAGCTGCTTTCCTGGGGAAGTGTTTTGGGTCAAGAATATCCTGACTTGTTCCTTTTCTACATTCTCAGGCAGCACTCACGGCCATTTTTCTGGGACACAGAATCAGATTACGGAACAACACTTTTGGTCCTTTGAAAACAGGTTCATTAGTTCCTTAATGCTGCCTAGCAAAGCACTACTTCCTCATGCGTAATAGTAGGGTGTAGTCTCAGCTCTGGAAGCTCAATGTATGAAGACAAGGTGGTGCAGGGCCATAGCGCTAGGGGAGAGCCCTTCTTGGCTAGTGGCGACTTCTAGCCATCCTTGGTGTCCCTTGGTTGACAGGTGTACCATTTTGATGACTATATTTGCCATTGCATGGCCTTTATGTGTTCACTTCTGTCTCTCATAAGGATACTCTTATTTGGCTTAGGGCTTCTGCTCTAATATGACGTCATCTTTTCTAATTAAATGTATAATGACACTAAGTAAGGTCCTATATTGAAATTCCAGGAGGACATGAATTTTTGGGGTGAGGATTAAGTCCATAACATGGAAATCAAGGGTGTGTTCTTGATGACACCCAATGTACATAGAGTTCAGTTCTTCTGGGCCAAGTGTCTAGAGGTGTAGGACCCAATTGTGTAGGCAGAGTTTTCCCATCCTGGGAGCCTGCTCCCTACCCTGGCAGCTGTTTCTAAATTACTACACAGAGGCTTAGTATTATTTGTAAATGCGTGGCGAATAGCTCAGGCTTATTACTAACTAGCTCTTACATTTACATTAGCTCATTTCTATTCATCTATGTTTTCCCATATGGCTCATGGCTTAACCTGTCCTTTGGTTTGTCTTGTTCCCCTGGTGGCTGACTGGCATCTCCTTCTCTGCCCTTCTTTCCCCCAACATTGTCAGTCTGATCGCCCCACCTATACCTTTCATCTGGCTCTCAGACAGTCAGCATTTTATTAACAGTGAGCATAATCCACAGCCCAGGTGCATGTGTCAGAACTCTTTGGCTGTCGTTTCCCAGTGCCCAGTTGCCCTCTGAGGTGGGCTAGTCCAAATCTGTGCTCTGGTTTCCTGAATCTGACTTGCTGGGGTCATGATGTCCTTTCTGTGTGGTCTCGGTTCATCGACTTTCCATTTAGGTAAAAAGATCTAAAAGGTCACTGCTCACCTCTGCATAACCTGTCCTGGTTTCATTCTTGCTGACCTGTTCTCAGGGCTTCCCCTGCCCTTTTTCCCCAGGTTCTATTTGTGCAATTCCTTTTCAAATGAGGCAGTGTGAGCAGTCAACATAACCAGCCCTGCAAGTCACCTGAGGGCCACATCCCACAGTGGTCTGTGTGAGGGCTGCAGTAAGGCCCCTTCCTGGTTTGTTTCTGCACCAGGCTGTGGTTTTGATTTCTCATCACAGCCCATCTTGTTCCCTGCTGGCCCTTCTTTGTCTCCCACTGCTAAGCTTTGGCCCCCTTTGCAGCAGAACTTACTTCTCTGGAAAATTCTTCCTCATTGTCAACTTGACACAACCTAGAGTCTTTAAAATTTAGTTGGTTTTTTGAAGATGTATTTATTATTTCTATTGTATGTGTATGAATGTTTTGCCTACATGTATATCTGTGTACCAGCTGTGTACTAGTCCTGTAGAGGTCAGAAGAGGGCATTGGGTACCCTGGAACTTGAGATACAGATGATTGTGAGCCACCACAGGTGCGTCCCCTGGAAGAGCCACAAGTGATCTTAATGACTGAGCCATCTCTTTAGCCCATAGCCTAGACTCTAGGTCCTAGAGTCCTCTGAGGGATCACTTAGATCAGGTTGGCCTGTGGTCTTGATTGTTGTTGTGGGAAGACCCAGCACACTGAGAGGGGTACCATTCCCTAGGCAGGGGTCCAGAACTATATTAAGAGAGGAGAAGGCTACATAAATAGCCAGCAAACAAGGATCCATGTGTGTATTCTCCCTCTGCTTTTGACTGTGGACGTGGGGCTTCAAGTTCCTGCCTTGAATTCCCTACAACCATGGATTATAAGCTGCAACTGTGAGCCAAATAAACACTTCCTTGCTTATGTTACCTTTTTTGGATAACACACACAGCCACAGGAGTGAAACCAGATCACCAGCCCTTTCCATGGCTGACTTCCTGGCTGCTCAGTTCTCTTTCTTGGCACAAGTGATGCTTCCTCAGAGAACCCTCCTTGACCCACCCACCCCACTCAGATTTCTTCATATCAACTGTTTCATGGTTGTCACCTAACCGACCATTTTCTGGTATCTTCTTATCTATTTGTTAATTATCTCCCTGCCCCGGATGATGATCTTGGTGCCCACGAAGGGTCTCATCTTCATCAGCGCCACTTTTCAGAGCCAAATAATGGTGCCAGAGAATCCTGGGCATCCAGTCAAGAATTCTTTTTTTCGTCTCTAGTAACTCAACACTTTCTTTTACCCTTTCAAGTCACAGAGTGGGCATGGTGTGGCAGATAGAGCGCTGGCTGGCTCAGAGCTCATGTCTAGGCATGTGCCGACTGTGCCTTACTCATCCTGTGATAGCAAGAATGTCATTAAAACTCTCACTGGGCCTGTATTTCCTCCATTAGATCCCAGAGGAAGTCCTTGTCACATCTCCAGAGTTTTCCTGCAGATTAAACTGTGTCAGTAAGATGAATGCAAGGTAGGGTAGCTTCAACCAGAATAAGGGACATCACAGTAAACACAGGGGAGAGAATATTCCAGACTCATCCTCCAGATGCCAACCTCTAATGGGCAGCATGGGAAATCATCAGATTATGGAGGGTGAGATGCTGGTCACTTCGCCACCTTCTTGCAAGGCTTTGTACTGGTACACCGTGACTATGTTCAGCAGATTGCCTGTTTCACGAGGTATGTTCTAAAGGGATTGTGTTTTCCCACCTCACAAGCTGCTTCTGAGATGCCTGCCTCCTGAGGCTGGACTGGATGGAGGACAGCTAGACTTAGGGTAGACATAAACAGGGACTGAGAGTGTGCTGTGGTTTCTGGAGAGGCTCCTCACATGGGTGCCATCTGGCAGCCATCTTTGTTTGATCATTATCAGTGTGTTGGGGGCACTTGGAGAAGAGCTAACCTGACTGGGGTGGTGGGGTCTGGGTCCAGCCCTGAAGAAAGGGCTCCAGGGTCAGTGTAGTACCCCTTCCTCCCTGTGATTGTACTTCTGTCCTTCTCCATGCTTGCCCTGGACTGCAGCTGTGATTCTTCTAGAGCTCAGAACTGCACCAAGTCCCAACATCTACTTTTCTCTCCTCCCTCATCGGTAGCTCTGGAGAGGCCTTTGCTTGCCTACCCCAGAGCCTTGCTTAATCTTGTGCTCTGAGTCAGAGGTCAGTCTCAGGGAGTCTTACACAACTTAGCCATCTTGGATCTTGGGGACTTGTTTCTCTTCTCGGTTCCCACTGTTGGCCCTTCCTGTCTTTTCGTATACTCACCCAAATCCCCATTTCAAATGTCTTATGAGAAAAAAGTAGGGGTTGGTAGTGGCTGGATAGTAACAATTGAAGTTGGCTTGAACAGGCTAAATTTAACAACTTGGATGAAACAGGCCAGTTCCTGAAGCAGGAAGTACACAGAGTTCACATAATAGAGGAAATACTGCCAGAGTAATCTTAAACACATTTTGAAATTAAACTTGAGTTTAAACTGCCCCACAGGCAAGGAAAATCTTTGTGGTCTCAAGGGTTTTGATCCATGTGAGTCTTAAGTCCAGGACCAAAAGTGCGATACACAAAAAAAAAATAATTGCCAAGTGTCACAAGAAAAAGCTTTTGCTCTGGTCATTCAAAGTCAGCCTAGGAAACATAGCAAAACCCTATCTCAAATGTTTTAAAAAAGGAAAGGAAAAAAAAATGGGCTAGGAATGGACTCATTAGTAGAGTGCTTGCTTAGCGTGTGAGAGGCCCTGGGCTCAGTCCCCAGTGCTGAAAAAAAAAAAAAACCCATCAATATGAAAACAGATTCTTATTTTTATTTTTACAAAGGGGGCCAATGATTTAAACACATGCTTCACCAAAGAAGACACACAGATGGTGACTGAACCGTGCAAAGATTCCCAGTGTCATTACTCACTGGAGAAACGAACATTGAAACCACAGTGGCTTCATCCACACACCTATTGAAACAGCTAGACAGAACCAACCATAGTAATTTTTGACTTGGATGTGGTGTTTGGCACAGTGTTACAGATACTTTGGAAGTTTATCAGTTTCTTACACGCCTAGACATACACTTATCAACTCATCCAGCAATCTCTCCCCTGTCACCCAGGGAAGACTGATGTCTCTATGCAAGTGCTGACAAATGTCAGAATCTAGGCACAACCCAAGCATCTTCAGCAGGTGAACTGGATAGGGGAACTTTAGTGTATCTTTGACCTGAATACATCTCAGCAGTGAAAAGGTGCATGTTATTGGTATGAGCAACAACGTGACTAATTTCGAACACATTGTCACATGAAAGGAAGCCTCCCGAAAAGTCCACATGCTTCGTGGTTCCATTTCTGTGATGTTTGGACAAAGGCGAAGCTTTAGAGATGAGGCAGACATTGGTGATTGCTGGGCAGGAAGCGGCGATAGGGGTGGGAGAGCAGTTGACTGCCGGAGTCAGGAGGAGGGGGTGGGGTAGCACTAGATACAGTGTATCATCAACATAGCGCTGGTGTGCAATTAAAAACAATGTATCACCCCCACGGCACACAGCACAACTCCGAAGGACTGTGCATTATTGAGATTTAAGGAATTTTCACTATAAGAGTGAGCTTTACTATATTACATTTTGAGAAATGAGTGTGAGGTTCGATGTGTGTCTCTGGGCCAGGAGTTCAAGTTCACCTAGTACTTACTGTTTGGTGCTGGGCTACACTGTTCAGTGGATTAGTGGGATTCATAGGAATCTCAAGTGTGCGTAACTGAATCTCAGCCATTTGTCTTGCCACCTTCAATCATAGTGGCATCCTTGTGCCTCTCACACTCAGGTTCGGAGCCTAAGGATTGCCCTCTGCCACGCTACCCCTATTCCCAGAAACAAGCAGGAGGCAGGACCGAGGAGTCTGCTTGCGATCTGGACAGGCAGAGGATGACCCAAATCTGTCCCCTGGGAGACTGCACTCTGTTTCCCTGGCAAGTTGCTCATCCTTCCCTGTAACTTAGAGTCCCCACTTCCTCCTCCATATGTATTCTGTGGAACAGCCTGTGGGTACTTCCTGGATTTGTGTCTTGGTGTCTAATCTGGCACTAGCGTCATCAACGACATTTGGCTTCGCTCTCCATCTCTTCGATGGGGGCAATAACAGGCCTCTTTCATGATGAGTCCAAGGACTAAATGACGCAAGTTTGTGCAGTACGTGGCCTAGCACCTGACATGGTGACCCTATGAGGAATATAGTGATTGTCTTGGTCCTGGCCCTGACTACACTGGTAATACATTGATCTGTTTGTGTGCATGTCCCCTCCTGCTGCAGGCAGGCACATCATGAGGTCAGGAGCTGTGTCTTGTGGAGTTTAGTATCTCCACGTGACCGTCACAGGACCTGAGTATAAAAGATGCCTCCCGAAGCTTTCCGACTGAGTAGACAGTTCAGCTGTGACACTGGAATGGTGGGGATGCTGAAGACCCTGACTGTCACAGGAAGCAGCCAGGTCATAGCTCACATGGGGTGGAGCTCACTGGCATGAACTGCACCCACAACCTTCCCGCCGCCACCACCCTCCTCTGGGTTGGAGCCCAGGCACGGGATGAGTGTCTCAAGATCCCCAGCAGCTCATCTGTCTTGCTTTAACACTGGCCGCTCCTGCTCCAGTAAGCCCAGGCTCGCCTGCCTGTGCTCTCTTGTATAGGGACAGAGATTCAGGCATGGGGCTGGGTGGGAACAGGATCTTTCTAGCAGGATAAATATCAGGCCCAGGAAGCACTAAAGTTAGCCTCCCTGGTGCTGGAGAATGACAGGGGGTGGTGGGGCGGGGGAGAAGGAAGGAGGATTTCTCTGTCCATGGTCCTGTTCTGAGTACACAGTGGGTGGTACAGATGGGGATACTGAGGACATCACATTTATCAGGATGTACAGTTGGGAGACAGGCTGTGTCTCAAAAGATTGGACTGGGGAATTAAGGAAGAGTGAATGGGGACAAAGGTCACTGTCTGCTCTCAGGCTCCCAAAGCCAACCATACTCATGTAGAATGCGGTGGACTGAGTTTAACTGGAGCACAAGGAGATCCAGGACTGGTACAGCTGAAATGCATTTACAGAGGTGTGGGGGGCAGAGCAGAGATGGTGACCAATGCTCTTGCTCTGTGCCAACCAACCTCACCTTGGATACAGTGTTCAGTTCTGACAGGCGCACTTTAGGGTGGACATGTCCAGCCAGTCATTCAGTGGATGGTAATCAGGATGATTAGGTGACCTAGCACTGGTTTGTGTAAACACTGGGTGGAGAGATTTTGTGTAGGGAACAGAGATGTGCTAAGGTCACACTAGTGGCAGCCCCTAACAGACTCTGTGTAGGGGAGACTGAACTCGTTCTATGTGTCTCTCCTGTAGCACTGCCCTGTAGAAATTCCTGCAGGAATTGAACTTTTTTTATACATGAGCTGTGTGATATATAACAGACTTATGTGGCTGTGTGTACCAACGTGCATGTGTGTGTGTGTGTGTGTAGTGGCGGTGCATGATCATGTGTGTATATACATTTGTGTCTGCATGTGTACAGATATATTTTTAGTTGTTCTCCACTTTGCTTTATGAGACAAGCTCCCTCACTGAAATTGGAGCTCACAGATTTGTACAGTTTGGTTGGCTAGTCAGCCCCCGGGATCCTCCTGTTTCTGCCTTCCCCGTTCTGGCATTACCATGTTCCTCAGCTGTTACAGGGATACTGGGCATTAACTTCAGCCCCACCCCCATGCTTGTGTGGTAAACATGTTACCACCTGAGCCATCTCCCCAGAGCCCTGGTAGTTTTATTGTTTTAACAATTAACCAATAACTACAGATTGAATTTTAGACAGCACAACTGAAGTATTGGCCCACATGGTCAGTGGCTGTTACATGGGATACCAACCCTGGAGCAGTGGTTCTCAACCTGTGGGATGCATCCTTTGGCAAACCTCTGTCACCAAAAATGTTTACATCATGATTCATCACAGTAGCAAAATTGTGTTATGAAGTAGCAACGACAATAATCTTATGGTTGGGAGGGTCACCACTACATGAGGGCTGTATTAAAGGGCTGCAGCATTAGGAAGGTGGAGAGTCACTCCTCCAGAGGACACATGCAAGAACAGACCAGGGGTCAACAATTTTCTCTAAGACACATATTAGCAGATATATTTGTCTCACCCCTGCCTTAGAATTTTCAAAAGTAGCATACAGCAAGAGAATTGAACATGGCCAAGCACCAGTAAAACTCTCTGTCTGTAGACACCAAGGTTTGAATTTAGCATATTTTTTACATGTCACAAAAACAGTATTTTTCTTTTGATGATATTTTTCAACTCTTTAAAAAAATGTGAGAGTCATTTTTAGCCGACAGGTTATGAGAGAGTGGGTGGGTGGCAGGCTGGCCTGGCCTGCAGGCTGCAGCTCAGTGCTCTGACCTTGGCTGTGGGTGGATGCTTTAGGGGGAATCAGATGATGCTCAGTTTGATGGAGCCAGCAGCACAATGATCACCCCGAGAAGTCCTGGCTAGATAGACCAATTGTCCATCAGAGGTGGTGTGGGGATATTCTCTTGGCTCAGGTTATGCTGTGTGTTCCCCAATTCTGCAGAGATGTTGAAGTTAAGGGGACATCTCCATGCTGTAAATACAGTCGCCCACCCTCACTTGGCTCTTAGTCTTGGCCACATAGGACTGGGTTAGGAGCTGCTCGGGTGCTAACCTGGTTTCCTTGCTTCATAATTTCTGCCACATATTCAGGCTTCCCCAAAGTGTACCTTAGTGGACAGTAAGTTCATTTATGCTCAGTAGGTATGGCAATTATCTTTCTCTTACTGTGGCAGAATACTTGGGATAGACAATTTACAAGGAAGAGGGTTTGGGTTAACGCTTGGCGTCATCAGATGATTCAGCTTGTGGTTTACTGGCATGATTTTGAACCTGTGGTCATACAGAACATGATGGAAAGGGAGCCATGTGGTAGAGGAGGCCTGTTCACCTCTGCACTGTCAAGTGGTCAGGAAGAAAAACAAAAAACAAAAACAGCCCAATAAAACTTAAAAAAAAAGTCTTACGTCACTACGCCCTAATTCTTAAAGGTTTTCACTACCCAATATGTCAATGGTCTGGGCCATAGCTCAGTTAGTAGAGTGCTTGCTCTCAGTTAGTAGAGCCTGGAGCTCTGAGTTACATCCCCAGCATTGTATGAATCAAGTGTGGGACTACACATACGCATTCTCAGCATTTAGGAGATACAGGCAGGAGAATCAGAAGTTCAAAGTCTCCCCAGATATATAGAAAGTTGGAAGTCAGTCCAGGATACATGGACCTCTGTCTCAAACATACAAAAAAATCTCATCTCACCCACACACTCGGCCACCCACCCACCTAACCAACCAATCAAACAACCTAACAAAAACCAAACCAAGAATGCCACGGGCTGGGTCCTAATCCCTAACACATGGACGAACCTTCAGATAACATTCAAGATCCAAACTACAGCTCCGAAGAGACTTTGCTTTGCTGAGAATACCCAAAGCCTGTCCCCAAGAAAGGAGAGCCCCTGGGTCAAACAGCTCTGCATTCTGCCACTTAGCCCCCTGTAGGGGTACGGATGGCTGGGTTAGGATGAGGCCTCGAGAGCCTTTACCCTCATCTGGCTCCTGCTGCGGAGGGGACATGCCTCATCCTGTGATAGCAGAAGGTCCCCTCCCTATCCTCCTCCTCTGACAAATGGGGAACCATAGCTCCCTAGGGAGCTTGGAGCGTATGCCCAGATGAGCCTCCAGAGACCGCAGTAGTGGGCCTGGCCTGCCTGGGGCTGCTGATTCAGTCTTTGGACATTTAGAGATGGGATTGTTTCTCCTTGTGACAGTTTAGCTTCCCTTTTCTTCCCTTCCTTTCCCCTGACTTTTTTTGACTGACAGTTGGCATTTCTGCCAAATAGAATACAAACAAGCAAAGAGACAAACAACCCGGCTGCAGTGCCTGTCAGGGACGATGCTAAAAGTGCTGGTTGGAAGTTTTACATTTTTATGCCTTTACCAAACTTAGCTCCATCAGAATAGTTTTTCCACATCTTTGTACAGGCTGCATAAGGAAAATAAAATGTTAAAAAATAGTTACTTGGGAAGTTTCAAATCAAGCATCATAGACAGAAGACAAAAAATGTATGTGCCCATTGCCAGTTTTGACAGTGGCCAGCTCCTGGCCAGCTTTGTGTGGCCTCCACCCCGTCCTCTCCTCCTAGGGTGTCTGGCGGCAGAGCCGCAGATAGGTTTTGGTAGTGGCACTGACCGCATGTGCACAGTATCCTGATTGTATGTGTTTTCTTTCAGATAATCGCCTTTGACGAGTTAAGGACGGATTTTAAGAGTCCCATAGACCAGTGCAACCCTGTCCATGCGGTAAGTAGTGGTGCCAGTGGTGGGCAGGGAGTGTCCCCACATGTCCCCGGGTTTGTGAAAGATGGGGGGAGGGTTAAAGAGCAGAATATACTGTCCTGGTCCTGCCTATACTCCTTGCTGATAGTTACTCCAGGGTCTCCTTGCTGAGGTCTGTTGAGCTCTTGCAATACATTGCTAGTCAAGTGTGGCAGTTCCTGTAGCCTGGTGGGGGGTGGGGGGATCTGCTGGATGGTGGTGCTGAGTCCTCAAAGCCTGATGCCAGTGATTTTTGGTTCCTTATCTATGACCATAGACAAAGGCTCTGTGTTGGCCAGCATGTCTATAGGGTGTGCAAGTATCGTGTATGAACCTTGCTCTGCGGGAGGTGGGCAATAGTTGG
Source organism: Microtus oregoni (assembly GCF_018167655.1). NCBI lineage: Eukaryota > Metazoa > Chordata > Mammalia > Rodentia > Cricetidae > Microtus > Microtus oregoni. The sequence continues at coordinate 5,436,266 of NW_024543221.1, forward strand.
ATTTCTCATGGAAGGTAAATGGATGGGTGCAGCACTAGGTACAGTCCCATTATCTGGTGGACTTTCATCTCTCATGCCTGAGTCTTCGGGTCAGCTCAGGCACCAGGGAATCTGGTGCAGTCTGGTTTAGGAACTCTGGGTTCTGCTTCTGGGTCTCAGGTCTGGAACTCCACTCTACTCAACTCCAAAGCCTGTCTCCTGACCACCAACTCAAGATGGTTTTGGAAATGACTTGACTTTATATCTAAGCCCTGCTTTGGCATCACAGCCTATGATTCTATAAAGTAAAGCCGAACTCTTTCAAAGTCAGCTATAAAAAGCAAACTGGGTTAGTTGAAAGTACCCTTAAGAACCACTTGAAAGCTTAGTGTACTTCATAAAAGTTGTAATTTTTAAAACCCACTTTATTCTCCTCTACCAGCCTCACCACCCACCTGTGATAACTTGACTCTGGCAGGCCTGATGGTTTTTGCCCAGGGTCTCATGTCTTTCTGGACACTGAGCTTGGCATCAACAGCACACACCTGCTCATCAGTACCCATAGGTTCTCAGACTGGCTTGAAGCCAAGCATGTTCATTTCTCAACGCCAGGAAGTTAGGAGCCTGAGCCCTCCTCCAGCTTGTCTAGAGTTTTTCTGGTAGGATTCCCAAGAAGAATAAGTGGGGAGATCTTCCCAGCCCCCTTTTTCCATCATGCCAGTTTCGTGCCAGGTTGTGGACACCTGGTGAAACCTGGAGATGCTTTTGTGGAGTCTGCTTTTGGCTCATCAGGACAACTCCTTTATTTCGGCACTATGTTAAGACTTGCATACCTGCCGCCCCTTAGGGAGTGTGTGTGTGTGTGTGTGTGTGTGTGTTTACCTGCCGCTCCTTAGGGAGTGTGTGTGTGTGTGTGTGTGTGCGCATACCTGCTGCTCCTTAGGGAGTGTGTGTGTGTGTGTGTGTGTGTGTGTATGTGTGTGTGCATACCTGCCGCCCCTTAGGGAATAGGGGGGCTTGCTTCTGGAAAGACAGTGCAGAAAAGCAGTCACTAGGAGCATCCAGAACTACTTGCCAGAAACAGAAATGGGTACCACAGGATGAAGGTATGGACCTCTACCCCTTTCTCTTCCTGTGGTTCTGGGATGAGCCCAAGCCTTTGCATATTCACAAGACAAATGCTTCACCACTGAACTACGTTCCAGCTCTGTTTATTTTTTTTTTGTAAACTCCTATTATGGCAACATTTCTAATTAGTTATCAGATTAATTTAGGAGTGGAGTTCTGTGAAGCCCAGACATGGACAGACCAAAGCCTGAGGTGTCCCTGGGGGAGAGGGATTAAAAACAAAACCGAAAAATCTTGAAAGCTGTAATTAGGCGAGCATGTAGACACGTTACGATTCTCCCTGTTGTTGGGACATTATTTCCCAGCAGGGAATGGAATGCTCCAGCCACTTCATTGAGCTGTCGCCAGCCCTCTGGCCTCCTGGAGGCCCCCAGAGGAGAGCAGCATTCAGTCTCTGAGACTTACAGACCTCAGATCTTTGGGCATTCCAGGGAAGTCCTCTACCACTGAGCTACAATCCATGTTCCTTTGATTTAAGGTGCTCTAAATCTTCTAGTATTGGCGGAAGTTTTGTTGGACCTCTTCCAGGGGCACGGAGGCGGGGGGAGTTCCCTTTCCATCTTCCACCCCCACTAGGAAGTCTCTATCACAGGAGGGTTGGTGTTTTCCTTCAGGGCTCTGACTTGCTGGAGTATGTATAACTCTTGGTTGTGTGTGCATCTGTATGAACTCTCTCACGTGTGTAGCTTGTCTTCCCCGACATGTGGGCAATAGCTCGTCTTGATGTGGCTCCTTCCTCTAGGTTTACGGGCTACACAGAGATCACTGTATTATGATTCAATTAGGGAAACTGAAGTGTCCCAGCCACCTGTCCTCTCCTGATCCACAAGGAAACTCATTACCGTTATGTCTACAGCAGCCAAATTGCTTCAGTAATGAAGCACCAGAGATGCCACAGCTGTGCTCAGCGTGGCTCAGAAATCTTGACAGAGCAGAGAAAAGAAGCTGGAGCATTGAACGTCTGCTGTGGGCAGCATCCTCTGTTCAGCTTCATAACATCTTCCCCTGGGAATGAGCCAGTTCTTGGAGACAGATGGACTTGATATCTAGAAAACTCATAGCCTGGGGCACAGTTGGTAGCCTGACTCTAGGGAGGGCTTGCTTCCTCCAAGTGCACTCACATGGAAAAAGTGAAGCCAGGGAGCATCCCCTAATGAAGATACAAGCTTGCTGCTCTTTGAGATCCAGGAAGGTGTCCTGCGCCTGAGATACATAGTAGCATATGGTGCCCACCCTGAATGCAGATCATCTGTGTGTGCATGAAGACTTGAATGCTGGATGGGAAAGAAGAATGCATGCTTTTGCCACGAGTGTTTTTTTTAAAGATAGAGGTATACTGTGTGTATACATGTTCATGTGTGTGCCCATGTGTGCAAGTACATTTGCACATATATGTTGAGGCCAGAGGTTGATGTCATATGTCTTCCTCTGTTTCTCTGCACAGTTTTGTTTGTTTGCTTTGTTTTTGATTTTTTTTTTGTTTTGTTTTTTTGAGACAGAATTTCTCTGTACCTTTGGAGTCTGTCCTGGACTAGCTATTGTAGACCAGGCTGGCCTTGAACTTACAGAGGCCTCCCAAGTGCTGGGACTAAAGGCGTGTGCCACACTTGTTTTTCCTTTTTAAGGTGGGCTCTGTTATAGGACTGGAAAAGTGGCTCAGTGGTTAAGGGTCTGTCCTGCTCTTGCAGAGGACCTGAGTTTGGTTCCCAGAGCTCACATAGGTTGGAACTCTAGCTACAGGGGATCTGATGCCCTCTTCTGGGCTCTGTAGATACCTGCACTCAAGTGCATACACCCGTACTTTCACACACTCATGCACACACACACATCACACAATTAAGTCATCATCATAATAAATGACAGGGTCTCTCAATGAATCTGGAAGTCTTAGATTTGGCTAGACTGTCTGGTGAGCAAGTCCCAGGGATCCTCTTGTCTGTGCCTCCCTGGCACTGAGATTACAGGTTCATGCCATTACAACTGGCTCATTACATGGGTTCTGGGACCTGAACTCAGGTCCTCAGGCTGCAGTGGACACTACCCCCTGAATCATCTCCCCAGCCCGCCAGCAGAGTTCTTTTAAGAGCAAATTTCTACCAGGTAAGGTGGCTCATGCCTGTAAAGCCAGCACTTGGGAGACTGGCACAGGAGGAGTGTCACGAGTTTGAGGCCAATTGAGGTGACACAGTGAGCTCCAGCATAGCCTGCGCTGTAGCCCTGTCTCCAAAAACAACAACAAAACAAAACAGAATAAAAGAGCGAAAAGCAAGTGGCTCTGAAAGGGTAAAGTAAGAGGCTCAGACTCTGCCGGGGAGAGCCGCTAGCCTGTGCTTGGGATGTGTCTTCCTCTGCTGGGGTAGGCTATGCGCGCTCACACTCTCAAGTCACCCTTAACCTCCTGTTTCCTTTCTTTCCTGTGCCTCCTTAGAGGGAGCGACTGAGGAACATCGAACGCATCTGCTTTCTCCTGAGAAAGGTCAGAGGGGTCCTCCAGGTGGATGGAGGGAGGGTCATGGCATGGCGCGAGGGGACATTGGGTGAACGGCAGCAGGGAGGGCAGGGTGGGAGCAGGCTCAGCTCTTTGAAACCCTCAGAGGCAAATAGGAACTAATTGCAGGAAGTTGTTCAGCTGGTGTCAGCAAGACACTGGCCATGTCGGGGGCTCTCTGGTTGCAGTTGAAGGGTGTCCCTTTTCCGTATGATGGTGGCTGACATTTAAAGCTCCTGGCACTCCCCAGTCTTTGTTCCTGTCTGTGCTGGGCTCTGGATTTTAATGGCACCTCCTGACATAAGGAAGATTTTAACTAGACGCCTTGTGTCTTGAGGTTTGAACCTGTCACTCAGCTTTGCAGTCTGGCCTTTTGACAGGATCACTGAGTACAGTGGAGGGGTAGGCCAGGAACGTGCTGTCAAAGGGGGACAGTAGACCACAGCTGTCCCAAGCTTCTTCTGGAAGCACGTGTGCACACATGCCACCCAGGCTGGGAGTTTGGCATTGTTCAATTCCGCCCTCCTCCAATCAGGAAAGTCAGTCAGCAAAGCTTAGAGAAGAGGGGCTCATGGGTGAAGTAACCAAGGTCCATGGCCTTGAGCCAATGGCTGTCCCCAACCTCAGTACAGAGTGGAGGGTAACTGTCCACAGGGAAGCCATTGTCTTCCCAAATACAGCCTTTTGCAAAACGAAGAGCCCTACCAACACTGGCACTAGTTGAAGACTTTTACAAAGTTGTGAAGTTCTCCATCTTTTGTTGGAGGGAGCTGAATCTAGAAGCCCATCATTTCTCTAGCTAATAACTTGCCCTTTAATGTTAGCTAAGAAACCCAGTATGTTAGAATCCTGCCTCTTATTTGTCTCAGCAGGGATGCATGCTCAGATAAGAGCATGCATTTGGAAATACTAGTGATCCAAGGAATAAAGAATGATTAAGAAAATAGCATATAATTTGCATTAAAAATGTGCAAATTACTTCCTAGATAATATCACAGACACCAGCAGCAGACTCCAGCCATCAGCTCCGTGTCCTCTGCTGTGCTCGTTAAGATAATGCCTAAGTGACACAGGCCTGAGGGAGACAAAAATCAAACTGCTGTCTCTCAGGCGCCCTCCCATCCTGAGTGCGTCACCCCTTGTTCTCTATCACATGATCACTTCCAGTCACATCCCTTAGCCTTGCTCAACCTTCTGCTGCCTGGCTGCAGACTGACCACAGGAGGCAATGGCCACCCGTTGCCCCATCGAGGTCCTGCTGCCTACAGTCTTATGCTCTAGGCATTTCCAAGGTCAGAGCGAGGATGTGATGCAAGCTATCCATGGCTTAGCTTTGACATAGGCAAATCTGCATGTGGTTTGCATCTGCCCCGCTAAGCAGCAGAGGAAAGTGGTTTACATGGCAAATACTGTATTCCAAGTGCCTTTTCCTTGCTCCTTCCTTTCTCGCTGCTGCCTCCAATGCTAGTTAGACACAACTGCTGCTCGCTGCAGTGGGCAACACCAGGGAAGACAGTCCAAGCTAGCTAGTCATCAGAGAGCTGATGGACTCAGGTGCAGTAGCTATGCAAGATCATTCCCCTGCGGCCTCATGGTTCTCTGGTTCCATGGAGTGGCCAGCACTATGTGGCTAACAAGGCAGGTACCAGTCAAGTGCCCACCATGTTATTCCTTCCAGGAGTCTCCCTTTTGCTCCATACTCTTGCCCCAAGCCTGGCTTTTAGCTTAAGATGCTACTGTGTATCCTTTGCCATTGTGTCTGCCTGCCCTGGGTACCCAAGACCATTTTCATTAATGTCAGCAGAACACAGTTTCTTTCTGGGTGCAGTTTGAGTTGTTGAGACTTCTGCACCTAGCCTTTGGGAATCTTCTTTAGCTTAACGTGGTAACTTTATAGGCTATTCCCACAGATGTGTGCAAGTGTTCTAGGCATGAGGTCTGTTTCTGCTACTGGAATGTTTGGAAAGGTCGGAGATGTTGAGTTGACCATCGGATATGGTGACAGTGAATGCTTGGGAAGGTCGGGTGATGTTGAGTTGACAGTCAGATATGGTGATAATGACTGAAAGGTGGTATGCAGCCTATTGAAGATGCTCACTCTGTGTTTACTAAGTGAATGAATAATAGATGGTTTGTCCCTCTTGTTAGGAGTGCTGCCACAGTCTTCATTTGGGGATGCTAGGACCAACTATCTATGATGTACTGCTCTTGCCCCTTAAAGATGGCATTTATTCTCTCTCTCTCTCTCTCTCTCTTCTCTCTCTCTCTCTCTCTCTCTCTCTCTCTCTCTCTCTCTCTCTGTGTGTGTGTGTGTGTGTGTCTGTGTGACAGGGTGACAGGGTCTCATGATGGAGCTTAGGCTAGTCTTGAGCTCACAATGTAGCAAAGGCTGGCCTTGAACTCCTCATCCTCCTGCCTCCACATTCATATTACTAGTGCTGGGATTACAGGTGTGTGCCACAATGCCCATTGCTAATGACATACTTTCTCCATCAGGGACACACCTTTTAATCCTTCTAATCCTTTCAAATAGTGCCACTCCTTGGTAACTAAGCATTCAAATATATGAGCCTCTGGGGCGGGGGATTCCTATTCAGACTACCACAGTGACGTGCAAACATCACCTCCCAATCCTGTCCCTACCATTAGCATTTCTGTGACCTGTGGGGTATGACCCAGGATGACCCTCTTTTCTTTCAGGAGGGTGACATTGAGTATTGAATGTCATGAGTATTGTGCCTCAGGCATGCAAGGCAAGTGTTCTACCACTGAGTTACATCCCCAGGCCTCAGGGTGACTCGTAAGTAAGAGAACAATAGCACTTCATCCTCATGGCGTTATCCTGAGGATTCATTAAATTACACACACATGCAGTTCACATGTACTTAACACTACTAAATGTCATTGTTAGTGACCTGCCCTTCATTCCTCCTAAAATCCTATGACATCTCCATGGGCACACAGGCTGAGAAGAGGCTTTGCCTGATGACATTCTCCCATCATCTTAGGTAAGTAACGTTCAATGTTTTGGAGACAAGGTTGTGAACAAAAGTGGTATAGCCTGGGCTGCTCCCTGCTATTTGTTCATGTTTCAAACAGGCTACATCCAGATTCCCAAGCTGCGAGCCCATGCTAGGGATAGCGTGAAGGCCCTGTGGATCTAGTTAGCATCACCACCTTCTGGGAATTGTACCTTCCAAGAAATTCCTTGGAACCAGCTTCCCAAACAGCTCACAATGGATGCGTCTCTGCGCTGATCGCTGCTAAGCCACCTCCTCGGCCTTCTTGCAAGAAAGGAAAGGGGTGCAAAGTGGCTCCATTTTTAGCTCTAGAATTATCGGAAAATGTGTTCCTTGGGTAGTTGTCTGAACTGCAGGGTGCTGGTGTTGACTGTGCGTGTGATTCATGCTTTGTGGGTGCTCGTACAACTCTCTCCACCCGGCGTGTAGTAGGCTCCGTGGGCTGTGACACACTCTGTTTGGGAGAGACATCGTGGAAGGTTTGGTGGCTGTTCCCAGGTACACATAGGCTTCTTGTGGCAGGCAGACTTGGGAGGGGCAGCCTGCTGCACCTGTGAGTTCAGAGTGGTCTCAGGGAAGAGCTTAAGTGGGAACCAAAGAGTTGGGATGAGAATAAAGAGGAACTTGCTTTATCGGCAGTGATCCCCAGGCCTCGGATTTGGTAGTCCTGAGGTTCCTTTGGCTAGTAGAAGAGCCAAGGCCACGATAATTGTGTGTTTGGCTGATCTTGCCCAAGGTGAGGGATTTAACTGCTTAGTTTGGGACGTCTCTCTGGGATCCTTCTTCATGTCCTAGTTTCTCCAAGAGTGTGTCTGGTTCCACGGCTGGTTTTCTGGTGTCAGTGGATGGAATCCCCTCTTGTGTGTAGACAACTTCAGTCTCCTCTTGAGGATTCTCACTGAGAGGGATAGGAGTGGGCGGGGCTTGTGGAGGTAGTGGAGCTGATTTCAGGGGGATAATGGGAGAGATGGGTGTTCTGGGTTCAACACTGGGGCAATCACAGAGACAGTGAGAATACAGGTACTCCCCCAAATGCTCCCCGTCCCAAGCTTCCCAGATGGCACCTCTGTCACAGGGAAGAGCCCAGGTATGAAACAAAGCTGCCAGTATCAGTTGAATCTTTTGTAGAAACTCCATAATGTGGCTTCAGTGGAAGTCACTTCTGTTAAATGAGAAGTCCCCGAAGTCTCAATTTGCCACACACGTGGATGCACAAACACTTATACACTGTGTCCCAGGGCTGACTTCAAAGTCTTCAGGGTCCAGTGAAAAATGACAACATAAGACTTTATGTAAAAAAAAATGAGAATTTCAAGAATTAGATAACAGAACATTCAAAGAGGTTCTTTTCTGAGCCCAGTGTCCTGTGCCACCACATGGGCCACATGTCCCTGCAGTGGGCTCCACCTGTGTCCATGGTCTATAATTCTTTCTGTTATAATAGAATATGTCTGCTCTCTGTTGAAGATGGGCTTTATCACAGGACCAGATTTGTGCACCGGGATATGGCTAGATGTTTGCACATATTGAAGCTAAGAGAGTTGCTGGGAAATACCCTCTCCCTCTGTAAGTTCTGATGCCTCCAAGGCCAGCCCAGTGTGTGAGGAGACTGTGACCCCGAGGAAGTCACCTGAGCTATCTGAAGTTCAGAGTCAAGCCTACTAGGTCTCACACACCTACCTACCTATTAGATGCAGGAGCAAATGTAAATTACTCTTGTTTTGCCACCTGAATTTTAGAATGATTTATTGTATAATACTATGTGGCAATAGCTGTATTAGTCAGCTTTCTGTCGCTGTAATGAAATACCTGAGGCAGTTCATGCATAAAGAGGTGACGGTTATTTTGGCTCACATTTTCTGGAGGCTCCAGTCAGGTGGCCTCATGTAACCTTTAGCATCATGGTTAGCGCATCATGGTAGCAGTACATGGCAGGGAGAACTGCTCACCTCATGAACTATGAAACCAAGAGGAAGAAGAGGAGGCTGGGGTCCCTCAGCTCTTTTTGAGGAGCATCCCCAGTGACCTGAGAGCCTCCCCCTGAGCTCTGTCTCTTTGGAGCTCCACCACCTCCAATGGCACCACTCAGATGACAGGCGGGTCCTTCAGGGACAGTGAGGATCCACATGAGAGCACTGACCAGTGGACACCATGTGTATGTGTCCTTTGTAGTGGGGAAATCTTTTCATTGCTTACTATTATTGCTGTTGTTGTTATTTGAGTATGATGTGTATGTGGGCATGCCATAGCACACATGTGGGGTCCAGAGCATGCCATAGCACACATGTGGGGTCCAGAGCATGCCATAACACACATGTGGGGTCCAGAGGACAGCTTTGGGGTGTCATTCTTTCCTTTCCCCTTCATATTGTTCTGGGGCTTGATCTCAGGTCATCAGATTTGTGTGACAAGTTCTTTACCCTCTGAGTAATTTCACCATCCCACCTTTCTTTCTTTCTTTCTTTCTTTCTTTCTTTCTTATCTTTCTTTTGAAAGTGGTTCTTTTCTGTGCCAGAGTTCTAATTTGCTAATTCTACAAAGTTTCAGATAGAGGGTTTCAAAGTCCATCCAATTTCTCTTCCTAAAGTCAGTGGCTAAACACTCAGTGAGATCACAAGCCAGAACCCTGAGAAAGACCCACGTTGTTTTGGTGCATAATACCTGCTGTGCACTGACTAGTCGGGAGAATGGAGAGGATGCGACCCCCTCTGATCAGGGACTCTCTTTGCTACAGGGGCTGCCTTGGCTTCAAGTTTTTTTTTAGCTATCAATGCTATCTTCTTGCAGGGCCCTAGGGTGCGGTAGGCTGGTGACTAGATATTTTAATTGTGGACATAAAGCAGTGAACAGGGACACAATAAACTCAGAGGCTATTGTGTGAAATGTCTCAGATTTCCAGACCAGAAATACCCATGGCTTGGGGACTTCTAAGGTAGAACAATAGCATAGTTACTCTGTCTTTGAATCCCCAGGGCAACCCTGCAAAGTAGGCACTATGGCCCCACTGGGCAGATAGAGAGATTGAGGCCTATGGGTCTCATAGTCCCTAAGTGAAACCAAAAGGCAAGTCCATTTGAACAGACGCCATAGTTTGAACCTCTACACTGTAGGGCAAAGTCATTAATTTGCTTCAAAATGTAGCCCATAAGGGCCACCTCTACAGTAATACAGCTCATCTATTCTAAAGGGAAGATGCCAATCCTGAGAGCCACACAGGGCCTGAGGGATCCTTCCTAATACCATTTAACTTCGCGGTGGGGTAGTTCACCCTGAAGGGAATGCTTGAAGAAAAGTAAAAATATCCTGGAACAAAACCTGCAAGTAGTGCCGACACCATGTCTCATGAATAATTCATCTTCAGGGACTCTCTGTGGCAAACTCCTTGTGAGTCAGAGGGAGAGACAGAACATTTTACTCACCATGTAAATAGTGCTGTCATGAGGTCCCTGAACCAGAAGCTGGAGGCACAAGGAATGGGCCTGTCCTTATCTCACTCCTGCTAGAGAGCTGCAGGGTTACACAAGGGCCCGATAGCCATGTCCATGACAAATGTGTTGACACTGGCTTTTCAGGGGATTCTAGGCAGCTGCCTAATGCTTATGGATCGGTTCTCCATGGCCATCATCATGAAGAACCAAGCCAGTATACTGTGGCTGCCATTTGTATTGCTCATGACTTCATGGGGCATGTGCTGGCCTCTGTGGCCTTGGTGGGGCATGGCAGGGAGGGAGCATTTGTCTTCATGAGGCTTCTGGCAGCTCACAGGTCATTCACTCCTCATTGTCAGTCACCCCTGGAATGGTTGACTCTGCTCCACATCTCATCTCCCCATAACTACCAGGGTTCATCCTCGCGATGGCATTCTATTTCCTGGAACGCATCTTGGGGCCAAGTCAAGGACAGACTTGGAGGGACAAAATCACAGGGCAAAGGGTCAGTGCTCTCCAATGATCCCTTGGTGCCCTTATGTAGAAATCGTATGCTGGTATAGGCCTGGAAGGAGCAAATGCCTGAGTCTGTTGTCTCTATTGTTAGTGCAACTGGAGGTTTCCAAAGTCCCCAGTGGAGACATTTTGACACACATCTTTCTGGATGAACTGCATCCAGAAAGTTTTCCTCCAGTAGGTCTTGAGAGGGTCCCGCTGCCTGCATTCTTTTCCGAGCCCTCTGGGTGTCCAGAGTAGAGAGGCATGGTGGGGGCTACCTGGTGATTAGAACGGAGGGAGTCACCAAGGTAGTACCTGGGGCACGTGGGGGAGGTTACTGAAGAATAAGGGACAGAGAGAACATCACCAGCCTAGAGAAGCAGATAGTCAACAGGTGTGGCTCACTGCCAACTCCAGCAGAAACGGTCTAGGATGAGGAAGAGTCCCATGCTCAGCTGGGTCAGGTGTCTCCAAGCCTGCTCTGTCTTGGCTGTGTATGGACAGAACGTCTTCCTCGCTCAACAGACAGTTGCACTGCAGACTTCACGCAGGGAAGGAGTCTAGCAGCTCCCAAAGACTAGGGTGGGGGTCAGTGGCCTTAGGATGCCTCACTGAGGGTAGTCACAGCCCCTGACTGTGCCTTGACATCAGGCAAGTTTAGTACATCGCTAAACAGAGAGATCTCCGCTCCACCCGTGATGCTTAATTGTATATATCAACTAGGCTAGACCATGGTGCCCAGTTGGTGGTCCTACATGATCGTGGATGTTTCTGCAAGGCTAGATTTTGGGTGGGATTCACCTTGAAGTGAGAAAACTTGAGAAAAGCTGATTGCTTTTGGTCTTAATTTATTTTCTGTTGCTATAACAGAACACTAGAGACTGGATACTTCATAGAGAACAGGAGCATTTGAGCTCATGGTTATGGAGGTTATGAAATCCAGGAGCTCAGCAAACATATGTAGAAGAGTGGACAGTCTTGCTTTATAATAACCCACTCTCTGGGTCACTAATGCAGTCCTGGAGGTTCTATAGCAGTTCATGAGGACTGAAGCCCATGATCCAAACACTCCTTAAATGTCCCAATTTATGTGTGCCAATTCTGTAAAGTCAGCCCTTTCTCTTCCTGTTTATCTTCATATATGCCATTCATGCAAGAGCTTGTGTGTGCGCACATGCGCGCGCGCGCACACACACACACACACACACACACACACATCTACATCTGCACAGGTTTCCAAGGAAAGTCCTAGTACTCTCCCTAATCCTGGCAAGTCAGGTCTACTAGGTATGTTGAAGGGCATTCTTTGATCTGTGCTGAATCTTCAGAGTGGCTGTCGTATTGGCTAAGTCTCTGCTCACTGAAGCAAGCCACCTGGTTGGCACATTTGCCTCCAGAGTCCCTACTCCTCCCATACCCAGCTGTTTCATGAGTGTCCCTCCAGGGGAGCTGTTATTTCCCAAATCTTTATGGTACTTCCTTCCTCTACCCTAGTTCCAGGCTTTGGGGACCAATGAAAATAACTATGCTCAATCAAGTGCCTTAATAAGGAAGGAGTCAGCTGGCCAGTGTGTCGCCGTCATGAGGAAGCAGATCCCCTCAGGCTGGCCCACAGACTGTGAAGATTTACAGACTCTTGCTCCCTGTGCTGTGAGAATCACTACATCACTGACCAGTCTGCTAGAAATAATTGGGGTTTTTTAATAGCTTATCCTTCTCATTAGTGTGCAGAGGAACTCCAGGTATTTATTGCAGGACACGTGGGACATGGAGACATGGATGGGGTGTAAAGGACTCAATATAGCTGGACCTGGGACATAGTGGACCTCATTCTGAAGGAAGCCCATCCAGGTCCCCGGAGTCCTCTGCCGAAGACGATTAGGGACCTGGATTCCTCCCAGCTCTTGGTTTCTGCAATGATGTTTCCTTGTCCATGTGGCCCGGGAGTGGGGGTGTCTCTCCATGACCTTCTTCAAGCAGCAGGATGGAGAGAAGAAGCGAGGTGGGCCATTTCCTTCAAGGACACAGCACAGAAGTTAGCACTTTGCTTCTCCTTGATTCATTGGCCACATCATCTTTATTTGGGGAGACTGCATTCTTAGCAGAAATGGGGAGTGGGTATTGGGAGATAGCTTCTGGCCTCAGTCTCGGGGTGGGGGACTTCCCCTTCACAGCTGCTGAGGAGCTGCAAGGGCAGTGGGCAGGTGAGATAAAGTGCCACGGGTTGAGAAAAGTTGGAGGGTACCAGATGGAATCTGGGCCTGGGGGGAGTGGGAAGGAGGGAGCCAATAGGGCCCAGAGATGGACCTGATGGAGCTAGTGAGCACCAGGCTGGATTTCTCCGTCCAGGTGTAATTCATCCAGAGCCTACCCAGTTTATGGTCCTGAACTGTGTACTGAGGTTGGTAAGTGCACGTGGAGCCCCGTGTGTGTGTGTGTGTGTGTGTGTGTGTGTGTGTGTGTGTGTTTGTGTAAGGGAAGGGTGCTGTTGTGAAGACCTGTTTAAGCTAGCCAAAAGAGAGCTCACTTTTTTTTCCATCCCTTCCCAGAGTCCCTCAAAGCCTTGATCACACAAGACCTTATATCATGGTGCCTTGCACATGTATTTTACACACTTACATCCTTCAATGCAAGGATCACGGCTCCTCTTTCTGCACCTCCTGCAGCGCCCAGCAGGGATTCTGTTTATGTTAATTAGCTGAATGGATTAGTTAATTATCTGAATGGGTAGGGAGGGCAGCCACCACACACTGCCACGATAACGATTTCCATAATTCATGAGGCAAAGAGCTCACCAGGAAGCATGAGAGTGAGACACGTGGTGGAGCCCAAAGAGTCCAAGGGCAGGTTAGACATGCTTTGTTAGGAGAGCATCTCCCACCGCCCAGTGGGTGAGCATTGTAAGGGATGCTTTGGTACTCTGGCATTCCACCTCGCCTACACTCAAATGGACCAGGAAGCTGAAGAAAATAGGCTGCCGCGTCCCACTCCATGGTTTCTGGTTTAGTTGGTCCGGAGCCCAGCTTAAGCCTTGGGTTGTTAGCAGCTTCCTGGATTACTCTAATGGGCAGTCAGGCTGTGAGCCCTTGAATTGGGAGGGAAGCCACGCTTTGGCAATGCAGGTGGGCGGACATTTCCACTCCCTGGGTCCCCAGGTATGATTTAGAGAGCCACAATTTTCTAAATGGCACTAGAATAAAAGCAATAATTTGCCAACGGGTGCCCAAGTAGATTGAAGGCGTTGGGCTCCTAACTTCCAAGTGACGGCAGCCCCGCAGGGTGACTCATCTCAAATAGTCCAGGGACAACTTGTTTTTTTTTTCTCGGTACAAACTTTGTAGATGTTCCCCTTTCCAAAATGTGGCAAGAGTTAAACATTCTGCTTTTCAACTCCTGAAATGCTCACCCTTCTAGGCCCTCATTCCAGCCCTTTTCCAAATCGCTGAAGGAGCAGGAAACATTTATGAGCTGTGTTTCTAGGTCACAAAATGGGCCAGCGTAACCAAATCTAATGACCTCTTGTTCTCAGTAGCACTGTCTCCCCAACGTAAACCCAGCAGCATTTCTACCTAGGCAGGGGCAACAGGGAGCCCATGGCTACAGATGGAAATTCCCGGGGGCTCCCAGCTTGAGGAAGCTGACTGGCTGGCTCCAGGTGTGTCTTTTCCCCAGGGAGAAGCCACATCTCTGAGCTGCCATGCTGGCTCCCTTTGCAACTTCTGTGCGGCTTGGGATCTTGAAGCAATTTGGATCCTTGGTCCTCCTCCAGCTCCCAGTTTCATTGGCTCTCATCCCTAAGCTGTCTCTACGGCACAGACAATTATACAACACATGGAGTTTTGTTTGACTGGGATAAGACTCTGCAGTAGACTAGGAAAATGCCCTGGATAAGTTAAATGTGAAATACCAATGCAAAATGCCATTATTACAAGGGGACAAAAAACCCACACGGTCTCCTTTCTGTATCTGCCAAGCGGTCAAAGCAGTGATGGAATTCTGGACAATGTGCGGCAATTACAGCATAGAGAGGTAGGCGGGGAGCACACAGCAAGCACAACTTCCCTGTGATAGCCTTTTCATGGTGACATCTCTGCCATTGCGATCCGGTGCACCAACGGAAGGTAGTGCCAGCACCACCGTGTCCTGGTGGGAACCAAATAAAAGAGCCGGTCAGGATAGTTCCTGCTATGGGGACACACAGTTCCAGTCCTCCCAGTGGGATGCACATGAGATAGCATCTGAGAGACTCTGCAAGATCCTTTAATAGTGGCCATTGTGGTACCGCATGGGGGTTCCGATTGCGGCCATGCCAGCTGCTTACAGAATGCCAAGAGTAAGGGACACTAAGCTGTTTACAGCCACTGATAAAGGATTTCAAACATAGATATTCCAGGCCTTGGTGTGGAAGGAGGTCAGAAGGTATAAAGTGGGTCAGTGTTGTAGTTAGGCATTGTGTAGTGGCCAAAGTTACCTGACAGAAACCACATAAGGGAGGAAAGATTAATTTTGTTCATGGTTCCAGAGGCTTCAGTCCATCGTGGCCGGGAGGACATGGCAAAGCAGCTCTCATCATGATGGCTAGGAAGTCAGGGCGAGTCCCAGCAGAAAATGGTCAAGAGTAATGTGTAACCTCTAAGGACACGCCCTTAGCGGCTCTGCTTTCTCCAACCAGCCTTCCTTTCCACAGCCCTACCACCTCGCCAGTCTCCCCTCATTGTGTATTGGTCAGTAGTCTAGCTGATTCGATGTGAGCCCTCACGACACATTGGCTTCTGGAATCACCCTTGTAGACCTAGCCAGGAGTCTCCCTTACTACTCCTTTAGGTGTCTTTCGCTCCAATCAAGATGAAAATCAAAATTAACCATCACAGTTGGTGAGCAAAGTGGACGTACAGTGCCCACTGTCTGATGCAGCACACAGCCAGTATGGTTTTAGCATCTGCGTGACTGACTGACACTGACTGGCAAAGGAAACAAACTCAGTGGTAACCAGACCAGATCTGCTGTCGTTTTCTTTCCTTGTTTGCTCCGTGAGGTAGAGATTGGGAACTGGGGCTCATGGGCTTTTCTGGGTCCTTTAGTGAGTGGTCACCGGATGTCAGTTCAGACTTGCCCTGGCTCCCCACCTCAGCAGACCTTAGTTTACACACACAGATTAAAGACAATATATTACATTTTGGAGACACTTCCTCACCTTCCAGTCTTGCAAAGCGTGCTTGGAGCCCTTCACATTTTTTTTTTTTTTTTTTTTTTTTTGTCCACGGGATACACCATTAGCCACAGGCCCCTGTGGCCTTCTCTCCCCTGTGTGGCCATACCCCTCAGCTGACTTCTGTCCTCAATGTCCAATCTAGGCTATGGGACTTTGAACCAAGAAGTCCTTTCAGTTCTGAGGGACTGTTGGGAAATTGGTGGCTTGGGAGAAAGCCTTCTGAGGGTGCAATGGTCCTTACCTGCCCCCCTCAGGAACTAGTGGAGTCAGCCAGGGCTACCATGATGCATTAGACATGTACTGGAGCCAATAAGCATCCGGCCAGGGTAACTGAAAGTTGGTTCCTCTGGAGGGCCCTCTCCTGAACCTGCAGATGGCTCCCCACTTCCTGTGTCTTGTGGTGGAATCTCCATTGTGTGCTCTGTGTCCTAAAACCCCCTTCTTATAACGCTTACAACCATGCTAGGCTAAGGCCCATGTTAGTGATGTCATAACTTTAATTCCTCTTTAAAGACCTTGTCAGCAAATGCTTATCACAATAGGACCTCAACATGAGTTTGGGAAGGGTAATGAATAGTCAACCCATAACACGTCAGGGAAGAGATGTATGAAAACAAGCAACCCTCGATGAGAGGGCAAGCGATTGGTTGCATCCCTTGGCGACTAGCCGGTAGCGAGTCCCCGGGCTTTGCTTTTCTAGCATTTGCCCATCATCACGGGGGAGATCTGGAAAAAGAAGTGGTCTTATCTTTGTCCGAATGAAAAGTCAACTTACTGTGAGCAGAACTTGTGACATAAACGAGTTGTCTCAAAGGGACCTGGCCTCATCCCTCCAGGTAGCCATGCTTCTCACAGGAAGCAGAGTTCAGATCTGTCACCGAAGCCTCGACTATTAATCACGCACATAGGGCATGGGTCCTTTATCTTTCCAATTAGCTCTCGTTCCTGCCTGCCCAGAAGATACGGGTCAGAAGCTGATCTATATAAATGATGCCCACACCCTATAGACGTGATTGCTGAGTGGGGCTGGAGTTGTGTAATTACCCTATTTTTGTTTATAGAACACTCCTTCCCAGGAGACCCAGGCATGTTCCTGGCCAGAAGCTGTCACTTGGTAGAAAGCCAGCTTGAGCCATTCTGGGGCTGAAGGAGATAATAAGGATGTCAGACCACTTATGGTCATCTGCAGGCTGTGCCAAGAGGTAGTTACAGGCACCAGCTTCAGGGAGGCCGGTGTGAGCTCGTTGCTCTCTGCTTAGTCTACAGAGGATACATAGCTTGTTTCCTTTGCTGGAGGAATTGAGGTTGCCCAGATGTGAAAGATGAGCCCATACTGGCTGTCTTGGCCTATGTGTTCTGCTGTAATAAACCACTACAGCCCAGGTGGTGTCTATGTTCACATTTCTGGGGCTGAAGAGTCTAAAATCCAGGGATCAATAGATTGAGAACCTGATGAGAGTGGGCTTCACGACCCACAGGGAGCTGTCTTCTTGATGTGTCTTCATCGTGGAAAAAACGTGCTGGCTGTGGAATGTCCAGTCGTAACATCTCCACTTTCTTTAGCTCGGCTAATCCTAATCATTTCTCAAAAACCCACCGTCCGGCACCACTGCACTGGGGCAGTGTCTTCAGTATGTGACCTGGGGGAGAAGTAGGACAAGCCGTCACCACGCCACTGTGGCTCAAGTGATGTTTTCTTCGTGGTGGCCTTCACTAAGTTATCCTGTCTTCTATCTGTCATGCAGGCATTGTCTTCTGTGTATAGCTGGACTGTCTAACCTGAGGCAACAATTCTGACGTCAGTGTGGGTTCCTCTATATGAAAGAGGAAAGATCACTTAGGTCTACACAATAGCCCATAGCGAACACTCTTTAGTCTTTTCCATATTTCTGCTTCTGGTTTTATTTGTTGTCAATAACCGAACCATAATTTGTGAGCTTCTATCAGAAGGGAGATTGGAAGGCCAGGTAATTTGGATATGTACTTCAAACAAATCCTGCCAGGTTACTTTTCCCAAAAGGTTGAAGCACTCTGTATCCTACTCAGTGGTGGCAGAGGGCTTCTGGGAGCTGGACATGATGGTGTTTAATCCCCCTGTGCTGAGCTGAACTGAACAAGTGCTTAAAGCCCTGCACTTGGCAGGCAGAGGCAGATGGATCTCTGTGAGTTCCAGGATAGCAGAGTGACACAGTGATACCCTGTCTCAATGCCCCAAGCCCCACTAAGAGGGTATCTGTTTCTCTAGGCCAGTATTGCCTTGACTCAGTGGCCTTGGGGACCCTCGGGCCAGCTTGTCCCAAAGGGACCCATCCCATCATCTGCTCCCTAGGGAGATGCACAGCTCAGCAGTCAGGATTGTAGCCAGCATTTCTGAACCTCAGGGACACAGTGGAAACCCCTAGGGGTTTAAATCCCAGGGCTCCAAATGACTCCAATCCAAAAAGTTGCACTTCATTTTCCCAGGCTTAGCTCAGACTACAGTGTTTTCTAAAGACTCCCTGGGGGCTGCTTGTCCTGCCTGGGTGGGAACTGTGCCAACATGGACCTCAGTCCTTTTCCTCCCTCTCTCCCTTGCTCCCCCCCTCCTCCCTAGCCCAAGCCTGTTCTGGAAATCAGCAAAAACTTGACTGCACAGCTTCCTCTCAGCAAGCAGCCTTTCCCTGCGCTGTTCTGGGCCTGTAGAAACAACCCTGTCAGGGTTGGCTTTTAATTTCCGCTCCCAAACCTCTTCACAGAACTGAGAACTCGGGCCTGAACGCAGTATTTTGAGATGCTGCCAGCTGGCTCTGAGGAGCAGATTGGCAGAGTTGGACCCCCACTCCCTAACCTGAGGGCCCCCGACTGTACCAGGTCAGCACCTCTGCTTGTTGGAGGGGCAGGAGATTTTTATGAGACAATGATCTAGTGTCCACACATCCCATTTGGCTGTGCACTTGGGAGGGGAGAGGGCTCACCAAGGTTAAGCATGCTAGCCGCCCAGATGAACCACCCCGGGAAGTGTTTAATGAGAGTAAATTATGGGACTGGCCTAGCAGAGGGCCTCCGACCTTGCAGTATATTTGGGTCATCTGGGAGAAAATAAAAAATAAAAAATCCTGATGACCAAAATTTTACCCAAACCCACAAAGTCAAAATTTCTGAGGATGGGACCCAGCATGAATAATTTTAAAGCTCTCCAAATGATTGCCGTGTGCAGCCATGTTTGCAGAAAAACACCCCAGAGGGCCCCTGGCTCTCACGTCTCACCACGGTTACTAACTATGTGGGCCTGGCAGTGGCTGCACCAAGTCGTTCCCTGAGTTTCTCTGTGCCTACCCAGTTCTGAGCTTAGAATCATTTCTGAAGCAATTTGTGCTCTGAAAGATGGGGATTACTGCCTTTTTATTTTATTCAGAGGCAAAAAAGTATAGTCTCATTATTTTATACATAGAATTGTTCTCACCTTCCTAGATATGGACGGAGGTGGGAGGTCCTAGGTCTTACCACAGGGCAGAAAACCCTGACTGCTCTTTGGACTGGAGAGGGAGGGGGAAAGGAGTGGGGGGAGGGGGAGAACGGTGGGAGGAGGGGGCGTAGGGTGGGAGGAGGGGAGGGAAATGGGAGGCTGGGAAGAGGTGGAAACTTGTTTTTTTTTTTCTCCTTTTCTCAATAAAAAAAGAAAAAAAAAAAAGAATTGTTCCCTGGTTTTTTAGGACCCCAGTATTATGTGGCCAGCTAACCCGGCACACAGTGAGGGTTTAAACAGAACAGGTGAGCGCCTGCATGGTGCTCCCCTCAGCTCACCTGGGTGCTGCTCTGGGCTTCCCCACATCAGCCCCCAACACATGCTAGTCAGAGCGAAGAAAGGGTGGCGATAGATGACAGGGTGCCATTGAGGTTGTGGAGAAGGCCACTGTCCATGGATTGGCCAATGTCCACAACTCCTGTGCTTTCCAGGGTTTCCTGAAGTGGGGTGAGGGCTTGGACTGCTAGTCAGAAGGCAGTCGGATGGGCCACACCTAGAGTGCTCAATGGGTAGAAAGGGGACAAGGTGGCAGATGGAAGGGTGGATGCTGGTGTATAAGAGTTCTCAAGAAGAACTGAATCTCTCTCTCTCTCTCTCTCTCTCTCTCTCTCTCTCTCTCACACACACACACACACACACACACACTATTATATTGTTTTATGATGATAGGGGCTGGGTGGTTCAACAATGGCCATCTGCCTGTTGGGAAAGCAGAGAACCTAATTGCCTCTCAGGCCAAGAACCTGGATACCTTAGCAGCCCTGACCTGGTGCAGAAAGGCCACACGCTCCCTGGACAGTCGCTGGTGTGTCAATGCTCAGATGATGAAAGAGGCTGAAGCTTTGATGCCAGCAGAGGGGCAGCTGTAGTGTTAGATGGATTTACTCAGAAAGAAAAAGGGAGGGAAAGGCAGGGGCACACAGTTTTACCCTGGACCTCTTTATATCTGAGCCACTCACTGGAAGTTTGACACCCACATGGAGGACAGGTCATTATCCCTCAATTCTGTCTGGAAATACCTTCACAAACACATCAAGAAATGTGTTTTCTAGATGATACCGTTGACAGTCACGACCAGCTTTTATAGATAAGTCAGCTGACGTCACCCACAGGATACGGCTGGGACTCCTACAAGACCTTGGAGAGGAGCAAGTGTAGAGCCCCATTGTAACCTAGAAGTGGCAGCTTGGGGGACAAGAGTTGCTCTGTCAAGGACAGTAGAGGGCTGAACACACTCCCCCCAATCTCTCCAGCAAGCAAAGGCTCTAAAAGCTGACCAGAGGCTTTCTTCAGGGGCTGAGGTCTGCAGTGGATGATAGGATATAGGGCTATATGTACTTGAACCCTGAGAGCCTCTCCTAACTTTTGCTCTTGAAGAAATATCAGGCAATGTTGAAAGGGTGTAATGATGAAGTTTGGTACTGCTTCACCAGGAGACCTCGCTCCTTAGCAACAGCCACACCTGCTTCGTGGCTCTCCCCTGCTCTGACACCCTATATGTTCAGCACACATTTTTTTTTCAATTTTTGTTGGTTCATTTCATTGTACTGGTGATGGTTTTTTATCCTGACATGCCTTCTCCAGGATAACAGAAATATCATGATCACACTGAAGAAGTTAAATTAAAATGTCACCAAATTATGCCTCTTAATTCATAGTCTACTATTTTTCCTGATAATTTTCTTTCTAGTTTGTTTAATTGACGGTTCAATCAAGAACCGCGCATGGCATCGAGCTGTCGTATTTCCGTGGTCTCCTTTAATGTAGAACAGTACATGCCTCTTCTTGACGTGCCTTTCCAGCCTGTTCTACCCCAGCTCACAGGCACTGATGGAGAGCGCCTCAGTCCACTGGGCTTCCACTCTCTGACTGAAGCAGGGTCTTCATGTAGCTCTTCTCTGTCCCATCCCACCCACCTCTGTCCCTGTGCCTCCCTTTGCTGACTCCCTCTGCCTTCTGAGGCTTCTCAGCAGTTCTGTGTCTCCCATCACCCAGTGTCTCAGTACTAGAGCTGTGGGTAAGTGAGGTGGTGCCAAGTCCCCCATCTCTTTCCCCTCCTGCATGTTCCTCCTCTCCAGACATTCTCAGGGCCCCTTTTATCCCATTCTAGTGGCTGTCATTCTGACTCTCTGGGAGCCAGACCACCAACCCCTGTCTAGAGCCTCTCTCCCCCGCTTCTCTAGCACCTAGCACGTCCCTCCTCACCTTCACACCCCACCTAGCTTTCTGTTGTAAGAGGGGGATCTCTTTGACCTGGTAACCAACCCCTCATGCACTCTCCCACATTTTCCTTCTGCTGTGGGCTGCTGAGTTCGGGAAAGTCATTTACAATCCTTGCCAGCTGCTCTTCCTCCTCATCCGGGGATCTCTGCAACTGAGTGGGTCTCCCTCTCATTCTGTTGAAAACAAAGCTCTAAAGGTCACCAACAGTGTTCTAATCACCACAACCAAGGGGCTGTCTTCTTCGTTTAATGCTCTTTTGACTTGGGGATGTGACTCTAGCTACCGCGTTCATTTTGACTTCCCAGGTACGAGGAATTTGGTTTCCTTTCTGACTTGTGTTCATTTAGCTTTCATCTCTGTCCTTTGCCTCACTCCCCAGTTATTCCTCTCTCTCTCTCTCTCTCTCTCTCTCTCTCTCTCCCTCCCTCTCTCTCTCTCTCTCTCTTCCGGTGCTAACAGTTGCAACTGATGGACTATTGGTCAGGTGTGACCTGAGAATTTGTTTTGTTGAACCCTTTTAATATTTTTAAGACTGAAAATATTGCAGAAAATTCTGAATTTCAAGATTTTTTTGAAAAACAAACAAACAAACAAACCAGCATTGGATTTTACAGTCGCCAATTCCTGTTCCCCAAGACAGCAATCAGCTGGGGTTTCTTAAAGATAGGACGTTTGTCCTTCAGATCACCTCTGTTGTGTTGCTCTTTGTCTGCTCAGCACATGTAATGTACTGCGCATCTCCGGGCTCCAGATCACATCACCGCACCAGTGGCTCTTCAGTCACCACCATCTCCAGGCTGTACCCAAATCTCTGCTGCTTGCTCTGCTCTCTCTGCAACCCCAGGGATGTGGTTCTTCACCATTAATGGAGCATCTTAGCCTCCCTACTTCCTGTCCGTCAAACTCAGTACCAGGGTGAGGGGTGCCAGGGAACCATACTACTCCACGGTTGAGTTTTAGCCCAGTTGAGGACAGGAAGAGTTTAGAATATGGTATCACATTCACTTCACTGCATGGAGGGGGATGGTGGGGAGCTGGCATCTTTGGGTACAAGGGAAAGAGTGGCTCTAGGCTGGTGTTGCCACAGAGGCAGGTCTGGACCCTTACTGCACATTCACCTACTGGCTGGGGTGGGACTGGGGAGGTGATGCTTGCTTCGCATGCCCTCATGTGTATGGAGGATACATGCTGAAGGGTTTACCCACTTCTTGTTTAAATCCATGCACCACCGGCCTGCAGGAGTGGAGGGGATGTATGCATGTAGTAGGAGAGGGGCCAGACCACAGGCGCCCTCCTTATCATTTCCCAGGATGTGGGAAAGCTGGTGGCCATTGCTTTTTGGAGGGTTGGAAACAGGATTGAAGAGAGGATGAGAAGGGCCTGGGTCCTCCCTTCGCTCCGAGGTCGGAGCTCACCCCTGTTTCATAACTGCGCTCTTCTGCTCACTGGTTGGGTGAGAGCATCTCCCATGTTGCCGGTGTTTAATTCCATACCCTCTGGACTCTGTGCTCTGCATATGACAGTCCCTCTCTTCCAAATCATTGCCGAAAGGACGCAGGCTCTCATTTCTTTCATCTAGAGTTTTATAGTCATTTCTCGTGTTTTGTTTGCTGTCTATTTTGTCCCCTGGCTTTGGGTCTGTACCTTTGTCCTCCTTCTCCATTCCCCCTGCCCAGTGGTGTCAGATGCATGCCAACCTTATGTGCAATTTTCTTATCCATAATCTCTAGATTCCAGTTTTGGAGAAAGGGCTATTGATAAAGGACGTGCATCTCCTCTAAGACCTTCTGTGACTCCCGGTTTTAAACCTCACTGGTGTCTGCTTGCTTGTAGACATGCATTTTCTCACACAGCATTTATTGAGCACCTGCTGCATACCAGCCACACAAGAAAGACACACAGGATGCAGTCTTGCCTCCATGATTCCTATTCTTTGCACAGTTTCTTACTCGATTCTGTTCTCTGGAATGTTCTTCTTGGCTAAAATATTGCTTTTAAGTTCTTCCGGGGTTCGGATCAGAGCCTTGCGTGTATGATTTCTGTGCTGCACCCCCAGCCTTTGCTGTCCCTTCTTACACAAAGCCTTCTCTCTTCCATCACTGAAGAAATGCTTCTGGCCCTCTTTCTCCTTTGCTGGGTTTTTAAAAGCAGTCCTCCTATAAGATGACGTCTTGTTTACCGGTTTGATCTCCTGTGTCTGGCTATATTCTTCTTGAAGCCCATGGCTGCATCTCCTTCAACCTTGCTCCCCATAGTGCTGTGAAGTCCTGGCTCAAATGAAGAGCTTTCTAGGTGCCTGTCTATAAACCTTCATCTTCTTTGAAGTAAAAATTGAGAAAAATCCAGAGACAAAATTTTTAAAGCACAAATAAATTGAGTATGATCCCGTCTTGCTAAATATAGCTGCACAGGGACAAATATGTCATAATTAATTAACTGCACATCGTGAGCCTCCTACAATCTGCTTTAAAACAAAACACTATTTGATAGTTTTAAGAAAACATTTCTTCACATCCTCCTTCTTCATTTCTGTTACTCTCAGGAACCAGTTGTTTTTTTTTCTTATTGATTTTTCTTTTCTTTTTTTCTCTTTCTTCTTTTTAACGATGGCAAGAAAACACCTAAAGCCAGAGCTTCTGAAAGAGCCATTTGTTCTCACCCACTTAGATTGCTCTTCAAACTTGACCTTGGCTTCTCAGCTAACCTTGGATTTCAGAGCCGAGTCTCTAAAGACAACCTTGTTGATGATGGTTTTGTTGAAGGGAATGTCCACAGAGGACCTTGTGGGCATGAGGAGATTGTAATGACAAACTTTCACAGAAGGCTTGGTCTTTGGTCTCTTGGCGATCAGATCTGTAGTGACTACTGTCATCCTGTAGAAACAGTGATCAATTCCGGCCACCAGAGCATGGCTATAGGGCTGGTTTGAGGTGCCACCGTCACGATGACAGCTTTGCATTCAGAATGGAGATCAACCAGGACCATCATCACTTTTCTGGGTTTCCTGAGCTTGCCCATTTCGACCGCAACCAGCAGGAACACAACAGACTTTGTTCAGATGCCCACTTTTTGCCCATGCATCCATCATAGTCCTACTGAATTACTGTTGTAAAGACTGCTGTATGTTATTCCCAGGCCCACAGGGCTCTGATAATTGCATCAAGTCTCTCTCTGGTCCTCTAGTGACCTTCATAGTCTTCTCCAGTGACCTCTCTCTCCCAGGCGATGCATGGTTCTGCCTCCCCTCAGCATAAATCCAGATCAGTTGGACAATGCCCTCACTCTAGCTGAGGGGCTGTCCATTCTCTAGGTGGGAAAGCATCTTTGAAAGCCTCCACTCCAACTCCTTGCATGGATTTGTTAACCACCTTTTCAGAATGAGATCTTTCCCTCACCCCTAGCATGCTCCATGTGCACAGCCCCAGGCACCCAACTTTCTGGACATGGAGGTGATGTTTGGAAATCTGCATTTTGATAATGATCTACCAAAGGACCCACATATGCAACAGCCTATTAAATAATGTCTGCAGGAGACTCTACAATCATATGGTGCGGTCTCATGATGCTGGGTGGTTATGTTTGTCTTCTATGTCCATCCTCTAGTCTGTACTTTGCCTAAGGGCAGGGCTATATCATTAGTCCATCTCCATTGGGGTTCAACCAGCAGGGCATCTTATACAGTAATAAGGTGAATTATTTAGCAAGTGTTCGTAGAGTAGATGAACGCTCATATGCCTTCCTGCAGGGGTGACTTTTGAGGAGATGAGACTCAAAAGGTCACAGGAGCCTGTCATGCAGGCTGAGAAGAAATTCATATGGAAAAAGCAGCTTTTAATTCCAGCATTTTGTGAAAGATACGGGCGATAATCAGACCTCTGTGGAGTCATTTTGCTTCCAGGGTCAAAATATTCCTCTTAGAGTGAACTGTTTCCAGTCTGAGAAAATGCTCATTTTTATATAAGATATTATAAGAATTCTCAGTACCTTATTATTTGGTTGTTTCCTTCTGGCTCCGATGATCAACTGGGTGTTTCTAAAATAGAACGCTTCAGTTCTTCCAGAGACTAGTCCCTGAGGTTGCTCTGGCAACCACCTCAAAAACTCTGGAGTTTTAGCCCAAGTCCCCCAACTTCTCAGGTTCTGGCTGCCGTGTTGTTTGCTGGCAGAGCTCTGATTGAAAGGCTACCATTAAGTCACATTAATTACCACGCCACATCACCTAAATTGCTTTCAGAAAAGCCCCAGCACGCTTAGCACCTTTGTTACATATGCTCTCCTTGACCATACTGGTGTGAGGTTCAGACACAGGCAAATGCCATCTTTTGAGTGGTCAGGACTCATACACATCACCTGGGAGGCCTTCCTTGTTCTGGTCATTGATTTAAACTATAATCACCGTACACATTACTTCTAGAAAGTGTCCCTGGCTTTATTGAAAACCCAAATAGAGGAAACAGCACACATCTTTTGGGAAGTGTGTATAGTTTTGACTGTCACAGACAAATCTTTGCACAGATCCTATTTTTGTTACTGACCTCTGGCCTTGCCTTGATTGTTGGGTATCCTGTCCATGTATATGTGATGAGTGCCAGCCCAAGAACTGATTAAATCATTCTGTGTAGGCTATGGGCCCAGCAGACCATTCTGACCAAGTCAGTGGGCTATGTGACCTTGGGAACGAGACGTCAACTTCCCTGAACTTCATCTCCTAGAACATGACGTGGGGGGCATAAAGCACCTGTTTAATTATTGCAAGGAATAGACAACAGAGAAAACCACTCAGCAGCGAAAGGTACCGAACATAATCACTACTATTATTATCAGCATAATACACACTTAACCCAGTTTTATTGAAAGGAATGAGAAGAGCTTTAGTATTGTTTTCTTTTATCGGCACTGGGTGCTGAATCCAGAGCCCAACACATGCTAAGCCAAAACTCTACCACTGAGCTATTTCTCCTCACTTGTGAAATGTTTTTGTTTGGAGACAGGGTCTCACTAAGTAACCCAGGGTGGCCTTGAACTCACTCTAACAGGCCTTCTGGGGGCATTATCTATTTTATAGTCAGTGTGAAATATGTCTGTTTTTGTTACTATGGTCTCTCTGGGTTCTGTTCCTCTAATTAAATGCAATTTTGAAAAAATGGGTCTATAGCATATAGACTGCATGATACGTCTCCTACGAAACCTCAGCCTGACCTGGTCTCCCTGAAGCAAAAGCTCCAGACACCAGCTGAGAAGTCACATAGAAATCACATGAGCTGCTCTCATCACCGATATCCTTACTACTTCTGGAGGTGTCTATAGGAAGAATGTCACAAAAGCAGACTTTACTTGGACTCCTTAAATTCCTGAGAATCAGCTTCTTAAGGGACAAAATTTCCTTGGGCACCAGGGAAGGTATGGAGCATGGTGAGAGACTGTGGGGGTTAAATGACCAAGGACAGGTACTGGCAGATTCTCTTCATCCACTTCCCAAGCTGGGGTGGGCTGGGGTGTTGCCTGCTTTTGCGCCCCGGTATGTATGGAGGATACGTGCCAAAGGACTTGCCTGTTTCTTGTATACATTTCCAGGGTGTGGACTCAGGTCGCATGAATTCCTCCTGGTCCAGGATTCTGGCATCTGTGGGTAACTGAGAAACATTTGGAGGAGTTTGCAGATCATAGGATGACCTGGGCATGATTGATATTCCATGGAGAAGTGATTACTTGGATGTCGGGTCATCCCATGAATCACTTGGTTGATTATTATTGGACACCCACCCTCTGACTGTGACAGCGTTGACCCCGAGGGCTGTGGGTGCCACAGGAGTCTCACAGACTGTCGCTAACTTCTGATTACACTGTTAGCATGCTGACATTTCGCTTGTAAGCGGGTCACGTCAAGTGCAGACCTAATTTTCACCCAGCATGATGTCACCTAGACAGTGACAGTGGGCCAGGTAGTCCAGAGCATGCCTTCACACACTGCTGCTTGTCTTGCATGCATCCAGCAAGGGACTCCCTGGCTCCCATGCACCTTTCCAACCACTGCCTCCCACCAGCCTGTGTCCCAGCATTCCTTGAGACAGTGTGGGAAGTGAAAGCAACTCTGGTGTCATAGAAAACATGACGTTTTGGTTCCCTATGTTTCTTGCCTCCTTTGCAGCTTCTGCCTGGCCACATCTTCTTTGTCTTAAGCACAAGGCCTGGCACACACCCTCTGTTTTCCTTCTGCCTGTGTGGCTGGTCTTTTCCCGGTGTCTTTTCCTGTTTTACTTTTTCCCTTGTTTCTCCAGTACTGGCCACACTGAGGACATAGCCCTGGGCTTGTTCTCAGCCTTCTTGCTCTCCACTCCCCCAGACATCAGCTCTAAGCCCAAGATCTAAGACTTCATTTTTATGACTCCCCCACAACCTCCAAAGCTCTCTTCTAGAACCGGCTTCTGCATCCCACTGTTCTGTGTGTCTTCCACGCACTTCAGACCCTGGCCTGTGCTGAGTGCATACATTTCTGTAAAAGTGTTTTTCCTCCTAATATTGCTCAAGTTTCATGAAGCTAACCAGGCATCTGCCCCGACCAGGCAGGCTTCAGGCTGCTGAGTGAAATCCTGAATGCTCCTCCCCAGTTCTTCCCCCCTCTTCCTCTCCGGTAATCAAGGAAGATTTCTTAAATGTCTTCCACTCTATCGGCGTGTGTCCAGCTACCTGTCCTGACCATTGCTATCTCTTGCCTGAACTTCTGTGAATGACAAGTGAGGTCAGAGCATTAATCTTCTCAAGCTTTGATTTTGGGGGCAGCATTTCCAGAGAATACCAACCTCCCAGCCCCCAAGTCCCCCAGATCCTCAGCTTTCCAGTCTCCCAGTTCCCCAGCCCCCCAACCTCCCAGGTTTCAACTCCCTAGCCCCCCCCAGTCCCCTAGCTCCTCAGTCCCCCAGTCTCCCAATCATCTATTTATTCCTTATGGCACCACCTCAAGCATGCCTTCCACACTGGGACATATGCCACACACAGGCAGGATGGCGTGTCTTTGTAGCACACAGCTTGCAGACCTGGAGCAACAGTAAATCCTGCGTGAGTGGGTGAGGTGGTGAACCTGTGTCCTGAGCTTTGCTTGGGATCAAGATGGCTTCTGTCCTCTGTATTGAGACCTCCAAGAAAAGCCAGTATCACTAGCTCCAAGAGTGGGGGGGGGGTGTTGGTGACTGAGGAAGACATAGAGGGGACGGGCTTCTTGGGGTAAGTAGCAGGATGAAAACCCTGGGAAGAACACAGTTGCCTGAGAACTCTCCAGGGTTGATACCTGCAGGCGAGTGGGACAGTACAATGACTTCGGGGATTTGAAGAGCTTCCTGGGGAGTTAAGAAGGGGATTCTGAGAGTCAAGTTTAAGCTTGAGTTGTGGAGGCAGGAGGGAAGACTCCAGGTAGCCTCCCTCTGCTATTGCAGTTGATGCCCCCGTGAGAAGTGGAGATGGAAGAGGAGAGGGATGGTTCTTTCCTGAAACACTTCAACATGGGTCACTGCTGGCTCCCTTTGGCGTGGCTGTTTCTGCCACAGGAGTGATGCTGGCTTTAGGACACTGGTTTATTCACAAGAGCGCCACCATCATGACCTAGTTACTCCCAAAAACTCCCCCTCTGAATATGGGCTCATTGGCCGTTAGGATTTCAGTGCATGGAATTGGGGATGGACACACTCCATCACAGTGGGTTTTCTGGCCAATGCCCACGTTAGGCCTTTCTTCTTCGAAGCTGCCATGCTTGTACTGTCTTGCACTTTATCACATTCTTCCTTGGATGGTATGTTACTTGTGTGCTCAGCTAACCTTCCTGATCAATTGTAAGGACTCAGGTCATGTGTGTGCCTGGCTTCCTGCTACATCTCTGCCAGTGCTTTAGGTGCCCAGAGCTTGAAGTCTTGAGCCAAGGCTCATTGAATCTACTCATATTCTTCCTTGTCCAATGACACATGTCTGGAAAGGACCAGCCAGGCTAGGGCTACAACAGTCTGTGGATATAGGACAGATAGGCATTAAAATAGGACCGGGCCTACTGACCCCGAGACTCACCAGCTTAGTCTTGGATTGGCCTCAGGCTTCAGACTGATGAAAGAGCTGGTAGGATTTTTCACGCTTCTTGACCATGAGAGGTACGTTTGGGAAATGACCTAAATATCTCGCTGTTTTCTACTCTTAAGATGGAGAAAAAGCTCTCAGTTACTGTTCCAGGGCCATGCCTGCCTGCCAGACACCTGCTCCCCGTAATGATGGTCAAGGACCCCAACCCTCTGGAGCTATAAAATAATAAGTTCCCTTGGTCATAATGTTTTGTCCCAGCAATAGAAAAGTAGCTAAGACAGGGCTCTTAGCCTAGTGTTAGGACCTGATCAGTTCCCAAAGGCTCCAAATAGTGGAGTGGGTTGTGGTTCCACCCTCTGGATGCCATTAACAAGACTCCAGAGACTAAATTCTTGCAAAAATTCGAGGGAACAATCTGTCTTCAAACCAAAGCGGCATAGCTATTGCCGACACCCAGATGATCAGATTCCCCTAAACTCACGGCAGTTTTGAGGACAGGAAGTGGTGGAGGAAGAAGGCGTAGATAACTCGCAAGCCCTGGGAATAGGTTAGAGAGGGAAGATACATTGGCTTTATTTTTAAAGAGAGTTCACTTGCTATTTTTTTACAAGGCGGCTGGAATATTTGAGCTGGAAAGTTCTGTGGAGATTGTGTGGGTCAAATGGCTCGTCTTCTAGGCTCATCATCTGTGACTTATGGAGACACCGTGTGGCACACGCCGCTCTAAGGGTCACACACACATTTACGCTAAATACTCGTTATACTCGCATGAAACGGTTCCAGCCATTTTCACAAAGAGGCTGCCAGTCCTGCTCATTGCGGAAGCAATAGTTACAATATTATGTGTTTTCCTCGAAGTGTGAACTTAACAAATCAGACTCCCAATAAAGCCCGCTCTCACAGTTTACATGCACAGGGCCAGATTTCGAGTCAACACTTAGGGAGGCGCTCAGTCTTGGACCACCTGCTCTACCCAGGCTCTGGGGGCGCTGGCTCATCGGCCTTGTCTTTGTATTTCAGTGAAGGGTAAGAAGGCTTTCCTGGATGTAAACCATTAGGTCAGTTCATAAATATTCAATGTCTTGGGTATCTTGGCATTACCTGAAATTCTAGTTCTTGGGAGCTAAAGCTAGCAGAGTTGGAGGTCAGCCTGGGCTACAGCCTTGTCTCAAAACAAGACTGAAGGACCGGCAACTGGTTCAGTGATAGATGGGACCTGGCACGATCAAGGTCCTGGGTTTGATTCCTGGCACTGGGGAAAACAGACAAACAAAGCACTAATTGATGAACAACAACCGCCTGTGTTTTCCTGTCCCAGATGTCCATTCTCCCTGCTTTGTACTCTCTACCCTCTTTCGTTTGTTTTGAGCAAAGTTCTACCAACCTGCTGAATCTAACAGGTAATTAACACTGTTTAATAGCTGTTAAGGGGGACAGTTGGCTGTCTTTATCCTAGAAGAGCTCTCCTTTGGAAGGCAATGATGCTATTGAAGGCCAGGCTGGCTTTGTGAAGGCACATACTTGAAGCATGTGCCCATGCTGGCCCTCTTTCAGAAGCCTCATTTGGAGGAAGACTGGGAAGCACTGGGCAGGGAGGGTAGGGACAGGGTTTGATGCCTGCTTTCCTCATGCTGGGATGCATCCTTTGTGGACTAGGAGGCAGCTGGGAAGGGGGAGGATGGCGGGTGTGTCCCGGGAATCTCACCATCGTCTACCGTGTAGTGTAAATGCAGGTGGAAGCAGGGAGGCTGACAAGATGGCTCAGTGTGTCAAGCTGCTTGCTGTACAGGCCTGACAGCCTAAATTCAATCCCCAGAATCCACCGAAAGGTGGAAAAGGAGACGCAACATCACAAAGTTGTTCTCTGCCCTCCACATGCATTCAGTGGAATAATACATAAACGAACGAACGGAAACCGAGGCGGGAGAGAACGGCTTCCCGCCCGTGGTTCTGTCCTGTCACCGAGGGTTCCCCTGGTCAGATGCAATAGTTGGATTGAATCCTTGGAAGTCTACTGTGTTTGAGAAGAGGTCAGCTGAAGGGTTTTCAGTTTCTACCATGGAGGATTTGTAGATGAAAACCTGCACAGTGGAGCAGAGTTCCTCTCCGGGACCCAGAAACGCGTGCTTATCTCTCCCATCTCCATGGAAAGACACCCTCTACTTCCATAAGGAAACCAGCCCCGTAACCCTGTCTCATGCTGTCTCCTCCAAGTGCCCAGCTTCGTTTCTCCAGTCACCATGAGTGGTTTTTTGCTCTTCTTTCCCGTCATGCTGTTTTTGGGTCACTTGTTTGTTTCTGAGTTTCCATTTTTCATAATTGTGGACAATGTTGTCTTCATAGTGCCCTGTCCCTGATGGCATGCCGTAGTATGAGCGGGTCAGGACCAAGCTAGTAAAGTCCTTTGTTCCACTGCTTTCTAGAACATTCCCTTTGGTTCCTGCCTTTCCCTTCACACAGACACATTTACCAGTGGTTTCTTCTAGTCTGAACACAATTCCTCTTCCTCTCATTACCAGCTTAGATTAAAAAAAAAAAAAAGAGTGGGTAGCTAGCTAGCTACAAGTGCTAACTTCAGCTGTCTGAATTGCCAGCGAGTTGTAGGAGAATTCTGTTCCTCTGGAAATGTGGCAGTGTGTGAGGGACTGCTCCAGATCTCACCTCCCCCTGCATGGTTCTGAGGTGGGCCAGTCTCTCAGCAAGTGTGTGAGGGAGCTGGCAGGAGGGTTATTGAATTTAAAGTGTGCCTTGTCGCCTCGTGCAAAAAGTCAGACGCAGCAGGCTTAAAGGAGGGAGCAAGGGCTGGCCAGAGTCTAAAGTTTGGTCTTCAAAGGAACCAGTCACCTATCTTGCCTAGCAAGTATCCAGTGAAACACGAAGACAGATGGATGTTGCTTGAGAGGGTGAGGAAGAGAAGAGATGGACTTCAGAGCACAGAAAAAATGCAATGGGAATCTGAGGGAGACTCTGGAGACAGGGGAAGCCAGAACACTTACTTCCATACCAAACAGATGCCACCAGCCTTGGGCTTGGGAAGCCTTGGACTGGGGAAGCCTTGGACTGGGGAAGCCTTGGAATGGGGAAGCCTTGGATTGGGAAGCCTTGGACTGGGGAAGCCTTGGACTGGGGAAGCCTTGGATTGGGGAAGCCTTGGACTTGGGGAAGCCTTGGATTGGGGAAGCCTTGGATTGGGGAAGCCTTGGGCTGGGGAAGCCTTGGACTGGGGAAGCCTTGGATTGGGGAAGCCTTGGACTGGGGAAGCCTTGGACTTGGGGAAGCCTTGGATTGGGGAAGCCTTGGACTTGGGGAGCCGGAGCCTTGGGCTGAGGAAGCCTTGGGGTCTTCTCTCACAGAAGTGCTAGCCAGCCTGGGGCTAGACTCACTTGCTCCTGACTGTACACGCTCCCCACCAAATCCCAGTCCTCAAGCAGTGGTGTGAGGGTTCTGAGCTTTCAGTCTGCCCAGTGAAGTACTGGAAGAACCTTTGACCACATTAGAGGGCTGGGAGTCTGGTGAGACCTTTGAGGGGTAACCTTGGCTTAAACATTCTGACAGAATCACCCCAGAAGTGTCTAAAACTATAGCCTCTGCCTGTCCAGTGTCTGTTCTGGCGTCTAGGGTGGGACCCAGAGACCTGCACTTCTAACAAGTCTGTGAGCTATTCCCAGGCGGCTCAAAGCTATTTTGAGAATCAGTGTTAAGAAGTTTTTCAAACCTTGATGTGCATATCAACCACCTGGGACCCTTCCAAGGCAGGTTCTGCTCTAGCAGATCTGGGCTGGGACCCAAATTCTACGTTCCTAACAAGCTGCCAAGTGCCAGGGGCTGTGCTGGTCCAGGGCACACACTCGGAGGAGCACCTTCCTCATGTCGCACAGGGAACTTGTTAGTCAGAGCTCAGCATCCCTGCCCCCAGAACTGCTGGATCTGAAGCTCAGGTGTGTGTGTTGGGGGGCAGGAGGCAGCCCAGCAACACCAGCACCCTATTTTAGCAAAACCTCCAGATGATTCTGAAACACATAAAACCTGGGAACCGCTGAGTGCTGCTGGAGCTCACGGAAATGTGACCCATTTTGTCAGGGAGGATCAGGCGTGCCTGACACTGAGACTGTCTTCCCATCGCCTCACCCCCCCCCCCATTACTTTCCACTAACAACCAAGTCAACCCCACTTCACCTGAGCACCTCATGGTGTCGTGTGTGCTTTATCTCACGGGTCAGAACAAGAGAACTTCCTCGGTTGGCAGCCTGAGGAAAACCATTTTATAAAGATAGTTGGGCAGTATGCTCAGTGCATGGCAACAGCAGTGGCGAGGGTCCCAAGAGAGATGGCAGTGGGACCGGAGGTGCCCAAGTCAGTCATAGACATTAAGCCAGGATGCAGAACCCAAAGAGCAGGGAATACCAGAAGGGACAGGCCATACCCAGGGCGCTGGGCGGTGGAGGAATAGAGACCTCAGGAAGAGGAGGACCCTGTAGGCCCAAAGAACATCTGGAACCTTCAGACCTGTGATGACCATTGGGCATCCATGGAGGAGGAGAGATAATTCTTGCTTTTAGTTCCTGAACCACTCAGGCAGGCAGCATCTTTCCTTGCCTTTGTGCCAAATTCCTCCTCATGTTCCAGGTTCAGAGGGACAGCGGGGAAATGACCTATCTGCTTTCCTTGAAGACTGTCCCTATCTTCAGAGGTCAGTCATGTGGGTCTGGTTTTGGCCAACACCAAAACAATACTCGATGTGGGCATTCAGGAGAATTCCTGGAAGTGATGGGCCCTGAACCACACCTGTATTCATGGGTACAGATAAAATTGGCAGTTATAATTCTCGACTGTAGCTCTGTGCTGGTTTGCTTAGAGACACTGGCTTGCCATTAAAAATAGCTGGCAAACCTTCATGCAGATTACAGGGGGTCAAAACATTTAACAATCCCATGCCCTCTAATAAATAGACAAGACTCAAGTCAGCTCAAGCTCAGGTCTCAGCAATTGGTCCCTCAACACCACCTGAGGCTGGGATCCTAGTTCCTTAGGTGACAGGGATAAAGGCTGGAACGACCTCTCCAGGGTCAAACGCCTTCCCCAAGGCAGTTGTCACTCAGAGTAACCACATAGACATGGCCTCTTCAGAGCAGACAGCTTCAGAGCATAGCTTCTTGACAATGCTCAGAGACACTTTTATCTCCTCTTGTAGTTTAGCAAAATCCTAGTTCCCTAACCACATGGGCCATTCTCACTTAGCTCTCCCCACTGTGATGAAACACTTGTGATGATCGACATTTGAGGAAGAGAGGTTATTCTGGCCCACGGACTAGAAGTTTCTGGTCCTTCATTGGTTGTCCCTGTCAACTTTGGGTCTATAATGAGGCAACACACCACAGCAGGTATGTGACAGAGCAAAACCGTTCACCTCACGGCCAGGAAGCAAAAGAGAGATCAAGGAAGGAGCAGGGCGGGGGTCCCATGCCCCCCTTCAAGAGCACACCTCCTGTCATATAAAGACCTCCGTCGAGGCTCCACCTCTTCCAATAGTGCCACCCTGGACATCAGGCCTTAACACAGTCCTCTGGGGGACGTTCAGACCGTAGCATCATCCTGCTGTCCCCTTGCTCAGATAAGACAACGAGAGCCCTGGGCTTCTGTAAATAACAGCTTATTTGAGCACACACAGGGATGGACTCCATGCCACAGGTGTGTAGGAGTAGTGTCACTTCACTTCTGGATAGCCCAGAAGGACATTGTCCTGGGGTCACATGCGCTGGTAGACACACAGGATCTGGATCACCGGGGACACAAAGGACCAGCACTCTGTGGCTTGAGAAGCAGGCCACTAAGCAGCCCATGGTTTGTCTGCCTTCCCACCTGGGGATGTTGGAAGGTGACATGGGTCGGAGAAGATCGAGGAGTCTAGATTGAGAGCTAGGAAACCAGATCTGGTTGTGGGCTGTGTCATCAACTCTCAGAAAAGAAGGGCAAGTTACTTCCCAAGTAGGGAATCTGCCAAAATGTGAAGAGCATACTTGCCGTCCGTAGTGGCATCGTCCTCTAGTTGGTGCTGGCTCACCTCTGTAAGCACTGGCCTTCAGAGTCCGGCCAGCATCGCTCACCAGCAGGTGTGGTGCCTTAGAGATAAGGGAAGTAGAGCCTGTGGTTAGCGGCTGTTCTTCACGTCACATGGTTGGTCCTTATATAACAGGGAGGGATTTACATAATGCTTTTCATTTGAGTCCAATGTGATTATAGCTGGGAAGCTTGTTGTCTGAGCTGACAGGACACATTCGGAGCTGGGGGAGATGAGTCTTGCAGCTTGCACAGTCTTCGAGCTAAACTCAGGCCCAGCTCTTCTGTGGCCATGGGCCTTCTGTGGCGGTGGACTTCCCATGGCTGTGGCCTTCCGTAACTGCGGGCTGTGTTTTTTCCTCTTAGAGATCTGGTCCTCAGGCTGGGGCAATGACTCGGTGGATGAGAGTGTTTGCCTCAGTGAGGGCCTGAGTTCAGATCTTCAGCAAGCACAGAAAAAGTTGGGGGTGGCTATATACAATCGTAACCCCAGCACTGATAAGGCAGAGACAGGAGAATTGCTGTGTGTTACTGCCTGCCAGCCAAGCTGGAAGAAAGGTGACTCAGAGTTGGATGAGAGACTTTGTTTCAAGCGAGAGAGCGATAGAGGACGCCAGTGTCCCCATCGCGCCTCTGTATGCATACATGCGCGCACACACACACACACACACACACACACACACACACACGTATACACCTCCTCCCAGGAATCCTACCCTCTGGAGGCTCATGGCCAATTGGTTACCTCTCACCATTTGCCCCATTCCCTAGCTTTAGGGACCCCGCCCCCATCCTAAACACATCATTCCTGCACTTTCAATACAGGACATAGCCATGTCCTCTCTACTTCCTCTTCCTGTGAGGCTAAGAAAAGTCTCTCCTCGCAGACCCACTTCCCGTCTCTACAACCATCGAAGAGAATCCCAAAGACATTATTCTCCCAAGACACACGAGGTTACTTACAACCTGTATCCTGGCAACAAATGGATGAATGGATGAATGAGTGAGAAACTGAGTGACAGAAAATATTTAGGTCACAAAAACAAATTTAAATCTTGTTTAAAAAGGAATTTAATCGGAGACAGTGATTCCTTCCCTTCCAGAATCTAACACCATGTACATGTGTGGAATTATCTAAGAATGAATTTAATCAAGGAAAAAACCAGACAACAAAGACTTTTAAATTCTGGATTATACTTCTAGTATGTTTTGGTATTAATTTTTATGCAATATATTTTAAAAGTTTGGAACTGCTAAAACCAAGTATTCAATACTTTATTTTAATTACCAATAAAATTACACACATTTAGGCATACAAAAAATGAATTTAATTAAAAAAAATTCCTGGGAAAACAAGATTGTGGATGGATGAAGGCTTAGAGCTGAGCCATACATGGAAGATGCCAGGGAAAGGAGATGTCACTCTTCTGGGCAGAGGGATCCCGTCCCTGGGATAGAACTCTGCTAGAAGGTTCTTGTGGTAGCTTTTGGGGGTGTACAGGTAGATACCCAGGTCTGCAGGGGGCAGTAGAAATAAAAAAACAAGAGCAGATCAAAGTGCTGCTGTAGAAAATGAATGATAGCAGATTTGGAAAGAGTCCCCATGAGGGCTGAGAGAAAGAGATAGCAAAGAGGCCGGGACAAACTAGAGGCTCAGGACAGAATGTTGGCAGGGAGGATGTGAGGATTTAGTTCAGAGTGGCCCAGGTACATCCAGATGGGAATATTTGCCAGCAGATGGAAACTGGCTACTAGAATCTGGGCAGGAAGTCAGGAGCAGAACGGGTTTGGCAGGTACTCCAGGCTCAGCCTGGCATCAGGCCAACCTAGACACCACAAAATAAGCAGCTCTTTTGGCGGCTGTGAAAGAGCGACCCAGAGCAGTGGTTCTTTGCTTTGTTGTTGTTGATCTTTCTTTTTCCATCGTGTGTGTGTGTGTGTGTGTGTGTGTATGTGCTTACACATATGTGAAAGAATGTGAGTGTATGTGTGTGCATGTGTCTATGTGTGTGTGCGTATGTAGAGAGCCAAGACTGATGGTAGAAATCGTCCCCAATCTTTTTTCTTAGTCACTTGATGTGGGAGTGTCATCTATCTGTTGCTTTCATTGGTTAATTAATAAAGAAACTGCTTGGCCTTTGATAGGACAGAAACTTAGGTAGTCGGAGTAAACAGAACAGAATGCTGGGAGAAAGAAAGCCAAGTCAGGCAGTCACCATGATTCTCCCACCCAACACAGACGCAGGTTAAGATCTTCCCTGGTAAGCCACCTCCTGGTGCACCACACATTATTAGAAATGGGTTAAAACAAGATGTGAGAATTAGCCAATAAGAGGCTAGAACTAATGGGCCAGGCAGTGTTTAAAAGAATACAATTTGTGTGTTGTTATTTCGGGTAAAGCTAGTAGTGTGGGAGCTGGGCGGCGGGAAGTGGCCCACAGCTCCTTCTACAGTCACTGAGGCAGGATTTTTCAATCAAGCCAGGAGCTTGTCTCTTATGGCTGGTCTTGTTAGCTAGCTTGCTCTGAAGATCCCTTGTTCCTTCCTTCTGAGACAGAAATTACAGGTGGGCCACCATGACTACCTGATACGCATGTGGGGTTCTGTGGATCTAAGCTCTAGTTCTCACATATGTGGCAAGCTACCTACCAAGTCCCTATCCTTGGTGTTGCTAGCTCTGACTTCTAGAATGCTGACCTATGGTTTCCATGCACAGTTAGGTCTATTCTGTCTTTCAACAGTGTTTGGTCCTGCAGTGATCACACAGCCTCAGCATTCCTAAGTTGGCATGCATTGCTCTCTTTTGCTTGTTAGATTTTTTTTGAGACCAGATCTCACTATGTAGCCTGCCCCTTTAGCCTGGGATCATAGATGTGTACAGGAAAGCCCAGCTTTGGCTGCCATCTTTATAGCAACCCTGCAATATCTATAGTGAGACCAGTTTTACTATTTATAACTACAGAAAGCAGGGCATGGGGTCTCAGCAGACTGTGGCCTGCATGAAGTGGTTTCTATTTATAATTCATTCAGTGAATCACAGCGATTGGTGCCATTCAACAATCCTGTTACAGAAAACAGTATCTGCCAATGCTAAGGGATGATACTGGCTGGGGGTATGGTCAGTTTCAATCAACTTTTTTGTACTTTCTCTGGTAGGTTAGGGTTGGGGCATCTTTCTCTAACCATTATTCTCTTTGAGCTGGGAGGGAGCCACCCAACTAGCTGCTCACTGGGATGAATAAGCATTATGCCTGCCTGGTGGCCTTTTGCCTGGTGCTCAACATGCCCAGTGACAAGAGCATGTCACACCATCCCCAGTGGCTTATTAAACAAAGGTCTAGAAGGATGCTCAGGGAGGATGAAGAGGGAAGAAGAGTACAGCTTCGGTTTTCTCATCGATTTCTCATTCTGGGGCTCTGACTACATCAGACACGAAGGATCAAAGTGTGTCATAGTGAGAAGCAACAGATGACTCTCAGTAGCTCAGAACAACAAAAGTTTATGTCTTGTTCTCAGTCTGCCCATCACAGGTTGCCTTGGGGCCCCTCTCCTTGTTTACAGTGTCAGGATGATGGAGTATACCCATTGTCGTAACTGTTCTTTACTTTGTCAAGAGAGAACAAAATAGGACTTTGGGACATTTTTCATTGGCTGTTAAGTGTTCCAGGCTTCTCGTATAGTTTCCACTCACAGCCCATGGGGCCTCTTCCAACTGCTGGGATCTGGGACACAATGTCTTATGCTCCAAAGGCCAAGGAGTAACAAGGAGGGGTGGTGCAGAGGCCCATGGTGCAGACCAGTGCAGGTGGTCTGGTTAAGCTCCAGCTGGTCTGGAAGGAATAAGATCCTTACATCGTCCATATCAGTGTGACAAGGGGTACTGGAGAGGCAGGAGGGATAGTAAGTACACCACAAGGGCATTGCTGCTGCGTGAAGTCTCCTAGGGCTAAGGGGAGGAGCCTGCTCAGTGTTTTAGATACTCAGAGGCGGTTGGAAGAACAATGCAGAATACTGAAAGGATTTGCTAGCTTTTCTCCTTACTTCTAAAAGGTGAGCTGGCCTTTATTAAGCAGTTTCCTTCACACAGGGACTAGTGACAGATCCTTCCTGCTTGTCACAGCTTCTGCTATCAATGAAGTCCCAAAGAAAGAGGAGCCATGTGATTGATAGAGGGACATGAATTCTGAACTGTCACCATTCATAGGTTTGTCATTGGCCTTGGAGATGGGAATAGAGCTGTAATGGATGATTCAGCCCAGAGTAGCTGACTCTAAACATGCTAATTACTTGGCATAAGTGCTTGGAAGTGACGGTTACAAAATTTAGAGATGTATATGGCAGAGCAGGACTGGCATGGTAGCTCCAAGAACGTGGGCTTTCTCTATGCGTGGGAGGCAGCTGGGTGATGCCCTGCTGGGTACAGATAAAGCTGGTAAGGACAACTTTGAGGTTCTCTAAGGAGAAATGAGGAGACATGCCTCCCACCACACTATTGAGATTCATAGGTGCAGGGTGTGCCTGGTTCACCCCCTGAAGTCATGACTCTGGAGGAACAGTGCTTGTGTCTGAGTCTAAGCTCACAACCGAGTAACTTCAGGTTAATGTGCTTCACTCTCCACCAGATAACAAAGATGGCCCCCAATTACAAAATACGTTTCTCACACGTGTGCCTGTATGTACATTTGTTTTAATGTGTGAATATGTCCTCATTTTCCACAGGAGCCAGACT
Organism: Microtus oregoni; assembly: GCF_018167655.1. Taxonomy (NCBI): domain Eukaryota; kingdom Metazoa; phylum Chordata; class Mammalia; order Rodentia; family Cricetidae; genus Microtus; species Microtus oregoni. The sequence goes on from NW_024543221.1 coordinate 5,476,594, forward strand.
GGTCAGGTAGCTCATCTCTCTACAGTGAAAGGCTAAAGTCAAGTTCTGTACCCAAGGAGAGTGATCTGAAGCAGCTGTTCCCACCCACAGAGATCTAGGTCTGTAACCACAGACTGCATCTCATGGGTCACCTCGCCGTGCTATAGAAGTATGGGACAGGTCAGGCCAGTACATTTGGTCACATGTGTTGGAAGACATGCAAAGCACATTGCAAAGGGAGACTGGAATAGAATAGACCCTGGCCGAGTCAGACTGTGGAGTGTGTCAGGCATGGGAGAGAACCCATGTAGACAGATCATGGGACGGTCTCTAAGGCTGGGTCAGAAAGCATGTCATGACAGGGTTGGAGAGATGACAGCAGGTAAAGACATTTGCCACCAAGCCTGATAACCTGAGCTCTATCTACGGAACCCACGTGGTGGAGGGAGAGAACTGTTTCCCACAAACTGTCTTCTGACCTGCATGCACGTACTATGGCACAGATGCGAGTGTGCAAATGTAATATTCTTTTTCACCTCCTAGACAATAGTCGGTGAATTGAAACTTGAGTATTTCTCCTCTTCTGTAAGTTTATGAAAGGGATCAGGTATGCGGATGAGTGGTGCAGGAGAGGATGGGCAGGGCTTCCTTTAGAAACAAATTTGAGATGGCCCTTGAAAGAGAGTGTTTGTTGGCAGACCAGAGCATTCGTGATGATGCATAGGCCATGCACATGCGTGTTTGTGTGTGTGTATGCATTCTGCCTGCATGAGTGTGTTTGTATACCTATAGCTTTCCTTACTGGAAGGGGTTGAATTTCCACCTCCCAGTCATCTTTAGCTTACAGTTTTCATTTATGTCACATGTACCCACCCAGAAGAGATGCCCCTCTTCCAGTTGGCTGCTCTTCCATCTGGCCCCTCTGAGTCTGAGCTCATCTCTCTCCTTTCACATAGAGGTGACCTATCTTCACCATTGCTACTTGGCATTACTCTCAGGGTCTTCTTGATCTGCCTATCGTCAGCCATTGCTATTCTGTATTAGGAACTCCTCACCTTCCTGTATTGGGAATAAACACACCTATTAGCTAGAGAAGGGCACAGAGGAGCTGGAAACACAGGTAGCAGGTAATACAGAACACTATTCGCTTTTCCAGACAGCCCAGGTACTGGGTAAGCTCCTCCCTGTTCCCAGGCAAGGACAGAGGGCCTGTGTCCACTTGGGATTGGGTCCCAAACACGGAGCATTTTCCCAATGTGGTCAGTCACAGGAAGTGGCTGTGCTATAGGCCGACCTTCGCCTGGGAGGCAGTGAATGGGTGCCGAGCTTCCTCGCTCTGACCAGGCCTGTGTGTGTCTCTGCTTCCCCTCCAGCTGGTGCTGCCGGAGTACTCCATCCACAGCCTCTTCTGCATCATGTTCCTATGTGCGCAGGAGTGGCTCACCCTGGGGCTGAACGTTCCCCTGCTTTTCTATCATTTTTGGAGGTAGGTCTTTGGGGACTGGTCCCCCTCCTTCACCTTTCCACCCAATGGCAGTGTGCCCAGATAGATCAGCCACTAGCCTGCCTTTCATCTCGTTCTTTTAGAAACCTTGTTATGAACTCTCTGACCTAAGGACTTTAGAGAAGAAACAGGCTAGAGGTCACAGCCCATTATTGAGGGGCAGGAACTCAAGCAGAAGCTTGAAGGCAGAAACGACGGAAGACTTTCTTGCTGGCTCACTGGAAGACTCCTGTTCACTAACTTTCTTACGTAACTCAGGGCCACCTGACCAGGGAATGGCACCACTTACTTACAGTGGGGTGGGTCCTCCTACATCAGTCAGCAGTCAAGACAATCCCTCATAGACATGCCCATAGGTCAGTGTGATCCAGGTAGTTCCTCAGTTTAGGGTCCCCTGTGAGATGACTATAGGTTATGTCAGACTGACAAACAAAGTCACCTAGAACAAACTTACTCTCCAGAGCTGGAAGTAAGTCCTCTTGACTCTGTTAATCAACCCCAACCCTGCAGGTAAGTGTGAGAAGCAGCTGCAACATTAGTCACTGTATCCAACACATGGAAACAACATTGAAGCCTCTTAGCTGATGAATGGGTAGAGAAAATGTATATCCATACCATGGAACATTATTGTACCACACCCAATGAATACACATTATATGAGTCTGTTGATAGGAGATTTCCAGAATTTTCAAATCTATAGAGACTTAAAGTAAACTAGTACTTTTTAAGTGCTGAGGGGAAATAGGAAATGACTCCCAGTGGGTAATTTTTTTGAAGGTAAGGGTAATGAAAATGCTCTGAAGGTTGATAGTGGCGACAGATGTACAACTCTATAAATATACTAAAATTCATCGAATTGTATATACACATTAAAAGGGCAAACTTTATGATGTTTAAGTTTTCTCCTTTTTAAAAAAGCACCTACTAGTTGTGCCAGATTTCCTGGGACAGTTATGTTGTTAAATATTCTCTTCTAAGACTGGGCTTTGGATCACACGGTGTAGGTTTTCTGTAGGACGAATATGGAGCAGAAGTGGGCACCAGAGAAGTGGAGATTGTAGTTGTGTGAATCAGGTTCCTGCCTTGAACTCTTTAGTCCCAGAGCTCTGGAACCCCAAGCCAGTTGGTCCATCATTGCTGCTTTCCCATAAAATACAGCCTTGAATTGGCCATACCTAGAACTGTCCACTCTGTCGCTAAGAAAGGTATGGAGCACACACCACTTGCTAGGCATTGAAGAGAACTCCTAGATGGAAATACGTATGAATCTTCATCCTAGGTCCATCTTAGCAGCAGAAGGAATTGCATTTTTAGCAGACATCTGAGGATGATGTGTAGGAATGCAGGGAAAGAAACACTTAAGTTATTCTGAAGAGTGCAGAAAAATCCAGAGACGCATGCGTGAAGGTCCAGACATGAGAGAGCCCTTGGCAGGCTCGGGGGACAATTTTATCTTTCCACATGGTTGGAGAGGGGCTCTTGGAGGGTGCAGTTGATGAACAGCTGGAAATCTCATGTGGGGAGTCCAAGAGGATTTGATGGAGAGCTCGGGGTCTGTAGGGGCTGGAAAGCCATGAGAAGTTCTGGAGGAGGAAAATGACTTTGCTTTAGAGCTCAGGAGCTGATCCTGGCAGAGTGTGAAGGATGGACCAGCAGAGATGCGTCGAAGTCAAAATCATAACTAGGAACACAACAGAACTCCAGGTGAAGACATAAGGAGCTGAGATAACGGAGACGGGTCCTGGCCAGGGAAAGTTGTCACGGCCTGGATATCTCCAGTGCTGAAATTAAACCTCACATCACCACGCCCAGCATTAACATGAGCTTTGGATGCTGGACTGAGGTCCTCCGCTTGCAGCACTTCACAGACTAAGCTAACACCCCTGGCCTGTCTGCCTCCTTTCTGTCAGGTCGATGCCACGGCATTTCTCTTGCAGACAGGTCTACCCTGGCATTCACTTTGCTTCAGTCAAAATGGCCTGGCCACTGCCTTTTAGTGGCTGTTTGGGAGGCTGTTTGAATACTCACCTTACATCAGCATCACAATTTGCATCTCCATTTTCTGGCTGAGCCCAGGATGGGTTCCTGATAGATCCAGGGAAGGACAGTCTGGTGAGCAGCAAGCAAAAGAGTCGGTCCTTCCCACCCAGCCATTTGGTCACCCTGATGCTCTGCTTCCATTTAATGAGGTCACCTGGGAACAAAGCCACAGTGACAGCAAATAGGTTTGAAATCTGCTCTGGAGAAGAGGAGACGCGAGTGGCCCAGGGGCTATGAGCTGGCAGTTGTCATTGAATCTGGCTTCTGATGTCCTCTTAGCATAGTGTTGATGACAGATAATGTCGATGCAATTCTCTGAAGGGGAAGGACGAGGTGACTGAGATGCCAGCTCTGCAGGTATGTGCTATCATGGCAGCCTTCAGGTCAGGGCCGTGCCTGGTGCTTCAGGATGGAGAATCACTACTATTCCAGGCCTGACAGGAGAGGCAGCTTGGGCCCCTGCCTCCCAAGATCCATCCCCGCTGTGATCAAAGAGCAGCACTGGGCCATTCCAGCTGCACTGGGGTCTTGGGCTCCACAGGGAAGATATGCCCTGCAGATGTCGGTGGGACATGAACTGAGAGATGCAGACATGGACAAGGGCCCCATTTGTTGTACGAGCTCTCTGGGCCTTGGTTTGCAGCTGTGGAGTTGATGTGGCTGTGACCTTTGGTGAGGACTCTTCCAATTACAGTTCTCTTTCCCAGCTTCCCCAGAGATGGTAGATGTTCAGTTTGCTCTTCCGGCCCCTCTATCAAACAACAACAACAAAACTCCCATAGCCTTTGAAATGACTCTATAATGTTTCCCTGTAGTATTTAGGGGTTTAAATGAGAATCTGGGGAGGGGGAAATAGCCCAAGGCACTATGTAGACAGATTGTAGACACCGAGGAGGTGGTGATACAATTCTTCCACCATGTCTTGACCCAAAGGGAGCTCTTGGAGCTTCCCAGGCTATCAGAGTCATCCTCAAACAGAACGGCGTTGTTTGGGCTCATAGTTAAGGGAATACAGCCTGCCACAGTGAAGTTGTGGTGGCTGGGACTCTGTCTGCGACAGCAGGAACTTGCAGTGTTATTTGTTACATCTCAGAAGATGGAAGCAGGGAGCTGGGAAGTGGGGCTGTCCTATAACTTTCTTTACTTCCTCCAGTGAAGCCCTACCTCCTAAGAGTTCCATACCCTCCACACACACAGGACAACTAGCTTGGTACCAAGAGTGCCCACACATGAGCCTCTGGGGGAGAGTTCACATCCAGACCATAATACTGGGTGACATGTTTCCTTCTGTCAGAGCCCCATCATATGATACCAGGGATCCGTTGGAGGACTTAAACACCCACCGAGTTGTGCTATGGCAATGGTTGGAATCTGACTTTGGCAGGAAGTACAGATTTTCAGGGACAAGTCTGATGCTAGGGGGCCTTGGTCTGACAGCATGAGAAGTCCCAAGCCTCAGAAACATCACTGTCGTGTCCTCTTTCCTGCAGGTATTTCCACTGTCCAGCAGACAGCTCAGAACTAGCCTATGACCCACCGGTCGTCATGAACGCGGACACCTTGAGCTACTGCCAGAAGGAGGCCTGGTGTAAGCTAGCCTTCTACCTCCTGTCCTTCTTCTACTACCTGTACTGGTGAGTCCTGTCTCCTTCTGGCTTTGGTCTCAGCAGCAAAGGGAAGGGATTTCAGTCTGGCCTTGGAGAGGCAGCTTTTGGGGAAGTGGCCCTTAACAGCAGATCCTGGCCAGTTGAGACTGGTCCCACTTGTCTAACCTTGACTCAGGAGCAAGGGTTTCTGGGGAAGGAAGATGCCTCCGCTCACATCTTAGCAACTCAGGGAAGCATCTAATAACATCTCTTAGGAGGCAGCGGAAGGGAAGGTCTGTCAAGGGCTTCTTCCCAGCAGGGCTTCCTGCCCTTCAGAGCCCAGCAGCTCAGCCCATTGGGGTGTCAGTGAACTGAGGAGCCAGCCTCATTATCCTTTGCCCTCCGCTTGTTTGTGAAGGTTCTTGGGTACTGTAACAGTGGGCTTTCTCCCTCCAGTGGCAGGCACACCCCGCAGAGTGGCACATTGGGTCATTAAGTGCTTAGGCTGCAATTCTTCCGTGTTTCATAACACCGTCCTAATTGAGCAAATCCTGCCGACTTTGCAGCTCCACTTCCGGGTCCCTCTCTTCACCTCATCCCTTGAACACCCTAGCTCAGCAGAGAGCCATGAGCTGTCATCCTGTGGTCTGGACTCCTGAGGCTCCTCGTTCTGGAAATATCTCCTGCTCCCTTTTGTATTCATTTCTGGGGCCTTTCCCTGATCACCTTGCTATCCTGTTCCTCCTTTTGCAGGGTCATGGATGTCACCAAACACCCCAGTGCTATTCTGCAGAGGCAGAAGAGGGTGGGGGTGCTAAATTCACAGCCAACCCTGGGTTCAGATTGGGTGTTGCAGGCTGGGGAGTTACATTGCCCAACATTCCAAAACAAACTCCATATACATTGGCACATTTATCAGAAACATTCCATCCTTACCCACATATGTAAAAGGAGGAAGCTGGATCTGTGATGGGATGGTAGAAACATTTCCCAAGGTCACAGATCATGGTCACACACTAAGTATGACTCTGAGACTGAACTTCAAGCTGAGCCTAGACCCCTAGATGAGTCTTTATCAAAGTGAGGGACAGGACAGAGATAGGCAGGGGATAGAGATGGTACAGTTGGCTGATGTTCCCAGGCCTTTCAGTAGGAATAGATCTACTATCCAGACTCCTACACTTGGCATGTGTGCTACAAGTGTGTGCTACACTTCTCTGTTACATGTGTCTGAGGTGGAACCTGACACTCTGGAAGGCTGGCTTGCTCCTGCTTCCGCCCTCGATCCCAGGGTCAGCAGATGGAGAGGCCTGGGAAGTGTAGCCTCATGGTTAACCTCAGCTGTGAGGATTTGGGGAGTCAAAGAATTATTCTAGGGCTTTCTTCATTAAGTCAAGGGTTACTCCAGCCTCAGGATTTTATCCTTCATGAAGGGTCCAGATGCTTCCTGCTCCAAGCTGTGGAAACCTGAGGGGTCTCTCATGTGGAAAGCTGTGCTTCTTCCTCTTCTAAATAGATAGAGTAGTAGACCGTAGTTCTGATGACCTCATCGGCCTTGTAGAGTTAGCCTGAAGACCTTGTCAGGCCACAGGAATGCAGGTCTCCCTGCTTGCTTACTGTTTATCCTCTAAAGTGGGGAGTTTGGGAATCTATGCCAAGTTAAGATTCCCCTATGCTATTTGCCCTGAAGATTGTTCATGCACGCACACTAGCATCGGTGACAGTGATCTTCATCCTGACCCTTGGGACTGACACATTCTATAGTATCACCTGGGGACCCTTGGGCACAGTCGTCATGTGAGCATGTGGCAGCAGCGGTGGTAGGAAGAATCTGCTGTGCCATCACCACATAGGCACCTGGCCCATGATGCAGTGTGGCCAGCCACAGTCGTCATCCCAGTGAGTGTGCTCCCAGGCATCCTGAGACAACACACCTTTCATGGGGGGACACGGGATGCTATCTCAACAGACCAACATTTCTGCATTTTGTGTGTGTGGAGGGGGGAGCAAAGCCTCAGTAGGAGAGTTGGAAACCACCTACGAGATAGGAATGGGGTGAAGCCATGCGCTCCAGCCTCGAAAGGGGACTGTTGAGAGCTGTAGGCTCCTGCTGACATCTGTTTTCCCATTTCTGTCTGCATCCAGCATGATCTACACCTTAGTGAGCTCCTAACTCAGACCCTGCTGATGGAGAGGCCGAGGCTGGGGACCACTGCGGCTGTGGCTGGAGGAGACGCCCAGCTTGACAGAGACTGATCGGAAGGAACTGGAGTCACACGGCAGACAGGGCCATGTTACCCATGTGCATCAGTTGCTGCTGTGTGTGTTGCTGCCTTCGCTGTTCACATTCCACATGGATGGCAGAGCCCCTCTGAACGTTGGGGGTGCCAGCTTGTAGCTGATGAAACCCGCAACCTCTGGAGCTACAGTTGCTGCTTCTCTTCATCCACTTCACTGAGCATTGGTGCCCTGCAAGTTCACATGGACTGCCTGTCTGGATGGCAGGAATGAGGCTGGAAGCTAGACGCCACCAACGAAGGGACAGAATGACTCGGGGCCAAGGCCAGGTCTTCAGAGATGATCGAGACCCTCATGGATACTAAGGATACCAAGACTCTTTTTTTCCAGAGCTGTGGCCTCCAGATTTGCTCATTGCACGGCCCAAATCTGGGGTCTGCCCCAAACCTGCTGCCATGTCATTTTAGGCTCTGTTTATGTCCAAGATCCTAAGCAGTGACCTCCTGAGCTGGGTGTGGGGCAGCATGCTGGCAGCAAGTTATGTCCAGTGCAAACTGGGGAGGAGTGTGAGAAAATGGATTTTTAAAATGTTTGCAACATGTCCCAGGTGTGAATTCTTCACCATCCCCAAGATGTATTCTGCCTCTGCACCAAAATTCCATCAGTCATGACATGCCAATCAGCTGGCTGGCATGAGCCAAAGCCTAAAAAAAAAAAAAACTCCTCAAAACAGTGTGAAGCCCAGAACAGAGAGCAGAGCTCCTGTGGTGTGGACAGCCAGGAAGCGAGACAACATAATTATCACTTCAATTGATGCTGCACAGCCTTCATGCTGCTCAGTTCAACGTGGGGACATCCGCTTATTTGAATTTTCCACTTGGCTTTTGCTCCTTTTTTGGGTGGGAGTTGTATGAGGGGGTGTAAATAGTGACGAGGCTGAGATTTTTGTGATGTTTAAATTAGGCACAATGATTTTGACCTGATTTCCCAAACTTCCTTGCTTTTCTACCATTACTCACACAGTCACACACGCACACACACGCACACACACGCACACACGCGCACACACACACACACACACACACACACACCCCACACTATTTATATACGCTCCCATCTGAATCCTGTGACTCAGGTTTTTGAATGGTGTTTGTGTAACACAGTGTGTGCTATGTTTAAAATGCAGCAACAACTTCAGTGGCTCACCTCACCGGCTCCTTCATTCCATCCCATCCTGGGTTGGCTGTGTCTCCATATGGTTGGCAAACTAGTAGGTAGGAGAAACAGTTTCAAAATGACACCGTGTTTCTAAAAATTTTTACAGAAAACAAAATAGAGAGGGAAAAAATAAAACTCACAAAAAAGAACAAAACCAAAATGCAGCTTCCCTGAGGGGCCGGTAGCATAAAAGCCTCTGCAACCACATTTGGGGGGAATGCCTTCCCCGTACCTGGTAACTTGTTGAGGCTGCATGGCCTCAGATGGGTACCATTCCCAGGATGGTATGGCCAGCAAGTGCTGGGGTCTGGGTAGCAGGTGCAAAGCTAACTCCATCACCACCCTGCACAAAAGTAGCTGACATGGAGAATGTAAGGAAGGGGTCTGTGGGCTCCTCAAGATGAGTGTTTCATACTTCACCTTCTTCCAAAAGGGCTTGAAGTAGCTTTTGACAGGGGGCACCAATATGAAAAATTGTCAACGTGGAACTGGGAAATTCATGCTCCAAGGCTTTGCATGTTGTAGACGACTTTCCCAGCACAACCCTCCACAAAACCCAGCTGTTTTCTCAGTATTAAAGAGAGGGAACTTTGAAGATTTGCCTTTGAACCTGATGTCTGACTTAGAGAACATGCCCTTTCTGTCGCCCCCGTAGCTTGAGGTCCTGCTAAAGTTCAGCGGCTAGCACTGACTTTTATGAGAAAAGATTTTAAGGCGTACAGCGGCAGAGGGAGTGCTTGGGGGCATGGATTCAAGGGAGGTGAGCGATTCTTCCCTCGGTCCTTTAAAATCATTCAAAGCTGCCAGTGCCTCTTGGGCAGTTCTTACCTATTTATGAAGAAAAAGCATTCCAAACTCCCCCCCCCGCCCCCACCATCAGCTGCGATTGGGAAACAAGTCCAGTGATCTCATGGGAATTACAGTTAATTTCCAGTCCCCCAGGAGAAGCTCATTTTCCTGATGGTAAAAATAAGTTTGATGGGCTACTACCGATGGAACGCAGGTGTGTGCCAGGTGCCTCGGTAAATGAGAAGAGCCGTGTGCAGGCCGCGTGCAGATACACACAGCTGCTGGGGGGTGTGGCCTTAGAACCATGCAGGCTTCTTCCCCGGAATTTTGCTTGCGTGGCTAACTTTGTCTCTCTCATTGTATGCCCCATGAAAGGAAGGAGTGAGCAAGACAGGAAAAATGCCTCAAATTTCCCAGGGCCTCAAGTATTCATTTGTTGAGCAAGCTAGAACTCATGTACCACACACAGGTCAGGGTGCTTCAGGGGCATAGCCTGTGCCTGGACTGGCCTGGAGTATGGGCCTGTTTCCCTGCTGTAGCCCTGTGTGGCTGTGCGGTGTGACCTGGATGGACGGTGGAGAGTCACATAAGGTCACCCTGTGCTGAGGCGAGAGGAGAATGTCAGGCTCCACTCTGGCTTGATGACGTCACATCTGCTATGCCTGATAACGGTGAGTACTCTATATAGGAAATTCTGCCCTGCCCTCTACCTGCTCACAATGCCTCAGCTTCCTGCCGGCCATTCGATATACATCTCATTCAGTCCTCACAATGACACCATGACGGAGGAACTGCGACTGTCTTCATAGTCATAGCTGGAAGCTATGGAACACAATCTACAGAGGTCAAGGACCCAAGCCAAGGTCGCACTTGCCGAGTTGCCAACCTCGAGTCTTTTTGCTTCCAGGGCCTTGGTATTTTTGCTTTCCCAAAAGAGTGACGTAGTATACGAAGGGTGATGGATAGGATGTGGGAAAGAAAGAGGAAAGCGACTGATGATGGCCAGGACAGCAGCAGGCCTCACGTGTCTAGGGTGCCTGTCTGCTCTGGGTAGGATGGGGTGACGATCTTAGTGGTGCTTCTCTGAGATCCCGCTTCCTCATCTGTCACAGGAGGGGCATGCCGCCTCCCATGGCTGTCATAAGTCAACTGTGTCTAGAGAGCTCATAGCACAGAGCCTGTCTCTACCAGCTTGGCCCAGGAAATCTCATTCTCTGGTCTTCCCCCCCCCACTGCCCCTCTCTCCTCCCCACACTGCCCCTTCCTCCTCCCCACACTGTCCTTCCCTCCTCCCACTGTCCCTCCCTCCTCCCCACACTGCTCCTCCCTCCTCCCACACTGCTCCTCCTCCTCCCACACTGCCCCTTCCTCCTCCCCACACTGCCCCTCCCTCCTCCCCACACTGTCCCTCCCTCCTTCCCCCACTGCCCCTCCCTTCTCCCCCACTGCCCCTCCCTCTTCCCCCCACTGCCCCTCCCTCCTCTCCACACTGCCCCTCCCTCCTCTCATAGCAGCAATGCTCAGCGAGTCTCAGCTTTCTTCCTGTCCTCTCTCCTTCCTGGGGGTGGGGGTGGCAGTCCCAGCCATGCGACAAGGGTAACAGCTCAGCCTCAAGAAAAATATCCCCCTGCTCCCTATTTTTAGGCTCGGTAATTGCACCAATGTTGAATAAAATTGTCATCGTTATGACAGTTTTATTCTCCACGTAAGCGATGAATGCAGCCAGCAAAATGCTTTGACAACAATTAATTGCCCTCACACAGCGTTATCACGCAGCTCTGTTTTATATCCTGTTCTTTTGGGGGGACTTGGGCTGCTCACTTCCACACTGTGTGGCATGTGACTCTGTGTAGAGCCTTCCCCTGTTCTTTAGAGCCAAACAGGCCATCTGCCCGGCCGCTTCTCCTCCAAGGCTGAACCCCCAAATGAAGCATGGAAGGTGAGTAAGGAGGAATGGATTCCAGATCACTCTTACAGCAGGACTCTCCCTGGGAGATGGAGCTAAGCAAGGAGAGCTTCTTGAGGACACAGTCTGGCGGGTGATCCCGGGGAAAGTGAGGTACCTGACAGGAAGAACATTCCTTCCTCACGGGGAACTGTATGTGATGACATGGGAATGTCCAGCACGTTCCTCACAGCTCTGCTAGGACAGGAAAACCTCAGTCAGAACTGGGGTGTGGTTCTAGTTGCTGCTCATGATCCCAAAACAGCCTCAACAAAATGACAACGTCCAGACTTTGACCACGATGTGGTCATTCCTGCCACCTCCCACACCCCATGTAGTTCTTCTCCAACATCCCTGGATGCCCCGAGAAACTTTTCTAGGTCTTGAATTTGGGCCCTTGACCACCACGTGGCAACCATGTTTTCTCCTTTCCAGTGAACTGTGTATTCGAAGTGGCTCATGGGGCTTACAGGAACCAAGTGTTCTGTTCTTTAGGGAATTCGCCAGCAGTTCAGTGTGGCCACTCTTAACACCAAAGTTATGTAAGCTTAGATTAAGTATGCGGAAGACAAAGATGTCTAGTTGCAGGCCTGCTTCCTAACACGCAGTTAATATTCTGTGGGCTCTTGGAGTTCTAGCTCTCATGTCTGTGGCAGAACTGTGACTGCCATGTGATTGTGTGTTCCTGTTCGTTCTTCCCAGCCGCGAGTTTGCTGATGTCATTAGTACGTGGAAATTGCCCGTGATGAAAGTGTTCACACCGCAGAACTCGGCAAATGGACATGTTAGACATCCTGCTCTCTCTCCCTCTCCCCCACCCCCATCTGAGTGCGAGCTGAGCACTTACTTATTAGCACACCCTGGTCTTTACTCTGGCACAGTTGTGTGACCATATCACGGGAGCCAGTAACCAAGGTGACAATAGCTGTATTGTCAACACAGCAGTAGATACACAGTGGCTGGTGGGTTCTGGGTCTAAGCACTTGGTGGCACTGCCTTCATGACTGGCCTCTCGTCCATTCTGGCTGTGACACCGGTGATGCTGTTCCTGTTGTTCACTTGAAATCATGTGGGGCTCATTCAGCTTTCTGTGAACTTGACAGATCGCTACCACCTTATAAAGAGAAAGTTATTTTTGTCTCCTGGGTGTAGAGGTTTCTGTCCCTGGTTATTTGGCCCCATCCATGACTTTGGGCTTCTGGTGGCACATCATGGTGGGAAGAAAGAGACTGGGGTCTTAGAGCCTCTTCTAAAGATTTTACAGCTTCCCAGTGGTGCCAACTCTGGGGACCTTTTTGGAGACGTTAGTGTCCAAGCTTCAAGGCAGGTGTGATGGCACATGCTTAGAATCCCAGCCTTCTGAGGCTGGAGTAGGAGAATCATGAGTTCAAGGCAACCTGGGCTATACAGCGAGAGCCTGTCTTAAAAGGAATCAAGTTCAGCAGCAGGAGGGCAACCCTTTAATATGCCCAGCACTGCCAGGAATGGGGCTTGGGGCAGAGCTAAGATCAGCCACACCCACTCTGCAAAGCATGACAAAATGCTGTTATCCTCAAACCCTAGTCCCACTTTTCTTTGCTAACTTGGGGCCTTTGTTCTTCTTTTGAGGTGTCACTTCAGGTCCCCATTCAAGGGGGTCCCACACCTCCTCCTGCAGTACTGGGGTGAATAGAATCCATATTCTGCTATGTAACTTTGCCAAGATTCCTCCTCAGGGGCGGATGTAAGCTGCATCCACCCTCCTCCTAAGAGTCAACCGGAGTTTTCTCCAGGGAACCAATGAATTTATTGGGCTTCTTTACAGAGCATGGGTGAAGGGTTACTTACAGGAGTGTGGGTGCTCCGCCCCCAGAATGCCACACCTGGAAAGTCTTCATCCATCAGGGGCGAAGCTTCCTTCCCCATAGCTATAGATGAGAACCCCCCTTGCCGCCACCACTGCACCCCATCTCACCTACACTAACCTGTCCAGTTCCTGTCAGAGAGCAGCTGGATACGGAGGTGAGAGTCTCTCGACTCTCCCGTGTCCAGGAAGGGATGTAAACAGCTCAGCTGGGATATTCCTGTTGCAAGGTGCTCAGCTGACATCCCCAAGATGGCAGTTGCTCGGCTGGGGTGCGGGGCAGTCACTCCTAATAGACGTCCACCCACTTCACTGGGTGGTCCAAACCAGCAGAAAGAGAGCTTCGTAAGGTACCCGCTCTTGTACTTGGTACATAAAATAAGCCCCGTTTCTGCAGCTGTTCCTCTTTCTCAGCTGATTCTGGGGCTTTGCTCTCCCTGCACAGCCTCTTTCATTCAGTCTCCATACTGTACCCCCAGGCACCTCAGGGAAGACACCTGCCTCGTGATTTCAAGACACAGTGGTCTCAGACCTTATTATCCTCTCTGGAATTTGACTACCTGAGAAGCCAGCAAGAGGGACTTAAATGCCAGCTCTGAGTCTCTGTTCAAACATCACCAGAAGTGTGAACAGTAGGCCCTTGTCCTTTTCAGAAATGCTTGGCACATCACAAAAAAAGCATCACCTTTCTGGCAGGATGATGTGTGTCTATATCAGAACAAGAGAAGGAAAGAGAAAGAGAGCCCAGTTAAATGTCAGGCCCACCACAGTAAGCCATAATGAGACAACCATTGGCCCATGCCTAGAATTGTGGGTTTGGATCCTGCAGTGAAGACAGCCTGCAAACCCAGTGCAAACATTACTGATAAGACTCAGCAGCAGCCCTAGCTCTAACCCTGTCTGATTATAAGGAAAAGAGCACAGATTGTATTTCACATTTAAGACATGTGTCACCGTGTTCTGGGTTCATTACTGGGAACCTCAACATTGACTTTCAGTTCCACAGGAAAGGAGGATCCATCCATGCCGGACTCAGACCCTGTAGCATATGGATGCTAGCGTAGTCGAGGATGCTCAACTAGGCGTCTCAACTGTCTCATGGAGCAGTGTCACCCTAAGACGATGGTCCTCTTGAGTGGGCATCCTTGGGCCTTGCACTTGACCTGTTTCATACAGTTTGCATTCAAAGACAGCAATCAACACAGGACAAGAGTTAAATCAGGCAAAGGAAAAGGGATTGGAGAAAAAGTCAGCTATTCAGACACCCTGGAAGAAACACATCAGCAGAAGGTCTGAAAACTGGGCTTAAAGGTAGCTGTGAAATTCAAAGGGATGAGGGCTGAAGGACTTGAGGGCTGACCAGATTGAGTGGTGGGTGTTTACTAGACTCATGGCTCATGCAGTTAAGAGCGCAATCTGCCTTCCTCACAGGACAGCAGAGTCGGGCCCAGTGATCGAAAGGCTGGAGAGAGGCCCTGGCGTCCTTGGCTTCCCTGGCTCACTGTGAGGAGCTTGTTCAACCCACAGTTCTGCACTTGAGAAGATTCACTGAGAATGTAGTGGAGTAGTTGCTGCTTTCTGGAGCTCAGAACACAGAATTGTGAACATATTCAGAGCATGGTATCTCTAGTCAGAGAAGCTTCTGGAAGAGGAATGCTTCAACTATGTGAGAACCTGCCATGCCTGTACCGCAGAACATTCTTGAGTTCAGTAGCAGATAGTCAGAGGTACATGGAGGTACATCTAGAATCTTCTAATCACTGACACATGGACTCAGACCTAAGGGAGCAGACAGCTGCTCCTCCAGACGCAGAGTGACTGATGGAATTCTGTCGTTATCTTTCAGGTACAGAACAATTTAGGGAACCCTTACCCAAGAAGAGCAAAGGGCTGGCCTTTGAATGTTGTTTATCGGCTTGAGAGAGTCTTGGCTGGTAGTCAAAACAGCGTTATTTGAGGAGTGACATACAGGAAACTCATGCCTAATTCCGCAGGTGCCATCAAGTGGCTTGAAGTCTCTTGCAGAGCTGGCTGTTGGGGTGTACCTCAGGAAATAACAAGCTCAGTATCTCCTACTCTGTCCACAGGGAGTTCTCTGATACGGTGGGATTCTAGAAGGGAAGAGAGTGTCGGGCACCTCTAGAGAATGACTTTAGCCTCCTCTCCTGCCCTTCTTTGTGCAAGTTCAATTGTGTGTGTGAGATTGGTCAGCTTGGCCCCAAGGGAAGTAGGAGAGAGAAGACTTGAGGTGTGTAATGAGATTCAGCCTGTGTTTATTCAAACACCACCTCTCTCCACCTACAGAGCTCTAGAGCAGCTAGAGGGGAGTAGAATCTGAGGATTCAGAGTTGACACTGGGGTGTAAGGCATTCAGGAATGATGGGGATCCTGGCTCCATCACCAAATACTTTCTTTATGCTTAGTTTTCAGCCAGGGCTGTGTGGTTGACCAGCCAACGTACGCACTCTTACAGTGCGTCATCGAATGAGCACCGGTCTTGAGGTGGGAAGGACCTGATTCCATTTCTTGTTGACTGTGTGGTGTCGGTCACATTTCGTAGCCTTTCGGAGTCTCAGTTCCCTCAGCTGTGAGGGAGGAACACTAATGAATGGTTTTGCAAGGATGACATGAACACTGAGTAAAAATATTTTCACGAAATCAACTTACAGTGTGGAATATGCAGCACAGATATGAGAGATTATTAACATAGTCACAGCAGTTTCTCTACAGTAATTTACAATAATAACTCTAAGGGCCGGAGATGTGCCCCAGCAGTAGCATGCTTGCCTAGCATGTGCGAGGTTTTAGCTTCATCTCCAGTGCTGGAAAAAAAAATTAATGCATAAATTAAATTTTTATGGGCACTTTTTGTTGGAGCAAAGAGAGGTCAGAGTCAGTACAAGGGAGGGCCAAAATGTCCAAATGTGACTGAACCATTAGAAGAAGGTCGGAAACGTGGTAGATTTCTGTGCTTAATAGTGCACTCTGGCGTTAGCGTGTCAGCTGGGTTGGGAGAATTTTTCAAGTCTAGCAGAGACTCAGGTGAGAGGCACACTACAAAGGCTTATAGAGCAATAAATTAAATATATAAATAATAAATAGATTATTAGAGGGAAAGGCTGAGAGGAAAACAAATTGCTGCTCCTTAAACGTTTGTCCTTGGCATGCGGAATACCCATCCTCTGTAAGACTGCTGACTGGTAGCGCATAGACATCTCTGATGCTGTAGTTTGATGTTACCCTCAAGGTTAGTATTTCACCCGTGTCTAGAGCTCTGAGTCCCTAAAGGAGAACCTTGTCCATGCTGGTGACTTTACTGAGGAAGCTATTTCTGTAGTGCACTGTGCTCAGCCAGTTTAATTCATAGCTTCATTAAATCAGCTCCAAATCTTTCCATTATCATTTTTCTAAAACTATTTTCACTGAGATCAATTATCTTCCATGAAAAATTCATGAAGATTAGTCAGGTTTCTAAAATTATAGCTTCTGCCCCTGTGAGTTTTCCGTGGAACCACTAATTTTACTAGGTCCAAATTTCCCGAGTCAGGTTTTGCAATATCAAATTCTTACAGCAATGTGTAGACACTAACAGATTTATTATAGGGTGCATTTTCAGCCTGCTGAACTTTTATCCAAGGGTGAAATCCTTACCAATTCTAATTTTGGTAGAACTTTCTAGTTTCCACGATTATCAATCAAAAGGAATTCTTCAGTAAATCCACAATTGCATGCCTTATCATTGGAGATAGAGTTTTTAAGCATTGTCAAGATTATTATATTCTGGATAGTTCTGCCAGGAATATCACTCCTCATCGGATTCAGGGATGACCATTTACTTTGATACTTAACGTGTGTGGATAGCATTAGCTGTTGTGGATGAATGGCACCAGCAATTGCGTTTGGGTATTTATCAGTGACTGCTAGGCTGGAGTTGGATGTATCTCTGGCTGGTTATTCTACTGGGCCCCTGTTGTTGGGGTAAATTAGAGATGTCAGAGTTAGTATAAGAGAGGGCCCAAATGGCCCTATATGACTGAGAATTAAGAAAAAAGTCAGAAACATGGTAGATTTGTATGGTGTTAGTTAGGGTTTTAGTTAGGGTTTCTATTGCTGTTAAGAGATACCATGACTATGGTAACTTTAATAAAGGAGGACATTTAGATGGGGCTGGCTTACAGTTTCAGGGGTTTAATCCATTATCATCATGGTAAAAAGTATGGCGACATGCAGGCAGACATTGTGCTAGAGAAGCTGAGAGTTCTACATCTTGATCTGCAGACCACAGGAAGTAAACTGTGTCCCACACGGGATATAGCTTGAGCATATAAGACCTCAAAACCTACCCCCACAGTGACATACTTCCCCCAACAAATCCACACCTACTCCAACAAAGTCAGATGGGTTGGGAGATGGATGTATAGCAGAGATTCAGGTGAGAGACACATTACAAAGGTGTCTGGATCTAGCATTCACAGAACACTTACTGAGTGCCAAGCAATAGCCTGAACATTCTATGAACACAGTCACGGCAAGGGGTAGGTACTATCACTAATTCTTACTTGGCAAATGAGGAGACTGAAGTGACAGAGACTTAACATATTCTCAGAGATGACAAATGAGCCGTTGGTAGACTTGTGTCCAGGACTCAACCCCAGGGAGTGGGCTTCAGGCTTGAACCCCTTGTTCTTGGGATGTTCAATTCGCCCAGGGAAGAAGAGATACAAAGGATAATTGTGAAGACTGCTATGAAGAGGTGGAAACTGTGGGGCTTGACGGAAAGGGGATGTTTTGGCAGGTTTGGGGGCTATTCCTTTTTTAAATAATATTTTTTAGTTTTGAAAACGTACATTTATACTGATTATTCTGATTGTATTCGCCTGCTGTTACCTCCCTCTAGCTCCCCCTAGTGTCCGTCACTCCTCCTTCCTCCCAACTTCATGTCCTATTTTTGGTTACTAACCTAACACAAAGCTGGAGTAGTGTGGGAAGAGGGCACCTCAACGGAAGAATTACCTATATTAGACTGGCCTGTACCCTTGTCTCTGAGGCATTTTTCTGAAGTCCCAGCCTACTGTGGGTGGTGACATTCCTAGGCAGTTAGGTCTGGGTTATGTAAGAAAAGCAGTTGAGTAAGTCAGAGAGAAGCAAACCAGTACACATGCTTTCTCCACGGCCTCTGCGTCAGATCATGCCTTCAGTTCCTGCCTGGCATCCCTTGGTGATGGAGTATGACCAGGGAATTGTAAGATTAAATAAACCTTTTCCTCCCCAAGCTGCTTTTGGACCTGGTGTTTATATCGTAACAACAGAAAGCAAACTAGAACACTCCCTGAGTTCAATTAGTGATACCCACACATGCATGGGTGTTGGGCCGTCCACTAGGATATGGGCAACCCATTAATGGTCATGTGTTGGGCTATTTCTTGAGGAAGATAAATTGTTTAGGGGGAAATAATGGGTTCAATTTGGTGTTGACTATGGCAGTCCTAGCTACAGAGTAATAGAGAGTTTGGCTTCATGTTTGGTGATTGACAGCTTCCATGCCCATCACTCTCACTACCTTTTCTCTCCTTTCTCTTACACCACCCAGAAGCCCAAACCACAGAAAACTGACTATGTGTGGGGATCCATGCCTGGATCTACCCCCGTAAGTACAACAAAAGCAGACTCCAGCATCGTCTTTGCCCTCTGAGCCATCTTTACGCCTGTCTGAGGGCCTACCCTGCCCTCCTGGAAGTTTTCTCTGTGTGAGCAGAGAGCCTCTTTCACACACCCCTATGGTGCAGGTGTAGCCTCCTCAGCCTCAGCGTAGAAACCAGAACATAGACCAGGGTTGGTTCAGCCTCCATACTGTGGAGGCCAAGCATGGGACAAGGCAAACGCCAGACTCGGTAGAGGTTTACCTGTGGCTTCCACCTGAGTTTCCAGTCCAGGCTCCTTCCATCTCACAGCCTCTACGGCCCCAAGGTCTACAGAATTCTTTCTGCTCAGCAACAGGAGGGAGCAATCTTAGGAGATCCTGTGGCACAGCTTGGATGAACTGGGCCTGGAAATGGTATTTCAGCTCTCCCTCTTTCTTCTTTTGACCAGAATTCAGTTGTGTGCCCCTGATCACCCACACAGGAGGCAGGGCTTGCTTGGTGAATGCGTGGCAGCTCCTGCCACTGGTACATTGGGCTAGAAAGTCGTTTTGTTGCTGAGATGTTTAGAAGGTAGGGAGGGTTTTAAGAAGAAGGCTAGAGTCACACATTTCTAAATCACCTACCACATAATCAATGGAAAGAGCAGGGAAGACCAAGAATAACCCTAGTGTCATGGTAGCTTCTTTGTCTGGTTTTCAAGGATTGGTTTCCACATTGTCACCCTCGGTAGTGAGCATTGAAAGGGGGAGAGACTGAGAAGGATGTTGAATACCATCCCATTTGAACTGAAAAGCAGCTTGTTAGCTGAGCTGTAGAGGCTCATTCCTTAAACCCCAGCATGTGGGAGGCAGAGGCAGGAAGACTGCGTGGGTTTCAGGTCAGCCTGAGCTACACAGTAAGTTCCAAGCCAGCCTGGAATAAAAAATAAAATTCTGTTTTAACCCCCTTATCCTCCTAAAATCCAGAATGAGTAGTTTTTATAGTTATACACATATGTCTAAACACACACACACACACACACACACATACACACTTGCATGTGCACATATACATGTTTACTGTTATGGGTCACACTTGAAATGTCCCCCATAGGCGCGTGTGTTTAAATACTTACTCCCCAGCTGATTGTACTTTCTGAGAGGTCGTGGAACCTTTAGGAGTTGGGACATGGCTGGCAGAAGCAGTCACTGATGGGGGTGGGACTTTGAAGGGTATGCCCTCCCTGGCCTGTTGCTTCTGCTTCCTTCTCAGCTACCTTTGAAGATCTCTGTCATGCACCATCATGGGCTGAGTCCATCCTGCGGCCAGGCCTCTCTGCTATGATAAATTCCCTACCAACCTCTGAGCCAAAATAAAGTTTTGAGTCTCCCTTAAGTTGTGAGATATCTTGTCACAATGATAAAAAAGAAATTAGTGCAATATATGTGCATGTACACACATACATACATATGTACATACCCACAAGTATGTATGCTCATAAACATACATGTGCACATCTATCTGTACACACAAATACATGCACATATACACACATGTGCATATAATGCACGCATACATAAACATATGAATGTATACACAAGCACACATACACACGGGCACACAAGTACACATACACATGTACACATACATATATACATTATACACATACATATGCACACATACTCATACATGTATGTGTGTATACTCATAAAAATATGCACACTTTCTAAAGGTATGGCTCCTCAAGTCCAGTGCATGTACGTACATGCTTGTATATTACACAATGCACATTTATTAGCATGTACATACTCTAATGAGGTGGTTCCTTTAGTTCGCTCTCCTTCTGAGACATCAGTGAGAAGAGGGGGAGGCGGTGGTCTAGCTGGAGAAAGGAGTAGGTCTGCTATTTAAGGGTGCGAGGATCTTTGCCTAATGGCCTTGCAGGCTAATTTCATTTTGAATGTAGTTGAAAAGGAATCTGATAGCTTTCATTATCTCTGCAAATAATTCATAAATTCAGACGGATTCAGCACTGTGGCGTGGACTGCAGGAGGATTTCGAGATCTGACAAGGTGGTAATTACCAGGACCGCACCGGAGCTGACAGCTGCCGTTGGAATGATCTCCTTTTTATTGGAATTCTCCATGTGATTAGGAAGAAAGACAGTGGGCTTGAGCTAATCTGCAGCAGCCGGTGCCCTGCAGCAGAGCTGCTGTGTGGGGGATGTAGTCTGTGTGGCTGATGGGGAACTTCACGGGTGGAAGACTCAAACACCCCACCTGTGACAGTGTACTTCAGATAGGCAGAGCAGAGTGGCATGGTTGGTTCCAGAACCTTAAAGCAATGTTGGAAGGGAATTGCAAAGCATTAATCTCGCAAGCGAGATCCTTTGTAGCCTCTGAGCTCTGCTTCCTGCAGGCTGACCCATGCATTGGTTTGTGGTGTCCATTCTGCAACCGACTGCCCCTAGATGGACTTCAGAAAGCGAGAACAGAATGCAAACGTTTTTCTGGTGGGCCAGGAGGAGAGATCATGTCTTTTGTAAGCCATGATGCATTATGTTATAGACAGTGTGTAAGTCGATAGATATCTCTGTAATGATAAATTGTGTAAGCTCACAAAGCAAAGGCAGATGTTTTAGGCCCGCTGTAGCCCTGCGTGAATAGCTTGAGTGGATAGCTAGAGTACTTACATCGGATTGTTACTTGCAGGTTAATTGATCAGTTTATTTGTTTGTGTATTGTTTATTCACTTGCTCATTCATTTATTCCATAAATAATTACAAAATTTCTGCCACGGAGAAGTTTGACTATACAATGATAAGGAGGAGGTTCCTAGGAGAGCTCATCTGTTTCTATGCACCCTTCTCCCCTTTCTTCCGTCTCTTCCTCCCTCCTTCTCATCCTTCCAGACATTTCATTGATGCAGGATGTCCACGGGGATCCCAAAGGCCCTCCCTCCCTGTATTACAGTTCGGGGAAATGCCATCGCGCCTCTGGTCTCCTACACTCTGTGCTTTAGAGCTGCTGAGCATCTTGATTCCAAGACAGGTGTTGATGCAAAGGCTCAGCCCTTCCTCCATTCCAATTCACGATGCACGCATCTCACCTATCATACAGGGCTAGCAGTTATTTAAGGTAGCAGAGACGGGGCAGAAGGAACAAAAAAGAATCATTAACATGGGGGCCTTTGGCCTTTAACCCTCTTCTCCTCTTGGCTCTTGTCTTCACACTTGCTGTGTTTCCTCTCCCGGGGCACAAACATTCATGGATGTTCACTCTCCTCCCCTCACACTTGTGCCCTAGACCTTGAACTGAATAAAACAGGCCCTGGAGGCTCACCTCTTGCCCCTCGTTAGTGAGTTAAGAAGTTTTCTGAGACTACATTCCCAGAAGGAGTTGTGAGAAGGAAAAGTCCAGTCTTTGCCTTTGCCTAACTCACCTGTGCTAAAGCTTGTGTCTTCAGACACTTGTGGAGAGATGGGAGCGTGACGGACAGAGGACACTGTAGAACCCTTGGGGCCAGTCTCTATGTCCCTGAGGAAAATGAAGGAAATGCTTCAAAAGTTTGCATTTCTTTCCTTTGCCTTTGTATGGATGTGGGACATGGTAATACATGTGTAGTGCTGGGGACAGAACCCTGGGCCTGGCAAATGCTAGGTAAGCATCCTACCCCTGAGCCCCATCTCCTCACCTCAGCCCTTTTGTGACTTTTATCTTGAAACAGCACCTTGCTAAGTTGCCAATGCCTACCACAAACTTTCTGTAGCCCTTGTAATCCTTCTGCCTCAGTCTCCTAGTAACTAGAATTGCATGTTTGGGTCTCCTTTCTCTATCTTATGCTAATGTTCTTAGAGTAAGTACTCAGGCCTTCTTGTGTGCACTGAAGAATGCATTAGAATCTATTGCTGTGCAATAAGTTACATTGCAAACCAGTTGTATGCAGCAGCAAATATTCATTATACCACAGTTTTTACAAGCTACGGATCTGGAACTGCTCTGCTGGGAGGTTCTGGCACAGGTCATGTCTCGAGCCCCAAGTCCAGATGTTGGCCAGCTGTAGCCATCTGACATCTTAACTCGAATGGGATTTGCATCTATGGTGGCCCCTCCCAGGTGTCAGCTAGAGGCTTCTGTGTCCCTATTACTACCCCTCCTCATAGTGGGCACATTGCTTCCACCAGAAAGATCCAAGAGAAGGAGGGAAATATCATGATGCATTTTCTGATGTAGCCTTGGAGGTGGGGTGACTGTATGTGGACATGATGTCCAGGAAGAGAATGTCACTGAGGGGCCTCTTGGAGGGTGAAATACAAGAGGACATTGGTTTGCAGGCACCAGTCAATTCTACAAACACGGGGAAAGCAAACACCCCGAGGAACCAGGAGTGGGAAGGCAAGGATTTGTCGTTTCTTTGCTCTCTTTCCGTCCAATAGTGTTCATGGCCTAATAGAGCCATGTTGCATTTCTCCCTAACACCACGACCAGTGTACTGGAATGTGATATCTCCCACAATGATGAGCATTCGTGGAGCAGTCGTTCTAAATGCTTTATGCAAACACGTACACTCAATCGCAGCAGCATCCGTGTTTTTCTTCTTCTTCTTCTTTTTGAAAATGAGAAAACAGAAGAGGTCATGTGTTACATGGCTAGCATATCTGTGCCCGTCATTTCAGATATCGTCCAGAGCTTCATTGGTCACTGCCAAGCAGTGTTTTGGGTATGACCAACAAGAGGGATATCACAGAACAGAAGCTGCCTAGTCTGGGGATATACCACATACAGCAGATTGAGCTAGAGTCAAAAATTATGTGTGGCAGGAAAATTGATTAGCATATCTGCTGGAGTAAGCAGCAGCATTGTGAAGCCTCAGACTCCGCCTTAATTGCCACCATTAGTAAACAGAAATCTCTGTGTGCAGGGTGCAGCTCGCAGCTAAAAGCACTTAAAGTACTATGAGAGATTTTTCTCTCCGAGGGCCAACTTAAATGTATGCCTCGGGTTTTTATATTAAAATGTGCCATCCCGTGGCTTGTTTTACAGCTATTGGAGAAGCAGGGGGTGTGTGAAAAGAGATGCACGTAAAAGCCCAAGTGCATGGGTGTTTGGGATGCGTGTTCCAAGTATGTGCCTCCATTCCTGCCAGCAAAGGAGAGGACCAGGAGCCAGGAATCCCCCTAGGGAGGGGAGCTATCTCTAACTACCAAATGAAGTCATCCACTTCGTTACATTTTTGTTTCATTCTATCTTTTTATATTTTTTATTGTCTCTCAGAAAACCACGGTAGCAAATGCGAGGACTGCAGTAATAAAGTAGGAGATGCGGGGGAGGGCGTTCGTTCCTTCATGCATTCCTCATCCAGCCAAAGTGTTGAGCCTTGGGTGCAAGCTTCGTGCTGGATGATAGCCCGCTCCGAAACCATTCATTGTCCTCTGATGGTATTTATTGAGTGTCTTTAGCTCTCTGACACCCTAACAGCTGTTGTGAGGCATTTAAAAAAAATGTAAGACAGGCTTCTTGTTCCTAAAAAGATCTGTAAGTGTTTTTAGGAAAGGAAAATTCACACATACAAAGGAACAAGAGAGCCACGAGGTGTAAAATTTTGTGCTGTGATCGTTGAATATGCCAGGAGCTGTTGGTGAGGCACACGAGAGGGCTGGGAAGGCTTCTCAGGGGAGCCTGGCTCTGATACATGCAGCCTCAGGGGTGGTGCTCAAGAAGCCCTAATGGGGGGTTATAAGAAGAAGGGAACTCTTCATGAAGTCCCCCAACCTAGCTTTGCTCCCTGCTGGATGTTGTTCTGCTGTCCATCCCACCTTCCACCCCTTGGGTAGCCTAGAGTTAAACTGGGTGTGTATGATGAGTGCTTGGGCTCTAGCAAGGTCAGACGAGAACCTTGCGGCTCTGGCCCCAAATACCACTCCCCTACCTGGACTGTCAAGACAGAAACTTGACACCTGGCAGAGGAATAAAAACCCCTGGAGTCTCTTGTCCTCGGGCTCCAAACTGGGGCCAGAGGATCCAAGCAGAACAGAGACTGTGGCATGCAGGTGGGGCTCAGAGGCGGGGCGAGCGTGTGACCTGCAGAAAACAGGGCATGATGAAAGGATCCTAGTGTACATCAAAGCCCTACACAACCACGGGCTTTAAGCAAAGGGCTGGAGAGAACATGGTTGGGCTTTTCTTTACCCCTGACTTTGCCTGGTACCTCTGCCCAGATACCACCTCTGAGGGGACCAGCAGGCTTCCCCAGGGGCAGCATGGTTGCTGCTAAGACGGTGGGTTCCCTGGAAAAACAGGGACCGAGAAGACCTTGTTGAAGACTTGCCCATCTTGGTTTCAAGGGTCATTCTAGCCCTGATACAGATGTGTCTCCTGCATCACTACCCCGATAAGGGTCTATAACCTCAGCTAGGGCCAGTCTTAGAAATGAGTAGACCCAAGAGGGTGTATCCAGAGGTCACATAATGTGTTTGGTTTGAAGAGAATCCTACCATAGCTGTATCGCTGTACCACCAGCCTTGAGGCAATAAAGAGAGGGAGGCTGAAAGGTGTAAACCTGGGGCGTGAGGACAAGAAGGCAACAGAGTAGCAAGGAAGCAATGCTTACATCTGGGTGCCCCAGGAAGCCACTGATAATACCCGCAGCCAAATCCCATCTTGTCCATCTTCACTCAAGGAGACTTACAATTGGCCCTTTGAATCCACTGATTCTGCATCCCTGTGTTCAACAGGGATATTCAACAGAAAATATTTAGGAAAAAAAATTGTACATAGCATATGCAAGCTTCTTTTTTTAAAAAGTTTATTTATTTATTAAAGATTTCTGCCTCCTCCCTGCCACCACCTCCCATTTCCCTCCCCCTCCCCAAATCAACTCCTCCTCCCTCATCAGCCGGAAGAACAGTCAGGGTTCCCTGCCCTGTGGGAAGTCCAAGGACCTCCCACCTCTTTCCAGGTCTAGTAAGGTGAGCATCCAAACAGCCTAGGCTCCCACAAAGCCAGTACGTGCAGTAGGATCAAAACCCAGTGCCATTGTTCTTGACTTAATAGTCCTCATTGTACGCTATGTTCAGCGAGTCCGATTTTGTCCCATGTTTTTTCAGACCCAGTCCAGCTGGTCTTGGTGAGTTCCCGATAGAACATCCCCATTGTCTCAGTGTGTGGGTGCACCCCTCGAAGTCCTGAGTTCCTTCATATGCAAGCTTCTTGTTATGATTCCCTAAGCAATACAGTGTAACAACTACTAACATGACATTTACATTATGTCAGGGTTTATAAGTCATCTTGAAGTGTGTGTGTGTGTGTGTGTGTGTGTGTGTGCATGAGTGCACATGTGTGTGCTTGTGTGTATGTGTGTGCAGATGTGGTTATAAGCAATACTTAGCTATTGCATTTTTTATTTGCACTTTTATGGTTCTGGGGATTCTATGTATACTTGGGCATCCAAGATTTGGGTATCTGCTGGGGTTCTGGAACACTCCCCACCCCCATCCCAGAGAGGTCCATATTTACACACTTCTCTACCTC
Organism: Microtus oregoni; assembly: GCF_018167655.1. Lineage (NCBI taxonomy): Eukaryota > Metazoa > Chordata > Mammalia > Rodentia > Cricetidae > Microtus > Microtus oregoni. Next base: position 5,502,886 of record NW_024543221.1, read on the forward strand.
AGGATGCAGAAGTGAATCTCTTGAAAGTAATTTTTTTTAAATTGAATGGTTCTAATTACATTTACACATTTCTGCCTGTTTGACACCAGGCCGAGTACCTCACTTGGATTATTTTACTAAACCTCATGATAATCCCACAGACAAACTGGCAACACACTCTATGGCTGCAGGCAAGGAAGTGCAGGGCAGGGGAATGAGCCACGTGACTGGTGAGTCTGGCTGTTGGGCATGCTTGAGCCCTGGGACTGGGTTAATGCATCAGCAGGAATTAGGTCTATTATCTGTCTATCTATCTATCTATCTATCTATCTATCTATCTATCTATCTATTGTGTGTCTATCCTCTACCTATCTATTTAAATTTTTTTGTTTTCTGTGTGTGTGTGTATGTATGTTCATTTATGTGCAGGTGTGGGTGTGGGTGCATGTGCACATGGATATGCATGCATGTGGAGACCAGATGTCAGCGTCATGTGCACACGGATATGCATGCATGTGGAGACCGGATGTCAGCGTCATGTGCACACAGATATGCATGCATGTGGAGACCGGATGTCAGCGTCATGTGCACACGAATATGCATGCATGTGGAGACCGGATGTCAGCGTCATGTGTACATGGATATGCATGCATGTGGAGACCAGATGTCAGCGTCATGTGCACACGGATATGCATGCATGTGGAGACCAGATGTCAGCGTCAGGTGTCTTTCTTTACTATTCTTTGCTGTATCCTTTTAGACAGAAATCTCTCACTCAACCTAGTACACATCAGTTTGATAAAACGATTTGGCCAATGCATCCTCTTATCTCTGCCTGGTTTTCCATGGGTGCTGGGAATCCAAACGCAGGTCAGCATGCTGGCACTAGTACTTTCCTGGCTCTGGCATCTCCTCAGCCTTTATTTATTTATTTAGAGGAATTGGGGGCATGAAATAGAGTCAGTTTCACGTAGCTCAATCTGACCTCAAACTTGCTATGTTGCCAGAGATAGTCTTAAACTCTAATCCTCTTGTCTCTACTTTCCAAGTGCTGGGATGATATGCATTTGCTGCCAACCCTGGCTTGAAATGAGTTTTAGGGACTCTGAATTTTTGCTGGTATTGAGCCCTGTCCATTTCTTCTAGTTGTCACAGGTAGCTGGGCTAATTACAAAATAGTATTTATATTTCATTAATTTTGCTAGAAATTATTGAAAAAAGTACAGCTGGTGGAGTTGTTGGTCCTTATTATTATTATTAGGTCCTTATTTTTTTTTTAAGATAAGGACATGATGGCAGAGGCAGACCTGTGCCTCTATTTATAGGATTATCATTCTGGTTTGAATAATTCACAGCTACACTGGGGTGAGCATCTACCCCATCTACCCCTTTGAGGAAAGGAAGCAGGCTCAGGCAGTCACAAGGATCAGAGCAGTTTGTGACCTGAGCCTCTCATTTCAGGAAACTCATGGTTTCTATATCAAAACTTTGGGTTTCCAGAGAGTCCTGGGGAGAATGACTCTGACCTATTCATAGCTTTATATGACATTTTGAAGTGGTCTGAGCCAATCAAGGTACCCCAGGTGACACTGCAGTTGATCAAATGACCGGATTGCCCAAAGCCAGCAGGGCTGGAAGACTACAGCTGGAACTCAGGTGTCAGTACAGGATGGCGAGATGAGTCCACGGGTGTCGTGTGAGCGTATATACGGCGTGAGGGTGTCTGGGACCTGGAGATGGCTTATTTGGTGAGGTGCTTGCCACACAAGCGCAAGTCCCTGAGTTCAGATCTGAGAAATCATAAAAAGCTGAGTGTGCACACCTATAACTGAAGTGAGTGTGCCTGCACACACCTGTAACTGCACCTGTAACTACAATGTGTCTGTGCACACCTGTAATTACAGTGAGTGTGTCTGTGCACACCTGTAACTGCAGTGAGTGTGCCTGCTCACACCTGTAACTGCAGTGAGTGTTCCTGCTCACACCTGTAACTGCAGTGAGTGTGCCTGCTCACACCTGTAACTGCAGTGAGTGTTCCTGCTCACACCTGTAACTGCAGTGAGTATGTCTGTGCACGCCTGTAACTGCAATGAGTATGTCTGTGCACACCTGTAACTGCAGTGAATGTGTCTGTGCACGCCTGTAACTGCAGTGAGTGCGTCTGTGCACACCTGTAACTGCAGTGACTGTGCCTGATCACACTTACAACTGCAGTGTGCCTGCTCACACCTGTAACTGCAGTGAGTGTGCCTGCTCACACCTGTAACTACAGTATGTCTGTGCACGCCTGTAACTGCAGTGAGTGTGTCTGTGCACGCCTGTAACTGCAGTGAGTGTGTCTGTGCACACCTGTAACTGCAGTGAGTGTGTCTGTGCACACCTGTAACTGCAGTGAGTGTGTCTGTGCACACCTGTAACTGCAGTGAGTGTGTCTGTGCACACCTGTAACTGCAGTGAGTGTGCCTGCTCACACCTGTAACGGCAGTGAGTGTGCCTGCTCACACCTGTTACTGCAGTGTACCTGCACACACCTGTAATGGCAGTGATTGTGCCTGCTCACACCTGTAACTGCAGTGAGTGTGGCTGCTCACACCTGTAACTGCAGTGAGTGTGCCTGCTCACACCTGTAACTGCAGTGAGTATGTCTGTGCACACCTGTAATTGCAGTGAGTGTGCCTGCTCACACCTGTAACTGCAGTGAGTGTGCCTGCTCACACCTGTAACTGCAGTGTGTCTGTGAATGGCTGTAACTGCAGGTCTGGGAGGTGGAGCCAGGAGGATCCCTGGGGCTTGTTGACCAGGACTATCTAAATTTATAAGCTGCAAAATAAGGTAGAGAATGATTGAGGGAGATCTCTGGTGTCAACTCTGGCCTCTAGAGCTGAGGGTTCAGTCTTGGCTCTGCCACAGGCTAGCTGTGTGATGTAGGTGAGACCCTTACCCTTCTCAAGTTCTCTTTGGGTTTCAGCAGAGTTACTCTCCTAAGGCTCTTGTAGTTAAGGCTTGGTCCCTAGGGGGGAGATACAGTGGACCTTCAGAAGGTGAGGCACTATGGGAGGTCCTCAGGTGTGAACTAATGGAACCCCGGTCTCTTCCTCTTCCGTATTGCTTCCTGCCGTATGGTGTGAGCAGTTTTGAGCTACTATGTGCTCCTGCCATGACAACTTCCATTCTCAGAGGCCCAACAAGAAATGATTCCCCCCCCCCCCCCACCAACACACACAATGCTGGTCTGGAACTTAAAGAAAGGAATCCTTTTCTCTTGAGAAGTCGGTATCCTTTGGGTATTTTGTTATGGCAATGCAAGGTTAGACAACAGTTTCTTTAGCCATAAAATGGGCAAAAGCTATGCCAGTTTTCATAGGAGTTTTGGAAAAAATTTTTAAAAATCTTAGAATTTAACAAATCTCCCTTTGTGGCTTCAAGCCATCGGGACATAGGATCACCTAGCACCCTTGCCTTTTTCCTCAGTGTTTCTGCTGAGGAATCTGTTCCTCACTACAACAGACATCTTAAGGAGTTTCCAGCTGTAGCACATCAATAATGGGGGCGCATCCAGTTTTATTTTGGGCAACGTTCAGGTGTGTCTGTTTACTGGCTAGAGCCCACAGTTGGTGAAAGTGGTCAGTTGGGCAGAATCCCTGATTCATCCTGAAGTGGTACAGCCTCTTACTAACTTCCCCGCAGTGACCTGGGAGATAATGTGTCCAAGCTGTTCCTGCAGAGAGATGCATGCCACCAGGATAGCCTGGGTGTCCCGGGTGCTTTGGTGCTTGGAGGATACAGCCATGTCTCTGCTTTATGTGGCCCTGAAATTTCCAGGTCTTCTTCAGTGTGAATTACATGTTGGCAGTCAAAAAAAAAATGAAAGAAGTATTGGGCAAATTGAAGCAATGCACTGGACAGCACTCAGTGGATAACATTATTATTGTTCTTTTTTTTTTTTTTTTTTTTTTTTTTTTGGTTTTTCGAGACAGGGTTTCTCTGTGGTTTTGGAGCCTGTCCTGGAACTAGCTCTTGTAGACCAGGCTGGTCTCGAACTCACAGAGATCCGCCTGCCTCTGCCTCCCGAGTGCTGGGATTAAAGGCGTATTGTTCTTATGCAGTGGTTCTCAACTTTCCTAAAGCTGTGACCCTTTAATAGAGCTCCTCATGTCATGGTGACCCACAACTATAAAATTATTCTGTTGCTACTTCATAATTGTAATGTTGCCACTGTTATGAATTGCTTATGCAGGAGATCTGATATGCAACCCCCAAAGGGGTCACTAGTCACAGGTTGAGAACCACTGTTCTGTTGGCTAGTCTGTCCAAGGATCCCATCTTAAGCTCATGCAATGTGATCCAGAAGGCAAGGGCTACAGGGTGTTTATGTGTGTGCGAGGTCAGTGTCCATTTCCTGCCTGGTGATTAAACTACAATTTCACAAAAGTCAGGGCTACCACACCACAGTCCTTGTGAGCACCTGGGCCTCTCACCTCTGCGTGCCATCAGCACAGGTCAGAGGCATCCATTTCACAGGTCATGAGCATCAACCCTAAATCATTTGGGAAGATTCCAGCAAAGAAATCAACTGTAGGCTTCTCCCTTGGAGCAGCAGCAGGGGTGATGAGCAGAAAAAGCCAAAAGATGTAGCCACAATCTTGGTCCTAGGTGTTCATCCTGGCGTGCGGCTTGTTGCAGTGTGGCTTTGGGAGGAGTTAGGGTCAGAGGAGCTCAGAGTCACTCACTGGGTGACCAAAACAGTCTTTCCTCTACGATACACTAACCCTTGGTCCTGAGATCCTACAGACTAGCCTCTCAGGTGGGAGCGAAGTCAAGGACCCTGTTCATCCCATTCTGTCCTTAGGCCAAGCTCATTTCTGTGTTTTCAAAGCTGGAGCCCAGGGTTGTCAGGACACACGGGGGAAGATGGTGACAGAGTAGATAAAGCTTCTACTGCTAATACAACCCTGAAGGAGACGGTGATGAAGGGGCTGGAAAGGAGGTGGGTTCCTCTGATAGGAGAAGCCGTGAGCATTGATTTCTCCGATGCATGTGATATTTTCTCTTTGCATTCCCTCTACTTGGACTAAAGCATATTCTTTAACTATTGGCCTTGCTGTCCTACAGTGAACTCTGCTTAAATGGTCAACAAATCCAAATTCACAACTGGACAAAGGAGATTTCATTTATAGAGTGGTACTCCCCCAGTGACAGCCTAGCCCTGACTATACCACAGTCTCAGCTGGTTCCTTACCCTGGCCTCAGGTCTTAGGTAGAGCCCTGCCTCCTCCTTCATTGGGAGCCAAGTGCCTCACACTCTTTGAGGTCAAGTGAAGTTATGTAATTCCCACAATGTGGGTGAGCAGAGGCCAGACAGGAAGGGTTGGTCTGTATCAAATCAGCAACATCTCAAATGCAAACATGGCGGATAAAAATAATCTGTGCTTGTTAGCTGGCTCCCTGCCTCATATAGCTGCTGAAACTGACATCGTATCTTGCTCAAGAGTAAACAGTCTCTCCATTTAGAACTGGCGCAGTGGCAAGCGACCGAAATCAGCTACCAGGAGACCAGTCATAACTCGTCACATCAAGAAGCTTAATGGTTGAGAGCCAGGCTGTGCGCTAGGAGCTTTACATACATTAGCTTACTAAATCCTCGCACCAGCTCTGCGAGGGGCTACTGCTGCTTTACAGGTGGGGAGGGAGGCTCAGCAAAGTGATGTGGCTTCGCGGGGTCACACAGGTAGTGGTACAGAAGATGGGACTCAAGCATTGGTCACTCTTGCCCCAAAGGCCAAGTTCTTCGGCCTAGTCTTCACTGTCAAGGGCCACGAGGAAGAAGAGGTCATCAGATGTGTGTGTGTGTGTGTGTGTGTGTGTGTGTGTGTGAAGACTTTGTCCCTCGTTATTGTTCAGTGACTCTGGGTCTGTCCTTAGCTGAGAGGTGCCTTTCAGAGAGACCACTGAGGAAAGAAGGTGCTGAAGTATTTCTCTTCTGGCAGTGACTGAGCCCGCCCTTGCTCCTCTGACTTCATCCCCTGACAGGGTCCTGTGCTAATTTACTTGATGTTAGAGTGCCTTCCCCAGATTTCCTCATCAGAAGAACTATTGGGGTTTCAAATCTCTCCAATAAATGGTGCCCCATCTCTTGTCAGTATTCCGAGTCTGAGCTAAGGCAGAGCTAGGAAGGTGTGGACCAGTGTCATCCTAGCTCCAGACAGAGCTCCAGACTGGATATGGTCACTTTGTGTGGGAGGGGAACAGAGTTTCACAGCAGGCCGCTGGGCAGCAAGCCCAGAGTGGAGCTCCCGCTCACAGCTTCCTTGGAGGCTCTTTGAGCATCTGCACCAGCAGGAGGGGGTGGAGAGAAGCATGCTGTTGGTAGAGGGAGGAGATAAACATGATGTGGCCTTTTCAAAGATTCCAAGGCGCATGCTGTGTCCTCAGACCACTGTCCCTACTGAAGTGGTCATGGCTTTGGGAGGCAGCGAGCTTCCATCCAAAGAAGTTCCTGGAGAGGGCGGAAGGCTCAGAACCTCATTCCAACCTGCGGTCCCCAGGGAGTCTTGTTGGCTCGCCTACTCACTATCAAAGCACCAACATGGGTAAAGGGGTTTGGGGAGGCCAGGCTTCTCTGATCCCCATTAGTCTATGGGTCCTCCCTTCAACTGATGGTCAGTGTCTCTTCCCTTGCCAAAATGGTGGCTCTGTTTCTTGCTGTGTTTCTTGGTGCCAGCTCCACATGTTATGGCAGCATCTACATCTTCAACAATCCTTTAGTTGCATCCTCTGGTGGGAATATTCCACATCTGAACCTGGTTTGTAGATCTAAAAAGCCCGGGATAAATGCATGAGAAGCACAAGGTTCCCACGGATCTCTGGCCACAACAACAAATAGCTTCCTACTGAATCTGAATTTGATGCCACCATTTGGCCAGTCCCAGAGTCGGGGTGGGTGAGAGTGACACCATCTTCCTCCTACACTGACCCCACCTGTATCTTCTTGTGAGAGGGAGTGGGATCCTGAGGAGCAGTGATGAATTACGCTTTGTGGGGTGGCTCCGTTCCTTAGAGGAAAAGGAAGCAACAGGCATTTGCTCTTCCCCATCCATCAGGGAAGTGCCATTCCTGCTCAGGTTGTGGGAGATGCTGGGGGTAGGCATGGGCAGTGGCTTCGATGGAGCACTTTCCTCTTCAGAAGCTGCTTTGCAGCTTGTTCCATGCTGACCTCTTATTCTATGCCGGTCTCCACGCTTCCCGCTTGTCTTCTGTTACCCTCAACAGTCTCTTGAGAAAGAGACCATTTTCTCTCTCAGTGTATTGTGGATGAAGGGAAGCGCAGAGAAACAAACGAGGACTTTAAAACCCAGTCAGTCTCTAAGCGAGTCAGTTTTCCTGGATTGGAACAAAACACCCCAGATAAACAACTTGTAAAGAGTTAGCCAACAGTGGTGGTGCATGCCTTTAATCCTAGCACTCAGGAGGCAGAGGCAGGTGGATCTCTGTGAGTCTGAGGCCAGTCTGGTCTGCAGAGTGAGTTCCAGGACAGCCAGGACTACACAGAGAAACCCTATCATGAAAAACCAAAAACAAAACAAAACAAAAGCAAACAAATAAGCAACAGAGACTTAATTTGGATTATTGTCCAGATATTTCAGTTCAGAATCAAGTCGCCATTGCTTGGAACTGTGGTAAGATATCATGTCAAATCAGAAGCGTGCGATAAAACAAACCTACTTACCTCATGAGCTAGGGAGCAGAGAGCAAGAAAAGTAGGGGTTAGGGTCCTATAGCCCCTTCAAGGCTACACCCTAAGGGACATGAGGCCTCCTTAGCCTGTGGCTCTACTCGCTCCTGGTAGTGCTATGTTGAAGACCGAGTCTTCAACACAGGGGCTTTTGGGGCATCCAAGATGCAGGCTGTAGCAGTCCAAAGGTCCAGGAGCTCATGAGCGAATGTGCATTTCAGCTCATTAGAACTCTAGTCCCAGAGCCGCCCTCGGAGTCTCTGATTGGAGTGGAGACTGCGGTATTATTTTAAGCACATATTTTTAGTTGGTATACAAAACAGCGGGTTCCATGTTCATATGTGTCAATCAGTGTACCTTGCTCATGTTGGTTCCCTGTTACTCCCCTCCCTCTTCTCTCTCTTTTGTTCCCTTTCCTTTCACAAAATAGAAATCATGGAATCTAATTTTTAACTGGTTCTCACTGCCTGCCAGTAGAATATCAACCTTCGAGAGGTACTTCAGGATATGGCTTCTTTCACATTCATGAAGACCAGTGCCCACAAATGAATGAATAGTAGCTGTGAACGGGACATCTCTCTGTTCTTGCTGCTGGGGTCAGATGAAATTTTGAGGAGCATGTGTGACAACCATGTTCATCTTGGAATATAAGTCACCAGAGAGCTCATACTACTGACTCTGATGTAAACTGAGTGGCTCAGATTTTGGAGTCATTGAGCTTAGAAATTGGCTTTCCTACCATGTCTAGGTAGCTGTGAGAAAACACAACAGGCTGAGGTAGTAAGGAGAGGGCAGGGAGAGCTGCCAAGGAGAGGAGTTTGGTCACAGAGCTACCTGAAAAAGTATGCTAAGAAGGCAGGGAAAGCTGCAGGCCCGTGACTATGGCAAAAGAAGAGATCACAGAGCAGCTGCATGCCAGGGGGTCAGCAATGGGAAGCCTGGGTCTCTAAACCCCACAAAAAGAATCCACAGGGAGCTCAAAAAACAATGGGCACCAAGCAAGAACAGTGGCTTCCAAGAAAGAAGGAAAGGAGAAGGTGCTCTGAGAACCGAAACAGATGCTTCTTTCCAGGCCCCAGGGGATGCTGGAAGGGCTAGGCCAACCATCTAGGAGGCTGGAAAGGCCCTGGAGCGCAGGAGCAGCAGACACAAATGTTCACCCAGAGCAGCGGTTCTCAGCCTTCCTGACGCTGCGACCCCTTAATCCAGTTCCTCACACTGTGGCGGTCCCCAACCATAAAATTATTTTAGTTGCTACTTCATAGCTATGTTTTTGCTATTGTTATGAATTGTAATATAAATATCAGATATGCAGATATCTTAGGTGATCCTTCTGAAAAGGTCATTCTAAGCCCAAAGGAGTTGTGAACCCCAGGTCGGAAACCCCTGAAAGGAAGGGCTATGGCCTCGCTAACAGCGCAATCAGCACACATTTCCCACCCTCCTGCCCCTTCAGCTCACTGAGAGGCCAAGCTTGAGCTCAGAGGGGGCGGCTCTGCAGAAGTGACAGGGTTATTTTATATTTCTTTCTCACCTCGTCTCATTTGAAAGAGAGGGAACAAATCTCCAGAAAAAATTGTCAGTAAAGGGGGCTTAGTTCACCCCATGGACAATGGGGCTGCCTGAGGAGGATGATGGGTAGGCAGTTGCTTAGTAAACATTAGCAGAGGAACAGGGACTCTGCTGCCCTGGAGACCTTTGGTGAGCTTGGCAGAGTAGGTAGCCTGGAAATACTTTAGAGACTATTAAACATGGATTGTTTTCAGATTAATTACTCAGAAGAAGAAAGTGAGTGGACCCTTAATATGATGGGAGGCTGGAGGATATTGTGAGTAGAATTAATTAGACCTCTCTGGTAAATTTATAAGCACCCTTAGCAAATAATTGCATGTAATTATAATGGCTATGATGGCTGGAGGGAGCTCCAAGTGAGCTTAACACAGGCAAGCCTCGGCTCCCAGGAGGCGGAGTTGGCATTTCTCAGATCACAGGGTGGGCTAAGGAGGAGGGCGAGGCAGGTCAGAAAGGCTGTAAGCCAGGACGGAAGACAGAGGCGTGGCACCACCCTTTCCTCTACCGCCTGGAATTCGGGAGAGCCACATAAAATCCCAAGCCAGCTTGCAAGGCTGAACAGACAGGGTAAGACCACAGCCCCAACAGCTTGAGCAAAGCTTTCATCACCACGGACTGGTCCCAACTGCAGAGTTCACCTCAGTTAAAGGAGCCAAGTTGGTGTTTACTGCACCACTGTGGGATGATGCACAGCCACTTTATTGTGCTGGTCTCAGGATTTCAGAAATCTTGCCTCTGCTGATTTCAGAGGATTACAGTTTGCACGTTGACATTTGAGAGAGAAGGTCTTCAGCAGGATGCTAGCGACAGTCGGGAGCTGCTAAGTGTCCTTTCAATAAGACATCTCATTTAAGGCTGCACGGATGCTGAGGACAAGGACTGATAAACCACCACACACAGTTGTAAACTACTCTACTGTCTCCAGCACGGGTATTATGATGCGTTAATACCGATAATTTATGAGGCGTTTCTCCCTAGGAAGGTTTGCAGGGCCGGTGGTTTTTCCCTCAGACTCTCCCGTGGAGTTTAGAAGCCACCAGTGCTCCACAGCCCCATCCCTCGAAGATTTTGATGAACTGATCTAGTGTGGGCCGTGGACATGGGTGCTTTCTAATTTCCCCGGGTGATTCTTCTTACACAGTGGAAGGAGAGCAGATCTGCAGTTTGCCTGACTGCAGTTCCTTCCTGTGGGTGCTAGCTTCATCCTTGGGCTTTCATTTTCAATAAATCTGGGGCACACTCCAAGCATTGGTTCTCAGGGGTCACCAGTTAGGCATCAGGACCCTACTCTGAGGGCCATCTGCCCTATAGCATCATTTATAGCTCTGACCCATCGACTTTCTGGTGGTTAGCCACAGCTGTATCCTAGCTTTAGACAGGATCTTCTTCCATTTTTAGAAATGGATCTTCTTCCATTTTTCTATGCTAGCATCTTTTCTGTTCTGGATTCTTCTTGGCTCTTGACCTACTCCTTCCTTTCTCATCCACCAGTGGCATTTGGCCCTGGCTTTGGGCCCCAGCTTCCTACCAGGCTTCCCTGGCTCTGATACTTGGCCCATTCTCAGTTCTTGGCATGGCCTTGTCCTTCTGACTCTTCATACTCCTGGACAGCAGGAGCAGATACCTAGCCCAAGCCTCTCCTCTGACACTGCACTCCAGCAAGCCCCCTCTGAGGCTATCTAAGTGTTAAGAGGAGAAACATGGTATAGGCAGCAAGGGTGCCGGAGCCTTTCCCAGCAACCTTTACTAACAACAACACATGTGACAACTGTCAGCTAATGCTCTTCAAATCTGTACCGTGACAGGTATTCGCTCTCCTAGATACTTGTGGGAATAATCTCTTGTGTTTTTCTTGCTTGTCCAACTCTGCTGGAAGGCACGTGGGGCCCAGAATCATGTCTTACCCAGGTTGCCAATCTGATGAGCTAGGAGTCTTGTGTGGGTTTTTCTCAGCTCTGGGACTTTATGATAAGTAGTGCTTCTCTGGTTGATTTGAGAACTGAGGGCAAAGGTTGAGCTAGGCAAGCTTTGCAGTGGGAGCAGCTGCTTGTTGCTGCTGTGAATGACCACACTGAGCGGTGGCCATCTTGCTGACCCTTAGTCCTGACATGGAGTTGATGCATGGTGTGATGTTGGATTGGGTGGCTTCTCTTGTGTGGTGGGCACACTCTCCTCTCAGCAGGGACAGGGTATCAGTGTCACATGAAGACTTCCTGTCTTCATCTGGGGACATCTGAAACACAAAGGAAGTCCAGGAGTAGTAGCAGCCATGTGGAATCTCTGATCAGCAAAGACTCCTAGGTTGTAGGCAGTCAAGGGTTCAGGATCACCAGCTCTTAAAGGAGCATATGGTTAAAAAATTAATTTTAAAACTGTGTTTCTGTATTTGACATCAAATTCCTTCTTATAATGAGTTCAGAGTCTTTGCAAGAGTGGCTTCTGAAGGTTTTTTAAAAATAGAACTATTTTTATTAAATTTAAAGAGAAAATCACAATGCAAGTTAGTAAGTTTTAATTAAAACTGAGAAAGGAGTACATGTACAGACAAAGGAGGAGTTTATGTAGGGACAATATTTGATTGAAGCAGAAATGACTCTTTAGGCTAAAGAATAATTGGCTTAATATGTGTAGGGAGGACTTTGGTTAATTCCCTGATCACTTTTATTCTATCCCACTAAGAGATAAAGTAGGAGGCTACGTGTGGTAGGGCACACCATTAATCCCAGCACTTGGGAGGCAGAGACAGGTTGATCTCTGAGTTCAAGGCCAGCCTGGTCTACACATTGAGTTCCAGGCCAGCCGTAACTACACAGTAAATTCCTACCAAAACAAACAAAAATAAAAGCAAAAAACCCAAGGAGACAAAGTAGGGGAATCCTAGCATAGACAGTCTTGGTGACTTGGCCCAGGTTGACCCAGAGTCCTAGAAAGAGATGGTGTTTCCTATCGTTGGCCCCTTTTCTCAGGCTAGCCAGCATGACCCATCTCCTAAGCATGGGCTGCCAACCAACAGCCTGGGCAGGAGTTCACAGCAAACTGTGTCCTGGGCACCCTGGGAGCTGGAGTCTAAGGGAGGGGTGGGCATGGGTTAGAAAGGATCGGTTTTTAAATCAGTTTTAATAGTTAATGTTGGTGGGGATAAGTGGATATACAGAACAGGAAATGAAGTAGCATAATTTCTAGACTCTCTCTATGAGGCTTTCTCAAATATTGCTTAATGTTTACTTGCCCAACCACATTAGGTCTCCATGATGCTAAACACTTTTTTAAAGGCTTAGCATTTGTTTTCAGTCCTTCAAGTCCCAGGTGACCTCATGCTATTCCAGTTTCTCTGAGCTACAGAGCCATAGACTGCAAAGTCCAAACTACATCATAAGGCAAAAGCAAAGATAACAGAGAATATAGTAGCTGCCTTACTCCTGAAGGTAGCTGAAGTCATTATCAGACTGACTGACTGCCACCCGAGAACCTATCACACAGTGGGGTGGCCCAGGCAGAACAGTTAATATCCACAAGCATATTAACAGAGCTGCAGCTGGGTTGAGGGGTACACGAGACCAAAGTTTTGTGGAAAGTGTTCTAACATGGGATTGCATTGCTGCTGAGTGAGGAGGAGATTAAAGCCAGGCAGGGGTGGAAGCTGGGAGTGTCTTGGGAGACATGACAAGCAATGGCCTGCTAAAGAAGCCATTAACTTTTAGGGAGTGCAGAAATGCTATTTCACATGACCATGAGGAATTAAGTCGTAGACAGGGCTGTCATTGTTCGTCAGCTGTCCATGAGATGGATAAATAGTTCTGACTATCCAAGGGGACTGAGGTCATCACAAGAGTTCTTTAAGGGAAGGAAAAGAAGGAGGCAAGGCAAGGGGAACAGGTAAAAAGGCCTTCACAGTTCCTGTGGGCTTGGAGATGGAGGAGGCAGGCAGTGCATGGAGACAGGAGAAGACAGGAAGTGGATTTTTCTCTGGAGAGTCCAGAAGGAACCAGCCCTGCTTGCTAACTCCTTGGTTTTAGCTCAGTGAGATCCAGGTTTGAAGATTAGTAAGATATTGGTGTTGATTCAAGCCATCAGGTGTTGACAGTCTTTTACAAAGTGTATAAGAAACTATGGGTTTGTCATGGCAACAGTCCGCGAGAATTGGTCATGGCTTGGACTGGAGTGGTAGCAGTGGACATATCCGGAGGTGACTGAGACAAAGTCAACACAATGTGTAAGTAAAGAGAGAACAGGGCTTGAGAGAGCAGGGAAGCAAGCTGAAGAGACTCGGAGTTTCCGTGGAGAGGTGGACAGGCTTGGAAAGCTGCCCTGAAGAATGACAGCTTGGGTCTCCGGCTCCCTAGCACCTCTTGCCTTCACGCCCCACATCCCAGGTCTGCACTAAACTGTGCCTGAGGGATTCGAGAGCTCACTTTTTTTATAGTTATGTTCATTTTTTATAGTTATATCTTGACTAAATGTTCTACATTCATGGTAAGTCATAAAAGAATTAAAATTGAGATTTATGACCTCTTCCACATTCCCTGACCATGAAGGAGAGCCCCAAGCTTCCCCCATGATTCCCTCTTCCCAGACAGTGCATAGGAGAGACCAGAACATTTTCATCAGAGAGGAAAATGAATGTGAAGTAAGTAAGAAAAAAAATGTTTCTAGGCGTGGGGATGGAAAGGTCTTCAGGACAAGGGCAGCTTCTCAGAGGAGCGCTGGCTACAAGCTGGAAGTAAGACAGACAGGCTTGGGCAACAAGAGGCACGATAAAGGTAGGGAAGAAAGGGAAAGAGGAGCTTCAGACATGTTGCTATGGTTTAGAGCTGTGCCTTCTGTAATATTCTTTGAGAACATGAGTATAAAATAGAATTGCTTGTAAGTACAGAGATGAAAAACATCTCACGCCCTACAACTCATTAATTGCACACTATTCTTTCCCTCCCCAGATTGCAAGTCTTCAGATTCTAGCCTATTCTATTTCCCTAGATGCTGAAAAGTGAAATTATGTTGCTAAGTTGGGAAACAATGAAGCCTGTCAATTGCTGGTGTAAATAATCTCAGCAGGATAAAAATCAGTTCTACTTTCTCAATGGTATTCTGAATTATAAAGCTATAGTTTTAGATAGGGCCTCCAAAAGCAAGATACTTGTAAGGAAAAAGTTCTGTGGTTATCACTGTTTTCCTCCTGAATCATTAGTTGTCCTAGTAATAAACTAAATTCGAATTTAATCTGTTTTCTAAAAGATGTCATGGTTGGCACTTTCTTTAAGCCAGAAAGAAAAGCTTATACTTCCTTATTCCACAGAAGTAGATACTAGAAGTTTGAAAGATCTTTCTTTTTTCTGATCCCAAGGATAGAACCCAGGACCTTACACATGCCAGGCCCTGCACACGCCAGCACTTTGCACACACCAGGGCCTTGTACATGCCAGGGTCTTGTACACAACAGGGTCTTGTACATGCTAGGGCCTTGTACATGCCAGGGCCTTACACACGCCAGGTCCTATACACGCCAGGACCCTGTACACACCAGGGCCCTGTACATGCCAGAGCCCTGTACACGCCAGGGCCCTGTACACGTCAGGATCCTGTACACGCCAGTAGAATGTTTGTTGGGGCTTCTGGCAAGAGCCCCCAGCCCTGCCTTCCCATTTGGCTATGGGGGGAAACTCTTCCATATGTTGGACACTGATTCAAAGGCGATACCACCTTCTGGAAACCCCTGCCTCAGCCCTCCAGCTGTTGCCATCTAATTGGTGCTGTAACCGTGTCTTCGAAAGGCCATTACATTTTTCTATCAGACCAGCTGCTTCAGTTGGTAGCAGTGGGAAACATAGTAAGATCAGTGCATTCTGTGTTCATGGACCCAGTATAGCACTTCTCTCTGTGGATACCATGATGGTGGATAAGGTGTTCTGTAGGTACAATGATGGATGTTTTGGCAGTAACATTGCATGCATGAAAGGCAAATCCATAACTAGAGTAAGTATCTACTCCAGTAGGGACAAAGCATTGTCTTTTCCATGGAGGAAGTGGTCCAATGTCATCAACCTGCCACCACGTCACTGGCTGGTCACCTTGGAGAATGGTGCCTTATTTGGGGCTCAGTGTTGATCTCTGTTATTGGCAGATTTAGCACTCAGCAGCAGCTATATCCAGACCAGCCTTTGTGGGCAGCAGTCCATGTTGTCAAGCCCTTGCATAACCTCCATCCCTGCCACCATGGCCACTTGGTTCATGGCCGCATTGTACAGTAACAGAATGGCCAGGGAAAGAGGCTGACTTCAGGTGGGTCATCCTAACTACTAGATTACTGAAGTCCTTCTCATCTGAAGTCACCTTTTGGTGAGCATTTACACGGGACACAAGTATCTTCACATCCTTTGCCCATTAGGAGAGATCTATCCACATACTTCTTCCCCAGACATCTTTCTCACCATTTTCCAATCATACTCTTTCTAAGTCCTTGCCCATCCAGCCAATCCATTGGCTATAGACATGAATCAGTGAAAAATAGCACATCTGAGCATTTCTCCTTCCAAAAAGTCGTATGACAATGTGCACCACCCAAAGTTCTGCCCACTGTGAAGATTTCTCTTTGTTGGTATCTTTCAGCGTTATCCCAGAAAGGGGTTGTGATGCTGCAGCTGTCCACTTCTGGGTGGTACCTGCATAATGCACAGAACCACCAGTAAAGCAGGCCCTGGTCTTCTCTTCCCCAGTCAACTGATCACAGTGTACACCTGTTGAAGCTAAAGGTACATGCTCAGTGGCAGATGGCTTTGTAATGGGAGTAGAAACCATAGGCATTTGGGTAGCATCTTCATGTAGCTCTCATGTGCCGTCAGGACGTATTTGGGCCTGATCATGTATCTACCATTTCCATTTTATAATAGATGGTTGCTGTACATATCCTTCTTTATGACTTAGTGGGTCAGTTAACACCCAGCTCATAATGGGCAGCTCAGGTCACATGGTAACTTGACAGCACATTGTCAAATGTTCAGTGTCCACTAAGGCCCAACAGCAAGCCAAGAGCTGCCTCTCAAAAGGAGAATGTCCACAGATGATGGTGGAGCCTCGTTCCAACACTCCAAATGTCTCTTCTGTGAGTCACCTCTAGGGGTCTGCCAAAGGCTCCAAATAGCATCCCTGGCTGCCACTGACACCTCAGGTTCCACTGGGTCTGCTGGATCAGACGGTCCAAGTGGTAGAGCAGCCTTGACAGCAGCCTGGATCTGTTGAAGAGATTTCTCCTGCTCCAGGCCCACACAATGCTAGCAGCTTTCTGAGTCACTTGGTGTGTAGGCTGGAGTAACACACCCAAGTGAGGAGTATGCTGTCTTAAGAATCCAAACAGGCCTGCTAAATGTTGTGTGGATGGTGCCAGGTACAATACCATACCCTTCACCTTAAAAGGAATATGTCTGCGTGCCCCACACCACTGGACCTCTAAGGATTTCACTGAGGTAGAAGGGCCCTGAATTTTAACTGAATTCATTTCTCATCCTCCGGGGCATATATGTGTTACCAAGAAGACCAAAGTGGTTGCTGCCTCCTACTTACTTGGTCCAATCAACATAATGTCATCAATATAATGGACCAATGTGATGTTTTATGGAACAGACAGGCGATCAAGACCCCTTCGAGCCATGTGATGACACAGGGCTGGAGAGTTAATGCATCTTCAAAATTGAGGTGAAATTGAGCTGGCCTTGCCAACTGAAAGCCAATTGCTTCAGGTGGTCCTCATGGGCAGGTACTGAGAAAAAGATATTCGCTGGATCAATAGCTGCATGTCATGTACAAGATGTCCTGACTTGAGCAGATTAACACACTGTGTCTGGGACAGCAGCTGCAATTGGAGTCACTACTTGATTGATAGTCGACTGTCACTCTCCATGATCCATCTGTCTTCTGTGCTGACCAGATAGGAGCATTAAAGGGAGATGTGGTGGGACCACCACCCCTGCGTCTTTCAAGTCCTTGATGGTGGCACTAGTTTCTGAAGTTCCTTCTGGGATACAATAATGTTTTTTGAGTCACTATTTTCCTTGGCAGAGACGACTCTAAAGGCTTTCATTTAGCCTTTCCAACCATAATAGCCCTCACTCTGTAGGTCAGGGAATCAATGCAAGAATTCTGCCGACTCCTTAGCTTATTTATCCCAATTATACATTCTAAGACTGGGGAATAGCCATCGGATGAGTTCTAGGACCCATTGAATCTACTATTAGTTGGACTTTAGCCAAAATCTCCTTAATCATTTGACCTCCCTAAGTCCCTACTTTAATTGGAGGACCACAATTTTTCTTGGGGTCTCCTGGACTCAGTGTCAATTCAGAACCAGTTGAAAGACCTCAGGATTTCTGATGGTTTTCTTTGCCCTGGTGTACAGTTACCCTTGTAAAAGACTATAGGTCCCTATGGAGAAGGACTGGAGAAATGCTAATAGTAAAATGTTCAGGTATTTATCAAGGTCCTTTCTCAGGGGAACCTGGCCATCCCTTCACTCAAGGGGTTCTGGGCCTGTAAACTGGCTTAGATCTGGAAATTGGTTCATGAACTGAGATTCTCTTTCAGCACTATCCAGCGGAGTCTTTCTTTCATTTGTTTGAGAATTTTTCTGCTTATACACATCAAACAAAAATACAGTAGGCCTCTTATCTATTTTATGCTGGGAAACACCATCATTGATTAGCCAGTACCAAAGATCCATATGAGTCATGCCACCATAAAATCACTTTGCCTGTGCTTGTCCATTGTGGACCAGGCCATTATGGACACTGCTTTGCCTACGCTGACCATTATGATAACTACAGCCAGCAGGCCTTTGGTGATTCTGTGCTTGCTTTGGGACCCAATTAAATTTATCCAACAGAGCATCACTGTCTCCAACTCTAAGATCTGCGCCAAGGAAAAGAGTGGTAACAAAGCTCTCCCAATGAGTTGGCTCCCCTCACCATTTTGTATCTTATAGGATTAGTGAAGGGTGTGTCTTCTGGGCCTTCCCATTGGGGAGGAGTAGGTTTACACAGTGTACACACTCCAGCATTGCAATTTCCCTGAGCCTTAAAAATCCCTTCATCAACAACTAAGCCAAGGGCTATCAGGCGTCTCCACCTCCTCAGTAGGCCATCTTTCGACAAATGCTTTAGCCAACCATTCAAACAAACCTTTGACACCTTGTTTAACTGTGAGAGCTTCCATATTAAATCTAGAATCTCCACTCAGTGGGCCCCTATCAATAAGTTCAGCCTGATCCAGGTTTATGCTTTTTCTGCCATTGTCCCTCACCTTTAAAACCCTTCTAACACACACTCCCCAGACTTCTGCTTGAAAGAATTAGCAAACTCATTATGCTCTTTAGTGGGGTAGCATGCCTCCTCATAGGCTACACTTCTACCTGCCCTCTAGGAACCTGCTTAGACTTATATCTGGTTATAGGTCCAGAGGCAACTATTGGTGGGCCCCAAGGGGGACATCACTATTGTTTTGCCTAGTGTCTTCTTCGGTGAAAGTTACTGCTGGTTTAGCAGACAAGGCTTAATTTGCCAGATCAAAACCAGAAAAGGCAACTATTTTAGGGGATGGGGTGGGAGCCCATCTTCTGCTAAGGGCAGAGAGACTACTTCCTTGGGTGAGGTAACCCCTTGAGAATCTGAGGTTCAAAGTTTTCAGCCTCAATAGGGTCCTCCCACACATCTCCACCCCAAGTACAGGGATTGCATTCTTTGCTAATTAATGCCTATCCTTTAACTGCCAACACCCTCCCTGGGACTTGAGCTTCCTTTGTAATTCAGCCAATGTTATAATGAGGGCTTCAGTCTGGCTTTCCTCAACTTGAGCTCTGTGGCTCCTGGAGAGAAGATTCTCTTCCAAAGCTGTGCTGGAAAGTTTTATGTCAACTTGACACAAGCTAGAGTCATCTGAGAGGAAAGAACTTCAATTAAGAAAAAAAAAAAAAACCCACAAGATCAGACTGTAGGCAAGGCTAAGGCTGTAGGGCATTTTCTTAATTAACAATTGGTGGTGAAGGGTCTAGACCATTGTAGGTGGTGCCACCCCTGGGCGGGTGGTCCTGGGTTCTATAAGAAAGCAGACTAGATAAGCCATGAGGAGCAAGTTGGTAAGAAGCACCTCTCCACGGCCTCTGCATCAGCTCCTGCCTCCAGGAGCCTGCCCTGTTAGCTCCTGTCCTGACTATAGACTACAAAGTGGAAGTGTTAGCCAAATAAATACTTTCCTCCACAAGTTGCTCTTGGCCATTGAGTTTCATCATAGCAAATGTAACCCTAACCCAGGCACTTAGAAACCCTTGTTATGCACATCTGGAGCCAGTCAGTTTAATCACTGAGGTCATTGTTGTCCTTCACTGTGTTCTGCGATGTTGGAAGTTTGCTAATTTTATCATGGAGAGCATTCTTTTTCCTTTGTCAGTTTATCTAGAGATGCTAGTAGTGTACAACCTGCATCATCATCCTTATCTTTCCACAAAGTGAAAGTTTTATATACAGATTACCAAATCCATTGCCTCCCACAATTAGTGAATCAGGATATATAAAGAGGATTTATTAAAATGGCTTACAGGTCTTTAGCTAGTCCAACAATAGCTGTCTACCAACAGAAGGTCTGAAAATCCTGTAGTCCATCAAGGCTGGCTATCCCAGCTGGTCTCCAGCATACAGCAGAATCCAGAAGTAGTAGGCTCTAAGGCCAGTGAAGGGATGGACTTGTCAGCGAGTGTGAGAGCAAACAGGCAAAGAGAAGCATCAGATGTCTGCCTCCATCACTTCCTGCCTGTTCCTTTGAGGCAGGGTCTCTCTCCACACCTATGGTTTCCATCTTCTTGGCTAGTATGAGAGCCAGCCCCAGTGATCCTTTTGTTCCTGTCCTACCAGGAGCTGGGGATGCAGGCGTTTGCAGTGAGGCCTGGCTTGTCACGTGGGTGCTGAGCTCTGGACTCTGCTCCCTCTGATTGTGGAGCAAACGTCTAAACTCCTGAGCTCTTCCAGCCCCCATCTCTGGAGTCTGAAACTCTGTTTCTGTTCTTCCTCTCCATGGCTGCTGGATGCTAGCAGGGCACAGGCGATGTTGCAGCACTGAAAAGAAAGAACCGGTAAACAGCAGGACCAAATGTGGCCAGTGCGGCTGCTAATAACCTTAAGGAGTAATGACCGCATTATGTAAGAGATTAAGGAGACACATATGGGATTGCAGGAATGATCAAGTTCAACATCTGTTCCTAATAAAAAACTCTTTAAAAATCAGGACTAGATGGCAAGTTTCTTAACCTGATTAAAAAATATCATGCTTAAACATGAGCCAACCTCAGATGCAATGTGATGGTAATGAAGACCTTTTCATCAAGCCAGGTGCAGCCAGGTGCTCACAACCGCATTGTCATTTAGTTTCCTAACATTCTGCCCAACTTTATAAAAATAGAATAGAAAGAAGCAAAGATAATGCCACAGAGAAGAAAGCTACTGTTTTGTGCAGATGAGATTATAGCTGCCGAAAACTCTAAGAAATAACATAGAAAAAAATATATAAGAATTAATGAGCTCAATAGAGTAACTGAATGCCTAAATACTTACATAAAGATCAATAGCCTGCTTTTCTAACATTAAAAACAAGTTATAAAATACAATAAAACCCGAGGCCAGATCACAATTGCAGTAGTTATGAAATGGCTACAAATAACCTTAACAATGAAGACTGAACAATGTATTTGCAGAAAACTGCAAAATTGTTAGTTATAAAAAAGACTGAGAGTTACAGAATATGTCAAAGACTTTGCTTTCCCCACTTGTGTGTGTGTGTGTGTGTGTGTGTGTGAGAGAGAGAGAGAGAGAGAGAGAGAGAGAGAGAGAGAGAGATTTTGGGAGTTTGAGACAGATCTGTTTAGCCCAGGCTTACCTTAAACTCAAGAGCCTCTCAACCTCTGCGGTGCTAGGCTAGGTATGAGACCTCACATTCAGCTGAGTTCATCGCTTCTTTATATTTCAGTTGTTTTATTTAATTGAGTAATATGGTGTGTTATTTCTTAAGGCAATAAACATCATTTATCTTTTCACCAGGGCTATGAACCTTCGTAACCCTTTCTGTCTCCTCCATAGTAGTTAGGAATATTATAATTTAAAAATATTGATTCAGCTGTTTGTTTAGTAAGTTTGTTAGCTTCCACCATTTTTTCCAGACACTTGGATATGAGTATCTAGCATTATAGATGGTTGTGAGCCACCATGTGGTTGCTGGGAATTGAACTCAGGACCTCTGGAAGAGCAGGCAGTGCTCTTAACCGCCGAGCCATCTCCCCAGTCCAGATGGAAAAATGCCACACACATAAATAAAAGCCCAGAAGGGAAAGAATGTTGCCAGTGGCTGTGTTTGTGAAGCCTGCTCTGGGCTTATCTCTAACACTATCTTCTCTGTCTTCAGTGTTTGGAAATGCAGTATGGGATATTTAAAAAAAAAAAAGAACAAAAATTTAGTGAAGGAAAAAGAAGGGAAGCCTGGGTCTTTTGTAATTTGAAAATGCTTTAGTGACTGATTTTCGGCCATATTTCCAAAGCTATGGCATCTCCCAGCATCTGGGAACCTTTTCAAAAGAGGAAAAAATCACTTAGGTTCTAAAACCAAAGGCTTGACTTGCAACTTCCTATTGTTAGACTCTCTGAGAATTCAGATGGGAGCCCCCTCCCCACCCCCAGTTTGTCAGATTTCTATCACTATTGAGTTGGCTGATATAATTGATGAAGAGCAGTTTTATTTGCCTCAGAGTTCTGAAGGTTCATGATGGAGCAGTATCACAGATTTTGCTCTCTGAAGATGCAATGCATCATGGGTGAGTACACGCTGAAAGAAAATTGCTCTCATCAACCAGGAAGAGAACAAGAGGAAGAGACTGCAATCCCACAAGCCCCTTGGAGGGTAGGGCCACATTGACCTAAGAACTGCCATTTATGGTCCCCTTCCACTTGAAACCTCTATCCCACCTCCTAGTAGCACCATTCTAGAGCACCAAGCCTTTGGCACAAGGGCCTTCAGGGCACATTTATTCTAACTCAGGCAGTCACAGTGGAAGACTCAGAAACACTGATTAGCGGGCATCTGTGCCCGGAAACCAAATGAATAAAACTGGCCAGCACCTTCACTGACGAGTGCTTGAAGAGAAACAAGGTTCAGGGTTCATCATGCGTAGTTCAGCTGTGTGCTGTCTACCCAACATTTCTGTCTCATCCTCCTTTTCCCCATCCTACCCGTCTCTCTATTATCGTATACCTCTCTGTGCTCTCTATGTAGCTTGTAAAATAGTTCAGTGCTTCCAGAGGGCAGCTTAGCAATCTACCCTCTAATTTAATAATCTTGCTGCTGTCAATTAGTCATAATGAAACAGAGGTATGCAGAAAGAAGTGTGAAATGAATGCTGGTCACAGAGTTACGTATCACAGTGAAAATCAAAACCATAGGATAAGAAGGGTTGGGCAAGCAAATTGCTATATATATATTTATCATTTATATATATATATATCATATATATATATGATAAATGAATATGTGGCTATTAAAAGTGCTTTTGTATTATTATAAACAATGTCCAGTGGCAAAACATCAGTAAATTAAGTTCCCATAAACACCAAGACTGAAGTTAAGTAAAAGAGAGAAACGCAAAGTTCCCACACATATGTTGTAACTATAAGTTCACTTAACAAGAAAACCCAGAAAGTTAGCAGTGATTTTGTCTGGGTGGCATAATGATGGTCCAACTATGCTAGCATCACCAAAACACATACCTGTGATGATCAGCTTTAAAAAATAAAGGAGGCATTTTGGTCATAGTTTGGAAGGTTCCAAGGCATAATCGATTGGCCTTGTTTTGGGGCCCATGGCAAGGAAGCACAACATGGCAAGAGAACATGATTGGTCAAATAGCTCACATCATACCAGGAAGCAGAAAATATATATTAAAAAGACTATGATACTACAGTTGCCTTTGGAGACACGCCTCCAGTGACCCAAAGTCTTTCCAGTAGGTCTGTCTTAGTCACTTTCTGCTTTCTGATAGAACACCATGACCAAGGCAGCTTAGGGAAGGGATGGAAGGAAGGGTTTATTTGGGCTTCCTGTTCCAGAGGGAGAGAGTCCATCACCATTACAATGGAGATGCTGTGATCACTATTGTTGGTGCTGGAGCACCAATGGGGAGCTCATATCTTAAAACCACAAGGAGGTAGTGAGAGAGGTGGAGCTGGCAATGGCCAAAGCAGCCCCCGACCGCCTCACCCCCAGCCTTGGCCACCAGTGATGTACTTCTTCCAGAAAAGTCACACCCCCTAAGCCTACCCAAACAGTTGTACTTTCTGGAGATCAAGTTTCAAATGCCCCAAAATATGGGGGACATCTGATTCAAACTACAAGGATATATATGTATATATGAATGAAACTGGGCTTTTGCTGTGTAGCCCTCAAACTGACTCATGATCCTCTGCCCTTACCTCCTGAATCCTGGGATTACTGGCATGTGCTACCTCACCCGGCTATTGGGTTCCACCTCCCTTTGGTGGTGACAAAAATGATCTGTGAAGGCCAGTCACCCAAACCATAGCAGTGATTAACTCTTTTAAAAATGTTTGCATGAGTTCAAACAATTTTATAGTAAATATATGCCATTTTAATATGTAGCAAAACATTCAATATTGTTTAGTAAAGAAGCAGACTTAATTGTTGTCATGGGAATGGAAAAGTCTTTGTGCCTGAGATCATCCATCTCCCAAGGAGCCATCTTCAGGCCCTCACATCCTTAGCTCCACATGGCATCTGCTACTTACTTGAAAGATTCCTCCAGTGGGGACCAGAGACTCTGATGATTTCGTCTTCGGTCAGTGGATTAATTTTGAATGAGCACATAAATGAGGAGACATGTGTTTAATGAAGGCAGAGAAAACAAACAAGGTTGGTGTATTACTATCTCATTATGGTTTGGGAATCAAGACAGTCTCTGGGTCTCTCAGTTTTTATTCACATATGGGTCTTGATGGCTAGTTTACTTAAATCCATTTATGTTCAAGCCAGGCAGGACAGGAGAAAGCCAGATTTCCCTCTGCTTAGGAAGACTTCTTTACCTTTCAGAGTGATGATGACTATAGCTCTCTTGGAGGGAGGATGGCAAGTTCCCAGAGGTGTTCTTACAACAAACATATCAGAGGGGTTATATCCATGCTGCGTACAAACGTCCTCAGAGGGGTTACATCCATGCTGCGAGGTGTCTCCCTTTGTTGTTCCCCTCTGTTACCTCTTCTCCACCATGGGCCTGGGAGAATAAGAGGATTGTTGGTGGAGGCTGCTCATTCATTCCTGGCCACTTAGACCCAAAATAATCACTCAGAAACTATATTATTTGCAATACTGTTTGGCCAGTAGCTTAAGTGTATTGCTAGCTAGCTATTCTATCCTAAACTAACTCATCTCCATTAATCTGTGCATCACCATGAGGTCGTGGTCTACAGGCAAAGTTCTGGCAGGCTCGGGTGGAAGCCTCTGTCTCTGGCGGTGGCTACATGGCCTTCTCTCTCCTCTATCTCTGCTTGGAATTCCCACCCTACTCTACTCTTCTAAGCCACTGGCCCAAATAGCTTTATTCAGTAACCAATAAAAGCAACCCATATATAGAAGGACTTCCCACAGAGGATCAGATGCCATACAGATTACACACACTGTTGTACTGTAGCAGCCTCTGACTCCTTGGGACTCACGTTCTCCTTACTGGTAAGGTCTGTGAAATGGGGACAGGCCACCCAACTAAGGCCACTTGCTTACCTGTTGTGCGTTGTCAAACCCATTGTGTTTTGTATGACATCCACAACCAAGGCAAAAAAGAGAAGTTTATGGATGTAGTTTGAGTGTGCTTTCACGTTTGACGGACATCTACTACGGGATGGCATATTTTAATATCCCTTAGCCTCTTATTTCCATATTGGTAAAATGGCATGGTAAAAATTTAACATCAAACACTTAACCTAATGACAGGCACACGGTCTTACAAAAACCAATTTACCTCTATCTCTTCAAGCTCAGAAATCAAATGCTATCAGTTACTTAGCCCTAATAAAATCCTTTTTGGCAGCTTTTATGCTATCTATTTAAAACAAAAGCTCTTTGTAACAAAATAATTTCATTTAAGATTCTTATTAAAATTATTATAGG
This sequence comes from Microtus oregoni, assembly GCF_018167655.1. Classification (NCBI taxonomy): domain Eukaryota; kingdom Metazoa; phylum Chordata; class Mammalia; order Rodentia; family Cricetidae; genus Microtus; species Microtus oregoni. The sequence goes on from NW_024543221.1 coordinate 5,528,363, forward strand.
TGCTTTTTCATAGCAGTATTTAGAAGGCTTGCATAAAATAGTTTTTAATATGTAAGATTATACCAATATATGCAAGCTAGCTTATTGCACAAATAGGAATCTTATTTAGCTTAACTCCATAGAGGGAAGACGGGGAACATCTATTAAACAACAATTTGCCTGCTACTTTACATGCATTATCTTATTTAACTTTGAGCAATTTTATTATTTTGCAAATGAGAGACTAGAGGCTGGGAAATATTAAGTAACTGATATGAGATTTAGAGGGAAAGGACCAAAACATGTACCCCAAAACTGTGTACCCCGTGTGCTCTTTAATAGGGTTTCTATTGTTGTGAAGAGACACCATGACCGCGGCAACTCTTATAAAGGAAAACATTTAATTGGGGTGGCTTACAGTTCAGAGGCTCAGTCCATTATCATCATGGTGGCACACGGCAGCATGCAGGCAGACGTGGTTCTGGAGAGGGAGATGAGAGTTCTACATCTTGTAGGCAGCAGGAAGTGGTCTGAAACACTGGGCAGTATCTTAAGTATATATGAGACCTCAACACTCACCTCCACAGTGACATACTTCCTCCAACAAGGCCATCCCTACTCCAACAAAGTCACACCTCCAAGTAGTGCCACTCCCTCTGCGAGGACACTTTCTTTCCAACCACCACACTGAGTCTATTTGACTTTAAACGTGAACTTTCCCTCTTCCAGATTCTAGGAACCCAATGGTGGAAGGGTGAACTCTGCATCTTCTGGCCTTGAGCCCTAACTTTCAAAATGGTAAGATTTCCTGGAAATAACTAGAGTTCATTCTTGGAGTCCCCTGGTGTGTGTGGTTTCCTCCAAGTTTTTACTGCACAATTTAATATGCAAATTAAATTTTAATTTTTATTTTTTTCAATTTTATTCTCAAAAGGACACAGCAGAAGAGCTAGAGCTGAGGGTAAGAAAAACCATAAGTGGCTACATGGTGTTTTGATGGACATTTAATTTATTACATTTTTATAAATCCATCTTCTGAAACCTCTCAATTCAGAGGGACACTCAAGTGTTAGCTCAGAAGCCCTGACACCCTGACAGTCACTCTCCCGGACTTCTTGCCCTCTGGCATGGCACCTGACCAAAATAAAGCAACAGGACAATTCCTATGGGGACTCTGACTGTGGAGTTAATCTGTGGCATGTCAGAGCCAGAAAATAGACTAACTGGTCCCTCACAGGCTGTGTCACTGGCTGAGAGCCCAGCATCCCTTTAAGTCAGTCTGTGCTTGGCTTTCTGGTTCTGCTTTATCACCAGGCTCTGCCTCTCTGCAGGGAAGAAGGGTGTGTCTCCCAGGGTGGTCTAGCATCTTCCTCTAGGCACTGAAGGCAGAGGGTGTGAAAGTTTCCCTGAGGAAACTGAAACAGAAAACTTGCACAGAATTCTTTCTAATCACAGGCAGGGCAAAATTTCTGGGTGTGGAGGTTGGATGGGCAGAGGCCAGTTATCCCTCACCGGTGCCTCAGGCAGGACTTCCTTAGTTGGCACTGAGAAAGTGGCAGGCATCAAGTGACATAACCAGTGACCACACATGCCATGTATTGAAGCCTTGGTCTCTAGACCATAGACCTAAGAGAAGCAAGGGACCTTTTAAAGATGTCACTGGGAGGAGGGGAGGCTTGCAGAGGGCAGAGGGACTTCAGCTTCTTCCTTATCCTGTCTCAGTCTTCAGAGTACATTTCTTGTGCCTTGTGCTTCCTCCATGATGCAAGCTGGCTGAAAAGCAATGGGGCTAAGGCATTACAGATTACAGCCTCCGAAACCGTGAGCCACATCAGCCCCTTTCTCTTCCTAAATTGCTTGTCTTGGTTATTTGTTACAGTACCAGAGATTCCACAGAGCAGTAAAGCATTAATCTCCTTCTCCTTCCCTCTTTAATATCCCGGTAGTAATTCTGCCTGAGTAATTTCTGGCTGAGAAGTGTTTGACAACACAGAGTGGGCATCTGGTTTTGGTTTTGAGTTTCTGTAAAATGTTGCTTTGAGAATGGTATTCATTGTCTCATCAGGGAAATTGCTCAAGGAATGTATTTAGTCTGACGGGACTGCTCCTGTCAGCACTGTGGGCTCCACTCTTCCGCATCTGTTCTAGAACAAACACCCCGCCCAGGGCAGGGGCTACTGGCACCACGGACAATGATGGCATGATGTCATCTTAGGAAAATGGACAGTGTTCTTGCTCACTGATGTCCTCCTCACCGCCATCCTCTCTGCCTTGCTCAGTGATTGCTACAACGTTGCCTTCCCTCTTTGTTTTTTTAAATAACTCTTCCTGTTTACCCTAGAGCTTAGAAAACAAAACAACAAAAATTCTTAACAAACAGATTTAAATTAAGTTATGGTAGAAAAAAAGGCTATGTAAAAGTAAAACCAAAAATTTGCTTTTGAGTTGAGAGAGGGTTGTTTCAGGTGAATGGTAACGGGAACTGCCAACCCCCCCCCCTTCTCTTGCAGCAGGGAGGGGGAGAATGAGGAAGTGGTCTCCCAGCAGCTCTGTAAGAGAAGCACAAGGATGCAGTGAGATAACAGTTCAATTGTTCTGCCTAACGAGATGACAGAAATTACTAGATGACAGGAAGCTAAGCAGTATGGTGGGAGACTGGAACTTACAGAGAAAGAAGCCACAGAATTCTAAGAGCGAAGAGCATGTGTTCAATATGGAGTAGCTTGGGTTGTTTCAATGTAAGCCCAGAATTCATTTTTCTTGGAGGGTGTCTGCCTCATGTTTATTGTATGTTTGGATGGGTCTGTGTGTATGTTGTATGAGAGCTCACAGTTAGGGAAAGGGGCTTAGGGTCTGGCTGGCTGGTATAGAACATAGATATGGAAAAGGCGGAGCAAGAAGATCCCTAACCCCTGGAGTAGAGGAGGCGCCTTCACCTCTCAAGAGGTTTGCCCCAGTGTGGCTTCACTGTCATCTTGGTACTTCCGCTAACATCTGGCTTGCACGCCTGCACAATCACAGCTAACATCTGGCTTGCACGCCTGCACATTCACAGCTAACATCTGGCTTGCATGCCTGCGTAGTCACAGCTAACATCTGGCTTGCATGCCTGCACATTCACAGCTAACATCTGGCTTGCATGCCTGCGTAGTCACAGCTAACATCATCTGGCTTGCACGCCTGTATATTCACAGTCAGCACATGTATGTTTTGATGGTGCAAGAAGGAAGTGGGAAAGCAAGCGGGGAAAACCTTTACTCTCCTAGAGCAGAGCTGGGTAAACTGGCTGTTCCTGTAAACAGAATCTTACTGTAGCATGCGTGCCCCGTCCCTTATGTTTCCATGGCTGTTTTCCTCGTGGGGTGGAACGGTAGTTTTCCTCGTGGGGTGGAACGGTACGCTGTAGAACCCACAGGAAGCACTGGGCTTTGTATTTGTATTTCCCAGGCCTTCAGGAAAAAGACTGCCTGTCTCAGCTCCGGAGGCCGGAAGCAGCCTGTCAGTAGTGTATAAAATCAGCCCTGCTGCTCAAGGCACAAAGGACAAAGGCCCACAGTTACCTCAGACTCGAGGAGAACTCATGCTTATTCCACGAGAAAAGGAGTGAGGTCTAGCGTGTTCCTCCTTTCAAAACAGTACCGCAGAGGGACAGACCTGGGTTGGCGCTGTGGCAACTCCTCTTGCCCATGGCTTCCCTGCCTGCTTTTTTGATTTTCTATGATCAACTTCAGTCCAAAATCAAATGGAAAATTCTGGAAAGAAATAACTCATATGTCTTACGTGTCTGTGGAGCATGGTGAAATCTCGTACCATGTTAGCATCACAAATGTGCCTTGCCCAATGTCTCTGTGTTGTACATCCTACCAACCTGTTCCCCACTCACTAGCTGTCTAGGGTTCAGATGGACAGTGGCACGTGACAGCGTTGGTGCTAAAGTGGCCCTGATGTAGTCATTTCCCCATTTCATCTCATCACGAAAATGTTCTATCACCTCATCAGCGGGTGATAATAATACGATGAGACATAATGAATACTCTATAGAAATACCACATAGACGTAGAAATACTGCATTTATAAAGCTGGGGGGGGGAGAAATTATCAAGAGTAGGTTTTGTTTTTACTGTCTAATGGACATCAGCAATGTTAAATGATAAGACACATTGAAAAGTGAAGTCCCCTTTTAATCCGATTTTAAACAAATCCACTTACATATCAATAAAGCTGAAAACTCTAGAAAGTTACTTTAAAATTTTCATTACCAATAATTTCTGAGAACCATAAAGCCAACCACATTTTTCCATGCAGGAGCCTTGCCAAACAAAATACGTGACCATTCTCCTGGACCACAGTTCAACAAATGCAAGGATACAACCCTCTCAGCAAACAGCAAAGCCCTACAGTTTAAAATATGACTCCTAGCTGTTTCAAATGGGAAAAAAATACATAGAACATATGAATTATATATCTCACTTCGTGACTAAAAAGTACATATTAAGAAAAAAATAAGTGTGGTTGAACTAAAATACATGTTGCCAATGAGCAATCTGAGAATTTCAAATGCTGCTATAAAAATGTGTGACACAACTCTTTAAAAAGTCTTCCAAGCCAGGTGTTGTTGGCACACGCCCTTAATCCTAGCACTCGGGAGGCAAGAAGATCTCTGTGAGTTCGAGGCCAGCCTGGTCTACAGAGCAAGTTTCAGGAAGGCTCCAAAGCTACAAAGAGACCCTGTCTCAAAAAAAAAAAAAACAAACAAAAAAACAAAACAAAAAAAAACAAAAACAAACAAAAACAATTTTTAAAAAAAGTTTTCCAAATGTTCTAAATCTTTGGAACCCACAACAGCCCAGGTGGGCAGAGGGCCTGGATGTGGACCTCAGACTAGGAGCACAACCGGATATTGCGACAACTGCCCGTCATGAAAGCGCAATTCCATTCTCCATGACAGATGCTTTGATTACAGATTACCTCCAGTGCTCAGATTCCTTAGTCAGTTATGGTAGCTGTTACTTTTAATTTGTTCTTTGATTTGGGGCTCAGCAAGGTCTTTGAAGCGTGCTCTTCCTTGAGGCATGGATTATGACCACGGAGGCGCTCACGTGCTGCCTGCAGCCGCTGCCGCCCTCTGATCAAGGCCTCTAGATACCACTGCTCCTCCTTCAGAAGCTGCTGCCGCTTCTCTAAGCGGATTCTCACAGCCTCCACCTTGCGGTACTCCTGACTCAGCTGCTGAAGCTCCTTCCGTAGCTGCTGGTTCTCTCTGTGGAGGCGGCCATAGAACTCCAAATGAGCCTGCTTGCAAGCCAGCGCCAAGGCCCTGTACTCTCTCCTAGGCCCCTTGGTGCTGCTCTGTCCCAGCTCCATCAAGCGCAACTCTTCCAGCTCCTTCTCCATCCGGGCCTTTTCCTGCAGAAACTGGATGTGTGCTTCCCTGTCCTTGGCCGCCGTCTCACCTCGGATTTTCTCTTTCTCCTTCTCCAAGGTCTGTATCTTCCTGTCCTGCCACTCCTTTATGGTGTAAACAGTCTTCAGTGCCTGCAGCTGCTGCTGTAAATCCTGCTGGGTCTTTCTGCCCTGCAGGAGCTGGGCTTGAAGGGCTGCGTTTCTCTGGGCATATATGGACGCCAGTTCCTGTCTCCTTTGTTCTATTTCGCCACATTCTTGGGCCTCCTGCTTCCGCAGGGCCTCCTGCTTCTTTTCACACTGCTCCTTGTTCTTACACAGGTATTCCAGGAAAAGCTGGTTTTCAGCCTGCACATGGTATTTCTCCTCCAGTAGCTGTCTGCTGTCCTCCAGCAGCCTTTCCCGCCGGCATTTAGTTTCATGGGTTTGCTGGCTCAGCTCCTTCAGCGCCACCACTGTCTTCCTTTTCACCCGTTTCTCCAACCTCGTTAGCAACTTCGGCTTGAGAAATGTAGTTAAAACAGTAAGGTGTGGTGTGAGCAGAGGGCTACTTCGAGGGCTCTGGGCAAGCATGCTCCGGAATCCCCAGGTCAGGGAGGGTAAAGGCAAGGGAGCAAGCCCAGGTGGTAGGTATCACTCCAGGACCCAGCGGCACAGCGTCCTAAGCAGCCGTTTCCAAGGTTTCTCCCTCTGGTGGTCAAGGCGACCAGGCTACACACCCAGCCTGCCAGGAAGTTGCAAGGCTCACTCGGAGCAGCCAGCTTTGGAGGCTGTCCAGGGCTGGCCTTGATCTCCGGGGATTCATTAGGAGCCCAGAGCTCCTGGCTCCAAGCTGGCCAACTGTGTACTGAGAGCCCCTCTGGCATTGCCCTCCTGGGGACCACCGCTCCTCCCTCTCATATCCTCTCCTTGCTACACTTGCTTTGAGTTAGAGAACCTGGCAGGTTGGCCTCAGCCATCTGCCCTGGCATGCCCTTCTCTGGCACCCCAGCTTCAGGGTGGAAGGGATAGATTCTTCACACATTAGCAGGGCCGTAGCCAGGTTCATCTCTGCAGTGCTGGAGATGGGTCTGCAGAATAAATGGCAGGATCTAGAGCTGGGGCTGGTTGAGTTTTCTTGAGTTCCCTGTGTATTGTTGAGAAAGGCAGCACACAGGAAACGGGACATCCGGAGCAAGCGCAGGAGAGACTGACTGTGGCACGTGGAAATGACCAGGAGGAGAGGAAGAAGGTTCCCGAAGAACTGGAGAGTCCAGACTGGGGCATTGCCATTAATTTCAATTCCTTCAAGATGCTGGTGCCTTCTGGGCTGTCTTGTGTGCATTCTCAGGAAATGCTTGGTACTACTGACTCTGTAACTGATGATCATGTGTTGAAGATGAAATTGCTGGGTTCTTGAAGCCTGGGGCCTATGAATAACTCTAGAAACCAAAAAAATGTATCTTCTACCATTAAAGAAGTGGGGACTATGGTAAATGCCTACGTCTTATCTCTTGTACACATGGTTTGTGACTTTGAGCAACTTGTTTACTGAGGGATATACTTCCCCCGATACTTGTGATTGTGACCTGTTGGCTGCACAATGCTATCATACATTAATTCATCTGATCTTTTAAGAAATTTTAGGAAGAGAGTGAACATTATTTCTCCCACTTTAGCCATGAAACAAACCCCACAAACATAGAAGCTAAGAAATCCCCAGAGGCCACAGTCAAGGGGGAGGAAAGACTAAAGAACCAAGATTTTTGGGTTCAGGATAAGTAAGTTTTAGTCTACCTTCATGTCTCAAAATAGTTACTGAATAAGCTCCGCCCCTCTTTTTCTTATTTGAAATACTTTTAATTTTACAAGACTTTAAGTTAGACATTATTGTCATAATTTGTGAAACAATTTGTCCAAGGTTCTACAGGGTTATTAGAACACAGGCCTGTTTTCTTGTCCATCAAGGGGGCAGGTAGACTAACTCCCATTTTGGGGTCAGTTCTGGAGGTTAAAGGCCAGTTTGCCTAGAGTTTTGAAGATTGGCATCACCCTTTCCAGCCAGCTCGCCATTGTGCTGTGGCTGGACAGTGGGTTTATACTTGGCCCCATGTGCTTTTCTGCTTCTCTTTCTGTTAAAAAGTCTCACTGCTTGTTGTCCAAACCAGTACCAGCAGGTTCAGACAGATGGTGGGGACAGTGTTTGTCCTCTGTTGTTCCAAGTGGGGTGGAAAACAGCACCGCCTGATTTTACAGTTTGCCAGCACACTGAGCCCAGATTCCGAGTCCAGACTTCACTGCACAAGGAGGGAGGTGGCCGAAGTTAATAGGGGTTCTGGGCCAGGCCTGAACAAACATCAGTGGCCCAGGACCAGTAAAGTCCACATAGAACATATAAGATGATTTAGGACAAACAGTGCCCCTCGAGATTTCTGAACCGGGTTTAAGATTCTAGAGAATTAGTTTCTGTGGGTATACAGGCGCATCTTTAAGGGACTACTCTCTAATTACCTCCCCTCCCCCCACAAAGAACTTCCTATTGCTTAGGAAGTTCTTCATGTGGAGTGAGAAGAAACCCTTGGCTGAAACCCTAACCTGCTAACGTGGCTACAAAGTCTGCCCAGCCTCTCACAATTTACCATGCAGGGAATGTCTGTGTCTTCTGCCCTGTTTCTCCATGAGCTGGGAGCATACAGTCCATACCAGGAGGGCTCTTTCTGCAAACCCAGTTCCCAGTGGCGTCAAAGTTAAGGGAGACTTCAGAGTCTCAAAGTCTCCATCCTTCACTACAAGTAAGACCACTTTGAGTCTTGAAAACCATCATCACAGTAAAGCTGATGGTCAGTGTTGGCCTAGTTTGCACTAAGCACCATGTGTCTTCATGTACATGTATTTGCAGTCTTCAGCATGTGCTGGAGAAGTGAGACCTATTATTCCCATTTTACAGACAAGGATATTGAGGTTCTAAGAAGTAACATCCTTATCCAGAACCATAGGGAGTTATGTCTGCCCATCTCCATAGCCACTGACCACTGACCCCGTTGGCTCCCTTGGCAAGACTGTTACACCCTTACAAGAGCTGGATCGATAATTCCCCAACTGCCCCAGGATTGGGTGTGGTTTCCCAGACTGCTCCCATGAGGTTGTGATTTGGGTGTGCTAGACAGGAAAGAGGAACCTGCAGCCGATTCAATGACATCAGGGAGTTTGAGACACACAGTGGTCGTATCCCCTCCTCCCATAATCCCGAGTCCCGAGTCACGACTCTGCCTGTGGCAGATGCGTTGGAAATGTGAAGCCACACTGCTTCTAGAGTCACTGTCCCCGTGAAATCTAAATATAAGAAGACACAAAGCCCCGATTGGGTAATAGCTCTGCTTCCTTCTTGATTTCCTGGAGATTCAGGATGTGAGACCCAGACTAACGCCGGTAACTGGGATAATTGTGGTAAATCATCTGTCGGAGACTGGCTTTAGCAGATGCCAGCTGTGAACAACAGCCCAGATCAACCGTAAGAAGCGTCAGCGTGACGACACAAGCCAATTTCTCTGGCCGTGAGACGAACACACTGCTGATTGGCTGTACGTGGTTACAGAGAAGGCGCTAAGGTCACCAGCCAGGAGACAGCCTGGGAAAGTGATGGGTGCATAGGCTGCTTCCCTTAGAGCCGCTCCCAGCCCTGAGGAACAGAAAGGACACTGATGCCACACAGAGCGTGGAGACCCAGGATTAAAAACGTCTTTAATTTAATTTAGATTGAAAACATGAGAAGTCCTTCATGCTGAGGCAATTACAAGGACCCAAAGGAAACTGTGAAACATGTCCATCCCCAGGCACAAAGCAAAACTTTTTCAGAAATAAAGTAGAACGAAAGGGGGTTTTGTCTACTGTGTTCTGAATGGGCACACAAGATTGAAAGCCTATTTCCTGGGTATCTGGAATGAAAACATCTGGTCCTGCAGTCACCCCGAGAGTCCTTTCTGTTGGCGTTGGCTTGCTTTAATCATTCTTTCTAATGGTTCCAATCTTTCTTGTTTAGAAGATGTGTCTGTTGGAAGAATTAGGTTCCGATGTGTGTGATGAAGAGGCAGTAAAATGGGCTTACAGAAGGAAGACATCCTGGGCTGGGGAGCTGGATCGGTGGGAGTGTGAGGGTTTTGAGTTGGGACCCCAGTACCTACATAAAAGCTAGGGACAACAGCACACATCTGTGGTCTTAGTGCTGGGCTACATGGGACAGGTGCGGATGGAGACAGGCAGCTCTGGGAGCCTGTTGACCCCACCTAGCTGAAGTGGTGAGTTCCATGTTCAGTGAGAGGCTGTGTCCTGAGATCAACAAGATGCACAAAAATAGAGGGAAGCGCCTGATGTCAACTTCTGGTCTCCATACTTGTACACACGTATGTGCGTGTGCACACACACACATGCACACGCATACACACAATGTTCTGAGGAATGATCCAGTGCAAACAAGGCTGTTCCTAGTCTCAAGGGCTCAGGTTTCTATGCTGCTTCCATCCCCCTGTTCTCCCACCGCCATGCTCACCTACTCCAGAAGAGTGAGAAAGGGTGGCAAGATCTACCTGTCTGCCATCTTTTAAAGACATTGCCTGGAAGTTGCTATATGGTACTTCTGACCCCCTCTGTTTGTCCAGCGTAGTACTTGGCCATATGACAAGGAAAGACGGACACACATGTACGTTGAGAAAGAGTGCTGATTTTGACAAGACTATGACTTTAGTTCCATCCCTGAATCACATGATGGAAGGAGATAATCAGCTCCTACAAGCTGTCCTCTGACAGCCACACATGCGTCATGGTATATATGTGCGCTCTCTCTCTCTCTCTCTCTCTCTCTCTCACACACACACACACACACACACACACACACACACACACACATTTTATCAATGACGTAGAAGGGAGGAATGGCTAGTAACATCAGCAAACAGTCATTTTTCCATAAATCTTTGTTTCCCAAAGAAACAGGTCATATATGATTATATAGGAATGATACTGTGTAAGGTAAGACTGGGTGACCATGGCATCTTGGGGTAAGTCTTTCTTTTCTGTCTCCTCTGCCTCGGGGCACATCAGGATAAAATGCTCTTCCCCATCTTCTTTCAGTCATCGCACCCCCAATACCACTTCCCACCAGGTGTCTTGGAAAAGCTTATGCCAAGTGCTCGCCAAAACTACCTGCATCTTATAAGTTCTTCTGGATCCCATGAACGTGTTAGTTGCGGGTTCAGAAAGGAAGTGCCCACTCTGTACATTGCCAGGAACATTCTGGGAGGTAGATGTTTCCTGGTATTCCAACCAGCAGCTCCATTGGTAATTCCACTACTGGCTCCACCCACATGGAGGCTTCCCATCATGCTACGGATCTTGCACACCTACAGATGTTGTTCTGCCCATCATCTTTGATCCAGAGTTCAGATTTGATCATCTCGTGGGTCTAAGGAGGTATTATGATGGGACAGCTTTGGGGAGAGGTTGCCCAGATCAAAATGAGTTTACTTTCAGTAGGGATTTGCTCTTTGCCATTTGTGAGGGAGAAGGACTTGTCAAACCCGTTTTGCAGATGAGGAAACAAAGGCAGCAGCAGCTGGCTCAATGTGAACCCAGCTCATAAGTAAGTGATATAATCAGGTTTTAGGTATCCATCTCTTCCCACTCCAGAGAGAGCTCACACTCCCCACCTGTTGTCTGAAGTTTCTGTCCCGCCAGTTCCTGCAGCTGTTAAGTTCCAAAGAATCACACAGAGGTCTGCATTAATTATAAACTGATTGGCCCATTAGCTCAGGCTTCTTATTAATTAATTCTTATAACTTTTATTAGCCCATAATTCTTGTCTGTGTTAGCCATGTGGCTTGGTACTTTTTCAGCGAGGCAGTCACATCTTGCTTCCTCTGCATCTGGGTGACAACTGCAGACTGATTGTTTCCTCTTCCCCGAATTCTCATTGCCCCACCCCTATTTCCTGCCTGGTTGCCCCACCTATACTTCCTGCCTGGCTACTGGCCAACAGCGTTTATTTAAAATACAAGTGACAGGGTACAGACCATTGTCTCACAGCACCTACCCTGTGCCCTCCCACCATAGAAAGCACTTCCCAGACACACTCATTAGGCCAACACACTTCTTGATGCTGTTCACAACTAGACAAACCCAGAGCAGAAGTACGTGGCTGTGCCTACTGCAAGAGCAGGGTGCTTCCTGAGCAAGGCAGAGGACGTCCACGCTGCATGGATCCTGGCTAATTGCTCCAAAGCAGAGTCTGCCCAGTGTCAGCCTGCAAGTGGCAAGTCTGTTTTCGGTGGGTGTTCATTTCCCTTTAGAATTCCTCCTCTCTAGGTGCCTTTGAACAGTGCTGCTAAGGAGCCAGCAAGGGTGTTGAGTAAGGGATAATTTATTCCCTCCTCCTGAAGCCAAGGCTAGCATCTCCTTGATGACGGATAATCTTTTCCCACAGGGACAAAGAGTCAAACTCAGCATCCTAATGATTGGCCTGCCCGGGTGTCATGACTAATGCTTGTCTTGTGAAGTGAAGAGAAAGGCCTTATTTCCAGACACACTCTGCGCCTTCTGAAAGATGTTGACTCCAGGCTGGGTCCCTGGGGATACCAGCTAGCTCTGAATATGTTTCTGGGGCCGATGGCTTAGAAAACCACATGGGGCTTTGTTTGTTGCTTCCTCTTCACCTTGTTTTAACTTTTGACGTTTGGGTAATGTAGCCATTTTGCTTATTGCCTCAGTACCAAGTTTGTGGCGGCTCTACCAAATTTAGACTGGGGAGTGGGGGTAGACTTTATCAGAACAACAACTTCTAGTGGCAGTTCTTCAATCTAGATCAGTCTCTCTGCATGGTTCAGACTGTTTAGAAGGGGGGAAAATTCAATGTTTGATAGATAATATACAACCTCATGGAAATAAGACTCTAAAGAAATTTCTCCCTTGTTTACAAAGTGGTCTCTGTAAGACAGTAAACAAAACAGCTAGTGACATAAATCCCTATGATTTATGGGTGTCAGGTTGAACAACTAAAAATACACAACACTAAATTTGAATTTCAGCTCAACATTTATCTTTCTAATAAAACCACATCACATTCAATGTTTGGAGTACAACCTACTTAAAAATTACTTGATGTTCATGAAATTCAAGGTTCAGTCATATACTGCATGGCTCAGTAACAGAGTACTTGCTTAGTAGGTGTGAAACCCTAGGTTCCATCAGAGACACACACATACACACACACACACACACACACAGAGCGCTCAAATTCAACTGAAATTTTTGTATTTTATCTAGCACTATGACTTATGATTAAAAACAACACTAAAACACATATAGCTGTGTTTGTTTGCTTTAACAGGTATTTTTAGCCATGTATATACGCATAAAACTGAGGTAGTCAGATAGTTCCCTGTTTAGCCAGGCATGGAGGCACACACCTTTAATCCCAACACTTGGGAAGCAGAGGCAGGCAGATCTCTGAGTTTGAACCTAGCCTGGTCTACAGAGAAAGTGATTTCTAAGACAGCCAAGGCTAAACACAGGGAAATCCTGTCTCAAAAAATTAAAAACAAACAAACAAAAACCAAAAACATGGCAACAACAAAAACAAACTCTCCTTCTGTAATTCCTTTGCTTCACTTCCCAGTCCTAAAGCAACCAACTTTTGCTCCTCTAACTTTTTTTTTTTTTTTCAAACTGGCTAGGGGATGTTTAACTAGCTATTTCTAAATGTCACACTTGTATCATGACGTCTTGATTGTCAGCTTCAGATAGTACGTCTCGACTTCCTTTGGAGGGCGGGTGAAAATCCAAGCCTTTGTCGATTGTCCCTCAGGTTCCCCTCCCTCCTCTACAACCTCTCAATACATTTATGAAATATTGATCTGCTCTGTACCTCAGGCTTAAACTGTTGTTATGGATACCATGTTCACAGCTTAGCTGTTTCCATTTCCTTTGTAATGTAACTTTTCATAGCTTTTGTTTATAAGGCGAACAGCTGCCTGTTTTGCTTGCTTTTCAAAGGGTTTCTTACTACCATGTCTATAAACTCTCTCCCAGTGATACATGTCACTGAATATTCAAAACACATAGACACCTCTTTCTTCCAGTCTCCAGTTTCAATTGGTTGATCTTTTGGCCGCCTGGGAATCTCCCTTCTTCACCCATCTGCCAGCTTTCTGTTACTGTAACAAATACCCGAGACAAACTTAAAGAGAGGAAAGGTTCCTTTCGGTTCACAGTTGGATAAGTTTTTAAGTCCCTGTTGATTGGCCCTGTTCCTTTGCAGGTATGCCAGCCCCACATATCACAGTGGGGAAGCAGAGATGACTTATTTCATAGTTCAGTGGGAAAGAAGACGAAGATTCCAAAGTCCAGTGGCTCCATTTGAGGGTACAGTCCCAGTGACCTAAAGACCTCCCATTAGATCCCGCACTCAAAGACCCCTACCTCCCAGCAGCGTCTCAGGTTGGGGATCAAGCCTTTAACACAAGAGCCTTTAGGAGCCTTTAAGGTCCACACTGTAACAACCATCATTTGGGGCACTCTCTCGTTCTCTCTGTCCTTGATCACCTCTTCCCTGGGGTGAAGTTCCCATTTTTGGCTCTCACTCTAATCTTGATGTAGTATATCTTTCAATAAGCCCTTGATAACTACGTGTAGATGTTAAGAGTGAAAGTGTCAATGAAGACCAGCAGTGTGTGGACCATGGCTGTCGTCCCTTGCTCTGCACTTCCCCAACCCTGGCTTGTCTCCCACACATGGTGTCAAGTCAGGATGCCATCCCTCCCTCCCTCCCTCCCTTTCTTTCTTCCTTTCCCTCCCTCCCTCCCTCCCTCCCTTCCTTTCTTCCTTTTCCTCCCTCCCTCCCTTCCTTCCTTCTCTACTGAGACAGGGTTTCTCTGTGTAACCCTGGCTGTCCTGGAACTTATTTGGGCAGTGGTAGCTCACACACACCTTTAGTCCCAGCACTCACGGGTCAGAGGCAAGCAGATCTGAGTTCAAGGTCAGCCATCATTTTCTCTATGCAATGACGGAGCAAACAGCACTGATGAGTTATCAATGGAGGACACTGGATTGGAAACAGCAGGCCCAGCTCTGGAGAGACCCCTCAGCCCCTCACATCCTCTGAGACCCAGTTACAGAACCGGATTGTCTGAACCCAACTGACTCCCATTCTTCCAAGCAAAACTGTCTGAATGGAGAGCCATTAAAATGTTATAAGCAGCGGAAGCTGGGTGTAGACATTTAGAGAGCTGCTCCAGTCGTGATGAGTAATGGAGGTAAGAAGACGCTTGCTTTTGAAATTTGTTTTTCTATCGTCTCCTGCAACAGTGATTAAATAAAGCACTTAGTGGTTAAATGGCTTGATTCATTCTAATGAGTGTGGATCACTGTGAAGACGGATCCGTTCTCTCTGTCTGGATTGTAGCTTGACAGAGGAGGTTCCTGCTTCCTGAACCAAAGCCTCAATTATTTGTTCATTCATTTTTCTGTACCCAAGAGAATAACCTGGTACATGTGGGAATCTGAGTAGCACTTTTTCTGGCACACCAGAAGGTAGCATAACCCGGACATCACCAGGTCTGGCCAGAGCTATCTGACGCAGCTAAGAGTCACATGGCTTGGCTCCAAGCTGAGTCAGTCTCTCTCTTTCTGTGTGTCTGTCTTTCTGTCTTTATATCTTTCTGTCTGTCTTTCTCTAATTCCCTTCCTTTACTTAAAAAATTCATTATTCTGTACTTTCCTCAGAGGGGTGAGGATTGGCTCAGCCTGTTTTGTGAATGGAGAGAATGACACAGAGAATTCACACCTGGCCTGAGGAGAACATAAACATGGAGAATTTCTGCTGAACAACATGGCTGACATGAACCTGAGGTTGCACAACCAAGAAACTCTGAGCATGGAGCTGAAGACACACGGTCAGGATGGATACCAAAAGAGTCATCTAGTTAGGAGAAACCAAGTTGCTATTGTGGATTTTTAGAAAAAGATTCTAAAATGTATTTATATGTATGTGTGTGCCTGCCTGGGTTTGTGCACACACATGCAAGTGCCTGAGGAGGCCTGAGAGGTTGTTGGATTCCTGGGAACTGGAGTTAACGAGTGGTGTTTAGCCTCCTGATATAGGTTCTGGGAACTGAACCTGGATCCTCTGCAGTAAGTGCTCTTAACTGCTGAGCCATCTCTCCAGACCTGAAAATAATAATAAAAAAATGTAATATAGTTGCTTGTATGGTATATCTCTCTGTCCTACTTTGAGGTAAGAATTTTATATGAAATTACTTTTATTAAAGAAAGCACAATTTGGTAAGCTCCGATCTGGGTTGATAACAGAAATTTTGAAGGTGAAAACTTGCTGTTTCTACCCTGAACAACCAGATAGAATAGTTCTAATTTCTGATGAAGAGAAGCGGAAATTGAAAATCAAAGCAGGAAAGAAGTGAAGGAAAGATATATGATACCCAATGTTAGGTGACAAAGAATATTTAGCCACATATTCTTCAAAACGGCTGCAAATCCAATAAAGACCGAGACGCTGAGAATGATGGATGTGGGCACACATGGGCAAAGATGGATAGGCCAGCTATCAGGAAGTCACTTGGGAATCTCAGGCGCTCGCCGGCTTGCTCTCTGTCTGGTCAGGCACAGCCTTGCCCCATTCCATCGTATGTGATAACACCCATCCTCGGAGGCCTGTCTGAAATACCCGGCTCTCCTGGGGGAATCGCCTCTCTGATGAGTGCTTGTGACACCCATAGCCGGTTCCCTGATGCTGCAATGGTTTGCATAGCCTGTTCGTAGAGCACTGCTTAAGAAACCACGGTGTTTGTTTTTATAGCCCTTGCAAATGCCACAGATGCTTCAAGATGGCACATATTTTGCAAATAATTGTTGGATGGCTTAGTAAGTGGCTCTCATTGTTGTTTAACGCTCCTACCATCTTGCTTTTGGGTTGTAATTTCTAAAGAGCATGCACACACTTATCTAGTTTGCTTGATGGATCCTATTGTAAGCAGGCAGGGCGAGTGATAGCATTCAGTAGAGCTGGGAAAGTTCAATCACTTTCTTCCAAGGCTCTACAGGAGGAGTGATGTAGCTCAGTAGCACTGGCTGTTGTGCAACAAGAAAAAAGTAGTCGGAGATTTTGTGAGATTTTAGAAACACTTCTAGGTCACATCTATAGTCCTCCTAATTACCTTTAATTATGAGCAGATGGCCTTGCTTACTGAGCCAGAAACTATGAAGCCCACATACCTATAGATGGGACTATCTCTCAATGTTATAAACTCACTAATAATAACCTGATAGCACAAAACCACTAAGAGTAACATGAAACTGGAAAATCCATCCGTGTTCTTGTCCCTGCTGTGGGCAATTGACATCGTCAAGATAAACTCCCATTCTGTCACTATCCTCTGAGACAATATAAGGACCATGTTAGAAAAGGGTGGGTACTGGGCCCTAAAGTTGCTGTCTTTGCTTTGGGGTGTGCGAAGCTGCCACAAACTGAAATTTCAAGAAGGAAGTGGAGAAAAAGGGACTAGCAGTTAAAATTGGGAGCTGCTGCTTTTCAGTGTCTACTCTTATCCCTGCCTTCTGATAAGAGGTCTGGCACTTTGTCTAGGAGCACTCGCTTGCTCCACATAGTTTGTCCCCGGGGAGATGGACCTCCTGGAGATAGGCAGTCATGCTGGACAAGTTCCCAGGTATCCATGTGACCACTGCCTGGCCAGGGAGTATCTCTGTCTCTCCAGCCACAGTGATCGGCTTGGTGCTGCATATGAGATCAATGTTCCTCTAATGAACTGTTGGGGCAGAAAGGCATTCCCTCTAGTAGGGATGCTACTAGAAGGTGGATTTAAGCCAGACTTGATCGGAGGTCACTGTGGATTGGTTCTGTCTGAGATAAGCCTTGGGGTTGATGAGTAAGAAGTCGGCCATGGTCTTGGTCTGGTGACCTACTTTGTGTCCCCAGATACAGTTGTATCTAACATCAGTTCTACTTCCTTGGGACTATTCCAGTTTTATAAGCCAATGCTTCTGCAATAAGCTAGCAATCCTCTCTTTCAAGTCAATTGGAGTTATATTTCTGTTTCTTGTTGGCTTTCATGACTCAGAATCCTGACCAAAGCACACAACTTGGGGTGGTGTGGGAGAAGGTGATCTGGAACTTGGGAAAGCATGGCTGAAAAGTTGTTTTGATGGGGTTCTGTACGTCCCAGCATCGAGGTGGGAAAGAGGGAAGGGAGAAAGATTAGAATTCACACACGTCTTAAGAGGATGACGTGGGCGGCAAGTGCGGAGGCAGCAGCGATTGATACAGCTAAACAATCCATGGAAACATCACTTGCTGCCTCTGCAGGTGGGCACGGTGCTGCGAGCGCCGCCGTGCAGGAATGGTTTGCGGAGATGTGCGGCTGATGCTGTCAATTGGAAATTAGAGACAAGGCTAATCGCTGCTGCTTTGCTTGTATCCGAGGAACATTTTGCTACAATCGGAGTGAGACGTGCCCCTGGGATACGAACCCAGGTTTACGTTGTGCAAATATGCACGACTCACTTCCCTGTACCTTTAACATCTAAGAGAGGCGAAGAGAAGGGAGCTACCAAACAACACAGCAAAACTAAATGACTCTGCCAACCAGAGATTCTTCACCTGAGGCCCCTGCTGATGCTTTAGACTCCCCGGCCCCTTGGAATTATGTACAAAAACTGCACCTAAATGAATCTTTCTGAGGAGAGGTTCTGAGGAGGAGAACAAAGGGAATTTATTGAACCTGAACCATGCTGACCAATCAGCTGCTGCCCTGGGTAGATTAAGGCTCGAGAACGAACAACTCCCCTCCAGTCTCCGAGTGAGAAAGCTCTGGGGAGTGGAGCCCCAGGAGCTGAGGCTGCCATAAGGAGGGGGGCAGACATGGCACCATCCGCCTGGCAGGAGGAAGGCGGGACAAACAAGGCATGAAGACACATGGCCCTAGGGACAGACTATGCCGTGTCCTCTGAGTCATGGCCTCTTACCAGTGCCAGGTTCAGGTGGTATGTGACGCTGTGATTCCTTGCTGTGTCCCCTCTTACCATCTATGATAGGCTTCTGGTGTTTGCAGGGCCCTGTGTCCTCTGTTTTGTTTTTCAGAAATAAACTGTAGTTGGTGTCAATTATAATGAACGAATCCAGAAGGAATTACAGAAAAAGAAAATTTGGGCTAATTGTTCTGGGTCCCTTTCAGCAATAAGCACCATTGATTCTTTGATTGACAGGAGCATTTTATGGCTTATCATTAACAGTTTTGGTTTTTTTTTTTTTTAATGTCAAAATGGTGCAGGGTAAAGCACACTATACCCCGGCTCTAAAGCCATGTGATGCTTGTCAACTTAGAAATTGCATTGCCGCCGTTTGAATGGAATTTTCTTAAAGGTGCCTTCATTAGTGTGACCCACTAATGCTCATGTTACGCTTTACAACTCTTTTGTGATAATTTCAGACTTAAATAGCAGCACAAAGAGCTCTCTCAGGTGCCCTTCACTTAGACGTCTGCCTTTGTTCCCTCGTCCCCTCTGGACCCCCGTGCTCGCCTCACCTGTCTGCACACACGCAGTCACTTCTAAAACGCTTGAGAATGAGTATCGGCCTCAGCTGAATTCGAGCCCACACCGCGCCCCAACAGACCCCAGGGTCCACGCCAGTCTCGCTTGCCCTTTACTTTAGCAGCTACGGAGACCTGACACCCCGGTTTCCTGAAACACGCAGCGCTATCTGGTCAGTCTCAGAATCCACCAAGGGCAGTGTGGACACTGGAAAACCTGTACCACTTTAGAAACGCGGTCTCGGCCT
The DNA here is from genome assembly GCF_018167655.1 of Microtus oregoni. NCBI lineage: Eukaryota > Metazoa > Chordata > Mammalia > Rodentia > Cricetidae > Microtus > Microtus oregoni. Next base: position 5,547,582 of record NW_024543221.1, read on the forward strand.
GTAGTTTGTTACCTGTCTGCTGTTCTTCCAGACAGACCCTCTTGTCTGCTTTGCGGCCCTGCTCTTTTGAGTGCAGTCATTCTTTTATTTGCTAGAACCACTTGTCTCTGTTGACCACTCATCTTGAATACTAACCCCCCAACGGGCGCTAGCCCCTGATGATTTTCCTTACTATTCTTTGGAGTGTGTAAAATGCTCTGAAATTCCCAACAGCACCAACAATACACTCAGCAGAGCGTCCTTCTTCCTTTACCCTCTTTCTGTCCTACCCCACCCATCCAGGTATTCCACACCAACATGCCCACCACATCACACGTGTCTTTTTCAGCTGTCCTTCCCACGGTCTCACTTGCACAGAAGAAGCCAGCATGTCTGGGGCCTTTCTCTTGGCCTCTGCTTTTATTCTCCCAGCACCATGATCCGGGCAGTACCCCATTCCATTCTGTAAGCTCTTCCCTCCTCTTTTTGTTGGAACTGCGCGCTGTTCCATTGTCATGTTTGTGTGGCCATAGTCTAATACCAGGGCAGAGAGGTGACTGCTAAGCTCTACTGCTCACTGCTGGGGTTTCCAGTCCACCTGATAGCTACGCTCACCTCTCAGTCTGATCTTACCCTGAAAGCTCTCAGCACAAAGATGGGCCAAGGCCTTGCCTGCCAGAATAACAACACTCTTGATACCTATTGGCTCTGGGAGGGCTGGCTTTAGGACTTGCTAGCCTAGGGAAGGCCAAGCCAAGAGTGCCGATGTAAGATAACACAGAAGGTGGAAAAGCAGAGGTCAGAGAGAAAGACAGAAGGGGTGGGGGGAGAAGGGAGAAAGGGAAGGGAAGCTAGAGACTCAGCATGCTTGAGATGACGGAAGCAGATAGGGACCTGAGACTGTGCTGTGGGATCTCTCTGTGCACCTGGCAGCACGTGCTCAGATCACCTAAATTGTATGAACACCTACAGCTCTGCCTCTGTACCCGTAGGAACACCACGGTCTGCTGGTTTCTGGTGACTGTTGCCTGTTGTGACCGGTGTCTGTGGACGTAGCAGGCCTCCCCAATCCCCTTCTGGAATGAGAAGTGCCCTTGTTGTGTCTGTCGCATTCCAGAGAGCTGGCCTGTCCCCATAGTGATGTTCTGCATGACCTGATGCTGAGCAGGGCAGCAAGTTCCCACATCCTATTCCCGCTGGCTGAGGGGCAAGCAGGGCAGCTGTGTGCACGGGAGGCAGGTGCATGCAAAGGCTGTGTAGCTTGCTCCAGGTCAGCTCGCTGGGTTGTGGTAGGAGGAGGATTTAGCTTTCAGCTGCTGTAGCTGTAGTGACTACAGTCCACGATGCTTTTTGAGGACCACAGAGACGTTTTCACTTTCACTTCCTCTAAAATCGAAAGGAAAGATCGGGTGTGGCGGGTGCACGATTGCAATCTCAGCACCAGGGAGGTGGAGCCAGAAGGGCAATTCTCAGTGTGTAGACTGCCTTGGCGGGTCACTCAGTCTAGGGGTGTAACCCGCCTGGCAGGGTCAGTAATTCCAGGGTCCCGGAGAGGCGCTATCTGGAAGATATGGGCGGGTGAAAAGAAGGACGCCAAGCAGGGTTCTTGTCAAAGTCTCCGTTTATTAGAGTATGGTTACAGCTTATATAGGATGAGGAAGTTGGGGGTGGGGGGGCAGGAGCCTGGGCTCTTGCCGCGTGGTCCACGTCAGTCACGTAGGCCAGGAGGTTACGATAGGTCACCATTCCTCGGCCAGGAGTTCACAAGTTGACACACCTAGTTCTCTATATAGTTTGGAATGTGGGGCGGGTTCCGCTAACAGATAGCTCTCTATTAACAGATAATTGGGTATGGGGTAGGCTCTGCCAATAAAACAATTCTAATTATTGTTAGGGGTGAGTGGGGTTCTCTGCTAACTCTTCATGGCAATGGTTCCTGTAATAATTTTGGGGGAAACGGCTCCTGACATCAGTGAGACCCTGTCTCAGAATTAAATAAGAGAAGGCAACTCCAGTATAATAATAACAAATTATTATACTGAGCTGTGTTTATCTCCGTGTCACTGCAGTGGTAAAGTGTAGCTGCTAGTGTGTTTGAAAGGAGGCAGGCAGAGACAAAACACTATGGTGACATGGCTGGGACTGGGGAGTCTTCCTGTGTGCAGCGTTCTCCTAAGCCAGGGAAAATCGAGATGCTGGAGCCAGAGATGGCTCAGTGGTTAAGAGCATAATATTCTCTTCCCCCCCTCTCTCATCTCTATATTTGTGTGTCTATCTCTCCTCTCCTTGCTCCCTCTCTTCCTCCCTGTTGTCCTTTCTCCATCTCTCCCTCTGTCATCTCTGTCTCTCCCTTTCCCTCTCTGTCTCTTTCTCTTTCCCTCTCTTCTCTCCGCTCTTCCCCTCTCCATTACCATTTCTCCATCTCCCCCTCTCTCCTTCTATTTCCATCTCTGCCTTCCCCCTCTTGCCCTCTCTCCCTCTTTTCCTCTCCTCCTCTCTCCCTCTACCACTTTAGCCCCCTCCCTTCCCTTGGTCGCTCCATCCTGTCTCTAGAAGTATCTATGTTGAAACTGTACTGCTTTGGCAAGTAGAATTTGAGAACACTGAAGGGCTCATTTTAGATTATAAAGAGGGTTCACTGGAAGAATGTTTTTTAAGTTGTTTTTCCCCCAGCGGTTTGTTATTGAAACATCCATTCTTGACAATAGCAAACACAGCCTGAAGAATGAGCAATCATTTGCTGCAAAGAACCCAAATCACCATGTCAGGTAGGGGATGAAGACGTGACTCCGGCGCTAATCAGCCCTGTTGTGTGGTGGAGCATGAAGGGCAATTATGAATATGACTCCACGTGGCTTGATGCTGCAGTTCTCCACATCTCTTTTATTTCCACGAGTTTGTGTGACAAAGGAAACCTGAAGTTAGCTCTACTTAGAGAGGGTCCATCCCCCTGCCTCCATGCCTATGTAAACAGGATATGATAGCTGCCTTGGGCTGGCCTACATGGGGCTTAGTCAGACATGCCATTTTCTCATGTTCCTCCTGGGTGGTTCCCACACATGGGGTGCTGTTTTAGGCTCTTTGGAGATGGGATTTCAGAGTTTCCTGGCCCTCTGAAAAACCAGGGTTTGGGAGGAGTATTTGCACTGAATATTCTACAAGGCTGAATTGCTGATTAGAATTTTCCCTCCTGATTGTAGAAGGTCAGAACACTGCAGATCCAGAGCAGATTATCTTGGGCTGTGCTTAGTTCCCTTATAGTCATCCCTGTCTGACCTCACGTCTCTTTATCAGTCCAACTTTGTAATGTATTCTTACCAATTTCCGCCAATCCCAAAGCTAAGAAAGGCACTGGATGGCATCTGAGGTTTGTAGCAGATATTTCTCCCAGTTGAGTCGTAACTTCCCCACCTATGGCCCCCACCAATGCAAGTGGTAGCTGCGCTCATTTATGGCTTCCTTTTCTTCTGTAACCAGTGACAGCTCATGGAATCACTCTCTTTGAGGAATATGTAATCATCACCCCAAATGTATGCCCCACAACACAGTCGTCACATTCGGCTCAGAATAAACTATCTACTCTCTTTGCAGTGAGAGCTGTGTTTTCCACTTACACCTCTCAATATTAAATCAGTGTGTGTGTGGGGGTTCCCCCAAAGAATAACCCTCCTTTTCACTGAGATTATGATGAACTGTAGCATTTAAGAGACGCTTAAATTGAAAACATTTTACTTCTAGAAACTTCTCAGAGTAAGACCCAAACTTAGTGGAGAGTGAATATAAGAATTCTCTCTGGAATTCTGAGATCTAGTAATAAGCTTAAGGAACTCAACTGAGTTAGAGACTTGTACTCCTCGGAAATATGCCAAACACTTTCTGGGAATACATGGAGGACAGGCTGATTGAATTGAATTGCTGTACATTGCTGGGTCTGCAGCGTAAATGGGTTGGGTCCTATGGACCAGCAAAAAAGGAAATGGTCATGTTTATAGCGTGCTTGTAAATCCATAGGGACCGGATTCCCTGCCCTGTGGGAAGTCCAAGGACCTCCCACCACCTTCCAGGTCTAGTAAGGTGAACATCCAAACAGCCTAGGCTCCCACAAAGCCAGTACATGCAGTAGGATCAAAACCCAGTGCCATTGTTCTTGAGTTCTCTAGTCCTCATTGTCCGCTATGTTCAGTGAGTCCGGTTTTATCCCATGTTTTTTCAGACCCAGGCCAGCTGGCCTTGGTGAGTTCCCGAAAGAACATCCCCATTGTCTGAGGGGGAGTTGATTGGGGGAGGGGAAGGGATATGGGAGGCGGTGGCAGGGAAGAGACAGAAATCTTAAATAAATAAATAAATAAAAATATATATGAAGGTAATCTAAATTAAATTGCCAAATAAATGAGGGAGATAGAACCAGTCCCAACTGGACATCTCTTGTCACCAAATGAAAAAAAAATCCATAGGGAAGGGGGCCAAAGGGACACAAGCATTAAATGGTCCCCAAGGGCACACATAATAAATCCTAATGTGTTCATGGGAAGGAGGGTGTTACCCCTCCTTTCCCTTCCCAGTAATTTTCCACTTAATGGCCATCTCTTCCATACGGGCGTTAAAGTCCAGGGGGAGGGTTGGGTCAGAGCTCCTCCTTCCCTTGGCTCATATGGATTTTTAAAAGATTTATTTTTAAGTGTGTGTGGGGTCTTAGTGTGTGTGCTCACACGCACATGCAAGTGTGGATGCCTGAGGAGTTCAGAGGTCGGGAATCTCCTGGAGTTGGAGTTGGAGGCAGTTGTAAGCTGCCAGTAAGGAACTAGGAACAGAACTCGGGTTTTCAGCAAGAGCAGCAAGCGTTCTTAAGGGCGCTGCCACCTCTCTAGACCCTCATGGGAAATGACTTATAGAAAGGTAATGTGTTTGTCTGACAAGAAAATGCAGATGTGGTCATATGAGATGACAATCTGGAAAGTTCTGAGCTCCCATGAGCATTTCCCACCCGGTGTCTCTCTGTAACTCTTGTAACCCTGAATACCCTGCACTCTGAGATGGAGCTTTGAAACAGGAAAGTCTCTATTATCTAAATGGCTGCCTTCAGTAAACATATTCCCTCCCCATTTCTGTGTCAATTTAGTTCACCGACTGGAGCGGGCACCCAGCGCTACTGTACACAGTCTGACGGGAGAGGAGGGAGCCCACCAAACTCACTCCTTAACGGAAAGTCTTGGTCATATGTATGCTTTGCTCGGTGAGTTTTAAAAATCTATTTTGCATTAACTTTAGACTCATAAAAGATTGCAAAAATAGTGTCTGCCATATCCCTCACCCAGCATTCCCCAAATAAATCTTCATGGCACACTTACTAAAACCAGGATGCTAAGATCAGCTTGACACTATTAATCCATCTATGGGACTCATTCATATTTTGCAAATTGCAGCACGTGTGTCTTCATGATAGTCTAGGATTGCACATGCATTTGTTGCTCTGGCTTCTTGGTCTCATCCAGTCAGCATCCAAGGCATGTTGGAATGGCCAGTTGGTAGTAGCCAGGAAGGCCTGCTTCTCAGAGCCTCACAAAGGCATGTTTCCCTCTAGGATGTCTCTGCTGTGACATATAGACAAATACTATTCATACCGGGAGCACTGTGCTTTCTGAATAGCTAATATTTATCAGAAGCTATCTCTGTGGAAGATGCTTTTAAACAGTATAGCATTTTCAACCCATTTGTCACAGATCTTATCGTACTTTTTAAATTATGTGTATTTGTGAGTTTGGGTGCAGGTTTATGCATGTGAGTGCAGGTGCCCATGGAGACCAAGGGCATTACATCACCCTGGAACTGGAGTTGCGGGTGTTTATGGGTTGCCTGACATAGGTGCTGGAACTGAATTCTGGTCCTCTACAAGAGCAGCGTGCACATACTCTAACTGCAGAGCCTTCTCTCAGCCCTCAACCCATTTTTTTTATATTTATTTTATTTATTATGTATACAATATTCTGTCTGTGTGTATGCCTGCAGGCCAGAAGAGGGCACCAGACCTCTTTACAGATGGTTTTGAGCCACCATGTGGTTGCTGGGAATTGAACTCAGGACCTTTGGAAGAGGAAGCAATGCTCTTAACCACTGAGCCATCTCTCCAGCCCCCCTCAACCCATTTTTAAACCTCACGAAATCCTCTTGAGTTAGGTTTAAGTGTCAGAACCCTTCAGGAGGGGAAAATGGAGTCTAAGACATTCAATTGAGGTTATATCGTTGCTTAGTGTTGTAGTATTTGATGTCTATCTCCAGACCCAAGCAAGGTTTGGGCGAGGTGTGCAGTTGTGGGGGTAGACTCCAGTCTAGGGCATACCATTTCCCAGCTAGCATATCCCCAGCATTGGCACCAGACCTTCCCTGTGCCTTATACTTCCTCTGATGGGCACAGTCTCTCCCCTAAGGTAACAAACACAGTCTGTAAAATATGAGACATAAGGAATCACAGTTCAGCAGTGATGGAGCTGTGTTCACAGAAGAGAAAGTCCTTCCTCTGACCTCCAGGCACTAGCAGATGCTTTTTCTCAGTGCTCCAACAAGAGGTGTTTGCCTTCTCCTGGATGAAGGATGTGGGAGAAGGCCCTTCAGGCAGGAATGAAAGCGCAGAGGGGTGGAAGACAAGGAGCCTCTTTGCCCCACAAAGACCAGGGATGCGATGGAGGGAAATGCATAGGGCAGAGTAGGAGGGAGCCTGGCCTGTGTCCCACAGGTGCAGCAGGGGTGAGCCAAGGTTGAGAGCTTTGTAGAAATCAATCTTTAGGGGAGAGAAACTCTATTTAAAAAGTGGTTATTGAGAGCCCTGCCATCTGGATTATCTGTCAAAAATAAAGTCCGGGGGAGGGGGGCAAGGCCAGAGATGGAGAAGGTCCAGAATGAAGCAGACACTCACACTGCTCATCTTGAGAAAGACAGGGGAATCTGTCTTCATATCCCTCCCTCCCAGGATTCACGGCCTCAGGAGATGAACTGTGGCTCTGAAGGGTAAGTCCTAGCTCTGGTCCGCTCTGGAGTGGACCCAGTGGTTGATGGGAGGAGCAGAAAGCTTCCAAAGGGGGAGGGTAGGGAAAGCGTGGACTAGGGAAGAGAAAAGCCCACTACCTCTGGGGGCCCTGAAGCTCCATTCCCTGGTAATTCTGGTCACTACCTAAGTCACACTAAGACTGAACTCATCTGAGGACTTAGTGGCTGGCTGAAGACTGCCCCACAGCTGTGTTAGTTCACCACTGATGCTCAACCCCTGGGCAAAGGGATGAACATCTATCTGGTCCAGGAATTTGATAGAGTCTCCCCTGAAGGGAGAGAGCCAAGGAATGAATGGATAAGGCCATGCAAAAAGTATCCAAAACTAGGCCAGTTTAGTAAAGGTGTCATGGTGAGTGAAAAAGAGATATACGAGAAAGGACCAAATACATATTAAGAAATGGTTTACTAAAATCAAATGTTTTAACAATCTTATTCATAAAAGCTGAACTTGTTAGTCATAGACTATAATAAAAACGAATAAGGGCTGCCTTCCAGAACTGTTCCTACAAACTCCTTTTGGATCCTGAATGCAGGAGAGAGTGGGCCTGAGAGCCAAGGGATGGGAACCTTAGAACAGATTGCACTGGCTCACCCAGAGATAAGCTCTGGTGAGTAGACCCCAGGTCTGCTGAGGATACAGAATGTGGCCCAGGATTAAAGAGGGTTGGGACCCCTTTAAGGCAGTAGTTCTCAACCTTCCTAATCCTGCAACCCTTGATTACAGTTCCAACCAGAAAATTATTTTCCTTGCTACTTCATAACTGTAATTTTGCTACTATTATGAATCATCATATAAATATCTAATATGCAGGATATCTGTTATGCAACTCCTATGAAAGGGGGTCGTGTCACACAGGTTGGGAATCACCGCTTTGAGGCAAGCTGGAAGTCGGGAGGCAACATGATCCAAGCGGTAGGAGTGAAACCAAATTGGAGGTTGAGACTCGGAAGGACTCTCCAGCCCCCAGGGAGGCTGTGTGGATAAGTGAGGACAGTCAGGGTCACCTACAGCTCCCGAGAAGGGAGGACACTCACACGGTGGCACTGTTGTGACTCTGAGCTGCCGTGTTTTGGTCAGGTGAGTTTGACATGAGAGACGCTGAAGATCAGAGCGTCTCACAGAAGCTCAGGCTGACAGACAGCAGAGCTGGGAAGTGGCCGTGGGTGGGGAAAGGATGCAGTTTTAAACAGGTGCGGAGAGCCGCAAAGATGAGCAGGAAGGAGCAGGGCTGCAGGAGAAGGCGGTGCTGTGACACGGGAAGAAAGTGGCTTCGTTAACAGAACGAGGATGCCAAACTGACAGATCCGGAGGAGGGCGAATAAACACGTATGTGATCACAGTTGGAACTGAGCCCTAGCTGTCACATGTGGCCCAGATGCTTTGTCGGCTTCAAAAGTAGATCAGCTATGGCGGTACACAGCTTCATCCCAGAGCTCAGAGGCAGAGGCAGGTGCATCTCTGTGATCCTGAAGCCATCCTGGTCTACACAGCGACGTCTAGGACCACAGCTACACAGCGAGACTCCATCTCAAAAAAATAAATAAATAAACAATAAAAAGATAAATCATGCATATGCCCTCTATCTATGTGGAAATTCCTGGTCTTATGAGAAAATTAGGACAACTTTAAGTAGCGGTCCAAGGCAGAAAATGGAAGCTGGAGTCATGAGAGGGGCAACGACGTCTTCTGAGAGTGTAGAGCAGGGATAAGTCCCCATCAGCCACAGGGATTAGGGAGGCCGCATGGAGCAATTGAGTTAGAACCCAAAAAATAGGTAGGATTTGGAGCGATCAGCAGGAGGGTGCTCCGGAGGCTTTGTTAGAAGATCTCATTGACTTATTTTTAGGAAAGTTTACAGGAAGGGAAGAAACAGGAGAGGATGCTAGTCTAGGCCGTAACTCACAGCCGTTGAAGGCTCTTGAGCGGAGACCGTCACCTTCAGAGGGCAGGGCAGAAGGAGAAGGCAAAGTCCAGTGGGTTGATATCACGTGGCAGAGCAGGAGGCCTCGCCAGGGTGGAGGCTGGAGAGAGTGGAGCAGGGGCTGAAGGTTAAGGAAAGGGAATGCTCACGAGATGAGTTAGGAAGCTGAGGACAGCCGCAAGAGCCCAACAGCCCTCTTCCAATCCCCAGTGAACCTTTGAGGAACGGAGAAAGGTTCAGCTGTCCTCTTTAGGGCAAATTCAACGGTGCTGAACATGTCATTTAGGCTAATTAGCTTGGGTTTCCTTGCCATCCAAAATGTTCTTTCCATTCATGGGAATGGAACCCAGGGCCAACCACAGGCAAAGCAAGGTCTCAGAGCCCCCTACGCCCTCGCTGAGTCCAAGCTTCCCTGTTCCTCAGTGCAGCTATGAGCCCTGATAAAATGCAATTCCTTTTCTCTGCACACAGCTAGCTGGAGAGCCTAGAAACCCATCCAATTATTTTGTCATTTTTATCCAGCGAAAACCTTTGCCATGATACAACAAAATTTGGCTTCCAATGACTTCAAAGAAGGCTGGGCCACCACCTTGTCCACCACAAATGGATGTGAGTACAGACAGCAAGAGAAGGATGTATTTAGCAAGCCCTTGAAAAAGTACAAGTCTCACGAGTCACAGATCATGTTCACCTGTGACACAAATAATAAGAAAATAATTTTATCCCCAGCAAGTAATGATCATGTGCTCTCTTTTCTGAATATAATTGAGAGCTTCTTTTATTTTAATTTTGAACATATAGGTCAAAGAGCAAGGAAAGCGAGGCTTGGGACTTGCGCTAGTTTTGTTTATTACCCTGACAAGGAGAGAGAGAAAGAAGAAAATATCCATTTCAAGAGGTCACAGCATCACAAGCATCCCCATGGCTGGATGTATTGTTCCCTTATGCCAGAAACAAAAGGGGCTCCTAGTCATCCCCGCTCCCTAACTGCCTAATCGAGAGACTAGTCTATGTTCCCTCCTGCTGCAACTGGGGACTAGGTCACATCACAGTTACCTTCGCTAGTCGGGTGTCATAGACAGGACTCAGGAACTTCCCAGGCTGGCGAGTCCTGCACCCAGCTCACTCGTTACTGACAGAAGGAAAGTGTGTGTCTCTGGACTGATAGGCAGGAGACACCACGGCAGGGCTGGTCTCCAGAGTGCCTGGTGGGGACCTCAGGCTGCACTGTCTCCTATAGCAGCATATGCTAAGAGCACATCGCAAGGGGAGGGGAGGGGGGATGTCACAAGGTGAGAAAGAAGCCAGAGACTGAGCTAAAGAAGCCAGACTTGCCATGTAATAACCATCATAAGTATTCAGCCTGGAGAGACCTAACCCACCCCTCAGGACTCACACTGGCCTCCTGCAAGGGTGACATGCCTAATGACCTAATTACCTCCCACTAGGACCTACTTCTTAGAGGTTCCATCACTCCTAACAGGGGACCCAGCTTCTAGTATGTAAACCTTTAGGTCACAAAGCATACCCAAGCTGTACCCAGGAATAAAGGCAGAGGACCCATGTAGACTCGCAGCACAGACACTCAAGCTACTGCAGCCAGCAGCAGCCCTTCTGGAAGAGAATGTTTGGGAAGGAACCGGCGAAGAGAGAAACTGTCTGAGTTGGAAGCCAGGTGACCTTCGTCAAACAGTTCATCTTCTCTCGGGGTCTCAGTTTCCTCAGGTGTGGATGGAGGATATTGACTTGCAGTTTACTGAGTTCCGTGTCTTGTATGTTCCATCTTCACTATCTCGAGTTGGATCATCACAAACTGACCCCCTGAAGACAGACATGTGTCTTTCATCTGAGCGCTAGGTTGGCTTGCCACAAAGAGCATGTCTTCTTCTTCTTTCCGTTGGCACACTCACCCCATGCTCCCTAAGGGCCATTGTGCCATCCAAGGTCAGTCACTTTTGCCTACCTATCGTGTTAGTGTTAAGCTCATCTCAACAGATCTCGTTTGACTAAAAAGCTGTGAAGCTAGAATGTTGGGTATTTGGTGACTGCAGGATCTTTTAAGCTAAAAAGTCTTTCTAGGCTTCCCCCAAGCCCCCCTGAAGAGGTTGTATTGTATTCATATAGATAGTGTGCCCCAGAGGGTCATTGTTGTGTTTCCAGAAAAGAGATGAACTTTTTTTCTAACTTGAGTCTTAATTTAAAAACACTAAACAATGATCTTGAGCCTGGGTCTTCCTTCTGCTTCCCAACAACCCCACTTACATACTCAAGGTCCAGAAGGATGAAACCAAGGCCATCGTGGGGATAAACCAAACATGGTTTCTAGTGTCTAGGTGTTTCACCTGTCTATATTTGTGGCCCTTCCTCACAGAACCAGAATCTACAGACAGGATGCGAAAGAGCAAAAGGCCAGAGGACAAATATTTGAATCGTGAATGGCCATGGGTTCAGTGAGGTTGGCTTACCTAAGGAAAATTCATGTAGCCTCTTGGCAACAATCAAGGCTATAAGAGCAGTACACATGTGACAGACGGACATCCTGGTCTTTGGGCTCTTGATGTCTTGCTGTCTCCTGGGTCAAAATGCACTTTGAAACACAAAACTATTCAAGCCAATGTTTATCTTCCAAATAAAGAACTGACCGATGATGTTGAAAAACTAGTATTACTGAGAGAACTTTCCTCCCCAATTCTTATCTAAAACACAGTGTTTATATACATTGAGTCAGCTGACAGGGTGACAGCTCCCACGTGCTCCTGACCCATGACTGCCGCAGGATGCCATCGCCATGGCTCAGTTAACAGCCATTGCAATGTCTACTCTTGTGTGTCCCTCTTCCCGCATCCCCACCCCACCCTCTTCTATTTCACATAGGACACAGGAATCTTGATCATTAGGCGTAGCCATGAATGGGACCGTGACATTTGCTACTACATAATTCATGCAGATGGCAAGGTCACCAGAGCTTTGAGAGGTTATTTTGGGAGAGTGGCTTTCTGCAATTCAAATGCAGGAGTAAATGTCAATTCTGATATAGTAAAAATTCGTATAGCAGAGATTGCTTCTAACTACAAACCGGGAGGCGGGGTAGGCTGGCTTCTCTGAGATCATTGTGTTTTACTTCCTGTATAATGAAGGGTTCAGTTCCTTCTTAAAAGCAAATACACACTGAGATAAAAGGAACAGATAGGTAAGCAATCAGGAGAAGTAACTTAGAAGAGGACAGAGTCTGTCTCAGTGAAACAAGTAGGTTTCAGGTTTGTCTTGTAACATATACTAGTGATACTGAGGGCCACATGACCGTAGTATGTTGGTCACATATTGGTCAGGGGTTACATAAAGCATCCCGTTGCTCCGATGTCACTCGTTCGGTTGGCACAGAAAATCAGTGTGTAGAGGGAGTCCTGGGAATATTCTACCTCATTTGGACTTCACTGAAGCTAGTCTTTGAAATATGAGTGGGTTCTTCCTTCATAGCTGAGCTCAATGTTATGAGAGCCCTAAGCCATGCACACCATTAGACGGACCATTACCTCTCTGTGAGAGTGGGGTTCCCTGTTGGCTTTGTACCAAGGCTGCATCAGGAGAAAGTAGTTTAACCTCGCGCTTCCAGCTCTGAAGTGTGTCTCAGAAGGAAGCACAGTGGACTCTGCAGTCATGTTGGTGATGGGAAGGAATCAGAACCCAAGGCTTCCACTGTAGGGTGGAGACCTGGGCACAGGTGGCACAGGTTGGTGATGATCAGAAAGAGGGAGAATGAGTGGGATGGTGTAGGCAGTGTGAGGGGCACTACTGAGGCCCTCTGCGTATCCAAATGGAGCTATGATATGAGCTAGCAATCCTACTACTGAGTGGCTGGGGTAGGTTTGCGGAAGAGGCCTTGCCCTCCATGTTTGCTGCAGCTCTATTCAAGAGTCGAGCTTTACAATCAACCTACAGGTGAACAGCTAGGGGAAAATGCACTTTGTATGCACAAGGGGATACTAGTCACTCTTTTTTTGTTTTGTTTTGTTTTTTGGTTTTCTCGAGACAGGATTTCTTTGTAGTTTTTGGAGCCTGTCTTGGAACTAGCTCTTGTAGACCAGGCTGACCTCAAACTCTTCCGAGTGCTGGGATTAAAGGCATGCGCCACCACCGCCCGGCCCTACTATTCACTCTTAAGATGGAGATTCTGTCATTTATGACAACATGGATGAATCTGGAAAGGACATTTATGCTGAGAGAATTTAGCTAGACTCAGACAGATACATGCTATAAGATCTTACTTATAAATCTAAATAAAATGTAGAATCTAAAATGTGATGGTTTCAAAAACAGTAAAAGGGCAGTTTACTAGTGACTTGGGACATGGTGGCTGAAGAGACAAACTTTCCATCAGCAGGAAAAAGGTAGGGACACCTGCTCTACATCGTGGTGACAACAGATAGTACCAAAGGGTTTAATATTTCAAAATTATTAAGAGCAGATTTTTAAATGTTACTATCCCCTAAAGAAGTATGTGAGGGTAGCACAGAGGTTAAACACCCCAATTTTAGGGACCACGCAGCGTGTGCTCCTGTCCACACATCCTGATGCCACACTTGCTTTTGTCAGTTAGAAAACAAATCAGGCTGGAGAGACAGCTCTGAGGTTAAGAGCACCGACTGTTCTTCAGAGGACCCGGGTTCCCAACACCCACATGGCAGCTCACAACTGCCTGTAATCCCAGCTCCAGGGGATCCAACAGACACACATGCAAGACAAAACACCAGTGCACATAAAATAAAAAGAAAATCAATTTTTAAAAAAGAAAACAAATCAGTAGGACTAATGGTCACTATCTGACGAGAGCTTCTGATTGTTTTTTTCCTTCAGTGAGTGACAACATGGGAGTATACAGGTCAATCCTACAAACCAATGTCTGGTCAATGCAGTGTGGCGCTGGAAGGTGAATCCCAGTGCATTTATCTGTGCTGCCTTCTTTCCTCCCTCCCTCCCTTCCTTCCTTCCTCCCTCCCTCCCTCCCTCCCTCCCTTCTTTCCTTCCTCCTCCCTTCCTTTTTTTGGGGTGGTGGGGGAGGGCAGGAATGACAAATTTACTTAACATGCTTTTTCATGGCCATAGTCTTCAGATTTGTTGCCAGGAGGTGGTAGAAGATGTCTTTAATCCCAGTACTTGAGAGGCAGAGCAGGCAGATCTCTGAGTTTGAGGTCAGCCTGGTCTACAGAGCAAGTTCCAGGACAGCCAAGACTACACAGAGAAACACTGACTACCACTCCCCAAAAGAGAGTCTTCTGATTTAATGCCCAAAGGTTTATAATAAGCCTAAACCCGATTTTACCATTGGTTTTAGTGATGTATGGGCAACCATACAGATACAAGGTTGAAGGAAAAGGATACAATCTAACAGTGATAGGCTGAGGTGGGATAGTTCAGGGAGGTGGTCTGTGGAGGCCATCCATGACCTCTTTGGACAGTGTTTCCTTTGGAGTGGGTGACTGGACTATTCTGGAATGGGAGGTCTTGGAACCTACAATCAAGCATGGTATATCAGAGAATTGTATCACAGGTGACTCAGAAATCCAGAGAAAATGAGGGTAATATCCCATGTTTAATCTTTCATTCTCATTTATATTCTCTCTCTCTCTCTCTCTCTCTCTCTCTCTCTCTCTCTCTCTCTGTGTGTGTGTGTGTGTGTGTGTGTGTGTGTGATTGTGTGTACTTGAATGAACCAGTTCTCTCCTTTAACTATGTGGGTCCCAGGGACTGAATTCTGGTGGTCAGGCCAAGCAAAGAGCGCATTTTACCTATTGGTTCTTCCCGCCTATTAGTTTTATAGGTATCATTGAAGAGAACAGGTTTTGTTTCTGCTCCCTGAGTTGGTGTCTGTAGGCCTTTCTGAGGATCACCTTCCCAGCCAGTCACGGAGTAAAAAGTAAAGAAAGGTATACAGAAATACAGAAAGATAAAAGCCCAGGTGGTCAGTATAATTTAAGATAAAAATAGCTGGCTAGAAACAAGTCATGTGAAGGCTGGTCATTCAGAAGTAATAAGCCTCCATGTGATTTATTTGGGAGCTAGGTAGAGGGTCCCTCAAAAAGCCAAAAGAGTAAAAATATCCCCCAACAGCTACTGGCCCTGGTTTCCTCAGATCCCCAGTGTCAATACTGTGCTGTTTCTTATGCCCAGAGTCTCTGGTCATCTGAAGATCAGAATCTGAGAAAGCAGGCCTTTCCCGAGGCTCGCAGGAGATTTGAATTCGAAGCATCATCATCGCATACACACAGTCGGTGCCTAAAACTGCTTGCTGATGCTGGCCATATGGTCACATCTACACCCTTCCTAGAAATGTGGGCCAATTCGGCCAACTCAGAATGTCCATTAGGCCCATAGTTACCTACAGTCTTCTTTTTGTTTTTAACACTTTACGTTTTGCTTATCTATTTATTTTTGACTCATGAATAATTATAGATATTGGTTGTGTGCAGAACAGTGTTTTGGCATGTGTCTACAGTATGCAATGACCATGTCTAGCCAGTTCATATAGCTACCCATACTCATTTTCCTGGTGAGAGTCCCGAAAGGTCTAATCTCCCTGCAATTTGCAAATGACAATATACCATTATTAATCTTGGTTACTGTGTTGTGGGATAGAACTATTGTGTCAAGAGGTAATGATACCATAGGTATCAGAAAATGCAATAAAATGATTTCAAGGCATTAAAACAGTTTCAGCCTAAATTGTTTCAACACATCACTTCGCATCCTTGGATTTGGGTTTTCCTCTGGGAAAGCTGACAGCGGCAGGATTGCTCTATGTGGGGGATCACATATCAGCAGTCCAATACAGGTAACTCTCTGCTAACACGGACCCCATCTGCTTCATCGGTTCTGCGTTAACATGCCTTCCTGCGGCTGGGATCGGTGGCCTGGTTTATAAACCAATTTCTTCATCTGAGTGTTGCTTTCTCTAGGAACGCATTAGCGCTTCATCTTCCCGTTGCAATATCGCCACCTAGTGTCCATAAGTACCAACTGCAAGGCCATGAATCCCTTTCTCACCACCAGGTGTGGGGTGAGGAGATGGGATGGGGTTCAATGTTCGAGGTTTAAGTGGGGTCTTGATGAGAGATGGCAAACAAAGAAGGAGGGTTATTGGGTGAGAGGTGCCCCCTCTTTTCACACACTCTGCCCCGAGGAGATAAGGTTAGCACTCAGATTGAGAAACCGGGGGAGGGGCAGGTCTCTACTCAGAAGTTGCTGAGTAACTCAATTTAGGGCCCTAGAATGGTAGCAGGAGAGTTCAGTATCAGCAAGGTGTTTTCTAGGACATCGAGTATCTCTGGCATAAGCACAGGTGGAGACTATTCATAGTTACAGTCCTAAAGGTACCACGAACACCCCCTTGTCTGTGGCCTATAGCGACAGGAGTTCCCATCCGTGGCTCTCCTGGGTAGTCTCCTCATCTCTCTCGAGTTTGTTATGGATCCTTCTACAGTAGGATCCATATGCATGGGGCTCCCATGAAGAAGGAAGTGGAGAGCTTTATCAGGATGCTGGGTATCCTATCTGCCCAACCCAAGAGACCGTGGTGGTGGAAAGGGCCTCCTTACTGGGGGGGGGGGGGACTGTCTACATGATGAGCTTGATATAAGGCCCTTGTGGCAGGAAGAGGCTGGGACAGCAGTGAGTGGCGTGGGCAAGGCACTGTACACAATCAATTGGGGACTCATTGTACACAAAAATATCTGAGAATTTCATAAAAGCAGTCACACCCAGGGGCTTTTTCTGTCCTTTGCCTCTGCTCCAGATTCCATAACTAACCTGGAAAGGCCATGGTGGGGCAGAGAGTAAGCATCCACCACTACTTACCAGGTCAAGGTCACCTGATCTGACCATGAGGAATGAAACCAGGCTCGGGTTGGAGGAGCCACAGCAAGACTGAGGCTGTGACAATTTTATTGAGAACAATCAGATTTTTTTTATACCTTTATCAGAAACAGAATATAATGGCAATTTCCAGGATCAATACAGTTGTAGTTACCAAGATACAATTAACTTTGCAAGCTAAACCGGGTATGCAAGATTAATGTCTAAGACCAATTGTCCTGTCAAGTTTCCACGCTTCCTTGACTCCTAAGGGAACACACAGAGAGACACAAGTGGTCTGAACGCTTCACTGCCTGAAGGTACATGAGTCTCTCAGGAACTGGAAGGAACATGTACCCCAGGAGCCATGGACTCTGTGGTAGTTTGAATGTCATTAAATTTCATAGGGAGTGGGACTCTTAGGAGGTGTGACTTTGTTGGAGTGGATATGGCCTTATTGTAGGAACGGTGTCACTGTGGGGGCGGGCTTTGAAATTTCCTATGCTCAGGATACTGCCCAGTGTCTCAGTCAACTTCCTGTTACCTGCAAGATGTAGCACTCTCAGCTCCAGCACCATGTCTGCCTGCTCACCACCATGCTCCCATCATGATGATAATGAACTGAACCTCTGAGACTGTAAGTGAGCTACCCCAATTAAATGTTTTCTTTATAAGAGTTGCCAAGGTCATGATGTTTCTTCATCACAGTAAAAACCCTAAGATAGACTCTAACCTGCAAAACCTATCTAACATGCCTCTCAAGGCAGCTAGGCCACCAACACCATGTTCCCTCTAATAGAAAATTAGCAAACAGGAGTCTACTACTGAGCAAGGCCCAGAATGGAGAAATTGAGGATGGGAGACTGGAGTGTTGATGCTAGATTGGATATTTTATTCCCAGAAAGGTATCTGAGTCTAATGGTACTTTATAGAATGAGGAAACTGTTTATAAGTTATTTCCAATGGCTGTTGTATAAAATATTAACACAAGGTAGAGCTGTTTAACATCTCTTATGGAAGAACTGATTTTTTGGAGTTGATCTTGTATCCTGCCACATTACCAAAGGTGTTTATCAGCTGTAGGAGTTCTTTGGTAGAGCTTTTGGGGTCGCTTATGTATACTATCATATCATCTGCAAATAACGAAAGCTTAACTTCTTCCTTTCCAATACGAATCCCCTTGATCCCCTTATGTTGTCTTATTGCTATTGCTAGAACTTCAAGCACTATATTGAAGAGGTATGGAGAGAGTGGACAGCCTTGTCGTGTTCCTGATTTTAGTGGGATGGCTTTGAGTTTTTCTCCGTTTAATTTAATGTTAGCTGTCGGCTTGCTGTAAATAGCTTTTATTAGATTTAGGTATGACCCTTGTATCCCTAATCTCTCCAAGACCTTTATCATAAAGGGGTGTTGAATTTTGTCAAATGCTTTTTTCAGCATCTAATGAAATGATCATATGGTTTTTTTTCTTTCAGTTTATTTATATGGTGGATTACATTGATAGATTTGCGTATGTTGAACCAGCCCTGCATCTCTGGGATGAAGCCTACTTGATCATAATGGATAATTTTTCTAATGTGTTCTTGGATTCGGTTTGCCAGTATTTTATTGAGAATTTTTGCATCGATGTTCATGAGTGATATAGGCCTGCAATTCTCTTTCTTGGTTGGGTCTTTGTGTGGTTTTGGTATCAGGGTAACTGTAGCTTCATAAAAGGAATTTGGCAATGACTCTTCTGTTTCTATATTGTGAAATACATTAAGGAGTATAGGTATTAGCTCTTCTTGGAAGTTCTGGTAGAATTCTGCATTGAAACCATCTGGTCCTGGGCTTTTTTTGGAAGGGAGATTTTTGATAACAGTTTCTAGTTCTTTGCAACTAACAGGTCTATTTAGATCATTCACCTGGTCTTGGTTTAGCTTTGGTATATGGTACTTATCTAAAAAAATGTCCATTTCTTTTGCATTTTCCAGTTTTGTGGCATACAGGCTATTGTAGTAAGATCTAATGAGTCTCTGAATTTCCTCTGTGTCTGTGGTTATGTCCCCCTTTTCATTTCTGATCTTATTTATTTGCATGTTCTCTCTCTGTTGTTTAATTAGTTTGGATAGGGGTTTGTCGATCTTGTTGATTTTCTCCAAGAACCAGCTTTTTGTTTCATTGATTCTTTGGACTGTTTTCTGTGTTTCTATTTTGTTGATTTCAGCCCTCAGTTTGATTATTTCCAGTCTTCTACTCCTCCTGGGCGCGTCTGCTTCTTTTTTTTTCTAGAGCTTTCAGGTGTGCTGTTAAGTCCCCAATGTATACTTTCTCTGTTTTCTTTAGGTGGGCACTTAGTGCTATGAACTTTCCTCTTAGCACTGCTTTCATTGTGTCCCGTAGGTTTGAGTATGTTGTCTCTTTATTTTCATTAAATTCAAGGAAGACTTTTATTTCTTTCTTGACCCAGGTGTGGTTCAATAGTTGACTGTTCAGTTTCCATGAGTTTGTCGGCTTTCTGGGGGTAGCATTGTTGTTGCCTTCTAACTTTAATCCGTGGTGATCTGATAAGACACAGGTGGACACTGATATTGTTTTGTATCTGTGGAGGTTTCCTTTGTTACCGAATATGTGGTCAATTTTCGAGAAGGTTCCATGAGCTGCAGAGAAGAAGGTATATTCTTTCCTATTTGGGTGGAGTGTTCTATAGATGTCTGTTAAGTCCATTTGCTTCATTACCTCCAATAATTCTCTTAATTCTCTAGTAGGTTTCTATCTGATTGACCTGTCCATTGGAGAGAGAGGTGTGTTGAAGTCTCCTACTACTAGTGTGTGTGGTTTGATGTCTGCCTTGAGTTCTAGTAAAATTTCTTTTTTTTTTCCCACACACTATGAATTTCTTTAATGGTGGTATCTGTACAAATGATGTCAGGACAGGACAGCAAATTCACAGTGGACATGGCTAGCAGACAGATGTGAATGAATAAAGAGTTCACACTGCTCCCATGCTGTAGCTGCTTCCCACAGCTCTAGGTCACCTCCTCCTCCAACTCACCCTCCTCCTCAGCTGTGGCACCCTGGTACTGCTGGTACTCAGACACCAGGTCGTTCACGTTGCTCTCAGCCTGGGTGAACTCCATCTCATCCATGCCCTCACCCGTGTACCAGTGCAGGAAGGCCTTGCGTGGGAACATGGCTGTGAACAGCTCCTAGATGGCAGTGCTGTTGCCGATGAAGGTGGCGGACGTTTTTAGACCCTGAGGTGGAATGTCGCAGACAGCTGTTTTCACGTTGTTGGGGATCCACTCAACAAAGTAGCTGCTGTTCTTGTTCTGGACGTTAAGCATCTGTTCGTCCACCTCCTTCATAGACATGCGGCCCCTGAAGACGGCAGCCACCGTCAAGTAGCGCCCATGGCGGGGATCACAGGCGGTCATCATGTTCTTGGCATCATGTTCTTGGCATCTGCTGAGTGAGCTCAGGAACTGTCAGGGCCCGGTACTGCTGGCTGCCCAGGCTGGTCAAGGGGGCAAAGCCAGGCATGAAGAAGTGCAGGCCAGGGAAGGGCACCATATTTACAGCCAGCTTCCGCAGGTCAGCATTTAGCTGGCCAGGGAATCGCAGGCATGTGGTGACCTCACTCATGGTGGCGGACACTAGATGGTTCAGGTCACCATAAGTAGGTGTGGTCAGCTTTAGGGTTCTGAAGCAGATGTCATAGAGTGCTTCGTTATCAATGCAATAGGTCTCATCAGTGTTTTCAACGAGCTGGTGCACTGAAAGGGTGGCATTGTAAGGTTCAACCACTGTGTCCGACACCTTGGGGGAAGGGACCACACTGAAGGTGTTCATGATTCTGTCCGGGTTCTCCTCCCGGATCTTGCTGATAAGGAGCGTACCCATCCCAGAACCAGTCCCCCCGCCCAGGGAGTGGGTTAGCTGGAAGCCCTGCAGGCAATCACAGCTCTCGGCTTCCTTTCTCACAACGTCCAACACCGAGTCAACCAGCTCTGTGCCTTCTGTGTAGTGCCCCTTGGCCCAGTTGTTCCCAGCCCCACTCTGACCAAAGACGAAGTTATCAGGTCTGAAGATCTGCCCGAAGGGCCCGGAGCACATTGAGTCCATGGTGCCGGGCTCCAAGTCCACAAGCACGGCAGGGGGCACATACTTGCCACCGGTGGCCTCGTTGTAGTACATGTTGATATGCTCCAGCTGGAGGTCGCTATCTCCGTGGTATGTGCCGGTGGGATCAATGCCATGCTCGTTGTTGATCACCTCCCAGAACTTGGCGCCAATCTGGTTGCCGTACTGCCCAGCCTGCAGGTGCACAATCTCCCTCATGGTGGCGGCGACTGCGGAGCGACTGTAGAGCACGAACAAACAGGGAGGAGCAGGCGCACAGAGTGCTCTAGTAATATTTCTTTTACGTAAGTGGGTGCTTTTATATTAGGGGCGTAGATATTCAGGATTGAGACTTCATCCTGA
Organism: Microtus oregoni; assembly: GCF_018167655.1. Classification (NCBI taxonomy): domain Eukaryota; kingdom Metazoa; phylum Chordata; class Mammalia; order Rodentia; family Cricetidae; genus Microtus; species Microtus oregoni. The sequence goes on from NW_024543221.1 coordinate 5,568,839, forward strand.
TGAATTGTTCCTGTTATGAGTATAAAGTGTCCATCTCAATCTCTTCTGATTGATTTTAGTTTGAAGTCAGTTTTGTTAGAAATTAGTATGGCCACACCTGCTTTTTGCTTAGGACCATTTGCTTGAAACACCTTTTCCCAACCTTTAACTCTGAGTAGATGCCTGTCTTTGTGGTTGAGATATGTTTCTTGCAAACAGCAGAATGTTGGATCCTGTTTTCGTATCCAATCTCTTAGCCTGTGCCTTTTTATAGGTGAATTGAGACCATTAATATTAAGTGATATTAATGACCAGTGGTTGTTTACTCCGGTTATTCTTATTGTTTTTGGTAGTAGAGTTTGTGTGTCTCCCTTCTTTGAGTTGTGCTGGTGAAGTATCGCTAGATGCCCGAGTTATTGTAGGCAGTTTTGGCAATGTTGGATTCCTTGGGTGGTGATTTTCCTTCTATTACTTTCTGTAAGGCTGTATTTGTGGCTACGTATTGTTTGAATTTATTCTTATCTTGGAATGTCTTGTTTTCTCCATTGATAGTGAACAATAGCTTGGCTGGGTATAGTAGTTTGGGTTTGCATCCATGGTCTCTTAGCTTCTGAAGTACTTCTATCCAGGACCTTCTGGCTTTCATGGTTTCCATAGAGAAGTCAGGTGTAAGTCTGATTGGTTTACCTTTATAAGTTACTTGCCCTTTTTCCTTTGCAGCTCTTAATATTCTTTCTTTAACCTGTATATTTTGTGTTTTGATTATTATATGGCAAGGGGATGCTTTTCTTTGATCCAGTCTGTTTGATGTTCTGTATGCTTCTTGAATATTCAAAGGAATATCTTTCTTTATGTTGGGAAAGTTTTCTTCCATGATTTTGTTAAAAATATTTTCTGGGCCTTTGAGCTGTGACTCTTCTCCTTCTTCTATTCCTATTATTCTTAGGTTTGGTCTTTTTATTGTGTCCCATATTTCCTGAATGTTTTGTGATGAGAATTTGTTGGCTTTGCTGTTTTCTTTGATCAGTGCATTTATTTTCTCTATGGTGTCTTCAGAATCTGAGATTCTTTCTTCTATCTCTTGTATTCTATTGATTATCCTTGTTTCTGTAGGCTCTGCTCTTTGACCTAGATTTTCCATATCCAGCTGTTCCTCAGTTTGTGTTTTTTTCCTTGCTTCCCTTTCAGTTTTCAATTCTTGAACTGTTTCCATTACCTGTTTGATCGTTTTTTTCTTGTTTTCCCAGGGTATCATGAACGTATTTATTCATTTCTTCAAACTTTTTGTTATACTTCTCATCCATTTCTATAAGGGCATTTTCACATGTTGTTTAAGGGACTCTATTGCTTTCATAAAGTCAATTTTTTTTCCACTTCTTCTGTGTTAGGGTGTTCAAGTCCTTCAGTTGTAAGATCATTGGGTTCTGGTGTTTCCATGTTGTTTTTCAGATTGTTGGGTGAATTCTTGCCTTGGCGCCTGCCCATCTCCTCCTATCGATGCTATCTAAGGGGTCTTTTAAAACAGGATCAGGTTTTCCTGCTGGCCAGGGGCTCCGCTTACAAAATGCCCTCGCTCCGTTTCCTGGCTCCTGCCGGGCCAAGATCCCTTTCACCGCTCAGAAGGGTCTTCAGGACCAGGACCAGGCTCCCCGTTCGCCAGGGACCTCGCCAACAAAAGGCCTACCTCTTTGATTTAATCGTTGTGGGGCGATCTGCTCTCGGTGTTGCACGCCCTTCGAGCACAGTCACCCACTTGCTTCATTTTCCTGTTGCAATGGCTTTGGGACTCCTCACTTGGAGTTCTATGGTAACTTATAAAAACAAGGATCACCCGTTCCAAGGGGTAAGAGTTCCTCAAGGTGGGAAACATGGCCGCAAGCAACAGACATGGCTGCCGGAGTGGAAGTTCAGCAACTGTTCTTGATAATACATTTTGATTTTTCTCAGAAGCATTCTTTACTTTATGGTTTGTTTCTGAGATTAGAGGGATGTTCATTTGTGTTTTCCATTGCTGTAACAAATCACGTCCCCATAAACTCATTGCCATTAGTCACATATGGCCTTAATTTCCCTATCTGTCCTTCTGGCCCTATACACTAGACCGACCCATCTTGTACTTTATTTTTACCTGAGATAAAGTTCCAATACCTAGAAGCTGATATTTACATCCTGAAGAAGTCAGCCTTGATGCCAAGATTTTTGTTGAAATTATTGTTACACCCATGCCCGTGCCTAGTTTAACAGTAGAGAAATCGAGCTACACATAAGCAAGCAAGCAAGTGACCGTGCAAGCATTCCTTTTTCAAACTCTTGACTGTGAGTGTGGGGCTCTTGAAGTTCCTGCCTTGATTTTCCCACAATAATAGACTGTAGAATTATAAACTGAAATAAAACTTCTTTCTCCCCCAAGTTGCTTTTATCCAGGGTGTTTTATCACAGCAATAAAAGTTGAACCAGGACAGTAGACTGACCCCAGGGGCAGCCTCCCCCATCTCTCCATAGCACAAAGCCTGCTCTATGCACTACGGTATGGTTCGCGAGTCAGGCAAGTGGCTGAAGATTGAAACACACACACACACACACACACAGACATGGGTAACGCTAAGAATGCTCCAAGAATGTCTACTTTATTGTGTTCCAGGGCAGCTTATATAGGGTCTCTTTGACAAATGGACATGCCCTAACTCTCAGCTGCAAGTCTACCAGAAACCACTCCCCTGCCATCAGGAACTCCTGAGGGTCTCGTGTTCAGAGCAGCTGCAAAACAAGCTGTTTGCTTAGATCAGCTGCAAGCATAGGAAAACAAGTTGTTTACTCTGGCAGACAGGGGGTCACAGAAAATTCAGAGTCTGGGGGTCCACTGTTCCCAACACCCCCAATTATCTGGTCAACACACTAGTTGGGTTAGGGAGTAGTATAAATCCATTCTTTGCTCAGTAGTATATATCTGTGGCTTTGAGTATAAAAACCATGCTGTACAAGAAGGATCAGAAAGATGCAAAGAATCTTTACATGTTAGAATAGGCTCCTGCTTGGTTTATTCACTGACTGCTCCCTCAGTGTTGAGTGCTTGGCAAACAAAATAAGCAATGTAAACAAACGAAGCATTGTCTCACTTCATCTATTTTACAATAGTGAGCCAGAGAGGACTAAGGAATTAAAGCAACTCTAGGGTTGACAACACTCATGTGGATGAGATGGGATCATCTGGGACTGTCTGAAGAGCGGCCCTGTATAAGCAAGGTTTCTACTGCAGTAGTCCAGGTGCTGTTTGAACAGGCACATTGGTCTCTAACGACAGTGTGATATCTCCCAACATTCCTCAAAGAGCAGGCAGACTGAAACTTAGGTCCAGTGTGTCTGAGTCTGCTTTCCTAAGTATCCCCTCACCACGTCTGAGGGCAGAAGGTAAGAGACAGACAGGAGGAGAACCAGGAAAAGAATATGCTAGAAAAGAGGCAGAAGGGGAATGATGCAGAAGGAGAGCGAGGAAGAGCCTCCAGCTTCCCAGGGAGCTGGGGATCGGCAGGTGAGAGGATGTGTACAGTGTCTGTCGGTGACCTTCAAGGTGTAAACAGCAGGTCCTCTCAGCTCACACGCGTCACTTAACCGTGCGTCTTTTCCTTCTCTTTCTTGCAGGTTTACAAAACCCTTCATTTTCATATGTATATCATTGAGATGTATGTTAAAAATAAATCTCGGCAGCTGTTTGGTGATATAATTATCCCCATGACATCAGTGGTACATCCAGTCCCAGCTTCTTCTGTTGTCACTCACCAAATGCCACCAAGAATCGCACACTGTTCCACGATGACAGCTGCTTTGTGGGCATTTAAGTATAGAACTGTGGTCTCCACAGACGGCTTCTTCAGTCCACATCCACAGCCTGAGTGTTGTCTGTGCAGCGTATTCAGCTGACAGGTAACACTGTCGGAGTCACCCAGAGAGGTGCAGTCACGTTCTATTTTATACAGGGTGGGATGGATTTTATGTCCCCCCCCAAAAAAAATGTTTTTACTCTCCTAAATTTGTTATCATAACTCAAGGGGAAGCTGCTCTTCTGATTGTAGAGGATCTGTGGCAGCTGATCAACAACCCCAGAAACCAAAGTTTTGAAAGGTAGTTTTGAAAAAGGCTGGAGTTTGGAAGCTGAGGTGGAAGGGGACACGAGGCCTATCAGAGAATTCCCTGGGACCTTCCTCTTCACCTGTTGTCTCAGTCCATTTCCCAGGGCCGGAAGGGATGACCTGAGACTGGGGGGATTCATAAAGAGCAGGGGTTTGTGTGAATTCATGGTTCCCGAGAGCACAGCACCGACCAGAGCCTCGTGCCCTTCCAACATGCAGACAGCAGTAAGGCCAGTCAACACACGTGAGGCAAGTCAGTCATGAAGCACGATCTCACTTAATGTTCCCTAGAGGAGGAAAGCATTCCTACTGTTTACATCTTAAGTCCCCGTGGCTCATGTGTTAAACCTTGATCGTCAGCTATGATGCTGTCTAAGGCAGAGGTGCTTTGGGAGGGGGAGCCTGATGGGAGGAAGTTAGTTCTCTGGGGCCATGTTCCTGATGGGGACTTGGAGACCACAGTCTTGCCTCTTCTGTTTTTACTCCCTCGCTATCCTGGGGTGAACAGCTTAACATACTACATGTTCCCAGCATGGTGTGTTATCCGGCTCCAGGCCCCCAAATAATGAAATAAAGGGATCGTGGAGTAAGAATCCAAACAGACCCTGGCGGCTTTAGCATAAGTTGTTCCTGTCAGGCACCTGTTGCAGTAACAGGATGCTGACCTCCACAGGCATTGACCCTTCTTACACTCCCAGGGCTGCAGCTTTACCTCCCAGTGCTGCCCTGGTGGCTAGCTTATCTCAGCAGGGGACTTGGAGAGAACAAACCACACTCAACCCTTGGCTCCTACCATCTCCCCTCTGACTCCTGGCTGCCCCACCGCTGCATGACCACCCTGTCCAGCAACTTCGCTTGTGCCTTTGGGAAGGGGAGTTGTTATTACAGCAGAAGTAAAGGCATGGAAGACAAAAGCCAAAGTCGCCAGGGGTTTGATGTCCAAGGAGCAGGGGAGGATCAACATGGGGAGATCACACCTAGGTAGCAGCAGAAGCCACTTGCTTTCTCCCGGGGTCTGGCAAAAGAGCTGGGTCTATCCATGGCCAAGGGTGAACCCAGTGGGAATGAAGGCTCTCCACACCTGACACACTGCTTCCTCTCTAAAGTTGGCATTCATATTCTCCGCCCTTAGGACAGTGGCCTCGGCTGTCAGGCTCAGGACGTCCTCATGGTCACTGCTGTTGGAGGTGAGTCTGACGGTTACATCTGGCTGCCTTTTCCTCCTGGCACATTCTTTTGCTGGACCACGGTACTATCATAGGAGAACTGGGTTAAATTGTGGGGAAGGCCTTCCAGGCGACATTCAAGGCCATCAGAAACCTCCCCCTTTCTAATCCAGTTCTGTGGCAGCTCTGAGGACAGAGGTGGGAATTCAGTTCCCAGAAGGGCACTGCTCTTCCAGTTGAACTAAGGGAGAAACAGGACACTTGCATCTGAGGGACTGTGTAAGGAGGGACAGCCTAGTTAGCTGCCAGAGCAGCCAAGAGGGGACAGCTAACGCTGATTAATAGATACCAAAGAGTAAAATGCTGTCATAATTAAATCTAAACTGTGTGGCCTTGGCCTTGGGAGACTGCCAATGTGGCAATCTAGGTTGGGCTATCCATTGGGCTGTGCCTGGACTTATAGGGGGGCTCACCCTTAAAGAAAACTGACTCTGCCTTCCCCCGCAGCCAGCAACTACCAGTAGCTCCCCGGTAAGGGCAGAGTCTCACCAGCCGCGGCTTTTGGTTCGTTTGGTTTGGGTTTTAGTTTTGTGTGGGAAGATGGCCTCTAGGACCCAACATGCTAGGTAAGCACCTTTTCACTGAGCTGCATCTGAGCTGAACGCCTGCCTTGAGATCAAACAGGTACCAGGAGAGCTCCAGGGTGACTGATGTCCTCTGAGCATGCGCTGTAGCTTCAGCCTCTTTGCTCTCCAGTGGGGATGATACTCACTTGAGACTGCTGATAACAAAGGGTGGGGTGTGTAAATTCATCTGACAACATACTTAGGCGGCCACACCCCTAGAGAGAGAAGGAAAGAAGGCATTTGGGTGAGCTGAGACGGTAGAAGGAAGGAGAAAAACATTGGGTTTCCATCAAGTAAATTGTCCTGAAACTGAATAGTTTGAAACACACAGCTTTCCTAGCTTCTGCAGCTCATCACCCAGCATTCCTGGCTCCTGCAGCTCATCACCCAGCATTCCTGGCTTCTGCAGCTCATCACCCAGCATCGCTACCTTCTGCAGCTCATCACCCAGCATTCCTGGCTTATGCAGCTCATCACCCAGCATTCCTGGCTTCTGTAGCTCATCACCCAGCATCCCTAGCTTCTGCAGCTCATCAAACTGGCAGTCAGGCTGCAGTCAATGAACTGTTCAGTGGGACCCAAGAGCCACTCCAGGCCTAAAGTGTGGCTGTTGCAGGTCTCAGAAGACTCACTTCCAGGGCTATTTGCTTCCCTTTTTATATTGAAAATAGATTTTTTTCAAACAATATATTCTAATCATGATTTCCCTCCTCCAATTCCTTCCAGATCTTCCTTATCCACAAAATCCACACCTTTTATCTTCCTCATTTAAAAATAAACATCTAAAAATAATAAAATAAGATTTAAAACAAAACAGAACAAAACAAACATTAAAAAAAGCACAAGAAACATGTACAGATACAGAGACATGTACACACAGAAATCCCATAAAAATACAAACTAGGAAACCATAATCTGTGAGTAAAAGATCTGTAGTTTTTTTTTTAAAAAAAAATGCCCAGACGAAGCATTATGAGACAAAAATGCAACAAAACAAAACAACCCCCCCACCACACACACACAAAAAGCCCTCCAAAAATCCCATTGAGTTCATTTTGTGTTGGCCATCTACTGCTACTACATGGGACCTGCCCTTAAAAGTGGTTTGTGCACACAGTGAGACTCTGTTGGAGAAAACTAACCTCATTTTCAAAGACTTGTCAATTGTACATAGCTTCTGGGTTCAGGATGGGGTCTACTGCCCTTCTCACCTGGCTTAGACCTGTGTAGGCTCTGTCTATGCTGCCCAGTCTGTGAGTTCATATGTCCATCAGTCTGTTATATCGAGAAGGCCTTGTTCCCTTGACGCTTTCCATCCCCACTGGCTCTTAGAATCTTTTCACTTCCTCTTCTGAAGTGTTCCCTGAGCCCCGAAGGGAAAGATTTGATGGAGACAAACCATTTAGGATCGGGCGTTCCACATTTCTTAATGGCTGAATAATATCCTGCTGTGTAGCTATATCACATTTTCGTTACCCGTTTATCATCAGTTGATGAACGTCTAGGCTGCTTCCATGCCCTTTCTATTGTGAACAGAACAGCTATGAACAAAGATGCACAGGCGTCTCTATAGTCGGAAGTAGTCTTTAGGGGATACGCCCAGAGCCCTATAGCTGGGTCATAGGGTGGCCCTATTTCTAGCTTTTTGCACACCTTCCATACTGATTTCCATAGTGGGGGTGTGTGGGGCTTGGCTTCCATTCCCAGTGCTGAATACATTGTATACATGTATAAAAGTTTCAACAAGGAACTTAAAAGCATTGCTTTAAAACGGCATGATGACTGTCTTTTGGAGGGTTTGAGGTTTTTAACATAAAAATATTCAACAAAATTTAAAGTACAAATTGAGTAACTGGGGGCAACTTCCACACATTTAGCTCGTAGTAGAAATGATACAGATGAGCAAGGTGGTTAATATACCTACAGTCCCAGCTGCTTGGGAGACAGACAGGAGAATGGCTTGAGTCCACTAGTTCAAGACCAGCAACACATCTGAACAAGACCCTCCTCTGAGCACAACAACAAACAGAATGATCTAAATGACGAAGGAATGATCTGTGTGTTGCCGTATGTATGTGGCAATATATTTACTAATATTGAATATAGTGAATCAAATCATAGTGATTATCTTTTCCTTTTGTAGTGCTTTTTCTCTCACAGTAAGTAGCAAGTGACCCCTTCCCCAGGCTGGATAACTGGGAGTAAGCTGGGTAAACAGATGCTTGCCCTCCTGCTCCCTTGCCTGGGCTTCTGGATGACATGCCTAGCTGTAAGCCGGGGGAAGGCAGACAATGACTGTGGTCCAGGCTGGGCTCATCTGAAGATGCCTGTTCATTGCGGAGACAGTTTAGGGTCTAAGACTCCCTACCTGTTACAGGGATGACCAACCTTCTGGGTGGCTCAGTCTGGTTTGTAGTGTGGGCTAGAAAACTAGACCTAAACAGGGTCCACGATGAGACTTGGGCAGATAGAACAAGATGACAGGACCCCGCCCACTGGCCATTCACAGTAGAACAAGCTGGGAGCATTTGTTCTAAGTCTATGAAAATGTTAATTACTTTGGCAAGGGGTTCATTTTATGCCCCATAAAGGCAACTGTAAATGGGTTATGAATAAGTAATGGTTCATAATTCATGAAAAGCAAGTAGATATGAACATTTTAAAGGAAGCTTAAGTTTTAAGGAAATCCTTCACAATTCCAGGTGTGTCACAGAGGACCAAATGTCTTAAGTTCCAGGCTAGACCTTGCAGGAATTGACTTAAAGAAAAAAAAAAAAACTATTGCAAGCCTGGGAAGAGTATAATGGAGCCATGCATTCAAGGTTCCAGGCCAGTTTTTCTTTCCTTTTTTTTAAATTGATTTTTATTAAGCTTTACATTTTTCTCCGCTCTCCTCCCTGCCTCTCCCCTCCCCTTTCAACCCTCCCCCAAGGTCCCCATGCTCCCAATTTACTCAGGAAATCTTGTCTTTTTCTACTTTCTACTTCCCATGTAGATTAGATCTATGTAAGTCTCTCTTAGTGTCCTCATTGTTGTCTAAATTCTCTGGGGTTGTGGTTTGCAGGCTGGTTTTCTTTGCTTTATGTTTAAAAACCACCTATGAGTGAGTACATGTGATAATTGTCTTTCTGTGTCAGGGTTACATCACTCAAAATAATGTTTCTAGCTCCATCCATTTTCCTGCAAAATTCAAGCTGTCATTTTTTTTTCTGCTGTGTAGTACTCTATTGTGTAAATGTACCACATTTTCCTTATCCATTCTTCAGTCGAGGAGCATTTAGGTTGTTTCCAGGTTCTGGCTATGACAAACAAAGCTGCTATGAACATTGTTGAACACATGGCCTTGTGGCACAATTGAGCATCCTTTGGATATACACCCAAAAGTGGTATTACTGGGTCTTGAGGAAGGTTGTTTCCTAATTTTCTGAGAAATCACCACACTGACATCCAAAGGGGTTGTACCAGCTTGCATTCCCACCAGCAATGCAGGAGTGTTCCCTTTACCCCACAACCTCCTCAGCATAAGTTGTTTTTGATCTTGGCCACTCTTACAGGTGTAAGATGGAATCTCAGAGTTGTTTTGATTTGCATTTCTCTAATGACTAAGGATGTTGACCATTTCCTTAAGTGTCTTTCAGCCATTTTAGATTCCTCTGTTGAGAGTTCTCTGCTTAGGTCTGTAATCCATTTTTTTATTTGATTATGTGTTCTTTTGATGTCCAATTTCTTGAGTTCTTTGTATATTTTAGAGATCAGCTCTATGTCTGATGTGGGATTAGTGAAGATCTTTTCCCATTCTGTAGGCTGTCATTTTGTCTTGTTGACTGTGTCCTTTGCTTTACAGAAGCTTTTCAGTTTCAAGAGGTCCCATTTACTAATTGTTTCTCTCAGTGTCTGTGCTGCTGGGGTTATATTTAGGAAGTGGTTCCCTATGCCAATGCATTCAAGTGTATTTCCCACTTTCTCTTCTATAAGGTTCAGTGTGGCTGGCTTTATGTTGAGGTCTTTGATCCATTTGGACTTGAGTTTTGTGCATGGTGATATATATGGGTCTATTTTCATTCTTCTACACGTTGATATCCAGTTATGCCAGCACCACTTGTTACATATGCTTTGTTTTTTCCATTTGATATTTTTTGCTTCTTTGTCAAAAATCAGGTGTTCGAAGATGTGTGGATTGATATCCGGGTCTTCTATTTGGTCCCATTGGTCCTCCTGTCTGTTTTTATACCAATACCAGTCTGTTTTCAGTACTGTAGCTCTGCAGTTAAGTTTGAAGTCAGGGATTGTGATGCCTCTAGAAGTTCTTTTATTGTACAGGATTGTCCTGGGTCTTTTGTTTTTCCATATGAAGTTGAGTACCTTTCTTTTGAGGTTTGAGAAGAATTTTACTGGGATTTTGATGGGCATTGTGTTGAATCTGTAGATTGCTTTTGGTAAACTTACTCAGGCCAGCTTTTATAAGGAGATTTTATGTTTTAATAATTCATTAAAACTATCCACTAAAATAGTCCACCAGGCACTTTGGAGGCAGTCAGGATGGCAAGTGCAAGCCCCGCCCCCACGTTATGTGATGAGAACCTGTCTCAACAACAACCTTGGTTATATATCCAGCATTTCCAGCTATGCTCTTTTATAGAGAATGAGTTTTTATTGATGATATGCAAAGAATTATACTGCCATAATATAAGAACCTCACATAAATCTCAGCAGCTGCCTGGAGAAGGAAGACAGCAGAGAGAGAGTCGTGCCGTGGAGGTCGGACACACGGTGAACAAGCATCCACATGGTTTGGAGAAAGAGGGAAACTCTAAGTGTTAGGAAGAGCATGCTTAGAACAGAGGTGCAAAGAAGAAAAGGAAAAATAAAACTAGACGTTTCTGAGTAATTCAGAAAAGCAGCCTAGGGAACTGCACGGCTGCAGCTCTGGGAACCACTAACACTGTAGCTACACCTGGACGGCTGTTACCTAGAGATTCACAGTGTTTAGTAGGTAAGCAGGCAGTGTGAGCAGCAGTCTGGGTGGGTTCTAATATTAACCAGGACCAAGCTGTAAGGAATTAGTCACATGGTATTACAGTAGCCTCCATGCGAGCTCTGTGGAGGCCCGTTAAAGAATGTTATTTCTCTGGCCAGGGTAGAGACCTAGCATTCTAAACTATCCAAAACACGAGTCAATCTAGTCTGTGTGTGGTCTCTGCAAACGCCAAGACGACCAGGGTAACAATACACGTTGAGGTAAGAAGGAAGTCCAGTTCAACAAGCCTCAGTAGCCCGTGTTGGCTCAAACTTCTAGAATCTGACACTGGGAAGTTTATTTTTAGTCTCGTTTAAATAAAGTACAATAGGGAAAAACTTTCCTAGTGTAACATAATCCCATGTGCACGAGACAGCACGATTGCGTGGAAACTCTTCTCAAAGTACGTGTCACTTCTGTGAAGATGGGTTCTAGAGCTAGAGCGAGGCTGCAGGTGTTATCTTCAGGCCTAAGGGAAGATCTGGTGTGGTCATACAGACAGCATAGAGGTCACCGAGGCTATTAACCATCTCTGTTTCCAGCTTCTGGGTGGAAAACAGGTTATGCATCTCTCTGAAGAGGCAACCATGCTTGCTTGGCCTTCCCGCTTTCTCTAGCACTTATCTGTGGGTGCAAGGACCTCTGTGCTAGTTGGGTTGGTGTCTAGTGTCATGAACTGAATACAGTAATTGTTAGACTACTTGGACTACAGCTGGGAACCATGCTAATAAATCCCATACACACATGCATGCACACAGACATCTATAAATTGCAATCACGCAGTTGCCTAAGTCTGTTTTTCTGAATTACTCAGAAAAGTATAGTTTTTTTTCTTTTCATATGTGTGTGTGTGGTGTGTGTGTGTGTGTGTGTGTGTTGTTCCTTTTAGACCCTGACTAACACAGGCATATCAATGGGCTACTGGTGGTAAAACACCCCCCTTCTCAGCCACCTGCTGAGGAACCAGAGAGCCTAGCTCTAGCGGTGAAACTTTCCCCTTCCTCAAAGGGACCTTGTCTCTGCCACATTGGCTTGATACCTCTTCAGAGGCCCCACCCTGCTATCTCCGGTACTCAGGTCTGAATTATCAGAGGCCCTGCCTTGATGTTGTCTGTCTATCTGCCTGCCTGATTGTTCATTCATGGCACTAATAACTCTTCTAGCAAGTTGCTTACCCTGAAACAACCTGTCTCTCTTGTACCCCACATCTGAGACTTGTCAGTCAGCGGCTTATGAACCTATCCAGTGTCTTCATCGGGCTTTCCTAATTTCTCACACAGTCCACCGGCATCATCTTTGTTTGTCCCCGCCCTGTCATGTTGGAGTCCTCCTTGTGAATGGCTTTGGTTCTGAGAACACCGGATGATAAGTGAACTAAAAAGGCTCTTATGAAAACATCAGAGTAAAGCAATAGCTGTCATGCAGGCAAAGATTTTCAGTGATCACATTAAACATCTGATGACAGTTCACTGTCATCAGCAATTGATAAGAAAAGTTGGCCATTTCTGTGTCATATGGAATGCTAACACAGTTGCAGACACTGAGACAAAGGCGACATCAGATGTCTAAGAGCGTCATATGATTTTCAGGACACAGCTGGGTAACATATATGTACAAGTGTGTTACAGTGGATAAATGCATTCCCTGCTTGACAACATGCTTCCCACATATAATTGAAGCATGCTGAGACCAATTTGTTTAATGTCCCTCTTTTGCAGGTCTGTTTGGATGTTTTAGGGACCTTCTGGAATATCCTAAAAGTTAATTTTAAGTCCAAAAAACATAATTCAGACTCTCTTTTGGGAAAGTTTATTTAAAAACATCAAAAGGCATAACACTCAGGGGAAATCATTTGCCACTGTAAAACTAGGCCAACTGGGTGGTTGGTGGTGGCACATGTTTTTAATCCCAGCACTCAGGAGGCAGAGGCAGGCAGATCTCTTTGAGTTCGAGGCCAGCCTGGTATACAGAGTGAGTTCCAGAACAGGCTCCAAAACTATAGAGAAACCCTGTCTTGAAAAACCAAAAACAGAAAACAAAACAAAACAACAACAACAACAACAAAAACCTTTAACAATAAGGCTTAGTTTTCTGAAGTAATCAAATGACCTATAAAAGACATTATAAAGCACAGGAAATTCTCTTACTAAAACACAGAATCAAAATAAAATGCCTTTTCGTTATTTCCTTTTTCCTTTTTCTCTGTCTCTAGGAAAGTCCCTTAAAGGGTTATGAAAGCCTTGCATAGCCTACCTTCAGTTCTGCAAGGGAAATTCAGGGATATTATTTTGCTTTCATTTCTTGAAAGAGGTACTTGCAATGTAGCTCAGGCTAGCCTTGATCTTTCTCTCCCTAAAGAGCTGGGGCAATGAAGTGGATCACTGTCTGTCTGGCTCAGTATTTCTTCCTGCTCTAGAGAGAGCCCTGGGAGCTGGGGTCTTTGCAACAAATACCATGCTAGAAATGGAAATGGCTCAATTGAGGAGAAGGACCGTGTCCAAGTTAGCGGAACAGGGACACAGGTAACCTAGAGTATGTGTGTTTCCTGCCTCTCTTCTTTCCTGTATGCTGTTAGCATTGCTAATAGGCAAGGGCTGAGACAGGCTGGGAATGTCTCTTCACCTACTTTTGATCAAATCTATAAGTAAATTCATTTTTAATTTATACAATATGTCACTTTTGCTTGATGTAGGCAAGCATTTGGACCCAAAGCCAGGCTTTATGACCTGGGGTTTGGTGACAAGACATGCTTTCTGTTTTGCTTTCCCTCTTTAAATTAATTGGTATGAGCAGCTAGATTTAATTCAAGTAATTAAATATATGTGCTTCTTGGGAATCATTTCAGATTTTGCAAGTGCTATGCAGTTTTCAAAATCCATGGAGATGGAATTTCCAGCTGTCTCTGGATTTATAGTCTTCTCGGTTTAGAGCTTTGCTACTGGCAATTTTACTGAGCTGGCACACTCTCTAGAGAACAACATTTCATCTTCTAAAAACAAAGATGATTATAACCATTACCACTGTGACTTCTTAGACACAGAGGGCCCATGAACGTAGATGCTGGGCATGCAGATCAGCGCTCCAGGGCTCCGGGGCTCCAGGGCTCCAGCCACCCCACCAAACAGCTTTCTCTTCCTGGGATCCACCTCAGAGAAGCTCTGGGCTTGGCCAGAGCCCTGGCAGTGGATCTCCCACTAAAGATCCAGACAAGGCCATTTTCTCTGTTTTTTACAGAGAGGTCCCCAATTCCATAGCTGGGTTTGAATCCTGCTGTATGTTAGAATCACCCAGAAAGTTCTGAAAACTTCTTGTCCCTCAGCTGTACCTGGGAGAGGAATCCCAGAGGCAGGACCAGGCATTAGTGTTCTTCGAGGCTGACCTTGGAGGGAGAAGCAGACTAAGTCTCAGCAGCTGCTCAGAGGAAGAGAACAGAGGAGAGAAGGGGGAAAGCCATACCATTTAACCCAGCATGGCGGGCAGCAGACACACTGTGGACAAGCATCAACATGGTGGGGGTCAGGGGAGGGGAATTTGAGAGAGAGAGTAAGGAAACCCTGGGTATCAGAGAAGGGATGGTTAGGTTCTAACTAGCGTCTGAAAAATGAGACGGAAAAAAGAAAACGGAAGGAAACTTTGTGCCGTTCTCACTTAGACCTCAAAAAGGTGGGAAGAAGGCCGGCAGAACCTCAAGGTGGGGCACAGGGATTGTTCTGGGCAGTGGGAATTCTGGGAAGGGAAAGTACAGCACTTCATTAAAGGAACAATTATTCTGCCTATCTTTTTCGTGTGGCTTAAGGTGAGCCTGTCTTCCTAGGGATGTGGTTTCTTGGCCAGAGGTTAACTCAGCCAACTGTAATATTAGTTAACTGTAATCTCACCCAGATCAGAGATTCTATTCTCTTTACTGTTGGGAATTTTTTTTTCTTTATCGGTCTTTATGGCTATCCTAACAGGGCTGTGGGAAATGCAGGGAGTGCGGTTGTTACTGAACCCACCAATTGGATGTTTGCCCTATTTGCAATATTTGTCAGTCGCTGGATACCAATGTTCTGAGTTGTGAAAAATAAATCAAGAAGGTTCTAACCCAGAAGACAGGGGTGTTCCTTAAACCCACCTCACCAGCAAGCATGGTTATGAGTTATATACAAGAAATGATACCAAAGGGTCTGAGTGAAATTGGTATTTTCCCAAAGTTTAATTTAAAAGATCACAGTTTTCAGACTTCTCAGGGCTAGTAGACATCTGGCAGACCACTGAGCAAATTATATTCTGCCAGGCACTGCGCACTGAAGTGGGTCAGGTCAGTAACTCTGTAGCCACAGAAACGGCAACAGGGACTCTGTTTGGCTTGACCAGAGGAAGGGAAGCATGTACTCCTGCAGCCACCCTGGCTGTGGCTGGAGAGCCAAGGATGACGATGTGCTTTCTAAGAGATACTATGTTCCTCCCTTTGACTCTCAGATGATTGGGACAGTGGTCCCCAAGAAATTTGAATTTCCCCAGGAATCTCATGCTGAGGGAAGGAACAGGCTGAAGCCTGGTGCCAGCCAGAGGTAGATGTGGTCTCCCAGGAGACCTACAACATGCTGGACACCTTCGAGGGAGAAACTGGAGGGAGACATGATGGTGGGACCACACCTCTCCAGGCACTCTCATTCTCAAAGCAATCTTGGTTTTGTTGTTGTTAATTTTTTTAGTACTACAAAACAGTTGATTTCAACTTGACATTTTCATACACACACACACACACACACACACACACACACACACACACGGGAGAGAGAGACAGAAATTTATAGAGAAATCTAAATCCTGAATATGACAGAAAAGAGGCAATAGTCTGCCCCTTTCTTCCATTTTTCTTTCCATTTCTTCCTCGCCCTTCTTTTACATCTCCCACAACCATCTCTGCTACTTCCAGGTGATCTCTCTATATAAATCTGTACGCCACAGATGAGGGATGTATGCCATCTTTATACTTCTGAGTTTGGCTTTTTTTTAGGTAACATGATGATTTCCTGTTCCATTCATTTTCCTAAAAAATGACACAGTTTCATTCTTTTTTTTAAAAAACTGAATGTCCTGTATTAGTGGCACAACATGGCAGATCCTCCTTACCAGCTCCCATAGGGTCTTAGCAAAGGGTTGCCAGACAAGCTGAGGTATTCTTAGTGCTGCTTTCTAAGTGTCCGCTGTGGGTTTTTTTCTGCTCTACCTAATCTCAATATTTGATATTTTCTAGCAAGCCAGTAATATACTATGTGGCCCAACAAGAATCCAAGCATATGCCAGCTCTTGGACATCTAGAACTATAATTTAAATTTTTAAAGAAAATTATTTTATGTGTATAGATGGTTCATTTGCATGGAGGCCAAAAGAGGGCATTGGATTCCCAGAACTGGATATACAGATGATTGTAATCTGAAATGTGGGTGCTGGGAATTGAACCTGCGTCCTCTGGAAGAGCACCCAGTGCTCTCAATCACTGAGCCATCTCTTTAATCCAGTTATATTCTAAAAAAAATAAATAAAGGAAAAAAGTATTGAAGGAACTCTAGTCAGTCCAGGCCTGACACATGGTTCTGGCAGGCTTTGCCCTTTTCTCCCTACACCCCCTCCCCAATTTCCACTGCCTTGCTAAAAACTGTTCCCTTATTTGAGCACTTACTCCTCCTGAGCCTGACTACCAAGGTCCAGTTATCAAAGTACTGAAGTCTAGCAATCAGAAGCTCTCTTTTGTTCACCTAATTAAAATGCCCAATTAAAATTAAATACCTCATAGCAGCATGGGGTTTCCCCTTGTACCTTTATAAATTGCCAGTTTCTTGCATGTCTTCTCTCTGCCCAGAGGCAGTCCTTTGTCCCTATGAGACAAATACCCCTGCTCCCCTTTCCCTCCTCCCCCATCCACTATCTCCTGTCTTTGTCTCTAATTCCTGAGCTTTGTCCCTCTGGGGCAAATATATCTCCTTCTGCTGAGAACTTGGCTTTGGGGTGTCCTGAGCTGACACTGATTCTTTCAAAAATGGATTTTTTGGTTTTTTTTGGGGGGGGGTCCTCAAATTGTGATGCAAGGCTACAAAATCTTATTTACCAATCTCATGATGTAGCAAGAAGAGTTTTTCTGGTTTTGTTGAGCCAGTGGTTCCTACAGTGAAGGCCACCTCAAACTTAAGCCTGGCCTTGAAACTACTTATCCTGTTGCCTCCACCTCCCAAGGGCTAGGATTGTAGGTGTGTGTCCCTGCGAGCATCACAAAAAGTTGTTTCCGTCACCTGTTTTCTAGACACACAGCCTCAGAGAATGTCTTCGGTTGGTTTAGTGTCTGCTGTTTGAGGTGTAGAAAATGTATCAGGAGAGTCCCTTTAACCATGCAGAGGAGCTGCAGGGGCCTCCCTATTTCTTGACCCTGATATCAAGTTAGAACAACCTCAGCCTTGTAGTTATGTGCAGTTCCAAGACCACTATTTGCCATAGATCCATTAACCATCCTGTCTTTCCCCTTGTGTCACCTCAAGGCTACGTTTACATAAAAGATTTCCAAGGGCAGGACAGCACTTTATAGTCAAAGTGGCTTCTGCCCTTCCTGTTAAACCACAAACTGTAATGGAGAAGGACAAATCCAAGAGCTCTCAGTGGCCCTGGGTAGCGGCTTCCTGGTGCGGCCACGCAGTCATTGCTTTGTGGCTGTAAGATCCTAGCTGATAGCTCTGCTGGTGAAGAGCTTGCTGTGCAAGCATTAGGGCCGGAGTTGAACCACCCCAGAAACTGCAAAATAAGAATTGGGCATGGTGACACACGTTTGCCAATTCCAGGGCAGGTAGGAGACAGATGGATCCCAGGAATTTGGGGCCCCAAAGTAGCCCGGTTGGTGAGCCTCAGACCCAGTAAGAGACCATTTCTCTACAAACAAGGTAGATGATGCTTAAGATGCCCAAGGTAATCCCCCTGACCTCCACATGCACATTCGCATGAACACACAAACACACAAAGATCCTTAATTTCACAATCTCCATGTATCACCAGCCTCCAGACTTCCTGTTGGAACAAACGTTTGCTGAAATGCAATCAGAATCACCTGAAGGGTTCTCTCCCCTTCTTCTTCCTTTCCCCTCTCTCCCCCTCCCCCTTTCCCTCCCTCTCCCTTCTAGCAAGAATCATTATATAAACCTTACTTTGGTCCTAAGGATTTGTATTCTATTTTATTTGTGTGTGCGTGTAATCCAAGTGATCAAGCCTGGGGCTTTGCACATTCCAGGTTGGCTCTCTATAGCAGTTAGTACTTTAGGGAAGGGCCCAAGATGCTTCCTTTTCTTTCTTTTGCTTTCTCTCCCCATCCTCCTCTCTCTTCTCTTCTCCTTTCTCCTTCCTTCCTTCCTTTCTTTCTTTCTTTCTTTCTTTTCTTCCTTCTTTCTTTCTTTATTTCCTTCCTTCCTCCCTTCCTTCCTGTTTTTTTTTTACTTGTGTTTGTACTTTCTTTTTTAGACAGGGTATTTCTATATAACTTAAGCTGATCCAAAACTGCTATGAAGTCCAGGTTGGTCTGGAATCTGTCCTTCCCTCCTCCTTCGCCTCGAGTGCTGGGGTTACAAACATGTACTTCCATTCCTGGCTTTCCCGGGTGCTTTTCACTGGGACCAGGCTTAGAAAGCAGCACCCACTCAACACCCCACTCTATAGTGGTGAGCAAACTATGCAAGATCTTCACCAATGGAAGGACCTCATGATGGGTCACAGATAAGATCTCAGAACCCAAGGACTTCCAAAACAGAAGCAGCTCCTCCTCGTCCTCTCAACCTTGCCCCCTTCCCTGCTCCTCCCCCATCTTTCTCCTCTTTCCCTCCTCTATGCCTCCTCTGCGGTTTTATTCTTTTTTCCCTTAGTTGGATTCACACTGCAAGAAAACTGCATCTTCTGTCTTTAGGCCATTTGAAATATTACTCTATTCCCCTGCTTTACAGCTAGGGAATAACAGAGGTGTTGAGTCAAACTGTGGAAGGAAGACAACCAACGTTTTAACAAATTCTCTGTGTGAGTTTCCAGTTTCCTTAGTTTGGGTCTCCAGAAACTTGGATCTTAAGACAAAGCATTGATTGAGGTAGGATTGGGGGAGTGGGGCAAGAGAGAGTGGGACAAAAGACACATGTCACCAAGTAGGCCATCTATGTGTGTAGCTTGGCTCAGTCTCCCTAAGCCTTTAAGGAACAACGTATAAGCACAAGTTCCTATGATAGGACCTGGACATTTGCACCTGGGTGTTAGGTGTTTTCTGTGTTTCTGTCTAAGGCCCTGATGCCATGGAAGAGAATTAGCCAAAAATGACTGACTTAGGATGTAGCCATCAAGAAAGAAGGGACAGCAGCAACCGTGATGGGGACCTTTCCTTTGGTCACAGCCATGAAAGGTGTTGAACCAGGGGACATTGGAAGGTGTTCAGGCATTGAACTGTGTGCTCTTAGGTCCTGCCTTTCCTCTCCAGGAGCAGTAGAGGAAACCAACCCCTGTCTTTCTGTGTGGAGAGCAGTATTTCCATTCTCCTGTGTCTATGGACAGCCCCTCTCCCTGGCCTGGACTCCCAGCCCCTGTGGAGAAGACTGCCTCATGCTCCGGAAAGCCACTGTCTCCCTCACCTTCTTCTTCTAAAGAACAGCGCCTAGTGTGACCCTCACCGGGCTCATACCCAGGGCTCGGTCTGGTTGCCTGTTCTGGAAGCTCAAGGGCAGGGTCCATTCTCTTGCCTTTTACAGACATCTCTGGGTATGTCAGTCCATGACTCACAAATCCCCTTTAACTAAACTAGGTTGGATTTGGTTCGCAAATAAAGAAGCCAACTCAAGCTGTCAGGAAGCGCTGGGTCTCAGACATGGGGCTGGGAAGTGGACACTGGAGAGAAGCAGCTGGTCCCTGTCTCTCACCTCTGCTTTTCTCTGTGTAGGCTTTGTTGTTCTCTATTTGGAGATGTGATTGCTGGACAGTTCAGGCTGCAGTGTAGCCCAGGCTCAAACATACGTCATCGTTGCCACTGCTGTCCAGACAGCCCCCTGTGTTGGGCCTGGCTTCACGTGAACACCTGCCTCCATTTAAAGGAAATGGCAGAATAGCTAGAGACAAGGGAAAATGGGTTTTTCTACAGTTTGGCCAGAGCTCTCAAAAGGCTCAAGTTAATCTTGATTAGCGGTTACTTGTCTGCTTCCAGAGAATTCCTTTACACCATTTAGGCTCATTGTGACCGTGTCTCTAGTGCTGCAGAAGGAAGAAGTACATTTAGGTTTAGAAAAAGCAAGAAAAGAGGTAGAACATCAGGGTAGGCCCAGGGACTCATCTCTCAAAGACTGTCTCCAGACTTAATTTCTAAAGCCATAGGGTTCTTAGTCAAGAAAGTCAGTATGGGGACTGTTGTGAACCCAACAAAAGATAGGGTTCCTGAAGGAATGTCCCATCTATGGTGCTAATATCAGTTTCCCAATGAATGGTAGGAAGGCCATCTCTACACAATGGGGGACTGACTCAAACTCCAAGAAACATTTTGAACTTGGACTAATGCCCTGACTGAATTCCACAGTGTTACTAGACAAATCTGAGGAAATATTTTATTTGTATAACATCCGTCTGTGTGTGCATGTGTGCAAACATACATCTGTATGTGTGTGGATGTGTCTACCTATGTGCTTGTATGTGTGCATGCCTATGTGCTTGTGTGTGTGCGTGCATGCGTGTGTACTTGTGTGTATGCATGCATGTGTGTATGTCCATGCATGCGTGCATGCTTTGTGTGTGTGTGTGTGTGTGTGTGTGTGTGTGTGTGTGTGTGTAGGTCAGAGGTCAATCTCAGTGTCACTTCTCAGGAACTACCTTTTTTTGAGATAAGTCCCTCTTGGAGTTCATAGGTCAGGCTAGCTTGACTGGAGAGAAAGCATCACAGCCCCTCTCATTTTTTCCTCCCTAGCACCCATCCCTCCACTCCTGCCTGTGTTCATGGGTGCTGGGCTCGAACTCGGGTTATGCTGATGTGGGGCCTTCCCCACTGAGCCTCCAACACTGGTGTTTTATTTTGGCTTAAACCTGATATTTCATAGTTGGCTGAGAGAAATGGTTAGGTTTTCTGCTAGATGGACATTAACTTTTATAACTTGATTTACACTTAGGAACGTTTAAACTTCCTGAATCAACATGTGTGTGAATCCTAATTATTGCACATTTCTACTAATTACAGTCATCTTAAACGCTTAGGGACTATTGGTGTGGGCTTTTGGGTTAATTGCTGGCATTGTCTTCTGCCACATCAAATCAGTTTCTTCCTTGTGAAAAATACCGTTATTAATCA
This sequence comes from Microtus oregoni, assembly GCF_018167655.1. NCBI lineage: Eukaryota > Metazoa > Chordata > Mammalia > Rodentia > Cricetidae > Microtus > Microtus oregoni. The sequence goes on from NW_024543221.1 coordinate 5,590,078, forward strand.
CCATTTTGCATCACAGTTTAAGATGGCAAATTACTGACCAAGTGTTTCCATTGTGATATAGAATGGGAAGAAATCATAAAAATGTACTACCTATACTAAAAAAAGGCTCAGCATTCATTATCTTTTTATATATTGATATCAAAACAAATAGCAATAATAAGTAAATTTTGTCTCTGCACACCTCTGCCCTTTCAGTTGTGTGGTGCTCATTGTCCCTCGGGAAAATATCTGAGTATATTTAGGTTATCAGCCTATATTTTATTTTAGATGAAATGTCCCTGATAAATATTTCCTGTGTCTACAAATCGCTAGGTACTCGAAGAGATGTACAGGAAATAGACACACTTTTTGTCTTTAAATGTTGAGAGCCACGTAGAGATAAAAAAACTGAAGTCAGGTCATGTGTCAGAGGTTTCCATGTATGTTCTAATTCTGGTCACCCTTTAAGATGATATAAAAGTGGAGGCCCAGAGGTTGACTTCTGAAGTCACGTGACAGCGAACAAACAACTCTGTGTGACACTGGACCTTGTCGCTGTGAGCCTGGTGCTCTTAGCGGACGGCAGACAGCAGAACAGTTGCCGCAGTGCAAAGACGGTGCAGTGGGATTTGAAGGAAGTCACATGATCAGCTCTAAACTTGCCCTTAAGTGATATGTGGGTCTCGTTTCCTTGAAATAGACCCTGCCAAGCACTTCATCCTGCCTGGTCATTCTCTGGGAGCAGAAAGAGGGTTGCCCTCTCTTCTTTGACCTGCCTTCTACCCCATTCCTTTCCCTTTTTCCCGTTTCCTCTCAGAGACTGGTTGCTGAGACCGCCACACCTTTGCTCTGTAATGTAATTTTGATCTTCAGTAGTTCTCTCACACAGATTAAAGTTCTACGATATTCTGCTTGATTTCTTTTAGTTCTTTTATTTTGCTAATTTAAGATTCTACTTACATCTTAATCTACTCTCTCCCTTTCTCCCTTTCCTCCCCTCTCTCCTCCCCCCTCTCTCTATCCCCCTTTCCCTCCCCCTCTCTCCTCTTCCCCACCCCCCCAGACCCCCAGGAGAAACCCTTTAGAGCAAGTACGCTGTGCAAGTTTGGTTAGAGAGCTGTTGGCCATTCCCAAACACAAGAGCCATTAGACCTCTTGGGATGTCCTGGATGTCGTGGTCATCGTTGTGACCCACGAACTTTACATCCGGGTGGGACTACTGATTGCTTTTCTCCCTTGGCAGCTCACACAGCACCCTTACCCCCAGGTAGGAGATTTTTGTGTCAGTCTGCAAGTCCTGTGTCTGAAACATGTGGCGTCTTCAGCAGTAGATTTGTACCTTCAAGTTCTTGGAGGCCACCAAGGACACCAGCAATAATCTCTATTGTGTGCCTCTGACTGACAACCCAAGGGAAGGTGTCCCTTGTCCGGCACTGGAGTTTTTGTTGGTCTATGGCTCTTGCTGTGGAGTCTCATCTCCCAGTGCAGCCTACGCCCCCTCTTCCGTCCTCAGTTAAGGCCCCTCCTCTTCCTACTTCCCCCTTCTTAGGACCTGTGTCCTAGTATCCCCCTCAACAGAGTTCCTTCTCTTCTCCTCCTCCTACCATCTCTTTCTACATTCCTGCTTTTGTAGCTACTTCAGGCTCCACACTCAAGATCTGAAAATCCAGCACAAGGATCCACCTATAGGAGAAGCGTATGGCATTTGGCTTTTTGAGACTGGGTGGACTCAGTACAATACTTACTAGCTCCATCCATTTGCCTGCTGATTTCCTTTTTCTTTACAGCTGAATAGAATTTCATTGCATTGCTTTTCACTGCCTAAGTTCAATTGTGCAGCCTAGAAACCTTTTCTCAATACATCCAGATCCTAGGGCCCTTTCTTTCCTGACCCTGCCCATGGTACTTCTAAGATGTAACATTGCTCTACATCCTCATCTATCTGAGCTGCTGAAGGCTCTATGATGTCACAACAGGGGCAGCCTCTGAGTGGGTCTTATGGGGACACGGAAAGAGGTCTTCAATTTGCCTGAAGCAGAAAATGATTATGGCCCAGAATGCAATGAATTGCTTGGCTTTCTTGTGAGGCTGCACTGCACAGCAAGCCCCTTCCTGACTTTGCAGCATTGCATTTCCTCTTCGGTTTTAGAAGGTGGGATGCTGTGGGGCTCAGGGAGGTGCATTTCAGCGTAAAACTCATATTCCACTGTCAGTAGAACAGTGCCGTAGAACGGTTGCAGGCAGTATTTGGTTTTTTGTTTTTTTATTTACATGTGCATGTGTATCATCTTAAATGTTATACTGAAAATTTGAGAACTTAAAAATAATTTTTTTACAAAAGCACTGGCCCTTATATTCTGTGAGACCAAAGACAGGGAGGACAGACCCAGGATCACTTAGGGTGAAGATACTGAGGGCCTCCTGACAAAACTCCATAAAGATGAAACGGATCCACAGTTTGAGCCAGAAGACAGGTGCTTATAAAGCGGTCATGGAGAGAAATGTGATTCTACGAAGCTAGCATGTAGTTGGCTTATGTTAGGATTATATTACAGGCTTTGAGCATATTATCCAGTGTGGTTTTACTTGTCTTTAGCATGCTGGGAAACCGGGTGGAAGAAACAGACCAGAGTCACTCAGGGACAGTCATGGCTACAACAGATAAAGCTGAATCCACACACAATATTCAAACCATAACAGCTAGCGAGCGAGAGAGAGAGGCAGGAAATTTAACAGAAAGAGGGTGAGGTGTGATATCACCACAGGGACTGGAGCAATGTGGCCACAAACCAAGGGACAACGGAGAGCTCTAACACTTCAGGTACTTTGGTTTTGGCTTCCTAAGCATGGCCTTCACCATTGTGTCCATAAGAATACAGTGAGAGCCCCTGTCAACCTGATGCAACGCTGTACCAATACTCTTTATCTTTTTATGATGTTATACTCAAAAGTGCTACCAGATTTCTTCCATATCAAACTGCTTTTAAAAATCTGAGTTTTTTAAATTACTTATTCCAGATATTCTATAGACTAGAGAGCCTGTCAAAAGAAAGGAGGGGGGAAGAAAGGAAACAAGAAAACAAATGCCCAAGTGGTCATTTTTTTTTTTTTGTCACAGAATTAAAGGATCCAGTCATTTTCTGGAAATCATTGAACTTTCTCTTTGGGTGATACCTTCCAGTTGAGAGATCAGTGACTCTCAACCAAAGTACCTTAGCTGAGGGGCTGAGCTAAGGGTGATAGGCAGGAGTCCCCACGAGCCTGAAGCAAAGGCTGGAAAAGAAGCTGGCTGCCTGGGCACAGCATTGTGTTCATTTGAGATGCCAGACTTCAGGGCAATGCGCTCCTATGCACTCAGACCCATTGCTCATGAATACTGTCTGTGAACGCATTCCACATTTGCATTTAAGCAATTAAGATTTAAAAACATATTCCAAGTTCAGCCATCAGTCACATTTTTGAAATTCAAATTAGAATTAACCACAAATGGATTAGTCAATTAGAAATGTCTGGGTACCTGTCAGGGTTTCGGCCATGTGTGCATTGAGATAACCTAAAATACCTACATTTTAGTTCATAATAGTGCTTTAAAGTGGCAAGGAGCCAGCAGCTAATGTGCAAAGGAGCAGAACAATACTTTTAACTTTTAGGCTCATGTTTTGAAGATTATTTCCATGAGAGAAATAATTTTTTTATATATTTATGCATCCCATCCTCCCTCCTTTCCCTTTTTCCTCCTCCTCCTCTCTCTCTCTCTCTCTCTCTCTCTCTCTCTCTCTCTCTTTCTTTTTTCTCTCCCCTCCTCCTTCTTCTTTGTCTTCTCTCTCTCTCTTCCTCCTCCTCCTCTCCTCTTGTTCTTGTTCTTCTTCTTTTTGTTCTTGTTCTTCTTGTTGTTCTTGTTCTTCTTGTTGTTCTAGTTCTTGTTCTTCTTCTTCTTGTTGTTGTTGTTGTTCTTGTTCTTCTTCTTCTTCTTCTTCCTCTCTCTCTCTCTCTCTCTCTCTCTCTGATGATCACACTGGGTACCCATTGAGTTCTATATTCTCCAGCCCTGGAGAAATAATTTTTAATGGCAATTAACTTTCCTTTAAGATAGTATAACTATTGTTGGCAGAGGGTAGGAATGATGCCTATAGCAATGTGAACACTCTATCAGACTGAACATGGAAGGAGGAACCACTTGATAGCTCAGATTTTGTTCGGCTATAAAATTACAGAGTGAAAATATTGAAAGACATGGCTAAAGTTGCAGAGAGTGTAATCTAGGACTTTTCTCCTTGAGCATTTGATAATGCTTCTATTTCGTGGTTTGACTAGAGTGCTGACTGGGAGAGAGGTGCTCATCCTAAAAGCTCTAACAAACACACACATACACACACATAAACACACATATATACATACACATAAACACACGTATATACACACACATAAACACACACATACACACACCACACACATAAATACACACACCACACACATAAATACACACACATACACACATGCATACACAACACACATACATACACACACATAAGTACACACACATACACACTCATACATACATGCACACACACACACACGTTTAGTCCCAGCACCACAATTCAGTGTAACTCCATCTCCAGGGTGTCTGACTCCCTTCTTCTTGACCCCCATGAGCACCTATATGCTCATGCATATAAATGCATACTTGCACACACACAGAGTATCATTTAGCTATAAAGAAAAATAAATTCAAGACTGAATATGGTGAAACACACCTATAATCTCAGTGCTTAGCACACTAAAACAGAAGGGTCATGAGTTCAAGAGTAGCCTGGGCTGCATAGTAAATTCCTGACAAACTGCAGACTGAAACTCAGCCTTTAAAACCCAAGCAAACAACAACTTCTCTAAACACAAACATATAAACAAAAAGAATCATAACGTTGGCAGGGAATTGGATGAAAGAAAGATGTCAAGCCAGGCAAAATAAGCCAGATTCAGAAAGACAATTGTCACACATCTTTGCCTTATTTGGGATAAAAAGATGGCTTGAAAGTAGAATTATTAGAGGAGAGGAAAGTGGTAGGGGAGGAGAGGGCAATGGACGGTTTGCTGAGGACTTTCCCTCTGCATCTACCTTGCCCCTCCTTCCGTTTGATCCATTCAACCCTAGGATGCTTGCTTTACCTGAAATGTCAGTTGCATCATGTGCCTCCTTGCCTCACAGACCCATGACATGTGACTTAGCGTTTCTACTGCTGTAAAGAGACGCCATGACCATGACAAGGGGATAACATACAGCTCAGAGGTTTAGTCTGTTATCATCATAGGGGGTGGCATGCAGACAAACACGATGCTAGATGAGAGTTCTCCATCTTGATCTAAAAGACAACAGGAAGTGAACTATGTTTACACTGAGTATACCTTGAGCATAGGAGACCTCAAAGCCCATCTCCACAGTGACACACTTCCTCCAACAAGGCCACACCTACTCCAACAAAGCCATACCTTCTAACAGTGCCACCCCAATGAGCTTTTGGAGGCTAATTACATTCAAATCACCACATCTACCCCTTGCCTCCCAAATAGACTTTTTAGCCATATCATAATGTGAAGATGCAATCAATCCAACTTCAAAAATCCCCATAGACTATAGCAGTCTTAAACTTACTTAAAAGTCTAAAATTCAAAGTGTCTTTTGAGATTCATGCAATTCCTTAACTGTAATCCCCTATAAAAATCAAAATTAAAAAGCAGATCAAATACTTCCAAAATATAATGACACAGGATATACATTACCATTCCAAAATGGAGGAAAGGGAGAATAGTGAGAAAATACTGGACCAAAACCAGACAGAAAGCCTGCCAGGCAAACCTCAAACTCTGAATTTCCATATCTGTTGTCAAAATGCTCTTCAGATCACCAACTCCTTTCAGCTTTGTTGACTGCAACATACTTCTTTCTCCTGTCCACTCCCTGTTAGCAGCTCTCCTTGGCAGGTATCTCACAGCTCTCGTATCCCCAGCATCTTGGGGTTTCCAAAGCAATCCAGGCTTCACCTTCACATAATACTGCTATTATACTTAATTTCAAAATTCAGGTAACAAGCCCTTCTTGAACAATGGGAAGCTTATATCATTTCTTTTCTTTCAACTCAATACCTTGTTCCTGAGAGTTTCATCTTAATTTATTCATGCTTTTCCTGGTTGACCTAGTATGTATCTCTGTATCAACAGCATGTACAAATTACCCAAATACTGAAAGCTAATAAACTTGAGCTGTCATCACACTTATTATTAGTATATAGTAGGTCAAAAATGACATAAATATAATAGGGTTTTTAGTAAATAAAATGATATTGATTTAGAGATCAATTTTGCTATGTAAATAGTGTTTTTTTCAAGTAGTTCCTGTCTCTATTGACGAATGTGATTTTTCTGAATTACTGATAGAATGAGGAAGGGCTCAGCAATAATTCTCTTATTTTTCATTTCTTAGATAAAGGAGATGAAAACTACGTTAATAAAAATACAACAGAAAAAATAAAGTTTTGTCGTCCTGCGTCTTTGAGCCCCTGAGCCATGTGAAAAGCCCAACTCATGTTTTATTGTAAAATATTTTGATAATCTACCCTGTGGTAATTCTGCTAGGTCTTCCGGCAGTGTTTTAAGAGTGGAGGGTTGGGGAAGGTTAACTAATAACCCTTCAGGTCCTAACATTTTCAGAGAGCAAAGAAAACTCCATCCCACATGTTTGACTCTGTAGACAGTCGGTTCTTGCTGTTCGTGTAAGTCAATATTCTGTAAAGCCAGAGCACACACTGAATTAGGTTCCCACGGGCTGTGGTCAGCACATTTGAATGAACTAATTAATACACGCTTTTTAAATGTGTGTTTCTGTTTAAATACACTTTACTTGTGTGTTTGATTTATTAACTTTGAACTCACTGCCAACAGTGTTATCAAGCACGCTTGAGCAAAGCTTACCCAACAGCATAAGCACATCGTAGCATTCTTGCATTTAGGAACACACTAGAGTACATTAGCACTGTGATTCTGGGCCATCTGAGACAGGGAAATTGCCCTTGTCCAAGCCTATAAATGTAAGGAAACAGCTCTGACTATACCCCAAGCAGGGAATTAGCCACTATACAAGCACTGAAACAAGAGGCCAGAGCTGTTTGTCTTGTTTGCCTTTAGGTGGGACCATGTATGAGGAGCAACTGAAAACTCTCACTGTTTTGTGTCCTGGTTAGTTTTTTGGACCTACTTGCCTGCCACCCACAGTGGGCTGGCCCCTCCCACATCAACCATCAATCAAAACAATCTCTCCCAGACATTGTCACAGGTCAATCTGGTGGAGGCAATTCTTGAGCTTCTGTCTTCCCAGTTGACTTTAGATTGTGTCAGGCTGATAGCCACTAATAGAGAGTCTGTAAAGATTTTGGCACTTGTCCACAACTCCGGGATAGAGGTCTGAATGACCGAGGGCTTGTCTTTCTCTTGTAAAGCAGATGAAAGGAGATTTAGTAAGGAGGATTAGCAACAATAAACAGTACCATTAGTCAAGGGTATGTAGGAATATCTAAGCCCATAACAAGGATCTTTGAAAGCATCACTACTCTTGGTTCCAAAATTCTGCACCTCATCCCCAAAAGTCCTGTGTTTGATTTCAAAACCCAGAGGTTTGCCTACAGCAGAGAGTGAAGACAGAGAAAAGTAGGGGCAGACTAGGCATCCAGCTTGTGTTCAAAACCCACAGGTTATACCAATTGGAACTGGGCTTGGAGGTGAGGGAGAGGCAAGGGTTGAGGCAGAATCCCAGGATTCTGGTTTATGCAAATTGAAGTCTGATTTGCTGAGACAATGGAGACCTGGCCCCAGAGAAACTCTTCATTGCTGTCTCTTTTGTTTATCTTCTCTTGCTAAGATATAATCTGTTGACTCATGTTTTTATTAAAATCTGGCTCAGCTTTCTGGCCAGCTCTATTAAACCAGACATGATTATTGGCACAATATTTGAAAAATAATTTTCCCTTTGAAAGTGATGTTCCCTTACCTCCAGTTCCTAAACCCTCTTCCCAAATACCTTCCCAAAGATTCAAAACTCGCAATCAAATGTTATTGTCACATACTGGAATTCTCATGTCCTTGGTCACACAAGCATTAAAAATTAAAAGATGATTATTTCCCCCCAATTAGTCATCCATCTTATAGACCCCAGCACCTCTCTTCATTGTTTCTCTGCCATTCCTACCAACAAATATGAAGAAAGGGACCCATGGGTTTTGAGTGTCTACTGCCATGTCTGGCACAGAGTAAGTTCTCAACAAACATCTGGCTGAATGGAATATAGGACACACAGTAACACTGAATACAACATGTAAATGAGTGTCCTCACATGTACGTAATCTTTCTTACGTTGGAATTCCTGTACCTCTTGGATCCACTTCATTGTGTGTGCATTGCCTTTTATTAATCTCTTGAGGCTATTCTTGTTTCGTTTGAGATAGGATCTCGCTAATGTATCCCAGGCTGGCGTTCACATTTGTGACCCCCTCTCCTTAGCCTTGTGGGATTTACAGGTATAGACACCAGGCTTGGTAATATCAGGTTTTTAAACACTAAGTCATGTTCACAGGCTGTGAAAAATCAAAAATTGGAAGGTCCTCTCTTTCAAGCTCTCAGATTCTGCTATCACAGCCATAGTTACCTTCTCCAACAGGGAGGTGTCAGGCAAGGCTGCGGAGGTGGCACGGGGTGGGGGGGTGCGGAGGCGGTGGTGGGAGGGGGGAGGAGAGAGGCTCTGATCTGCAATAAGAGCCGTCCACTGCGGCGGGTTTGGGCACTTCCGGTATGCACAGGGTCGCAAGTTCGCCCAGATCCGGCCCCTAGCAACCATTGTGTGAGCTGCCTCCAGGCCTGTGGTTCTTCAGGCCTTGGCTCCCTTGGCTTCCTGAGGCACGAGGCACTTGACCGTTAGATGGGGCCGCAGCTGTAGGCTCTGACCCCCGGCCCTGGGTGCCCCTGGGGTGTGCGGCGCTGAGGCAGGAGAAGGAGGGAGAGGAGGAGGAGGCCTTGACTGCCACAGCACACGAGGTAAACCGGCATCTGACCTAGGCCTCTGCTTGCTTCCGGGCCACTTGGGAATATTCTCACAGGTATGCAGTCTTCCTCAGAGTAACGTTTCCTAGTTGCTCCTGACCAACCAGGCCGTAAGTGAACCATTCCCAGACAGATTTTAAAGTTTGTTTTTCCAGTCCTAAGGAAGTGGTGTTTGTGCTCTTCACGTAGGTTCACCGCTGTTTGACATCATCCTGTACCGGCTCGTTTGGGTCTCTGATACTGTGGTACAGCGTCTACCAAAAGTATCTTGGGGTTAATATTCAGGAGGATGCCTATATGTTTGTCTTTGGATTCACCTTCTTATTTAGCTTCTCTAGGTTCATGAATTATAGGCTCAATGTCCTTTATTTATGGCTAGAAACCAAATATGAGTGAGTACATCCCATGTTCCTCTTTTTGGGTCTGGCTTACCTCACTTAGGATAGTGTTTTCTATTTCCATCCATTTGTATGCAAAATTCAAGAAGTCCTTGTTTTTTACTGCTGAGTAGTACTCTAATATGTATACATTCCATACTTTCTTCATCCATTCTTCCATTGAAGGGCATCTAGGTTGTTTCCAGGTTCTGGCTATTACAAACAATGCTGCTATGAACATAGTTGAGCATGTACTTTTGTTGTATGATAGGGCATCTCTTGGGTATATTCCCAAGAGTGGTATTGCTGGCTGAGGTTAATTTTTACTATAATTTTATTTATAAAAATATGACACATATATGAAATTAAGTATGATAACATTTATTTTAAATTTGTCACAAATTTTTACATACACATAGCAGCTGCTCTGCTGTTTAGGAATATGCCTATTCCTCATTGTTCAAATTTCCTTTTCTTTTTTGTTTGTTTTTTTCCTTGCTTTTTGAGACAGGATTTCTTTGAGTACCACTAACTGTCCTGAAGCTCACATTGTAGAACAAGCTGGCCTCAATCTCACTGACATCCACCTGCGTCTGCCTCCCAAACGCTAGGAATAAAGGAGTGTGCCACCACAAAAAAAAAAAGTATCTTGGGGAAGGAAAGCGTTTGTTTGGCTCACATATCATAGTGCCTAGTGGGGAGACACCAGGGCAGGAACCTGCAGGCAGGAGCTGAAGCAGTTATGGAGGAACCCTGGCTTGCCCCACGAGGCTTATTCATCTTCCCCTCTTACACAGCCCAGGCCCACCTGCCTGAGGATGACTCTGCTCACAGAGGAGACTTCCTACATGCTATTAGGGCTGTCCTGCATCAGTTAGCAGTCAAGGAAATGCCCCACACATAGCTCCACAGGACAGTCCTATGGGGAGCAGTTCCTCATCCGAGATCCCTCTTCCCTGTGTGTCAAATTCACAACTGAAGCTAACTATGACAGGGTTTATATGCACACATAACTCACAGTCCCTAAAAGCACCGAACCCCAGACATAGCCTTTCTCAAACCCAGGATGCTCAACTCTAAGTATCCTTGTATTTACATATGACCGACTACTCTCTGGAAAACGCTGGGTTCTTTAGATTCCTGCCACTATCTACCTAATACACTGAATTCTGGGTCAATAGCCGGTGACACACTAGTAGTGGGGTGACAAAGGCAACAAATAAATGAAATAATCCCCTGTGTACACCCAACAATGGCAGCCATTGTCGGTAGGCCGCTCGGTGTTTGGCATGTGGAAAACTCAAGCGTTGCTTTTGGGAACGTTCTGGAATGTTTTTGCCTGGTCCTCAAGTGCTGGGATTAAAGGTTTCTAGCATAGCACAGCTGCACCCTACTCCCTCTCCCCAACCCCTTCCTCCTTTCTTCCCTTTCCATATACTCATTTCATGAGTTAGATAAACACCCTTGCTACCAACCGATTTTCTTGATTTTCCTGTAGATAATGCAAAGATCTTAAAAACACTTTAGTTCAGATCATTTCCTTCCTGACAGCTATACTATTATTATTATTATTTTGTTTGTTAATTACATATTTCTTCTTCCACCTCCCTGATTCTTGCTATATAACCAACGTTGATCTATAACTCCCAATCTTCCCCCTCACCTGCCCGAGTGCACGAATCACAAGCTTGCACCATCATGCCCAACTGCATCTCACTTGTGTGTCTATGTTGTCATGTTGGTGGAGCAGGGAGGAGGGGTGGGGTAGTCCACGTGTGTGTACATCCTGTGACGGTCAGAGGACTAATCACTTATTCCCCTTTCTGCCTTTTGTTTAAGACAAGCCTTCTCATTGGCCTGGAAGCTTACAGAACGCAAGGCAAGCTGACAGTGGGCTCCAGGGATCCACCTGCTTAGTTCAGTTTTACTTCATGTATAGTTTATTTCAATTTATTGTAGTTCAACCTTTCTTTCGTGATCTATGCATTTGAGATTGGATGGATGGATGGATAGATGGATTGCATAATACCTTATACATGTGCAATTTCTTGTGTAGTCTGGGAATTGAAGCTAGGGCCTGTGTGTGCTACTCTACTATTAAACAATATACTTAGCCTCTTTATGCATTTTAACTTACTGTATTGATGAACTTTTGATGGTGTTTATTGACCTCTACATATGAAAGGTAAGATTATGCTTCACTTATCCGTCTTCCATTTCCTCTACCTTCCTTTCTCCCTTTCTTATTATTTTATTAATGTTTATACTGTACTTTCTATACTAGTATTTAGATATTTGCTGTAGAAATAGAGGCATAGAACTACAGTCCTAGGCTAAGAGCTGCTTGACTCCATTTATTATATTTAATACTCTATTACTTTCTCCATTTCCAAGTTTTCCCCCTTCTGATCTGTGTTGATGAGAATTATTATCAGATATATAACATACATTACATATATTTTACAAGAAAAGCTTGTAGGTGATATCGTTCCCAAGTTTTACTTGTTTGAAAATGTTACAATATTGCTTAAATGAAAATTTGGCTTCGTATAAAATTCCTAAGTTGTTTTTCCCTGAAGATATGTTCTGACATTTATTGTTGCCATGGAGATGCATGAGTCTTCTGTGATGACTTTTATACTTCCTGATCAAAAGCAGGGGAAAATATCATTTACATTTTAATTAATACCAAGATTAAGCAACATTTTTCTTTTGCTTATTAAATATTTAGTGATTTTGATGAGAGCATAAATAGATGTCATTCCAAAGTCAAAGCAGTTAAGAGTAGCACACTGCTCTCTTGAAGGGGTTGAAAATGGTGCCCACAGTCCCTGCACCTGAATGAATAGCCTAGAGGCCCTACACCTGTATTGACAGCTCACAGGCTCTGCACCTGCCTGGATAGCCCACAGTCCCTGCACCTGCCTGGATAGCACACAGTCCCCACACCTGCCTGGATAGCACACAGTCCCTGCACCTGCCTAGATATCACACAGTCCCTGCACCTGCCTGGATAGCACACAGTCCCTGCACCTGCCTGGATAGCACACAGTCCCCACACCTGCCTAGATATCACACAGTCCCTGCACCTGCCTGGATAGCCCACAGTCCCTGTACCTGTGTGGATAACACACAGTCCCTGCACCTGCCTAGATATCACACAGTCCCTGCACCTGCATGGATAGCACACAGTCCCTGCACCTGTGTGGATAGCCCACAGTCCCTGCACCTGCATGGATATCACACAGTCCCTGCACCTGCATGGATAGCACACAGGCCCTCCATGTGTGTTGATAGCACACAGTCCTTGCACCTGCGTGGATAGCACACAGGCCCTGCACCTGCGTAGATAGCCCACAGGCCCTGCACCTGCGTAGATAGCCCACAGGCCCTGCACCTGCGTGGATAGCCCACAGGCCCCGCACCTGCGTGGATAGCACACAGGCCCTCCATGTGTGTTGATAGCACACAGTCCTTGCACCTGCGTGGATAGCACACAGGCCCTGCACCTGCGTAGATAGCCCACAGGCCCTGCACCTGCGTAGATAGCCCACAGGCCCTGCACCTGCGTAGATAGCCCACAGGCCCCGCACCTGCGTGGATAGCACACAGTCCCCGCACCTGCTTGGATAGCCCACAGTCCCCGCACCTGCGTGGATGGCACACAGGCAGGCTCTGGCCTGCGCCTGCATTTGTGTGACTCTCTACAAGGTGACACTGAATATTTTGCAGCCATTTGGTGACTAATTTTGAATCCCAATGAAATGAAATGCTATTCCCTTTAGATTGGCAGGACTATATTAAAAATATGAAAACAGAAGCTGGGGATGGTGGCTCATGTCATTAATCCCAGCATGCAGGAGGCAGAGGCAGGTGGATTTCTTTGACTTCAAGGACAGCTAGGACTACATAGGGAGATAGTGTTTCAAAAAAAAAAACTGTACTCAATTTTAATTTGTTACATTTTTATCAATAAGAAACTTATAAAAGCTTCTTTTTTCTTTTATGAGCACTTAAATAATATGTCTTTTTTGTCTTTTTGCCCACAAAGCTGAAAATATTTACCTTGGTTTATTTCTGGAAAACTTACCGACTCCTGCTGTCACAAGTGCAGAAAGACGTTATTTCAGGGATGATTTTAACCCAGCCCCTGTCTCTCATGGTGTGATTCTTTATCTATTTTGAGGTGTCTCTCAGGCCCATCTCTTCATCTCATCTCATGGTGTGACCCTGACATTGACTCCTTCAGTCCTCGGCCGTAGAGGACGGCCCCTTCTGTGCTGAATTTTGAACTGAACTTGTGCTCCGGGGTCTGGTCACTGCATGGACTGTCCTGTATCGGCACGACAGATGTCAGCCTTATACCCAATGTTAGCATCTCCAGCGAGGACTATTCTTGCTTTCCTTTATTTATCCACAACACAACTTGTTAGCTAAGGCTTTTTCTATCTTACATTGCTTTCTAGGCTTAAATTTTTGACTTTAGTTACAGAATACTCTCGTACATCATTACTTGCTATGTCTGTCATGCCCCTCCCTTCACCTCGTGTGTGTGTGTGTGTGTGTGTGTGTGTGTGTGTTACACAAGCTAAGCATGTGTTCTTCCACTAAGTTGAGTGCACATTCAGCACAATATTTTCTTTTGCATGATTCACCCCCCCTTTGTTTTTTCCTACTCTCTGTGGACAGATGGTAGTATCATGACCTTTTGGTCTTTAGCAAATTCTGAAGTTGTTTTAGTGGCTCCAGCTACTGTTGTGTTGACTTTCATAAGGTCTTTTTGATGACCTTCAGAAAGGAAGTGAGCTTAAGTCTTGTAGCTGTTAGCCTGCACAGAATGGAAACTGAAGTTGGGGTGTAAATAGACCCACCAGCCTAAGGACAGGGAAGTGGCATCTGGAGATTGATCACAGAGGCCAACTAGCTTAGGACACATCTGGACGCTATGCTGTATTCAAGAAATGCTTGCATTGTTTGAAATATTATGCTAAACCTTCTGAGAAACTGGCAGCAATAGCGGCAGTTTTAAATATCAACACTAATAGTTCTCAACTTTCCTCATATTAAAAATACAATGTGATTATGTTTTTCAGAGCCAGTTATTTCGTAGTTTCACTTAGAAAATTAGATGGAGACATTTATACCCATTGACCTGGCAGCTCGAAAACCAGATGCAGACAAGAAGAAACACAAGCCAAGACAAAGGTAAAATAAGACACAGTAAAATGAGGTTTGTTCGTTTTATTTCTAGAGTAAAATTTCAACAATATACAACTCCTAGGGAGCCATGGTGGGTATCTAGCTCAGCTGACAGCGTGCCTGCTTATCGATCATGCATGGAAACCTGATCTAATGTTAATCTGACGTGATGGTACATGACCAATACTCTGGAGGCAGAAGGATCAGAACTTCAAGATTATTTTTGGCTAAACATTGAATTTAAGTACAGTCTAGGTTACATGAGACACTCAACAAACAAGCAACCTTAAAATGTCATGAGTGGGGAAGACAGTGGGGGAAATAAGAACAAGCTATAATGATACATGTGTTTGAAAATGCCATGACATAATCCGTTATCTCATCCTCTATCCTAAAAGTTAGTTTCAAAATGTCATGTGGCTGAACAGAGAATTCTCAACAGAAGAAGTTCAAATGGCCAAAAGACACTTAAGGTCATGCTCAACTTCCTTAGCGATCAGGGAAATGCAAATCAAGACAACTTTAAGATACCATCTTACACCTGTCAGAATGGCTAAAATAAAAAACACCAATGATAGCCTTTGCTGGAGAGGTTGTGGAGAAAGGGGTACACTCATCCATTGCTGGTGGGAATGCAAACTTGTGCAACCACTTTGGAAAACAGTGTGGCAATTTCTCAGGAAATTCAGGATCAACCTACCCCTGGACCCAGCAATACCACTCTTGGGAATATACCCAAGAGAGGCCTTATCATACAACAAAAGTATATGCTCTACTATGTTCATAGCAGCATTGTTTGCAATAGCCAGAACCTGGAAACAACCTAGATGCCCTTCAATGGAAGAATGGATGAAGAAAGTATGGAATATATACATATTAGAGTACTACTCAGCAGTAAAAAACAAGGACTTCTTGAATTTTGCATACAAATGGATGGAAATAGAAAACACTATCCTGAGTGAGGTAAGCCAGACACAAAAAGAGGAACATGGGATGTACTCACTCATATTTGGTTTCTAGCCATAAATAAAGGACATTGAGCCTATAATTAGTGATCCTAGAGAAGCTAAATAAGGAGAACCCAAAGAAAAACATATAGGCACCCTCCTGAATATTAACCTTCATCAGGCGATGAAAGGAGACAGAGACAGAGACCCAATTTGGAGCACCGGACAGAAATCTCAAGGTCCAAAATGTCACATGGAGATTTGTTGAGGGTTCTGGATTTCAGAAAACTTGGACTGACCCAGGTAATACCTTCTTGTGTCGCTCTAACCCTGATCTTATGCTCGGGCGATCTTTCAGGCCCAGCCCACTGCTGAATAATCACATTATTGAAGATGAGCAGTGCTTGGCCATGAGGAAGGTTTCATAACACGAGTGAAATACAAAAAAATTCTCATAAGTGTGGAAGGAACAGACAACTCAAACGTAAACGTTCACCAACAATCTTAGAGCTCTCACAAGAGAAGCAGAGTAATGAATCAATTTTAGAAGTTAAAAATCCTAACATTTATCGAAAAAGAAATAGCTCTTGACAATTAAAAACTAGAGCATCAAGCCTGGCATGGTGGTGCACACCTTTAATCCCAGTCAGTATTCAGGGGGCAGAGGCAGGTGGATTTAAATAAATAAATAAAATGAAAACATAATATCAGAAATATAATCAAAATAGGAAGTAGGAGATGAAGGGGGACGCATGGTTAACAAAATGAAATGTTCTCAATAAATCTAAATTATGTTTCTAATAACAATAAATAAAAAATGACTGAGTTCTTAGTAAAAAGGTACAATCTGAAAGGAAATTAGTTCAAAGTAGTTTAAAATAATTTTGTATTGTCAACTGGATACAGCTAAAATGTATGTTATGGAAACATCCTGAAAAGTATAAGAACCATCCCAATAGATCAAAAAGAGAAGGATGGAAAACAGGTGAGACAGAGACATTATTGTAGCATCAACAACAAAAGAAGGTATTACCTGCCAGACGAGAAGTCGCTAAAAGCAAAAGGAAAGATAAATAAGCGGTAACTTTGTGAGTAAGGCATTCACTTGACATCCAGGCACAGTGTTGTGGGCCTGTCATCCCAGTGCTGCAATAGAAGATAGAAACAACCAAATCAGCACCCTCGTTTCAAAGTAGATAGAGACACGCAAAGGGTTAGTTGTTGCCCACAACAACTGCAGCATACAAGTTCTCTACCACATGATGTGGAACAATTACAAAGTCAGCATAGAAAGTCATAATGGACATGATGTGCTAATTACATTGTATATTAGTAACCAGGTAACTAGGAAAGCCCCCCAAACAATTAGAAATATCCACTAAAAATCCCTTCTGAGAAGAAAATCCAAAAACCGTCTTGTGAGGGGAAGGGTAGAGGAGCTAATGGTGCTCTGATGGTTCTGTAGATCTAAGACAAGGCCTGTGGGTGGGACCAGAGCCTGCAACTTGTACTGTTTTCTCATGAATTAAGGCAAGACTACGACTAACACACGAAGTCATGCATTAAAGGACTGTGAAAGGCAAAGCTTTAAAACCATTAGGAAAACACGTAAGAGTTTCATAATCACCTTGGGTAAGGTTAGATGTCCTAAGACTTCAAAACTAAACATAAAGGTCAAGATAGGTCAGTTCTATTGAAGCTAAGTACTGGGTTTCTTACATTATTTTAAAATGTGAGTCCAAGTCCACTATATAAAGTGACCAAGTATTGCCGTCCAAAGTTCATAAATAACAGACTAAAGGCTACAGGTAGACCTTCCAACAAAGAGGCAACATTTCCAGACATTTATAACAAAATGGGGACTCAGAAAGTGCTCAGAGGGAAAGGCCATAAAAATACCTAACAACACACCCAAAAATAAGTTCCCAGAACTTGTGCTGTGTGCTCTTGACTTTCACTTTCTTTTTCATGTTATTATTTTTGTTTAATATAGCAGTAGACCCATGTCTCCCAGACCTGAGAAATACATTTAAGGCTTTACAAAACCCCACATTTCCTCTGTCTTACAAGTTTGCCCACTGCATAAGTCAATTGGAGTCACTGACTTTGGATTCTCTTATAAAGTCTTCCCCAACATGTGTAATCAATAAGGATGGGCTGTTTGTTGTTGTCTTCATGAAGAAAGGCAGTATAGGAGTATGGAATTTTTATGCCACTAACCTAATAGGTGGTATTCCTTCCTCTTCAAAAACTTATGTCAAGCTTTAAACTGCCAATAATAGTGCATACTATTTATTATTTTATGCTGAAACCTGTTAGACCCATTTAGCATTAATTATTTTTATGTAAATGGTTGTTTTGCTTTTCAAATATCTAGCAAAACACCACTTAAAAGAATAGATGTGATGCTGTTATAAAACACAGTAAATATTAATCTTAAATTATAGTGTTAACCGTGTCATATCGGTTATACCAAAGAATCTGCGTTAGTTACAGCTATGGGGCTTGAGATAGTTTGCAGATATTATTATTATTATTATTAATATTATTATTTTGTCCTCTTAGATATTTAAGCCATGAAGATCAAAGGTGCAAAGATGGCACATCATCAGAGAACCAACCAGCGGAGGCCGCAGTGACGCAAACGTCCTCCATCTCCTTGAAATCAGAGGGAGTAGAGAGGAGCTACCAGGATTACTATCCAGGCATGGCATTTATATGTTCTTTAACTGTAGGGCTTTCTTTCAAAATTGGAGCTTTGATGTTGAACTAATTCCGCAAGGCACAGCAAGTGGAGCTGCCTCCTGATGTGAGAGCCTTCTTAAAAGCATCCTAATTTAAGTACTGTTACAGATAATGATAAAATAACAGGCATGCCCCCCACCGCCAAGAATGCCTGACATCACTAATCTCTTTAATTGTGATCACCACAAACTATAAGACCTTAAAATACATCAGTATTTTCTTAAGTCTTCTTTGCTTTCTGGCTGTTTCATCCCTCCCCGTCTTCCTCTTTCTCTCACTGACCCATAACTCCTAGTGTCCCCATTGCTCTGCATACCGCCTGTTTTAAGTCTTCAAATGTCTTTGTTCAAATTCTACCACATCCAGTGTGTCAGTTTTTAACTACCGAGTTCTCTCTGTATAGCTCTTCCACGACCCCCGTTGATAACCCCAGATAGCTGCCTTGTCGAGTTCCTCTTTGTTGTGTCCACTAAACCACTAAGCCCATGGAGTGCTGTGTGCATGGCCTTCTTTAAAAAACAGAACCCCAAACAGGAATATCTTGTGACCCGTGTTCCTTCCAGGAGTCACCACTACAGGATCAGTATTCTTGACAGAGTGATCCAGATTTTCTGCCTCACTCCATCCCTGAACTTTACTCCTCACCTGCTCTGTCCTCCTCTACTCTACAGAGAAGACTTGTCCTCATGGCTAAATCCTCAGAAATCATTGAAAAATAGAATAACCTCTGTTTCATTTCCCCATTCTGTAGAATTTTGGTAACTTCCTTTCATTTCTCTTGATTGTGTGTGTGCATATGCACCAGTATGTGCTTGTATGTGTGTGTGTGCATATGTACCTGTGTATGTATGTATGACTGTGTGTGTGCATATGTACCTGTGTATGTATATATGACTGTGTGTGCATGTGTACCTGTTATGTATGTATGACTGTGTGTGTGCATATGCACCTGTGTATGTATGTATGACTGTGTGTGTGCATATGCACCAGTGTGTGTGTGTGTGTGTGTGTGTGTGTGTGTGTGTGCATATGCACCAGTGTGTGCATGTGCACTGCTATGTGAGGGTATGTGCGCATGAGAACAGATACGTGAAAAGACCAAAAGACAACATTAGCTGTCACTTCTCAGATACTATCTACCCTACTGTTTGAGACAAGGTCATTCTCACTGACTTGGCACTGGACAAGTAGGCTTGGCACTGGACAAGTAGGCTTGGCTGAGTGGCCACCTAGCCTTAGGCATCCTCCTGTCTCCTCTTCCTCAAAGGATTGCAAGTATAATTACACACTATTCTTCTTTCATGGGTTCTGGAGAGTGAGCTCAGGTCTCCATGCTTCAGCTGTGTCTTAGTTAGGGTTCCTATTGCTGTGAAGAGACACCATGACCACAGAAACTCTTACAAAGGAAAGCATTCATTGTGGTGGCTTACAGTCCAGAGGTTCAGTCTATTATCATCATGGTGGGACATGGAAGCGTGCAGACAGATATGGTACTGGAGAAGGAGCTTAGAGTAGAAAAGGAGCTACATCTTGATCAGGAAGTGGTCTGTAACACTGGGAGTAGCTTGAGCAGAGGAGATCTCAGAGCCCACCCCCACAGTGACACACTTCCTCCAACAAGGCCACACCTACTCCAACATAGCCACACCTTTTAATGGTGTCACTCCCTTTGAGGCTATTTTCTTTCAAACCACCATACGCAGCAAGCACTTCACCAACTGAACTGTTTCTCCCTGGTGCCTTCTTCAGTTTCTTAGATGAGAGTTTTCTCTGCTTTCTATTCCATTTCCAGTGTGTCAAAGTCAGAGTCCCTTTCCTGTCTAAAATTAGACCTTGCAATGACCATTGTTGTCCTTGTCACCTAGACAGCTCCAATCAACTCTTAGGTCACTCCTCCAATTGTCACTTCTGCCTAAAGATCAGTGGGTTGGTTTCCTGAAGGGATCTGAGAGCGTAAATTCCAGGCATTCTTTGGGCAGATTGTTTGAATTTGATCTTTTTGCTATTTTCCTCAGGAAAAAGAGGACAGAAATGTGAGCTGCTTAGGAATTCAAGAGTTGGAAACTGAGGACATGGCATCCAGGCTAAAGAGTTTGTGAGCCTGGAAGATAAGAACAATAGAAAGTTTTTAGATTGTTGGTCTGGGGAGTTTTATTTTGGATGTTTTTACTTTTAAATATGTATATGGGTCTGGGTGTGGGCACGTGTATGTGAGTGAGTGCAGGAGTCCACAGAAGAGACGGAATACCCATGAGCTGGAGTTACAGACAGTTGGGAGCCACTAGATGAGGGTGCTGGGAATCAAACTTAGGCCCCTCTACTGCTGAGCCATCTCTCCAGGGTACCCTCCCACCCCGATCCTGTTTTCTAAGACCTAAGTCTCACTTTGTAACTTTGGCTAGTCTGGACCTTGCTGTTGTATATCAGGATGGCCTCAAATCAAACCCACCTGCCTCCGCCTTCCAAGTGGTGGGATTAAAGGTGTGGCCCACCATCTCCAGCTGTTAAGCAAGGAGTTAATGTGATCCTATTTACCATCTTGAAAAGACTACAGATTAAAGAACAAGAATTGACTGAGGGAGACCAGTTAGCAGACTCTAAATATTCTGAAGGTAGACTTGTCAGTCATGCTGGAGGATCAGAGAGAACAGGAGGTGTTGAAAATGGTTCTGAGGCTTCTAGCTTTTTTTTTTATTTATCAAAGAGTGTTGAGAATATTGTTTATTTATAACACAGATTTTCCCTGGGATATCCTGTGAGCTAATTCAATCTTTTATTTAAGATTTATACCTGCATAGGAAGCCTTTGGATCCAATCCATTCCCCATTTCCTCTATTTCAATTTCTACCCTAGCACCCCTTTTCTTTTCAACTTCACATTGAATTTAATACTCACTGAGTTAATTTAGTTTGCCTTTAAGGGTTTATTTAGTTTTTAAATTATGTGTATGTTTGTGTATGTGCACCTGAGTGCAGGTGCTTGTGGAGGCCACAAGAGGGCATCAGCTGCCCTGGAACTGCAAATGGATTAAAGACCTCAATATCAGCCCGAACACACTGAACTTGATAGAAGAGAAAGTGGGAAGTACCCTACAACATATGGGCACAGGCAATCGCTTCCTAGGTATAAGCCCAGCAACACAGACATTAAGGGCAACATTGAATAAATGGGACCTACTACAACTGAGAAGCTTCTGTAAAGCAAAGGACTCTGTCACTAAGACAAAAAGGCAACCTACTGACTGGGAGAAGATCTTCACTAACCCCGCGACAGACAAAGGTCTGATCTCCAAAATATATAGAGAACTCAAGAAACTAAACTTTAAAATGCTAATTAACCCAATTAAGAAATGGGGCACTGAACTGAACAGAGAATTCTCAGCAGAGGAAGTTCAAATGGCCAAAAGACACTTAAGGTCATGCTCAACCTCCTTAGCAATCAGGGAAATGCAAATCAAAACAACTTTGAGATATCATCTTACACCTGTCAGAATGGCTAAAGTCAAAAACACCAATGATAGCCTTTGCTGGAGAGGCTGTGGAGGAAGGGGTACCCTCATCCATTGCTGGTGGGAATGCAATCTTGTGCAACCACTGTGGAAATCAGTGCTTCTAGCTTTTTGAATGTGATGACTAGGAGGTACCATATACTAAAATAGGAAACCTCACACAGGATCTGTGGGGTCTGGGGAAGAGGCTGTGAGTTTGAATTTTGGACATATAAAGTTGAGAATACCTTTGGTTCATCCCAAAGATGTCGAGGAGACCACTGAATGTGATCCAGGAGCTCTGAAGTATCAGGGCTGAGATGATGTACTTGGATAACCCTAAAACTGGAAGTTTAAGCCATGGCCACAGGGAGATTCCTTAGGGAAAATGTCTAGCAATTATGAGTTAGAAAAAGGTCAGATGCAAAGGATATGGGATTGGTCAGCTTGAGGATGACCAGGGTGATAAAGAAATAGGTATGTGATGTCATAGAAATCAGTGGGAAGTAATTGTATAAGAAAGAATTAGAGTTAGGAATGGTAGTGACCCCTGTAATCGTGGCACTCGGGAGGCAGAGGCAGTATGGCTGCCGCAAGTTTAAGGCCAACCAGATCTATTTGGCGAGTCCTAGTGCAGCCAGTGGTACAAAATGTGAGCCTCTCTCGGGTCATTTTCTAGAAAAAAAAAATGAATAAAGCATGGATCGTCATTCACACACTAGTAAAACCAGGACAGGAAAATGTCCATTGAGCGAAATGACCTCAAAAGTGTGGTCACTTGAGTGCCATTTTGGTGGGATTTCCAAGAGTGCAGGAGACAAAGACTGGGTGATAGGTGAAGAAATAAGGCAGTGGCCATTTGCAGGTCTCGAGAAGTTCGTCTTTGAAGAGACGGCGTTAGCGATGACTGGGGTGTGGTCCGAGAATGGATGCAGTGTGGAGGTCCATGCAGAAGAAGATAGCAGGAGTGCAGAGGTTAAGGAAGAAGTGTGAATAAAAGATGGAAAGGACTCTCTCGGGTGGCAGGAAAGCCAGGTGCCTCCTTTACTAAATCGGAGGGAACCATGGGCAGGTGCCAGTGCTTTGTTTGTGTGTTAGCAGTGAAGTAAAGAGATTTCTATCCAAAACCCAGCACTCTCGTTAGCCAAGAAGCAAAGGTAGAATGGAAAAATGGAGGCTGGAAGATGGAGTCTGTTTCCAAGTTTGAGGAGCATGGAGAAAAATTAGCTGGCAAGAGGAAGAACAAGTTGACGAAGCAGCAATAGAATCCATGGCTTGTGTTCAGGGCCCGTGTATGTAAGGTTCATTACAATGAGTGTCTGCCCTTGCCAAACCCGCTTTGCCAAGAAGCTTTACCTAACAGCACTGAGATGTGGCGATGTGACGAGACAGTTTACGACATTGGCAAGGGTACGTGTAGGGACATTAGCTGACATGGCTGAAGAGAAAGGTGGAAACTGAGGGTGATGGACTGTAAGGGTGTGGACAAAGGAGTGGACATACTGGTGAGGGGGGGGGACGGGTAGCCGTGTTGGGGACGGTGCAGAGCAAGGTGAAAGAACAGAGAGCAGATGATGGCACACAGTATAATGCACAATAGTCACACATGGAGCAACTACATACTGTTGAATTGTAGTTCTTGCAGGTAATCTGTAAAATAAACACACAAACACCATTCCTTTTGTGTTGTAGATGTGACCTATAGTTGCTTAAATGCTGTTGTATGGAGGCCACTAATTTGTTCCTGGCCACTTAACCCCGAAATAATCACACAGAAACTTTATTATTTAAATCACTGCTTGGCTCATTAGTTCTAGCTTCTTATTGGCTAACTCTTACATCTTAATTTAAGCCATTTCTATTAATCTGTGTATTGCCATGAGTCTGTAGCTTACCGGGTAAAATTCCCATCATCTGTCTCCAGCGGCTCCATGGTTTCTCCCTCACTCTGCCTTCCTTCTCCCATGCTATAGGCCAAGTCAGTTTTCTTTATTCATTAACCAATAAAAGCAACACATAGACAAAAGGACCTCCCACACCAAAATGTTAGTGGTTGAGTTGTAGAAATTTGGGGAGATCTGGGATGTAACAGAAGAACATAGCATCAAACAGGTCTCGGCTTAGGAACACTGAAATGGAGAAGGCAGCCTTCTGTGGAGCCAAAGCTACAAATTAGCTGAGTGACCAAGCAATTGGAGTCAGTGAAACATTGGAGTGTATGATGTAGCAAAATCCAGGAACGTCAAAGGAGTAGAATTTTATTGGTTGAGTTGTAGAAATTTGGGGAGATCTGAGATGTAACAGAAGGACAGAGCATCAAACAGGTCTCGGCTTAGGAACACTGAAATGGAGAAGGTGGCCTTCTGTGGGGCCAAAGCTACAAATTAGCTGAGTGACCAAGCAATTGGAGTCAGTGAAACGTTGGAGTGTATGATGTAGCAAAATCCAGGAACTTCAAAGGAGTAGGATTTTATTTTTATTCTTAAAGGGTACAAATTGTTTTGGAAGTGGTGAGTGGGGAGTGATAAGGAAAACAAACCCACTTTCCAATCTGGGCGATATGGAGCATAAGACTATAAGCAGCTGCCGTGTGAGAGAGCGTCCTTAGGGAGTAGCTGCAGCGTACAACTCTGTCTCCTCTGACCATCCCGGAAAAACAGCCTTCCCTTGTCCATCAGTCAAGTGAAGTGTCTACTGTCTCGTGGTTCCTCCTCCTTAGCTCCTCATCCTCCTCCAAAATTCAAAACCTCACCACCTCTCAACATTTGATTACTTGGAAAGGGTGAACTTCTGAGTCTCCTCCGAGCAGACAAGTCCCCCGAAGTGGGCCCAAGGGCTGCATGGCACAGGAGGACACGGACTGATCTCATCTGCACTCTTCTGTTTTGCTTGTAGTTACGGTATTTTGCCCCGGACTATATTGTAGCTCAGAGCTTTTGCTGCATATGTTTTTGTTAAATATGAGAGAACAAATGAAATTGCTTCTGAAGAGCCCTATTGTCAGTAATTTTCCCAGTCTTCTACATG
Source organism: Microtus oregoni (assembly GCF_018167655.1). Classification (NCBI taxonomy): domain Eukaryota; kingdom Metazoa; phylum Chordata; class Mammalia; order Rodentia; family Cricetidae; genus Microtus; species Microtus oregoni. Next base: position 5,614,923 of record NW_024543221.1, read on the forward strand.
TAACCCACCAGTTAAGGAAATCATAGAAATATGAGCAGTGCCCTTTTTACTCTTCTGCATTCATATTTAAATATATTCTGTGCTCAGTCCCAAGTGAAAGTTAATTAAAAGATTTATCTCCCGTGAACATCCGTTCCTACTCCAAAGATGTGCTCTATTAATAAAATGATCAAACAGAGCAACCAACATTCACCTTAGCCAAGGCTTTAGTGATGCTAGCCAACTTAGAAGTGTCTGTGCTTCTCACTGTGACAATAGGTGGAGTGTGGAAGATGGAAAGGATGAGGTCATTAGAAAAGTCACCACTGTCATTAACCTCTTTCCCAAGAGGCCTAATGGCAGCCTGGTTAACTAAGGGCCCCCTCTAGGCGAGGCCAGTGGCTATTTATAGCCCTCCCATGCTTTACCTCCTTGTTTCAAAGGTCCAGAAGAAAAGGTAGGCATGCAACTTACAAAGGAAAACGCAGAATAGTGACCCGCATTCCTGTGAACCCAGGTCCCTTGGCTCAGCATGTGCTCCTCATATAATAGCTGGGTATACTGTGCGGTCTGTGAAGTTACTGTGGTATTATTAGAGTTCACAGTAGATACTCGGTTCATAATGGTTTTCCTCGCAGATTACCTTGAAGAAAGGTTTGATCAACAACATGCAGTGGCTTCAGAATTAATTGTCCCCAAGAAAAGGAAATCAAAAGTCAAAAAGGAACAAACTTGTACTAAGACAAAAGGGGAGAAAGCCCGGCTTGGATCATATGACAGGACAGGTATGCTGCAGACTTGCGCCGGTTTGAAGGAAGCCACACACGCTGGCAAGCTTTCTCGTGGTTTCTGTCCTTATGTTGGACACTGACTTTATGGAAGAGAAAATGTCTGGCTGAGTATTGCATGTTTGGTACCTTTAAAAACTGCCAATTTTTAAATTATTTTTGAAATTTACAATAGCATTAAAATTGACAATGTAGTCAATGATTATGTTCTTACTGAAGATATTCTCAGATTTTAGTTTTGGCAATCCATGCAAGACAAGTTATAGCTTTGTTTTATGTTTCTAGTGAAACTTGTATGTTGTGTATGTGTGGGTGGGGGCTTGCGGGTGTTGATGCAGGGCCGTGCACAGGCTAGGCAAGTGCTCTCCCGCCTCTCTGTGTTGGCAGCCTTTAGTTTTCTTAAACAAAGACTCACTATGTAGTTCAGCCTGGCTTTGAAATCAAGATCCTCCTGCCTCAAACTCTGGGATTACAGGTCTGCACTGATTAGATCTGAGATTTATATCTTTGTCTGATACAAAGATTGAGTGCCCAAATAGTTGAAACGTTTCCCCCCATGAATGTTTCGATACTTTCTTTATATTTGAAATCACTATTTTAATATCATGAATTGTATAAAGGAAACTTTCCTGTTTCTTACTGGAACACCACGACCCAGAGGTGGGTTTATCATCAGAACCCCTATTCACACGGGAACATCCAGGGTTCTCAGTATCTCAGCAGAAAAGCCGCATCAGTATTCAGCATCCACTGATCGACTGTCTTCTTCTGGGTGGTTAGTGCATTGTGTCAGAGTTTATCTCGCTAGCAGATTTATTCTAGTCTCTTTTCCTGGCTTTGAGGAAACATTGAAGAGTTTTCATCTCAATTCTCGTGCTGTTTTATAAAATAGCGCAAGTTCCATGTGATTCTTAGGAAAGAGATTATTTTGTTCAGATGCCATGCATGACTTCTGGTAGGCCTGAGATACAGAATAACACTTTCGGATTGCTGGCACGTCTTGTGTGCTTTCAAAACACAAAACCTCAAGGGCCATCTGCCAGGTAACAAAAGGGCAGCTATCTGAATAGTCACAGCAAAAGGTATAACATGTAAACCAGTGTGTGGAGACTGCCACGCATCACTAGTCGGCAGGGAGATTTAAATAAGCAAAGCATTGGAAAAACTGGTGGAAGTTAACATCCAGTCGTGGTAAAGAACAGCACAGAGGAGGGAAATGGAGGGAGTGTGAGTCACAAGACTTGACATTTTCTAAAGAGCTACAGAGGAGTTTGAAGGTTCCCAACGCTGAGAAGTGTTTTAGGAGAGGGGACTGGTGATGAATGGTTATGAAAATGGCATGTCTGATATGTCACATATATGTACTGAACTATCATGTTGTTCTCTATAAATATGTACACTTTGAAACTTAATTTAAAAACTAAAAAACTATAAAATGAAGATTAAGGGGTAGTCTGCATAGCATGGAAAATAGAAGCAAAAACAAAACACGTAGATTGTGTCAAGAAGCATGAAATTATTAACTGCCAGCAAAGAGATCAAGAAATATGGTTTGCAAGGAGTTTGGGAAGTGTCTGTCCTGAGGAAGAATGCCTCCAACCCACATCACTTCCTCCGATGCTTTGCTTCTGAGCCTCCTATGCCTCAATTAAGAAAGGCTTTGACTGGCCTTGTTCTAGTATTTCCTGTGGTTTATAATCTCTGATCATGTAGTTAAACCCTTTGTGACACCTGCCTTTCTTGCTTGACACTATTCATAGTTTACTTATGATCTTCTTATCTACAAATACAATTCAGTGTTGGAAAGCTTTTCAAGCAAAATAAGAGCTAAGTAAGTTCGGACACTATATACCTTATTCCTAAAGACCTCTCCCATAGACCACTAGGAGAGTCTCATGTTTCTATGTAGTTATTTCCACCTTCCTTGTTACGTGTTTGTGGTACATGTATGTGCGTGCTCATGTGGGGGTGCACAAGTGTGCGAACAGGTGCATGTGCACATGTATGTGCAAGGTGTGGTATCCTTCTGAGCCTCTGTTAAAGCTTAGTTTAATGCTACAGATTCTTCTTTAGTTGCGCAGTGTTCACTTCTCTGACTTACCATTTCACTTTGCTACTTATAGAGATATTTGTAGTAGTCTACATTATTACTAAATGAGATATTTGTAGTGGTCTACATTATTACTAAATGAGATATTTGTAGTAGTCTACATTATTACTAAATGAGATATTTGTAGTAGTCTACATTATTACTAAATGAGATATTTGTAGTAGTCTACATTATTACTAAATGAGATATTTGTAGTAGTCTACATTATTACTAAATGAGATATTTGTAGTAGTCTACATTATCACTAAATGAGATATTTGTAGTAGTCTACATTATCACTAAATGAGATATTTGTAGTAGTCTACATTATCACTAAATGAGATATTTGTAGTAGTATACATTATCACTAAATGAGATATTTGTAGTAGTATACATTATCACTAAATGAGATATTTGTAGTAGTATACATTATTACTAAATGATACCTATACTTGCACTTCCATTAAACTTTAAAAACCTTTTCCCACCAGAACCAGAAGAGCTTGATGCCATAAAACATATTATTAGGCTAAGAGAAAAGCTCCGATGGAAAACTCCAGTATTTCCACATAGTTTGAAATACCGTCCTAAGATTGCCCTTCAGAAGTGCAGTCTGAAGGTGAGATCCTATCCCATGCAATTTCAACTATTAGAAATTAAATTTTGAATCTATCTTGACCTTTATTAACTCATTGTAGATATCACATCAAAGCTAATTAATAATGCATTACAATAATTGTTGGTAAATATAAAAGCATCTCAGCATAATTTATTTCCCCTACTTAAATAGAGATAAGCGTGACAGTTTTGTCTATAGTACATCTCTTGTCTGTTCCCCATCTCTTCCTCTTCTAAGTGAGTTCACAGGAAGTGCCCCATCTGCCTCAAACTCTGTGTATGTCACTCTGTGAGTTTAAAAAAAGAAGTAAGAGGAACTTATCTAAGAAACTTAGCAGAAATTCATGTTCTCACCTTCACACTAGACCAACGGAATAAGAAACTGTGAATGTGGGGCTAATTGCCTGTTTTCTCAGTAAACCGCTATATAGTTAAGAATCACTGCTCCAAATCCTGGGGTCGTATAAGAAGTATTTTAGTCTCTGTAGGTCATATGAGCTCTGTTGCAAGGAAGCACTCATCCTGCCCCTGTGCACAGACTGTTGGTGCACAGAACACAACAAATGACTGTTTGTCCATAAACCTTTATTTTATAAAAGCAGATACCTGGCCCAGGCCAGGGTTTGCCAATTCCTGCTCTAGATGGTTACTCTGAGGACTAAAAATCATCGTTCGTAGTCAGCATAAGGTGACTGGGAGTTCACTCATAAATCGATTTCGTGCACTTTTGAATCTCGGTCACCCACTAGCTCGTCTTGAGCAAGTTTCTACCCTCTCTGAATGACTCTAGAGAGCTGTGAAGGTCAAATGGAAGAGGAACACGCTATAGCATCAGGTAGATTGTGGTCCAAGTGTTTAAAAGTGCAAAACGAAACCCTAGCTGTGCATGAGTGCTTTGGATCTTTCAGTGAATTGTGCTTGATTTGTATAAAAAAAGACTTGATAACTCTATTTACACTAAGTTTCTAATAACCTTAGAAAATAGAATTAGAACAAAAATGACATAATTGGCCAAAAAGCTACAATGAAGCTTGTGGCTCTGCCAGTCACTCAAGTTAGCTCATTTCCTCTGATTTGGGGATTTAGGTGTTTTTTTTTTTTAAAAAAAAAAAGGTTTATTAGTACAGGTTATAATTGGAGCCCAAACAAGAAAGCAAACAGCTACCAGTGGAAACACTATAAAACTGAATCCAAAGTCTAAAACCACAGTAACTGGAACAGTTTAATCACTTGATTCAGTAGCTTTTGAGACCATCACCAATGATGAAATTATTCTTTTAATAAAACTACTCTGAAATTTTTTGTATGACTTAAATTTTTTTATTGATAAAAGTGCATATTTCAAAACTAAAAGAAAACAGCTTTATAATTTATACTTTACATTTTCTCAGTGGACGCTCAATACTTTCTCAGCTTCTCAATACTTCCAAATCAATGAGACAGGAACTTGGGCACTTACGGTAGGAGCACCAAGTGTGAATTAAAGGCGTACGTGGCTTTCAGCTCCTCTTTTGTTACTTCATGAGTTTATGAGCTTTCTGCATGTGCTCAGTTATGTTTAAAAGCATCGAGCCTCGGTCTCTTTAAAGTTGTCAGAGGCATCATTGCTCAGATAGTTATGTAAAGCACTCACCGCTTGCTGTGTGCTACCCACTACCAGTGCTCGCCATAGCCGGTAGAGTACTGACCCCATTCTGACTGGTGCAGATGAGAAGCTAGCTGTATCCAGAATGGAATGTGGCACATTTGTTCAGGGTCATCATCGAGTTCATAGCAAGTGTGTGGATAATATCTCCAAATGTCTTGTCACTGTACCATGTTTAAGGAGGATGGTTTATGAGATTGGTCTTATTGAACTTGAATTAGGCATGGTTTGAGGCTAATTTTCCTCACTAGTACTATCCTATTTTGATTCTGTCTTCACATTCTTCCCACTGGGCCTGTTTAGTCATTTAATTATTACTTTAGTCAAAGTAAGTGTCTTCTTCTTGTGAGGAACCTTTGAGAGATGATGGTGAATTTGTATACTGCCTTCCTATGGAAAACACAAGAGGCATCTTCAATGAGTATGACCTTCAAGTAGTCTCTGCCCACAGAGCTAAAAATTGCAAAGTATTTTGGATGGTCACCGCTTCATTTGTCTCAAAGGTAATGTAAAATACATATGCTCAGCTTTATGAATTACCCCAGAAAATCATACCCAGTTCAGTCAAGTACACTTGCTATCCCAGCAGTGGGGGGGGGGGGGGGGCAGAAGAAGCAGGGGTGTTATAACCTGCGGCACATATAATGAGACCCTGCCAAAATAATAATAATAATAAGAGAGGAGAATAAAAACAACCAACTTAGGACTTATTTTTAATGTGGCATTTTTACTTATTTATGATTACAATATAATTATATCTTTTCCCCCTTCCACCTCTCTGTCCGATCCTTCCCATATTCCATCTCTTCAACCCTCCCATGTTTTCCCTTCCCTCTCAAACTCATGACCTTGTTTTCCATAGTATCCTTTAACTCTCCCTCCCTCAGTGCTCGTTAGGTGCCTAGAGGTCTTTTTCTAGGGTGAGGCCTGATGAGTATTCCCCCATCCCATTGGTGACGTCCTTGTTCAGGTCCTGTTTAGGCAGCCCTATTTTTGCAGTATCATGGCTGTAGCTTCCCTGTCATCCATAGGACCCATACTCTTCTCTGAGCAGACTTTCTGGTCTTCTGGCTCTACAGTGAGCCTTGGGTTTGGTGCAGGAGTTGTGCTGTAGATGCATCCATTGGCATGGGGCACCCCCAGTCGCTTGGTCCCTGCATTCTGACCGGCTGTGGTTTTCTGCAGTGTTCTCTATCTGAAGCAGAGAGACGCTTCCTGGAGGTGCGAGGAGAGCTACACCTGCCTATGGGTACAGGATAAATATTTAGAATGCAGCGGGGAAATGTGTGATCTAATCAAGTGGCTACCATAGCCCCTGTTCTAAGATCCATGGCCTCACTAGTCATAGGTATTTGGCTAGGTTTCCAGTACAGGTATGTTTTCTCTCCTGTTAAATAGGCCCTAAGTCTAACTAGAGAGCTGTTGGTTGTCACCATCATATGAACGACACTACTTCACCTTGAGGGATATCATACCAGGTGGTGCATTGTTGGGGTTCATAGGTGCCCCAGCCCAGTAGGACTATTGATTGCTTTCTCCTTTAACAGCGTGCAGAGCACCTTCTGGCACTGTGGAAGCTAGTCCTCAGGGAGGAGACTTTCAGGTCAGATGCAGCTCAAATCCTGAATCTTGGATTCAGCAATAGGGACATATCTCCAACCTTTGGGAGGAGACCAAGGCAACCATGAGAGCCTATATTTTTTGAGAGTCTCTTGGTCTCCTCTGACCAACAATTCAAAAGGAGGTTTCTCCTGCCTAATGCTGCTTTAAAAAAAAAGATGGTCTATGTCTCCTGAAGGGCATGAAATTCATTTATATATGCATGTATATACACATGGTTATATTCATTTATCTAATTTTAGGCACATATGAAAAATATGATTTATCTCTTTGTGGTTTAGAGAAATTCAGTCAAAAAGTTAATGTTTAAGAAACAGCTTGGAAGAAAATTATTTAATAATAAAAGTTTTCTTCCTTTTCGTACAAATTTAAGGATTCAGCTGGCAGGAGTTTTTCACCTCTTAAATGTTTTATTAATATTTTACATAGCTTTTTAAAAGTGAAAACTAGAAAACAGGCATTTGTTGGCGTAATAGGAATAATACCTATTTCGAGTGTGTGTGTTTGTGTGTGTGTGTGTGTGTGTGTGTGTGTGTGTGTGTGTGTGTGTGTGTGAAGCTTGGGTGCCCTTCAGGAGCCATCCACCTTGTGTTTTTCGATAGGGGATACAGTCTCCCATTGGCCTGGTGCTCACCAAGTAAGTAGCCTGGCTGACCAGCAAGCCCCAGGGAGCCACCTCTCTCCAGCTCCCCAGGGCCAGATCACAGGAGCACATCACCACATCCAATTATTTTACGTGGGTTCTGGTGTTGAACTCAGGTCTTCATGCTTGTGTGACAAGCACTTTGCCAGTGGAGAAATCTCTCTGGCTCAATGGAGAAATCATGTATTGACATATTTGTTAGAAACTTCAGGACAAGATATAGAAATCTTTTCAATATATACTTAGCATCATGATGCCAAAAGTTATGATTAACAAAGTTTGGTCATTGGTTTAATAACCAGCTGTTTTCTTCTGCTCTCCCAATGATCCAACTGAAATCAACTCAACAGTATGCTTGAGCAGGACCACAAGCCTAGGACTTCCCTATGCAAGGCAGGCATCTTCAGCCATGCCAGAACAATTGCCGCATCCTCAGCCATGCCAGAACAATTGATACCAAATATGAAAATTGTGAGACAGAAAGCTTATCAAGTTATTAGTAAAAATAGCTCTGGATAGAGAAGAAGTTTTCCCTGTTCATTCTGTAGGAACACAAGAGAGCAAGCAGGAACAAGTGTCCAGTGTAGTGGCAGTGTGCACACGGAAGCCAGATTCGGGGGCAGATGAAGTGGATGAAGACTGGGGGTAGAAGGTGAATACAGTTTTGGTGTCTTGAAAATAGAAGTGATGCCACAGCTCATGCTTTGTGATTCTAGGTCACTAAAACAGGCACCGGCAAGGAAGACGTGGAACTCCTCTCTACCCTGGACTGGCTTTCAGAAAGACATTACTTCTATCTACTGCAGCAATTTAAGATATTTTACAACTTCCGGTAAGATGGATGCAAAGGAAACAAACGCTTGGTAGTTTGATTGTGTTGTTAGAGCTGTTGCCCATGGCATCTGCTCCTACTAGAATGCTGCCGCTCATGGGATGTGGAGCAGGATGGGGTGTTCCACACATGTGTTTTAGACTAAGGAACTTCAACCATTTAAGGACAATTTTTTCAGTCTTTTTCTGGATAAATGTTACAAAAACTGATGCTTTATTGTCAACCATAATTGAATAGTCTCTATTGGGTTTACTTTTTCTTCATGCCTTTTGTATTGATGAATACCTATTGAGCATCTGAGAAAAGCAAAGAGTTATTCTAGATGCTGGAAAACTATATTGAACAAATAAATTAGCCTCTATAATTCTGATTTAAGGTGTATGAGGAACAGTAAACATGAATGTGTAAGATGCAGGGGATTGAAAATATTACACAGGAAAACAGAGAAGAGTGGAGGCCCTGGTTGGGGCAGGTTACTGAATTCTATCTTGAAATTTTTGCCAAGCTGTAAGATGCTTCACACTCATCTCAGTGCAATAGGATGGACACTGTTGCTCTTTTTATTATTCTATTAAATTTGTTTGTTTGGTTTTTTTTGCCCTCCCTCCTCTCCTCCCAGTCCCTCCACCTTCTTTCCCCCATCTACTCCTCCTCCATTTCATATTCAGAAAAGAGCAGGCCTCACATGGTAATCAGCAAAACATGGCGTGTCAAGTTGCAGTAAAACTAAGGACCCCCCCCCCTCCCCCGAATTAAGGCTGTGCAAAGCAACTCAGTATGAGGAATATGGTCCCACAAGGCAACAAAAGAGTCAGAGACAGCCCCTGCTCCCACTGTTAGGAATCCCACAAGAAGACCAAGCTGCACAACTGTCACATATATGCAGAGGACCTGGGTCAGTCCCATGTATGCCCCCTGGTTGTGAGTTCAGTCTCTGTGAGCCCCTCTGAGCCCAGGTTAGTTGATTCTGTGAGGTTTTTTTTTTTTTTTTTTTTTTTTTTTTTTTGTGGAGCCCTTGACTCCTCTGGCTCCTAAAACTATGCTATAATCCACAGACCCAGAGAGACTAGGAATAAGGAAGATACGGGGTGGGGGTGGGGGTGCACAGATCTCCCTGGGAAGGGGAAGTAGAAGACGTTCTGCGAGTGAACTGAGAGCAGGTGGGGATGGGAACAGGAATGATCAGGTCAGAAGGGAGGAACATGGAGGGGAGAGTACTTAAAGAGACTACTGGAAATGGGGACATTTCAGGGTCAGGTAAAAACCTGGCACAAGGGAATCCCCCAGGAATCTACAAGATGACCCCAGCTAAGGTTCCTAACAATAGTGGATACATAGCCTGAACTTGATCATCTTCTGTGACCAGACTGGTACCTAACCCATTGTCATCAGAGAGGCTCCATCCAGCAACTGATGGAAGCAGATGGCAGAGCCACAGCCAAACATTAGGCAGAGTTTGGGGAATCCTGAAGAAGATGGGGGAAAGGATTGTAGGAGCCAGGGGGTCAGGGACTACACTGTTGCTCTTTTAATGTTTGTACAACACCCAGTTTATAATTTTCTTTATCTTTAATATTTGCTTTTTCTTGTTGTCTGCTGTTATTTGTAAAAGACAAAGAACATATACAAATTATATATTACAAATACATATATTTTTTCACAGACATAGAAATATGTAACATATTAAATGTATAAGTTAAACATATTTAAATATACACATCAACTGTAACCCTCTCATTACTAGGCATATCCTCTTACACAGAGCTCTGCTCCAGTTCAAGTCGAATAATACTTTAACTTGTTAAATTTCATGTGATAGCTTCACTAAGGATCTGAGGGACTTTAGACAGGTGTACAAGGCTTCATCACAGAGATGGTGTCGCTTATTGAGCAACATTTGCTACTTCCTCTTTAATTGATATGAACGTGGAAAAGATGAGAACAGAGGGGTCAGGGACTCTGCAAAAAATCCACACAGGAAAAGATATGTGTGTGTCTGCTCCATAGAACTTACATATGGTGGGGCAAGCAGAGGTAATAGCTAAGTAAAAGGAAGCAGGATAATTTCAAACAGAAGTCTCTTACAACAGACTGATTTGGAGTCACTCTCTGCTGAGGGAGGGCTGCCAACGTGGCACTGAGCAGATCCCACCAAGGCCTAAAATGGAGAAGTTGAGGAGACTTGCAGAAAGGTATTAGATCTGTTTCCCATATGGAAATTATGGACAATGAGCAGTCACCAGGTAGACTTCTCAGGTCGTCCTTGTGTAGGTCCTCTGAGATTTTTAAGTTATACGCACATCTGTTTTTCATAACTATTTTTTATTTTAGTTAGCATTATACAAGGTTTTATACAAATTATCGTTGAAATTTTAATTTTGACTTTTTATGTTTATTTTACATATTTTAGTTAAAATATAATTATATCCCTTTTCTCTCTGCATCACCTCCCAAGTCCATTCCCTATGACCCCTTCATATCCTCCTCAAATGAACTCTCCTCTTCCCTGGTTCTTAATGTTACATTTTACTGTACAAGTGTCCAAATATAGCCTCGGAGAGCACTCTGTTTGTGTATAAGTGGTTCAGAGATGACCACTTTTAATCAGAGAACCAATTAGGGGGCTTGTCCTTGGGAGAGGCTAATCCTCCATCTCTCTGCAGTCCTCGGGTGCTAGGTAGTTCCTTGTCCAGGAGAGTGACCTTGGGAGAATTCTTTTACATCACCATGTTTATCAATATTTGCATTATTCAGATCTTGCTTATTCAGCCATTTTGATGGGAAACTGTTTCACAGCCAACTTGTTGTGAGGAACGGTAGGCTACATTCCTGGCACCCGGCCGCCCGCACGGCTAGCATTATACCCAAAATAATTACACAGAAATTGTATTCTTTTAAACACTGCTTGGCCCATTAGTTCCAGCCTCTTATTGGCTAGCTCTTACATATTGATCTAACCCATTTCTAATATTCTGTGTAGTACCATGAGCTGGCTTACCAGGAAAGATCTTAACCTGCGTCTGTCTGGAGTGGGAGAATCATGGTGACTGCCTGACTCAGCTTCTTTCTCCCAGCATTCTGTTCTGTCTACTCCACCTACCTAATTTTCTGTCCTATCAGGCCAAGCAGTTTTCTTTATTAGTTAACCAATGAAAGCAACAGATAAGATACAAGACCCACCTCCATCACCAGCTTCTGGTATTCTGGCTCTTATGATCTTTCCACCCCCTCTCCCATGATGTCCCCTGAGCCACAGATGCAGAAGTGAAGTCGGTGTATCTGTGATGTCCTCTGAGCCATGGATGTAGAAGTGAACTCGATGTATCTATGATGTCCCCTGAACTATAGGTGCGGTTGTGAAGTCAGTATGTCTGTGATGTCCCCTGAGCTATAGATACAGATGTGAAGTTGGTGTATCCTTGATGTCCGCTGAGCCATAGACACAGATGTGAAGTTGGTGTATCCATGATGTCCCCTGTGTCGTAGATACAGATGTGAAGTTGATGCATCTATTGGAGAAAGGTTCCCTACAATCTGTTGATCTCTGTGTTGCATCCAGTTGTGGTGGTGGGTTTTTTTGTTTGTTTGTTTTGATGAGGGGTAAGAGTTTCACTTTTATGTGGAAAAGATTTCGAATGCAGCTAGGAATTAATGCTGATCTAGCAAAGTGGCAGTACTAGAGTCCTTTCTAAGCTCCATGACCTTACTGGCCTCTGGAAGTTGGCTAGATTCTAGTACCAGGAGTGGTTTCTCTCCTGTTGAGTGGGCTGTAAGTCCAATGAGATAGCTGTTGGTTACCTCCAACATATTAGGACCAGTTTTACAGGTATCTTGCCATGCTGGCCATTGTTGTGGTCCATAGGTGTCACAGTTGAGTAACACTGTTGCTTGATTTTCTCCTTTGGCAACTTTCATCATATTTTCTGGTAGCATGGATACCAGGAAGACTTTCAGGCTAGAATAATGAGAAAATATGAGTCTTGTGTCCTAAGTGCATAGTATCTTCAGCAAGTAGGATTTGCCTTCACCTTTGAGAAGCAGCCAAGGGGCAACCGTAGCCCATATTGATTTGGGAGTCACTTAGTATACCCTAAACATTCCAAAGGAGATTTCTTTTGATTGATTCTGGGATTTTGGTAATTTGTGGCTCTTGTGGGTAGCATTGTCAGCCATGATAGTCTGCCTCTCTCTCTCTCTCTCTCTCTTTCTCTCTCTCTCTCTCTACATATATTTTTATATATGTGCATATGTATACACATACACTTAAATATATTGTTATGATTTTAGGTAATGTAAAATAACAAGATTCCTTAAGGCTTCATCAAACAACTTAGTGTGCTTTCTCCCTTCTCATCCTTCCTTCTGTACTGAGCTCTCTTCTCCTTAGTTGGATCCCTCCTTTCCATTTTTCCATTTCTGTTTCACATTGCAAACTAACTGATGTATAAAAAATATATTTCAGATTTTTTAATATTTATTGGGATGCTTCAACTGAGTTCTGCATCTATGAGAAATCTAATGACTTTCACTTACATTTGCTGTTTGCTTTATGTTTTGTTGATGGTTTTGGAGAAAATTTGTTTGGCTTAGCATTTATTTTTTGGTAATGCAAGACAAAACATAGTCTAGGGAATTTTCTAACTTAACTCTTAATAAACTTGTTCCATATAACTCTTATAAATAAAGAATATAAGAAGTATTTCTTTTCTTTTCAGGATGAATAAAGCCTTTGTTACTTGGAAACTGAATGTTAAAAGAATTAAGACAGAGAAGAGCAGGTAAACCTTAATATACAATCATACAAATCTCAAAAGCAAAATGATTTCAAAAGGTAGCATAAACTAGATACATTGAATTTTGATTCAGACTGGGAAGTCACATTTTGCTGGTATTTTGAATACATTTAACATCTATTTCTCTTTTCTTCTCTCTGTTGCCATCTTCCTCTGTCTTTTACTCAGTGCTACAAGCAGAACATTGAGTGCTCTGCCACTGAGCTGTGTCCCTAGGTCCGCAGTCTGACCCATCTGTGCTCTGTGGAAGCTAGTTAAATGCTTCCCGTACATGGCAGGATGCCATTCTGTGACCACATTGCTGTAACCGCTCTGCTATGAGTTCCTACTGAGTTCCTCTGGTCCCTTCATCTTTCTTCTTCCCCAAATAGGAATGAAGTAATCATAGATAACAGTTGGTCCTATTTTGTGTGATTTCAAGCAGCCAAGTGTTTTTGTTGTCTTTAGTAGATTTTATTTTGCTATAATTGTGAACTGAAATGTATTTGTAAGAAATAATACAGAGAAAGCTTCTGTGCCTTTCACCTTCCACCCTGCCATCAGACTCAAACATTGTGACTGCAGAATGTTAGCATTAATTAATATGCAGAATATTTCTGTCACTACAGGATCTAATATGTTTGCCTTTATAGCTATCATCACTTCATTACCTACTGCCTCTCCTTACTCTGTGGTAACTACTGGTCTATGCTCTAGTCCTGTGGTTTTGTCTTTGAAGGAGCATTCTAGTCTGAAACAATAAAAGTGGGAAGCAAGTTCACAGACTCATGACATGGACTATGTGATGGTTCTCAGATGTACCGGCAACTCTAATGGGTCCAATGATAGATGGATAGATAGATAATAGATAGATAGATAGACAGACAGAGAGATAGATAGATGATAGATAGACAGATGGATGATCCAATGATAGATAGATAGATAGACAGATAGATAGAAAGATGGATGATAGATGATAGATAGATAGATGATCCAATGACAGATAGATAGATAGATAGATAGATAGATAGATAGATTTGCCTTTTCCCTGTCCATCATACTTTAGTAAAGTATGTTATGTGGAAAGAATCATGTAACATAAAACTGGCTATTTCACTTAGCAGAACACTCTGGAGATGCACCTCAGCTGTGCATATAGTAATATTTCTTTGGTTGGTACTCAGGGATGTTCTCTGACACATGTGTACTGAAGTTTGTTTAATCACTTCTCTAGAGGCGCACACTTGCATGTCTTCTGGAGTTTGGGGCTGTCCTAGAAAGCTGCTGTAACATTTGTGTATGCCTGAGCTTCCATTTCTCGGGTAAATGCCCAGGTTATAACTCTGAGTCATATGGTCACTGGATGCTTGGGTGGTTTTATTGTTTGTTGGTTTGTTTGACACAGGGACTCACTGTATATTCCAGGCTGGCCTAAAATTTACCATCTTCCTGCCTCAGCCTCCTGTACCCTGGGATTGTAGGCCTGTATAAACCTGCCAGGCTGGATTTATCTTTTGAAGTAGTTGACAAGCTAATTTCTAGAATGACTAAGCTATTTGGCGTTCCCACCATCAATTCCGTTTCTTCATAGCCTTGATATTATTGGCGTTGTCATTAGTTTTTATTTCAGACATTCTGATGGGTGTGTAATAACGTATCAGCATGTTTAAATTTGTGTTTTCTTAGTGTTATTAGTAATTTGCATTCCTCTAATGTTGACTATCTCTTCTTGTGCTTATCTGCCATCTGTATATCCTCTTTATTGAAATGTCTCTTGTGTTACCACACAAGGACTATGGAAGCCAGAGGAGCCATTCTTCACAGAACAGTTCTGCTCTGACTAATGCAGTATTTAAGGAGCCACCTTTCTCCCTTTCTGCCTTTTCTCCTGTTCCCATTCTGTCCTGCTTGCCAGCGCTGCTGGCTGTAGTTTGTCTTGACTTTGCGATCAATACAGAAAGAGAAAAGCCCTTCTCTACTTTAGGCTATAGATAGTAGTTTTTCAGAATTATTCTCCACGTTGCTCCTTATTCAGTGAACATTCCCCTTGTTACTTGGAAAAAAATTATTTAGATTTAATAAATTTAACAAGTTGATGGTACATATAATTCATTTTCAAAATCACTTCTTGGAAATCCAATTGGAAATATTAACCTTCCTTGAACTCAGTGGCATCATACCGCTGGCTTTATTCATCTGGAAGGAGAGCTCAGCCTGTGGATATTTTGCCTTTCAGATCGTACTTGTACGGCCACCTTTTCTGTGCTGACGAGCTATTTCAAAGTTGCTTGCTTTATGTAAGAGGCCTCTTTGAAGATGCACTGAACCTCAAAAAGAACAATGAAGACAACCCCTCCGCCGTACGCCTTATCAAGGTGGGTGAAAGCCTTCCCTGCCAGCCATACCGGTGTGCAGAACTGGGAGTTTGAATAAGAGAGACAGCAGTTTCTCGACCCGTATGCCAATCACTGTGGATGACTGTCGCAATAAAGTCGTGCTAAAGAGCATGGCAGTCAATTGTAGGAGTCAACATTTCTTAGACATGCTGACTGATATTTCAACAGAAGTGACTGAAGGGCATTATTGCTAAATGTCTCTCTAAAGTGCAAAATTATTTGTAATTAATCATTTCTAATACATGGCAGTTAGTAGCTATTTGTCCCTTGATATTTTCAATGTCAAGAATTCATCACAAGATGGAATTCAGTGGTGTTGGTTTAAATGCTTTTTTAAAAAAAGATTTGTTTATTACGTGTACAGTATTCTGCTTGCATGTATGCCTGCAGGCCAGAAGAGGGCACCAGATCTCATTACAGATGGTTGTGAGCCACCATGTGGGTGCTGGGAATTGAACTCAGTTCCTCTGGAAGAGCAACCAGTGCTCTTAACCTCTGAGTCGTCTCTCCAGACTCTGGTGTTCGTTTAAATGAATGAATGTATGTTTCTGTTTCAGGATTTTAGAAAAAATGAGCTTACTAGTGGCCTGACTTAATTTATAATAGAGCTTTTTTTTTTTTTGGTTTTTCGAGACTTTTTTAAAAATGATTGAACACACAGAACTGTAAGACTTAAGTGCTTCATATAGAGTAAAATAGGATTCCAACAGATTTTACTTTATTGTCCCAGTACATAGGGAGATCCTGGAGGGTGAACTGGTCATCTACCTTCAGAAAGAGAAATGGTAAAGGGACTTGTACAAGTTATGAATTTGATAACCTCAAAAATGTTTTTGTGTTGAATATACAGATGTAATAAGATCCACGCCTAACATAATATTTAAATCCACATGAGTTTAAAATCAATGATATATAGTAATTAATTGTTCAGTATTCTTTGAGGTAGTGAAAGAATTCAGGAAGATTAATTAATCACTATGGATAACACTTATTTGTTTGTTTTACTTTGTTTTGGGGGGATTTTTGTTTGTTTGTTTGTTGTTCGTTTGGGACAGGGTTTCTCTGGCTGTCCTAGAACTCACTCTGTAGACAAAAGTAGCCTTGAACTTGGAGATCTGCCTGCCTCCATCTCCTGAGCACTGGGATTAAAGGTGCGTGCCACCACTGCTTGGCTGTATTTTGTATATCTACATTGAGGATATTAGTATTAGAACTTCTGTCTTCTTTTTTCCCTTAGTTTTATGAGACAGGATCTCTCAGAATACATCAGTTGACCTGGGCCTTGCTGTAGAGACCAGATTGGCCTCTCATTTATAATCCTCCTGCCTTAGCTTTTCCAGTGCTAAGATTATGAGCCTTTGCCACCACTCCTGGATGAATATTATTTCAAAAGTATTAAATTCAATTTAACCAGGAGACAATTCAGGGAGAAACATCTTTCTATGGTTTTTGTGAAAGAGGAATGGCCAATTTTAGATTGTCTTATATGATTAACTGAATAATAAAACATTCAAACAATGAGTCAAGTATGGGAGTGCACACCTTTTAATCCTAGTGCTTGGGATGCAGAAGCAGACAGATTTCTATGAGTTTAAGACCAGCAAGAGTTACATAGTGAGACTTGTCTCAAAAAGGAATGAAGAAGAAAGAGAAGGAAGAGGAAGAAGAGAGAAGGAGAGGAAGGGGAAAGAAAAGGAAAGGGAAGGAGAGGGAAGGGGAAAGAAAAGGGAAGGGAAGGAGATAGAAGGGGAAAGAAAAGGGAAGGGGAGGAGAGGGGAGGGGAGGGGAGGGAAGGGAAGGGAAGGGAATGAGGTGAAAAAGAGGAGAGGAAAAAGAGGGAAAGAAAGGAAAGGGAAATTAGGAAAACTAATAAAAATTAGGAAAGCTAAGCAGTTTGGAAAATCTGTAAGTCTGTGCCTAAGACACCGTGGGCAGCAGTGCTGACAATGACAGACAGGCTATTAGGGTTCCCTGGAGACTTCAGGTCTATCAGCTTTCTCTCAGAGCATCAAGATGACAGAACTGAGAGAGAACAAGCTTTGTCCATGTTGACAGAATAAGGCAGAGATTTTGGATTGTATTTAGCATTTAAGAGTGGAGTCTGGGTTTTTTGAAAGGCATTTTGGGTGCTTGATAAGCAGTCAGGTATTATATCTTGTCTACGGGACGAGTGCGACAGAGTAGATTGTCTGCATTGTTGACTAGTGTCTCAGTTACCCTGGTGCCAAGTACATTGGGGACTGTTGCTAAAGCGAGCAATGATTGAGAGTCTCTGAGTGTGCTTGTTTAGAGACATTCCTGGTTTGAAAAGAAATCAGCAGTGCAGAAATAATGGGGTTAACAAATAAATTAGTATGTTATTAATTAACACAAGCATAAAATAATATTGGCAGTGAAACCATGAATGAGGAGGAGTTTTTGAGCTATTTTACTTGAAAAATAGAATCTAATAATCAGACAAGGGACAAAGAGGAGAAAATGAGTCAATTCAAAATAGTACAGCTGGATCCCAGGCTTCTTTATTTGAAATGATGACATATAGGTGTAGCTGATTTATTTTACTCTTTGGGAGCCACCTAGTTCTTATTTATGAATGCCCAGCCTTAGCTTGGCTTAATTCTAGACAATTTTTCTAACTTAAATTCACCCATTTCTCTTATTCTATGTTTTGTCTCTGGGCTTTTTACCCTTCTTTATTCTATATGTCTGTCTTCCCCCCCTTTTTTTTTTACTCCTAGACTGCTTGTGTGACTGGCTGGCTGCCCCCTTGAGTCCTCCTCTTCTCCTTTTCTTGCTCCTCCCTCTTTTTCCCTGCTGTAGCCTAGATTTCTTCTGTTTATTCTGTCTGCCAACCCCATATATCCTTTTTCCTGCCCAGCCATTGGCCATTCAGTTCTTTATGAGACCAATTAGGTGTTTTAGACAGGCAAAGTAACACAGCTCTACAGAATTAAAGAAATGCATCACATCTTTGTATTACTAAACAAGTGTTCCACAGAAGAAATGACTATAACACATATTAAACTAATATTCCACAACACCTAGGGATAAAGAGGTCTGCATATTTATTGATGAAATTTCTTTTTTTGGTTTTTTTGTTTTTGTTTTTTCATTTTTTGTTTTCAAGACAGGGTTTCTCTGTAGCTTTGGAGCCTGTCCTGGAACTATCTCTGGTAGATCAGGTTGGGCTCGAACTAACAGAGATCCGCTGGCCTCTGCCTCCCAAGTGCTGGGATTAAAGGCGTGCGCCACCACCGCCCGGCTCTTGCTGAAATGTTTTGTGACAAGAGAATTAACATGGCACAGAAAAATAAGAAAATGTTGAAAGAAGGAGTGGGAGCACATGCTTGAATGGATTTTGCCATTCTGTATTACAAAAAAAAAACCCAACTAATTGTGTAGTTGCTGGAAATTAGTCCCTGTGGGATTCCCAATAATATATAGCAGTTATTTAATTTTAGCTTGTGTGTGTTTGTATTATTCTGTATGTGTGTGTGTGTGCGCACGCACATGCAAAATCTCAACCATTTAATTTTACTAATAAAGACACAGAAGCCAGATGCTGGGGTGAAAGCCTGCTAGCTCAGAGAGGCAGAGCAAGCACCCACTTGCTGACCTTCCTCCTCCACTAACATTCCAGAAGCTTTTCTTTTCTTTTCCTCCATCTTAAACAAAACTCATCAAACTCAGTGTTCTTCTCTTCCACTTCCTGTGTACCTCTCTCTCCGTCCTCCTCACTCCCTATAGCTTTTTCTTGTCTACTTCCTGTCAGTTGGTTACTGTTCCTCCTCTTGAACTATGGTGGACTGTATTCAATCCTGTTCACAATAAGTAGAAAGCTCATGGATTAAAGGTGTGTACTAGAGCTGGACCACACCATAACTAGAAACAGGTTTTCCAGTAAATAACACAATCTCAGGGTTCACAGTGTCATCAAACACCCTACAACACATGGTCATGCATGTGTGTGGAGCCAAAGATGCGTGTCTGGGGTCTTCTATTGGTCCCCTTAGGTTTTGAGACAGCGTTTTTCACTGAAGTCAGCATTCAGTGATGGGCTAGACTGGCTGGCCAGAAAATTCCAGGGACTTACTGCTCTATCTGTGCCTCCCCAGAACGACAGTTACAGATAAGCACCACACCAGCTTTGTGTGTGTGCTGGGGCCCTGAACCCAGATCCTCACGCTTTCGCAGCAGGAACTTTACCAAATGAGCCTCTTCTCTAGCCCAGCTCTATCCTGGGTTTCATGTTCAGTGCTTTTGAGTTAACAGATAATTGGTATTCAGAAAGCAATAAGTAAATGTGGAATTAGTGTGCTTTCCTCATTTCATAGACAATACTTTAACTTTCTGAATTTTAAGAAAATAAAATTTTTAAGGTTTCTGTTCCAGAAATTTTAGCTATGGTTTAAAATAATGCTGTTTTTATTAAGATTTAGTTATGATGGACATAATGTGGTCCATGGCTCTAATCCCAGCTCTTGAGTGGCAGAGGCAGGCAGCTCTCCGTGAATTTCAGGCCAGCCTGGTCTATAGAGTGAGTTCTAGGCCAGCCAAAACTACACAGTGAGACCCTGACTCAAAAAATAAAAACAAAAAGATTTAATTGCATTCAACTATGAGTATTTACAATGGAAGAACATTTAAGCCAGGGTATGTAAAGCACAAAGTATTAAAGAAGAGCTGATAAGCGATGCTCTTCAGTATGCCATGGGAAGGTGATCTTATGCCTTGTCTCTTGCTCTTGGTAAGTGACTTTTCTCTTTCAACCATGCACCACTTACTGCCGTTCCATTAGCTGGACACCTCCCGCACTTATGCTCTGGACAAGTTTTGTGAAGAGCAGATACAGCAAGCCACCCAGGCACTAGTACAACTCAAGGAGATCAGGACTAAGGCAATTGCGGAGATAAAAAGCACAGTCTTAAAGGTAATTCTGTGAATTTATCTGTCCTGTCACTGTGTGCTGAATGAGCATCCCACATTGCATTCCTGAAAAAAGTACTGGAAATGGGCAGTTAACTAACCAGTCAACTGGTATCACATTTACTGTGTCTAAGAACCTTTGGGGGCATGATGCAGAAAGCAATGACACATGTATTTGTACATGTATGAGAGTATGAACTATAGCTATTTCTATGTAATCAAGCTCCTATCTAGCCTGAGGTGACATATCAAGAGACCCTGATTAGTGACAAAGTTCTTAGTGTTCCTAAGATAAAGAAAACACCCTTGCTCAGAAGCAGCATCTAGAGGAAGTGAAACATCACTGAGGGTTTTATAAAGAGACCTCAATAATGCAGTGAACACTGTCCACTAGGCTTTCTTACCCTGTGTGTACCGTTAGAGCCACTCACCTGCCTGTCCATTCCCATCTGACTTCCAGATGGACCTGCCTCTGAGACTCTGAACTTGACTGGCTCCAGAACACACAAGGACTCTCTCTTCTTGACAGATGTTTGAATGTAGTGTAAACATGATGTCAAATATTGATGAAAGTTGATGATAAAATTTAGTTTTATATACTGTCCAGACTGATTAGAATACTATAAACAGCAGATCACCCGCATTAACCTAGGGAAATGCCATGTTTCCCAACTGCTTTATAAATTATAGGTTGCAGAAAAGAAAGATATCAAAGAATACTTTGAGTCAAAACCATCTGAAATTGGCACAATGCATTATAAACTGCCGCAGTATCGGTTTTTATTAGAAACAAATTTGAAGTTTTTAAGGCTGATTGATTACCTGTTTCAAGAACTCATTTGCCAGCTCATGAACTCTGCAGCCAGCCAGCTTTTGGAAGTGTTCATTGGTTCTGCAAGGGTGCCCTTTTCAAAGGAGAAGAAGAATGAAAGTCTCATGAGGTAAGTGACACATTTGAACTAATAAAGGGAAGTTATAGTCTTGTAATATATTATTAATTGTGGAGGAAATACCTAAGAATTAAAGTTAGACTTTGAAAATCTCCCATGTTATGATCACTTCTGAATTTCTCATCAATAATACCTTAATATTGTTCATGAATTGAAGAAGAGTTTCTATTTTTTCTTTAAATTCTGAGTAGATCTTGTTCCTGTATAAAATGCTCACTAAATTTTGAATTTAAATTGCATGATTTAGCCTAACAAACTTGAAATAAATTCTTTAGTTTCCTCATGTGGAAATAAAGTTGAAATGGTAATAATGGCGATATCATTATGCTGCTAACACAGATAAATACCTGATAGACAGTAGCTACCGTTATGGGATCTGTAGCTCCCTGTATTGTAACAATACTGATTCCTTTTTCTATAATAACTAATGATGGTGAGCATTTTTTCATGTGTTTGTTGACCATTTGTTTTCACTGGGGAAATGTCTGTTCAAATTTGCCTTCCATTTTTAAATCAGGCGATCTGACTTCCTATATAGGGTTGTATATGTGCTTTGGATTCCAGGCATCATCTTTCCACTTTCCGTGATGGTATTCCTTAGAGCATAAGAGTTTTACATTTTGATTTGGATATGGTGGTACATAACTGTGATCTCTGCATTCCAAAGGCGAATGCAGGAGGCTACTAAGTCAAAGGCAGCCAAGGCTGCAGAGTGAGTTCCAGGCTAGCCTGCGAGGGAATGGGACCTTAGGAGGGAGAGAAAAAGAAAAAGGGGAGGAGAGAAACAGGAAAGAAGCAAAGAAAAAGAGGAAGATGGAAGAACATTAATTTTTATAAAATCTGCTTTGTTTTCCTCTTTGATCTTTAGATAATATTCCAAAAATCATTGCCTAACCAAGGTCATTGAAGATTTATGTCTTTTCGTCCTGATGGGAGTCTAAGATCATTTTCGTATGGTCATTCCATTGTCCCAGCAATATTGTTGAAAAAAAAAAAAGGTTTCTTCATTGAATTCTTTTTGGCAGTTGATAATCCAGCCTGCCATAAGAACATAGATTTATTTCTCAACTTCATTTATTCGAATGCCGATCTTTATGTCAGTATCTTACGATGTTGATGGCTCTACTCTGTATCCGGAAATCATCAGTCTCCCAACATTGCTCTTCCTGTTGTTTCCAATGTTGTCTTGGCCATTCTATATGAATGTGCCAATTTCTGAAAAGAAAAAAGAAAAAAAAATGACAACTGAGATTTTTTGTAGATATTGTATTGAATCCATTGGGAAGATTATAATAATTGTTTTTACTTTAAAAATCTTATCATTTCTCCCTTGTTTTTCCTCCCTTCAGTCTCTCACATGTGCCCCTCTCCTTCAAATTCATGACATTTTCCTTAATTGTTGGTGTGTGTGTGTGTGTGTGTGCGTGCGTGTGTGTGCGTGTGTGCATGTGTGTAACTGAATACACAGATACAATCTGCTCAGTTCATATAATGCTACCTGTGTGTATATGATCGTCGGGCTGACCACTGAATGTTGGGGGACGACCTAGGTAAGGCCATTTCTCCAGCTCAGTATTCCCCAGTGCCCTTGATTCTTGTCAAGGTTGCGGCTCCAAGAGCTTTCCCCATTCTGTGTTGGCATGCCTGTCGGTGTTTTTATTCATGTCATGTTTCGGTAGCCATGCTGATGAGACTTCATAGGCACAGCCCATTCCTCTCACATTTCTAGGAGACACAGTTTCACAGCAAAGTTCCTGCTCCTCTGACTCTTAAAACCTTCTCACCCACAACGGTCCCTGAGCCCAGAATTGGGCTGTAGATATATCAAGGGGACTGGGCACCACACACTCTCTTGTTCTCTGAATTTTAAGAAAATCCTGAGAGAGGATGCTTTCTTGTCAGTTCCAGCTCAGATCCTCTGGGTTCCGTGTCCAAGGTGCTTGTTGTCTTCAGCAATAGGGACTTAGTTTCTACCTGTAGAAAACAACCAAGAGCAATGATGTTTAAAGGGTCTCTTGGACAACCCTGACCAACAACTCAAAGGGAGCTCCTCATGCCTGATGTTGGTAGTTTTGTTACATGTTCTGTGGCTCTAACAGGGAGCATTGTCAGAAAAGATGGGATATTTTTATTTAACCCATATATCTGTACAGAGAGAGAGAGAGATACTATTATGTCAGGTAAATAGATAATAATATGATGCCTTATGACTTTTTTCAGACATCCTTACTGTTGCTTTGCCCTCCACCTTCTGTATTTACCTCCCCCCACAATTGATCCACACATTTTCCCCATTTCACATTTCCAATCATTTGCGCCCTGGCATTGTCCTCTCTGCTGCTCCTCTCCCACACAGTGATCCCCCTGCACTTCCCTGGTTTCTGCAGTTACTCTAGGTGACTTTAGTCACATCTAAAGACTAGGAGCACGGAACAGCAGATGAGAGAGAATGTGCACTATTTGTTTCTTTGGATCTATTACCTCACTCAAAAGTATGTCTGTCTGTCTGAAATTTTCATGTTTTTATTTTGCTTTATATCTGAATAATATTCCATGGTGTGTTCATACTACATTTTCATCATCCATTTTTTGGATGACATTTAGGCTGTTTCCGTTTTTATTACTCTCAGTGGAGCAGCAGCGAGCATGGCAGACCAAGTATTGGGGAGCAGAATGTTGAGTCCTTCAGGCATGTGCCAAAGAATGGTAGATCTGGGTCATGTAATGGACTTATTTTTAGCTATCTGAGAATTGTTCACACTGATTTATTGATTTTTGCCATTCTGACTTGGGTAAGATGAAATCTCAAAGCTGTTTCAATTCACATTTCCTGACTTGCTAGGGACAATGAACTTTTCTTTTTGAGATGTTTCTTAGCAATCTTTATTTCTTCTTTTGATAATTCTTTTTTAGAGAATTATCAAAAGGTCATTTTTTTAAATTTTTTTTTATTGCGAAAAGAAGAAAAAAAACATAAACAAAAAACAAGTTTCCACCTCCTCCCAGCCTCCCATTTCCCTTCCCCTCCTCCCACCCTTCTCCCCCTCCTCCCACCCTTCTCCCCCTCCCCCCACTCCTCCCCCCCCTCCCTCTCCAGTCCACAGAGCAGTCCGGGTTCCCTGCCCTGTGGTAAGTCCTAGGTCCTCCCCCCTCCGTCCATATCTAGGAAGGTGAACATCCAAACTGGCTAGGCTCCCACAAAGCCAGCACATTAAGTAGGATCAAAACCCGCTGCCATTGTCCTTGGTGTCTCATCAGCCCTCATTGTTCGCCATGTTCAGAGAGTCCAGTTTTATCCCATGCTTTTTCGGTCACAGTCCAGCTGGCCTTGGTGAGCTCCCCGTAGATCAGCTCCACTGTCTCAGTGGGTGGATGCACGCCTCGTGGTCCCGAATTCTTTGCTCATGTTCTCCCTCCTTCTGCTCCTCCTTGGGACCTTGGGAGCTCAGTCCAGTGCTCCTGTGTGGGTCTCTGTTTCTATCTCTATCCATCACCAGATGAAGATTCTATGATGATATGCAAGATATTCGTCAGTATTGCTCTAGGATAGGGTCATTTCACGTTCCCAATCCTCAGCTGCCCAAGGAACTAACTGGGAACCTCATCTTGGGCACTAGGGAGCCCCTCTAGGGTCAAGTCTCTTGCCCACCCTAAACTGGCTCCCTTAACTAAGAATTGTGGTTCCGTGCTCCCCTATCCACCTTTCCTTTATCCCAATTCTCATGTTTCCCAGGTCCCCCCTCTTTCCCTTCTACCTTTTCTCTCCCCATCTCCCTTTACCCCCATCCCACCCCATCCCCAAGATCCCATTTTCTCCCCGGAAATTTGGTCTACTTCCCTTAGCCAAGAGGACAACTATATGTTTTTCCTTGGGTTCACCTTCTTACTTAGCTTCTTTAGGTTCACCTCTTGTAGACTCCGTGGTCCTTATTTATGGCTAGAAACCAATTATGAGTGAGTACATCCCATATTCATCTTTTTGGGTCTGGGACACCTCACTCAGGATAGTGTTTTCTATTTCCATCCATTTGCATGCAAAATTCGAGAAGTCATTGTTTTTTACCGCAGCGTAGTACTCTAGCGTGTATATATTCCATACTTTCTTCATCCATTCTTCCATTGAAGGGCATCTAGGTTGTTTCCAGGTTCTGGCTATTACAAATAATACTGCTATGAACATAGTTGAACAAATGCTTTTGTCATTTGATAAAGCATCCCTTGGGTATATTCCCAAGAGTGGTATTGCTGGGTCCAGGGGTAAGTTGATCCAGAATTTCCTGAGAAACCGAACACTGACTTCCACAGTGGTTGCACAAGATTGCATTCCCACCAGCAATGGATGAGGGTACCCGTTCCTCCACAGCCTCTCCAGCAAAGGTTATCCTTGGTGTTTTTGACTTTAGCCATTCTGACAGGTGTAAGATGATATCTCAAAGTTGTTTTGATTTGCATTTCCCTGATTGCTAAGGAAGTTGAACACGACCTTAAGTGTCTTTTGGCCATTTGAACTTCTTCTGTTGAGAATTCTCTGTTCAGTTCAGTGCCCCATTTTTTAATTGGGTTAATTAGCATTTTAAAGTCTAGTTTCTTGAGTTCTCTATATATTTTGGAGATCAGACCTTTGTCTGTTGTGGGGTTGGTGAAAATCTTCTCCCAGTCAGTAGGTTGCGTTTGTGTCTTAGTGACCATGTCCTTTGCTTTACAGAAGCTTCTCAGTTTAAGTAGGTCCCATTTATTCAATGTTGCCCTTAATGTCTGTGCTTCTGGGGTTATACATAGGAAGCGATCTCCTGTGCTTATCTGTTGTAGGGTATTTCCCACTTTCTCTTCTATCAGGTTCAGTGTGTTCGGGCTGATATTGAGGTCTTTAATCCATTTGGACTTGAGTTTTGTGCACGGTGAGAGATATGGGTCTATTTTCATTCTTCTACAGGTTGACATCCAGTTGTGCCAGCACCATTTGTTGAAGATGCTTTCTTTCTTCCATTGTATACTTTTAGCTCCTTTATCGAAAATGAGGTGTTCATAGGTTTGTGGGATAAAATCCGGGTCTTCTATACGATTCCATTGGTCGACTTCTCTGTTTTTATGCCAGTACCACACTGTTTTCATTACTGTAGCTCTGTAATAGAGTTTGAAGTCAGGGATGGTAATGCCTCCAGAAGATCCTTTATTGTATAGGATTGTTTTGGCTATCCTGTGTTTTTTGTTTTTCCATATAAAGTTGATTATTGTCTTCTCCAGATCTGTGAAGAATTTTGATGGGATCTTGATGGGGATTGCATTGAATCTATAAATTGCCTTAGGCAGAATTGCCATTTTTACTATGTTGATCCTCCCAATCCAAGAGCAAGGGAGGTCCATCCATTTTTTGGTATCCTCTTCAATTTCTTTCTTCAATGCCTTAAAGTTCTTGTCAAATAGATCTTTCACTTCCTTGGTTAGATTTACCCCAAGATATTTTATGCTGTTTGTGGCTATCGTGAATGGTGAAGCTTCTCTGATTTCGCTCTCTGCTTCCATATCCTTTGTGTATAAGAGGGCCACTGATTTTTTGGAGTTGATCTTGTATCCTGCCACATTACTAAAGCTGTTTATCAGCTGTATAAGTTCTTTGGTGGAGTTTTGGGGGTCGCTTATGTACACTATCATATCATCTGCAAATAACGAAAGTTTAACTTCTTCCTTTCCAATTCGAATCCCCTTGATCCCATTATGTTGTCTTATTGCTATTGCTAGAACTTCAAGCACTATATTGAAGAGGTATGGAGAGAGTGGACAGCCTTGCCGTGTTCCTGAGTTAAGTGGGATGGCTTTGAGTTTCTCTCCGTTTAATTTGATGTTAGCTGTCGGCTTGCTGTATATAGCTTTTATTATATTTAGGTATGACCCTTGTATCCCTAATCTCTCCAAGACTTTTAACATAAATGGATGTTGAATTTTGTCAAATGCTTTTTCAGCATCTAATGAAATGATCATATGGTTTTTTTCTTTCAGTTTATTTATATGCTGGATTACATTGATAGATTTTCGTATGTTGAACCAGCCCTGCATCTGAGGAATGAAGCCTACTTGATCATAATGGATAATTTTTCGGATGTGTTCTTGGATTTGATTTGCCAGTATTTTGTTGAGGATTTTTGCGTCGATATTCATGAGTGAGATTGGCCTGTAGTTCTCTTTCCTGGTAGAGTCTTTGAGTGGTTTTGGTATCAGAGTAATTGTGGCTTCATAAAAGGAATTTGGTAATGACCCTTCTGTTTCTATATTGTGGAATACATTAAGGAGTATGGGTATTAGGTCTTCTTGGAAGTTCTGGTAGAATTCTGCATTGAAACCATCTGGTCCTGGGCTTTTTTTGGTAGGGAGGTTTTTGATAACAGCTTCTAATTCTTCGCGACCAACAGGTCTGTTTAGATTGTTCACCTGGTCCTGGTTTAGTTTGGTAAATGGTATTTATCTAAAAAAGCGTCCATTTCTTTTACATTTTCCAGTTTTGTGGCATACAGGCTTTTGTAGTAAGATCTAATGACTCTCTGAATTTCCTCTGTGTCTGTGGTTATGTCCCCCTTTTCATTTCTGATCTTATTAATTTGCGTATTCT
Organism: Microtus oregoni; assembly: GCF_018167655.1. NCBI lineage: Eukaryota > Metazoa > Chordata > Mammalia > Rodentia > Cricetidae > Microtus > Microtus oregoni. The sequence continues at coordinate 5,642,785 of NW_024543221.1, forward strand.
CTCTCTGTCGTTTGATTAGTTTGGATAGGGGTTTATCAATCTTGTTGATTTTCTCCAGGAACCAGCTTTTTGTTTCATTGATTCTTTGGATTGTTTTCTGTTTTTCTATTTTGTTGATTTCAGCCCTCAATTTGATTATTTCCAGTCTTCTACTCCTCCTAGGTGAGTCTGCTTCTTTTTTTTCTAGAGCTTTCAAGTGGGCTGTTAAGTCTCCAGTATGTGCTTTCTCTGTTTTCTTTAGGTGGGCACTTAGTGCTATGAACTTTCCTCTCAGGTCTGCTTTAATAGTGTCCCATAAGTTCGAGTATGTTGTTTCTTTATTTTCATTGAATTCAAGGAAGACTTTAATTTCTTTCTTTATTTCTTCCTTAATCCAGGTATGGTTCAGTAGTTGACTGTTCAGTTTCCATGAGTTTGTAGGCTTTCTGGGGGTAGCATTGTTGTTGAATTCTAACTTTAACCCATGGTGATCTGATAAGACACAGGTGGTTACTAATATTTTTTTGTAACTGTGTAAGTTAGCTTTGTTACCAAGTATATGGTCAATTTTCGAGAAGGTTCCATGAGCTGCAGAGAAGAAGGTATATTCTTTCCTCTTTGGGTGGAATAATCTATAGATGTCTGTTAAGTCCATTTGCTTCATTACCTCCATTAATTCTCTAATTTCTCTGTTAGGTTTCTGTCTGATTGACCTGTCCATTGGTGAGAGAGGAGTGTTGAAGTCTCCTACTATTAGTGTGTGCGGTTTGATGTCTGCCTTGAGTTTTAGTAATGTTTCTTTTACGTACGTGGGTGCTTTTATATTAGGGGCATAGATATTCAGGATTGAGACTTCTTCCTGATGAATTGTTCCTGTTATGAGTATAAAATGTCCCTCTCCATCTCTTCTGATTGATTTAAGTTTGAAGTCAACTTTGTTAGAAATTAGTATGGCCACACCTGCTTGTTTCTTAGGTCCATTTGCTTGATAAGCCTTTTCCCAGCCCTTTACTCTGAGTAGGTGCCTGTCTTTGTGGTTAAGGTGTGTTTCTTGTAGACAGCAGAACGTTGGATCCTGTTTTCTTATCCAATCTCTTAGCCTGTGCCTTTTTATAGGTGAGTTGAGTCCATTGATATTAAGTGATATTAATGACCAGTGGTTGTTAACTCCGGTCACTTTTTTAGTAGTAGGGTTTGTGTGTTTTCCTTCTTTGATTTGCGCTGGTGAAGAGTCTCTAGATGTCTGAGTTATTGTGGTCATTGTTGGACTCCTTGGTTAGTGATTTTCCTTCTATTATTTTCTGTAAGGCTGGATTTGTGGCTACGTATTGTTTAAATTTGTTTTTATCCTGGAAAATTTTGTTTTCTCCACTTATAGTGAATGAAAGTTTGGCTGGATATAGTAGTCTGGGCTTGCATCCATGGTCTCTTAGTTTTTGGAGAACATCTATCCAGGACCTTCTGGCTTTCATGGTTTCCATAGAGAAGTCAGGTGTAAGTCTGATAGGTTTACCTTTATAAGTAACTTGGCCTTTTTCCTTTGCGGCTCTTAATATTCTTTCTTTATTCTGTATATTTTGTGTTTTAATTATTATATGGCGAGGGGATGTTTTCTTTTGATCCAGCCTATTTGGTGTTCTGTATGCTTCTTGAACCTTCATAGGTACATCTGTCTTCAGTTTGGGAAAGTTTTCTTCTATAATTTTATTAAGTATATTTTCTGTACCGTTGAGCTGCACTTCTTCTCCTTCTTCTACTCCAATTATTCTTAGGTTTGGTCTTTTTATTGTGTCCCATATTTCCTGAATGTGTTGTGATGAGAGTTTGTTGGACTTGCTGTTTTCTTTGATCAGAGTGTTTATTTTCTCTATGTTATCCTCAGAATCTGAGATTCTTTCTTCTATCTCTTGTATTCTGCTGGTTATACTTGATTCTGTAGTCTCTATTCGTTTACCTAGATTTTCCATGTCCAGCCGGCCCTCTGTTTGTGTTTTCTTCTTTGCCTCCATTTCAGTTTTCAAGTCATGAACTGTTTCCTTTATCTGCTTGATTGTTTTTCCTTGGTTTCCTAGGGTATCATTCACTGATTTACTCAATTCCTCGAACTTTCTATTATACTTCTCATCCGTTTCCATAAGGGCGTTTTTTTATATGCTGTTTAAGGGTGTCAATCACTTTCATGAAGTCAGTTTTTTCTACTTCTTCTTGATTAAGGTGTTCATGTCCTCCTGTTGTGGTGTCACTGGCTTCTGGTGGTTTCGTGTTGTTTTTCAGATTGTTGGGAGAATTCCTGCATTGGCGTCTGCCCATCTCTTCCTCCCAATACTCCCCTTTGGATCTTCTTTTACAGGATCAGGTCTTCTTGCCCACTGATGTACCTTCCCAGTGATGTCACTCCCCAGAGATGTTTCTCCACAATGATGTTTCACTCGGTGCCCAGATCGAAACTCCGCGCTGCCTGGTTAGCTCGCGAACAAAGGGCCCACCCTGCTCGCTGCAGGCAGGCTATGGGAACAAAGGAGCTACCGGCCACCCCTTTGTCCTCCCGGTTCGGATTCGGTCCCAGCGTCCTCGCAGGCTGGGCAGGGAGGCGCTATGCCCCAAAGGAGGGAGAGAGGGAGGGAGACAGGGGGTGTGGGGATCTGGATGTAAGCTGAATGGGATAGGAATAGAGAGGCTGTTTGGGCAGTATAGCCCCTGTAGGATGGCCTGGAAGTGTGGGCGGGCTGAGGTATGTTCCCAGCTGCCGCAGCACTCACTCACCACAATGATGTTTCACTCGGTGCCCAGATCGAAACTCCGCGCTGCCTGGTTAGCTCGCGAACAAAGGGCCCACCCTGCTCGCTGCGGGCAGGCTATGGGAACAAAGGAGCTACCGGCCACCCCTTTGTCTTCCCGGTTCCGTCCCAGCGTCCTAGCAGGCTCTCAAAAGGTCATTTTTAAAAATGGGCCAATTATTTGTTTTTGTTTGCTTGTTTTGCTTTAGGAATTTATTTTTTAAAAGTCTAGACTAGATTTAAAGAAATAATCATCAAGGACATAGGTGCTAGACACAGGCCAACCAAGAGGCTAGTTTTAAACGTACGCCTTAGGACCATGAGGGACTTCATCACTATCCTATTTCACTTTAAGCTATGGCTAATACAGCTGTTAGCCATTGACCTAGCTTCTGCACCCACAAGCCATGGCACAGGTAGCTTAGTCTTGCAAGGCCTCAGTTGAAGGACCAATCCATATACATGTCGATCATTCTTTATAGTAGGTACCCTTGGCCAATGAGGATCCACATAGGCCTCAATTCAAGCTCCATGACAGACTACCTTCACTGTGTGTGAAATGGGTTTCACACCTTAAAAACATGGCTACTTCAGCTGTTAAATCTTTATAATGATTGGTACACAGCTCCATCCCACCCTTTACATGCAGCTGAAAATGGTGGACTAGTGGCAGAACGGTGCAGGCTAGCTACTGTTGACTGTATTGTTTATTAGATGAGTTAGCTAATCGTCACTTAGTTTATGTAGTAAGAAAATTATAAATTGTCTACTGCAAAAACACAGCAAAAAATATAGGTTTGCCCCTTTCCATCTCAATGTCTTTATTTGCTGGTTTACCCCTTTCCATCTCAGTGTCTTTATTGCTAGGGTTCTCTCTGGGATGTCACTTTCTTCTTTATCTAATTTTGTTGTTTGGCTAAACCTAGAAACCTGTCCATTTCTTTTAGGTTTTATAGTTTAATGGAGTATAGGTTTTCACAGTATTTTCTTACTTGAATGGTGGTGGTGCACACCTTTAATTTCAGCACTTGAGAGATGAAAACGGAAATCTCTGAGTTTGAGGCTAGCCTGGTCTACAGAGTGAGTTTCAGAATAGCCAAAGCTACGCAGAGAAACCCTGTCTCAAAAACAAACAAAAAAAGCAACACAGTGTTTTCTTACAATATTTTGAATTCCATTGGTATCTGTTGTTATGTCTCGCTGTTTATTTCTGATTCTGTTCATTTGGGCTATCCTCTCTTTGGTTAGCTGGGACAAGAGTCTATCAATCTTGTTTATCATCTCAAAGAATCAGCTCTTAGATTTGTGGTTGTTTTTCTCTTTATTTCTATTGAGTTTGGCTCTGATACTTATTATTTATTGCTATCTAGTGGGTTTCATTTGTTCTTGTTTTTCCAAGGTTTCGACTTGAATCATTAAGCAATTCATTTGTTTGTGCTTTCTGGTTGTTTTAAATGTAGGCACTTAAAGTGATAAATTTCCTTAACAGAGTATATTTTTATTTAATACAGAGTCTAGTGAAATGTGAGATGCTTGAAATATTTTTATTTATCCAATATCTTTGCATGGGATTCAGTCAGACATTTTGGATTTCTACAATTAAAAGAGATCAGCTGTCCTGACCTAGGAAAGAAGATTTATTGCTCAGGGCCCAATTAGCTGTTACAGCTGAGGATTCCATGACATTCTGCGTACTCCTTTTTTTTTTTTTCATTTTAAAGAAAGATCTCACTATATACAACATGGTTTACATTAAACTCATTATGTAACCTAACTTAACCTGCTGTGGGATAATACTCTTGTACACTGTAAAGATTTGTCACTCATAATCGTTTAATAAAATGCTGATTGGACAGTAGCCAGGCAGGAAGTATAATTGGGGCAACCAGAGTAGGAGAATTCTGGGAAGAGGAAAGGCAGAGATGCAGTCACCAGTCAGAAGCAGAGAAAACAAGATGAGAATGCCTTACTGAGAAAAGGTACCAGGCCCTGTGGCTAAACATAGACAAGAATTAGGATTTATGAGTTTCTCTTGAGGAGCCATATGGACTGTGGCTTAGGTTAATGATTAAGGAAAACAAAGAAACTAGGTTAGCTCAAATTCTTTTAGTCTTAGTGTTGGGAGAGATACGTTCATGGGCTTCGGTGTACATCATAACTGAAACAAACCTTTAAATAATTGCTTACGGATAGGTTAAGATGTTTTTGTCAATGGCTTTGAGGCAGAAAATCTTGGGGAACAATTTAAAATTTAGAAAGACACATAGTTGAGTGAGGGACTTGTTGAGGTCAAGAAACAAGAACAGGGCGGCGCGGCAGACATGAACTTATATTTTTTGATGATCCAAGCTTGAAACAGTGAAGCCCACACTGAGAGTAGATCGTCCCACTACAACTAATTCAAGTAGGTGTTTTGGTGGCTGGCCTGAAGAGTGGGAGGTCCTTTGTTGGTGAGGTCCCTGGCGAACAGGGAGCCTGGACCTGTACCTGAAGACCTTCTAAGTGGTGAGAGTGTTCTTCACCCGCTGTGGGACCCAGGAAATGGAGCTGGGGCATTCCCTGACCCCCTTGACTCCCCAGTCAGCCTGCAGGGGCTGTTCTCCTCTCTGGGGCTGTTCCTTCTCTGCTGCGACCTCTCTCTCCCTGCCCCATCCCAGCTTGCCCCCAGAGGATTCCTTCCTTCTCCCTCCCTTCCACAGGACCACAGGATCACCCAGTTCAGCCTGTTTGGGTGCTGGGTCGGGTGCTCGTGACAGAGGACAGCAGGAGTGTCTTTGTTTTGGTGGCTGGCCTACAGAGTGGCAGACCTTTTGTTGACGAGGTCCCTGGCGAACAGGGAGCCTGTTCCTCTTCCTGTAGACCCTCCTGAGTGGTGTGAGGGATCTTGGCCCATGGCGGGACCCAGGAAACAGAGCGGGGGCATTTTGTAAGCGGGGCCCCTGGCCAGCAGGGAAATCTGATCCTGTTTTAGAAGACCCACTAGATAGCATCGGTAGGAGGAGATGGGCAGGCGCCAAGGCAAGAATTCACCCAACAATCTGAAAAACAACATGAATACACCAGAACCCAATGAACTTACAACAGAAGGACTTGAACACCCTAGCAAAGAAGAAATGGAAAAAAAAGACTTTATGAAAGCAATAGAGTCCCTAATAAAACAACATGTAAAAAATGCCCTTATAGAAATGGATGAGAAGTATAACAAAAAGTTAAAAAATAAGTAAATGCGTAAATGATACCCTGGGAAGGCAAGAAAAGAACGATCAAACAGGTAATAGAAACAGTTCAAGAATTGAAAACTGAAATGGAAGCAAGGAAGAAAACACAAACTGAGGACCGGCTGGATATGGAAAATCTAGGTCAATAAGCAGAGACTACAGAAACAAGGATAATCAATAGAATACAAGAGACAGAAGAAAGAATCTCAGATTCTGAGGACACCATAGAGAAAATAAATGCACTGATCAAAAAAAAACAGCAAAGCCAACAAATTCTCATCACAAAACATTCAGGAAATATGGGACATAATAAAAAGACCAAGCCTAAGAATAATAGGGATAGAAGAAGGAGAAGAGTCACAGCTCAAAGGCCCAGAAAATATTTTAAACAAAATTATGAAAGAAAACTTTACCAACATAAAGAAATATATTCCTTTGAATATTCAAGAAGCATACAGAACACCAAATAGACTGGATCAAAAAAAAAACATCCCCTCGCCATATAATAATCAAAAAAAACATACAGATTAAAGAAAGAATATTAAGAGCTGCAAAAGAAAAAGGCCAAGTAAATTATAAAGGTAAGCCATTCAGACTTACACCTGACTTCTCTATGGAAACCATGAAAGCCAGAAGGTCCTGGATAGAAGTACTGCAGAAACTAAGAGACCATAGATGCAAGCCCAAGTTACTATACCCAGCAAAGCTATCGTTCATTATCAATGGAGAAAACAAAACATTCCAGGATAAGAATAAATTCAAACAATACGTAGCCACAAATCCAGCCTTACAGAAAGTAATAGAAGGAAAATCACAACCCAAGGAATCCAACATTGCCAACACTGCCTACAATAACTCAGGCATCTAGCGGTCCTTCACCAGCACAACTCAAAGAAGGGAGACACACAAACTCTACTACCAAAAACAATAAGAATAACCGGAGTAAACAACTACTGGTCATTATTATCACCTAATATTAATGGACTCAATTCACCTATAAAAAGGCACAGGCTAAGAGATTGGATACGAAAACAGGATCCAACATTCTGCTGCTTACAAGAAACACATCTCAACACAAAGACAGGCATCTACTCAGAGTAAAAGGTTGGGGAAAGGTTTTTCAAGCAAATGGTACTAAGAAAAAAGCAGGCGTGGCCATACTAATTTCTAACAAAATTGACATCAAGCTAAATTCAATCAGAGGAAATCGAGATGGACATTTTATACTCATAACAGGAACAATTCATCAGGATGAAGTCTCAATCCTGAATATCTATGTCCCTAATATAAAAGCACCCACTTATGTAAAAGAAATATTACTAAAACTCAAGGCAGACATCAAACCACACACACTAGTAGTAGGAGGCTTCAACACACCTCTCTCACCAATGGACAGATCAATCAGACAGAAACCTAATAGAGAACTAAGAGAATTATTGGAGGTAATGAAGCAAATGGACTTAACAGACATCTATAAAACACTCCACCCAAATAGGAAAGAATATACCTTCCTCTGCAGCTCATGGAACCTTCTCGAAAATTGACCACATACTCGGTAACAAAGGAAACCTCCACAGATACAAAAAAAATCAGATCACCACGGATTAAAGTTAGAAGGCAACAACAACACTACCCCCAGAAAGCCGACAAACTCATGGAAACTGAACAGTCAAATACTCAACCATACCTGGGTCAAGGAAGCAATTAAGAAAGAAATCAGAGTCTTCCTTGAAATTAGTGGAAATAAAGATACAACATACTCAAACCTATGGGACATAATGAAAGCAGTGCTAAGAGGAAAGTTCATAGCACTAAGTGCCCACTTAAAGAAAATGGAGAAAGCAAACATTGGAGACTTAACAGCCCACATGAAAGCTCTAGAAAAAAAGAAGCAGACACGCCCAGGAAGAGTAGAAGACTGGAAATAATCAAACTGAGGGCTGAAATCAACAAAATAGAAAAACAGAAAACAATCCAAAGAATCAATGAAGCAAAAAGTTGGTTCTTGGAGAAAATCAACAAAATCGGCAAACCCTTATTCAAACTAATTAAACGACAGAGAGAGAACACGCAAATAAATAAGATCAGAAATGAAAAGGGGGACATAACCACAGACACAGAGGAAATTCAGAGAGTCATTAGATCTTACTACAAAAGCCTGTATGCCACAAAACTGGAAAATGCAAAAGAAATGGACATTTTTTTAGATAAGTAACATATACAAAAGTTAAACCAAGACCAGGTGAACAATCTAAATAGACCTGTTAGTCGCGAAGTATTAGAAGCTGTTATTAAAAACCTCCCTTCCAAAAAAAGCCCAGGACCAGATGGTTTCAATGCAGAATTCTACCAGAACTTCCAAGAAGAGCTAATACCTATACTCCTTAATGTATTTCACAATATAGAAACAGAAGAGTCATTGCCAAATTCCTTTTATGAAGCTACAGTCACCCTGATACCAAAACCACACAAAGACCCAACCAAGAAAGAGAATTACAGGCCAATCTCACTCATGAACATAGACGCAAAAATTCTCAATAAAATACTGGCAAACCGAATCCAAGAACACATTAGAAAAATTATCCATTATGATCAAGTAGGCTTCATCCCAGAGATGCAGGGCTGGTTCAACATACGCAAATCTATCAATGTAATCCAGCATATAAATCAACTGAAAGAAAAAAAAAACATATGATCATTTCATTAGATGCTGAAAAAGCATTCGACAAAATTCAACATCCCTTTATGATAAAGGTCTTGGAGAGATTAGGGATACAAGGATCATACCTAAATATAATAAAAGCTATTACAGCAAGCCAACAGCCAACATTAAATTAAATGGAGAAAAACTCAAAGCCATCCCACTAAAATCAGGAACACGACAAGGCTGTCCACTCTCTCCATACCTCTTCAATATAGTGCTTGAAGTTCTAGCAATAGCAATAAGACAACATAAGGGGATCAAGGGGATTCGTATTGGAACTGAAGAAGTTAAACTTTCGTTATTTGCAAATGATATGATAGTATACATAAGCGACCCCAAAAGCTCTACCAAAGAACTCCTACAGCTGATAAACACCTTTAGTAATGTGGCAGGATACAAGATCAACTCCAAAAAATCAGTTGCCTTCCTATACACTAAGGATAAGGAAGCAGAGAGGGAAATCAGAGAAGCATCACCTTTCACGATAGCCACAAATAGCATAAAATATCTTGGGGTAACTCTGACCAAGGAAGTGAAAGATCTATTTGACAAGAACTTTAAGTCTTTGAAGGAAGAAATTGAAGAGGACACCAGAAAATGGAAGGATCTCCCTTGCTCTTGGATTGGGAGGATCAACATAGTAAAAATGGCAATTCTACCAAAAGCAATCTATAGATTCAATGCAATCCCCATCAAAATTCTTCACAGACCTTGAAAAGACAATAATCAACTCTATATGGAAAAACAAAAAACCCAGGATAGCCAAAACAATCTTATACAATAAAGGATCGTCTGGAGGTATTACCATCCCTGACTTCAAACTCTATTACAGAGCTACAGTGTTGAAAACAGCTTGGTATTGCATAAAAACAGAGAAGTCGACCAATGGAATTGAATAGAAGACCCTGACTTTAACCCACAAACCTATGAACACCTGATTTTCTATAAAGGAGCTAAAAGTATACATTGGAAAAAAGAGAACATCTTCAACAAATTGTGCTGGCAAAACTGGATGTCAATCTGTAGAAGAATGAAAATAGATTCATATCTATCACCACGCACAAAACTCAAGTCCAAATGGATTAAAGACCTCAATATCAGTCCGAACACACTGAACCTGATAGAAGAGAAAGTGGGAAGTACTCTGCAACACATGGGCACAGGAGACCACTTCCTATATAGAACCCCAGCAGCACAGACATTAAGGGCATCATTGAATAAATGGGACCTCCTGAGACTGAGAAGCTTCTGTAAAGCAAAGGACACTGTCACTGAGACAAAAAGGCAACCCACTGACTGGGAGAAGATCTTTACCAACCCCGCAACTGACAAAGATCTGATCTCCAAAATATATAAAGAACTCAAGAAACTAGACTGTAAAAGGCTAATCAACCCAATTATAAAATGGGGCACTGAGCTAAACAGAGAATTCTCAAAAGAAGAAGTTCAAATGGCCAAAGGACATTTAAGGTCATGCTCAACTTCCTTAGCCATCAGGGAAATGCAAATCAAGACAACTTTAAGATACCATCTTACACCTGTCAGAATGGCGAAAATCAAAAACACCTTTGCTGGAGAGGTTGTGTAGAAAGGGGTACACTCATCCATTGCTGGTGGGAAATCAAACTTGTGCAACCACTTTGGAAAGCAGTGTGGCGGTTTCTCAGGAAATTCGGGATCAACCTACCCCTGGACCCAGCAATACCACTCTTGGGAATATACCCAAGAGATGCCCTATCATACAACAAAAGTATATGCTCAACTATGTTCATAGCAGCATTGTTTGTAATAGCCAGATCCTGGAAACAACCTAGATGCCCTTCAATGGAAGAATGGATAAAGAAAGTATGGAATATATACATATTAGAGTACTACTCAGCAGTAAAAAACAAGGACTTCTTGAATTTTGCATGCAAATGGACGGAAATAGAAAACACTATCCTGAGTGAGGTAAGCCAGACCCAAAAAGAGGAACATGGGATGTACTCACTCATATTTGGTTTCTAGCCATAAATAAAGGACATTGAGCCTATAATTAGTGATCCTAGAGAAGCTACATAAGAAGGTAAACCCAAAGAAAAACATATAGTCATCCTCCTGGATATTAACCTTCATCAGGCAATGAAAGGAGACAGAGACTGAGTCCCACATTGGAGCACCAGACTGACATCTCAAGGTCCAAATCAGGAGCAGAAGGAGAGAGAGCACGAGCAAGGAACTCAGGACCGGGAGGGGTGCACCCACACACTGAGACAATGGGGATGTTCTACTGGGAACTCACCAAGGCCAGCTGGCCTGGGTCTCAAAAGCATGGGATAAATCCGGACTCGCTGAACATAGCTGACAATGAGGACTACTGAGAAGTCAAGAACAATGGCAATGGGTTTTTGATCCTACTGCACATACTGGCTTTGTGGGAGCCTAGGCTGTTTGGATGTTTACCTTACTAGACCTGGAAGGAGGCGGGAGGTCCTTGGACTCCCCACAGGGCAGGGAACCTGGTCTGCTCTTTGGGCTCATGAGAGAGGGGGAGTTAATTGGGGAAGGGGGAGGGATATGGGAGGCGGTGGTGGGGAAGAGACAAAAATCTTAAATAAATAAATAAATAAATAAATAATAAAAAAAGAAACAAGAACAAAGACAGCCTGGTTATTATCAGCTGACATGCCTTTCTTGCTAGGATGGATTGATAATCAAAGGTGATGATTAATTCCTTGTACCCATTTCTGCCCTCAGCTTCCTCACATAAAACTACTGATAAGCCTCAAGGAATGCACCTGAGGATTTAAAGTAGAGATGACCGATTTTCATATATAAAAGTTTAAATTTGAGATTCTCAAGATTTTTATAAGATTACTTTTTAAGATAAATAATAAAGTGATTGCTCCTTTCTTTGAACTACAAAATGCAGCCTGCTAGTAAAAGAACTGGCTGAGAAAAACATCTTACTTATACAACACTCTTCTAATCCATAACAAGTTGCTTGAACATGAATCTATGTGGGTTCTTGGAGATAATTTGTTTTTCACCTATATTATGTAAAATGTTTAATCATGTAAAGGATATGAAAAGCGTGTTGCTTTTTCCTTGTATTCATTGCAATCATTAACTTAAAAATAGACTGTAACCACACTGTACTTTTTATCCTGTTTGAAAGATATTGCTGGGGTATAATAGTTATGAGGAAAAAATAAAGTTAGAAGGAAGGCACCTAGAGAGACAGAAAGGATACATCTGAATAGAGGTAAGAAAAGAAATAAAGGGGCTGGAGAGATGGCTCAGTGGTTAAGAGCACTGACTGCTCTTCCAGAGGATCCGGGTTCAATTCCCAGCACCCACATGGCAGCTCACAACTGTCTGAAGATCCAGTTCCAGGGGATCTGACTCTTCTCACCAATGCACATAAAATTAAAAAAAAAAGAAAAGAAATAAAGAAGAAAGGAGATGATAAAGAAACCCTAAAGCTGTGTGTGTTTTCCCTTTTTCACTGGCCCAAGAGAGTTAAGTTTTACTCCCTCAGGTAGAACAGTCAAATTGAGTTATTAGTTCACCGACTGTACATTCCCCCCGAATCTCCAAACTGCATTCCCCCCAAACTCCAAACTACTGAAGGCTGGCCCTCACGGTAGCAATATCTCGGGTTTTGCTTGTGTGTGTGTGTGTGTGTGTGTGTGTGTGTGTGTGTGTGTGTGTATGTCTGCGCGTGCATGTGCCCTCCTATTGATTTCTGGCCTACACAACACAGATCTGTCCCCTGTGATGTTTCTCTGGGTTGAGGTTATTCTCCAGTGAAAGAATTAGCTGCAGCTATTTGAGATCTTTTCCCACATCCTGGATTCCCCCATCTCTTACTTCCTTGTTTTATCTGTATAGCAGGAACTGTGAGTGTGAGGGCCTGTGCCAGTCTCCAGGAGATCATGATTCCTCTTGGCCTCCATTCATACTCACAAACACAGTGTGGGCAACTTCTGATCTCCTGCAGGTCCTGCAGCTGTTGGACCATTTGGATCTTGCATCTGTTTTGGAAGTGGCTCCTCTGTTAGTTTTTTATGGGGGATTTTAGAAACATAATTTGATTTTGACTTTTTTTTTTTGATTTTTTCGAGACAGGGTTTCTCCGTAGCTTTTGGTTCCTGTCCTGGAACTAGCTCTTGTAGACCAGGCTGGCCTCGAACTCACAGAGATCCGCCTACCTCTGCCTCCCGAGTGCTGGGATTAAAGGCGTGCGCCACCACCGCCCGATTTTGACTTTTAAACCAGTCAGGGAGTTTCTGTCTCTTGAGAAGGAAATCAAGATGGTTTGTGTCCTTGATATCATACCTTAAGTTATATTTATAGTCACTGTTCCTTTTGTCAATAGTTTTGATATTTCCCCTTTGTCCAGATTCCTGTTTTTCAAATTTGTCTCTTTAGGCAGGACCAGATAGTTCTAGGTGTACTCATCTCTTATTCCCATCCGATGCCATCAACTTCCATGTATTGGAATTGCCTTTTCCTGTTTGTCTATGAGTTCTCCATCTTTCTGAATACAGTGGTTCAAGTCATTTTCTCTAGAGACATCACAGAGTACGTGTGAGGATGAGTGAGGCTCTGGGTTCAGCCCACAGCTCCTTGCTGATGGACATCTCCTAAAGTATACTCTGTTTTTCTATCCTCCCTATTTCAGACTTAATACCGTGATGTTTTCCATTCTGCTCCTCTTCCTGCTAAAGTGAGACATCATTTTCACGAGGCTGATATCTGTATAGCATGACGGATGTCATTATAAGTGTGCCGCTCAGTGTCGTCACATACTGTAGAGTGTTGTATGGTCATCACCGTCCGCTTCCAGCATCTCTTACAAAATTCCACATTACCCGCCCCTTTCTAGCCATGGCAACCTCTTCTAAGAATCTGCTCATTCTAAGTACCTTGGATATCTGGAATCATAAATATTGCTGTTTTTATCTTGCATATTCCACTTATAGTAATATCTTTAAGGCTCGTCCATGTTGAAGTGTGTATGAGAATTTCACTCCCTTTCGAGGCTAAATGGTGCTCTGATGTCTGTTGCCGGACACTGCTCCCCCACTCACCTGTGGCTCTCTTCCCTGTGGACTATGGCCAGAATGCAGCTGTGCACACTGGTTTGGAACATCTGCTTGAGCTCCTCATTTCAGTTCTTTGACATGTATACTTAGAATTTCTGGGTCATATAATTCCATAGTTAATATTTGGGGAACATCTTTACAGTGTATGGCACCTACATTTGGAGATCAGAGAACAACCTTGGATGTTTTTCCCGAGGTGCCTTCCACCTTTTTGTGTGAGACAGGATCTTTTACTGACCTGGAATCTTAACACATTGGCCTGGCTAGTTAGCCTGCAAGTGTCCAGGGGGCTCTTGCCTCCTGTCTTGACACCACTGAGCATATAGATGTGTTATAGCCGTGCCTGGCTTCTTATGTGGGTTCTGGCAACTCAAACTCAGGTCCTTATAATTGCGAGGCAAACACTTTACCGACTGAGTCACCATCCCAGCCTTTCCCACACTGACAATTGTCTCACTTGTTTTTCCTTTTCTCCTTCCTTCCGCCCTCCCTCCCTCTTTCTTTCTTTTCTTTCTTCCTCTCTTGCTTGCTAAGTTACAGGAATTCTTTACATATTCTCATATATTAAACATTAAAATATGTGATTTCAAAAATAAAATGTCCTCCAATTTCTTAATCTAGAGAAAGGAAGATCTTTTCTAGAAAGATATCGAATGATGATGGAGAATTTATTAATCCAAGCTTACCTCCTCCTTCTGTTCAAAACTCAGAACCCAAACCAGACACTGATGTTAATGTGGTAAGATGCACCTTAGAGACATTAACATAAATTTTGATATAAGATGGATAGCAAGTTTCTGAATTAAAAACTCAATAATTGTTTGTTACACACACGCACACATGCACACACATGTGCATTCTTCTATCATTGTAAAAAGCTGGAATAATGCTTATCCCAAATTTTCCACTGTTGTTAATTCATATTTTACTTATTTGCTATTTGACATGTAAATATAGTTATAATTTATAGTACTACGTAAACTCTATTATCACAATGTAAATGCCCTACTATATTTTGTTCTTGTCTTGTGGGCATATTTGCTAAATTAGATTTTAAACAGAGGGAAAGTGGAGATGGACTTGAAAAGAACATATGCACCAATATTTGAAGTAAACCTATATTTGAGAATTCTCTCTTCGGATGAGTCTCCAGAGGACTCTGAAGAGAAGGCTCAGAAGTCTGACCAGACCCTTGACGAGTCTCTGACCTGTGATGACGACGAACTCTTGGAAAACAGACGAAGTTATGTGAGAACGTCAAGTGAAGACCTGCTCTTGAAGTACAATCAGCCAAGCAAGTTTGGTTCCCTCCTCCAACGGATCCTTTCCGGTAAGACCGAAAGAAGCACACTGGCAGCTGGAAATAATAACTGAAAGAAAAAAAAATAAGTTTGCACCTTGCTAGTTTGTATAGTGTGATGTTCACACATGCTAAGGTGAACAATGATAGAACATGAATCTCAGCCTGTGGCACATGTGAGTGAGAATATCCTTTTCACCTTGAAACATGTAGGATTTCTCAGCCAGGGGCTTCTGGGCCCTCCTTATCAGGATGAGCTCACCTGGAATGGCATCCAAGCATGCAGACTCCTGAGCAGCAGTGCCACTCAGTGGTAGAGTGTTTACCTAGCACAAGTGAGGCCCTGATTTATCTCCCAAATCCACAGAAAAGGAAAAGAACACACTCTGGGGCTCTGTATGAGAGCTCCTTTCTTGGTATCAGAGTCTAGGGGCCGCTGATGAAATACCACTTTCAGCCGGTCTCTAGAATTGACTCTCAGGATATTTAGAAAATACTAATGTATGTTAAGTTGTTGTCTAGCATTTTAAAATATTAAGAAGTTTTTACTTTCTCTTTCTCTGATAGACACAGGACTCCAGACTGAGTCTGAGCGAGGGCACTTCTATAATAAGTAAGCATGAGACATTTTTATAAGTAGCTGTATTTTGTTGGGTACTGTATTCAATTGAATATACGTTTATTTATTGTTTTCTCTCAGATTTTCTGAATTTCCAACAAACCTCTTTATACATCCCAGCAGACTGGACTTTTCAACACAATTCCAAAATGTGATAGCAACTATTGAAAAATATATAAGTAAGTATTTGAAAGCCTTAGTGCCGTCTTTGGCAATGCTTTTTAAATTATTATCCAATATTCTTAGTCAGTGATATATAAGGCAGATATAAATAAGAGACCATGTATTCCAGTGTTTAGGATCAAGCAATGTTAATTTAGAATTATTTGAAGGTGTATGTGTGTGTGTGTGTGCATGTGCATATCACAGTATTGGTCAGAATTCTTTAAAGGAACAACTGATAGAATGAGTTTGTATGTATATACATACATATATATTTATATATACATGTATGTACATATACATATCTGTGCATATATATACACACACGTGTGTGTATGGATTTGTTAGACTGGCTTACAGGCTTTAGTCTGGGTAATCTAACAGTGGCTGGCTCCCAGTGGTAGTTGTTCAGTTCATGAGACTGGATGTCACAGTCGGCCTAGTTGGTTGGTGGAGTCCCAGGGAAATCCTAGAGAGCTGCTAGTCTTCAGTCTATGCTGGGATCCCATAGAAGGCGTTCTAATACCAGTGAAGAAATGCCTTGGGAACAGGCTAGATGAATCTGACACGAGAGTGGGGGCAAGCAGGCATAAAGCAAAAGCTTCTTTTTTTCATGTCCTTTTATGTGGGCTGCCACTAGGAGGTTTGGCCTAGATTTAGGGTGGGTCTTCCCATCTCAAATAATCCATTCAAACAAATGTCTCACAGGTGTGTCTAGCTACTTGGCTTGTAGTAGATTACAGACTATAGATGTAGTCAAACTGACCATCAAGATTAGCCTGCATGCCTGTAAAGAGAAAGTATGTTGGGCAAGCAACCTAAGGCTCGAGTTATTTGAATTTTATTTCATAGCATTGCAAAGATCTTGTTTCTACCTTGAATAAATTTTAAATGGTTATTTTCAGCTGTATGTATGTAATCTGAGATTACATGGCAGTGACTTCATTGGTCAAAGAGTTTCTTCATTTCTCACAGTAAGTTTTAGGAACAAATTGGACTATTAGGAGCCTTGGCAACTCTTCTGTCATTTGCTGTAGTTTGCTAAGTTCATGTGCTATAGAGCTGCCCCACTGCCTTCTAGTTTTTAGCACTGCACACTCGTTTCTGCCCAGGAAATTAACTACTTCTCTATGGAAATTAGAGGCATGTATTAATGATTCTTAAATTTAAGGGAGGGAGATTAATTATGAAGAAGTAGGTCCTCTGTCAGTCTTTCTGTAGATAGATTCCTTTTGCCACTTAGATATTCTTTATTTATTTATTTCTTCCCTTCTTTCTTTAATTTTTGGTCTCTGTTTCTTGAGTTAAAACATCTGACCACTTCCATGTTTTCCCTCAATATAAAATGTTTTTGCCATTTGATTTTTTTAAAATTTTCATTATAAAATAACTTGAGGCTTCTATGAAAATCATGAGCAGAGTAGAGCATTCCTGCATGCTCTACCCATGCTGTGACCATCAAAACTGCACAAGCAACTGTACAGCAGCACTAATGAAATGACAGAGGTCAGCTGCTTTGCTGATGTCAGCTTTCTGGTCCAGGATCTGGAGTCCACAGCTGTGCTTCGCATTTGTGTCTCTTGAGTCTTCCAGTCTGTGATAGCTCCCTTTCTTGTCTTTTGTGATCTTAAGGAATTTTTTTAATGTACTAGTTAGTTTTCCCATAAGTATACATTAGTTTGGTTTGTCTACTACTGTCGCATGATAAGTTTTGAGGTGTTGCATTTGAGGCAGGGATGTTGTGATAGTTTGCTATCCTTTTATTGTCTCAGGTTGTTAGACATGTCCAACATGCAGTTGCACATTGTGTTACTAGTAATGCTAACACAAGTACTTGTCTAAGGTGATCCTTGGGAAAGTCAGAAGATAATACAAATATGTTTCTGCTGATAAATGTACCCGTTGATTGTAGCATTCATCGGTGGAAAATCCTGCACCTGTCAACCAGTTCTCCATAAAAGGAGTTTCTCTTCCTCTAATTCTTCACACTTTTATCACTCAGGATGCTTATATAAGGAACAGTTGCTCCTCCTCTGTTTACGTATCTGTGGTATATGTTTAGTTGTATTTGAACTCTTAGATTATTGTATTTTCAGTATAGAAAGATTACTTTATATTTATATATATGGATATTTATTCTTATTTACATTTATTTATGTGGTGTATGACGCTTTCTTGTTTTTCCTAACCTTTGCCAATGTTGCATTGTCAGCCTTTAAGAAGTTCCTTTATCTTCAAGAGAGAGGTAGTAACACCAACCACATTTTGGTGATTTCTGTTTCACTAGGACTTGGTGGATGGCTCATATTTCCTTACCCCAGTAATCCATCTCTATGTTTCGTCAAATGTTTACTCGCTGCTGTGTGAGAGGGGTCTCTTAAGTGTGCTAGGTCAAATCTATTAGCAGCTGTAAGATTTGTAAGATGGTGTGATGGTGGAAATGCTAACTTTTCAATGCTTTGTTCCAGCCACAATCGTTCCTCTTCACCAAGACCCTCGCCTATCTACCATTATTGAATTGGTTTCCGTTCCAGATTTATCTAATGAGTCAGAAAGTATAGTCAAATATAAGAAGCACATTCGATGGCCAGATTACTATATCCTTTTTGAAACTGATGCTGACTATCAAAACAAAGTAAGTTTTGAGATTGTATGTCTTGGCAGTACCCCACTGAAATTACTATATGAACATGATGTATGGAAAACATCAGAGCATGCTAATTCATGGCAATGGGAGACTCATCCCAGTGACTCTACACTTGACTTCCCATGGCCTCTGATCTCTACTTACCACAGGTTTCCAAACCTCCACTGTGGAAATGAGTTTTCTTCCCTACGGTTCTTTTATAACATTGGCTTGCCAGTATGTTGGCTTGCTATTCCCCAGCCCTTCCCTTACCACATAACTATATATTTTTGTCCAAACTGACAGTAGAATATAACTATCTCAGCTTGTGTATGGATTCTGTCCTGTCAAAAACAACTGTCTTAAGAACTAGATGAAGTCATAAATACATAGGATTGGCTTTGTCTGTGACTATGTTAAGAACAGACCCTTAAAGCTCAGGTGACACGTAATGAAATAGATGTCTTGTCTCTGTAATATATAGTTCAGTTCACTCCTTGATTACAAAGTTAAATATCTGAGTAGCTTTGCATAAAAGTCAAGTGTTAATTATCTACATTGCTTGGTCTTGTTTCCAACATATTTCAATATTTACTCCCAGCTCTAAACAGAATGAGTTTTACAAAGACCATTACCTAACAGAAACAACCAGCTTGCCAAACTGTACATTTACACTCCTATGTTAAAAGTTTGAGTAACCTTTTCATTCCCAGACTGTGAGTGCTGACTATTGTATCGTTTTCATTCACAGATTGTGAGTCTGCTGACCATTATTGGTAATTCAATGGGCCTGGTTACCAATTACAGCTGCAGTTTTCTAAAGTATTGTTACATGGTAGAAAAGGCCAAAGTCATGAGTATGAAACTGCCATTTATGGGGATCTTGACATCAACAGAGTTTAAAAGTATAATACATAAGTTCAGAAACTACCTAAAACAGATTGTGACTATGGATATTGAGATGCGCCTTGGAATTTTTTGCGTGAAAAGTTTGGATTATCAATTAGCATGCTTACCATATGTTGATAACATCATAGAAATGAGCTACAACCTGTTACGTTATGCAATTGAGCAAAAAAACACGAATCTATTGGAAGTAAGTCTTTAAACCTTTCCTTTTTCATAAGATTTTGGATTAGATCAAAGATTTTGGATTATATCATAACTGTAAAACGCACACTCAAAAAATACACAGAAGTATTATCCTTGGAAAGTCTGAAAGTAGTGTGACTACATCTGCTTTTGTTTTAATCTTTGTCTTTGTGTATGTGCATTCATGTGTGTGAATGTGACTTGCATGTGTGCTGTGGTATGTGTGTGGAGGGCAGAGGACAACTTTGGGTGCTAGCTTCTCTTCCTCATTGTTTGAGATTGTGTCTCTTGTTTGTATGGCATAAACCAGGCTCTTGGGCTTCTGGGAATTCTCCTGTCTCCAGTTGATCTGGCCCTAGGAACCCTGGGATTAGAGACACACATGCTACTGTGTCTGGTTTTACATAGTTTATAGAGAGCCAAACTTGAGTCTTCCCACCGCATAGCAAGTGCTTACCCGGTACTTCCTTGAGAACTTTCTTGAAAACGTATTTCCTTGAGAACTTTCTGTGACATTGAAAGTATATCCCATGTCACTCTTCATCTCCACTTTGATCTTTTTAACATGCATCACTATCTGGCATTATGTTAGATGTTTGCTTGTTCATCCTCCTCTCAGAACATAAGATCCACCATTCTATGGAGTATCTGCAGTAAATCTTGGAACACTAATGCAATTTCAGTGTGTATTAGGGCTATCTTTGGGGGCAGTTCTCTTATGGGACAAATTTTCTAAGACCACTGTCATTTGAAGCTTCTATTAAAAAAAACTATGAGTATGTAAACATCTGGGAGCACCCTAAATTTAAGTTTCTAGGACAAATATGGATCCTAGTATACTAACCATTGTCTGTACCAACATTCTCAGTAATATCCTAGACCTGCTTAAAGACTAGAAGTTATATAGCAACTTCATTTTTCCTTTAGTTAGCCAGACAGACCACCAATACTTTTTTTTCACCTTTTAAAGTATTTCTTTTTTTATTATTTATTTATTTATTTATTAAAGATTTCTGCCTCCTCCCCACCTCCCATTTCCCTCCCCCTCCCCCAATCAAGTTCCCCTCCCTCGTCAGCCTGAAGAGCAATCAGGGTTCCCTGCCCTGTGGGAAGTCCAAGGACCACCCACCTCCATCCAGGTCTAGTAAGGTGAGCATCCAAACTGCCTAGGCTCCCACAAAGCCAGTACGTGCAGTAGGATCAAAAACCCACTGCCAATGTTCTTGACTTCTCAGTAGTCCTCATTGTCCGCTATGTTCAGCTAGTCCGGTTTTATCCCATGCTTTTCAGACCCAGGCCAGCTGGCCTTGGTGAGTTCCCAGTAGAACATCCCCATTGTCTCAGTGTGTGGGTGCACCCCTTGCGGTCTTGAGTTCCTTGCTCGTGCTCTCTCTCCTTCTGCTCCTGATTTGGACCTTGAGATTTCAGTCCAGTGCTCCAATGTGGGACTCTGCCTCTGTCTCCTTTCATCGCCTGATGAAGGTTAATATTCAGGAGGATGCCTACCACCAATACTTCTTAAACCTAAAGTTAATGCTAACCTTTGACTATGCCTCTGCAATATAACAGTGAAAATACAGCACCATTCTTGCACATACGGAGTCTAATGTAGCAAAAAATCTCATCAGAACCATCTAACAGAGCCTGGGTAGACAAGGAATAATTTTCAAAAAGAATGCTAATTACTAAGGGAGAAGTAGCAGAGGTATGAAAGCATTGTGTTGACAGGCAGGATAGTGTGGGCAAATGTTAATTTAACTGGATTCAGTTACACATGACCCCCTACCCCCACCACCAAAAGAAATGAACCTGTGGCTTATACAAGTTAGAACTAATTTCTCTGTCAGATAGTAGTTCACAGAGAGACAACCTAGGGCTACTATTAGAGTCCACATAGTCATTGAGAATTCTGGCTGCTTTGGGCTCACTGTGTCTCCCCCAAGCCCTCCTCATATTACATCACATGCCTTTTCTCAGCAGCAGGGCAGAAGAAGGCAACATGCCTGTTATGGGTCTAGAAGTTGGGTAGTAAAATGTCTTCATAGAGAGTTCCTTCCTAAGAGCTCCCCCATACCATCTTCTATTTTAACATAATTTTTCATTACTTAAAAAGAATATTTTATTAAATTCTTCAAGAATTTCTGGCAATGTATTTTGACCATATTCACTTCCTTCCCCGATTCCTCCCAGAGCCACCCCCACATCCTTCCCGCCCAAATGTGTGCTCTCTTTCTCTCTCTTTCTGAAACCCATCAAATCCAGTCTGTGCCAGCCAACTACTCCTGGGTCCAGCGCCTGCTCTACAGTGTAGTTGAGTTACCAGGGGTCAAATTGAAAAACTCTAGAACAACTCTGAGGCCATTCCTGAGGCCTCTCAGCCTTAGTGCTTCCCCCTTCCCTGGAAACTTAACAACTTCCCAAGCACGTACTGGAATGTTGGAAATTTTCCGTCTCACTGTGGCCTTGTGGATGTTCTCCAGATAGAACTCAGTTATTGGAATTGGGGAAAGATAACCCTTAGAGGTTGACTCCATTCCTCGGTCTTGGTCAGGGGATATCGACTCAGTTCCTCGGATATGGTTAGGATAACTCACAGGTGTTTCTCCCTTACCCCACCTGATCTAGCAACCACTCTCTAGCTGTGGCTGAGACCAATCATTGCTAGTAGCCCTTTGAATCAGCCAATAATTGGAAAAACAACCCCAGACTCCCCGCTTGTTTCTGTGGCTTTTTACTTTAAAAGTAGCTTGTACCAGCTATTTGGGGTCTTTTGGCTTCTCGAATGCTGAAAGGCCCTGTCATGACAGAATTAAAATTCTCATGCTTTTACATCAACTGCAGTGTGAGAGTGTTTTCTTGGGGTGACTCCTCCTCGGTGATTGGACTTCAGGGTCCAACAATACCATTGAAGAAAACCACATCTCTCTCTCTCCCGGAAGCTATCAAATGCTAATAGCTTCCTGGCTGGGGTTGGGACTTCATGTCCATCTCCCCTCTCCAGTCTGGAGTTGTGTCTAGCTTGAGCCTTGAGGGTCTGTGCATGCTGCAATCATTGTGCACAGGTGCAGCTTCCCTGCTGTGTCCAGAAAACACTATTTCCGAAAGGTCATCCGCCAACTCTGTCCCCTCTTCTCTGAAAATCCCTGACCTTGGGAGGGGGAAGATTGTGCACAGATGTCCCCGTTAGGACTGGGCATTGCACGGTTTCTTATTCTCTGCACCTTGACCGGCTGCTGGTCTCTGTGCCAATTGCTGTCTATTGGGAGAAGAAGCTTCTCTGTTGCGGGTTGACTCATAATTCTGTAACTTTACCAAGTATCTGATCTTAGACTAATTTGAGGTGCAGTTCCTTGTCTGACGAGTAGAGAAAACAACATCTAATATACAAACACAGTCTCTCAATACAATGGGACCATAGCCTGGGGAATCTGGACTGTGCATGGTCAAAATGGCTGTGTTCTACTCACAGTCCAGCCTCGCTCTTGACATCTGCATCACACTTACTTAAAGTTGTCCATAGAATCTTTCTCGTGTCTTATTTATTTTGCCTGTGAAATATATTCAAGCACTTTCTGCTAATTGTAGAAAGATTTGACTGTGTCAGTGTTCTAGCATTTAGCAAACACTTAGAATTATGTGCAGTTTGTATGTGATTGGTTTCTGAAATTACATCTATAGAAGTCAGAATTCCAAGATAAAGCCAAAATTTTCTAAAATAGTGAATTTATTACATTCTTACCATTGGGGTGTTAATAATTTCAGACCTTAGATTCATCACTGCGCCAGCTGGCTTGTGAGCCTGCACAAGTAGAGGAATTTGTGGACCATTTTAATTTTTTGGAAGAAATCACTTCGAGTGTTTCTGAATTAGAAAGAGACATTTCCACAATTTCTCAGCTGTATTCTGTTGTGAGGCATTACCAGATCGATATTTCTGAAGAGCAGAAGGCCATCTACAGTATCCTTTTCATGAAGTTTAATCATCTAAAAACAGCTATGAAGTTAATTGCCACAAATAAAGAGGCCACCCTAAATAAATTCAGGAACAGTTTGGAAACACATATTATTGGCCTACGAGTAGATGTCAGAAACCTAAAGGATAAAGTAAGTGCTTTTTGTTATCATTAAAATTCTTATCTTAGTAACACTCTGCATTTAGATTTTTGCTCTCTAAGGAATCATTGCTCAATAACTTAATCCAGATATATTTGCCCAGTGTGGTATTGAATGAGAAATGTCCCCCTTTTGAACACTTGGTCCCGAGGTGGCAGGTACTGATTGGGGAGATTAAGAAGGTGTGGCATGGTCAGAAGAAATACGTTACGGGGGGTGGACCTTCAGAGTGAAATCATGATGTACTTCCAGCTTGCCTTCTTGGCCTCCTGCTCGAGCTCGAGGGGGTGAGCTCTCAGCTCTCTGCTCTGGCCACCATGCCTGATGCTTGCCCGCATTGCTCCCTGCTGCAATGGAGCTTTAGCCAGAACTCTTCCCTAAGCTGCCCTGGTCACAGTGTTTAATCACAGCAGCAGAAAGCCGCTAACACACCCTGGTATTCACAAGTAGAAATCTGATGGATTGTGAAGTTGAATGGGACATGATATCACAAATCTCTTTTTTGATAACCTCTACCAGGAATCTAGCCTTTTCTTGATCTATGAACGAATGTGATTTCCAGGACACCAAAGTCCTTCAACAACTGCAGAAAAGGGGGCAACATGAAATAAGCTTTCTTAAACTTGGTCTAGGCTTTTGGGTCAAATGATAATATTCCAATTTCATTCATTTTATCATGTCAAAAAATAGGCCATTTACTAAAAATGTTGCCAGTAAGACATGTCTGTGTTCTGAGCTGTCTGGCCTCTTTGAATGTTTTTCCTGTCGGTTGTAGATAAGAAGTCCCATCCTGCTGTGTGGGAGTACTCCAGTACCAAAAGCCAAAGACCTGGTCAAGTCTCTCACAGCGGAAGCGGCAAACTTGACTAACAAGGTGAAGACCTACGCAAGCTACCAGGACTATTACGACGACTCCCAATCCCACATGCACTCCCTCAACATGGAAGAGATCACACAAATTGTGTTGAGTGAGATCTCTGACATCGAGTGTGACCTGATGCTGAGGAAACTCTTATGGGACGCCCAAGAAGAGTGGGGCACCCTGTTCTGGGAGTGGAGGGGCTGCACTCTCCAAAGCATAGATATGGACTTAGTGAGGAGCAGCGTCTCCAAGTGGCTGCATATAATCATCGTCCTGGAAAAAGGTAGTACATGCCCCCACAGCTTCCTACCCACCGTAGGCAAAACGGTCAGTCTTCCTTTGGCCTTCCCTCAGAAGCTGGCCATCAGACACCTGCAGAGACAGACAGAGAAATCTAGGTAGAAGTCTTGTACTGAAGCAAGACACAGTTTAGAGCCTTGGGTAGTGGGTGGGATAACCACAAGTGGTTACAAATAGTCTTGTAGCCTTTAAGGCCCAGCACTCAGGAGGCAGAGCCAGCTCGATCTCTGTGAGTTTGAAGCCAGTCTGGTCTACAGATCAGATGCCAGGACAGCCAGGACTGTTATACAGAGAAACCCTGTCTCAAATACACACACAAATACACACACACACACACACACACACACACACACACACACACACGCTGGTTTCATGGGTAGAACTTCAGATGTTTCAGAATCAGTTTTGACTCCCAGGGTTTGCGGGTTTCAGATGTTTTTATGCTAAAATCCTGCCAGCAGAATCTTTTCCTGAATTCTACATATGGCACTTATAGTTTCCTTTGGGTAGTGGGAAAAACACCTAAAGTAACTCTGTGACATTTGTCAGTGCTAGTCATCACATTTGAGATGGCACCTGCACAGAAACACTGTACCATGACGGGGTTCTCTCTGTTCAGCCTGGACAAGCTTGCCTTCATTTTCTGTTAAGACTCCTTTGTCACTCACTACTCCTCAAGCTAGGAACCCTTCTCTAGAAGAGCCACTGAAACGCTTTAGTTTGCTTGCTGTTAAATTGTACAACCTACGTCTGTAGCCCCACCACAGAGTGTTTGCTTTGGAGGACGGGACCCTGTGTTTGATCCCCAGCAGCACAAAGGAGGAAGTGTATATACTATATTACAAATGAATGTCACTGTCACCATGGGGCTGTGTGGTGCACCCCTACAATCCCAGCATTTAGGAGACTGAGGCGGGAGGCTCACAAATTCAAGAGCACCCTGAATTACATGATAAGGTTCTGTCCCAGAGAAACACCATCTCAGCAAGCAAGCAAACAAACAAAAATCCACGTGTGTGTGTGTGTTATAATGTTTAGCAAAAAAAAATAGACATTGCAAAGCATAGCCTCAGAGCTCTCAAATAACACAAGTGTGCGTACTCTCAACATTTGTCATATGCTTCAAAGAACAAGGTACTAAGCAACAAGTAGACAGCACCTTGTCTTTTTCTTAAACATATTTTGTTTCTATTTTTAATTTAATTAAATATAATTTCATCATTTCCCCCTTTCATATTCCCCCTTTAATCTCTCTCAAATTTGTGGCCTCTTTTTCTATGACTATTATTGTTACATATATAAATACAACCAGCTAGTGTTCCTTGTATATACATAATTCCAGGACTGACCACTGGGTATGAAATCACCAACTTGGGAGCTCATCCCCAGGGAAGACTAATTCTTTCTCTCAGAATTCCTTAAGTTGCCTATAGGTCATTGTCTAGCAGGAGGCCCCATGAGATTTCCTCTTCCATGTTAGCACGTCTGACGTGTGTGTGTGTGTGTGTGTGTGTGTGTGTGTGTGTGTGTGTGTACACATATGCATATTCTTGTCAGTGAAAAGTTTGGGAAGCCTTGTGCCAGGTGCCATCCAGGCACCTAATTTCCCAAGACAACTTGGGTCTGTTAGGCTTGGGGATTAGTCATTTATACCGACAATTATTTTCCTATATTTTAATCCTTAGTCGATGTTATGGATGTTTGGCATCAAAACTTCATTGTTCTATAATGAAGATTAACAAGTGATAGAACAGCATTATGTTGATTAGCAAGTTTTAAAGAAAAATTCTCGGTTTGTTTGGTGAAAAAGATATGAACATATTATTAGTCTACCAATTCGCTGGTATTTGCAGGTTTACCTAAAAATGACATGGTAGCACACCTCAAGCAGTCAGTGCTGGACTTCAAGCAAGAGCTTCCAATCCTCACAGCGCTGGGAAACCCTTGTCTCAAGCAACGTCACTGGAAGGCTCTGCGGGAGATCACCGGAAAGGCAGTTTCCCTCAATAAAAATCTCTCAGTAGAGAAACTTCTAGCACTCAAGGTACATAAAAATAGTTGACAAGAACACATTGAATCATGAGGGATGAGTTTTAATTATTGGCAAGGGACCCTACAAGGAACATACATTAGGAAATGGGGAAGGGGGCAGGGTGTCTGGGACAGCAGGGAGTTGGCGACAGGATGTTCTGTTTAGTGGGTGGATGGGGACTTTGGTTTCAGCTTTATTCCTGAGATGATAGGAGCCCAGTATCCCTGCCTTTCATATGCAACAAATGCCAGTCTTTAACATGCTAGTTCTTATAGAGATTGTATTTTATAAGACTAGAAATATCAAATGCACTGTGCCTCATTTTGTAAGTATTGAAAATATATTAAGAACATACTAGGATAACTTTACCAATAAAAGTCTAATTAGCAACAGTTTGCTATTCCACAAGGCTCTGTTATATAGGGCAGTGGATACGGCTTAGTTTGTAGAGAGCCTTTCTACCTTCAGGAACCCTAGGTTCTAATCCTAGGGTCACATAAACCACCCTGGCTATGGTGTGTGCCCTCAATCTTAGCATTCAGGAGGTGGAGGCAGTCATTTTTAAATACATATCCTACTTGAGACCAGCCTGGTCTATATGAAATCCTTTTGCAAAAACTAACAAAACAAATAAAAATGTATTATATATGTATATATATATGTATATATATATATATATAATTTTGAGTTTTCATAGTTTAAAAAGTTTCTATTTTCTTGGCTATCCTGTAAGAACCTTCATTTATGTTTCATTTTTGACAATAATGTAATCAAAACCAGCGTATTATGCCTATAATTTTGTTGTAAGGATAAACATGGGAAATACTTTGAAAGAATTTAGGAGGTAGAGTCTTTAAGAACCCTAATTAGTTTAAAACTAAGCTGTTTTAAATCTCTAGACATAGTCTTAGCCTTCCTCCTGAGCTCAAGACACACCTTCCTGTCCAAGTTTCCATTCATGTGCATAAGCTGTGTTCAAAAACTTAACATGCCTCTCGTTGCCCACCTCTCCAAGTCTCTCATCTGCCCTCCCTGCCTTGGTTCAGTTATTGACAGCCCCATCCTTCCAACTCCTTATGTGAAATCACATTTGCATTCTCCTGGTAACCATTCTGCATCCTACTTAAATCTCCCATCATCCCATGCCTTTCTGGGAGCCTCCTGGCTGAACTGTGCACTACAGAGGACTAAGGGTCAGTGCCAGCAGCTGAGCTCATGCAAAGCAGCTGCTGAGCATCTAGGCCATGTCAAGGATTTTCATTGAGACGTCTTCCAGCTGAGTGATCGTGTGGAAGCTGGAGACGTCTTGACTAATTGGAACTACTCCTACACCAAGCCAGGTTAAGAATGTGAATTTGACAAAATAAGAGTAGCAGCATAGAATACAAGTCAGAATGAACTGCCCTTTCAGGGTGGCAACTGGGGGCCTGCATGAAACAGTGTCCCATGATGCCCCAATATACAACTTCTGAGCCATCCTTGACTTTGTGATGGGATAGGGAGTTTAAAAAGGAAGGCTGGTACAGATTTTAGAGGGTCCAACTTAGTGAACATAAACAGGAGGGGGTAAGGTTTGCAGACGACATAGTGGCCACAGAACCCCACATCTCTTTAAGTTATAATGACAGAGCCCAATGAGGAGGCAATCGTGTGGTAAACCCCAGTGAACTCCTGAGAGGTTCAAGAAAGGGAGAAGTGGTTAGCCTTTATCCGTGTACCAATCTGTGTTAGCTGAAGAAGAGATTTTAAAAAGCAAGCCTCTTTCACAGTGCTGCTGGTTAAGGCCATAAACACTCAAGATCCATCAGGGCCCTTGGTGTCATCTTTGGCAACCTGCAACAAATGGTGACAGACCACTGTGCTACATGAGCAAGCAAAGAGGGTAAGCCTCTTTCTTTAGCACCGTGGAGATTATATATAGGAGTAGTGGTAGATTCAGTTTCCTGATAAGGTATAAAAACAGTAATCCCAGATAGTTCATCCTAAAGGTAGAGACTGAGAAGTTCTTTGAATCTCTAGTATTGTGACTGAATCTAAAGTTTTTCTACCAGGATCTTATGGGAACTTGCAATCAGTGCACATGGGAAAAGGCTTGAATTTATCTTACTAATGCATATAAAACAAAACCAGAAGCAGCAAAAGATAAAAACACCCTTAGTCCTTGGTAGATCTAGCAAAGAACAAGAAGCTATAGAAATCTGGGTTTATCAGGTTGCCTTTTCTTGTGTGTTCTCTAAGAAATGTTGTAGGATATGTAAAAGCTTGCTGCCAAGTAGCAGAGGCATAGGCGCTAGTGTGGAGGAAACGGTGCCGCCCACCCATACATGAGGCACATGCAGACTCTGCGCTCAGCCTGAGAGGAGATGAAGTAGACGTTCTGGTTGAGCACGAAGCATGTGAGTTGGCCCCAGTGCGTCAACAGAGAGAGAGCTGTGTCCCGACATGGGCCCCAGAGTCTCCAGATGGAACACCAACCTCCCCAGCGTCGGACCTGTGGATCTGAGTTCGCGCACCCTTCAAGACACGGCTTTAAATCTCCAGTTTAGAATCTTTGGGAATTGTTTGCTCCTCTAGATATTAAATGATTTCTTCATTTCAGATGTTTCCGTATGAAAAGAAAATAAATGAAATATCGGTCTCGGCAACGAACGAAGCCACACTGGAGAAAATGTTGTCTAAGGTCATTGAGGTCTGGAACAATTCTCCCCTGCATTTGATTTTCCATCACACAGAGAGTTCCAACATCCTCATCATTGCCTCCATCGACGACACGATCACTCAGCTGGAAGAATCCCAGGCCATCCTCGCCACAATCAAAGGATCTTCCTATATGACGCCAATTAAGGTAAATGCTGTGGCAAAGATTTGGGAGTGTTTTCATTTCCTTCAGTCTACCAGGTGGACTTTGCTTTCTGCAAACTCATATTTGGTATCAATTATATGAATTTTTCTTATGTTTATATAGAAGAGGGAATGTTTAATAATGTGAACACTAAAAGTAATTTTTCAGAAATGCTCATTAATTATTCACAAGGAAATATCAAAGTTGAATTTGGATGGGCAAAATAAATTTAGATTATGTATGTATAATCATATAAACATATATCCACAAAATATGACTTTTACCAGTTTCTTGTAACTAGTAGTCCTGTGTCTAATAACTAAAACTAATTTTCAAACTAAGAAACTTAATCAGATGTGTATTGATAAACTCTTCAATGACAAAATTAAGATAATTAGTATATGGATATGCACCTCCGTACAAATAGAGAGACTCACAGAGAAGTCTGAGCAAACAGAATTCATATTTGTAAATATGCAGACATTTAAAGAAATGTGTGATTTAGGTGGGCCTTAGAGAGAAAACAATGTATTTCAAGAAGAAAATAAATAAAATGGATTATACTGTCAAAAGCCACATAGTAAAATAAAAATTACAATTAAGAGAAAAATAACAGAAAAAAACAAGATTCACAAAAAAATGAGATACAAGAAGTATAATTTTAAATTTTTAACTTTTGAAATGAGCAGCAAGAACAGAATCACATATCCAGCCTGAATACAATTGGATAAAGCCTTGTGGAAATGCATGGTGCAATAAATGCCTTTATTAAAATAAAAATTAAGGAGTTATAAATTGGGCATGTTTGAAAAGCCAAAATGGAAGCCATGTGGGAAGACTGCTTTTTTTCACTTTTTTAAATTGATTTTTGTTGAGCTCTACATTTTTCTCTGCTCCTCTCCCTGTCTCTCCCCTCCCCTTCTACCCTCTCCCAAGGTCCCTATGCTCCCAATTTTCTCAGATCTTGTCTTTTTCTACTTCCCGTGTAGATTAGAGTCCTCATTGTTGTCTAGATTCTCTAGGATTGTGATTTGTAGGCTGGTTTTCTTTAATTTATGTTTTAAAACCACTTATGAGTGAGTACATATGATAATTGTCTTTCTGGGTCTGGGTTACCTCACTCAATATGATGTTTTCTAGCTCCATCCATTTGCCTGCAAATTTTAAGATGTCATTATTTTTGTGCTGTGTAGTACTCCATGGTATAAATGTAACACATTTTTCTTATCCATTCTTCAGTCGAGGGGCATTTAGGTTGTTTCCAGGTTCTGGTTATGACAAAAAATGCTGCTATGAACATAGTTGAGCACATGTCATCATGGTACAATTGAGCATCCTTTGGGTATATACCCAAAAGTGGTATTGCTGGGTTCTAAGGTAGGTTGCTTCCTAATTTTCTGAGAAATTGCCCATTCTTTAGGTTTCCATTTTGTCTTGTTGACTGTGTCCTTTGTTTTACAGAAGTTTCTCAGTTTCAGGAGGTCCCATTTATTAATTGTTTCTCTCAGTGTTTGTGCTACTGGGGTTATATTTAGGAAGTGGCCTCCTGTGCCAATACATTTAAGTGTTCTTCCCACTTTCTCTTCTATGAGGTTCAGTGTGGTTGATTTTATATTGAGGTCTTTGATCCATTTGGACTTGAGTTTTGTGCATGGTAATAGATGCAGATCTATTTTCATTCTTCTACATGTTGAAATCCAGTTATGCCAGCACCATTTGTTGAATATGCTTTTTTCCATTTGATATTTTTTGCTTCTTTGTCAAAAACAAGGTGTTTGTAGGTGTGTGGATTGATATGTGGGTTTTTGATTCTGTTCCATTGGTCCTCCTGTCTGTTTTTATGCCAATACCAGGCTGTTTTTAGTATCGTAGCTCTGTTAGTAGAGTTTGAAGTCAGGGATTGTGATGCCTCCAGAAGTTCCTTTATTGTACAGTATTGTTTTGGCTATCCTGGGTTTTTGACTTTTTCATATGAAGTTGAGTACCATTCTTTCAAGGTCTGTGAAGAATTTTACTAGGATTTGATGGGCATTACATTGAATCTGTAGATTGCTTTTGGTGAGATTGCCATTTTTATGTTAATTCTACCTACCCAAGAGCATGGAAGATCTTTCCATTTTCTAGTGCATTCTTGAAATTTCTTTCTTCAAAGACTTAAAGTTATTGTCATACAGGTCTTCCAGTTGTTTGGTTAGAGTTACTCCAAGATATTTTATGCTGTTTGTGGCTATTGTGAAAGGCGATGTTTCTCTGATTTTCTTCTCAGCCCACTTATCATCTGTGTAAAGGAGGGCTATTGATTCTTTTTGAGTTAATCTTGTATCCTGCTACATTAATGAAGGTGTTTATGAGTTGTAGAAGTTCCTTGGTAGAATTTTGGGGTCCCTTATGTAAACTATCATATCATCAGCAAATAGTGAGAGTTTGACTTCTTCTTTTCCTATTTGTATCCCCTTGATCTTCTTTTTGTTGTCTTATTGCTCTAGCTAGAACCTCAAGTACTATATTGAATAGATATGGAAAGAGTGGACAACCTTGCCTTGTTCCTGATTTCAGTGGGGTCGCTGTGGGTTTCTCTCCATTTAGTTTGATGTTGGCTGCTGTTGACTTGCTATATATTGCCTTTATTATGTTTAGGTATGTTCCTTGTATCCCTTCTCTCTTCAAGACCTTTATCATGAAGGGATGTTGTATTCTGTTGAAAGCTTTTTCAGCATCTAATGAGAAGATCATTTTTTTTAAGTTTGCTTATATGGTGGATTATGTTGACAGATTTTCATATGTTGAATCATCCCTGTATCTCTGGGATGAAGCCAACTTGATAATGGTGAATGATTTTTCTGATGTGTTCTTGAATTTGGTTTGCCCGTGTTTTATTGAGTATTTTTGCATCAATGTTCATGAGTGAGGCTGGCCTGTAATTCTGTTTCTTAGTAATGTCTTTGTGTGGCTTGTGTATCAGGGTTATTGTAGCATCATAAAAAGTGGTAATGTTCCTTCTGTTTCTATTGTGTGGAACAAGTATTGGTATTAGTTCTTTGAAAATCTTGTAGAATTCTGTGCTGAAACCATCTGGCCATGGGGGGATTTTTTTTGTTTTGTTTTGTTTTTTGTTTTTTGTTTTTTGTTTTTTGTTTTTTTTTTTTTTTTTTTTTTGGTTGGGAGACTTTTGATGACTATGTCTTGTTGGAGGGAGACCACTTGTTGATTCCCGGATGCTCAGCCCTGAAATAATCACACAGAAACTATATTAATTAAATCACTGCTTGACCCATTAGCTCTAGCTTCTTATTGGATGGCTCTTACATATTAATTTAACTCATTTCTATTAATCTGTGTATTGCCACGCGCCTGTGGCTTACCAGCTAAAGTTCCATCTGGCACTGGTGGGGCTACATGACTTCTCTCTGACTCTGCCTTCTCTCTCCCCGCACTCAGCTTAGTTTTCCCCGCCTAGCTCTGTTCCCCTATAGCTTGCTATAGGCCCAAAGCAGTTCCTTTATTTTTCAATGGTAAACATAGCATACAGAGAGAAATCCCATATCAGTTTCTATTTCTTTAGTAGTTATAGGTCTACTTAATTTGCTTATCTGGTCTTAATTTAATTTTGATAAGTGATATTTATCCAAAAAATTATCTATTTCCTCTAAGTTTTCCAATTTTGTGGAGTATGGGTTTTTGAAATATGACATAATGATTCTCTGGATTTCCTCCATGTCTGTTATGTCCCCCTTTTGATTTCTAATTTTGTTAATTTGGATATTCTCTCTCTGCCTTTTGGTTAGTTTGGATAAGGATTTGTCTATTTTGTTGATTTTCTCGAAGAACCAACTCTTCATCTCCTTGATTCTCTGTATTGTTTTCTTCATTTCTATTTTGTGGATTTCAGCTCTCAATTTGATTATTTCCTGCTGTCTAGTATTCTAGGGTTAGTGGCTAAGTTTGCTTCTTTTTGCTCTAGAGTTTTCAGATTTTTCTGTTAACTCACTAATGTGGAATTTTTCCAGCTTCTTTATGTAGGCATTTAGTGCTATGAATTTTCCTCTTAACACTGCTTTCATTGTGTCCCATAAATATGGGTATGTTGTGTGGCCATTTTCATTGAATTTTAAGAAGTCTGATTTCTTCCTTTATTTCTTCCTTGACCCATTGATGATTCAAGTGAGCATTGTTTAATTTCCACAAGTTTGTGGACTTTCTGAAATTAGTATTGCTGTTGAATTCTAATTTTTAGCCATGATAATCCGATAAGATACATGGGATTATTCCAATTTTTTGTATCTGTTGGAAGTCTGTTTTGTTACCTAGTGTGTGGTCAGTTTTTGAGAAGGTTCCATGAGGTGCTGAGAAGAAGGTATATTCTTTTATGTTTGGATGGAATGTTCTATAGATGTCTGTTAAGTCCATTTGATTCCAAACATCTGTTAGTTCCCTTATTTCTCTGTTAATTTCTGTCTGACAGACTTGTCCAGTGGTGAGAGTGGAATGCTGAAGTCTCCCACTATTAGTGTGTGGGGTTTAATGTGTGATTTAAACTTTAGAAGTATTTCTTTTACATATGAGGGTGCCCTTGTATTTGGGGCATAGACCTTCAGTATTGAGATTTCCTCTTGATAGATTTTTCCTGTGACTACTATGAAATGTCCTTCTTTGTCTCTTCTGATAGATATTAATTTGAAGTCTATTTTGTTAGATATTAAGATAGCTACACCAGCTTGTTTCTTAGGTCCATTTGATTAGAAAATTTTTCCCCAATCCTTTACTCTGAGGCAATGTCTGTCTTTGAGGTTGAGATGTGTTTCAGCAGAAGGGTAGATTCTGTTTTCATATCCAATCTGTTAGCTTATATCTTTTTATAAGTGAGTTGAGTCTATTTATATTAAGGGATGTATTTTTCCCTTCTTTGGGATTTGCTGCTGTAAGATCATCTATTGTGTGTGTGTGTGTGTGTGTGTGTGTGTGTGTGTGTGTGTGTGTTTGGACGTAGCTAATTTCCTTGGGCTGGAATTTTCCTTCTAGTACTTTGTGTAGGGTTAGATTTGTGACTAGCTATTGGTTAAATCTGGTTCTGTCATGGAATATCTTGTTTTGTCCATCAATGGTGATTGAAAGTTTTGCTGGGTATAATAGTCTGGGGTGTCATCCGTGATCTCTTAATGTCTGCATTAACACTTGACCACGACCTTCTGGCTTTCATTGTTTGCATTGAGAAGCCAGGTGTAATTCTGACAGGTCTACCTTTATATGTTACTTGGCCTTTTTCCTTTACAGCTCTTACTATTCTTTCTTTATTCTGTATGTTTAGTGTTTTGATTATTGTGTAGCAAGGGAACTTTTTTTTTGATCCAATCTATTTGGTGTTCTGTAAGATTCTTGTATCTTCATATGCATTTTTTTATATTGGGAAAGTTCTCTTCTATGATTTTGTTAACTATATTTTCTGTGTTTTTGAGTAAGACTTCTTCTACTTCTTCTATCTCCATTATTCTTAGGTTTGGTCTTTTCATGGTGTCCCTTTTTTTTAATAAATATTTTGTGTTAAGCTTTTGTTAGATTTAATGTTTTCTTTGACTGATGAGTCTTTTTTCCTCTATTGAATCTTCAGTGCTTGAGATTCTTTCTTCTTTCTCTTGTATTCTGCTGTTTATGACTGCATTTGTGGTTCCTGATTGTTATCTCGTAATTTCCATTTCTATAATTCCCTCGATTTGTGTTTTCTTTATTGTCTCTATTTCAGTTTTCAAGTCTTGAATCATTTCTTTCATATGTTTGATTGTTTTTTCTGGGTTTTCCTTAAGGGATTTGTTGATTTCTTCCAATTTTTTTGTTTGTCTTTTAGTCCATTTCTTTGAGGAAATTTTTTATTTCCTCTTTAAGGTCCTCAAACATTCTCCTAAAGTTATTTTTAGGTCATTTTCTTCTGCTTCATCTTCATTTGGGTGTTCAAGTGTTGCTGTTGTAGGGCCACTAGTTGCTCTTTGTGGTGTGGAGTGTGTTCTTACCTTGTCTACCTATATTTTCCTCTGATTGGTGTAGTTGGGGCTGTGTCTCTGGTGATCAATCTTCCAGGTGCGAATGGATCCAAGGCTCAGATGATTGTTCCTCCTGGTGCAGCCAGGGCCATGGTTCCAGTCACCCTGGAGGTCACTCCGTGTTCCCAGTGATTGTTTAGCACTCCTAGGGGTGGCTCTGCTATACTTGGAGTCTTTTGGCTCTGCTCCCATGGAGGTTGCTTGCTTGGGGCTGCTCCTGCTGAGGTCCCTGCCTTGGGCCTGCTCTGGTAGAGGCTGTTGGCTCAGGCCTGCTCCTGCAGAGATCCCTGGCTCCAGTCTGCTCCCTCAGTGGTCACTCCCTTGTACCTGCTCCTATGGAGGTCATTGCCTTGGGCCTGCTCAGCTGAGGTCGCTGGCTCAGGCCTATTCCCACAGATGTCCCTGGCTTGGGCCTGCTACCACAGAGGTCCCTAGATTGGACCCAGTACTACAGAGAGGTCTCTAGCTCGGGCCTGCTTCCTCAGAGGTCCCTGACTCATACCAGTCCCTCAAAGGTCTCTGGCTTGGGCCTGCTCCCTCTTTGGTCACTCCCTTGTACCTGCTTCTGTGGAGGTTGTTGCTTTGGGCCTGCTCCCAGGAAGACTACTTCTAAGTAAGATGAATTCAATGGACTTGAGTTACCATCCTACCCAAAAATCTAAAACCAAACCAGAAATATACATACATACATACATCTATCTCCTGACATGGGGAGATACTGTCTGAAGTTGAAAGATAAACACCAGGGACAACTATAGAGAGAGAGTCCAGGCTCCCTCCTGTGTATTCCAACTCACCTAATGAATGAAACTTAAAGTTGTTACAGGTTATAGGGGACCAGGCAGAGCCTGAGAGAGTCAGAGGGAACCAGTGGGATGCAGCTGGGTACAAGGGGACCATTTCAGGGAATGAGCACCATTTGTTGTCTTGATTGTGTTAGGTCCCAAAGAAACCCAGGACAAGGTCTAACTGAGGTACACATGAACATATCAAAGCAGATGCTGCCCACCAGGCTCTCTCAGCACCCCAAGTACCTGTTACAGAGTTCCAGTTCCTCTCAGTACCTCTCGCTCTCTACCCTACTCAAACCTCTCCTGCCCCTGAGCTTCTCTTTCCTGCGTAACTCAGCCTTTTCAGCCGTGCACTCTCTTGCTTCTCCTTTTGTCCTCTTGGCTTCTGGGTCTTCAGTCTCTTGATTCTCTTTGCCTTCCTGGTCTTCTCCTCCTCTCTTGCTCTCTGCCCCCTTGTGGCCCCGCCTCTTCTGCTGACCACATTCAGTCTGTAGTCCGTACTCTTCCAGATGCTTCTGGCTGTTCTCTCCCTCGTATCTACCATAAAAACCTTCTCCTTGACCATACAATGGAGCCATAATGGCCTCATTTCCATGCAGATTATGGTAAAGATTTTACAGGTATAAGAATATGCTGAAACTGGGCACATTAAATACATGCCAGTTACAGGGTATGGTAGTACAATGCCTTTAAGTAGAGGCAGTTGTATCTCTGTGAGTTCAAAGCCAGCCTGGTCTACAAACCTTGTTCCAGGCTACCCAGGGCTATACAGTAACACCCTACCTTTAAAAAACAATCAATCAACCAGTGCCATTTATATTACATTTTATCAGTTATACCTAATACAATACAGAAGCAAGGACAGAATAATATAGAATGCTGGTAAATTCCAAAAGACAAATATAAATTAGTTAAAAGTCAGTCTTTCTAAAGGATTAGAAGCCAGTGATCTACTGGCTTCTAAGAAAGCAATTTATTATCAATTGACTTTTAACCAGATTCTCACTAATTTTTAAATGTAACAGTCAGTTAAAAAGATCTACACAATGAAATTCTCTGAACAAAGGAAACCACCAACCACCAGGTAGGATGGCGGTACACACCTTTAATCCCAGCTTCAGACCTCTGTGAGCTGGAGGCCAGCCTGATCTGCTCACCGTTTCAGGCCAGCCAGAACACACACACTCTCTCTCTCTCTCTCTCTCTCTCTCTCTCTCTCTCTCTCTCACACACACACACACACACACTCTCTCTCTCTCTCTCTCTCTCTCTCACACACACACACACACACACACACAAAACTGCTGATATAAAACCTGGTTCCTCTCAGTACTTCTCACCCTTAGATGTCATTTTTAAAAAGATGCTAGCTTTTTGAAAAATCAAGTTATAGGACAATGACAGCTGCATTTATGCAAACTCTGGAAGACATTGTGTGCCTATGTCTACAAGTAGAGAAAGACTTAAAGAAGGGACGGGAATAGCACACGCACTACATACCTCGTTATCTCTTATCATTCTGTGACAGGCAGTATGTAAGGGTCGTTCATGTTAACTCCATAGTATGCGCATATTACCTGAGTTAGTTTTATATGTGTGTGCAAGTCTTATGGAAAAGATGTCAATGTGATCTCAAGTAATGTATGAGAAAACCAGATGAAGAGAACATCTGAAAACTAAAAACTGAATAGAGTCAGATTTCTTTTCATTTATGTGACTCTTTATCAATAGTTTTGTTAAGTCGGTGGCTACTGGTTGCCTCACCTCAGTTTCTGTTATGTAATTTTTAGTAATTTCATGCATTTAGATTATTATATGTGGTGTTTTTTCCCTCTTTTGTAGAATCTTGTGAATGAATGGCATCAAAACTTAAGCCTCTTCTCTTACACCATTGAGGAATGGATGAACTGTCAAAGAAATTGGCTTTATCTTGAACCAATCTTTAATTCTTTAGAAATACAAAAGTAAGAAAATAAAAAAAAAACATCATGTACAGCTTAAAAATGCACAGGGGGATTTAATCATCCAGAAATGATCTCTTCAGTGGGCCAACAGCAGCTGTGGTTTGGATGTGAAATGTCCTCTATAGGTCATGTGTTTGAATAGTTGATCTCAAGGT
Organism: Microtus oregoni; assembly: GCF_018167655.1. NCBI lineage: Eukaryota > Metazoa > Chordata > Mammalia > Rodentia > Cricetidae > Microtus > Microtus oregoni. The sequence continues at coordinate 5,681,443 of NW_024543221.1, forward strand.
TTTTGTGGTTCCTGGGAAGATTGAGGAACTTTTGGAGATATGGAACCTTACAGGAGGAAATGGGTGTTGATTGGGAGCCTTGAGGTTTCACAGCTATGGCACTCCCTGCTTGTTCTCCACTTCCTAACTGTGAATGCCATGTGTGCAGCTGGCCTCCTGCTCCACTGCCATCCATTCCCATCCTGGTGGAACACACACACACACACACACACACACACACACACACACGTCACACATCTTGTCACAGTCACAGGAAAAGGGACTAGTGCATCATGGACGCACAAAGGAATGAATCTGTTAGACCACTATTATCTTCTCATTCATAGACTGTTACAAGAATGCTCTTACTTTTGAAAAGTTAATTACCTTAATTGCTAACATAAAGCTATGGAAAACTGAGATGTGTCAGAGTATGATGGTCCTTGAGCCATATTATGTCTCTCTCAGGTTCTGGAAGATTAGAGAGGTTTTGATATGAATAAGAAATATGCTTTTTAGCAACATTCATACCTAAGTGGAAATTTCTCACTTTGCACCAGATAGAACAGAGGAACTTGACGTTTGTTAAGCGTTCCATTTTCCCCCTTCATCTACAGCACTCAAATTAACTGACTTCTAGGTCTTTAAAGTAATTAATCTTGAAAGTGCTCAAATGGAGACAAATGAGAGAATTGTTTAAATGAAAGTACTGCTGTATAGGGGACAGTATTTTTGTTACACGTGTTTAGTTCCTGACACGTGGGCGCTTGGTACTCTTGTTAAGTCCAAGTTATTCTGAATGTAAGGAGTGTACCTTTTACAACTTGACCTTTAAATTTTAGACTTTAAAACCTCTGCCTACTGCAGATGCTGTTTATTAATAAAGAGACAAGAACAGTTGTCCTTTTGCAAACTTTGCTAAAGTAGGAAAGGAGTCTTTATTTAAGAGATGCTGAAGTGTCTTTACAATATGTTTAAAGTAAGAAAGAAAGGAACCAATAATAAACCTGTGACTAATTTAGGGATACCAGTGGGAAGGAACCAGAGTCACCAAGGAGGAGAATTCCAAACAGGGTTCTGTAAGAGTCAAGGTTATTGGGAGGGCAGCATTAGAACCACCCAGAGAGATGGGACTGGGATGAGGCTTAGCAGGACACAGGTGTGGGGACTCAAGTGTCTTCCATGACAATATTTTTGTTGAGTTACAGAAACATTTAGCACCATCACCCAAAATGGGTAGTGGGATGATGATGGAAGGTTCATACTGCCTTGAAGTATGTGGATATCAAAACCTAAACTTGCTTTCCTGGAGACAAAAGTCCCAAGTTAGACAGTGGTGACAGATGTTTCCAAACTGGGGCTATCTACAAAGATCTCCAACCCAAATATCAGTGGGTCAAAACACAGGAGTCCCTTAAAGGTGCCACTTATCAGTGGAGCTTGAAAATCAGTTGTATGTGGTCAGCTGGAAAGAGCCAGGGAAGGCTGCAGTGAGTTCCTGCTGAGGGGAAAACCCAGAGGAACATTCCACAGATATCTGCCATCCCAGAAGGCAGTCAAGAGACAAAAGAGGCAAGCTGTAGGACAACCAGGTTACACAGAGAAACCTTGTCTCAAAAAACCAGAAAGAGGTGGGAGAAGAGAGGCAAAAGAGGTGGTAGCAGCTGAATGGGAGGTGGGAGAGACATTACCTCTGACTCCACCTCAGACTCCAAGCCTTGGGGAACTTGGATGAGGTTGGGGCTACTGTGGAAAGGAAATCTCAGTGAGCAGAGAGCGTAAAAAGATCATAAACTCTTGAAAATATTCCCACACCCAAGCCCAGCGGCAGCAAATTATCAGTTGATTGTGTCACATATGAGGTTTGATTCTTTTAGCCAAGGGATGAAATAGTGATAATATTCCATGAAGGAGAACTTCCGTAAAGACAGTGGCACATGCCTTCATATCCCTCCCATCTAAGAATGGATAACCATCTACAGACTGTGGATTTTATTAAGAACCTGGGGATATATAATCCTTCTCCTAGACTGCTCCCCCCACTGCCTTCACACCAAAGTTGAGTCCCTTTGAAACCCAGATCCTAAGACTGCCACAGAGTTTTCCCAGGATCCCATTGCAGTTCCTCTTCTAAAGTGGCTTTCAGCTGTGATGTAATACCAAATTTAATCAACGTGTGAAAAGATACGTTTATCTTGACCTACAGCTTGGAGGGTTTCAACTCATGCCTGCTCGATGGATTGCTTTAGACATGTGGCAGGGCAGCGCCTGGCAGCAGCACTGAACGGCAGGGGCTTTTCCCTCGTGCTGTGACTGGGAGCAGAGAGAGGTGGGACGAAAGTGCTGGAGTTTCAATGGGTCACACCCCAGGGACCTAAGCTCCTCCTAGAAGGGCCCATCTCCTGACTCCCCACAGTGTCAGGGACTGGGGACTCCCTGGCTTTGGTAGACAGTCAAGATCCAGACTGTTGCACCTCTAAGACACAGACAGCTTTTATTTATCTTACATAGAATTGCTATGATTCTATTTTCTGCTATACAGAAAGTAAAATCTTGGTAAGTGACAACTGTATGCTTAATCTATCCTGTTTATCTTGGAAGATATATTGCTTATACAAAATAGATAATATGGATAATCAAGTAAAGAAAAACATATCAAAATTGTCTTAAAAATTCAACGATATATATTTTCATTGCAAAATTTCAAAATTGTTTACATTTCATTTTCTTTTTAAAGACAGCTGGCAGCTGAAACAAAACTTTTCTCCCAGGTGCTTGTCATGTGGAGAGAAATAATGTCGAGAGTACTGAACAAGCTAAATGCTTTGCATATAACTATCTCTACAGGAGTCATCAACGTTCTGAAAATTTGCAATACAAATCTTGAAAATATAAAGAAAAGTCTGGAGGTAAACTATGCCACCCAAAGTGTGGCCATACGGTGACGCACTGCAGAACCTGCCATCAGGGCAGACTTCCTCTCTGCGTCCCTGCTAGCAGCTTTTCTAATCCTCACTGCCATTTTTAGTTTAATGAAAATGCTATCACAAGAAAAAAAATGGGTGGACTAATCCAATAACCCTAGAGGACAGGACCAACTTTGACACATACCCACATCAAGTTGAAAACAGTCATAGCTGTCCCCCAGTACAGAATACGATGGTGCATCTGGAGCCCCAGAGCCGGCACAGGGAGCACTTCAGGCTTAATGAAAGCTAACAACTCGATTAGCCCTCCTGTTTCTTAAGGTTGGTACATGCAACGGAAGCTAGGGCAGAATGCCTTGATGTCTGTGAGCTGCACAGCAGAGCAGCAGGAGACCACAAGACAGAGAAGTTCCCAGGGAAGCAAGTTCTGCACACACTGGAGATCTAATGCTCACCCATAAGACATTTATGTGAACGTCTTCAACTGTGGGCACAATCCTTTGTCTATGGTTTTGCTTCTCCTGGTTCCTTACTCATGGTCAGCTGTGATTTGAAGATACTAAATAGGAAATCCTAGAAGTGATTGATGGGTCTTTAATTATGAACTGGTTTACATAGTGATGAAATCCCTCTCCATCCTGTTCAGGACATGACCTATCCCTTTGTCCCAGGTACATCCGTCCTGCATACTAAACAGCTCGTTGCCCTTCACGTATTAGATCAACTGCCATAGTTTCTAATGCTATCTCCTAGAAATATAAAAGGTTTATAGCTCCCCAGGATTTCAGGCTTCCAGAAGGGTCTCTTCTACAGATAAGAGTGGCTTCTTGGTAGATAATTGTGGTCCTGGCTGAAGGACAAGTGGTTATGTATCAAACAGCCCAGAAGCATCGGGAGTAAAGAGGAGTTGATAAACCGATCCTTAAGAGGCATCAGTATTAAGATTGGGATCTCTCAGTGATACCTGTGCTCAGCCCCATGGTGGTGGTGGTGGCGGTGGCAGCGGTGTGGCCAGGCCGTCCCAGTTGTTTCTTTGTTGTTAGCTCGCTTCTGTTTTCATTCCCCTCTATTTCCATTTTGCCTTACTAAAAAGTAGCCCAGCTTTCACGGAGCATGAGCTATCCTTTTGGCTGGACCTAGCGTGCACCTTTAATACTGTAGGCCAGGTGCAGGTGTGATCCCAGATGGCTGGAAACATGTTCTCAGCGGCATTTCTTTTGGCTTTCAACAGGATTACCTTGAAATTAAAAGAATGATTTTCCCAAGATTTTACTTTCTCAGCAATGCTGAGCTTCTTGACATTCTAGCTGACAGCAGGAATCCCCAGTCCGTGCAGGTAACGGCCTTGCCCTCACCCAGAATTGTTTCCTCACTCCGTCAGGGTTTGCCGTGTAACTGACAAGTGTGTTCTGGTTTGCAGCCTCATCTCGTGAAATGTTTTGAAAACATAAAACACATGCTACTATGGAAACAAGAAGTTGGCCCTCCGGCCGTGAAGATGCTCATCTCTGCTGAAGGAGAAGGCCTTGTGCTACCCAAGTACGAGGAACGCGCTGCAACCAACCCGTAAACTGTAGAGCCAGTGTCTTCAAAGATAATGTCCGTGTGTGAACATGCGCTCTCCCCCACCTCACCACAGTGGGCTCTCTGCTCACTTTGGCTCTAACATAAAGTCGGACGGAACAAAGGAAGTGTGCGGCCCTGGGCACTAATTCGCACTAGCTTTTGTTCCACACGAGTCTGACTTTTCAGCTAGGACAGAAATTTGGTATCTGGGGTTGGTTGGTGTTGTTCTGACCTAAGGCTTCACTGTGGTGGGTTCCCAGGCAAGTGTAGCAAGCCAAGGCCTTCTCTCTCACTGATCCAATTTACCAGCCTCAGAGAGTCCTTTTACCTCCGGCATCTGGCTCCTGAGACAAGCTTTACTGGGGGAAAACAGCACCCTGCCCAAGCTTTCCTACCAAACAAAGCCCCCAGTCCAATTTAAGTATTTGAAATCACCAAAACTATCTTTTTTAAATTTACATGCATTGGTATTTTGCTTGCATGTATATCTGTGTGATGGTGTCGGGTACCCTGGAGCTGGAGTTACAGACACTTGTGAGCTGCCATGTGGGTGCCAGAATTTGAACCCAGGTTCTCTAGAAGAGCAGCCAGTGGTCTTAACTGCTGAGCCATCTCTCCAGCCTCCCAAAAGTATCTTAAAATACAATATACCTCTCATACATCCTATGCTATGTGAAATCTAATTATAGTCTTGCTTTTGATATCAGAATTCCCTAAAGAAATATATTTTACTGAATGATTTTCCAAGTAAAAATCAATAAAAACCAGAAGATACAGTGTTACAGTTCTTGGTCCCAAAAGTAATATGTGTGTCAAAACTTATTTACAATTTTCTCAAAGAAATGAATGTTGATATCCATAATATATGGTAACTTTTGTAATATTTTTAAAAACTTTTAGGAAAATTCGTGTGAGAGCCGCTGTAGAGCAGTGGATGGTGAATGTTGAGAAGAGCATGTATGACGTGCTGAAAAAGTGAGTACAGCGCTCAGTCCCGATGCTCCGCAGTGCGTGTGCTGTGGGTGTGCGTGTGTGTGTGCGTGTGTGTGCCTGCGTGTGTGTGTGCGTGTGTGTGTGTGTGCCTGCGTGTGTGTGTGCGTGTACGTGTGTGTGCCTGCGTGTGTGTGTGCGTGTGTGTGTGTGCACACGTGTGTGTGTGCGTGTGTGTGTGTGTGCCTGTGTGTGCCTGTGTGTGCTGCGTGTGCTGTGGGTGTGCGTGTGTGTGTGTGTGTGCTGCATGTGTATGTGTGCTGCGTGTGCTGTGGGTATGCCTGTGTGTGTGTGCGTGTGTGTGTGTGCGTGTGTGTGCCTGCGTGTGTGTGTGTGCCTGCGTGTGTGTGCGTGTGTGTGCCTGTGTGTGTGCGTGTGTGTGCGTGTGCGTGTGTGTGCGTGTGTGTGTGCGTGTGTGTGTGTGCTGCGTGTGTGTGTGCATGTGTGTGTGTGCTGTGGGTGTGCGTGTGCGTGTGTGTGTGCGTGTGTGTGCCTGTGTGTGCTGCGTGTCCTGTGGGTGTGCTGCGTGTGCTGTGGGTATGCCTGTGTGTGTGTGCGTGTGTGTGTGTGCTGCGTGTGCTGTGGGTGTGCGTGAGAGTGTGCGTGTGTGTGCCTGTGTGTGTGTGCTGTGGGTATGCCTGTGTGTGTGTGCGTGTGTGTGTGTGCGTGTGTGTGTGTGTGCTGCGTGTGCTGTGGGTGTGCGTGAGAGTGTGCGTGTGTGTGCCTGTGTGTGTGTGCTGTGGGTATGCCTGTGTGTGTGTGCGTGTGTGTGTGTGCGTGTGTGTGCCTGTGTGTGTGTGCTGTGGGTATGCCTGTGTGTGTGTGCCTGTGTGTGTGTGCATGTGTGTGTGTGCGTGTGTGTGTGTGTGCGTGTGTGTGCTGCGTGTGCTGTGGGTATGCCTTGCGTGTCTGTGCGTGTGTGTGTGTGCCTGTGTGTGCGTGTGTGTGTGTGCGTGTGTGTGCATGTGTGTGTGTGCTGTGGGTATGCCTGTGCGTGTGTGTGCGTGTGTGTGTGTGTGCCTGTGTGTGCTGCGTGTGCGTGCGTGTGCGTGTGTGTGTGCTGCGTGTGCTGTGTGTGCTGTGGGTATGCGTGTGTGTGTGCGTGTGTGCGTGTGCTGTGGGTATGCCTGTGTGTGTGTGTGTGTGTGCTGCATGTGCTGTGGGTATGCCTGTGTGTGTGTGCTGCGTGTGTATGTGCTGTATGTATATTGCATGTGCTGTTTTGAGTGTTGTGTTGTGGAGGCCCAAAAATGTGACACTATTTTCATATTGACCAAAGGTCAGAGAGTTGGAACTTACCTCTAGTCCTTCCAGGTTATTGTGCTTCTACCTCAAACAAAGGTCCCACCTAAATTTAGATCAGAGAGTTCTGCTCTCTCAAGGTTATTATCAACAGGTGTAGCTATTTCAGGAATAGAGAAGTAGATATAGTTCTACCGCAAACAAAAGTCTAAGTTCCAGTTCCCTTAAGGAGATAAATTGGATTTTACCCAGGGAGTGGTTTGCCCACAGAATGTTTTGGTCTAGCGTGAGAGTGTGACTTGTTTTGTTCTAGCAACAGAATTTTTAACTATGGATGTAGCCGCAACCTTTAATTGGTCTGTTCATTTCCTTGTATCATGTTAATGCAGTTCTTTGTCTTACTGCTACCTTTTGGGGCCAGGGGTATTTTAAGCAGTTGGAAATTAAACACGAGAAATTTTTAGTATTCACTGGAACTCTTTCCCGGCACTATCCTATATGTTTCTATTTTATTATTTTTAAATGTGTCTTTGTATTCTTTACTATATTTCTAAATCCTAACACCCCTATGCTGTCAAGAGGTATTTTTGTAGAGGCTGGTCTCTGACAATGTATGTGTTGTGTGGGTGTGTTCTGTGTGTGTGTGTGTGTATGGGTGTGTGGTATGGATGTTGTGTGTGTGTTCAGTGTGTTGATGTGGTATATATATGTGCTGGAGTGTGTGTATAAAACTTGGCCAGCTACCAATATAACTGAAATATTCAGAGAAACACATGAAGTGAATTTTAATAGAGCATGGTGTATGAGTGATGAAAAACTCAAGTGTTTTTGAAGTGCAGATAGTAATCTGAATGCACACTCATAGACAACATGAAGACTGCTCTGTTCAGGTGGGGGGGGGGGGGCGGTGCATGCGCATGTTCCAGGGCATCCATCAGCCAGGGAAGTCATCTCCAGCCTGCTTTCAAAAACCATCGGGCTCACTAGTGTGTGCTTCCGTTGCACTTTTACTCCCTCACATTGTTGAGTCAGTTTAGACCAGGAGGAGAGAGCAGGGCTGGAGACAGAAGGGGCCTGTGCACACGAGGGTAGCACTGCCTAGTGACAGCCTTTGCTTAGTATCTGCAGTGTTCTCCTCTCTGTATTTTATTCTGTTGTTGCCGTCTCCTTGTAGGGGAGAAAGAATCCCAGAGGATGAACTTCTAAACTAATCTGACTGGAACAGTTGTGTTACATTTTTGATTTATTAAAAACCTTTTTCACCTAACATATTTTAATCATATTCTTTCCCAGCTCTTCCCCCGCACCGCCATCCCACCCAACGGCATGTTCTTCTCTTTTTATGGAAGAGCTACTTTATTCATATTTACTAACATTTGGAGAAGCAGTACATGGTTTCTAGAACACAACTGATCAGTGGCATCTGCTGAAGTCACTGGGAATGTGTTGTCTTCCCCTTGCCTCTCTCTGTTTCTGTCCTGGGTGATAGGAGACGTGGGGTAAACAGAAAGATATACTGCCCCCGTAAAAATTGTTTTTGAACATAGCCCTTTTTAGCTTTGTACCCTTTATAACATTGTAATTCAAAGCTAATATATGTCTTTCTTAAGTCACTATATGTTTCTACCCGCCCAGACCCTGCCAGGGAAAGGGAAGCGGAAATACTGTACATTACTTGTGAACATGTTAGCAGTAGCAGTGTTGCTGCTTCTTCATTAGGCGGCATCGCCATCAAGCATGGATGGATAATATAAATGTATTTTTTTTTGGCTTATAGATTTTTAATTCAAGGCATTGAAGACCAGAATGACAAGACTTTTCCTGAGTGGGTACTGTCACATCCAGGACAAGTGGTCATCACTGTGGTGAGTCAATGCCGCTTTGGACCATGAAGACAGGAGTTAGCCTATGGTTGCAGTGCTAAGAAAGTAAAAATATGAAAACTGAGTTATTTTAAGGGTAGTAATACATCCTGGTTATTTTGAAATGTATTTTAAAAATAAGATAAGTGTATTTATAGATACATAAATAATATCATAAACACAGTAGAATTATTGGTGGTTGATAAATTCTTCCTATAATGAATGAACAGGTATTCATTCTATAATTCCTTCACTTTCTTAGAGTTTAAAAATCTTCAGTTTATAATATAAAATAAAAATAACCCATAAATTATTTTCCTAAAAGTGTATATTTATATTGTACTATATACACGCCTATTGTTACCATTAAAAGTTACTCCAAACTTAGTGGCTTAAAACTACCAAATTTGTTAGTTAAAAGACTTACGGGTTAGAAGAACAGTGCAGGTCTCCCTGCTGAGGGCAAGCTGTAGGCAGGTGTGTGGAGGCTCTTAGATTGGGGGGTGTCCTAGAGAGAAGGTCACCAGCACACCTCAGTTGATGCCTCTTTCTGCATCTTCAGAGCTGGTCGTGTTGCATCTCTGCTCTTCTCCAGACATCCTTCTACAGTCCTGTCTCCTGTGCAGAGACAGGAAGAAATCTCTAGTTGTAAGGATGCATGTGACATCCAGAGGGAGCGCTCCATCTCAAGGTTCTTAGTCACATCCGTCTCCACAGGTTCTGGGGGTTAGGACATGAACAACCGTGTAGCCATTACTCTGCATATTTGTTAGTGTTGCTAGCATTTTCTTGGGGTTAAAAGAGAAAAAGGCTGCAGGGATTGCTCAGCAGTTAAGACAATGATTTCCTTGCAGAGGACCCAGGTACAGCTCCCAGCACCCAAGTTGTAGCTCACAACCTTCTGTAACTGCAGTTCCAGGGGATCAGACACTTCTTATGACCCCCGTGACCCCTGCATACATGTGGCACACATATGTATAAGCAGGCACATACATATACATATAAACAAATTTTTTAAAAGAAAATCAGAGAAATGTGATACTAAGAAAACCAAAATTTTCAGTTGTCCTAATATATGTTTGAAGCCTCCCTCAGCAAACTGTATGAAATAAGAGAAGATAGAGGAGCCCCAGGGGGAATAACATTTAAGGAATCAAAGAAAGACAATCCCGTGGCAAGTACTGGACCAGAGTGGGGTGGGGCAGAGCAGGAGGTAAGAGAGTAGCCGTGAAGTTAAGAAATGACTTTTAGTTTGTTTCTTTGTTCTTACACTAGAAAAATCGAATGGTCATAAGAAAGAGGGTACTCCTCATTTGTGAGGCCTTTGGAGATCTGGGTCATGGTTTGCAGGTGAAATGTGCCCCCACACCACTTGACCTACCTAGAGGTGCTAGGTGCCTGCCTAGAGGAAGCCGGTCACTAGGGACTGGAGTGTAAGGCAGACCTTGAAGTTTTATAGTCTCGGTGGGTGCCATGTTCTTTGTCTGTCTGAGAGCAGAGCAGCCTCCTGTTCCTGACAGCACCAGCTGAGAACTCTTCCCCCTCCCACACCATGCCTTTTCCTGACATGGCAGGCTGCACCCGCAAACCCCGAGCCAGCATAAGCCCTTTCTCAGTAGGTTGCTGCTTGTCAGGGACTTTGTCATGACAATGTGTTATTTTTAACAAAAGCTCAGTCGTTCAATTTTACTAATAGAGACTTGAGACCCAGATGCTGGGGTGAAAACCTGCTATCTCAGAGAGGCAAAAGAAGCACCCAGTTGACCTTTGTCCTCCACCATCCCCAAAGCCTCCTCTCTCCTACCTTCTCAATCAAGTCCTCTCTCACTCCATGCCCCTACCCTCCACTTCCTGTGTGTATCTCTCTCCATTCTCCCCACTCCTCTTACTCGCTATGCTTTTTTCTTATTAATAATCAAATATCTTGTAACAACAACGAAAATGCCACTAATACAATCTGAAACTGACAATCACTTGTCAGTCAGCAGGATCAATGTGAACTTTGGAGACTGGTTTATCTGGAAAGAGGAAGGTAGAAAACCTTTGCCATAGCAACCGCTAAGGATCACAGAAAGCTCTTATTTTTAAAAAGTCCCCATTTTTTCACTTTGCCTGACCTGCCACAATTTTCAAGTTTTCACTAAGGTCACCTGGGGCTGTAAACAGACATTTTGCTCTCCAGTTGACTAAGTGAATGCCAGGTCTTAGGCTGAATGGCTATCAGCTGTTTCTATGAAAGTGACAAAGTTACAGGTGATTCTATACTTTTCTGTAGTTTGGCAAATTTAGATTCTCCAGTTTGCCTTAAGAGAAGCTCCTCCCGGGTTCCTGGAGGCACGTGCTTCACGACAGCAGCGCACATGTTCCCCCACCTCCATCTCCTCACCTCTTGCTCATTTACCACCCTGGGGCATAATTTACAGCTCTCTTGAATTTACACTGTTGAACTCTCCACAGAGTTGTCTCTAAATAAACATAAAAAGATATTTTTGAGAGAATGGATGAGATAGCGCTATATATTGGCCATGAAGAGATTTTCTATATAGATTTGTCCATAATATAGCAATTAGTAATTTCTCTGCAAATAAGTGTGTCACCTGTTACAGGTGGTGGACCTTGGAGAATGAAGCAGATAAATGAAGCAGACTAAAGTCTCATGCAATAACCAACTTTGTTTAGAAGCCCCAGACAGTCTATACTCCGAGGGTTAGGAAAGGTCACAGCAGTAAAGTTCTCAGGTGTTCAAGCTGGCTACAACCACACGGGCACGTCATGCATGGGGGGGGGACACGTTTAATTGAGTATCAGCATCAAGCGATAACAAGTGATGTGAGGTAAATTCCCTCCTGTCCACTACACCTGGGAGGAGCACGAAGAAACATTCCAAGAACAATTCTGCGTTTTGAAGAAACTGAGTCACAAGACTCTTGCCTTATTTTCTTGCGTATTCTCTCACACTCAGAATCCTCCTCGCACAACTCTGCTTCTGGATCATGCTCCAACATACACATTTAAGTGGAAAATGTTTTTAAATGCGATCCACAGTATTCCCTCACAATGGATGCTCTCACTGGAGGCTGTAATTCATGAATCACCTCAAGATGTGCACAGTGGAAATGTTGACTGTAGTTATTTGTCCTGCCTGCTTCCCAAGCCTCGGACTCCAGCCACTCAGTGAGCTAGTGATGGAGTTAGTTTCTAGATCATCTCCCCAGGGAACCAGTGTCAAATGGTCAGCCCTGAAAACATGCAAGCAATAGTATGCAAATTGAGCAGATTTTATTTGTGTGTTTAGGAATGTATATGTATATAACAATGACTAATAAAAAAAAGAGGCCATGACTTTGAAATAGCGCTAGCAAGGGCATAAGGGGAATTTGGAGGGAAATGATGCAATTATATCATAAACTCACAAATTTAAAGAAATCATTTGTTATTTTAAATTTTTTATTTATTTTACATGCCAGCCTCAGTTCCCCCTGTGTACCCTATTTTTTAATAGTTTCTGTTGCATGCAAAAAAGGAATGCTGGGAGTGGGTCTGGGACCTCCGAGTGAGTGGGCCTAAGCCAGAGACCTCCGTGGCAGTGGACCCAGACTGGGGGCACTTGTGGGGGCAGTTTTGGACCTGTGACCTGGACCAGAGCAGGACTGGGGCAGTAGGCTCCACAGGAGCAGGTGAGGGAGGCCCTGAGAGAGAGGGCCTAGACCAGGGCCTCTGCAGGTCGTGAGTTTGGGGCCTCTGAAATGCTAGGCCTGAGCCAGGACCTCTGCTGGTCCAGGCGCACCTAGGCAGGAGCAGGCCTGAGACAGCGAGCTCCACAGGAGGAGAAACAAGGGAGCAGCCACTGAGGGAGTAGGCCAAAACTAGAGACCTCTGTGGGTGGGGCGTGAGTCTAGGACCACCAAGGGAGTGGGCAGGAACCAGAGACCTCTGTGGGTTCAGACACTCTGGGACCTCCCAGGGAGTGGTTGGGGCCAGGGACCTCTGCCCATCGGGGCATAAACCCCGAGCCATAAAAACAGACAAGAGGACTAATGGAACAGAATCGAAGACCTAGATATCAATCCACACATCTGGCTTTGACAAAGAAACAAAAAATATAAAATGGAAAAAAGGAGACATATTTACCAAATGGTGCTGGCATAACTGGATTTCAACATGTAGAAGAATGAAAATAGATACATATCTATCACCAGGCACAAAACTCAAGTCCAAATGGATCAAAGACCTCAACATAAAGCCAGCCACACTGAACCTCATAGAAGAGAAAGTGGGAAGTACAGTTGAATGCATTGGCATAGGAGACCACTTCCTAAATATAACCCCAGTAGCACAGACAGTAAGAGAAACAATTAATAAATGGGACCTCCTGAAACTGAGAAGCTTCTGTAAAGCAAAGGACATGGTCAACAAGACAAAACAACAGCCTACAGAATGGGAAAAAAGATCTTCACCAACCCCACATCAGACACAGGAATGATCTCCAAAATATACAAAGAACTCAAGAAATTGGTCATCAAAAGAACAACTAATCCAATAAAAAAAAGAATGGAGTACAGACCTAAATAGAGAACTCTCAACAGAAGAATCTAAAATGGCTGAAAGGCCAAGATCAAAAACACTGATGACAACTTATGCTGGAGAGGTTTTGGGGTAAAGGGAACACTTCTGCATTGCTGGTGGGAATGCAAGCTGGTACAGTCGCTTTGGATTTCAGTATGGTGATTTCTCAGAAAATTAGGAAACAACCTTCCTCCAGACCCAGCAATACCACTTTTGGGTATATACCCTAAGGATGCTCAATCATATGACAAGGACATGTCTAGCATATGCGAGCCAGTAAAGGGGCTGGAGATTTAAACACATACACACAGAGACATGGGGACACGGATCATTCTTGAAACAAGAATGACCCTTTTATTGTGTTCAGAGGCAGCTTATATAGGGATCCTTAACTGATTGCCATGCCCCAGCCAAAACCACCAGAAACCATTCCCCTGCCATCAGGAACTTCTGAGGGTCCCATGCTCAGAGCAGCCGCAAACACAGGAAAACAAGTTGTTTTGCTCCAATCAGCTGCAAGCATAACAAGTTGTTTACAAGAAATTCAGGGTCTGGGGGTCAACAGCCCCCAACAGACATGTGTTCAACTCTGTTCATAGCAGCATTGTTTGTCATAGCCAGAACCTGGAAACAACCTAAATGCCCCTTGACCGAAGAATGGATAAGGAAAATGTGACATATTTACACAATGGAGTACTACACAGCAGAAAAAAATAATGACATCTTGAAATTTGTGGGCAAATGGGTGGAGCTAGAAAACATCATATTGAGTGAGGTAACCCAGAACCCAGAAAGACAATTATCATATGTAGTCACTCTCGTAAGTGGTTTTTAGACATAAAGCAAAGAAAACCAGCCTACAAATGACAATACCAGAGAACCTAGACAACAATGAGGACCCTAAGAGAGACACACATGGTTCTAATCTACATGGGAAGTAGAAAAAGACAAGATCTCCTGAGTAAATTGGGAGTATGAGGACCAGGGCAGAGGGTAGAAGGGTAGGGAAGAGGAAAGGAGAGGAGCAGAGAAAAATGTATAATTCAATAAAATCAATTAAAAAACAAAAAAAGAGAAATGCCAATTAATACAATAGGTGTCTATCATCTACCCTCTTAATCTTTCTCTGGAAAAATATCACCACAATATATATTTCCTCTATGCTAATTCTTCCCATTTCATATATCTGTATAGCTCCATTTCTGTGTTATTAAGCAGTTTAAATTTAGCATAACTCAAGTGAGTTCATGATGCCCCTAATCCAAACACGGCCTCTTCCAAAGACACTGTCTAGACGAGAGGCTGAAGTCACAATAGACCTGATTTTCCACATTCAGGAACTTTGCTGATGGCTTGTCTTTCTTTAACCTCCACTATAGTGTAGATTATCTGTGTTTTAGTAAATAAAGCTTGCCTGACGATCAGTGCAAAGCAGCCACACTAGTCATCCATACAGGCCAGGCAGTGGTGGCACATTCCTTTAATCTCAGTAGCCACACTAGTTAGCCATAGAGACCGGGTGGTGGTAATGTATGCCTTTAATCTCACCACTAGAGAGGAATATAAAACGAGAGGAGACAGGTCTCAGGTTCAGTCTTAATCTGAGGATTTGTGGCGGCAGGATGTCCCACTTTTGGCCTGAGGGAAAGAAGAGCCAGTGACTGGCTGCTCTGCTTTTCTGATCTTCTGTCTCTGGGTTTTTAGTGTTGGTGCTACTCTCCACAGGCTGCCTGCTCTTAACCCCACCTCTTCACGGCTCTTCTATGTCTGGGGAGAACATATGTGACAGTTGAGTCAGATATTAGAAGTTACAGAATTTTTTAAAACTACAAATATCCACACTCTGTACTAGGAGCATAACTTTAGAGTTTAGTGGAGAAGACAGCACTAATTTAATCTTGGGATTTTCCATCATTGTTAATGATGCTGAGATTATTATCTAATGATCATGTGTTAATGTAAGATTTATTTCCTGGAACATGGACAACAAATTACAAATACTGCTAAAGAAAGTGACGCCCTTCCTTGCAGTCCCCGTTGGCTGTCAGGAGTCCCTCGGGGAGGGATGGGGCCATGTGAGCCCTTCCCCCTTCCACAATGTTTATGAGCCCAGTGTCATGGGGGTTCCATGCAGTGACACAGTGAGTCATGAGCACACACCTCCCCAGCCTGTGGCTCTTGCATTGTCTGCACACCTCCTTCCTTGATGTGCCTGAGCCGTGGAGGGGGTAAAGTAGATGACCCGCTTAGGCCTGAACCCTCCACCCTTTCTCCATGCAAGCAGCCCTAATTAAATCCAGCAGGATTTACAGGCATGCCATCGTGAAAGGAGGATGGGGCTTCAGAGGAAGAAGGAGGGGCTTCAACTGGAACGGACTAGAGAGAGGCCACTGGGAGGTGGAGTGTATATAATTGACTACGTACATATATGAAATCATCAAAAATACAACAAATTTTAAAAGCATAAGATTTAGAAAATATAAATAAATCATAAGCATCAATCAAAATTCAGCCTTCAAACCTATGCATGCCTTCCTTTGGAACAAATCACCTCTATAGATCTGTAACATTCAACTCATGAAAACCTTTTAATTAAAAACAAGATTGGGTGCTTCTATTAACATGTGTTTCCCTCCCTTTATTTTTCAGAGCCAGATCATGTTTAATAGTTATTGTCTGAAAGGTTTTATGAGTTCTAATCCAAGAGAAAAGCTAGAAGCAGCCCATGCCCATGTGCTGAGTCAAATGGAAGACTTGACCGCCCTGGTCACCCTGAATACTAGCAACTTTCGCGCAAAAGTCATGCTAGCAGCAATGCTGACCATATCTGTGTACTGCCGAGACATCGTGAGGGACCTGCTAGATAAGAACATCTCTAGCGCAGAGGACTTTGACTGGACGAGGTAAGAAGCTAAAAACTGTAACCACCTACTACAACTTCTCCCATAAAGACCATTAGGTTCTCTGCTTCACACATCTCTGTCTCAGTTTGCACTTGAAGGATGAATCGCTCCCTAAGCATTGTGGTCCTCCCCCAGCTTCCTTGGTCCTCTCTCCTCCCCTCACTCTGCCTCATCTTCCCAAGCTGATGTCGTTCTTCGGTATGGTATGGGTGTTTTGTCTGTTATCACTAAGCCTAGGGACAGGTTTCAACAGTAGTGATGAGAGGTGTCCCTGGTCCCTCTTTTCCTCCTGTGCTACCAGTGTGGGGCAAACGAGGTAAAAGAAACAGAAGGCCGTTTCTAGACAGCTTGCCATGAGCCACTTTTCCTGCTGCTTGGAATCAGTTAGTGAAGGCATAGACAGAGAGCTGCTACTTCTGCTGAGGTGAGGCTAAGCATAGGTCTCCTACATTGAGTGAGAAAGTCTTCTGGTTTTACTTACAGTTATGTGCTCTCTCATCTAAGAATTTACAAGGTGTTAGCATACAACTAGTTTTAAATGGCTTTTATCTTAAATTTTATTTTGAAAATTGACTTGGTTAATTTCTTCACAATCTGCTCTGCTGTTCCAGAAGGAATTTAGAGGTGAATGATGATACACAACAGCTGCGTCATAGGATAACGTGTAATAGGAGAAGGGCCCTCGGAGGGGGCTGAAGGATTCTGGGTTTCATCAGGTCCCGCTTGTGTTCAAAGCGAAATAGCTCTAAACTATTAAAGATGTGTAAAGATTACTATATTATAAATTTGTACCTCATGGTTTCTAAAATCTAATACAGTCATGAGTAAATTTTATTTTTCCACTTATTTTAATACTTTGATTTGTTTGCTTGCTTAATATTTTTATACAATATATTTTCATCATATTATTTGCCTTCCCCCAGATCTTCCCCATGTCCCCACCCACCTAACTTATGTTCTCTCTCTCTCTCTCTCTCTCTCTCTCTCTCTCTCTCTGTCTCAAAAGAGCAAAAATAAAAACAGAGAACCAAACAAAAAACAATAATACAAAAAATTAACAAAACAAAAAACTCACAAAATTATGGTTTTTGTTTTGTGTTAGCCAATAATTCCCGTGCCCTGGAATGTGGCTGATGTACCTACCCAGTATCATTCCACTGGAGAAAACTGATTTTCCCTTTCTTAGAGGTGCCAATCACAAAAAGGTTCTTGCTTAGGGGTGGAACTTTGTGTCTGTGCATGCTGTCTCAGTCTCTGTGTTCATATGAGCATGAACCATGTTGTTTCTGGAAGGCAGTTTCCTGGGAGTCACCCACCACCGCTGGTTCCTGCAATCTGTCCACCTCTTCTACCTACTTTCCAAGAATTGAAGTGAGAGGTTTGAGAAAGACATTGACTGTAGGGCAGAGTCTCCAGAGTCACTTACTCTCTATATACGTTGTGCAGTTGTGAGTCTCTGTGTTAATCACCATCTACCCAAATAAGAAACTTTTCTGCCGGGAGATGGTGGCGCATGCCTTTAACCTCGGGATTCAGAGGCAGGCGGATCTCTGTGAGTTCTTGTAGACAACCTGTTCTGCAAGAGCTAGTTCCAGGACAGGCTCCAAAGCTACAGAGAAACCCTGTCTCAAAAGAAAAGAAAAGAAAAGAAAAGAAAAGAAAAGAAAAGAAAAGAAAAGAAAGCTTCTCTGATCAGGAAGACATGGATGAGCAAATATCTCCGTAGTAAGATGTTGAGTCCTTTGGGGAAATGCCAAGTGTTGTTCAGCTAGATCTTGTAGTAAATGAATTTTCAGCTTTTTGAGGAAAATCCACGCTGACTTCTATTTTGGCCAAACCAGTTTGCACTCCCACCAGCAGTAAATAAGTTTTCCCATTCCCCGCGGCCTCCCCAGCATATGCTGTCATTTGCTTTATTAATCTGATTTTGAACATTTGAGAACTTGCTGTTTAGTTCTATATCCCATTTTTTTAATTTTTTTCACATTCAGTCTTGTTTTAGTTCTTTGCCTATTCTAGATATTAACTCTCTGTCAGATGTATAATTGATAAAGAATTTTCCCCATTCTGTAAGCTGCCACTTTGCTCAAATGTAGTAATAGGGAGCGGCGGGGCTGCGTCCCCAGCACCCCGGCTGCCTGCTCGGCTAGCTTATGCCCCAAAATAATTACACAGACACTGTATTCTTTTACACACTGCTTGGCCCTTTAGCTCTAGCACTTACAGGCTAATTCTCACATCCCGATCAACCCATCTCTAATAATCTATGAGAACCGGTCTTACCGGGAAGATTCTAGCCTAGTCCATCCTGGGTCGGAGCTTCATGGCGTGTGTCTGCCCAGGAGTGGGGTATGGCGTCTCTCTGAGGCATCTGCTCCCGAGAGAAGAGCTGTGGAGTCTGAGCTCACTTCCTCTTCCTCCCAGCGTTCTATTCTGTTTACTCCTCCCACCTATCTTCTAACCAATAAAATGGGCCAAGGCAGTTCCTTTATTAGCCAATGACCTTCCTCCATCATTTCCCCTTTTTCGGTTTAAACAAAAAAAAAAAAAGGCTTTAACTTTAACATAGCAAAATTACATATAACAAAACAGTTATCAAGTAAAAGTTATAATAATCTTTATCATAACTAAGGAAAACTATAACTATAACTAACTATTCTTAACTCCATCAAAGACTCCAGAAAGATACAATACTACCTAAGCAAACAAGAAAAAAGCAACTTTTAAAACTCTAGAAATGACAGAGACATCTCGCTGCCTGGACAGTCACCCAAAGTTCCTCTGTACCGTTGGGGCATCCATCTTCAGCCTTCAGGCCCATGGTATCCAGAGACATTTCCATAAAGCAAGAAAATTCAAAGTCAGTTTAGTCACTATCTGTTGTGTCCTGCAGAATGTCTCACAGACTTTTCATGAATCAGGAACCCCGAAAGATCATCTCACCTTAGGCAACTTCAGTAGTCCTCTCTCTGCGGGTTCTCTGTGTCCAGTTTATGCAATAGTCCAGGCAAGAGCAGTTTCTTGCCCAAATGGCTATCAAACTCCATAACGAGCCTCTTCGATGCCCATCTTCCTCTTGAAGTAGATTGGTGCTGCCAGGAGCAGAGTGTCTCATTGTCATGAAAAGTCCTAAGTTATTAAAACATTTAAAATGCCATATTCTATAGTCTTTGAAAGATATGAAGAATGCCTATCTAAAATCTATCTATGTACATCTAGAAAATCTTAACTAACATGACTACAAACTTGACTATTATGATTATCTATTAACAATCTATATTTCTAATTATATATTACATTTTTAAATGAACTACACAATCACAGTTCCTTAATCAAGATCAGAAACACATATACATATAACAAAATTGACCATAAATCTCTATCAATAAAGCAAAATCTATACTAATGCAAATTATTCATACCTATATCATATCCCCCTTTAAATGTAAAAAGGATGTTTATAAACATTTTTTGGGAATATGGGCGCAGTTATTTCTCTCCAAACTGCTTCCTGCTGAATGGGGGCGTCGTTAATTAGGTCTTTCACGGTATAACCTGTGTGCTAGTTTCATCTCAGTTGGCAGTTGAGCGAAGCAATTTTCTGAAGATGTTCACAACAACCCTTCAGGAGGGTGTGGTCCATCATACCATATCGGGATAAATGCAATCCACAAGGTCTGATCCTCTGTGAAAACAAAAGAAGAAACTCCTTTCCAAAGCATCATGTCCTTAGATCCAAATTTCAAAGTCAAGGCATCAAAATATCTATGTTGGATTAGTTCAGCAGCATTTATAAATAAATATCTTTTAGCAGCTGTTGCTCCTTCCTCAGCATTCAAACAATTCAAAGAGAGCATAATAGCATACAGTATCAAAATTCTCTGTTTATTTTCCATCTTTGTGCAGCTTTGTTTTGACCTCTATTTTGTTTATTTTTACTTTTAACTCTTTGCTTTTTGAGACAGGTTCTCTGTATCTTTGACCTAAAGTAACTCTGTAGACCAGGCTGTCTTTGAACTCTCAGAGATCCGCCTGTCTCTGCCTCCCAGGCATTCAGGATTAAAGGTGTACACTACTACACCTTGAACTCACAGAGATCTGTTAGTTCTGCCTTCTAGGCACTGGGATTAAAGGCGTGTGCCACCACACCTTGAAGTCACAGAGGTCAATCTCCCTCTGCCTTTCAAGTGTTGGGATTAAAGGTGTGTACTACCACACACAACAATTCTCTTCCTTTTTTTTTTACTTTAAGAACTTTAACTTTTAGCTTGCATATATTTTTAACACACAGTAAACCATTTAGAATTTTTTTTTTGTCTTTGAATCTCTTTTTACTGTATATCTCTCTTTTTTTGACCACAAGAGCCTTTAATTTACCAAGCAATCTCAGTAGGACTAAAGCCGTCGCTTTGCCAGCTAGATCCAGTCCATTCCTTAGCTTTTCAGCCTCATGGCGGATATACAGGCTGCAGTCATGTTTATAGCCACAACTCTATGGCGTTTTAAGGTCCCTGCCAGCAAGCGAGCTTTAGCAGCCTGTGCTTGCAAACTGCACGAACCGCCTGTATAAAAGAGTCAGAGTTTGCCCTGGCAGGACAGTCCAGAAAGCCGGCATTTTTAAACAGTGCAGCTTTTTTCCTGCTACGGCTGAAAACCGAAAAGCACGCGTTCAGCTTTTCGTCAACACCATTTAAGTGTTTTGTGGCAGGACCTCTTAATGAGCTGCAGGGTTTTGCAGCTAAAGCTGAGTCAGGAAGCCTCTATTAAATTGCAGCTACCAAGAAAACATGTTCTTCTCTTTCCCAAGCTTTCTCAGGCTTTCAGTGGATTCAGTTGCCCCACGTTGGGCGCCACTCAAATACTGGTGTCCTTCACTATACAGAAGCCTTTTAGCTTCGTGAGGCCTTATTTAGCAACTGTTGGCTTTGGTGCCTGGGCTTTCAGTGTCCTGTTGAGAAAGTCCCTTCCTATGCCTATGAGCTCAAGGGAATGCCTTCTTGTTGACTCTTCAGGCTGAGGGTAATGGCCTTGATCCATTTGGAATTGAGTTGTGTGCAGAGTAACAGGTATGAATCTATTTTACTTCTACATGTAGCCATTCAGTTTGACCAGCACCATTTGTTGAAAATGCTATCTTTTCTCTAGTGTGTAATGTTGGCTTCTTGGTCAAAAATCAAATGTGTGTAGGTGTTTAGACTCACTCTGTGTCTTCGATTCTATCCCATTGGTCAGTGTGTCTGTTTTGATGCCAATGTCACCCTGTTTTTATTACTGTAGCTCTAAAATATTACTTGAAATCACAGAAGATAATAAAAGTTCTTTCAGTGGGCAGGATTGCTTTAGCTGTCCTGGGATTTTGAAATTCCAGATGAAATTGAAGTTTGTTTTGTTGTTTGTTTGTTCATTTGTTTTCTATTTCTGTGAAGGATTATGTTGGAATTTTTATAATGATTGCAGTGAATATATTTCTTTTATGATTTTATGCATAAAAGACCCTAAATTAAAGATGCCACCAGGGAACCTCTACAGCTGATCAAACACTTCTAGCAAAGTAGCAGGATGTGACATGAACACACAGAATCAGGGTAATAGTAGCTTCAAAAAAAAGCATTTGGAAATAGTTCTTCTGTTTCTGTTTTGAAGAATAATTTGAGGAGTATTTGAGAATTGCTTTTGGTTTTTTTTTTGTTTGTTTGTTTGTTTTCTGGTTGATAATCTTTTTTTTATTGAGAAAAGGAGAAAAAAACACAAGTTTCCACCTCCTCCCAGCCTCCCATTTCCCTCCCCCTCCTCCCACCCTTCTCCCCCTCCCCCCACTCCTTTCCCCCTCCCTCTCCAGTCCAAAGAGCAGTCAGGATTTTCTGCCCTGTGGTAAGTCCTAGGTCCTCCCCCCTCCGTCCATATCTAGGAAGGTGAACATCCAAACTGGCTAGGCTCCCACCAAGCCAGCACATTAAGCAGGATCAAAACCCCGTGCCATTGTCCTTTGCGTCTCATCAGCTCTCATTGTTCGCCATGTTCAGAGAGTCCAGTTTTATCCCATGCTTTTTCAGTCACAGTCAAGCTGGCCTTGGTGAGCTCCCAATAGATCAGCTCCACTG
This sequence comes from Microtus oregoni, assembly GCF_018167655.1. NCBI lineage: Eukaryota > Metazoa > Chordata > Mammalia > Rodentia > Cricetidae > Microtus > Microtus oregoni. The sequence continues at coordinate 5,703,579 of NW_024543221.1, forward strand.
TCTCAGTGGGTGGGTGCACCCCTCATGGTCCCAACTTCTTTGCTCATGTTCTCCCTCCTTCTGCTCCTCATTGGGACCTTGGGAGCTCAGTCCAGTGCTCCAGTGTGGGTCTCTGTCTCTATCTCCATCCATCACCAGATGAAGGTTCTATGATGATATGCAAGATATTCGTCATTATTGCTCTAGGATAGGGTCATTTCAGGTTCCCTATCCTCAGCTGCCCCAGGAACTAACTGGGGACCTCGGCTTGGGCACCTGGGAGCCCCTCTAGGGTCAGGTCGCTTGCCAACCCTAAAGTGGCTCCCTTAACTAAGAATTGTGGTTCCGTGCTCCCCTGTCCAACCTTCCTTTATCTCAATCCTCCTGTTTCCCCAAGCCCCCCCCTCCTTCCTTGCTTTTGGTTTTTTTTGTTTGTTTGTTTGTTTGTTTTCTGGTTGATAATCTTTTTTTTATTGAGAAAAGGAGAAAAAAAAACAAGTTTCCACCTCCTCCCAGCCTCCCATTTCCCTCCCCCTCCTCCCACCCTTCTCCCCCTCCCTCCACTCCTTTCCCCCTCCCTCTCCAGTCCAAAGAGCAGTCAGGGTTTTCTGCCCTGTGGTAAGTCCTAGGTCCTCCCCCCTCCGTCCATATCTAGGAAGGTGAACATCCAAACTGGCTAGGCTCCCACCAAGCCAGCACATTAAGCAGGATCATCTCTCCCCATCTCCCCTTACCCACATCCCACCCCACCCCCAAGATCCAATTTTCCCCCCGGCAATTTTGTCTACTTCCCTTAGCCAAGAGGATAACTATATGTTTTTCCTTGGGTTCACCTTCTTACTTAGCTTCTTTAGATTCACCTATTGTAGACTCCGTGACCCTTATTTATGGCTAGAAACCAATTATGAGTGAGTATATCCCATGTTCATCTTTTTGGGTCTGGGATACCTCACTCAGGATAGTGTTTTCTATTTCCATCCATTTGCATGCAAAATTCAAGAAGTCATTGTTTTTTACCGCAGCGTAGTACTCTAATGTGTATATATTCCATACTTTCTTCATCCATTCTTCCATTGAAGGGCATCTAGGTTGTTTCCAGGTTCTGGCTATTACAAATAATACTGCTATGAACATAGTTGAACAAATGCTTTTGTCATATGATAGGGCATCTCTTGGGTATATTCCCAAGAGTGGTATTGCTGGGTCCAGGGGTAGATTGATCCCGAATTTCCTGAGAAACCGAAACACTGACTTCCACAGTGGTTGCACAAGATTGCATTCCCACCAGCAATGGATGAATGTACCCCTTCCTCCACAGCCTCTCCAGCAAAGGCTATCCTTGGTGTTTTTGACTTTAGCCATTCTGACAGGTGTAAGATGATATCTCAAAGTTGTTTTGATTTGCGTTTCCCTGATTGCTAAGGAAGTTGAGCACGACCTTAAGTGTCTTTTGGCCATTTGAACTTCTTCTGTTGAGAATTCTCTGTTCAGTTCAGTGCCCCATTTTTTAATTGGGTTAATTAGCATTTTAAAGTCTAGTTTCTTGAGTTCTCTATATATTTTGGAGATCAGACCTTTGTCTGTTGCGGGGTTGGTGAAGATCTTCTCCCAGTCAGTAGGTTGCCTTTGTGTCTTAGTGACAGTGTCCTTTGCTTTACAGAAGCTTCTCAGTTTTAGTAGGTCCCATTTAGATGCTGAAAAAGCATTCGACAAAATTCAACATCCATTTATGTTAAAAGTCTTGGAGAGATTAGGGATACAAGGGTCATACCTAAATATAATAAAAGCTATATACAGCAAGCCGACAGCTAACATCAAATTAAACGGAGAGAAACTCAAAACCATCCCGCTTAACTCAGGAACACGACAAGGCTGTCCACTCTCACCATACCTCTTCAATATAGTGCTTGAAGTTCTAGCAATAGCAATAAGACAACATAATGGGATCAAGGGGATTCGAATTGGAAAGGAAGAAGTTAAACTTTCATTATTCGCAGATGATATGATAGTGTACTTCAGCGACCCCCAAAACTCCACCAAAGAACTTTTACAGCTGATAAACAGCCTTGGTAATGTGGCAGGATACAAGATCAACTCCAAAAAATCAGTCGCCCTCTTATACACAAAGGATATGGAAGCAGAGAGGAAAATCAGAGAAGCTTCACCATTCACGATAGCCACAAACAGCATAAAATATCTTGGAGTAAATCTAACCAAGGAAGTGAAAGATCTATTTGACAAGAACTTTAAGGCATTGAAGAAAGAAATCGAAGAGGATACCAAAAAATGGATGGACCTCCCTTGCTCTTGGATTGGGAGGATCAACATAGTAAAAATGGCAATTCTATCAAAGGCAATTTATAGATTCAATGCAATCCCCATCAAGATCCCATCAAAATTCTTCACAGATATGGAGAGGACAATAATCAACTTTATATGGAAAAACAAAAAACCCAGGATAGCCAAAACAATCCTATACAATAAAGGATCTTCTGGAGGCATTACCATCCCTGACTTCAAACTCTATTACAGAGCTACAGTAATGAAAACAGTGTGGTACTGGCATAAAAACAGAGAAGTCGACCAATGGAATCGTATAGAAGACCTGGATTTTAACCCACAAACCTATGAACACCTCATTTTTGATAAAGGAGCTAAAAGTATACAATGGAAGAAAGAAAGCATCTTCAACAAATGGTGCTGGCACAACTGGATGTCAACCTGTAGAAGAATGAAAATAGACCCATATCTCTCACCGTGCACAAAACTCAAGTCCAAATGGATTAAAGACCTCAATATCAGCCCGAACACACTGAAAATGATAGACGAGAAAGTGGGAAATACCCTACAACAGATGGGCACAGGAGATCGCTTCCTATGTATAACCCCAGAAGCACAGACATTAAGGGCAACATTGAATAAATGGGACCTACTAAAACTGAGAAGCTTCTGTAAAGCAAAGGACACTTGCTTTTGGTTTTTACAATATTAATCCTGCTGTTCCATGATCATGGGAGATCTTTCCAACTTCTGATATATTCTTCATTTTCTTTTTTCAATGTCTTAAAGTTTTTCTTATACAAATCTTTCACGCTTGGCTAGAGCTATCCCAAGATATTTTTGAGGCTATTGTAAAAGGTGTTGTTTCCCTGATTTCCTTCTCAGACTATTTATATATAGGAAGACTACTGGGTTTTGTGTGTTTGTATCCTGCTACTTTGCTGAAAGTATTTATCAGCTGTAGATATTTCCTGGTGGAGTCTTTATGGTCTTTTATGTATACAATCATATCATCTACAAATAAGAAATTTTCTTTTTACTTCTTTCTATCCCATTTGTATCCTTTGATCTACTTCAGTTGTCTTATTGCTCTAGCTAAGACTTCAGATGTATGGAGAGAGTGGACAACCTTGTCTTGTTCCTGATTTTAGTGGAAATCCTTTGAGTTTTCTCCCTTTAGGAAGATAGTGGCTGTGGACTTGATATAAACTGGCCTTCTTATATTTAAGTATTTTCTTTGTATTCCTAGTCTCTCTAGGACTTTTATCATGAAGGAGTGTTGAATCCCGACAAAGAATCTTTGCATCTAATAAGATGATTGTGTGGTTTTTGCCTTTTTTTCTGCGTGTTTGCTTTTGTTTTGTTCTGTTTTGTCTTGTTGGTTTCTCTGTGTAGCCTCTCCCCCCCCCAACCCCCTGTGCTTCTTTTTGTCTGTTATTGGTGGACTCTGTTTATTGATTTGGGCATGCTGCACTGCCCTATGTCTCTAGAATGAAGCTAAGTTGATCACAGCGGAAAGACTTTGTGATGTGTTCAATTTAGTTTGCACATATTTTATTGAGAATTTTTGCATCTGTGTTGATAAGGGGGATTGGCCTAAATTTTTCTTTATTATTTAATCTATGTATGGTTTTGATATCAAGGCAATAGTGGCTTCATAAAAAGAATTTGGAAATGTTCCTTCAGTTTCTATTTAATGGAGTAGCTTGAGTGTTGGCATCAGTTCTTCTTTGAAAGTCTGGTAGAATTCTGCTCTGTATCTTTCCGGCCCTGGGCTCGCTTTTGGGGAGATTTTTAATTATTGCATCTTAATATGAGGGGTTATGGGTCTATTTAAATTGTTTTAAAATGATTATGTTTCTATATGCAAAAAAAACTATTTTTGCTGAAATAATTTGAGTATTGCTTTCAGGCATTTGCGATATAAATGGGATGAAAAGCAGAAGTTGTGTTACGTATCTCAAGGAAACACCAATTTTGTTTACGGCTATGAGTACTTGGGCTGTGCACCAAGGCTGGTCATCACGCCCCTCACAGAGCGATGCTGGCTGACTCTCACCACAGCGCTGTCCTTCAACCTAGGAGGCTGCAATGCCGGGCCGGCAGCTGTAGGGAAAACTGAGACTATTAAAGACCTGGCGAGAGTAAGTAGTTACTGTATCCAGATGTTTGTCATACAGACTTCAATTGTATCTTAAGTTTACACTATTCCCACTGTTAAAATGTTCATTGTATTTACCAACACATTCATGGCATGAAACACTCCATCAGTTAAACTGTGAATTCCTAGCACAGGAAGGTCTGGCTAAGCCATCGTCTTCGTGTTTCTCTGGAACACCGCTGCAGGAGCTGACCAGTTAGCAGGCGGGAGGTGGAGGGAAGCGGTCATTTCTACTCTGCTCTGTTGTCCTAATGGTTTTGTTGTTGTGTAAATCATGACTGAAGCTTGAAATAGCCAACTCTCCCGCAGCAACCAATCTCATGCTTCCTCTATTAGTTCTGTGGGTCTCTAAACTTGATGTCTAATGCATTTTTTAAAACTAAGTTTTTTTTTCTCGAAAAGCTTAATAGAAATATTTTCTTACTCTGGCAGTTTAAACATCTTTATTTTATGGCATCACTCAAGAACTATATTAAAACAGTATTTTGTTTTCCAGAGCTATGGCAAACATTGTGTGGTGTTCAACTGTTTTGAAGATTTGGATTATAAGGTAAAGCGTAAGCTTATATCCTTAAATAAACTGTGCGTGAAAAGTAATTCATTGAGGAATTAAAGAAACTAAGAAAAATACCAAAAAATGTATTGGTAGGAGTACACATACTATTAGTCTTTTAATGAATAGAGAAAATAAGCCTAGAACCTAATTGAAAGTTAAAACATTATGTAAACATTACCATTTTTAAAGTGGTTCAACTTAATTCCTTAAAGCGTTAATTCTCAGTGTTTATGACGGAGGGATTCTTTTTAAACAAAACCTCACTTGCACAGAGCACGTGCTTGTGCTTCTTCGTTAATAAAAATACAAATGTTCATGCTGGGCATGGTGGTGCACGCCTTTAATCCCAGCTCTCAGGAGGCAGAGGCAGGCGGATATCTGTGAGTTCAAGACCAGCCTGGTCTACAAGAGCTAGTTCCAGGACAGGCTTCAAAATTACAGAGAAACCCTGTCTCGAAAAACCAAAAACTAAAATAAAAAACAATACAAATGTTTCTTACCTTGAACATTTAGTTACTGAAAAGGTAATTGAAAAACTCAAAGAAGTTACAGTGATTAACATCAAAAAGAATTGTAAACATAATAATGATAATTGTCTAAGACATGTCTAATAAAATCTTGAAATACTTTTATTAAAATTTCATGCTCCCCTATGTGTCAGATACAAATTGAATTCTAGTTGTCACAGCACCGTAGTTTGGGGGCGTTGTATCCTACTGCTGGGACTGAATCCAGGTCCCTTGTGGTGCCAAGTGCCCTATAACTGAGCCACATTCCCAACTCTGTAACTTGTTTTACATGTTGATTAGAGCCCAAAATACCCCACAGTGAACAAATATTGACACTTAATACAAAGGTATCTGATTTTTTGCTTTTTCCAGAAGCTTCTGTACCCTCCCAGACCCATGTGCTGTATTCTCTCTCCCCTCTCTATACCTGAGAACCCAGGCATTCCTCAACTTCTCTTCTGCCCATGAAGGTTTTTTGTTTTGTTTGGCATTGGCTCTGCTTGACTGTTTCCTTTAACCTGGTAGGTATTTACAAACCAACAGACTTCAATGCGGCTTTTTAGTGTTCACAGAAGGCTGTTGGCCTGGTTAACGCAGGCCCGTGGCTGCTGGCCAAAGGAGGAAAGGCCATCAGCTGCGTGCCTCTGCTGGGCAGGCTGTCAACTGTGTGCCTCTGCTGGGCAGGCTGTCACTGTGTGCCTCTGCTGGGCAGGCTGTCACTGTGTGCCTCTGCCGGGCAGGCTGTCAACTGTGTGCCTCTGCCGGGCAGGCTGTCAACTGTGTGCCTCTGCCGGGCAGGCTGTCAACTGTGTGCCTCTGCCAGGCAGACTGTCACTGTGTGCCTCTGCTGGGCAGGCTGTCAACTGTGTGCCTCTGCTGGGCAGGCTGTCAACTGTGTGCCTCTGCCGGGCAGGCTGTCACTGTGTGCCTCTGCCGGGCAGACTGTCACTGTGTGCCTCTGCTGGGCAGGCTGTCAACTGTGTGCCTCTGCTGGGCAGGCTGTCACTGTGTGCCTCTGCTGGGCAGGCTGTCACTGTGTGCCTCTGCTGGGCAGGCTGTCAACTGTGTGCCTCTGCCGGGCAGGCTGTCAACTGTGTGCCTCTGCCAGGCGGACTGTCACTGTGTGCCTCTGCTGGGCAGGCTGTCAACTGCGTGCCTCTGCTGGGCAGGCTGTCAACTGCGTGCCTCTGCTGGGCAGGCTGTCAACTGCGTGCCTCTGCTGGGCAGGCTGTCAACTGTGTGACTCTGCTGGGCAGGCTGTCAACTGCGTGCCTCTGCCAGGCGGACTGTCACTGTGTGCCTCTGCCAGGCGGACTGTCACTGTGTGCCTCTGCCGGGAGGACTGTCACTGTGTGCCTCTGCCAGGCGGACTGTCACTGTGTGCCTCTGACAGGCGGACTGTCACTGTGTGCCTCTGCCAGGCGGACTGTCACTGTGTGCCTCTGCCGGGAGGACTGTCACTGACTGTCACTGTGTGCCTCTGCTGGGAGGACTGTCACTGACTGTCACTGTGTGCCTCTGCTGGGAGGACTGTCACTGACTGTCACTGTGTGCCTCTGCCAGGCGGACTGTCACTGTGTGCCTCTGCTGGGAGGACTGTCACTGTCTGTCACTGTGTGCCTCTGCTGGGAGGACTGTCACTGACTGTCACTGTGTGCCTCTGCTGGGCCATCAGCTGTGTCTCTCTGCTGGGCAGGCTTGAGTCTGGCTGGGACCTACCTGGTGCTCAGGGCTTGGTTCACTTATCTGTGGTGCCAATCAGCTTGGTGTGTGTCCTCTTGCTCCACATGAATAGAAAATTGTGTCTAGGCAAGAAGTCTTTCAAGAGCTGGGCTTTTGGCAGCTTTCGTTTCTCTCTGTGTTTGGTGGTAGTGTTGTGTGCAGGAGGGAGCAGCAGCCGGTGGCACCTTCCAATGTCACCATCCTCCCACAGGCCTCTGGTATCAGGGTGCTTTGTCCTGTTGGTGTTAAAGCTCCTATTTAGGCCCCGGAAGTTGAGATTCCTCTGCCTATGAATGCAGCTTACATTTTAATTTCCGAACAGCCCTTATTAGGATTCTCCAACCTTAGACATTAGCCAATGTAATGGTTCGCATGGTGGCCTCAATGTCAGGATTCCTTAACCCTTAACACTAGCCAATGTTACAGTCAGGGCCTATGCTCTTGTCCCTATAGACTTCCTAGTTTTGTGAATTCTTCCAGTGCCTGCTTCCTGGATCTTTGGAGCTTTTCACCCTGAAGTTTCTGCTCTCCACCTTGTCCCTGCTCCCCCTGCCATGTGCCATTTGCTGGCTGCTCTTGAGTTGTCCGCTGCTGCTCGTCGGTTGCTAACCATCAAGCTAACCTGCCACGTGCACAGCTAAGCCTGCCAACTCTGCCACTGCTGCTGTTGCTGCCTATTTTTGTCACTACTTTTCAGTCTCCGTGGCTACTTTCGTATCGCTAGCTCAGCCCACAGTGCTAAAAACAGGCGAGAAAGGACCATTTGTGAGAAGCCCTTACTGGTTAGTTTTTTGTCAGCCTGGCACAGCCAGGGTCAATAAAGAAGGAATTACAACTGAGAAAATGCCTCCATCAGATTAGCTTGTAGGCAAGTCTGCGGGACATTTACTTGATTGAGGACTGATGTGGGTGGACCCAACTCACTTTGGTGGCGCCTCTGGTGATTGACTGGTCCTGGGCTAAGTTAAAAGGGTAGTGGAGTAAGGCATGAGGAGCAAGCCAGTAAACAGCGTCCTCCACGGCCTCTGCTTCAGTTCCTGCCCTGACTTCCCTGCATGGTGGACTACAACTTAAGCCTTAAAAAAAAAAAAAAAAAATCCCATTCTTCCCCAGGTTACTTTCGGTCACGTCTTTATCACACCAGTAGAAAGCAAATGAAGACACCTATTATTGGACCTAAAGTTGCCGTCTAGCGGCAGGAGCACCGAAGTCCCATCTTCCGTCAGACTCACCCAGTGAGCACAGGAGGGTGCTTAGGCTTTGCCTTTGGCGTCAGTCACAGCCATAGAGGTTTGTGCTTGAAACAATCACAGGCTCCCTTTTTAGTGTCTGTCAGAGCAGTTCCCTGGCTAGGCTGTCAGGGGAAACGCTCCCTCTGGCCCCAGCAGACATTGTTACAGTTAGTGTTCACAAGGCCGGTGATGGTTCAAAACAAACAAAAACAAAAAAACTGGCCCAAATTTCTGAACTTCTCCCAAGTCTGTGCCACCAGGAATGAGGCAATCAGCTGCAGTTGTGTGATATGGGAGTTCCCTCTGTCTGCTGTGATTACCATTAATGAATAAAGAAACTGCTTTGAGCCTATGCTGTATGCTGGGAGAAAGAAAGGCGGAGCCAGGGAGACGCTATGGAGCCACTGCTGGAGATAGACATACTGAGACTTTGCTGGTAGGCCATGACCTTGTGGTGATATACAGATTAATAGAAATGGGTTAAATTAATATGTAAGAGTTAGCCCATAAGAAGTTAGAGCTAATGGGCGAAGCAGTGATTTAATTAATATAATTTCTGTGTGATTATTTCGGGGCTAAACTAGCCTGGTGGCCAGCACAAACAGGCAGCCCCTCCCTCCTTGCAACAGTTGTGTTGTGGTTTTCTTGAAGCACCGATGCAGTACTCTAGACATTTGGTGTTGGGGTCAACTGTGAGTCCTTTTACTCAAGGCACAGCTGGGACAGCAAGGAGGAATCCAACAAAGTAAAATTATTCCATCCTTCATCACCTTATTTACAGGAAAATGAGCGCCAGAAGAGTGCTGACGCTAAGATCTTAGAATTCTATCGTTGATAGTAATAGGGCTTTTAACAGTTTGCAACAGTGTTTCAACTACACCTGCTTACAAGATCCCCGACCCCTACCTACCCCATCCCCTCCCCTGCACCCTCACCCCTAGCACCAATTGCCTCATCTATAGACCACACTAAACTACAAGGAATCTGCCTGCTCCAGAGAAGGACATCTGCCTTCTGACACGTAACTCCCATCTGCTGCAACAGGGTCATAGAAACGCCTCTAGGATGCAGCTCTGAGACCTAAACTGGCTTTGTGCAGCTGGCCATCAGCTGCTCCTGCCAATGGTCCTGAAACGCAGGAGTTTGCTGTGTGTGTTTCAGCTTTCAAAAGAAACACGGTGAAGTCATCAAGAGTCGAAGCAACTGCTAAACTCTATGAAGAGAAAAATGCAAAAGATACTTAACTTGGCTTGGGGAAGATGAGAAGAATACATACAATTTAGTATCCAGGTGGAAGTGTTCGCCTTTATAGTTTCTGTAATCAACCTTTTTTTTTTTTAAGATAATGGGGAAATTATTCTTCGGGTTGGTGCAGTCGGGAGCTTGGTGCTGTTTCGATGAGTTCAACCGGATAGATATAGAAGTTCTCTCGGTCATTGCCTCGCAGATCCTAACCATCAAGGTTGCAAAAGACAGCTACTCTGTGAGGTATTTATGCATGGGTTACTCCTTTGGGATGGAATTTGATACACATTTACTGTTTACTTAGTGCTGAGTCCTTTTCTTAAGTGTTGGGGTCTTTGAGTTTTTATTTGGTTTAGTTTGTTTAGCATGCAGCAAAATGAATGACACTTGCCTTTAATGTTTTCCTCTGGCGAATAACATGGGAGAAATGTGTGTGTGTGTGTGTGTGTGTGTGTGTGTGTGTATGAATGTTTGTATATATGTGTGTATACATATTGTGTATATATACACAATGTGTATATATATGTACATATATATATGCACACTCAACTTTCATGTCAATTTAAAGGTATCCACCCTCCTTTTACACTTTGGAGTAGCCTGGAGCCGCCAGCCCTCTATGCAGATATACTCTAGTTAATTTTTTTTTCTATCTTAGAATCTCTTTTATCTTAGGATATTACACTTAAAGAAATCAAACAAGAGTTATGAATATTTTTCCGTAATTCTACATGAATTTGTTTTTCTTTAATTCTATACCCATTTAAAAACAGAAATCCTGGCTGCATCCCTGAAGTCCCAGCTCACCATTCTAAACTGAGGTGCTCTTTTAAAAAAAAAAAAAAAACCACAAGAAAATGTATGTATGTTAGGGTTACTGTTGTTTATGAATAATAAACAAGTTTTCCCTTCCAAATCATGCTGATGGTGCTGACTCTGCTCTGATTGGTTTCATGCTGTTAGTGTTACCTGGGCCTACAGGTGGACACAGATGGGGGTACAGTAACCCCCATTTTACCACTCTCCTCTCTGCTTTGACCTCTACAAAGTGTTTTGCCCAAGAACTGGCCAGCTGTGTCTGGTCGTTCTGCCTCTCATGTTTACACTGTCCTCCTCGGTAAGAAACCACCCCAGAAATTCTTGCCATTGTCTCTGCCTGTGCTGTAGCCGACAGGATGTGATGTTTAGGGCAGAGCATCTGCCTCACAGCTGTCTGCATATATTCTTTTTATTTTTGAGATTTTATTTATTTTTTATGGGTGTTTTGCCTACATGTATTGTCTGTGCATCACAGGCACTGGAAACCCTCAGCCTAGAGTTACAGATGACTGGGAGTCACCATGCCAGTGTGGGGAACCGAACCCGGGTCTGCAGGAAGGGCAGTCAGCGCTGAGCCCCCACGTTGTAACTGGACATGGGCTGTGTTCCAGGCAGGAACTCTGTGCTCTGCTGATGTGCTCTAGTGAGTTTGCAGGACCAACACACTGAGGGCTTCCCAGGGTCACTTCCCTGTGTGGATCATTTTGTCCAATGGTGCCTTCCAACACCCAGGCCCAAAGCTTCTCAGACATCTTTAGACAGGGTCAGATATTCCTGAATCACAGCAGAACTCAGCGTTGTCTCAGAACAGGACACTACCTCCTCCTCTCTGTGTTGTTGTTAAGTAAGTTTTATTTGGATTTAAGTGTAATAAAGCCTTAAGAAAATTCCCTGGTTCATTAAAGTTTTAATACCCTTAGGCCTGGAGGGTGATTTTTTTTTTTTTTTTTTTACTATACAGGGTTTCTTTGCATTGCTCTGACTGTCCGAGAACTCACTCTGTAGTCCAGGCTGGCCTCGAACTCACAGTGATCCAGCTGCCTCCCTGCCTCTGCCTCCTGAGTGCTTGGATTAAAGACCTGCTCCACTGCCGCTTGGCTTATAGGAATGATTTTAATGAATGCTTTACTGTCTTCTAGATTTCTACTGGATGGTAAAGAACTACGAATCAATATGTCATGTGCCATGTTTGTCACCTTAAATCCTGGGTAAATATTAACGAGTCTAATGACAGTATACACAGACGAAATCCCTTTAACCCTCTCTGTGGGTGGGCTTGTCCAGTACCATGTAGCTATCATTCACCCTCCAGAATCTTTTTTTGAACTAATTCTTTGAGAATTTCTTACATTGTATTTAGATGTCATTCACCCCTCACCCTAACTCCTCCCAGATCCATCCCTTATTCTACGCGCAAACAACTTTGTGTCCTCATTCTAAAAAAGAAATCAAATCCAGTTAGTGCTACCCATATACCCTTGGGTGTGGGCTGTCCCTTGGAGCGTGGCCAGCCTCAGGGGCCACACTGTTCAAGCTCTTCCGCTCCCGGCAGCCGTCATTACCAATACCTCCTCCAATAGGGATGGGACTCAGTGCCCTCCTCCCCATCCATCATGTGGTTTCATTTGATGTGATCTTAGCCAGGTTTTAGACATTCATGTTGTCGCAACCATCAGGAGGTCATGTGTCCAACCGCCCTGTTGTGTAGACTTTTTCAAACTTGAAACTATATACTTTCCTCAAAAAAGAATTCTATTGGCTTTCTATGTGACATCTACCTAAAAATTAGTTGAAAAGATGGCCTTTACCTTTTATGTCATGAGCACCCTGTAAAACACTGCATTTTCGTAGTCACCTCTAGAAATCCATGCCTGCTCTTCCATGGTGACCCTTGAGTCTTGGAAGGGGGTGGTGTGATACTGATGTCGTTCAAGGCCGAGGATTCGGCTGTCTCCTGTTGTCTCCAACTTGACCAGTTGTGAGTCTGTGCTCATCACCACCTGGCTTCTCTGCTGAGGGTCAAAATGGGCTTCTCTATAGGCGTAAGGATGAGGCCTTAGAAGTCAGTTTAGTGGTGTGCAGAGTGACCGCGATTGGCTCTCCCTGGGCTGTCACCTGTCCAGCCACAGGATTACTCATCATGGCGCCAAGCATGAGTTCCATCTTGTAGAGCTGACACAGCCCCACAACCGCCTCTCTCTATGAATGGATGTAACATCGCCACCCTGTCCGTGCAGGTGATTACACTTAGTCTCTGACTCTGGGCTAGGTTCATCAGACATTGAACAGTGCTGCCTTGGCCCCAGGAAGCAGAAAGGTCTGAGACAAGGTGAAGCATACAATGAAAGACAAGGCGTATGATAGGCTAGCATAGCATGTGGGTGGGAGGGAAGGTGAGAGGCACCTTGTAAACTGATTTCCATATATGGGTCACACAGAAAGCCAATGGAATTATGTGGGGGCAAAGTAATTGCATTTCACATTTGGAAAAAATGCAGGGCGCGGTTGGATTTTTATTATTGTTGCTGTTTTTCTTCCCTTTAGATATAGAGGTCGAGTTGAGCTCCCAGGGAACTTAAAATCTCTGTTTCGCCCGGTGGCAATGATGGTGCCCCACCACAAAATGATCACTGAAATAATTCTCTTCTCATTTGGCTTCAAATCTTCAAGATCACTATCAGGAAAGCTCGTTAACCTTTACGATTTAGCCAGCAAGCAGCTGTCAAAGCAGGTGAGGAACTGCCTCTCTCCAAATATGTAATAGACAGTATAAAGCTGGTTATGAAAGGTGATGCAAAGACATTTCTGCTATCGGCCAGGAACTGGCAGTACCAGCCGGGCCCACCATAAGATGGGAGCTGCTTTCTTCAACGTGACTGTGTATCCATGGGCCTCGGCCTTTACTCGCAGGTCTGGAGAAAGTGGTGGCATATATGTTACTTCAGGTCACATCTTCTCTCTCTGCTCGTGGATGTTAGCCTCTGGATCCATGTTCTGCAGCTCTGTGCACATCTCAGTGATCTGAAGGACATGTGAAAGCACAGGCGCTCAGCCTGACTCTGTCAGGGCAGAACTGAGCAGACTGCACTGGGAAGCTCAGTTACCAGGGCAGTTGAGTTGAGTCCCACACCTTCCTGAGAATTGCTCTGGGATTTGAGTATGTGTTTCTAACACGAAATGGTTTGGTCAGCGAACCACATTCTCTCCAAAGTCTTCCTTTCCTCTTGTTATTTTCCCGTGCCCCTTCCTAGTGCTCAGACAGTGTAACTGGGACCCCATAATTGTTAACACTTACCACTCTTTCTTTTAAGAAATCGGCTCTCCAGAATTCAGTAGTGCATGCCTTTGGTCCTCAGTACTGGAGAGGCTGAGACAATGGAACATTTGAGTCCAAAAATTCAAGGCCAGGCTGGATAACACAGTAAAACTCTAAAGGGAGGGAGGAATGGAGGCAGGGAAGAAAGGACACGGACATAAGGCAAGCGCTAACTTAGATGAGAAATAAAAGCATTGGAGGCAGAATTGGGGTTTTTAGATTCATACAGATATCTCCTTTTACAAACTAGATGGTTATTAATTTACATATGTGTGTGACTGTCTTAAGTGGTTCTATTTTCCCTTGAGAACTATAGTAACTCAGATATTGAATACTCTATTTTAGGAGCATTATGATTTTGGCATGAAGACCTTGAAGACAGTTTTAATAATGGCAGAAAAGAAGAAACAGGAGTATAAATGGTCAGTGGACATTTGAATTTAGTGCAAGGTTCAGAGAGTTACATAAATAATTTGTAGAATTTTAATTAAGGCAAACAAAAACAGAAGCTACCAGACTACCACACTAAGATGGACTGGCAGGAACTTAGTGGTATCAAAAGAACAAAAATGAACCAGGTCATGGATTCCAGATCCCTAGTGGGGCCTGTTCTTTAGAAGGTCTGCATTCCTGATGTGTAATAAAGCATGCAGAGAAATGTAGGGCCCATCTAGAATAGAAATAATGAGAAAGAGAAAATGGTACCTGCACGAAACTGGTACACACCTCTCTTGTCCGCAATCAATGGACCGTGGCTAGTAACACAATGTCAGTGCTGTGTTAGGCATTGTCAATGTTCTAAAGAAGATTCAGAGTGCATGGGAGGAGTGTGTAGTTTGTGTAGATAAGCAAATACAACACTTTATGTAAGGGACTTGAACATCCACAGACTTCGGTACCTGTGGATGACCCTGGTGCTGACAAGACTGCAAGGAGAAAATCAGATATGAATAACTGAAATTAATAGGACTTCTAACAGAAAATATCATAAAATATCACAAAAGCCAAACATATCCAGTGTTGGTTTATGAAAGGTGATATTAAGAATAGGGAGACTGAGGAGGAGGCTCAGTGGGTATATAGGTGCCTGTTCTTTTTTTTTTTTTTTTGGTTTTTCAAGACAGGGTTTCTCTGTGGTTTTGGAGCCTGTCCTGGAACTAGCTCTTGTAGACCAGGCTGGTCTCGAACTCACAGAGATCTGCCTGCCTCTGCCTCCCAAGTGCTGGGATTAAAGGCGTGCGCCACCACCGCCCAGCATGGGTGCCTGTTCTACAAACACAAGGACCCAAGTTCAAATCCCCGGCACCCACATTAAAGGCTGGCATGGTTGCATGTGTCCATAATACAGGAATAAGCAAAGGGTTTTTTTAGTATTTGTTTTTAGACAACTGATTCTAAAATTCACATGGAAAAATAAAGGTAGTTTTAAAATATTGAAAAACAAGAGAAATTAAAGGGAAATACCTTTCTGAGGATTAAGCTATATTGTAAAACTTCAACAGTTGAAAGTGTGGCACTGATTGTCAATGGGCAAAGTGTTGAAATAATGTAGAAAGTCAGGAGGCAGGGCCGCATGCCTGGGAAATGCAGTATGTCATAAATCCATCACCAAGACCAGAGAGTTCGATGCAGCCACTGCCTGCAGAAACGTCAAGTGGGAGCCATGCTCCACAGCATTTGCCCAGACAGTCGCTAAAACAGTTGAGGGATTTAAAGGTAAACAAACTTCAAGCATAAAACTATCAGAAGGAACGAGTTGTCCCTAATATTCTTGGAGGAGAAAAGACTCTTCCCCCAGTGCTAGAAAGTGAACCATGGGCCTTCTGCTGGTGACTTACTTGTTGCTATGGCAACATACTTGACTAAGGCAACTCAAAGGAGGAAAGTTGGTGTTGACTCAACAATCCATCATGGCAGCAGGAACCCAAAGCAGCTGGTCGCATTGTGTCTGCATCAAGGATGCTCAGTTCACTTTCTTCTCATTCAGTCCAGAACCCCATAGGATGGTATCACCCACATTTGGGCGGAACAAAGTTAACACAGTCTAGAAACTCCCAGCCGTGAGAAGGCATTTGTCTCCACGCTCATTCTGTATCCAATTGTGTTGATAATCAACACTGACTACCACAGGCTTTGTATGGCGCTTAAAACCAAAACTCAAAATCTAGAATCTACAGGGGCTAGAGAGATAGCTCAGCAGTTAAGACCACTGGCTGCTCTTCCAAAGGAGCTGGGTTCAATTCCCAGCACCCATGTGGCAGGTAGCTCACAACTATCTGTAACAAGTTTTACTCTGGCCTCTGTGCATGCTGCATGCAGGTGATACATCTTTATGTGTAGGCATGTAGGCCAAACACCCACACACATTAAAAAAAAAAAAACAACTAGAATCAACAAAAAAAAAAAAAACCAAAAGAACATTTTTAACAGATACGGATCTGCTTATCTCAAAAATATTCAAAGGTGATCATATAGGAATAAGTTAGAAAAAACTTTTATGGATTTGAAAAACAACAAAGTATGGTGCACAATATCTGCACGTCATGCTGCACACAGCAATGGTGGCATCCAGACAGGGCTGGCGTAGGATAAACTCCTCTTAAAAATAAGAGCATAGTTTAAGTCAAGTCAAGAAAGTTAGGCCAACTTCAGAAAGATAAATATCATATTTTCTTTCATTTGTAGTTCCTAGATTTCATATAGATATATAAAATCACATAAGAGTATATATGATATCAAAGTAGACATAAAACTGTAGATGAGCAAAGGGAACTAATAGGAAGGGGAAAGGGATGTCAAAGGGATGATCTCAATGTGTATTATACAGTATATGTATATACATGTATATATCTAATATAGTGATTATATGTATATTATATACTCATGTAAACTTTTCTTGTGAAACACAGTTCTATGTATACTAAACACACACAACAAAAAACATTTTAATGAAGAAAAGGGAAAGTTGAAAATTCCTTTATTTGTTAAAGACATTGAATATGCAATTAGTATCTTCCCTAAATGAAAATGAAGAATCATAACATTTTTTTACCATCAAGGAAAAACTCATTCTTTTCCCATGTTAAAAAGCATCCAGCAATCCTCGGGATTAAGCAGTGAGTTCATCCCTGGGGAGATGTAGCTTTTTCTGCCCACAAGAGCTCCCTCTCTTGCATTCCTTAGGTGAGATTCCAAAACTGCTTTCATTTAGCAAACAAGGGTCGCAGAGGGTCTGGGGACAGAGAGGGCGCTGCAGACACGAGGCATGTTTGTTTTCTCCAGCGACTGCGGCAAGAGCCTTTCAGAAGCAGACGAATCTCTGATCGTTATCGAGGCAATCCAAGAAGCTAGCTTATCAAAGTTCCTTCCCGAAGACGCCCCACCTTTTGAAAAGATCATGGAAGATACTTTCCCTGGAATAACGGTTTCAAAAGTCTGTCACCTTGCCTTGGAGGTAACACAGCTATGGCAAGCACTGCCGGGTCCCTCTCAGGTTGATGTGGCTTTAAATACAGTGGCTCCTTCTGAAATACTCTACTCATGTCAAGGACGTCACAGGATTAGGGGCAAAGCACTTGCTGACATGTTTTTACCAGGGGAGGGGAAGGGACTTTAAGCACACGGTGACTAGTGAATGGAAAGAACGAACAGACAGTGGGGTTGCTGTATGCTGAGTTCTCCTTCCTAAGTGCCAATGTGGGTTTTGGGTTTCCCTGTAATAGCACGGTGCTTATTCCCTATTATGAGGGGCATTTAACTGTTTGGTAAGTAAGGGTCTACAGTATTTGGAGTGTATCCACAAGGCTTCCCAAGCTGCTCCCCTAAGAGCAAAGCCAGTGTTTAATTGCCATTACCTTATGTACAAAAACAAAATTATTATGGACAGAACCTGGCTTCCTTCATCAGGCGGCCGGGTCATCCAGCATATTCTGCCTTCACCTGCCCCTGTTCTCCTGTTCTCTTCTGCTTCTGCTGCTTCCTGTCTCCCAGCTGTCCAGACTTTCAAAACAGATTGATTGCTCTGTCTTAGACCTGACTTGAGGGGTGTTTTTTCTTCTTAGATATTTCAGTAAGAACAATAGAGCTGCTTTTTACATATCAGCAGTATATGCAATTAACTTGATTGGCAATCACGGGTTACATACTATTTTTTAGCACATCTGAAGTATGTAGCAAACATGACCAGGGATACTGCAAGAAGGCTCACAAGAATTCCTCTTGAGACCCATTCAGAGTAGATGTATGATCATAACTGTTCTGTTATGGTCTGAAAATAAGAGAATTTTAACTCTGGTTCTCCTTAGAACAGCCTTCTCCAGCTAGACAGACATAGGCATTCTATCACGTTTCAGACTGGGTTGGTGCGGAATTGAACAAAGCACTATTTTGATTTTTTCAATTTCATGTTTTTGCGATTGATTTTCCTGTAACATGTTCTCCTGATGTATGCAGTCTGGTCTGACATGTTGCTTTCTTAACTAACTAGCCTCTGCTTCCAGATTCCTCACAATCTCGTCTTACGTTTGAATTTTTTTTTTCTGTCTTCTTCTGGGACTTACATTTTTTTGAGAAAGATTTTTTGAAATTCAAAATTAGCTTTCTTTTTTACTAATGGAAATTTGTAAGACTAGACTTTCCTCTTCTTGATTTTTTTCTTGCCTCACCGATAGTACCACAGTGAGCCGCCATGTCCAGCCTGCTCGCCCCGTGTCTGTAGGGCTGTGTTCCTGTGGACTCTCAAATCTGAAGTAACCATAGTGTGTATAAAGGTGTTCAATAAATATGTCTCTACTGTATAAAACATTTACTTTAAAAAAGAATTGTACTTTATTGTATTTTACGTCTTCACTTGTGGTCTCTGTGCTGATTTATTTAAAAAAAAAATCTCCCTAGGCCTAGACATTAGCTTTCCTATATAGAAAGACATCAATAAAATAATTTATTATTTTAAAAAAAGACTAGACTTTCCTCTAAGCAAATGCTTGTCCTGTGTCTGTGGAGGGGATGGAATGGTTTGGGTCCCTTATTCTGTCAGTGTGAGAACATCCACTGCTTTCTGTACTGTAGAGCACCCTGCATCCCTGGAGTGAATCTCCGCGGGTCACAGTGAAACCTCTTTTGAATGTGCTGTTGGATTTCATTCGCTAGAATTTTGCAACCCTATCCCTCAAGGATACTGATCTTTATTATTCCTTTATTGTGGTGGTTTGGATAGCAAAATAGTGCCAGCCCCAAACAATGAATTTAAAAGATTTCTTTCCCTTCATATCTTTAAAAGAGAGTTCAAGAAGAAATCTTTAAACATTTGTGGAGCCATTTGGTTCTGGGATTTTCTTTAATGGGAAATGTTTTATTATTGATCCAATCTCATCCTTTATTTATATGGGCTTCCTCAGGCATCGAATTTTTCACTGGTCAGTCTCAGTAAGTTGTATATGTTCAGAAATTTGTTCATTTCTTCTGGGGTTTTTTTTTTTGGCAAGCAATAGTTCATAATTTTATCTAATAATGCTTTTTATGGTTGTGTTATCTATCATAATGTCTCCTTTATGGCTCTAGTTTTATTTACATGTCTCTTCTCACTTCTTTGTCTAGTTAAAGATTTTTTTTAATTTTATATTTTTAAAAAAAAACTTCAAAGGCTCAATTGGTAAAATGCTTGCCTTGTAAGCCTGACGAGCTGGGTCTGAACCTTTGCAAGTCACATAAAAAGCTGGGCATGGCAGCGCACGTTTAAAACCCACCGCTGGAGAAGTGGACACAGGTCCTGAGAGTCACTGGCCAGTCAGAACCTACTTAGTGAGCTCCAGGGTCTCCAGGAGAGACCCTGTCTCAAAGGAGGTGGACAACATTTCTGAGGATGACCCCAAGGTTGTCTTCTGCTGACCATATGCATCTGCATGCATAAGCACATCCATCGTTCCACGTGTGCCCGTGTATTAACACTGATTTAAAGCTTCTTTCATGTATCGTTTGTATTTTTAATCTTTATTTGCTTATTTCTGCACTTACTCAATATTTTTCCTTACAGATAACTTGGAATTTGGGTTACTCTAGTTTTTTCTTGCTTGCTTGTTTGTTTGCTAATTCCTCAAGGTACAATATTAGGTTACTTATTTGAAACCCTCTCTTGAAGTTAGATTTTTATGTGTCTAGGTGTTTTTGCCTACATGCATGTCTATGCAGCATGTCATGCATGGTACTTGCAGAAGAAGGTGTCAGATCCCCTGGAACTGGAGTTAATGGACAGTTGTGAGCCACCTTGTAGGTGCTGTGACTCAAACCTAAGTCCTCTGCAAGAGCAGGCAGTGCTCTTAACCACTGAGCCATCTCTCCAGCCCCAAAGTCTTTGTTTCTGGTGGTGGCTGATTCTTCCTATAAACCTCTCTACATTCTGCTTTTGCTCTAATTGCGGCATTTGGGGTATACTGTGTTGCCGTTATCATTTGTCTAAATAAAGTTTAGAATTTCAGGGCTGCTAAAATGGTTCCGCAGTGAGGTGTTTGCAGTCAAGCCTGCCAGCTTGAGTTTGGTGTCCAGATCCTACAGTGAAAGGAGGGAACTGACTCCTGACGGTTGTCTTCACACGTGAATGCACGCGCCCTTGCGTGCACACCCACGCAGTCCCAGGGGCATGCATACAACCCCGAGGTTTTTCTGGACCGTGTTGTTTCGCATCTGTTTAGTATCCCAAGTGTCTATTGTGGCTGCTTTCTGATTTTATGCTGTTGTGGTCAAAATGAGACTTGATGTGATCTCAGTTTTTATTTGTTGATGCTTGTTTTTGTGACCAACTATACGCTGTATATGGAGGGTTTTCCATGTGCCACTAAGGAGACTATGTATCTGTAGCTGCTGGATGGAGTAGTCTATGATTGTCTGCTGGGACCTTTGGTCCAGGGTACGGTTTAGCTCTGACATTTCTTTGTTAGCTTCGTCTGGGTTTGCCACTTAACGCTGACAGTAAAAGATTAAGCGTTCTGCTGTGCTGTGTTGGAGTGTGTGTGCCTCTCCCTTCAATCTATCAGTATTTACCCTACAGCACTAGGGACAGCATATTTGGGTGCCAACATCTTTAGGCCTGTTGTATCACCTTGTCGAATTGACCTTTAAGCACTGCCTGGGAACTGCCTTTTCTCCTCTGTGCAGTTGTCTACGCTGTCTCCTTTGTCTGCTTTGTTCTGTCTCATTGTAGGGATGCAAGGAATGGGGAGCAGACAGGAGATGACGTACAAGTCCTATCTACCTAGACACAAACCTTCCTGTGGAAGGAAACCTGGTTCTCCAGGGGTTTTGTTTTGTTCTGTTTTGGGCTGTTTTGGACTTACAGTCCCTTTGGCTTTATTTATTGCCCTTCCTATGTCCCACCTCACTCCCTCCTAAATTGATGGCCTCTTTTTCTTTTATTATTATTGTTAAAAACATGTGCACTGTTGTATAAACACAGCATGCAGAATCCATTTTTGTTGTTTTGTGCATATGATTTTGTGTATTAATAAATCTGAAAGTGATGATTCTTAGTCTGAGGGGAGGGTTTATGAATTTGTTCAAAGGTCTGTGAATACAAAATTTTCTATGTATTGCATATTTCTGGTGAGAAAAAATAGTGGTTTTCATTATTCTCAAGGACAGAACTTGGTGAGCTAAAAAAAAATGAAGAATACTCTTAACAACTCTAGTAATTAATAAATAGCTAAGGGGTTCTGAAGGATTACAATTGAAGGGTTTGGGCTGTGGGTGTGGCACAGTACATCATTAGGCTGCTTTGTACAAGGGCCTGGGTTTTGTCCCCAAGACTGCAATAAATAGATAGAAGGCTGGATGGGTGGCTGGATAGTCAAGTTATAATACACTTTAATACATTTATATTCTTTCAGAAAGCAATATCTATTGCAACAGAACAATTAAACTTTCAACATTGGCCTCCTCAGAAAGAGAAGATCATACAGTTGTACCATCAGCTCCAGGTGAGTACAGAAAGGGACGGCAGCAGGTCTTAGGGAACTTTCAGTCAGTAAAGTCAAACGTGAACACACAGAACAATCAAGAGGGGTTATGGTACTTTAAGAACCTTGAGTTTAGTGCACACAGCCCTAGTCTTAAAAGAATACTGGCATCAAAAAAAACTAAACTTTGTTTCTGAAGGAGACTTTTAAATACATATTTTGGTTACCAAATTTGTGCTTGATGGGGCGTAGTTCGGTGGTAGAGTGCATATTTAGCATACACGAGACTCTGCAGTCAATCCCCATCATTCTCACCCCAAAGCCTGCCTAACATCCTTGAAAACATGAGCTGCTGATGTCTCTGCTCCAACAGTATGTGGGAATATCAGGGACCCACAAAAATGACCCCCAAGGTCATCCACTTCTCGTTTATATACTGTCTTAGCTCCTGGTGAATTTCCCCAAGAATGCAATGCATGTTGACCACTAATTAATCTTGCTTATAGGACCTATAACCTAAATATATTTGTTTTACCTCATTGTTTCAGTTAGAGTTTCTACTGCTGTGATGAGACACTGTGACCATGGCAACTCTTATAAAGGAAAACATTTAATTGGGCAGCTTACAGTTTCAGAGATTTAGTCCATTATCACCATGGGGGACATGACAGTGTGCAGGCAGACATGGTGCTGGAGAAGGAAGGGAGAGTAAAGAAGGAACTATATCTTGACCCTGAAGGCAACAGGAAGTGGTGTGAGTGTCACACTGAGTGTAGCTTGAGCAGAGGATACCTCAAAGTCTGCCCCCACAGTGACAATTTCTCAAGAAAGTCCATACCTACTTCAAAAAACATACCTCCTAATAGTTCCACTTCCCATGAGTTTATGGGGGCCAATTACATTCAAACTACTATATTCAACTCCCTGGCCTCCATAAGCTTGTAACAATGTCATAATGCAAAATGCATTTAGTTCAACTTCAGAAGGCCCCATAGTCTTTAACAGTCTGAGTAATATTTTAACACTCAAAGTTCAAAGCTTCTTCTGGGATTCATGCAATCTCTTAACCATAATTCCCTATAAAATAAAAATTAAAAAAACAGATTACATGCTCCTAACATATAATAGCACAGGATATACATTACCATTCCAAAACAAAATCATACCTCCTAATAGTGCCAGTCCCTGTGAGTTTATGGGGGCCAATTACATTCAAACTACCATACTCATTTAGGACTTAAGGCTTTCATCATCAGATCACTGAACAGCAGAGCAAGACCACCCTAAACATCAGTCCCAGCTGTGAATGCCCATCTAACATTCTAGGTCCAAACAGCTGCACTGGCCCCACAGCCCACCTGAGTCCACCTTAGCGCACCAGGTGGGATCCTTCTGAGTATCTGTATTGACGCCCCCCACTTGATATTTGAACCATCAATCCAGGCGTGCACAGACTTTTACGTCACCCCGTAAGGAGGGGGTAGTGCAAGTCAGTGAGCTGATGTCCATCTGAATGCTACTCTCAAGGAAAGCTGGATGGTTCTTAGGAGGGAGACATGATCATTCCTGGGCCTGGCTTTTACCCAAGAAATAAAGATATAGAGGGGAACAAAGTTTGTTCTTGGAAAGTGGGGCCTTTTGTTAGTTTTAGGGGAGGGTTTGTTTGCATGTTTTTCACAGATGTAATCTTTCTTCAATGTGAACCATGTCAAGTTCAAGATAAGGACTGATGAAGTTGGCAGTGCTACAGTGCCAGTTCTCATTCAGTTCTAACAAACCTACTGCTTGTGTTTGGAATGACATCATGGTTTTGCTGTGTGTCAGTAGATGGCGCTCATCTGCCCCAGGAGTGACTGGGAATGGGGAGTGAGCATACACATGAGCAATTTGTTTGCTTTTTCTTTTCTGTGTTTGTGTGGTGCTAGGGATTGAACTGAGGAGTCTAGGCAAGCATCTTAGCACAGACTCTACCCCCTGCCCTTTTTTTTCTGCTTATGAGGCCACTAATTACAGCATGGGAGCCCCTCCCCCAAATACCAGAACTAGAATCAATAAAACTGTAAGAGGTGAATGAAAAAGATGCATATCCTACTCTGAGAAATTGGTCCATAAAAGAAGCATCGCGTTTGGAAAAGAAGCAAATGTGAGGTTATACTGAGCTGAGAAGCTTATGAGATGGGGATGGAAATGTTCACTGAAGCAGGCACTGAGAAAGTATATCCATTGGAGAGCCATGAGAACCTGGGTCTTGCTTCAGGCCGAACTGGTGAGACTCAAAGGAACAGTGAAGAAGAGCAAGCAACGCGAATGCCTGGGGATGTTTAGCGTGGAAAGATAAATAAAAAATGAAGAGAAAAATCATTGTGACAGAGCCTAGTTCAGAAAGTCTCAAGGAGCGGGGAGGAGGAGATCAGGAGGAAGGATTCAGCACCAAGAATTAACAGTATTCTTTGATTAGGATATTTCTTCTCACTTCAGCCGTAAGCAATACAATAAAGTGGAGGGCCAGGCAACCGTGGACTGAAGAGTCGTAGGAAGGAAGAGGGCATGGGAACAGGCAGAGGTGTGTTATAGAGACACATTCAATCGCTCCCCAGCACACTAATCTGAATTTCATTTTAGGCTTGTGTCGGTGTGATACTAGTGGGCCCAACAGGTGGAGGGAAGACGACCGCCAGGAGGATTTTAGAAAAAGCATTAATAATCCTTCCTGTGGCAGCTAATTTATCACTTAAAGAAAGGCAATCTGATTCAAAGGTAAACCTTCTAAATAAAACATTTTCCATCTCTGCATAGCTTATACTTCGGTACACATATCTATTCTTTCTACATTTGTATATTAAGTACTTGTTAGATTTGTTACTAGAAGTTTTGTACTGAGAAACCATTGCAGTGAGAACATTGACATTTGGATAGCACACTGGTGATGAGGAGTGTAAAGCAGCATGATTGATTTGTATAGTTTGTATTCAGCTACTTAACTGAAGTCCCAATTCATTCCTGAGTATTAAGTCAATCATCTTCAAATAAAATTAATTATACCCCATTTCCAATATTTAAGTAATTTTTCTTTTGTTATTAAATTGATTACCCATCCAAGAGTATGTCAACTATAGTTTTTATTATTGATTTAACCTGAATATGCATTTAGTTTTTCAATATGATATTACATTTATCTCTAATAATTTACTTTTTCTAGAAACTTTTTTCTAGAAATTTTTTAGCATATTTGTAAGTTTCTGTTCCCCAAAACGTTGGATTTTTGATGATTGGAATGTATATAATGATTGTTAGGGAACTGGAGAGACGGTTCAGCAGTTTAGGGCTGACTATTCTTTCAAAGGGCCAGTGCACAGTTTTCAGCACCCACATGGCAGCTCACAGCTGTCTGTAACTCCTATTCCAGACAATCTGTTACCCTCTCCCAAGGTCTCTGTACAGACACAGCCATGTACACAGTATAGACATACACGCAGACAAAGCTCCCATGCACATAAAATTTAATTAAATTTGAAAACTAAAATGATCGTTAGTCTTTATTTTGTCTGGTTGATGTAATATGCTGTGTTTTGATAGATTTATTACTATTAAATAAATATTAGATGTCTGTGAATTCTCAGGAAGTCCCTTATGTTTGTTTTCAGAAGGTTGCTTGGTTGGTTGGCTGGTTGGTTTCTTTGAGATAGAATTTCTCTGTATAGTCCAAACTATCCTGGAACTAACTCTGTAGACCAGGCTGGTCTTGAACTCAGAGATCCACCTGCCTCTGCCTCCTGTGTGCTGTAATTAAAGGTGTGCACTACTACCACCCAGTTCACATTCTAATGCAATATAAAATAAAATGCTCCCCTAAACCATGTGAACTTTAATTATTTAAAGATTTTATTTTATTGTTGATAGTATACTCCACATCTTAGAAAGTCAGCACCACAGTTATATGCATATTTTTCTGTTAATATGAAATCTTCTCTTCAGAGCCATTCGAGTTGTAGTTTCTAACTCATTTTTAATCATTTTTAATAAACTCATCTTCTAAACAGATCTCACTGAGTTCTTAAGCAATAATTGCCATCAAAGAGCAGTGAATTATTGTACACTAAGACCAAGTGGGAGTCACTTCAGAAATACAAGATAGTCCAACATTAAACCAGTTTAGTACAGGAGATAATAGAACAAGAGGAAGAAGCCGCGTGGTCACGTCAAGTCACAGAAAAGGAATGTGGTGGCTTTTTACTTCCCTTTGTAATTAGAAGAAAAGAATTCAGAAAACCAGAAATAGACAGGAAACTCCTCAACCCGATAGGGGAGTTTATGGAATAGCCACAGTTCCCTCACACCTGTGTGGTGACGGCTGGAAGCCTTTCCTCCAGCCAGGAGTGAGATAGACCATTTCCACCCCTATTGCTAACATTGCACCAGAAGTCTCAGTCCAGTGGTTTGACGTGGACAAGTCCTGTAAAGACGACTTAACAGGCAGCTCATCAAGAAGTAAAACACAAAATTTGCTGGCAGAAAGGCTCAGACAGTAAAGTTGTTTACCACCAAGCCTAATGACCCAGTTCAGTCCCCAGGACCCACAAGATGAAAGGAGAGAAGTCAGACTTGCACAGCTGTTCTCTGATCTTGTATGTGTGTGTGCACACATACACACACACTATAAGTATAGTTAAAAAGTTAAACAAATACAGGATAGGGTTGTTAGATTGGTGTTTGTGAATGTTTTAAAGGGGTAGGATTAAATTGGGATATACAGTTTCAGGTGAAATGTAAACATAGAAGCTGTGATTTAAAGCCAGGTGGTGGTGGTTCAGGGCTTTAAGCCCAGCACTTGGGAGGCAGAGTCAGGCCGATCTCTGAGTATGAGGCCAGCCTGGTCTACAGATGAGTTCCAGGACAACTAGGGATACACAGAGGAAAAAAAATCTGTCTTGAAAAATCAAAAACAAAATGAAGTTGTGTATGTCCTATCTATTACTGAAAGTGAATTGCTGTCTCAAGTAACAATATAGACCCGTGAATATTCACATATTCTGGGTCTCTGTTCTTTGGGGTGTATATGTTATATCGCCTTAAATTTATCCTTCCATGAATATACAGTATTTTTTCCTCTTTAATGAACTTATTACACAAAGTATATTGTTATAGTGGCTAAGTATTCTTTTGGTTACCATATATGAAATATTTACCCTCTTTTCACTTCTGAAATAATTATTTGAAGACAAGTTTGCTTTATTTTTAAATGACTTGAATTCTTATCTTTAGTGTTAAAATGAGCCTTTTGCATGCAGTATATGTTTAGAGCATATCTTAGCCTTTTATCCACTATACTGTTCTTTTCCTTTTAAGTAGTAAATTTAATCCATTTACATTTAATTCAATGGCTCAGCACTTGTGTTGTTGTTTTCTGCTGTCTCCTATGTCTTATACCTTTTTGTTCCTCAGTCTACTACTTTTTACCTAGTTTTGATTTTTCCTAGTGTATCATTTCAATCTCCTTTTCATCTTCTTTTCTGTATTTTTTTCAGTTTTTCCTCAGTGATTATATTAGACTTATATTGATATCTACTGTAAGCTACATCATGTCCCCTAAAATTTATGTGTTTAATCCCTGACTTACAATGCCTCCGACTCCAACTGTATTTAGAGAGAAGTTCTTTACAGAGTTGACGGTAGAACGTGGCTCTGAGGGAAGAGGCCCTAACCAGATACAATTGGTGTCCAGCCTCTAGAATTATGAAGAAAATCAGTTTAAGGCTCCTAGGCTGAAGCCCTAGTAAATTAGTATACCATACTAAGTACCAATTAATGTGGATTGAGTGTGTCTTAGCTTCAATAGCATGGTTAGTTCTGGTCCTACCCTCTGAGCTACACCCTGCTGTGTACAGGCATCTTGTAAGTGATTCTCACAGCTCCTCTGCGTGTACAGCTGGGGTTTTTACTGTCTTATTTCCCAGAGATTCCCATCACTTTCCTATCTGTACCCATAATCTCTGGCCTTGACTTATGTGAGCTGTGTTTCCCAACAACATGTCTTTCCTGTTAAAATCTGAGTGAGATGAGACAGAGGACAATTCTCTAGGTGGAGCCCAAGCAAGTTAAAACTTTGTGTATAAGATCCAAGTAGACTAAGAGAACACTCTGCTCCCTGTCTTGCTATCCTCCACCCTGGCTTCCAACAAACCACATCCCAATCCAAGTATATTTTCTGCAATGGAGTACAGTGAGGGCCTTTTCTTGAAGGAGCTACTTGTACTGTTTAGATTGTTTTAATGGTTTTTATAGTATGCCTTACTTAAACAAGACATGTCCATTTTTACTGTTTCTTGTTCATTACTACCTTTGTAGAAACTTGTTTGATGTAAAAGATTTTGCCTAAAACCTGTTGGCAACAAAAGTAAGTAATTGTGCTACTATAGCTAATTTTTCTTAAGACAATGCTGAATTTCTCACCTCCTGCCCCCAGCTTGTAGGAAAAAAAGGAAAAGTTGATGTTTGTGTTTTGAATCCAAAATGTATCACCCTTAGTGAACTATATGGACAGTTGAACATTAATACCATGGAATGGAGTGATGGGTTATTGTCAGCAGCAGTTCGAAATTTTGTGCACATTAGCACTGCAGAATACTCCAAGAACGACAGTGATCTTAGACTAATGTCAAGAATTACAGATTTATCTAATGTAAGTTTGGTGTGGAATTTAGTATTTTGCCTTGAGTGATACAGACAGTTGCACAGTTCAAGCTATTTTATTAAAACATCATTAGCTACCTATTAATATAAAAGGAGAAAGTATTATGAAAAGTTATATTATTAAAGTAGGCAGTACACTGTTAAGTATTTTGATGCTTTTTGTTTTGTTTTGGGTTTGGTGGGTTTTTTTTTTTTTTTTGGATTTTTGAGACAGTGTTACTCTTGAGTTTCCAGATGGTCAGTAAACCATAGAATGAAGGTGGAGAGAACTGTGTTGAAAGGAGTACAAAGGGAAGTAAACCTCAATAGAGAACAACCTGGTGGTTTAAGTATCACTAGTGAACCTTAAAAATTGAAGTAATGATAGTTTGGTTTTAAAAAATTAATAAACTATTTGATTCAAAATTTGTTAAATGGTAAATATAAGTGGCAAATAATGAAAAGTTTTGTTCTTGTAACTAATAAGTAAGATTATTGGTAATTTTCAGTAGGTAAGTTATATTAGCAAAAGGTGATATTTGAAACCAAAGAGATTAGCAAAGATAGAAAATAATAGTCTGCATTTGCTAGCTCATAAAGTAATATACAAATACAATTTAGGACAATTTTGAGAATACAACCAGACCTCAGTCTTCTTGAACTTCATCTCTGCAAATTTACCCCAAAATAGATCCAAACTATTTGGAAATGAAATGGTATCTGTGAGGAGTGTATACAGACTTTTCCTTGTTTTCTCAGCTATCTAACATATAGACTTTAACCTGTGTTAGATTGAGTAATCCAGACACAAAGATGTGTGTAGGTTGTGTGTAAAAGCTATACCATTTTACAGAGGGTACCTAAGCACTCATAGTTTTGTATTTTCTGGGGCTTCCTAGAAACAGTCTTCCCTATAGATACCAAGGAATAACAGAACATGTTGAGATTTCTACTTAAACATTTCTTTAATTTCAAAATCAACTCCTAGTCACTTAAAGAGATAGTTTTATTAAGCTGATGCCATTATTTTATATTGGTAAAAAGATGCTTTCTATATAAAAAAAAATTGAGTTATCTGTTTACCATATGAACTACTTATATTGTCTCAAGTTCATGAAATACATTTAGAAATATATTCTCTATGGAGTCATTCTTTCAGTTTTATTATAAAGGTATGCTAAATTTTATCAAATGTCTTTTTGTATCTATTGAGATGCTTATACATGTCTGTTTTGCTTTTTGATAACATGTATGAGTTTGTATATATGTATAACATGATTATGCATTTGATTTGTATGTGTTAAGCCATATTGCATCCTTGGGATATATTCCACTTGATCATAGCTAAATCCTTTATGTATAATATTCTGTTTGAGTTGCTCATATTTTGACTAAGAATTTTGCATTTGTTTTTATGAAGGTCTTTGGCCCCTTGCTTTTTGTTTCATAGTGTTCTTTTCAGTTTGGTCTCATGGAATGAGTCAGAAGAATTCCTTTCTCTTAGATCTTTTTAGCATACGTAAGGAGAATTAGTATTCAATCTTCTCTTCAGTAGTGAAGCTATTTGGTCCTGGACTTTTGTTTGAGGAGGAAACTTTTTGTTATTGATTCAGTCTCAATGACCTTTATTGGTCTTTCAGAGGTTTTTCTTTCTCCTTGGTTCAGTCTTGGTGAGGTGTATGTGTCTGGGATTTTGTCCATTTATTTTGTTTTTAGATATATTGGCATTTCATTTTAAATTTTTATTAATCCTTAATATTTCTGTGGTATCTGTTATAATGTCTCAGTTCTCGTCTCTAATTTCATGTAAATCTTCTCCTTAATCCAGCTGGTTTGTTGCTTTTAATTATGTCTTATGTGGGGCAAAACTACGATTAAATTCAGGGTCCTGTGCATAGTCAACAAGATTTCTACTACCAAGACCCACATCTACACTGTTCCCCTTTTCTGATACAGGATCTCCCTAATTTTCCAGGCTGGCCTCAAACTTGCTTGTGTAACCAGGCAGCCTCAAGCTTTTAATCCTTCTCTCCTAGCGTCCTAAGTAGCCAGGCTGACATGTAACTAGAGGTTTTTCTCCCATCTACTAGTCCCCAATTAACCACTCTGAGGCTTGATATTAATTATAAGCTATTTTGCCTATTAGCTCAGGCTTATTATTAACTAGCTCTTACAACTTAAATCAAACCATTTCTATTAGTCTATATTTTACCATGAGACTTGTAACTTGTTACCTCACATCTTGCTTCTCCAGAAGCTGCTAGCATCCTGACTCTGCCTTCTTTCTCCCTCTGGCTTTCCTTGGATTTCTGGCCTGGCTCTATTCTGCCTGGCTATTGACCAAATCAGCTTCTTTATTAATCAATGCTAATAAAACATATTCACAGCATGCAAAAGAGCATCCCACATCAATGACAGACCTCTGCTCAGTCATTCTGTTGCTCTTAGAGTTGCACTAGGCATAGTGTTGTACACTGTTAATCCCAATACCTGGGAAGGCAAAGATGGGCAGGTCTCTATGAATTCAGGTAGCATTATCTAGAAACACATGAAGTTATAAGCAGGAGAAATTCTATCTTAAAAAGAAAAAAACTGTTAAGTTCCATATATGCATACACTTTGCAAGGGTTTTGTTGTTACAGATATTGCATTGTGATCATAAACACGATGATTTATTTTTGCAATTTGGGACTTGATCTATAAGCGATCTCCTCAGAAAGGTGTTCTTCATGCCAATAGGAAATGTGAATTCCTGTAGCTGTTGAG
Organism: Microtus oregoni; assembly: GCF_018167655.1. Lineage (NCBI taxonomy): Eukaryota > Metazoa > Chordata > Mammalia > Rodentia > Cricetidae > Microtus > Microtus oregoni. The sequence goes on from NW_024543221.1 coordinate 5,734,779, forward strand.
TAGGCTGCTTTGTACCTCATGTAGTAGGTCCAGTTGGTGAAGTTCATCTGTGCTGTTTCTTTTCTGATTCTGTACCTGGATGATCTGACATTGGTGAAAGTAGAATGTTAAAGTCCCTTGCTACTAGAATCATTCAGCCTTATGTCTATTAGTATTTGTTCTGTCTATCTGATCCTCTGACACTGGGTTTTCATATGTTTACAGTTACTTACTAAATTCACCCCCTCTTTGCTTTGTATTTACCATGAGTTTTACAAAAACATTTAAATTATAAAAGCCTATATTAAAATTATAGTGACTTGACATTGATGATTAAGACATGCTAGTACAATGCTACATCCTGATTATTCATTGTATAATTTAGATTTTCCAAGTTGGTGTCTCCACGGCAGCAGATATCGATAACAATGTTTTCATGAAGGAAGTAGAAAAAGATGTTCAAACTTCAGAAACTTATAGTAAGTGTTGTTATTAAATTTAGTATGTTGTTGATATAGAAAAGAAATTTTGAGCCATTGTGAACTGCATATGATCTTATATTTCTGACTAGTAATGTTCTTATTGCACAATTTACTTCTTTCTCATGTTCTTGCCTAAAATTTCTAATCTCACAACAACAGTTTTGCAATGTGTATGTATCTTATTATGAGCTTAAGTAGCCTTTCAGTTTAAAAATAATTAGGACTAAAGGGTATTGATGTAGAAGTAATGATATGAGAAGCACAGTGGCACCTCCTGTCCCTAAACAGCAACGCCATCTGTGCATTACTGCTAAGTCACACAGTCCCATCAGATCCATCACCAATGCCCAGAGTGGGTGTAAATATAGCTCCTGCTCCATGGGAGCTGCCACTCAACTGGAAGAGCCTCAGCCTCCTTTTCCTACCCCAGATAGCCTCAAGGCAACTCATCTACCTCAGTATGTTTGAGGTCCACACTCTAGAAGGGACGTTTCCTGCTTCATCTACTTTCCTAGAGTTTGGGATAACATTCCTCAGAGGTATTAGGATAATGGATAGGATAGATATTTCAAGCAGAGCTTCTCAGCAGTAGCTATTTGGTTTCTACCTCTGCTCTCTGGGTCATCAAGGATGCTGAATGTCTTCAGGGTGCTTAACTGTTTTCTGTCTGTGTGATCACGTCCCTTATCCTGGTCTTCAGGGTGCTTAGCTGTTTTCTCTCTGTGTAATCACCTCCCTTATCCTGGCTGAGAGACTTTCTAAAATCATTGAGCCATAGCATATGGCACTGTCTTCTGAATGTGTGCATCTTCTTCCCCAAGGTTTGTACACTAAAACCCTAACCCTCAAGCTAATGATTTTGAAAGGTCTTGAGGGCTGTGCCCTTGTGTGGGGGATTAGTGTCCTATACAAGATGCACTCTGCCCTTACTGATAGAATTAGTGTCCTTGTAAAAGAGACTCAAAAAAAAAAAAGTCTTTCTGTCATGTGACTGTAGATGGAGCTGCGGGCCACTTCCCACCACTCAGCTCCCGGCCACCAGCTAGCTTTACCCAAAATAATTACACGAAAACTGTATTCTTTTAAACACTGCTTGGCCCATTATCTCTATCCTCTTACTGACTAGCTCTCATATCTTTATTAACCCATTTCTAATAATCTGTGTAGCACCACGAGGTGGTGGCTTACCAGGAAGATTCTTAACCTGCCTCCATCCCGGAGAGAAGAGCTATGGTGTCTGCCTCACTTCACTTCTTCCCAGCATTCTCTTCTGTCTACTCCACCTATCTAAGCTGCTGTCCTATCAAAGGCCAAGCAGTTTCTTATTAATTAACGAATGAAAGCAACAGATAGACAGATGACCCACCTACATCATGTGACCACACAGCAAGAGGAAGTTTCCTTTCTTCGAACCAGGAAACTGTCTCTTATCAGATGATCTGCCAGCACCTACATCTCAGCTCTCCAAGTTCAGAGCTGTGATGGACTTATGGATACCGTTTACACACTGTGTAAACACTGTGACACCAGTCACAGGCTATGTGTTCCAGCAGCTCAGAGAGAAGAGGATGGTGTGGGAAAGGGGTGTTACAGCAGAGAGAGTAAGATGAGACTGCAGAGAGACTATGACAGGGTGGGAAAGAGGGTGACTGGGTTCTGAATGAGATAGAATTTAAGTTTTCTACTTGATTCTTTGATTTTTTTTCCTTTGAAAAGGAACAGCATACCTAAAAACTACTCCTGAACAGAAGATGCAAATTCACAAATCATATTATTATGAAAATATATGGAACCATTTGTTTTTCTCCTATCCAAATTTTAAGGATTAATTGTGCATTTAAACAGTCTAAGAACAGCTAGAAAATGCTTAAAGCAATTTCAAATATATAATGTATTTGTTGATTTGAATGAATACTGGAAAGTTAAAAATAGCCTCTTTTATAAAGCATTAATCCCATTTGTGAAAGTCAAGCACATCCAGCACACACTCCAGTGTAACCTAGGCACTCCTTCTAGTGTTTCCTGGGGCAATGCTTTTATCTTAGAAAATACTTTCTGGAGGCCACGGGTGGGAATGGGGGCATAGCTCAGTAGATAAAGTCCTTGCCACACAGGCATGGGGCTGGAGTTCAGATCCCCAGAACCCAAGCAGAAACAGGTATGCATGCATCTGTCATCCCAATATCTAGGAGGCAGAGGTAGGGGACCTGCAGGGCAATGTGGCTAGCTGGGCCAGCCAGAATTACCAAGTGAGAGACCATGGTTCCATGAACAAAAGGGGACTGAGGAAGACATCTGACAACAACCTGGGCCCTCTCCACACATGTGCGCCTACATGCATACATACCCTCACACATGGATGCCCATGCATATGCGAATATGCATACACACCTGCACACGTGTATCACACACACACACACACACACACAAAGGAAACTGTTTTCTAATAAAATAGCAAGTTTTCAAGATCGTAACGAAAGAACTCTGAGATTAACCTGAGCTGCGTTAAAATGTTTTTCTTTCCAGATTTCGATTGGCAGTGGATTGTTTTAGATGGTCCAGTCGACACCTTATGGATAGAAAATCTAAACACTGTCCTTGATGAAACTAGAACATTGTGCCTGGCCAACAGCGAAAGGATGGCCCTGACTAACAAAATCAGAGTGATTTTTGAAGTGGACTCTATCTTTAATGCCACGCCTTCCATTATCACCCGGTGTGCAGTGGTGTACATGGTACGTTCTCAGGGCCCAGCCCCTGACAGTCACGTGGTGTCTAGGATAGCGACTCATCTGCTAGTCATGTTTCACTTCTAGTCCCGGCTGAGTGACCCCAGTAGCTCAGAAACTTTATTTTCCCCCAAAGTCTCATAATCCGCAAGTAATACTGTCATTAACACTACATTGGGAAGTTAGAACATCTGTATCTCAGACAGACAGGTTAGGCCATTGATATGAATCATTTTGACAGCAAAGGAAAGATTGCCCTGAAGCCATTTTTACTGCATGACGCTCAGAACTTGGGAAAACATTACTAAGACAGTAGTGTGAAGATAGAACACACCTCCCAAAATCATGCCCCTCTGACGAGCTGTAGCTGACTCTCTTCTGTAATCTGCCTAACTTGGGGTGCAAGTTAGAATGAGGGCTGGCCTGCCTAGGCTGACCGGCTCCTTGCAGATTGTACATCCCCAGCACACCACCCGTCTCAGATTCCCATTGCTCGTTTTCTTTTCAGACCATGGTAAAAACCCCAAGATCATTCCAGAGAATTGTGAGTCCTTTAACTGTTTTTCACCGCTGCTGCTGCTGTTTTCGCTTTAAATAATGCTGATTTAACCACGGAGTGGGGGATGGTGAAATAAAAAAATTTAAAAAAAAATAAAGAATGCTGTATTTTTGTTTACATGCGATTTTCCTTTTTTTACTCCTAGGACCCTGTTGATCTGGGATGGAAGCCTTATATTAAGTCGTGGCTTTTGAAAACCTCAAAAACCATAAGTCAGCGAGGAATGGAGTGTCTTGGATTAATGATTAAAAAGAGTGTTACAGAAGGGCTGGAGTTTCTGAAAAGGCACAGGAAGTTTATGCCATACCCCATACAGGATGTGTCGGTCATCATGACGCTCTGCAGAATTCTCGATGCTTTGTTTGAGTTCATGCACATAAAGAGGGGAGGGGCAAAAAGTGAGTTTCCCCAGTCACACTGCGGCACTGTGTCTCCACTCTTCAGAGGGAGCTTATCACTGCCTCCTGGCTTTTTATGACAGAAAAGTGAAGGCAGGAAGAGCATAGACTGTTTGCGTTAACAGCCAGCGTGTACATAGAAAACTCTTAACGTGCATATCCCCAGGGTGAACCGGTAACATACGTGTTCATACAGGTTCATAAACATGAGAAAGAGCCTTTGGAGATCTTGATTACTCCAGAATGTTCTGTTATGTTTTAAGGATTCTTCCAGGTAGGAAGTGTCTAAATGTACACTGTGATCACGCAGAGGCAAAGCAAGAAGGGACGTGCGCACGTTTCTTCCTTCCTGCTGCCATTTTCTGTTGGGTGATTTCTGCTGACTTAGCTTTTGACTCGTTATGCCTTTTTCAGTGCTATTTGTTCTGAGGCTGTTGTGGTCATTACTCACATTTCTGTTTGACTAGACTATAGGTTTCATGGCTCTGCTGAAATCTGACATTTTTTAAAGAATATAATACCCGATGCACCTCTCTTTGTGAAGGGTCAGATTCTACCATGACTTAAGAACACTTGACATTGGGGACACACTTAATATACCTTAGCTACTGCTGTGGTTTTATCGTGCCTGCCCCGAAAGGCTCCTCTGTTTTCCAAGTTAGCTGGAAAAGGTTAGTCACTAGGTACCAGAACTTGGAGAATCTTGTTCCTGGCTCCTTCTTCTCTTGCTTTCTCTCCTTCCTGTTAACAATGAGGTGAACAACCGCCTTCTCCACACATTCATCTGTGTCACCAAGGCCCAGAATCAGCTCAGCCAACTACTGTGGACTAAAATGTCTAAAACTGTAAGCCAAAGATGAATCTTTCCTTGTGAATATTATTCATGCCGGGCATTTTGTTATAGAGACAGGAACAGTGACTAAGAGAGAAAATTGGTTCCACGGCACAGGACCAAACTAGGCCATCTGAATATGGTGACAGTTGTGTGACTGGGGCAGACTGGGGCCACTGGCTGTGGACCAGGATTTATCCCTACTGTGGGGCCAGGATTTATCCCTACTGTGGGACCAGGATT